>NC_141685.1:1080212848-1081693848 GCF_964263255.1 Lissotriton vulgaris | reverse complement strand
TCTGCGGCGTACCCCAAGGGTCCTCACTCAGCCCCACCCTCTTCAACGTATACATGAGCCCCCTCGCGGCCATCGCACGCCAACACAACCTCAACATCATCTCCTACGTCGACGACACTCAACTGATCCTATCACTCACCAAAGACCCGAACACGGCCAAAACCAACCTGCATGAAGGAATGAAAGAAGTAGCCGAATGGATGAAGCACAGCCGTCTGAAACTGAACTCAGACAAAACAGAAGTCCTCATCCTAGGCACCTCCCCCTCCGCCTGGGATGACTCTTGGTGGCCAGAGGCCCTTGGAAAAGCTCCTATCCCGACGGACCACGCACGCAACCTGGGCGTCATCCTGGATTCCTCACTCTCGATGAACAAACAAGTCAACGCCGTCTCTTCATCTTGCTTCAACATTCTTCGCATGCTCAAAAAAACATTTCGCTGGATCCCCACCGAAACTAGAAAAACAGTCACTCACGCTCTGGTCACGAGCCGACTGGACTACGGAAACACCCTCTACGCCGGTACTACAGCAAAAACCCAGAAAAAACTCCAACGCATCCAGAACGCTTCTGCCAGGCTCATATTAGACATACCACGTAACGAACACATCTCTGGCCACCTGAAAAACCTCCACTGGCTCCCCGTCAATAAGAGGATCACTTTCCGGCTCCTAACCCACGCACACAAAGCACTCTACGAAATCGGACCCGAATGCCTCAACACACGACTGTCCTTCTACACCCCCCCCCCCCAAGCTACGATCCTCCAACCAAGCCCTTGCCACTGTACCTCGCATCAACAAAACGACCATGGGAGGTAGATCCTTCTCCTACCTGGCAGCTAAAACATGGAACTCACTTCCCACTCATCTTCGCCTTACTCAGAACCACCTAGCATTCAGGAAGCAACTTAAAACATGGATATTTGATAAATGATTCCCCACCCTTCCTCAAGCGCCTTGAGACCCTCTGGGTATGTAGCGCGCTATACAAATTTATTGACTTGACTTGACTTGTGTTCGATTTCTTCTGCCACAAGGGGCCAGTTCCTGTTGATGATTTTCTTGATTTCATTGCTGCGGGTCGAGAAAGTGGTGACACAGACTATGCGGTCCGTCTCCCCTTTGTTGTTTACTTCTGGGTTGAGCAGAATGTCCTGTGGGTTGTACCAGGCACGTTTCCTCGCTTGTTTGACCATCCGAGCCGGGTATCCACGAGTGATAAGGCGATCGCACAAGACCTCGGATTCCTGAATGTAGTTAGTTCTAGTCGAACAATTTCTTCTAACCCTGAGGAATTGGCCGATTGGTAAGTTGTCTTTTAGGCCCCTAGGGTGGTGGCTACCGTATTGTAGCAGGGAGTTACGGCTTCCTATACAGAGTAGTCTGTAGACGATCTTCATTGACATAGATGGTAATGTCTAAGTAGGGGATACTCACATTACTTGATTCCAGAGTAAATTGAATGTTTGGATTACGTAAATTCAACCATGCATGAAACTCACACAGCTGCTCTTTGTTACCATCCCAGATACATAAGACGTCATCAATGTATCTTACCCAGAGCGTCAGATTACTCTGGAATGGGTTATTGCTTGCAAAAATGTATTGCTGTTCAAAGTGGTCCATGAAGATGATTGCCAAATTCGGGGCAAAAGTGGCCCCCATAGCCACTCCCTTTGTCTGTAGGAAGAATTCATCTTGGAAAATGAAAAAAAATTTCATCATAGCAATGCTTAGAAGTTCAATGATGAAATCAGTAGGCACCGCAATAGGGGCTGGTCTTTTATCCAATGCTTGTCGCATCACTTCTAATGCGTCCATTTGAGGTATGCTGGTATACAGCGACACTATATCACATGTTACCAGAAGCTCTCTTGCTGGATTGAATGATCTATCATCTATGAGGTTGATTGTTTGAGTCGTGTCTTGCAGGTAAGTTCTAGTTTGTAGTGCAATGGGCTTCAGAAAGAAGTCTACATATATACACAGCGGTTCAAGCATTGACCCGCAGCCTGAGACAATCGGCCGACCAGGGGGCAATCTAGGTTTTTATGCACTTTTGGTAGTGTATATATGGTGGCTAACCTGGGAAATTTCTGATTAAGAAATCTAAATTCTTGCTCGCTTAGGAACCCAGACTCCAGACCTTTCTGTGTGATAGACAGAATGTTATTAGCAAGTTCACGTGAAGGATCACTCGTGAGTTTGCGATAGCTTACTCCATCAGTCAATTGCCTGTATATTTCCTGTTTATATTGGCCAAGGTTTTGTATAACAATGGCCCCGCCCTTATCGGCGGGTTTGATGACAACCTCCTTGTTGGTACTCAGTCCGGTTAGGGCCCTTTTCTCCCCTTGACTCAGATTCAATTTGGAAAATGTGCGTAGATCCAGTGCTTTGTCCACTGCAGTGGTGACAATCTCTTCAAAAGCCAAGATTTTGTGGCTCATGGCGTAGGTGGGAGGGAAGAAGGTGGAAGGTTCCCTTAATCCAGTGGTAGAGCTAGGCTGTCGAGTTGTTTGATTGCGGAAGAAAAACTTAAGTCTGATCTTCCTGAAGAAACGATATAGTTCCGTCTTCAGTAGGAATTTATTGACTGGGGCTGTCGGGACGAATGAAAGGCCTCTGCTCAGGACCTTTTTCTCCTCTTCTTGTAGGTCATAGGAGGAAATGTTGATCACAGGGTTAGCAGCAGACAGGCTAGGATGTGATCTGTCTGATCATTGTCTCTGTCTGGCAAAGCACCATGGTTCACCACCTGTAAGTGTTCCTCCGGGTTGATATCTCCCCATGTACTTCGGGACGGAATGTCACTCGTTTCTGGGATTTGCCTCTGTTTCCCTCCCAACCTCCGGGATTCTGTTGTTGTCCCCTGGCTTGTCCTCTCGCCCAGTTGCCCCGTCCTCGAGGTGGCCGCCATTGGCCGCGGCCCTGTTCTAAAAAATGAGGCGGGTATTGTGGAGGATACTGTTGGTAAACAGGCTCTTGTGGAGGATAATTGTAAGAAGTGCTGGGTCCTGGTTCACTGTCACTGCCTGAGCTATATGAGGAGTCTGAGAAAGTCGTGAAATTTCGTCTGTCACGATATCCCCCGCGGTTGCGGTTGATGAAACGACCTTGATTGTCCTGCTTGTAGTAGTCGGGCTGCAGGTATGGATACACGGTCTTCTTGTCAAAGTTTCTCAAATCCCTGGCTTGCTTCTCCAGTTTCTTAGTTTGAGCTGTGAGATCAAAATCTTTGATCGTGGCTTCCAGAGTATCCAAGGCCTCTTTGGCTTTAGTGAGGGTACTATCTCCCAGAATCTCCGCTTTAAGGTCTGCGATTTCTTTGCTGAGAGTGACAACTTGTTCTGCAGCAGTCTAGACCCCCAGCACCATCCAGTGCCGGGAGCAATTATTGGCCACGTATCTGAACCCTTCTTTGAATTTTGGCACGTCTACAAAAATAGCAGGTTCTATCTTAATTTGTAAACCGACCGGTATGATGTTTTCTTGGAGACACCTTGTAAAGAGGTGCCCATGCAAGCGTGTTCTAATTAATTTTTTCTCTAATCTCTCTAATCTGGATATTTTATCGTTTAGAGAGAAATCAATAGTTGGAACAGATGTGGATAAAAAAGTTGTTCGACAGATCTTTAGTCAGCTGATTAATATACTCCTCTGTATATGATAATAATTCCTGTTCCCCTATGGTCTATTAGAACTTAATTCAATAAAGAAACCTCGCAGGTCAGCACCTGCTCAGAAGACATTACACTAAAAGGGGTTTTACCCATGCAGTCACGGGGACCTGGGCGCTATGTGGTACATATAAATACGGGGTCCCCGTGATCCTGTATTGATTGTGGTATCAACATTTGGTTTTTCTGACTAAATATGCCTATCTCTTTTTGAACTTCACATCTTTAAGCACCCCCCTTTCTTTTCCTTTCTCCCCTCACTTTGGGGCTTCCAAATTAATATCAATTAATATAAAGTGATTGTCACCAGCTTAGATGCTCAGTGTTGTTAATAAACTACAATACTTGCAAGTTTCATAAAAATTTGAACTTTGTCTTTGAATTTTGTTAAGTGCTAGTACAGCTAGTACAATACACCTTTTCTTACGGGGACCCCGTATTTATATGTACCACATAGCGCCCAGGTCCCCGTGACTGCATGGGTAAAACCCCTTTTAGTGTAATGTAGGCTCCCAATCAGGCCCAAGATACCTGTCTCAGGGGCTTCCTTGAAGACTTCATGTCACAGGATGGGGGGAATGTGGTAATAGGGGGGAGGGTGGGGTCTGGGACCCTGACTGTGACTGTAGCGCTGCCTCCTTCTAAGGAACTGGTGCCATGTCTGAGGCTCTCAAACGCGACATTGTCTGGTTGACGCATGGCGATATCACCACCCAGAAACCTGGGATTTCTCATTCTTCTCCCATGTCCACCAGTTATACTCACGTATCGACTACTTCTCACTCACCCATTCCCTACTGTGTGACCTGAACACTACCTTCATATTGGTTATTTCAATCTCCAAATACGTGCACCTAGAATTGACTGGAATAGGGGAAAGAACTCAGTCATGCCCGCGTTGGCGCATTCCCTTCCAACTACTATGCGACCCAGTAGATGTTAAGGACTTCTGATAAGCAATATCCAGCTACTTTGAGCTCAACACACATCATGAAATCTCGGCACATAGACTCTGTGACGGGTTTAAGGCCACCATTAAAGGTGCAATCACTACTATATCTATTGCCCGGAAACGGGAGGCCAAACTAGTTGAGGCAGGCCTGATAGATGACATAAAAGAACTGGATATTTATAGAGCTACATACTATACATAAATAGATATATTCGTAAAATTCAAAACTGCGGACGCACACTCAGGACACAGTCAAGTCATTATATTTTAAGTCTAATTTCTTTATTCATAATCTGAAAACGTATTTCATCCTACATGCGGTCTTGATCACACAAGTTATGAATAAAGAAATTTGACTTGCATCGTGACTGTGTCCTGAGCGTGTGTCAACAGTTTGGAATCTTGCGAATGATTAGAGCCGGGACCCTCCACCGGCATGGCGCCCCACCCTTCACAGGGCTGGAGTAAGGGAGAGAGCCATCTTTTTTTGTGAGACAGACAGACAGAGAGATAGATGAACAGACAGACAGACAGACAGACAGACAGACAGACAGACAGACAGATAGATAGATAGATAGATAGATAGACAGACAGACAGACAGACAGACAGACAGACAGATAGATAGATAGATAGATAGATAGATAGATAGATAGATAGATAGATAGATAGATAGATAGATAGATAGATAGATAGATAGATAGATAGATAGATAGATAGATAGATAGATAGATAGATAGATTAGACAGACAGACAAACAGACAGACAGATATCACATTTTACATGTTACACCCCAACAACTTGTAATCAAAATGTATTTATCACATCCAATAATTTCTGAATTAGGGGAGTCGGATTTTACCAGGTGCTATAAATATCACAATAATGTACTCGAAATGACAGGGCCTAATAGTCATGACATAAATCCATGTCCGTTTGCAACAAAAGTTGGCTGTTGTTGCTATGACTGCTGCAGACTGGAGCAAGGTCGCCCCCTAGTGAGTAAAACCATTGCTACCATTCTTATAGTTATCTGGATGACATATTTAGTTCTGAAAATAAGTCTTCTCACAGTGACAGGGAGAGGGTGTCACTGGGAGCTCACCTGCAAAGGTAAGTGAATTACACAAATTCACAAGTCTGTGGGTATTCACAAACGTTTGCAGACAGCTACCCACCCCAAGCACACTCCTACACATACTCATGTCAAGCGCAGAGATAAATGCATATTTGGGGGTGGAAAGTGTAAGGAATGCCACAGAATTGATGTGGTTTAAAGGGACAGAGTTGCTTTGAGGAGGGAATCATTTTATGCATGGAGAAAAAAAGCTTTCATTTGCAAATGCACTTTAGTGTAACATTTAAGCTTGCAGATATGATCACTATGAACCAATACCCAACCATATATCTTAAAATGTGAATAACATGGAATTTGCAAAGCATTCCACAGCTCCTCCTGAGTATTTATACAACTCAGCCCTTCAAGTAAATTTCTAGTACTCCTTAACTCCACATTGTGCTATTTTGTTTGTTTACTTTCACCCCTTCCACGTTGCTCTATCTCCGTTTGTTTCCCTCCCTGCGCCCTCTGTGTTGCTTTCCCCACCCATGTGTGTTGCTTCCCCCACGCACACCCATGTTGCTTCAACCCATCCTTTCTATACCTGCCAACTCACATGGTGCCACCGTGTGACCCACAATTTTGGCTCTCTCACACGGTCACATGGTGAGGAGCCAAAATCACACAGTGGTCCAGATATATGACCTTTATGTTAATCATTTTACAAACTATGAAGGGAAGAACAAATTGGAAATCCCAATACTGGGCATACACAGCTTACTCTTTGAAGACCTGCAACGGGTGTTCTATGAAGAGATGTCCCACAAGAAGCCAGCCTTGGTGAAAAATATTAAATGGTATGATCTTTCCTGTAAACAAGCCAAATGTTTCCTAAGGACTGCTGTTCAAGGAGGTGAAAGGAGCCAGATAGCCCAAGCCAGGCATACTTATAAAGTCTTGCAAAAACAGGCTAAAACGAGTTGGGCCGACAGAATTTGGGAGGGCATGCTGCTTGCAGTTAAAACAAATGACAATAGTCTGTTCTAGTGTACAGTGACCCAAACCAGAACCGATAACAACACAAAGAGCTACCAACATCATATATCAGCTGATAAGTGGGTATCCCATTTTCCAAATCTCTACAAGTTACTGACTGATGTCCCCCCAAGTCCTTGTGGTAACACAGCACCCTTTATGGGCTTTCCTCGGCGTGATACCACAGAATCTTATGGCTAAGCTATTACTTTTAGCTTAGAAGACGCTGCTAGTGCCATCCTTGCATTAAAAACTGCTAAGGCACCAGGAGACCTGAGAGGATCGGAGGGGATTTATACAAATCGGAACCTCAGATTTGGACAGACTATTTTAATTTACTTGCCAATGCCATAGCACGAGGGGGAGAGATACCTGCTTCCTGGAGAGGGGCAGACATTGTCACAATATACAAGAAGGGCGACGCTTGTGAGCCCTTGAATTATAGGCCAATTAGCCTAATTGACAATGCCCAGAAGATTATTGCAAGGCACAAACTGGACAAATTATTATACTGGGCAGAGACAAATAACATAATGTCAGCCCTTCAAGCTGGGGTTCGCCCCAAGATAAGTACCATTGACCAAGTTTCAAGATTAGGAACATTATATTGAAAATATGTACATCTTCAACAGCAGAAGCTCTATGTGGCGTTTGTTGATCTTAGGGCTGTTTTTGATCTCCTTCCCCATTCTAGCCTGTGGCATATCCTAATTAGGATGGGAGTTCCTGGGAATTTGATTCATCTCATTTCCAGCTGTACGAAAATAACTTTGCTCAGGTGCGGTGTGGGCATGCAGTAGAGTTAACTGAACGCATCCCTATACAGCGAGAGGTCCGCCAGGGGTGTGTCCTTGCTTCTACTCTCTTTACTCTCTATATAAAGTGGCTGACATTCTGAAGGATTGCAGAAATGTTTCCCCTACACAGAACGGTAGTAAGGTACCGATTATATTATTTGCCGACTACTCCATCCTCATCTCCAAGACTCCAATGGGACTCCAGCTCCTTGTTAACAAATTCACCACCTTCTGTGTTCCCTTATGTCATAATCTAAAGGTGATTAAATATTTTGTGTTTTTTAGAATTTTGAAAAGTGATACTACTTCTGTTATTGTTATTGCTGTGAGCAAATTTCTACAGGCAATCCGGCAAAACGTAGTAGGCTTTTGAATTTGATTCCTAGTGTTTAGATGAATTCTTTTTAAATCATTGTCTGATTTTAACTGTACCAATTGTATATTTTATATATTAAGTAGAAAGATAAATTTCACATGATTTAAGTGTTTGCTTGAATTGCACATAGCCCTGCCTGATCACAGCTGTTGATTTACATGCTAGTAATATTGGAAGGGAAGGAACTTTGAATAGTAGGAAACCGAACTGTGATGAAAGATATTTTAAAATGCACCTTGATGTATTTATTGTAACGTTAGGTGTTGTATACTTTGATGGTACTTGGCTACCGAATAAAGTTGATCACTACGACCTGGTGGCAGGAACATCGAGCTGACAACCATTGTAAACAGTGGATTTTTAGCTAGTTTTCAGAGGCTGAATGCAGCCTATGTCCATTAAAAGGTGAGAGTACACCCCAGGACATCTACCTAAGCCTCAATGACCCTTTGCTTTTATTTGCCTGGTAGAGGCGTAGGGGTGGGAGGCCTTGTTAAGGTCAGAGTGCCTCTGAAGTAGCTCTCAGCATGAGGCCCCAATCCCTTCAAGGCCCCGTCCCCCTCGCACAGGGGCATTCATTTGAAAGTTGGCAGGTATGCCTTTTTGATTCAGCTCTCCTTGTTGCTCCCCCACCTACGTTCTTTTCTCCACCTGCATTCGTTCCCCACCCGCATTCTTTCCCACCACGCACTCATGTTACTTTATTTTAATTGACAGATCCAACTCAAATTAGTAAAATAAATGTAAAAACAACTTGCATCATTTTGTAGGTGTGTGCATGCTTGGTGCACATATTCTTGTTTCCACCTGTTTATTAGACTTGCTGCATTGCATACTGGTGTAGCATGATTAAAACCGTTGGCAGAGCAACTAGATTCCAAAGGCAAGACCTAAAGGTTTTGCCAATTCTTGTTTTTCAGTAGTGCTGACCCCTTCCTCCCCACCCCCATGCCCACACTCACACACACATTCTAATCAATTGCTGTCAAAGTCTTGATTCTAACATAACCGCATTTGAAGTAAATTCCATGGCTACCTCCTGCTCCAACATATCGACTCTGTTAGAAGTTCTATTTTTATTTTTTCTCCAAATCATTGAGCCACTATATCTAATGTGGTCAGCCGGGAGGCTCTGGTGTCCTGGCTCACCACAGTATGGCAAAGGCCTACTGTAGCAGTCTGTGCGGAGCCACATCAAACCCTCGAAAGATGATCTCCTCAAATGCATCCTCGAAACCAAACCCTCCAACCATTCTTCTGACCCCATACCCAGTGTCATCGCCATTGATTTCTATACCAACACTCTCTCCTATTGGACCAGGCTATTTAATCTCTTCTTCAGTCCATGATCCCTCACAGCTGTCCTCAAAACAGGACAGGTTACCCCCTTCTAAAAAAAACCTCTGCAGATGCGAACAAACTCAATGACTTCCACCCCATCACCAATCTTCCTTTTCTTTCAAAGATCACAGAAAAATGTGTTGCAAAACAACTTTCTCAACACATTATGGACAATAATCTCCTTGACATGTTCCAGTCTGGCTTTATTAAAAATGCAGCACTGAAACAGCCCTGCTGCGAGTGATCGATGATGCGCTGCATATACTCAATTTGGGGGAATCGTGTCTTCTGATTCTTCTTGACCTCTCTGCAGCCTTTGACACTGTTAATCACAACACCCTCCTTAACACTCTTCAACAGAGATGGGCTTGGAAGGCACAGTACTCAAATGGTTTGCCTCATTCCTCTTCGATAGATCCCAAATGATCAAGATTGCGAAAAGTCTCTCGTCCCCACTGGTGGTTGGTCAAGACGTCCCTCAAGGTTCTATCCTTGCTCCAACTCTGTTTAATCTCTATATGGAACCACTAGGGAACCTCCTAAGCAAATCTGGAATCCTCTACCATCTCTATGCGGATGACACCCAAATCTACCTCAAGGTGTCTTCCTCTCATGATCTCTCACTATCAATCAATCAATCAATCAAAACACTTGTATAGCGCGCTACTCACCCGGAAGGGTCTCAAGGCGCTTGGGGGAAGGGGGCCGCTCCTGCTCGAACAGCCAGGTCTTGAGTTGTCTCCTGAAGGCGAGGTGGTCCTGGGTCAGCCGAAGGTGGATGGGGAGGGAGTTCCATGTCTTGGCCGCCAGGTAGGAGAAGGATCTGCCTCCGGCGGTGGCTCTTCGTATGCGTGGTATGCCGGCGAGGGCGAGGCTGGCGGACCGTAGCTGGCGGGTGGGTGTGTGGAAGGTCAGGCGGTCGTTGAGGTACTTGGGGCCCAGGTTGTGGAGAGACTTGTGTGCGTGGGAGAGGAGCCTGAATGTGATCCTCTTGTTGACGGGGAGCCAGTGCAGGTTCCTCAGGTGGCCGGAGATGTGGCTGTATCGAGGGATGTCCAGGATGAGTCGGGCGGAGGCGTTCTGGATGCGTTGTAGACTTTTCTGTAGCTTGGCTGTGGTTCCGGCGTAGAGGGTGTTTCCGTAGTTCACTACTCAACTCTACTCTCAACTCTATTCACAACTGGATGTTAGTTCACCAACTCATTCTCAATCCCTCCAAAACTGAATTTCGCCTCATATCTAGCTCTCTCTCCCCACCTCCTGTTCAATCCTGGATGGATCAGTTGATTTTACTCAACAGTAAACCTGTCATTGTTGACTGCGCTAAATCCATAGGTGTCATACTTGACAAAAGACTCAACCTAATCTCACACATCAACTCCATTGTCAAGAGCGCACGTTATCAACTGCGACTTTTATGGGGGATTTGTCGGTTCTTCCCGGAGAATGACCTAAAAACCTTGGTCCAATCGCTAGTTCTCTCTAGACTAGATTATTGTAATTCTCTTCTGACTGGCCTTTCCAAATCTCACCTCTTCCCCCTTAAATCTGTCCTCCATTCAGCAGCTCGCTTCATTTCAGGGTGCAAGAGAAGTGTGGTGGAGGGTGGAGAAGTGTGGCTCACCGGTTAGAGGAGGCAGACCTGGAAGCAGAGGTCAGCCCGGGACCAGGGTTCAATTCCCGGCTCAGCGGGGTCTTGAGTCCTAAAAGGTCCATGGACTCGACAATTCTCGCTCCGGTGCCTACTCGATTCATGGGTTCACACTCTGCGACTCTCCGACTGGGCAATAGCTTGCTTAATCTCCACAACGGCCCCTCGCGGCAGGATGCCTGGCTTTCACCTTGCGGATACCCTGCCGGGGTTATCTCACAGGGGAATACCAGGACGGGTTGCGCTATATAAATTCCTGTACATTTACATTTACATCTACAAATCATCACTCCTATCCTGTCTTCTTTCTGATGGCTTCCCATCGAGGCTGGAGCTATTTACAAAACGGCGTGCATCACCCACAAAGCTTTGCACTCTTCCTCTGCGAATAAACTGAAATTGTCTGGAGGCTCAAGAACTTCTCGGAATGCAGAAAAGTTCCTGCTTGAGCCCTCCTCCTTCTAAAGGGAAAAATTGATGGCTCAATCATTCTCAGGTAATGCGGTGATAATCTGGAACTCGCTTCCTCCTTTGCTCTGTGCCATCACCTCCATCCAGATCTTCAAAGCGGACCTCAAATCTCTTCTATTCCAAAGACACTTTCAGAACTAATTCCTTCCTTCTCAGACCCCACCAGGAAGTTCTTTAGTCATTGTAAATTTGTCATATATATTTATATTTTTGTTTGCACATTCTGTGCTTGCTGTGTTTAATATTGTGTTTCTTTTGCCTGCATTGTTTTGATTCTATGGCCTGCTATCTTTGTTTGTTTCCATTTGTGTAACATTTCTCTTATATAACGTAACTGGTTCTATTGTACAGTACTCTGACACGTTCGGGTAAAATCCGTGCCTTATAAAAATGCATTAAATAAGGATAGCATTCATCGCTCGTCCGTGAATTGCTTCTATTTATACAGCAAAATAGATTTCAATTGTCTGGCATGAGCTCCCCCTTGTGGCGAATTTAGGGTACAATAGACAATGTAATCAATCTTGGTAATTTTATTTTGGAACTTTTTCCTTTAATCTCGCCATCACCTCGGTCAATCCTTAGGGTCAGTGTAGGGGTGAGTCAAAATTACATTACGCTCATGAAGTTTTAGAACTTCTCAATTTGCGAAGGCTGCAACTGTTTACAAACTTGATTTACGGGGACAAATTCGTGCACGCCTTTAGATTTCTTTCTGCACTATACTTTTGTAATTTTTTATACAAAAGTTTAAATTCACAACCTTTGCTAAGCTTGCGGAGCTTCTGAAAATGCTTTTAAAAAAAAGTCACCACATCTTGTGGTGGAGACACTTTGCTATCCCCAATGACTATAAACCGTCTATAATTCCCAACTTCCGACCTCTGAGAAGTAGCTGGTACCACATCTGTCTCCTGCAAGCGCTTACAGGGATGATCCAGTGTACAGAAAGAAGACAGTTCATTCGGCCCAGTTTTGTAGTGCAACAGTCAACATCAATTTGCATTCTAGAATGGTCATTGTTTGATGATGTCAGCTTTGGTTTTGACAGAGGTTAGCACTCCAACTAATTAACAGTGAGAGCCAGAGCCGAGCCAAGGAGCTGGCTTGGCTGTAACAGCCAGGTGCACAATCTGACTCAAAAAAATACTTGGTCTGTAAATCATGCAACAAACATAAGGTTAATATATAATAACATGCTGAACTGTTTCACCCCTTCAAAAAGAAGAATGTATGGACGAAATGGTGAACAATGTCAACCATTCACCCCCGTACAGAGATCTGGGCCTAAATCCATCGTTTTTTTGCTCCCCATGCCATTCTGGTTTAAACCCAGCCATATGCAAATCAGTCTCGACCCTGCTCCTCATGGGAACAGTCTAGGGGGGGGGATTATGGAAATGGGACTGGCTTTTCTGATTAACATAGACTCGAAGTCCGGTACAATCATAGATACCTGCTTAGAAAAACAGAGAATACACGTAAATATGTTTGCAGTATATTCCAAGGTGGATGAGACATACCAGATAACTATGTAATGGAATGTGAGGTGATGATGAATATAGTCAAATATGTCCAACATAACGAAAGAGAACTTATATCAAAGTTTATACTGGGCAATATTATTATGCAAAAAATGCCAGATGTTTGATGTTGTAGAAAATCAATGAAAATACATTTTAAAAAAATTAAAAAATAGGAACAGTCTAGCCTGAACTACCAGGCCAGGTCCTCCCTGTATCAGAAACAAGCATCCTGAATCCAGTTTCGGGGTATTGTCCCTCATCAGCCAAGCTAGCTTACATTCAATGGCATAGTGAGCACGGGACCCACGTCTGAGCATACATTCCCACTTGAGGTAACTATAACAACACAAAATGATGATGACGCTGAGGTGATGGGTCAAGAGGTCACACTGGATGCTCAATGGCATATACCGTGCGTGACAGGGGACACCCCATGGCTGAAATACACCAAGAGATGTTTAATGATATCCGATATCGTAGCTAAAAGGACTATTGCAAGGGGAAGGGGGCGGTGCAACCCCCAAGGGTCACAGAATGTGAGGTGGACCTTGACTGGTGCTGCACAAAAGTGGTATACCAGAGCTGTGGGTGCTCGAGGAAGTGAGGCAAGGTATGGTTTAAGTGGGTGGGATTTGAAGCACCACAATAGTGAGTGTTGTTGTGGGAAGGGAGGACACGAATAATCTCTTAACTGCAATATTATGCCATAGGGCTCAGGAATCTTCATGCTGTGTTGTCCTAGAAAAACTGTTTTAACCATAAGTGATGAATCTGCAAACCTTGACGAACATGACCTAATGTTTCTGCGTGCCTATGAATTGTATCTGAGCATTTGTTTAATAAAAGAAGAAAAATAAAGATGAAGGATGGAATGCTGAACATTGTCAAATGTTCACCCCCAGTACAGAGATCTGGGCCTAAATCCATCGTTTTTTGCTTCTCCTGACATTCCAGTTTGAACCCAGCCATATGCAAATCAGTCTTCGCCTTGTGCCTCATGGGAACAGTCCAGCCCAAACTGTCTTGCCAGGTTCTCCTTGGACTGAAAACAAGCATCCTGGGACCGGTTTCGGGGTATCACCCTTCATCAGCCAGGCTAGCTTGACTCCAGTGTTTCACTCCAGCACCATCAATTATATCACAGCATGGAAAACATTTATTGAAAGTGTTTACACAATGCCAGTGGGAAACTAAGAAGCAAATGAGTTGCCTCTTGTACCCTGCATGTGAGCTAGGTTCTTATATATTTGGAGCAACATTACAGTCTGTTAAATCAAACACAAGATAGGTTTTTGTACAGGGCACATCTTGAATTCACACATGTGAAGGTGCTCTCATATGCGATGATGTAGCAAAAGGAAGCACAGTGAAATAAAATATTTGCTGAGCCTCACACAATTTGTTCAAGCAGCGAATCCAGGATTGATCCCATGTTTTCTATCTTCACATCGTGCAACTCTGCAGGGGCGGTTCCTCCACTGAGGCAAAGGAGCGTCGCCCCACTGCTCTTTGAGCAGGAAAAATAAAATGATAATAACATAGTTATTATCATTTAACATAGTTATTATCATTTGATTTTTTTGCATTTTCAGAGCTGGGTTAGGGTGGCGTGGGTCTGTAGGCTCATGGGGAGGAGTGGTTTGCACATTCCAAGTAGCCATGACTACTAGGTCGGCCGTTCTGGCCCGGCCAAACAGTCATTCGCACTTTGTATGTTCCCTACCAGGCTGCATTACAGAGCCTGGAAGGGAACATGCACAGGCCCCTAGGCCCTATCTGAGCGCCAATTCATGGCGTTCAGACCAATTACAACGCTGTATTGCAGTGTGGTGATTGGCTTAGGGGAGCTAATCACAATCCTGCATTTCAGTGTTGTGGTTGACTATGGGAAGCCTGGGTGCTTCCTAGTTCCAGTGCGGAAACATGAAGGAAAGACACAGAAAAGATAAGTGGTATTTTTTTGTTTGTCCCCCTGCCACCCTCCTCTCCCCAGTCGCTACTGCATCTGTGCCACTAGTTAGGCATATCTTTTATGCTCCTCTTTTACATAAAAGGGTTGATGTTTTTTCTTAATTCTTTGTGCATGAAGATAGAGTGTGGGTGGCAGGCTGAAGCCACACGAAAGCTCAGTTTGATTTGGGCTTGATGGTCCAAAAGGACCTGGAGCTAAGCCAGAGCTAACCATCTGGCTTGAGATTGGCTTGAGCTTTCAGTGGTTCACCCAGCTCTAGTTTTTAAAACCTATTGTGACATCATTTACAGCATGGCCCCTTTAAACAAGATTGTTAATTCAGCTGCAATTACTTTCTTTGGTGACACTAGATATCTTATTCTCGTCCTATTGCCATACTCATCCTTCATTTCACAGGTCCCAGATTGAATTGTATGGTTATTTATATACATTGCACGGAATCATGTGATTGTGCGGCTGCGGTGTTTTTCGCAAAGTTATCGATTTGCTGCATTTGCCACATAATCCATCATCTGCTGCATAATCTGTAGATTTTAACAAAAAAATTAGTTTCTAGCTCAAATGGTTCAAACGTTACTAAAAATGTGACAACGCTTGTTGCAGTGCAGTGGAAGACCTGTTGCAAAGCTTGACAAGTCACCTTTCTGTTTATAGCTATATTTTGGTGTTAAACTGGTACTAATGCGGTGTAACAAATGCCTAAACAGTGTTAACAAGTGTAAAAAGGACACAATTATGAATCAATACTATCACAAAATGTGCCGCATTACATCCGAAAATTTGCCTTTTCTTGCTGCAAAATTTTCTAAACTCTCCTGCATAATTTGGCCCAACCCTGCCACATGGTTCCAGTGGCCCTGTTTATATAGCACATTTAATACCCTTTGAGAGTGGGAGAGATGAGTAAGTGACAACAACATATCATGTATATAGCACTTCGTAGACCCAGGCCACTAAGTGCTTTGCTATTCATCAGGTTTGGGGTGGCTTTCAGGTGCATCAGCAAAAGGGTGTTGGTTGCAGTTAGACTTACACAGGAAAAGTTGGATCCAGTGTTTGCGATTTGTAGGTAGGTTAGATGTGTTGTGTGCTTTTCATGGCATAGGGGTGTAGATGTCCCTAGACAGAGTAAGGCTTGGTGTAGCCAAGCATGCATGTACATAAAACTTTTTTTTCTAGCTATTGATGCTTAAGAATATTGCTGATAATATTGCTATACTCCACAGGCTAAGTCATTAGTTTGGCCTGCACATGCTTGTGAGGAATAAGTTACAAGCCATCCAGTAATTGGGGTTCTTTCAATGGAGTTCTTGGAATAACTCCCTATGTCAATGAGGCCCAGAAGGTAAGATTTTGATCCATACAGGCAAGTTAGCACTTCCTAACTCAGCTTGTTGTGCTGTTAGACTGTAGTATAACTCAATAATCATATTTTCTATAAAGTGGGCTTGTGTCTCTTGCTTTTTAACATACTTGATACTAGGGTGATGAATTTCATGGAAAGGCATTTCTCCTGTTAGAAAATAGCAGCATGGACTCATTTTCATATACAGTAAATTGTTGTCATAACATATTGCTGTATGGATTACATTTTTAATAAAGCATATTGCCACAGTGACAGATTGGTAGATATACTGTTTTTTAGTAAACTGGTTGCCGATTGCTGTGGGTGTTAACTTTTAATTCTCCTAAGTTTACCACCAGAAAGAATGCTGTGTGTAAAGTAACTTCCACTAGGGACGGATTACTGCATGTAATGTTTGTAGTTTTTCTTTTCCACAACTCTTTTATAGTGCAGCATTCAACAATTACTAGAACTCCTGGCTATTTGGGGGTATTCATCCCATCTACCAACTGCTACTTGTGGGCTTCATTGTCGAAAGGAGATACTGAGGTGCACTCATCTTGCAGCCTTCTCTCTGGTCATCAGTGGTGCGTTTTGTCACTCTGTGTATTTTGCATAGTTCTGTAGGAAGGGGTTCTGTTCGACCCAGTTTCCTCGGCAATCAAGGGTTACTTTTCTCCAATTGCATCAACTGGAGTGTTCCCCAACTGGTGTCCTGGGACCTCAGTACTAATGGATTAAAAACTGGATACCAAGTACTCCTCTCCAGCATTTGACTCTCTCAGGCTAGCGAAACAGAGCAGTCCAGGGCTTACTCAATGAGGTGAGGTGGGCTTACACATCCAGAATGCATTGCAGACCGTACTACCAGTTGATAAAATCAAAGTCCAGTTAGTGTTTTAATTTTTAAAAAGAAAAGTACTTTAATATACACAAGACAAAAATACTACACATAAACCTAGTAAAAACAGTGAAAACCAGATGTCTACAACCCTCTGGGCCAGAGTTCTGACCACAAACAATATTATAGCACCTAGACGCTAAGCACTACAAAAGCATAACTACCATGCAGACATCCAATTAGCATTGGATATTACCGACCATGTTGTACAGGGTTGCTCTCATTAACTAGGGCCATGATACCAAACCTTGTATTGAAATGAGGTAGTTTCAGCATTAGATGTGAAGTCAAATGATCTTGATCATCCCTTGGCCTGTCACCCAAAGAAACAGAAGGTCCCTCCTGCCCTGAGCAGGGACACAGTGCTAGTGGTGTCAGGGATCAGATCCCAGGTGCCTGATGTCTTGGCACAGTTTACTGGAGACCCACTAGTCCAGAAGCCACTGACTAGCTGCAGAAGGTTAGTGGCTGGCCAGAGTGCCAATTAACCCTGATACCTCCAGAGTTCACAGAAAGAAAGATGACGGCCTGTACACAGGCCACTCTTTACCTGCTACAGATTGTAGCTGGAAGTACCACACAGGCTCCCACAGCACGGGGGAGGGGTCTGAGCAAAGTGATCTCCCCTTCAAGGACCGGGATCAAGCTTCCTCGTTTCCTTCTGTCTCCGTTGATGTGCTGAAAGCTTCCTTATCTTGAGCAGCTGTCTGCAATTTCCTTGTGTTTCAAGCTGCAGCTCTACACGCCGCACAGTCAGCTGATTCTCTGCATCATAGCAGCTAACCAATGCCTTTGCTCCTCGTCAAACTGACAAATTCCTTTACAGCATAATCCATCGGTCACAGAGAAAACATCCTCAAGTTCAACCTTCATCAAGGGATTTTCAGATTTTCAGACGCGTTGAGCAAGCTTCTTATCTTGCCTTCAAACCACGGGTCATGGCTGGCTTTCTTGGCCGGATCCGGTGTAGGCCAACTTGATAGAACCGTAGACCAGTCTTGAACAATAACTGACCACTAGGGCCACACTTTTATCACTTCTGCATGGTAGGCTGATCCAATCAGAGGGTCTGCTAGTTTTGAATCCTGGGTGCTCATACAATCATGAGGCACATTTGTGGCATGGTCACTGCGTGCCCACAACAAGCAAAGGATGACTTACTGTCTTACCCCGGGCAGGCTCTTAATGCCAGCCTGGGATAAACCCCAGAGAGGAATTTTTACTAATTCCAGACCAGGAGACCCTGCACATCACCCAACAGAAAAGGGGGGAGGGTCCCTCCTAGCAGAGTTAGTGCAGCTAAACACAGATAAGCGTGAGTGTCTACCCCCAACCCACCAGGCTTGTCTAAGGAATAGTGAGGGGCACAGGGAACTGGAAGGTGCAGCATAACAGCCCAGTTCACATTACACACAATGCCTCATCTTACCATCCTCACCTAGTACACCCACTGGATCTGAAATACACATCCCAGGTAGACAAAGGCAACAGAACCACTGGCAAGGGAGGCTGCACAGACTTGATCAGGAGGGTGGCTAGTAGTCCAACCTTCTTAGAATATAGGAATACACTATATTCATGACTATAGATCTATTGTTGCCACCACTGTCAGTCTACCACAGCTGGGTAGAGAGGGCAGTAGCCACTCTTTGTAAAATAGGGGTGTACTATGCATGCCCCCTCCCCCCTCGACCTCGGATCTAAGCTCTAGGGTCTTAATCCATGTAAAGAGGGAGGCCATCAGTGGGCATGCATGGTTGTCATGCTCACTGATGTTGGTATCTGTAAACCTTACAGTAAATTCTAAGTGACGTGCCTGGAGATCATTATAAAGCAGGGGAAGCAAGCTCTCTAGAGATATGAAGAAGACGCACCATCACAACAGGCCCCTAAATGAAAAAAGAAATCCTGCAACCTTCCACTACAGATGTTTCAGTGGATGATTTGATGGGTGTTTATGGTGGTTTTGGATGTCCCTACACGTAAGATAGAGGGAGGGAGAGAGGGAGAGAGACAGAGAGAGAGTTTAAGTATATATATATATTACCTACTGGCGGTCGCCAGTAGGTATATATAGTTAGGATTTTTTTCCTATGGGATTTCTGAAAATTCTATGTTGAATAACTTTGGCGTTTGTGGACGGAATTGGCTGAAATGTTCAGGAAAATGGCACATTTTGTTTCTGAGCATCCCCTGGGGGGGGTTTCGTCAAGGGGGGGCCGAGAAAAAAGGGGGGTCCCAAAACGCGTTTTTCCCATTCATTTTTCCATAGGGCGGTTGGAATCACTTTTAGCTCAAACGGCTGAATGGATTTACACAAAACTTGGCAAAATTGTAGATATGGTTTGCCCGACGTGCCTTTGATATGTCTCAATATATGTGCTCCAGTGGATTTTGAGAAATTAACGTTTCAAAAAACAGATATATCTGTAACAGCATCCCGGTTAGCGCCCCGGTTCGCGTACCTGACGCGTAACGGAACTTCGCGAGGAGAAGCGGATTGGCTCCCCGGTGACTGTGAACATTCTAAACAGTCCGGAGCGGCCGCCATCTTGTGTCTCGGTAGGATCGAGACACAAGATGTGGCAAAAACAAAGGGGGAAATGAGCATAAGGGGGCGGAGTACATCCTCCCTGACCTCCTAGGTTTGATGAGGGGGCTTTAAAAGGGACCCGCGGGGTAAAAAAAAAAATTATTTTCGTTTTTTTTGCGGGGGGAGTGCTCGGTACGCGCACCGGGAAGCGGTCCAGGAAGCGTAATATTGGGAAAATAGGATGAAAGAATGTTCAAATATTGTATGTTTATTGATTGTTCTTTTTTATTTTTTTTATTTAAGTACCAACATGTAGGTACCAATGCAGAGTCTAAAAATAAATATACACCGTTTTCTTTGTAAATATCTTGCATGTTGTTTCAGAAGTTATTGTGGTATATGGAATTCATAGCGTAGTCTGTCAGGAAAGCAGAAACACCATGGAGGCAGGAGATGATAAAGAGATGTTAAATACACATTGGAGATAATATAGTGGAAGAAAGGAAGTAACTATGAACAAACTTACTATGTAACACAAAAAAGTTGCACAGTATATTTAAAGTCTGACTTTACATTATAATCAATTTGCTAGTACTTTACAAAATACATATAAAAATGAATAATGTGTCAAACAATTTTTGAATTATTAAATATAAATTTATTTTTCTGATTCATTTTCAAAATTAAAAAGAACTTCTAATAATTCATTGTCAGAATTTTTTTCATTTTCAATTAGGAAATCTACTGATTCTACACATTGCAGAAGTTCAAAGTCCCGTGATTCATCATAGAATTCAGAGTCAATTTTTGTATCTGTGTTGCTTCCTGCAACAATTTCCAAGTTAGTTTTGTTCTCTCCTTCCATTTTTGTGCTGTAAAATGAATTTTTTTTAAAATATATCAGTACAGATAGGGCACTGGTGGTTTTAAGTACAGACAGGTAGTTTGGTTTTTTAAACAGTGATTTTATCTTTGGGCAGTGTATGGTATCAGACTGGAAGTAGAAATATAAAACAAATATGTGATAAATCCTAAGTTAATTCTTAATTATACAAGACAAGCCTAACTCCATCCATAACTAAAACAGAGAAGTCTATCTTATTCTATAACTATTACAGAGGGATAGTATATAACTATTAGAAAATGTTAATTAACTTAAAGTGCAGAACATACTACAGATATTAAAATAACATCTTACCTTTCAAAAAGAAGTTTAAGTTCTCAGTTGAAATGCACTTGATATGTACTTCAGGAAGTAGTAGTCAAAATGGCTGTGTTTCTCTCTCTTTCTTTATATATATTCAGGTACATAACCAATCAAATGTCATGAAATAATATAAGATATTGAAAGTAGCATTTTGATTGGTTGTCAATTCTAACACTTCATAAGTGTTTTTGTTAGGTAATTTACCTCAGGATATTTAGTCAGGCTTACAGCATAATTTTCTCAATGGAATTCCATCAAATTTGGGTAAATGGTAGGGACTGTTATGTAGTAGGGCCTATTCTATATTTGATGAAAGTGTCTGTAGTGGTTTTTCTGTAAATTACTTTCCCACCTTTTTTTATCGAGCGCTTACCGGTGCGCTCCCCGGTACGTGAACCGGCAGCGTTACGGGAGTCCTCCATTTTGTGTATAGGTAGAATTGAGTCATAAGATGGAGGACAAACAATGTTCGGAATGGGTAGAAGGGGGCACGGTAGACCTTTTGTGACCTTCTAGGTTTTCTGAGGGGGGATTAGGACGGTGATATATGCAAAAATAAAAAAATTAATTTTTTGAAAATTTCGTGGGGGGAGCGCCCGGTACGCGCACCGGTAAGCGAACCGGGGAGCGTACTTTGGAGAAAAAAAAATTAGAAAAAGATAAACGTTTTGAATGATCAGAGGTAGGGTAGCTCGGAAAAGAGCTATTGGGTTCTGTGGCTAATTTAGGTACCTACAAGTAGGTTCCAATGCACACTTTTAAATAAAGGATGAATATTCTATTACCTTCATCAGAGAAGTGCACACCATCTCTTCTGTAGATGTGTTGAATGTTGGAACGCAAGTTATTGTTGGATATTAAACCCATTCCATAGTCTCTCATGCAAACAGAAACAAATTTATTCACATGTTTCCGTGCTTTCTCAAATTATGGAAAAAATTGGTTGGACCACTTACATTTCTGTCTTTGACATATATTGGAATATACAAAGGCAGTTTGGGGGAAAAGTGTCATCAAATGAAGAAAGGTGTTCTTTAAAAGCATTTCAAAATCATCTCCAGTCATAGTGCCCAAATTATTTCCACCACAGTGCACTATTAAGAGGTCAGGGTTTGGCAGATGCATACATTTTTTTAATTAATACATATAAAATATATTTTTCCTTTAAAAGAAGAATACATTTTACAGCTTTTGATATTTGCTATTAAAAAACCATTGAAATTCACTGAAAAAACCATAGGTTATAGACCATATATAGTTAGAAATTAGCATTTACAAAACCTTAAAAATTCACTGAAAAAACCATAGGTTATAGACCATATATAGTTAGGAATTAACATTTACAAAACCTTAAAAATTCACAGAAAAAACCATAGGTTATAGACCATATATAGTTAGGGATTAGTGTTTACAAAACCTTATTTTACTCGCACAAAACCATTGAAATTCGCATATATAGTTAGTTCCACTAACTATATATTGCGCACCCGCAATCCACTGCTAATGATGTCACATATTACATCATTCATGACATGGTCAGTGACATCACTGATGACATCACTGATGACATCTCAAATGACATCACTGATGACATCTCATTTGACATTACGGATTACATCACTGATGATATCATTTATGTGATAATACGTTGAACCTCTTCAGACTCTAATATAACCTTACATACACTCAGTGTAAACAGACACTCACAGACTGTCACTCATCCATGGAGTTACTCACACACCTACTCAGTCATGCAAAGAATCAATCACAACTCCATTTCCTCAACTATACAGTTATACACACCTTACTTATTACAACATATACTAACACATATTTACTCTTTTATAAAATCCTTGATTGAAGTTCACAATGATCCATACAGCCACTCACACATTCACTGGCTCTTATGCACAGTTATTTATATATGTCAACTCTCACATGTACTGTGTTTTACATATGTACTCACGTTGACATGTAGCACTGAGATATCCATTCACTCACCAATACACTCATGCACACAGTCAACCGCCCATACAGCTGTTTCCACATCCACTTTTGAACCCATACATCTAGTGAATCAACTGCTCACACATCTATGCACAGAGTCATACACCTCCCAGCCACCCACACACACACTCAGTCTCCCATACAACTACTTGGGCAACCAATCAATAACCCATATAGTTACTCATATAGCTACTGATCAACACATGCAGCAGTTTACAGAACAACAAACATAATGATGCACAAATTAAGACAGTTTAGTCACTAACCCATGTACTCAGTGAGACACATTTAATCACTCACTCATACAGTCAGTCATGCACCTACTAAATCCTTCATCCAGACACTTATACATCCATTCATTCTTCAATATATAAGACATATTTTAACTTTACAGAAACATACAGGCACTGGATGTTGTCATCAGTGATGTCATCAGTGATGTCATTTGAGATGTCATCAGTGATGTCATCAGTGATGTCACTGACCATGTCATGAATGATGTAATATGTGACATCATTAGCAGTGGATTGCGGGTGCGCGATATATAGTTAGTGGAACTAACTATATATGCGAATTTCAATGGTTTTGTGCGAGTAAAATAAGGTTTTGTAAATGCTAATCCCTAACTATATATGGTCTAAAACCTATGTTTTTTTCACACACACAAACACACACACACACTCACTCTGTGGCTAGTGATAGTGTGTGATGCTCCAAAGGAGGGATGGAGCTTTTGAAGTTCTTCCAAAATTCAGGTCTGCAATCATTAGGGCATGGGTTTACCCTCGTACAGGGGGCATCTATCGAGTGTCTTAATGTTGTGTGTGATCAGAGTGCCTCAGTGAAATAGAAGAATAAAAAATCATATCGGTCTTCTAAGGAGCTCAATTCTTGTTGCATGTATGTAAAATGTAACCCATCAAGCAGTGCTGTTTAATGTATTCCCTGTCTCATCGGTTGTGTATTCGCTATAGCTAGAGCTGGCTGGGAGCTTAAAAGAGCAACTCGTCGGATGTGTGTCTGACACCGTTCTTTAAATTTTCTACCGCCCTCTTACTAATTTGAAGTCTTGTACCTTATTTTCAGTGTTGGAATCCAGACGAAGTCTCAAGAGAGACCAGGATTGATAGTGTTGCAAATAGAGCTTATTCTATTGTTAGTAGACTCAGTGCGTGGTCTGACCATCTTTTGTTTCTTTTTCAAATATTAGAATTTCAGGATATTAGCTGGCTAAAGAATTCCCCATTCTGCCTTGTTGAAAGCCAACCATGGAATTAGATAACTGGTCCTCACTTATAAGCATGTTTTGGGAAGCATCTCAACACAGGCAGAGCATGGATTAAATGTTCCAAGGCCAGCATCGCCACTTTAGTCTTTCATTGATGAAGTCACTGCACAATTGGAGGTATCCTCTTAAGATTAGAAGCAGAAAATTCTCAAATACAAGGATTAGCTTGGAGCTGAACAGGGAAACGTTATTTTACTGAAAATGGAAATCAACAGGAGAAAAAATATGATCCTATGGAACAAATCAATATATTTTAACTAGTGCAGAACATATCCTTATTTGTTCAGCTTTTAGAAGCATTTTTACTCCTCACAGATCCTGAATACCAAAACACTTCTCAGGGTCTGTTTAAAACGATTTATTATCTTCTCATCATCATAACATTTTTATTCAGTTGACAAAAACAACCATACAAGAGTACAGAAACATAAATATAAGATCATCAATAAAATATTCCACAGTCAAAATACTATCAATACAGAGACTTCCCGGACAACCAGGACAATACATCAGCTAATCAGGTCTCGATCTCCTGGACACGAAGGCAGCTCGTAAAAAGGATAAAACAGTAAACATAATACATTCATTGGGGAGCATATGAGGTAAACCTAGGCTGGCCTAACTTGAGTGAAGTTCAGAGCTTTCAACGGGGGGACTAAAAACTGCTTCCTAGGTCAACTAAAATAGGAGCAAAACATCACAAAATGCAGAGTGTTCTGCGTAACCTTATTGTCGCAGCCGCAGGGCAGCCTGGCATCAGGCAAGGCCAAACTGCATGGAGAGGCCAAGAGATGATGTAATGAGTTAAACCTAAACCTGACCAAGAAAAACCAATCTTGCTGATGGCCGCCCTGGGCTTGATATGACTCCATCCCCAGCCAGTCTTCAGTAACATGTGTCCCTGCACTGATGGTTTCTGCAGCGCCTAATGTTCTCTATCTAATAGTGCCCCATCCAGAAATAACCTCTTCACACTTGTCAGTTCTTGCGAGGACAGAGAAGTGGAATCATAAAAGATATCAGACCACCCTAAAGAGGCACAAGCTGCCTTCACTAAAGCTATCTACAGTATTTTGTGTGCCCGCTCAAGAGCCATGCAGTCCGCGAGGATCAACATTTTAATTCCTCCCTAGTCCATACCTTAAACCAGCACAGTAGGGGATTAAGGGACGGCATGTCTGTCACTTGACCAAGGCCAAGCTCCAACTGAGCCAAAAACAGAGGTGTGGAATGTGGTACCTGCGCTACCCGACGTGAAATTGGGTGGTAACATTGAGGATTGTCCTTGTCACCCTTCTTGAAGACCGGGGCGATCACAGCTGTAGACCATGAGGGCAGCACCCCCTTCCCAGGCAGAGTCAAAAGTGTCCCCCAAACCTCCAAGTCACCCTTAAACAAATCTGGGGGAATTCCATCCGGTCCCGGTGCCTTATTACATGAAAAAGCCAAGATGCCCTATCTGGCCTCTTCAGGAGTAAAGACCACTGGGGCATTAGCTGTACCTATACTATTGTGCTGATGTCACCCGCGTGCCCCCATCAGGTTATACACACTTTCAAAGTGGTCAATCCGTTGCTGTTTAGAAATATGATGGTATACAACTGGGCCACAGCAATTTGCAATAAAAGGCATATTAACCACTTTCTAGAATAAAAAGAGATGTACCCTGTCTCACATGTCTGGCAGAGCTCCCCCCAAGCTGTCTCCCGCAGGGTGGACTTGCAGACATCTAGGGCTTGCTTATGAGCCTGCATACATTCTGCAACCAGGCTACTGTCCCTGGGTCTCTGCTTCAAATGCGGCCTTCAGCTTTCGCAATGATCTTAAACAATCCTTGTCAAACAATTTAGGATTTTTGGGGCTTATTCTGCAGGGGGTAGATATGGACAACAAGAACAACAAGAAGGCTTGCAATATCTCCCTTCCCACAGCATCTATTTCCCATGCACACTTTGCAAAGAGAGAAGCTCTGATACCAATTAAGCCTTCTACCCTGATCAGCCAAAGAAAGGCCCTTAAGAGCCCCTTAAGGCCCCTCTTCGCTGTGGCTGTGGCTGTAGAGCCATGGGAATGTCCGAATATAAGGACGGGGAATATGGTCAATTAAGGGACTATGAGTAATGTTGACGTTGGAAATAAAGAAATACAACAGGCCAAAGTAAAAATAAAATCAATGATCGACATGCAACCCCTCCCTTAATGGTCAGGTAGATCACAAAATTGGGGGTGTTAACCAATTTGTCCAGAGTGAATACCAGTATATGTGATTTCAGAATAGCACTGAGCTTAAGGCCCTCCTTGGAGTGAACAAAGTGTAGCCCCTCTATGAGCAAACACCCGGGATTAGCGACAACAGTCCCGGGAGGTTGAGGGGGGGGGGGGTCACCTAGATGACAATTAAAAATCCTCCTGCAAGCACAATATGTTCCCTCCCGTATCCGTTCTCTTGCAATTTATTCAGAGCCAAGTCAAGGCGGGAAACACAAGAATCCTTATCACGTCCTACTCTTGCATTATAAAAATGTATTACAACTAATGGAGGGGATTCCTGGAGTGACAACAGCAACCCCTGCATCATTCAGGCCTCCCGACAAAGATCCCAAGTGTATCCACTTAACTCGACTGCAGCAAACATAATGAAACCCCTCCTGGCCCTCCCAGCCACAGAAGGCTCTGCTGGTATAAAATAGGAAGCATAACCTTCCAAGAAAAAACTATTCTTGACTTCTCAAGTTTCTTGAAGGCAGACAATCTGATAGGAGTTTATCAGCTGGAAACAACTAGGATCAGTGAACTTAGTGGAGAGTCCCACAATGTTATATGACAGGAGATGCCACCCTGTAAAACCTTGTGAGGTGGCTACTGGAGAATGAAAAGGAGCCAGAGGCAATAAAGGGAAATCGCGAGAGCCCAGTCAATCACACAATTCCAAGCCACTCAGAGGGAGAAATCTATTTGTGGTACACAAGGAAGGAGACTGCCTAAAAGGTGATCCTGTGCTAGGAGGGGGCACCTCACCTATTGGGACCAGGGATAACGGGGGACAAACCAACCCTTCCTGGCCTATAGAAAAATCTCAAAGGGAGGGCAACTATACCAGGCGGTTCACATATCCGAGGAGGGGACAGAGCTCAAAGCAGATCTAACACATGCCGATGATTATTAAAGTTGACTGCCACGCAATCCCCACCCAGAGCTTCCTGTCTGAGCCACCCAGCTCACTCTGCATGCCATTATGATAGATTCCACATGCTCCCAGCTACGATGAGCATGCAGCTTAAACCAATGCAACACCTTGTTTTTAAGCGCAATGAAGGTTTTATCAGGTAAATTGGGGCAAGGAAGAACATTAGCTCGCACAACATAATATAGGGTCGCTTCGGGTGGTAAATTGAGCACGCCCCCAGGATTGACGGGGGCATACAGGCCAGGGTATGTGAACTGTCTACCTTAGTAACAATGGTACAGGGGGAACAAACTGCTCGTTAGGCCTCTGACAAGGTTGTTGGTCCAGGGGCAATCAGAGAGACCCACTCCAACCGGGGCACCTCTAGAGTTGATATCTGTGACAAGGTGACTGGGGTTAGAAGAGCTCAACTGACTGATTAGAGGACTCTGCTCCTGATGCAAACCCCTCCCCTGACATGTATATGACAGAATCTCCAAGATCTTATCCTCAATGTGGGAGAGCCTAGCCAAAATGGGGTCAAGTTTTTTATTAAAGAATGTCCTACGGTCAAATAAAATTCCCTGCTGGAAACAAAGGCCTCCCTCAATGCAGGTGGAATTGGGGTTGCTTTGACTCATTAACCTGGTAATGAAGCTGGGTTTAGACGCTTTCGCTTGTATCTAGGGCTAACCACCGGGAAAGAGGGGACTGACTGTTATCCAGCATAACCATCTCCCGGCCTTCTCCCTGACAATCCTGAACAACCAATCCATGAGCCAACCATGATGCCCTTCCCGGGGCCGGCAAACAGGCAATAGGGAGGGGAATGCTATCCCTACTCTTTCTGCCAACTCAATTTCTTTGGATACCACCTGCACTACACAATTCAGAAAACCCTGTATCGTGGACACTCAAGAGGCAGCAGGCTGGGCGGTACTTTGGTGGAAGGCACTTTCTTTTTCCCCATGCTGATGGCACCCCTAAGTACCATCAGACCTTTCCTCACCACACACAGAAATGGGAGTAACCCCCCTCAAGTGGGCACCAAAAACACAATACAAGCCCCCGCAACAGTGACACACCCCAGCTCAGACTGGATGACAGATTGATAATAACTATTAAAAGCCCAACTTAAAGTCAAAATGCAGTTGCCAGATAGGTCTATACATCGTAGTGAACACGTTGGCAGGTTGTACAAGAAAAATCCCAACTCCACAGTCACCAAGTTCTGAGGCAAGTGATCAGCAACAATAAGCGCCTCTCCTTCCCAGAGTGTGAGCCAAGGTGGGTGGCCTCTCCTCTTCCTGTTACAGATGGCGCAGTATTGGCCTGCCCTTGGCATGGGCTTCGACCGGGCACGGCCCATTCACCCCACTCAGCAGGCTTGCGCATGCCCTTTTCTGCTTGTTGGGAAGAGGTCCCACCCCCTCAGGGCAACACAATGCAGCTGCGTTTCCTGGCACTTCAAACAGTATGGGATAGAGTCCCCTGGTAGGCTGGGGATCCGGGGAGGGTGGGGGGGGGGGGGGGGTGTTGTCAGCTACCCCACAACTGCACAAGTGCCACGCAGCAGACTCGCTCTCTCCCTTTTCTGCTTGACGGGAAGAGGCCCGCCCCCTCAGAATATTGCAATGCTGCTGCACTTCCTGGCGCTTCATACAGTGGGGGATGGGGTACCCGGGTAGGCTGATGGCTCAGGAGGTGTCAGCTATCCCACAACTGCGGCTAGATAAGTCCCATGGAGCAGGCTTGCTCTCTCCCATTTCTGCTTGTGGGGAAGAGGCCTCGCCCCCTCAGGGCAACACAATGCAGCTGTGCTTCCAGGCACTTCAACCAGTGAAGGATGGAGTCCCCTGGTAAACTGATGGTCTGGGCTTCTCAGCTACCCCACAACTGGGGTTGGATAAGTTATTTTCTAAATTCTCATGCGTAAAAAAGGCTGTTCCAGCCTGATCTGAATACATTTGTGTCTTTAAGCAAACTTTGTGAGTAAGGGTCAAAAGATCAGAGTTAATATCCTAGATGAAGATATAGGGAGGCCTAAGAATCTTGCTGCAAGCTGTCATGCTTTCATGAATCGCGACCCTAATGTTTGGTGTTTTGAGCCTCGAACCAGCACACTTCAGGGAGACCGGAACGTAAACGGTTTAAATACAATTGCCAGGAATATGTGGAGATTAATAGAAACAGACCAGATTCATTTTTGTCAGGTTGCCACCATTTTTTGCTGTCCTGATGAAGACCCCCGTGTGATTCAGCTTAAAAGGTCAAAATGTTGACTTATTGGCTCCCAATCATATCATTTGTTATTGGACTGTTTGAACCAATTTGCCTGTTTCATCTGGTTTCTAAGAAGCCTTTTTGTCCTATGAGCAGGGACCTTTGTACATATTGTAAATATCGCTGATGCATTATATCTATCTTTGTGTATTACTTTGTATAAACATGTAAAATAATTATGTTGTTAAGAGAGAAAAAAAAAAATAATAATAATAAATAAATAAAAATCACCTTTGGTCTACATTACATACTTCCATTGTGCATCTATGTACCTTCCATGTACTTGAATCTGTGTGTCTGTTACTTTTCTCCTGAAAAAGCATATCCAATGCACTACCCTATTTCTCATCCTGTGCCTCTATCAATATCTTTAATCTACATATACTTACTTCCTGTATGTATCTATATACTTTCAATGTACTTATGGATCTATATATTTATCACTTTCTTCTAATTTAGCATTTCCAATGCACTACCCTATTTCTCAGCCTATACTTCGCTCAATATATCTTCTAGCCCAACCTTCTGACTCATCTCAAACTTCTTTCTACTACGGTTTCCAATGCACTACCCTAGCTCTCATCCTATACCTCTATCAATATATCGTCTACATCCACTCTCTCATTTATCCCAAACCCCATACCACTACTATGATCGCCAAAATAACCCTTTCTAGACTCTCTCCTACTCTACCCCTCCTTGCCTCATCTGACACCTCTTTTTACTATACCGATCCCCTAAAAAAACCTTTCTAAACTCTTCCCTCTGACTCCTCTCCTCCAAAACTCCTTTTTACTCACCCAAAAGCCTACTCCTACTGCTAAGACCTAAAAAAAAAGAAAGGAAAAAAAATCCTTTACTCTTTTATCCCTCCACTAGTCTTTTCAATCAAAATTAACAGACTAACATGTTCACTTCTCAAATTCCATATTCAACTATACTAATATACTACCCAAATAACTGAATAACATATCTACTACTCAAATTACTTCATATTTATTCTATACTAATTTTCAACACTGATCCTTTATGGGTTCCGGAGTGGCGTGCTACTCGCCAGAAAAGCGCTTTAATACCCATCAGGGGTAACAAGTCCTATATGAATGCAAATCTTTCTTCCCCTTTTATCCCTCGGCTATCCTTCTCACTCCAAGTAACAGACTAATATCCACCACTGACATTACTTCATATTTCACCATATTAATTCACCACTAATCCTTTATAGGCTTCCTGAATAGCGTGCGTCAACAAGCGCTAAATAAATACAAACCTTTGTCCTCCTCTATCTTTCTGCTATCATTCCAAATCCAAATAACTGACTAACCTATCCACCACTTAAAATGTACTTGCATGTTTCCCTATACTAATTCAACACTAATCCTCTATGGGTCCCGGAGTAGCGTGCTACTCGCCGAAAAAGCGCTTTGACGCCTCATCAGGGGTAGTAAGCACTATATAAATGCAATAAATTGATACTTGTATAGCGCACTACTCACCCGCAAGGGTCTCAAGGCGCTTGTATGAATAACGCTGTGGAACCCATCCTGGCCTTCCCTGTGAGGCGTCCACTCCTAGGCACCCCCAAGGTGGAGGCCAGGCATCCTTAGCGTTGTGGGGGCCATTGTGGAGATTAAGCAAGCTATTGCCCAGAGTTGCACTCCATGATTGGAATAGGCACTGAGGCGAGAATTATCAGGTCTGCAGAATTTTGAGCCCAAGACCCGCCGAGGTGGGGAATTGAACCCTAGTCCCGGGCTAGACCTCTGCATCAGGATCTGCCACTCTAATCATTGAGCCACACTTCTCCACAATACAATACAATATGTTAGTTATTGCTTGGCTCACGCATTTGCACTTACACTGCACCATCACTTGGAGCACCTGCATTGTTTTGACTGTCAATTATTGTGACTGTCCACTGGACTCATGTCATGATAATTTAATACCAAGCATTGATGATTTATCACATCACGTTGATTGAATTTATCATTTTTTTTTGTAACACCATTTTTATTGCAGTACCAAAATATTGTGTATACATTACAATGATAAATATTAAATCAATGCAGTGTTGTAATGCACATTTGTCCAACGGACACTATTACACAGCCTGTACGCCCACATCCAGAAGGCCGGGCGGCGACGGCAATATGTCCAACTTCTGCAACTTCTTCCGATTCACTTTGGCTGAAAGCACAGGATGACGCGGACCGCTTTTGAATTTTCACCCCCCCCTATCAACAACCCCCCGAACTCCCCCAAAACCTCCCCCGTGGCTGCGCTGCAGTAGAATACTAGAGAATGTAAGTTCCAGTATGTGCGAGAAGAAATGTAACATTCGCTAAGAGTGTGCTCTCGGCGTGCTGTTGGGGTCATCTATATCAGAGTCCGTGTCATCACCCTCCTCCTCTCCAGTGCCATCCCGGAGTGCCTGCACTAGTATCTCCCACGCTGTCGCCCTTTCCAAGGCCTTCTCATCCGCAGCCCTTCTAGCCAGCTGGTATCACAAGGTGCTTTCACTCACCGCCCACTTCAGACATTCATTGTACCAACGCTTATACGTGGGCCCCCTCTTGGACTTCCAATTCCTGGTGATTTCCCTCTTCGCCAATATCAACCCCATATCTATAAACTTGCTGGTCGTCTTATTTTTAGGCGTGTGAGGAAACCAGTGCAGCACCCCCACCACTTTGGTATACCGTAACTCCCTGTCCGTGGCGTTGTTCAGTGCCTCCCCAATCTCCCGCCAATAATCCCTCAATTGGGGCAATCCCATAACATATGACCGAGATCTGCCTCCAGTGTGTTGCATCTAGGGCAGGCCGCCTGTTCCACCCCAAAGTATTGCTTCAGTTTCCCTGGTGTAAGGAATGCCCTGTGAAGAACGTAGAAGTGTATAAGTTGGAAGCTGGCGTTTCTCGTGCTCTTCCGTGCCCTCCGCAGTAGCTGACCCCAGGTGGTATCGGGGATCTCCATTTGGAGGTCCAGTTCCCATTTAGCTTTCAGGGCAGTGAGTGGCTGCAGGGTTTCCCTCAGCATTCGGGAATACAGACAGGTCACTGCCTTAAAAGTTCCCGCCGCCATCATCGCGTATTGGCAGGCCATAGAAGTGGTAGGTTCCTGCAGCCCCTCGCCCCAGTGTTCCTGCATGGCCCCAATCACTGCCGCATGTAATAAATAGTCCCCTCTGGGTAGGTCGAACCGGTCTTGCAGAGCCTGGAACGGAAGCAACACCCCGTCCTCATAGAGGTCGCCCAGCATCTGCAACCCAGCATCCTCCCAACCCTGCAGTCTCGACCAATCCCCGCCATGAGGTAGGGCCGTGATCATGCCCAGCGGAATCTCCGGTGCATACATTCGCCGAATTCCCGCTCGTCTACGCGCCCGGTTCCAGCAAAGCCGAAATGTCTGCTCCTCCACAGACAGGTCTCTGACGAGAAGCCTTTGGTGAAGTGCAATGTATGCAAGCACATGGCGCGGGGTACCCTCGTCCCTATTTTGCTCCGGGCCTCGGTAGACCCTCGCAATCTCTTGGGTAAAGGATTGCAGCTGTGCCGCCAAATAATAGCACTCAAAGTCAGGAACTGCCATACCCCCCTCATCTTTGGGCCGCAAGAGAGTGTCTAGCGCTATATGTCGCCTACCCGTACCCCAAAGAAATGCGATAACCATCGACCTCAAACGGCGGAAGACGGAACCCGGTATCCACACTGGTAGGGTTCGGAAAATAATACAACAGCCTTGGAAGCGCTACCATCTTCAGCAAGGAGACACGACCCGTCATCGAGAGTGGTAGAGTGGCCCAGAAGTCCATGTTCCCCTTCAGGGCATTGATGCAACGGGTGATATTACCATCCAGCATATCTGCTGTTGTGTGATATACATAAACACCTAGATAGTGTAGGCAATGAGGCTCCCACCTGAGCTCCCGAGTGGTGAGAGGGCACGGCTCCCCCCGTCGCAACGGGAATAAACAGGATTTGGCCCAGTTGACCTTCAGGCCCGACAACCTACCGAAAAGCCCAAGAAGTCGTCTCGCCCCCTCCAGTTCCTCATCCGCATTAGCAAAAAACATCAGCAGGTCGTCCGCGTACAGTGAAATGGCGTGCGGTCTGGCCCTATATACCAGTCCCTTATTATAGCGCTCCGATCTGGCTTCGGCAGCGAACGGTTCCATCGCCAACGCGAATAGAAGGGGGGACAGCGAGCATCCCTGTCTGGTGCCACGGCGCACCTGATATTGTCCCGAGATAAGCGAGCCCACTCGAACCCTCGCCGTGGCCGCCGTGTACAGCACCTTGGTCCAGTTAATGTAGTCCTCCCCTGCCCAAAATGCCTCATCACTCCGTATAAATAGTCCCACTCCAGACTGTCGAACGCTTTCTCGATATCTATGGAGAACACCAGGGGTGTAGTCTCTCCCGATAACCGAGCGCCCAGCAGTCGAGTCAGCCTACGGATGTTGTGCGTGGTGTTCCGTGTGGGGATGAAGCCCGACTGGTCCCTATGAATCAGGCCAGTCATGTGGGTGAGCAATCTATTAGCTAAAATTTTACTCAGAATCTTATAATCTGTTGTTAGCATGGATAATGGGCGATAGGAGGAGAGGTCACTGCTCGCTCTGCCAGGTTTCAACAAAGGGACCATAAGGGCCTCACACATGGAGTGAGGTAGTCTCCCTCTCGACTTCGCTTCATTGTAAACCGATTGCAAATGCGGGGCTAAGTACTCCAGGTATTTACTATAGAACTCTATCGGCAGACCGTCTAGTCCCGGGGTTTTGTTCCGAGCTATCTGCTTCATCGCGCATCCTATTTCCCCTATCGTAATACTGCGGCCTAACTCCTCTGCCTCTGTTTGTTCCAGTTGTGGCAACTGCAGCCCCCCAAGAAAGGTTTCAAGCTCCTCCTCTCCGCCCACCGGCCCGTTCCTATACAATCCTTCATAATACGTCCTGAACCTATCCAGGATCCCGGCCTGGGTGTGGCAAAGCCCGCCCCCCTCCACCTCGATGGACACGATTGGATTGCCGCGCCTAAGCTGGTTAGCAAGCCAGGCCAGCATAGTCCCCGCCTTGTCACCCTCCGCATGCGCCCTGGTCAGGTAGACCTTGTGATCGAAACTACGCAGTCGCTCCAACTCCACCGCCACTGCTTCCTTAGCTTTGCCAACCTCTTCCTGAAGCTCGGGATGATTCGGGCGCTCCCATTCCAATCTCCGCAACCCCCGCTCCGCACGCTCAAGGTCATCCAACAATGTCTTACGGGCACCCGCAGTGGCCCCAATGCAATGCCCCCGGACCACCACCTTAAAGGCATCCCACTCCATCGCCCTGGTGGACGTAGTGCCACCATTCTCCTCAAAGTACTGAGTCACTCGCTCACCCAAGGCCTCTCTAAATAACAAATCATCTAGGGTATCCGGTCGCAATCGCCAAGTTGGAACACACGAAACATCCACCATCCAGTTCAGGGACAGCAACAAAGGGTTGTGGTCAGATAATGTGCGAGCTAGATACTCCGCACTTCCTACTGCCGTGAGTATGGGAGAAGAGCACAAAACCACACCCAGCCTGACATGTAGGTCGTGTATACTAGAATGAAATGAGTAATCCCTCATCATGGGGTGCAGTGTTCTCCAAGCATCTCCCAGATCCCAACTCTCCTGCCAATCCGATCTTCGCTTCGCCAACCTATGTACTGGTGATGAGTGTAATGGAGGGTGGGACCTATCCAATGTGGTGTCTACTACTGAATTAAAGTCCCCTCCCATGATTATTGGGCTCGCCAAGTAGCTCGCTAGCTTACCCGAGAGTGTCGTCAGAAAAGCGGGTAAATCTACATTCGGAGCATACACACTACACAACGACACAACTCGTCCCCTGAGTCTCCCTTCCATAGCCACGAATCTGCCTTCCGGATCTATCACCTGCTTGGTGACTTGAAAGGGAACCCCAGCACGTATCCATATCATGGCGCCCCTTGCAAAGGCTGAGTACGTTGTATTAAACAGCTGTCCCCTCCATCTTCTCTGCAGCGCCACTCCCTCCTGTTTCGTGAGGTGCGTCTCCTGAAGAAAGGCTATGTGTACCCCCCTACGTATTAGATAAGCATGGACCTTGTGTCTACGCACCATGGTATGCAGACCCCGCACATTCCAGGTCACACATTTTAGAGCCCCCGTATTAGCCATAACTCCCTGCATCCCCGAACACAACAACGATAGTTTCCAACCATGTGCATATGCCAACACAATACTGAACCCCCCACCCTCTCCCAACAACTGAACCCCACACCCCTCCAACCCCAACTAGAGCCTCCCAAACTACTCTCGGTTCCCTCCCCCCCAGGACAGACCCCGTCTCGACCAGAAGAGAACCCATCCAAACTATTGCAACTAGGCAAACCTCCCTCAAATAAGCACACTACAATTCGCAGTCTCCACTGCGATGACCTTAGGGGCCAGTAGGGCGCGGTCCGATACCTAAGGAGTTCGTCAAACAAGATTAGCCCTGCATATCCCGCCCCGCAATCCCCCCATGATCACTCACAAAACTCCATATTATTGTTTATCAGCACATGGCATCTACGGGCATGGCATCCCAGTACCAGTTCACCAAACCGTTCTCAAAAACACTTCTCTCAGGCCTCAATGATCTCTCCCGATGTTTGCGGCGTCACAATAGGGCCTCTGGCACCACCAAGTTCTGAAAGGTCCGTTTCCGACCCCGTACCCTGCTCCTCAGAGTCCGTGCCTTTTCGGGACTGGCTCCGCACCGTCCCCGAGAGATCAACCACTGCCTGCAAAGCCGCCTTCCTCTCCTCCTCCGTCTGTGACACTGATGGTTTTCCAGACCTGTGTCGATGTTTCCGAATCCGTTGCGATTTTCTGGTCGGCTGTTTCTTTTGTGCCTCTTCCGCCCTGAATCTGGCCCCACCCGTTCCAGCTTTATAAGTGTCCCACCATGCCCAAGCGTCTGCCGAAGTGGTGAAGAAAAGTGTTTTGTCATCCACCACGATTCTCAACTTCGCTGGGAAGAGGAGGGAGTACTTGATGCCCTCCACACAGAGTTCTCGTTTAATCGAGAGGAAACCAGCCCTGAGTTTCTGCGTCTCGAATGTATAATCCGGGAACAGGGTGACCTTGTTGTTGCCAACCTGGAAGGGACCTACTTCCCTGGCTCTCTGAAGTAACCAGTCCCGGTCTTTATAATGCAGAAGTTTGATCACTACAGGGCGAGGAGGCAGACCAGGGGCCGGCGGTCGGGCCGGGACTCTGTGGGCCCGCTCCAGCGAGAAGAAGGTAGAGAGCCCCTCCGGTGCCACTTCAGTGCGTAGCCAATAATCGAGATAGCCCACCATGTCATCACCCTCTGTTTTTTCCGGAAGGCCTACCAGGCGAACGTTGTTGCGCCTACTCCGGTTTTCAGTGTCCTCCGCTCTCCTCTCCAGTGCTTTTATTCTGTCCAGAGCATCCTCCATCCGGCCGTCCAGTGACTTATGGGCCGGGGCCAGTTCTTGTAGGGTTATCTCCACGCTCTTGACCCTGTCCTTACGTTTGTCATGCTCAGCTTTCAGGAGCCCTAGGCCTGTTGCTACCTGGGCAATGTCTTGCTGCAGAGCATCCTTTGTGGTTGCGATTGCCTCCAGGATGCAGTCTTGCATGTGTTGGAGATCAGTGTGGCTCTGGTCCGCTCCGTCCATCGTTTCAGGTCCAGCCGCTCCGTCCCCCTTCCCTTTCGGCTTCCCCATCGTGGTGTGATCGAGCCCAGGGCAAAAGGAATCCCAACTATCAGCCGTGGGCCTCGGCAGCCCGATCGACCACTATGTTTGGCCTGCTTCCAATCTCCGTGCAGCCCGTCAGTAGTTCAGGACCCTCCACTCCGGAGAGTTCCCTGTGGCATCAATGACTGGAGATCCGGAACACGCTCAGGTCATCAAACACTGTGCTAGTCCCCCTCACGAGGCGGGTCCGTCCCCTGTAGGCAACGCGCTGTCGATGGGGTCTCCGTCACCCCGACCTGCACACAGAGAGAGTAATGGTCGACTCACGGGGCTGCCGCCATTTTAGGTCCTCCTCGACGGACTCCCCCACTCCACCGTCGTATCCTCACCAAGGTGGGAGGAGGGCCACCTCAGCCACCTCACAGGACCAAGGTCGACCTTCCGATCTAGCAATCACCGCTGGTACCGGAGCTCTAAAGGTGCAGATCAGCAGACCTCCTTTGTTCTCTGCGTCACCAGCTCAGGCCTTGGGCCGCCATCTTAGATCGAAGCTGTCCGTCCCGGTGGTACTTGCTAAGTTCGATTTTCTGGAAGATGAGCGGCCGGAGTTTACAAACCCAGGACGCCGATGCCTCCGTGATGCCTTCAGCCAATGAATTTTCCAATTTCCGTTGGAATTCGTGCGGTTTATCAGGATTATATCTGGGATCGGGCGCGGAGCTCCAGGCTCACGCTGCCTACCTCCTCGGCATCCGTTGATTGAATTTATCATGTATTAATATTTGACCAATTATATCAGGTATCAGTTATATACTGAAGGATTCACAGGGGAACATTTTTCTTTATGATTTTCATTGCCCTTGTTCCTTGGAATATTGGGTGTCCCGTATATTTGATGAAATTTTGAAATTTAATAGGTCCTGACCATATGCCACTATGCCTATCTGTGCCCCTACACCCCCTGGCCTATCAACCATCTTTTACTTATCCTATGAGGGACAGAGGAACAATTGTCATGGTTTAACCACTCTATCATGGAAGGGAGTCCAGTACTGTTCGTGAGTCCTTACAGACTCTTCAAAGTGAGCTACTTCTATCAAACAGCAAGTGTACTTGTTCTCCTTTTGATGCTTCTCAAGTAAGATCAGGTTTTGTGCCCTCCACGGTGGGAAATTATCAACAGCTCTCTCAGCACTGGGATATTACAACCAGAATAAAAAACTGTAATTGTTTGCCCCATTCCTTTAAAAAAAAGAAAAAAAACTTATGTTTCAGACCCAGCAATCTTCTACCTCTGTACTACCTCATTCTGCTTAACTGTAGTAATGAGTGGTGACTGAACAGCTCAAGGACTTTGTTGAGTTTCATGTGATCCTAGACCCTTTTCATGCAGGCTGCCATCCTGACATGGGTACGGAACTAGATGTACGATTAGTGTGGGACAAATCGTGCATCGTGATACAGTGTGGTGTTAGGGCACCAATACTTTTACATCTATCAGCAGCCTTTTACACCATCGAAGACACTCTTGTGGCATTCAGCTGAATTTTTCCTTCGCTCACAGGACAAAGATGGACCAGGGTTCATCTATGTCCTTTCTTTTGGTCAACTTTTATATGACACCATTTGCTTGTCTGCTGCAAATACCAAGTTTTTCCAGATTCTGTTGGATATCAAGGGAGAGGAGGATTCATCAGCAGCTCCCCTAGATGATGGACTGTGTGCACTGGTAAATGAATGACAACTACCTGAAACTGAAGACAGCTCTAAATCAAAATCCTGCTCAATCATGAGCCTTTAAACATTGGCGCAGCTCCATGAGCACATGCCCATCATACAAATTGAATGTTTTGATCAAGCCTAATCTTTCCGTTGTCAATGAATATACAGTATTTTGTATGAGTCCTTTTTTAGGTCTCACCTACGAGGAGCTTTTACCTGTCTGCTGGTGAAGACCTATTGTATATCGTAGAAGAGCAACTAGAGCCAAATTTCGTGGGGGGGGTGAGGGGGGCTATGAAAAAATTATGGGGGGGGGGGCTGAATTTTTAAGCAACATGCAGAGTGGAGCTGCAGGGGCTCTTAGAAGGGGTGAAACAACAGCAAGGCCTCATTAACATCAAATTGTCTTTTAAAGACCTGTGAAGTGCTCGGTGCGGCTGTGTGTGTGCCCGGGATGCTGTCTCATCCCGGGCTGCCACACACAACGGGGGGGGGCTGAAGCCCTGTGAGTCCAATGGGTGTTGCGCACCTGGTATACAGTACCAATACTTAGAGTCAGCGTTGGACCAGCCTACTGCTTATAATTTGTTGGCTTTTGTGCCGATCCCATTTGCTTACTTCTTACTCAATGGCTTTTGTTTTTCTTCTTGTGCTTTTGTCCCTCCCTGGAGCATAGCTTCTTTAATATCCTCTTGATCGGACTTGTATCCTTCGGTTCACTTCAGGGAACTTTTTTTATCACTCTATGGGAATGCATGTGTTTTCTGTCTCTCTCTCCCCATAAGATGTCTCCCCCATCACATATTTCCCCAGTAACACTTCATAATGTTTCCCACGTCTCCCAGCTTGCCCATAAAAGGACAGCATCAGGTTTATTTTTGGCAGGTTTGACTAAACAGAAGAATTAATTATATTTTTTTATGGTATATCTCCTGCATTCCACATGTTACATGAAAGGGCAGGTCTTAGCACACAAAAGCTGCATTTATGACCCTGTGGAAGAGGCAGGCAGCTGTAATTACTAACTTTGCATTTAAGGCAGAAGGGTGACTGGAAAGATGTCTTTTCTCCCGGGCTGTCATTTAGGGGTCACCAGAAGTTGAAAATGCGCCCCCTGCCTTGTCCCTTGTGCCCCTGACACTGGCCGTGCAACCCCTGACCCCTGTAGTCTCAACGGCAGTGAATACAAGTAGACCCTGTTATCATTTTCCATTTAGCTCTTTTAAAACTGAATGGCCTGTGGCTGGACTGGATACTGTATGTAAACATGTGCACTTGGATTGGCTACAACGTACCTGATCGCCTAGCAGTCCACTTCTATAGCCTTCTCAGGCCCCCTTCCCCCATGCTTCCAATCGGTTGTTACATTTGACATTTGCAACATTTGACACGGTCTGCCAAGTCCAGACTGAGAATTATTGGCGTGGCTGGCCTTGTTTAAAAGTTTGTGTTTCTAACACAGCTAGGAGCTCTGTGTGGGGAAAACATTATTTTTAAAATGTGATTAAATCGTTGCAGCCTTTTACCTTCCTTCTACTGGTTACCTGCATAAATTATGATCATGTATTGCAGTAACTCACTTCACAGTTCAAGTCTCTGTGAAACTCAAGAGACATTTTGCAAGTTGCATTTCAAATGCTGGAACTCTGAAACAGATGTATGCCTCTCAGTCCACAGCACCCGGTGGGGGTCAGGATGTAAGCAAACAAAATAGTGCTGTGGGTGAGGGGTGGGCTTACTTGACTTTCTGTCAATAGAGTTCATCTTAACCCCAGGATGGTCTGAGGTCAGTGGCGTAACGAAAGTTTAAGCCCCCCCCCCCTGCAATGGCCCGAGTACTATGCTGAGGGGGGCCCCTGCAGCTTGGGTGGACCACCACACCGCGGGGATGCGGGGGTCTGTGTTACGCCCCTGTCTGAGGTGTGTATGGGGGTAGAGTGATACCAGCTGCTGCTGCTTACAGATGGCTGTATCTCAAAGGAGCCGGAGCACAGAGGTGAGGTCTGGTGGCTCAGTGGACTAAAGCAGCCACTGTAGGGGCTTGTGTTCGACCACATGGTCACAGGTTCAAATCGCAGAAGGTCCACTCAGCCTTTCATCCAATTGAGGTCGATAAAATGAGTACCATTGAGTAGGATAACAATAAACATCTGTTATTCAGCGACAGGACGCCTTCGGGTAATTGTGCGCTTTACAAATACACATGTTATGTTATTCAGAGTGGATGTGGTCAACCACATCTGTAGCCGTCCATCTATTTTTGAGACGGGCAGTATTGGGGAACACGATTTGTCACAAACCTTGGAGGCCTGCGGATGGCAAGCAGCGTTTTCTGTGCAGATTAAGCACCGGAAATGGGACTGCTGATTTTTTCACAGTTGAAAACAGGGATGATTTTGCATACCCTGTGAATGGGTTGCAGATGGTTTACAGTCTAATATAGCAACAGTATGCACAGCTGGATAAGGAATGCAAATATTAGAAAGTCTGTTGTGGAGAGTGAACATAGAGAAAGATCCTGACCTTTGTAAAAACCCACCCCTAGTGTAACATGGATTTGTGAGAACAATGCAGAACCTCATTCATTATTCTCTCAGCGACGGGGTTGGGGTGTAAAAGAGGTGCAGCAGGCAAGTAATATGGTATTGCGCCCACCTATATGTAGTTATTTGTGCTACATGTAAAGTTGTAGTGTCTGGTTTCTCAGAATGCTCCCCTAACCAAAAGGAGTTTGAAGATGTGTCCTTTGTCATGGCCATAATCTGGTAGTGTTCATTCATTTCCATGTTTCGTCTGGGACAATTGGGTACTTCTCCTTCTTTTAGCCTTTATCACCTGGCATCTCTCTACATAAAAAAAGGCAAGTGCTTGCCAAAGCATTTTAAGATGGCAGAACAAGACATTTCCAGTCCTGGGCCTTCATATAACTAATAAGTGCACTCTGGTACTAGCTTCAGCTGAGCAAGTTTCACCAGCATAACCAAAGGTGAAAAGTTCAGGACTGGAGACAGTGTTCATAATAACTTTGAGTGGCATGGTCTTCCTAGAGCCTGAACGTGGCATGCAACTACACTTGATATTGTGAGTCTAAAATTCAGGATATGTTGTGTGTGGCTGGTCATATGATGTAAATGCATGCCATTTAAGGATTGAGTGGACATTTGGGCCTATGGTGCTTGTGCATTTTAGTCTCTATTTGCTTATGACTATGATAAGCACATAATAGTTGTATCTGTGTAGATGACAGCTTAACCCGGGCATATCAATACTTTGCTTCTAGGATATCATGGCACTACACTAGTTAATATGTATTTTGTAACAAAATTAGACAGTAATCAGCTTTAGCAGTGGGTTTGTGTTTATATTAGTCCTGTACCTGTTAGTTTTACTTCAATAATTTCACTTCCTGTGACGTATATTGTTTTATCATGTGGTCATCCGGGTCAAAAGTCATGTGATTTCCCTTATTGTCATTTGATACACAAGTAATGTCATCTCCGCTACCCCTGGCATTTTGGTGAATCGATGTCCATGCTTTTCTCTCCGAGGCATAGAAATCTGCTCTCAAAATGGATGCAGAGTATCAAAACACAGGACCATTTGTTCCACTTTGTAGTCATATGAGAAGTAAATGGCAGGTGTTTTTCTTTCAAGGCTGACATGACACTTCCTCAGACAGCTGTTATGGTTTTTATGGACCTGCAAATCGCCTTCTGTGGGGTTTTTAGGTCTTGCCTAAGCCATTGCGTTAACAATGCTTTGGCGAGATATGAAGTAAGGGGCATTCAAAATTTCTCCCAAAGTGCGAATCGGATACAGTGCATGTGCGCCGGGCGCGTGCACCATTTGTCCGCCTGCTGATCACTTTCGCGGCCGCTTTGAAGTTCTCGGTGAGCCATGCGGCCACTGAGAACATCAAAGCGGCCGCGAAAGTGATCACCATTTGCCACCCCCTCCCTTATCTCACTTCCTGCTTGTTTTTATGGCCTTTCATTCAGGTTTGTTTCTCTAACAGTGAGGTGTTGCCTACAGTGACTGCCAGGAGACCTGTTTGTTTATTCCTTTATATCGACTACTGCTGAAAGATCTCTATTTCTGCTTTTTATCCACCACGCCATGGTGCCCACTTGTTCATGCTGTCGGGCAATGGAAGTCTATAGTGGAGGCAGTAAAAACGGTGCCAGGGTACTAACAGCACAATTGCACTTATTGCGGCAAACCGTACGTTTTGCAGTAGCACGCTGAGAGTTAATTTGAAGGAAAACAATTCTGTCTTACCTTTTGTGTTGGACATGAAGTTTCAACAGTTTTTTTTAAAACTGATTAATGTTTATCTCGTGTGAGCAGCTTCCAAGTTGTACGTTCCCCCACATCACCACCCCACGTCCAGCTTTGATTGCAGAAATTTGTCTTAAATCCCTGTGGCAAGTGGTCACGCCTTGATACACATTCCGAACCACATTTACACATTTAACGCGGATACCATGGTCACGCTGCTTGCTGGTTTTAATTCACTCATGCATCTCCATCCTTATCAGAGAAACGCAACGAGGACACATTAGGCCATGAACTGATGAGTAATTGCATTTGCAAGTGCTTTGAGTAAAAGGCAGAACGTGGAAGCTTTAGGAAATGTTTAATAATAACTTCTTAGCAGCTAGGACTTAGCTTTTTAAAGCAGATGCTTTTAACAGGTTGTTAACAATAAGTTGGCACCGGATTTCCATATATTCCTATCTTTTAAACTAAGACGCATCTATATTTGAATAAAATAGTTGTCCAAGTGTTTTTACTTACTATGAACGCTTTCTGTTGAGGTTACGCTGCGCCCTTTGTGTACAAATGCGTGTATGACTTAGTATTTGCATTTGTTTCAGAAAGCAAATCGTTATCATGCTGTTGATTAAGTCCATCACCCATAACAACAAAAATCATAAAATGTAACTACTACAAACCGACACACCATTATCTTGCTATTTATGAGTAAATTGTACACTTAGCATCCAATAAGGAGATTGCCTGGTCTCAAGATGGTGGGTCCTTGTCGCTTAATGCTGCCAGAACGTGTACTAAACCACTTATTTTATCCAAATCCCACTCAATGTCATTTAATTACACGCAACATAATTCCACAGTACTCAATGCAACATACACTCCAAATACCACTCAGTGCCACATAATTACACACACACATAATTACACGGAGCTCAAAGCTACATACACTCCAAATACCACTCAGTGCCACGTAATTACACACCACATAATTACACTGCACTCAATGCAACATACACTCCAAATACCACTCAGTGCCACATAGTTACACGCCATGTAATTACACTGCACTCAATGCAACATACACCCCAAATACCACTCAGTGCCACATAGTTACATGCCACATAATTACACTGCACTCAATGCAACATACACTCCAAATACCACTCAGTGCCACATAATAACACTGCACTCAATGCAACATACACTCAAAACAATACCACTCAGTGCCACATAATTACACACCACATAATTACACTAAACTGAATACAACATACACTCCACACAATACCACTCAGTGCCACATAATTATATGATACATAATTACACTGCGCTCAACGCAACATACACCCCACACAATACTACTCAGTGCCACATAATAACACGCCACATAATTACACTATACTGAATACAACATACACTCCACACAATACCACTCAGTGCCACATAATTGCGTACCACATAATTACACTGCACTCAATGCAACATACACTCCAAATACCACTCAGTGCCACATAATTACACTGCACTCAATGCAACATACACTCCAAATACCACTCCGTGCCACATAAATACATGCCACATAATTTCACTGCACTCAATGCAACATACACTCCAAATACCACTCAGTGCCACATAATTACACGCCACATAATTACACTGCGCTCAATGCAACATATACTCCAAATACCACTCAGTGCCACATATTACATGCCACATAATTACATTGCACTCAATGCAACATACACGCCAAATACTACTCAGTGCCACCTAATTACACGCCACATAATTACACTGCACACAATGCAACATACACTCAGTGCCACATAGTTACACACCACATAATTACACTGCACTCAATGCAACATACACTCCAAATACCAGTCAGTGCCACATAATTGCACGCCGCATAATTACACTCTACTGAATGCAACACACACTACACACAATATCACTCAATGCCACATTATTATATGCTACATGATTACTCTGCACTCAATGCATCATACACCCCAAACAACACCACTCACTGCCACATAATTACACGCCACATAATTACACTGGACTCAATGCAACATACACTCCAAATACCACTCAGTGCCACATCATTACACGCCACATAATTACACTGCACTCAATGCAACATACATGCAATGCCACATAGTTACACACCCCACAATTACACTGCACTCAATGCAGCATACACTCCAAATACTATTCAGTGCCACATAATTACATGCCACATGATTACACTCTACTGAATGCAACACACACTCCACAAAATACCACTCAGTGCCACATACTTATATGCTACATATTTACTCTGCACTGAATGCAACATACACTCTAAACAATACCACTCAGTGCCACATAATTACACGCCACACAATTACACTGCACTCAATGCAACATACACTCCAAATACCACTCAGTGCCAAATAATTACATGCCACATATTACACTGGACCGCGCCCAGCGCCAGACCCCCTGTCCCTCGCGCTGCCCAGTCCCCTCGCATTACCTACGATGCCGCCACCCTCCTAGCCCTTAACCCCGGTCGCGCCCCCACCTGCGCCCAAGCCGCTCCTGGACGCACCCATGGACCTTTCTCCTGCTTCTCCTGCAAATTCAGCTGCACCGACAACATCTCCGCTACGACCACACCACAGATTCCCGACCCCAACCACCTAGAATGCATCCTTCTCAACACCCGTTCGGTCCACAGGCACTCCATTGACCTTTGGAACCTTCTAGACACCATCTCTCCTGACGTCGCCTTCCTAACGGAAACATGGATGAACGCTTCCTCCGCCCCTGACATCGCCATCGCTATCCCTGATGACTATAAGATCACACGCAAGGACCGCACCGACCATACAGGAGGTGGAATCGCTATCGTCCATAAGAAAACAATCCGCATCTCAACCAGCTCTGATGCCAACCTCGCCAACTCCGAACACCTTCACTTCCAGATCCATATCGACCCCAAGACCACACTCAGAGGCACCCTCCTCTACAGACCACCAGGACCACGCGCAAAATTCAGTGAAGACATCACGGACTTCATCACCCCACACGCGCTCCCCTCCAAAGACTACATCCTTCTGGGAGACCTCAACTTCCACCTTGAAAAGATCAACGACCACAACACCGCCACCCTCTTAGACAACCTCGCCAACCTCAGACTCAAACAACTGGTCACTTCCCCCACCCACATCGCAGGTCACACTCTCGACCCCATTTTCACCTCCAGCAACCATGTCTCCTTCAGCCACACTTCAGATCTCCTCTGGACCGACCACAGCTGCGTTCACTTCACTTACAACAAGCCGAAACCCATCATCCACCTCCAACCAACTCTACAAAGAAACTGGAACAAAATCACCACAGAACAGATCTCCGCATCACTCCTTCAAACCTCCCCAGCCCTCTCTTCTAACGCCAACGAAGCCGCCTCCAACCTCACCATTTGGTTATCCAACACCGCTGACACCTTAGCACCACTGAAAAAACGTCAACACAAACTTGGCATCAAGAAGGCCTCATGGTTCAACGACGACCTCAAGAAATCCAAGAAACTGTGCCGCTCCCTTGAAAAGGCCTGGAAAAAAGACCCATCCACCAGCAACAAGGACGCCTTCAAAAGCGCCATCCGTACTCACCACCAACTGATCCGAAAGGCCAAGAAAACAGCATTCAAAGATCGACTTGACAACAACACCCACAACAGCAAGGAACTTTTCAACATCGTCAAGGAATTTTCCAACCCCTCGGCCAACTCCAACGACATCACCCCCTCCCAAACCCTCTGCGATTCCCTAGCCTCTTTTTTCCACAACAAGATTGCTGACATCCACAACAGCTTTGACAACCAACCCGGAAGCCAACCCACCCTTCCATCAGCTTACCACCTTCCCCCCGTTAACACCCTTAACGCCTGGAACCCAATCTCCACTGAAGACACCATCCGCCTGATGAATTCCATCCACTCTGGATCCCCCACAGACCCATGCCCCCACCACATCTTCAACAAAGCAGACTCCGTCATAGCTCCGCACCTCCGAGACGTCATCAACTGCTCCTTCAACTTCGCTACCTTCCCAGAAGATTGGAAACACGCGGAACTCACCGCCCTTCTGAAAAAAACAACAGCAGACCCCACCGAACTCAAAAACTACCGCCCCATCTCGCTTCTTCCATTCCCGGCCAAAGTCATCGAGAAAGCTGTCAACAACCAGCTCGCCGCCTTCCTCGAAGCCAACAAATCACTTGACCCCTCACAATCTGGTTTCCGAGCCAAACACAGCACTGAGACCGCCCTCATCGCAGCAACAGACGACATTCGAACTCTACTGGACAATGGAGACACCGTCGCCCTCATCCTCCTCGACCTCTCTGCAGCATTCGACACAGTCTGCCACAGCACCCTTCTACAGCGTCTCAGAAACATCGGAATCCAAGGAAAGGCACTGGAATGGATCACCTCGTTCCTCACCGGAAGAACCCAGAGAGTCCGCCTCCCACCATTCAAATCCGAGGCCTCTGAAATCATCTGCGGCGTACCACAGGGATCCTCACTCAGTCCCACCCTCTTCAACGTATACATGAGCCCCCTCGCGGCCATCGCCCGCCAGCACAACCTCAACATCATCTCTTACGCGGATGACACTCAACTTATCCTATCTCTCACCAAGGACCCCAGCACAGCTAAAACCAACCTACACGAAGGAATGAAAGAAGTCGCCGAATGGATGAAACAAAGCCGTCTGAAACTGAACTCAGACAAAACAGAAGTCCTCATCTTAGGTAAATCCCCCTCCGCATGGGACGACTCCTGGTGGCCGGAAGCCCTCGGAAAAGCACCCATCCCGACAGACCACGCACGGAACCTTGGCGTCATCCTGGATTCTTCACTCTCAATGAACAGACAAGTCAGCGCCGTATCCTCTTCCTGCTTCAACATTCTTCGCATGCTCAGAAAAACATTTCGCTGGATCCCCACCGAAACAAGGAAAACAGTCACCCACGCTCTAGTCACGAGCCGACTGGACTACGGAAACACCCTCTACGCAGGTACCACCGCTAAACTCCAGAAGAAACTACAACGAATCCAAAACGCCTCAGCCAGGCTCATATTAGACATCCCACGCAACGAACACATCTCTGGTTACCTTAGAGACCTCCACTGGCTACCCGTCAATAAGAGGATCACTTTCCGACTGCTTACCCACGCACACAAATCACTCTACGACATCGGACCAGATTGCCTCAACTCCCGACTATCCTTCTACACCCCCTCCCGCCAACTTCGCTCTTCAAGCCAAGCCTTCGCCACTGTACCTCGCATCAACAAGACCACCATGGGGGGCAGATCCTTCTCATACCTGGCTGCCAAAACTTGGAACTCACTCCCCGCTTACCTTCGCCTCACCCAGAATCACCTAGCGTTCAGAAAGCAGCTTAAAACGTGGATATTTGACAAATAATCCACCTCCCCTTCCTAAGCGCCTTGAAACCCTCTGGGTATGTAGTGCGCTATATAAATGTTATGACTTGACTTGACTTGACTGCACTCAATGCAAAATACACTCCAAATACCACTCAGTGCCACATAATTAGACGCCTGTTGATTACACTGCACTCAATGCAACATATATTCCAAATACCACTCAGTGCCACATAATTACATGCCACATAATTACACTGCACTCAATGCAACATACACTCCAAATACCACTCAGTGCCAAATAATTACATGCCACATATTACACTGCACTCAATGCAAAATACACTCCAAATACCACTCAGTGCCACATAATTACACGTCACATAATTACACTGCACTCAATGCAACATACACTCCAAATACCACTCAGTGCCACATAGTTACATGCCACATAATTACACTGCACTCAATGCAACATACACTCCAAATACCACTCAATGCCACATATTAACACGCCACATACTTACACTCTACTGAATGCAAAACACACTCCACACAATACCACTCAGTGCCACATAAATATATGTTACATAATCACACTGGACTCAATGCAACATACACTCCAAATACCACTCAGTGCCACATCATTACACGCCACATAATTACACTGCACTCAATGCAACATACATTCAATGCCACATAGTTACACACCACACAATTACACTGCACTCAATGCAACATACACTCCAAATACTACTCAGTGCCACATAGTTACACGCCACATAATTACACTGCACTCAATGCAACATACACTCCAAATACCAGTCAGTGCCACATAATTACACGCCACATAATTACACTCTACTGAATGCAACACACACTCCACAAAATACCACTCAGTGCCACATACTTATATGCTACATGATTATTCTGCACTCAATACAACATACACCCCAAACAACACCACTCAGTGCCACATAATTACACGCCACATAATTACACTGGACTCAATGCAACATACACTTCAAATACCACTCAGTGCCACATCATTACCCGCCACATAATTACACTGCACTCAATGCAACATTCATGCAATGCCACATAGTTACACACCACACAATTACACTGCACTCAATGCAACATACACTCCAAATACTACTCAGTGCCACATAGTTACACGCCACATAATTACACTGCACTCAATGCACCATACACTCCAAATACCAGTCAGTGCCACATAATTACACGACACATAATTACACTCTACTGAATGCAACACACATTCCACAAAATACCACTCAGTGCCACATACTTATATGCTACATATTTACTCTGCACTGAAGGCAACATACACTCCAAACAATACCACTCAGTGCTACATAATTACAAGCCACACAATTACACTGCACTCAATGCAACATACACTCCAAATACCACTTAGTGCCACATAATTAGACGCCTGTTGATTACACTGCACTCAATGCAACATATATTCCAAATACCACTCAGTGCCACATAGTTACATGCCACATAATTACACTGCACTCAATGCAACATACACTCCAAATACCACTCAGTGCCACATAATTACACGCCACATATTACACTGCACTCAATGCAACATACACTCCAAATACCACTCAGTGCCACATAATTACACGTCACATAATTACACTGCACTCAATGCAACATACACTTCAAATACCACTCAGTGCCACATAGTTACATGCCACATAACTACACTGCACTCAATGCAACATACACTCCAAATACCACTCAGTGCCAGATAATTACATGCCACATAATTACACTGCACTCAATGCATCATACACTCCAAATACCACTCAGTGCCACCTAATAACATGCCACATACTTACACTCTACTGAATGCAACACACACTCCACAAAATACCACTCAGTGCCACATACTTATATGCTACATGATTACTCTGCACTCAATGCAACATACACCCCAAACAACACCACTCAGTGCCACATAATTACACGCCACATAATTACACTGGACTCAATGCAACATACACTCCAAATACCACTCAGTGCCACATCATTACACACCACACAATTACACTGCACTCAATGCAACATACACTCCAAATACTACTCAGTGCCACATAGTTACACGCCACATAATTACACTGCACTCAATGCACCATACACTCCAAATACCAGTCAGTGCTACATAATTACACGCCACATAATTACACTCTACTGAATGCAACACACACTCCACAAAATACCACTCAGTGCCACATACTTATATGCTACATATTTACTCTGCACTGAAGGCAACATACACTCCAAACAATACCACTCAGTGCCACATAATTACACGCCACACAATTACACTGCACTCAATGCAACATACACTCCAAATACCACTCAGTGCCACATAATTACACGCCACATATTACACTGCATTAAATGCAACATACATTCCAAATACCACTCAGTGCCACATAATTACATGCTACATAATTACACTCTACTGAATGCAACACACACTCCACACAATACCCCTCGGTGCCACATAATTATATGTTACATAATTACACTGCACTCAATGCAAATACACTACAAACAATACCACTCAGTGCCACATAATTACACACCACACAATTACACTCTACTGAATACAACATACACTCCACACAATACCACTCAGTGCCATATAATCATATGCTACATAATTACACTGCGCTCAACGCAACATACACTCCAAATACCACTCTGTGCCACATAATTACACGCCACATAATTACACTGCACTCGATGCAACATACACTCCAAATACCACTCAGTGCCACATAATTGCGTGCCACATAATTACACTGCACTCAATGCAACATACACTCCAAATACCACTCAGTGCCACATAATTACACTGCACTCAATGCAACATACACTCCAAATACCACTCAGTGCCACATTATTACATGCCACATAATTACACTGCACTCAATGCAACATACACTCCAAATACCACTCAGTGCCACATAATTACACGCCACATAATTACACTGCACTTAATGCAACAAATACTCCAAATACCACTCAGTGCCACATAATAACACGCCACATAATTACACTGCACTCAAAGCAACATACACTCCAAATACCACTCAGTGCCACATAATTACACGCCACATAATTACACTCCACACATTGCAACATACACTTAGTGCCACATAGTTACACACCACATAATTACACTGCACTCAATGCAACATACATTCCGAATAGCAGTCCGTGCCACATAATTGCACGCCACATAATTACACTCTACTGAATGCAACAAACACTCCACACAATACCATTCAGTGGCACATAATTATATGCTACAAAATTACTCTGCACTCAATGCAACATACACTCCAAACAATACCACTCAATGCCACATAATTACGCGCCACATAATTACACTGCACTCAATGCAACATACACTCCAAATACCACTCAGTGCCACATAATTACATGCCACATATTTACATTGCACTCAATGCAACATACACTCAGTGCCACAGTTACACACCACATAATTACACTGCACTCAATGCAACATACACTCCAAAAACCACTCAGTGCCACATACTTACATGCCACATAATTACATTGCACTCAATGCAACATACACTCCAAATACCACTCAGTGCCACATAATTACACGCTACATAATTACACTGCACTCAATGCAACATATACTCAGTGCCACATAGTTACATACCACATAATTACACTGCACTCAATGCAACATACACTCCAAATACTACTCAGTGCCACATAGTTACACTCCGCATATTACACTGCACTCAATGCAACATACACTCCAAATACCACTCAGAGCCACATAATTACACGCCACATAATTACACTGCACTCAATGCAACATATACTCCAAATACCACTCAGTGCCACATAATTAGACGCCTGTTGATTACACTGCACTCAATGCAACATATATTCCAAATACCACTCAGTGCCACATAGTTACATGCCACATAATTACACTGCACTCAATGCAACATACACTCCAAATACCACTCAGTGCCACATAATTACACGCCACATATTACACTGCATTAAATGCAACATACATTCCAAATACCACTCAGTGCCACATAATTACATGCTACATAATTACACTCTACTGAATGCAACACACACTCCACACAATACCCCTCGGTGCCACATAATTATATGTTACATAATTACACTGCACTCAATGCAAATACACTACAAACAATACCACTCAGTGCCACATAATTACACACCACACAATTACACTCTACTGAATACAACATACACTCCACACAATACCACTCAGTGCCATATAATCATATGCTACATAATTACACTGCGCTCAACGCAACATACACTCCAAATACCACTCTGTGCCACATAATTACACGCCACATAATTACACTGCACTCGATGCAACATACACTCCAAATACCACTCAGTGCCACATAATTGCGTGCCACATAATTACACTGCACTCAATGCAACATACACTCCAAATACCACTCAGTGCCACATAATTACACTGCACTCAATGCAACATACACTCCAAATACCACTCAGTGCCACATTATTACATGCCACATAATTACACTGCACTCAATGCAACATACACTCCAAATACCACTCAGTGCCACATAATTACACGCCACATAATTACACTGCACTTAATGCAACAAATACTCCAAATACCACTCAGTGCCACATAATAACACGCCACATAATTACACTGCACTCAAAGCAACATACACTCCAAATACCACTCAGTGCCACATAATTACACGCCACATAATTACACTCCACACATTGCAACATACACTTAGTGCCACATAGTTACACACCACATAATTACACTGCACTCAATGCAACATACATTCCGAATAGCAGTCCGTGCCACATAATTGCACGCCACATAATTACACTCTACTGAATGCAACAAACACTCCACACAATACCATTCAGTGGCACATAATTATATGCTACAAAATTACTCTGCACTCAATGCAACATACACTCCAAACAATACCACTCAATGCCACATAATTACGCGCCACATAATTACACTGCACTCAATGCAACATACACTCCAAATACCACTCAGTGCCACATAATTACATGCCACATATTTACATTGCACTCAATGCAACATACACTCAGTGCCACAGTTACACACCACATAATTACACTGCACTCAATGCAACATACACTCCAAAAACCACTCAGTGCCACATACTTACATGCCACATAATTACATTGCACTCAATGCAACATACACTCCAAATACCACTCAGTGCCACATAATTACACGCTACATAATTACACTGCACTCAATGCAACATATACTCAGTGCCACATAGTTACATACCACATAATTACACTGCACTCAATGCAACATACACTCCAAATACTACTCAGTGCCACATAGTTACACTCCGCATATTACACTGCACTCAATGCAACATACACTCCAAATACCACTCAGAGCCACATAATTACACGCCACATAATTACACTGCACTCAATGCAACATATACTCCAAATACCACTCAGAGCCACATAATTACACGCCACATAATTACACTGCACTCAATGCAACATACACTTCAAATACCACTCAGTGAGACATAATTACACGCCACATAATTACACTGCACTCCATGCAACATACATGCAGTGCCACATAGTTACACACCACATAATTACTCTGCACTCAATGCAACATAAACTCCAAATACCACTCAGTGCCACATAATTACACGCCACATAATTATACTGCACTCAATGCAACATACACTCCAAATACCACTCAGTGCCACTTAATTACACGCCATATAATTACACTGCACTCAATGCAACATATACTCCAAATACCACTTAGTGCTACATAATTACACACCACATAATTACACTGCACTCAATGCAACATACACTCCAAATACCAGTCAGTGCCACATAATTACACGCCACATAATTACACTCTACTGAATGCAACACGCACTCCACACAATACCACTAAGTGCCACATAATTATATGTTACATAATTACACTGCACTCAATGCAACATACACTCCAAACAATACCACTCAGTCCCACATAATTACACGCCACACAATTTCACTCTACTGAATACAACATACACTCCACACAATATCACTCAGTGCCACATAATCATATGCTACATAATTACACTGCGCTCAACGCAACACACACTCCAAATACCACTCATCGCCATTAATGGGAGTGTCTGTAACATCAAAGGGGTCTTCCTTACTCAGCCCGATCTCATGACTGACTCTGTGGGCTGTGTCTGGTTTACCACATTTAACACACAATATATATTGTGAATTTGAGTGGGCTGTACAGGTGGGAAGCCCGCTGGGGGTTCCGGATAGAAGCTGAGTCGGTGGAAAAAGGAGTGTCTGCCGGTGTCCCAATTACTGAAGCTGCCAGGCGCTGATATAGCAGACTCGCTCTTCGCTCTTATCCTTGCACCTGGAAGATGCCTTCCACAGAGGTGAGGTGCCGGCTGCTCAACACGCTGCTGATCACGCTCCTCTCCTCTTTGCTCTCTTCTCGCTGCTCATCCCAGGATGCCCCGGGCACCAGCCCAGCAGCGAGAACCTCAGCCTTACTTAGCCTCAGCGCTGCCCAACCCCCCTAGTGTCGCACAGGGTGCTACACTACACTGTACTCCAGACCAGGGGGAGCCTAGAGGTTGATGAAGTGCTGATGCTGGTGCTGATGAAAGTGCTGGTAAAAGGGCTGCTGTCAAAGCTGGTGAGGCTCAAGGAGACCGGGGAGGTAGAGGGCGGAGGGCCAAGGGTGAGGTGTGGCAGTTATTGGTTGTTGGTTGGCTGTTGCCTGCTGCCGCTCTCTGCAAGAAGTGATGGGGCGCAGGCCAACCGTGTCCAACTGCCCCGCCTCAGCAACTTTTCAGTGCTGTCTCGCTGATGTTGCAGAGGCCGGCCCCTGAAGGGGGCCTCGAGGGCCGGCGCCATAACGGACGCCAGAGCCCTGGAAGGATCCGGTTCTAGCCACAGAGAAAGGCCCCTAAGCTGGAAGGGGGCACTCTCGTCGCGGCAACAACTTGCGCCAGGATGGCGCCTAGGCATCCAGCCAATGGGGGGCCAGGTGAGGTTGACCCTCCCCCAGATGGCAGACCCGCCCGGGCATGGCGGGAAAATCGTGGAGGGGGTATAAGACGCCGCTTCCCGTAACTGCAGCTCGTCACGACATCATGGAGCTGGGGAGCGGCACAGAAGAATTTTTGAGTCCCACCCACCCACACCTATGTACCAGCAGTGTCGCAGTGCTGGCGGGTAAGAGAGGTACAGCGGATGGTTATGGAGGCACACCGACAGGGCGGTGTGAAGAAGGAGGGCCAGTCACACTGGGATGCCGAACGGCAGGGTGAGTAACCTGACAAAAGGGGGTAGCAGATAGAGACGGCGCTCGCAGCCCATACCCAGCCGGACGGCAGGGCACAACAAATAGACTAGCAAGGTAGCGAGTTGGGGCCTAACTCGGGGGAGAGGTGACCCCTCACACGCAAAAGAGCATGGAAACCAACAGAACAAGTTGGACCACATAAGAGAGAAGAATAACGAACTGTCAGGGTGATTGATTTATGACCAATAATGATGGATGATAATGGAGTTATGACAATGTAGCACAAATGATTTATGCCATCCAAATTATGGCGGTCCATCACACAAATGATTTATGGTACACAAATGATTTATGACACATGATGTATGACCCTGGAAATGCAAATAAGTGATGGCAGATAAATGATTTATGACCGATAGAATGATGTATGACCAACAGTATGATTGATAACAAATGATTTATGACAGGCAACTCTAATCATGTATGACGTCCAATTTATTATAACGCTAAATGATTTATGGCATGCAGACAATGTTGGACCCATGATTTTTGATATGCCATGATAACGATGTATGACCCTGGCCATAAAGTAATGCCCAGGGGACAAAATGTGTTGGTATATAACGGTAATAAAACTGCGGCCAACAACGACCACAACAAACTACAACTCGTGTTGGCTGTATTTGGTAACATTGCGTTTTCTGGAGTGGGCCCTGTGCAGGGGTTATTACCCCCAGCACAACCACAGCAAAGCAGAGCTGCAGACCCGCAAACGACGATAGCAGCCACCGCCTCTGCGGCTGACCCCACGCCGTGGGTGGTAAATGGTGAAATTGGAGGCAGCGGAAAAGCGGAAAGGCAGCAGGCGGCAAGCAATATCGGGCAGGTTTCGGCAGATAGTGACAGAGGCTGCAACAGGCAGCAGCGGCAGCAACGGGGTGAGTAGAGCTTATGGCAAAGCAGCACCACGCGGCAACAGGAACAAGATGGGCCAAAACTGCTGGTGGACTGCAGTGGTTAAATGGCAAAAGGGCTAAGTGGCAAGAAGCAGACCCGCAGACCCAAAGACCCACAGCTCCGCTTACCGCTTGCTGCCTTACGCTACCCTACACCTCCTGTAGTCCGGTGGTCCATCGGTCAAGGGTGTGAGACCACAGGTAGCAGGAGTGTTTAGGCTGCATGGATGCTGCAGGAAACAAGATGCGGATAGCGAGGTGATAACGGAGGCTGTGGAGCGGCTGTGGAGCGTGAAGGTCCAGGTATGAAAGTCAGAAGTTGATCCGCTTTTCTTGCAAACTTCAAGCGGCCAGTCTAGGTAATTAGGCAGATTAGGGGGGACGCTCTCGGCGTTGGTGGTCCGCGGCCCCGTTCTATCAGAGGGTCCGGAGCACTGAGGAGCTGAGAGCCGGCGGGGAAATCAGCCGGGGAGCAGGTGGGGAATGGGGGCCGGAGCCATCAGCAGTTTTCGGCATCCTCCTCCCGCTCGCGTCCTCCTGCTTCTGCAGCGCGCTGATCTGAACAAAGACGTGGCGTCTGGATTCACAGGAGCAGGGGCGGCCTTAGGCATGTGCAAGCTGTGCACCTGCACAGGGCCACCAAACCCCCGGGGCCACCACACCAATATATATCCTTAATATAATAATCCTCTGAGGATGGATAAATATTTGAGTGGTGGCCCCTGGCAGGGACTTGGCGGCCTCCGGCTCTGTTCCACTTCCAAGCACCTTCCTGAGCTCCGGGGATGGGGGGGGGGCTCTGCCCTGCCCGGACCCCCTCTTCCGGGACCCCCTACTTACGCTCCCTGCCCAGGGCCACCATGAGCCTAGAGCCGCCCCTGACAGGAGCATTGGAACTTAGGCAGCTAGGACGGTGGAGGATGAGAACGCTCGACAGAGTGGGCTCAACTGTATTTCAGGGAGCTCTTAGGTGAAAGAGACCAGGGGGCATAACTATTAGATAAAAGTCCTTCATCCACTCCAAGGTATCCCTTTATGCGCTGTGCGGTTGGGGACAATTAAAAACAGAATTATGGAAGGGAACTGTAGGATTTAATCGCCCTATTACCCTTACTAGACCAACAAGTGTCAGTCCTACTCCGACCGGCCTAAAAAGGTCTGGGGCTTTAGCCAGGTAAAATGAACTGTGGAACACTCCCCCAGTAATGCAGCTAATTGTGCGATTACAAAATCATGTGTAGCATACAATTACGAATTGCATGCCTTGGCAGATATATACTTGCCGCTCTTGATACAACCTGAAAACAAAAAGAAAGATTGCATAAACATTTCTTAGCTGCGTAATTCATGCTGTATTTTGATTATGTGCCATTGTGTGGCTGTTTGAAGTGTGGTATGCCCAACTTCTCATGCACGTTTTATTATCGTGATTAGTGATCGAGCCACGTTTCTACCATGCAAACTCAATGTAGTCCCTAGCTGCAGTCAAGGTTGTTGTTCTTTACTGCATAGCGCCCTGAGACCTAATGGTGAATTGTGCGCTCTACAAAAGCATCTGACTTATGACTTTATGGCTTAGGGAAATCAATTGCAGAACAACGTAACGTGTGCGCTACTGGTGCATGGTCACTCACCTCATCAGATTCAAGCGGCAAATTCATACGTGATAGCATACTATGCTACATTTTTATCTTTTTGCATTTTGTGCCCAGGTATATATTGCTTTAGACATCAGTCATTCATAGGGGAGTCAGGGCTCTCATTTGAATACATGACTACACGAATACAGGCCTACAGACAAATGGCGTTACTCCTTTATATAAAAAACACACTCGGTTTCATATCTCATATTGACTCTCCGACAGTCTGGGAGCTCAAAGGACAGGGTTGGATTTGGATTAAAAATCGGCCCGGGCACGCAAAAAAAAAATCGGCCCACATTTGCATAATCACTCCTCAAATCACTGCTTTGACGTAATCTTATAAAAAAAATGTAGGAGGGGGTAAAAAAATGCACATGTTAGTTTACACTGGTGAAACAAGTGAGGCCACTTCTGCTCAGGCCCCCTGCCCCCACTCAGTATGCACACATTAATGGGCCGGCCACCGAGACAAAGGGATTAACACCTCTGCCTGTTGCTAAACGGAGGTAATGAGCACCCATCGCCTCTAGAAAGGCCACTCAGACACCCACTGGGCCGTTAGCTGTATTTTAATAATAGAGACCACGCCCAAATGGCCCCCCAGACTGCTAAAAAAAGCAGCCCACAGCAGAACTCGGACGCCGGCCCCTCGGGCATTGCCCGAATGCCCGTGTTACCAATCCGACTCTGTCAAAGGGGTAGCACTGTAGTCAAACCCTGCAGTGGTTAAGGTGGTAACATAAAAGTAAACAGGAAAAACATCTCATTAGTATCTGCTTCTTAATGCCCGTGGTACCGTAATTCCCAGCTCCTAAAAGTTAACTCACTATTTACTTTGCCAAGGGTCCCGCCCCACACCTACACCTACTCTTCCCAGTGTGTGGTATTGTAATCGGGTAGGGGGCCCGTTTTCATCTCCCAGGGCTGTCCGTTTTACATCATCGCTAATTGCGGTGTCAATAATCCTAGCCAGCTGGGAGAGGAGCATTAGATCAGCATACTAACTTCCGAGTGCCTTGGGGGTGCGCGTATCACGTGATATGGTGCTTTGACGGCGTGGTCCAATGGAGCAAAAGGGCAAAAAAATGCCAATAAGGCGATGGGAAAGGTAGATCCCTCTGGGTTTGCTTTCTTTTTTCTTAAAAAAAATGATTTTGGGTTAACTCAGTGATATTATTTGTAGCAGAAATGTGCATCCAAAACCACAAAATAATTTTTTAAATCAAGATTTGCGGTTTAAATCATATTCAGAACTAAAGTTCTGATCATCTTCTGCTCCCTGATTGACTTCTCTTTGTAAATGATAGGACAGTGGCGTAACACTGGACTCCGCCGCTCCACGGTGCGGGGTGCCCCCAAGCTCCAGGGTGGGCCCAGCACAGTACTCTGGCCGGAGAGCTCCTAATTGAGTCCAGAGAGGGCCCCTCCATATGCCTTATAAGGAGGGCCCCCTCAAGTTTCATTACACCAGTGTGTTAGAGGTATTGTTTTAGTGGTACTATACTCAACATTACTGCTGTGATCATTAATAAGTGAAAGGAGTCAGTCCTATAAGTAGGTTTTAATCATCACGTCCAATTTGTACATGTGGGCAAGGTGGACTTGCTCTTGTATCTTGCGGTCACACTTGTGATAGCTGTTGGTCTGCTCAGCTTGGTGTTGCAAGAGAGCATTATGCTGAAGGATGATGATACTCAATGGGCTTATCGCCAGACTCTCAATCTCAATGCACAAGATGCCACGCAGACACAGCAGATTTTATTCACTTCGCCTGGCACTGCCCAGCGGTCGAGGCCTATTGGGTAGAGATCTTCCGGGCAATAGGGGAAATCATACAACTACAGTTGTCACCCTCCCCCTTAGTTGGCCTTCTGGGACATGTGGCAGAGCTACCCAAGAACTCTTGCAGACTCGCTGCATTGCTACTACTTTTCGCTAAACTCAGGACTGCAAACCGAAAGACTGGATAAAAGTCATTGTTTATTGTAATGAACAGTTATCATTCTACTGGGATTTAATGCCTCTGAGATCTCGACCCGCGATATTTGAGATCCCTTTCTTAGTTATATGCACCAACAGGAATCGACCCTCAATTCACAAAACACCCGCTAGTTATATGTCAATGAATAAATGTTCGGTGCCACTGAACTCATGATATATATGATGGTGTCCACACACATAATGTCAGTTGTGAAATTTCATTGTTATGCACATACCAAAAAGTAATTTATGTAAATAAGTAAAGTTTTTTTTTAAATGTCCCTGTGGACGTCTTTACATCGGTAAAATGGGGAGGAAGGTAAATAAACAGGATGGGTGAACACAAGAGTATAATCAGGAACAAGAATACCAATTCCAACCTAGTTGTACATTTGTGAGAAAGTGCCATATTTCTTGGATTGGTAGGCCCACACTTTTTGCTGAACTGTTGATGTGCTTTGACTGAGTGTGCCCTGGGCTCCTGCCAACCAGGTGCCCAGGGCCTGTATTCCTTCCCTAAAGCTGCGTTGAAACCAAAACCCAATTGGCCTCTCTGGCCACCAATCAGCCCCTAGTAAATGGTACCCTAGGTACCCAGGGCATGGTGACCGGATTAAACCCCTAAGGGCTGCAGCACTTATTGTGCCACCCTTAGGGGCCCTGTACCCTGACACCCACCCACTGCCTTTGCAGGCTGAGTGTCTAAGTACAGAACTAAACAGAGAGTCGACATGGCACACCCCACTGTGTGCCATGCCCACAACCCCACTGCCCTGGCATACATCAGTCACCCCTATAGCTGGGTGCCCTATGCCAGTGGTGTGGGCACAGGTGTGTGAGCCCTGTGCCCCTACAGTACCCCGGACCATTCCTGGGCACTGTAAGTGCAGTGCTGCCATTTAAGGGTATATGGTGCTGGGAGGTCGTCATTACAAACTCCACAGCACCATGATGGCTTCACTGAAGACTGAGAAGTTTGGTATCAAACTGTTCAGCACTTTAAACATGAGGTTTAATGTAAGATGCACCAGAGAGCATCTTAGAGATGCCCCCTGGAACCTAACCTACAATCCACGTCCAGACTGAGAGGTTGCATAGGCTGCCACACAGCAGACATGTTGCTGGACCCCTGGGTGGGGAGCCCCCGCTCTCCTGGTCCTGCAACAAAGCACATCCTGGGCGAGGTGCTATGTCTCCTCCCCCAGGATGGGCAGGGGGAAGCTTCAAAGGCCTGCCCCCTCTGTGAACTTCTCCAGACCATTTGCTGTACCCAGCAACTGGCACCCACCAGTTCTGACCCCCACTCTGGCGGCAAGACTGGTGGGAAACCCTGCATCAGGAAGGGGGGTGTGCCAGCCTGTGCCAACCCCACCCCTCAGGTGGGAGAGGCGAGGTGAAGCACGACCACGGGCTCCGGCCATCTTGAAGATGGGGAGCCCTGCCCAATCACAGCTAGGTTCCTGCCCCCTCCCACAGGAGAGGAGCAGACTAGGGGGTGTACTCACCCCAGGACAGGGACCTAATGGTCCCTGCCCTTGCCCTCCCTGTAAAACCCATAAATACAGGATTTAGGGGCTCCCTGAACGTTCCATCCTCCTATCCCGTTTTGAAAAACAAGAAGAAGAACAAGAAGAAGGACGAACTGCCGTGCAGCTGCTAACAAAAGGAAGACGACAACTGACTTGGCCCCAGCCCTACCGGCCTGTTGATCCTTGCACCTGCTCCTGCTTAACCCAGGTGTCTCCTGCAGGCAGCAACCTCTAGAACCCCAAAGGACCTGTCTGCCTTGACCCCCTTAGAGACTGGGACTCCCATGAGCAGAGGCTCTTTTCCAACAGCAACACCCCTGGTGCCAGCCAGGAACAGCAAATCCAGCCCACTCTGCACCCGCCGAACCCAGCCCGTGCCCGAGTGAACCAAGACCACGAGGACGCCCCCACCCTGGCGACTGGGACCCAAAGTCCAGTGCCCAAAGATCCTCTTTGATGAATCAGACGATGCCTGCATTCTCAGAACCAGAGACCCCCCCCCAACCGCGACCAGCCCAGGGCAAGATTTCCTGACACCAAAAGACACCCCTGCACCTGGCTCGCTGCAGCCCCCTGTGCTTCCTTTGGGGTACCGACCCCTTCTCCAAGATCCCGACTTACCTCTCAAAGTGGTGGTCGCACCTGAAGAATCACCGTCCCTGAGTCTGCAGCCTTTGTTCCCTTTTTACCTTTTCTATTGCATAACATTGGGCGCCCGACGGCTCAAGAGCACCCTGCACCCAGCCGCCCGAGTGCCGCTGGAAGTGCAACCACTACCCTACTCTACCTCCCCACTTGCCTTGAGTAAGTGACCAGGAGCTCAGCTCGCACAGCCGCATGGCCTGATTGCTTGCAGCCACCAACCGAAGGCCCCCTCCCCTCCATTGGATAACATTGGGCCTAACTACCTCTGCACCCGGCTGCCCCTGTGCCGCTGAGGGTGTACCAACTGTACCTACCTGACCCTGGGGGGACCCCTGAGTCTATGCCCAGAACCTTAACTTCACCAGTCGAGTACTCACCTGGAAACCGATAACTCACTTTCCTGCCATAGGATAACATTGACTGGTTAGACTCAAAAAATCTTCTAAGTGTGAAAGTTTTGAAACTCTAAATTATTCCTATAAAATCAGCCGAATACCGAATTCCGAAGTACTCACCTGTGATCAGGAGATAAGCCAGAACTGTACCTTGTAGCCCAATTCTGAACCGCAAAAGTAATCCTAACCGGGTTTACTATTAACATGAATTTTCTCCATAAGAATCCATTGTCTGCTTTTCTATATCATTTCTTCTAAGTGTCTACTTTTGAAAACTTGAAATATTCCTTAAAAATCGTACCTACCACTGAGACGTAATTACTTACCTGTCTTAAGTAGAGATCCCAGTGCTGGACCAAGGAGCCCAGTACTGGATTACAAAAGTAAGGAGAACGCACTTTACCTGTAACCTGCATTTTCTCCCATTGGATAACAAATAAATAAATAAATACGTTGCTAGATTTTCACTGAAAAGTTTCTACGTGTGAACTTTTAAAATACCTTTATATTCCTTAAAAATCATTGCAATAATCAAAACGTTTTTACTAAACTGTTTTCAGCTTAGACCTCAGGACTGAATCTAGGATCCAGTTCTTGAATTACAAAAGTAATTTACAAAGTAATCAACTGCATATTTTGAAGAAAACCCCATTGATCTCAATGTTAGATTGTGTTTAGAATGGTGTTGCCTACTGCAACCCCTGTACCTGTTGTGCTTACAAAGTTATTTCCTTTCTGCAAAGTCATTACTTGAGAGCACTCATAATTGAGAAAAGTATATTTTGGATACCTGTTGGTTCTAAAAATAAAACAACTACATCTTTTGATATAAAAACAATTGGCCTGGAGTTCAGTCTTTGAGTGTGTGAAACCTTTTGCTGACTGAGTGTGTACAACAAATGCTTTACACTGTCCTCTGGTACTGCCTTACTGCTCGACCAAGCTACCACTTTTGAGAGTAAGGTCAGCCCTGACTTTAACCTCTGTTATACCTCTGGGGTTGGTGGTCTCTATACACACTGTACTTTACCTTGGTCCAGTATATATAGAGCCACTTTCTCACATTGCTGGATCAGTGGTGGGATACAAACTTGCATTTGTTGGACTACTTGGTTCCCATCTGATCACACGACAGAACTCATAAATTGCCTTTAGAATTCTGAAATTGTTTTTTCCAAAATACTAAAAGACTGGTAGGGCCTTGCTTAAAGTCCCATTAGGATTGTAGAAAAATAGAAGTCACTATAGTCAGGGTAGAGGGTTAGAACTATCAGGTTGTGATGTCTCAACAACCCCCAACTATTAGTGAAAGTAATATGGCACAGGACCTGGTGGAGGAGCTTGACCTCACACCTTACGTACACTTAAATTTCAGGGAACTAAGGTCCTTACGCAAACTGAAAAATATACCTATGGGCCTGCAACTAACCAAAGTAGGGCTCCAAGAGCTCTTGGCTGAGTATGCTAAAGGCCACCCCTCTGAACAGGGTGATGACTAGTCAGAGGAAGAAGAGGTGTTAGAAGAGGAGGATAATCCCCCGCCCCCAAATCACCTCTAGGGAGAGGGGGGTCCCTGTACCCTTAACTCCAAGAATCACACTCTGGGACCCTAGGACCTACACAGGTGGGCCGGGGCCCAGAGAAGACATTGGGACTAGTCCAAGTGAAGAGGACAGCTTGTTAGCCAAGCTGGCCAAGAGATTAGATCTAGAGTCCAGACTCCTGGCTCTGGAAAAAGAAAGGAAAGAGATGGGCTTAGCCCCTATCTCTGGTGGCTGCAATACTAATAACAAGGATAGAGAGCAATCTTATGACCCTAAAATCCCCAAAGGGATTGTCACTAAATTTGAGGAAGGTGATGATATCACCAAGTGGTTCACAGACTTTGAGAGGTCTTGTGATATGAGAAAAGTAAAGAAAGCTCTCTGGGGGGGCACTCCTGTGGGAACTGTTCTCCGGTAACTGCAGGGACAGGCTTCTGACCCTCTTTGGGCCAGATGCAGGGTCCTATGACCTCATGAAGAGAACTCTGATTGAGGGATTTGGGATCGCTACTGAGGAGTACATAATTAGGTTCAGGGGGGCTCACAAAACCCAGACCCAATCCTGGATAGATTTTGTAGACTACTCAGTAAAGACACTGGATGGTTGGTTAACTGGACACAATGTGCATGACTTTTCTGGACTTTACAATTTGTTTATGAAGGAACACATTTCAAGTAATTGCACAAACGAAAAGTTGCATCAGCCTTTGGTAGACCTAGGTCTAATTTCTCCCCAAGAATTGGGAAAGAAGGCAGACCATTGGGTCAAGACTAGGGTGACTAGGACAATTTATTTATTTATTTATTAATTGAGTTTATTGAGCGCGACAGCTACCCAAAAAGGGTTTCCCGGCGCTAGACAGGCAGGGTGTTTGAAAGACACCAGACTCAGACATTTACAAGAGCATTTATATGTGGAAATGTATTGGTCGAAAAGCCATGTCTTAACCCCTTTGATGCTCATGACGAGCTCAGCTCGTCATGAGGTACACCTCTCGTACACTCATGACGAGCTGAGCTCGTCATGAACGCATAGGTTTCCGTTTGCGGTCAGCGCACAGCGTAAATCTGCACCGCATCGATGGTGTTAATGGCCTTACGAAAAGGGGCATAGTGGTTTTCGGTCCGTATATTCGGAGGCAGAGAGTTCCAAAGTGTGGGGCCTATATAGGCAAAAGACCGGCCACCCATTCTAGCAAGTCTGATTTTGGGCACAGAAAAATACGCCAGAGAAGAAGAACGGTTGGTTTGTGGGGGATTGTATGTATTGACAAGGGACTGAAGGCAACGGGGAGCTGTACCAGCTTTGATCTTGAACATGTAGCTCAGGGTTTTAAATTTAATGCGGCTTTCAACCCTGTGCCAATGTAGTTCTCGTAGGGGACAGGAGATATGACTGGATCTGGGGATTTTGCACAGCAGTCTGGCGGCGGCATTTTGTACTAACTGCAGATGTCTGGTCACAGATTTGTTGGCCCCTAAGTAAAGGACATTGCCGTAGTCCAGCCGCGAGGTAATCAGGGCATGGATCACGTTTGGGTGTAGGTGGGCATAATCCAGATAATTTCTTGAAGCCAACGCAGAATTGTGAAGCAGATGGCCGAAACCTTATTAACCTGATGTTGCATAGTCAAGGCGTTATCAATGCTAAAGCCTAGGTTGCGGACAGATTTGATTGGCAAGGAAGGGGTCCCATCTCAGAAGGCCAATGTTTGGAGCTCCACAGATCCTGTTTGTGGCCCAGAATTAAAACTTCGGTTTTACTTCCGTTCAATTTCAGAAGATTATGGTTCATCCAGTCTGCAATTTTCCTCAGACCTGACTGTAGGAGGGATGAAGAGCTTTGGTCAGATTACAATAGAGAAAAAGCGATCTGGGAGTCGTTGGCGTAAGTAAAAAGAATGAGACCTTCTTGTTCCGCTATTTGGGCTAAAGGTTTGACGTACAGATTAAAAATAAGGGGGCTAAGTACCGAGCCCTGAGGTACACCATAGGGAGCCCTATGGGTCTTGGAAGTAGCTGAGTTAGAGAAGATTTGGAAAGTGCGGTTTGAAAGAAAAGAAGCCAGCCAGCTCCAAGCAGATTCGCCTATGCCCATAGAGGTAAGCTTTTCTATGAGGATGGTGTGAGAGATGATGTCAAATGCGGCACTGAGATCAAGTAAAATCAGTGCCGCTGTGTCTCCTCTGTCTAAAAGCTGGCATAAGTTCTCCGTGACTCCCAGCAGAGTTGTCACTGTGGAGAAACCGGGACGGAAACCAGATTATGAAGGGTGAAGTATTAGATTGTCCTCAACAAACTGGGCAAGATGGGAGTGAACGTGTTTTTCCAATATCTTGGAGAAGGCAGGCAAAAGAGAGATGGGGCGGAAATTGGAGGGGACATTGGGGTCGGCTGTGGTTTTTTTAAAAGAGGTGATACCATGGCATGTTTCCATCTAGCCGGGACCGTGGAATCCTGTATGGAGAGATTAAGGGTTTTTTCTAGATATTGGAAAGATGGCCAATGTCAAGTTGTTTAAGTATTGAAGTGGGAAGTGGGTCATTAGGGGATCCTGATTTTAAACTGCCTAAAATCTTAGTAAAAGTCTCCAGATTAAGGCTTGGCCATGCATTCAGGGTTTCCTGAGCGTAAGGCACAAGGGGAGCTGTAAAGCAGGTTGCGAGATTCAGTTTCGGTGATTGCAAAAACTGAGTTCTGTTGCACTGCTGTTGGGCTATGTCTTGATCGATGGCTTCAATTTTTTGCATGAAAAATTGGGCTAACTCTTCACATTGGTTGCTGTTAAGGGGAGGTGGTTTAGCTGAGGTTTCCATTGGGGTGACCAAAAGAAAGTGGTTATATACCCTCCCCAGGGGAAAGGTGGTGAGAATCCCCAAGATAAAAAAGTCTGAGTCTTCCAAAGGGCCTGAAAAACCTGTACAGGGGGTGGGTCCCAAACTACTCCCTATGTGCCTCAGCCCTATAGGGGGAAGAACTTTGATCCTAATAAGGCCTATTGTAACAACTGTAAGACGTTGGGACATTTAACTGTAGGCAAAAACTGCCCCTACAACAAAGCCCCTAAGGCACCCAGTACAGCTACCCCAGGGACAGCAGGTCTACAGATGGGATCAGAGGAGTGCCCAGAGCAAATCTGGGAATACACTCAAGCTTGTCTAGTCTCCTTGGGGGAAATGGAGTTTGCCAATGTAGCTGGGTTACCAACCAATCTGAAAAAGTGTTTGCAATACTCCTCTATAAATGGAACTAGAATAGAAGCTCTGAGGGATACAGGTGCCAGTGTAACTATGGTGAAAGATAGACTGGTTTCCCCAGAGCAATACTTGATTGGGAAAACTTACCCAGTCACCAATGCTGACAGTGTTACCACTAATCGCCCTATGGCTATGGTGACACTAGGTTGGGGGGAGTTTACTGGCATAAAACTAGTGGTGGTCTCTCCACAGTTACCAGCTGACTGCTTGGAAATGACCTGGAAACTTCAGCCTGGGCTGAAGTTGAGCAAATAACCCATGTAGCCATGCTGGGTATTCCTAGACTGGTGTGTGTGCAAACCAGAGCACAGAGCAAAAAGAAGGGTGAACAAGTAGGTTTGGAGCCTGAACGTATGGCCCAACCAACCAAGAGAAAAAGCAAGAAGACTGGGGGACCAGCTTCTACACAGCAAGCCTCTCAGGAACCCTCTCCTCAGGGAGAGGACTTGGAAACCCTAGAGGAAACGGAACCCATGGAGCTTGAGCCTTACCAGGTTGGACTCCGGGGCCCAGGGGGACCCACTAGGGAAGAGCTGTGCCCGGGTCAGCGAGACTGTCCCACTCTTGAAAGCCTGAGGCAGTAAGCTGTTTCAGAAGCACAGGGAGATATCAGTGGTACCCACAGAACTTATTGGGAAGAGGGATAACTGTATGCTGAGGCAGGGAACCCTACTCCTTGAGCAACCTGTAGAGTGGTAGTGCCACAGAATTACAGGGAGTTCCTCCTAACGTTGGCTCATGACACCCCCCTAGCTAGGCATCTGGGGCAAAACAAAACTTGGGAAAGGCTACTCAGTCACTTCTACTGGCCCTGATGCACCAAAAGGTGAAGGAGTTTGTGAGCTCTTGTGTTACCTGTCAGGCCAGTGGCAAGACCGGTGGCCACCCAAAGGCCCCCCTGATACCACTGCCAGTGGTGGGGGGCCCCTTTGAAAGGGTAGGGGTGAACACTGTGGGTCCACTGGAACCTCCCACAGCCTCAGGGAACAAGTTCATTCTAGTAGTAGTGGATCATGCTAGGTACCCTGAAGCAATTCCCCTTAGGGTTACTACAGCCCCTCCAGAAGCCAAGGCCCTCCTTGGTGTCTTCACCAGGGTAGAGTTTCCTAAGGAGGTGATTTCAGTCAGAGGTTCCAACTTCATGTCTGCTTACCTGAAACACATGTGGAAGGAGTGTGGAGTATAGTACCGGTTTACTACCCCATACCATCCACAAACCAATGGCCTTGTTGAGAGGTTCAACAAGACATTGAAAGGTATGATCATGGGACTCCCTGAGAAACTCAAAAGGAGATGGGATGTCCTGTTGCCATGCCTGCTTTTCACTAATAGGGAAGGGCCACAGAAGGGAGTAGGGGTTTCCCCCTTTGAACTTCTGTTTGGTCATCCTGTTAGGGGACCATTTTGTCTTGTGAAAGAGGGTTGGGAGAGGCCTCTCCAAGAACCCAAACAAGACATTGTGGGCTATGTGCTTGGCCTAAGGTCCAGAATGGCTGAGTATATGGAAAAGGCATCCAAGAATCTTGAGGCCAGCCAGGAGCTTCAGAAGCACTGGTCTGACCAAAAAGCTGCACTGGTTAGGTTTTGGAGCCAGTGGCACCAAGGGCACTCCGGGACAAATGGAGTGGCCCTTACCCTATCCTGGAGAAAAAGAGGGAGGTCACTTACCTAGTGGACCTGGGCACAAACAGGATACCCAAAAAGGTTATCCATGTGAACCGCCTTAAGCTCTATCATAACAGGGCTAACATCAACATGCTGATGGTGACTGATGAGGAACAGGACACAGAGAGTGAACCTCTCCCTGACCTCCTCTCTTGTAGCCCAAAAGATGGGTCAGTGGATGGAGTAGTCTTTTCAGACACCCTCTCTGCCCAACAGCAGTCTGACTGCAAACAAGTGTTGCAACAGTACGCTAGTCTCTTTTCCCTGACCCCTGGTCTGCCCAACTGGTGTACCCATGATGTGGACACTGGTGACAGTAACCCTGTCAAAAACAAAATCTATCAACAATCAGACCAAGTCAAGGAAAGCATGAGAGCTGAAGTCAGCAAGATGCTGGAGTTAGGGGTAATTGAACCCTCTGAGAGCCCCTGGGCTAGCCCAGTGGTTCTGGTCTCCAAACCTCATCCCCAGGGTGGAAAGAGAGAGATGAGGTTCTGTGTGGACTATAGAGGGCTCAACTCTGTCACCAAGACAGATGCTCACACCATTCCAATAGCAGATGAGTTGATAGATAAGTTGGTGGCAGCCACATTTCTCAGTACCTTTGACTTGACTGCAGGGTACTGGCAGATTGGCATGGCCCCAGGAGCAAAAGAGAAAACAGCATCCTCCACCCCTGATGGGCACTATCAGTTTACTGTAATGCCTTTTGGGTTAAAGAATGCCCCTGCCACCTTCCAGAGGTTGGTGAACCAAGTCCTGACTGGGTTGGAGTCCTTTAGTGCAGCTTATCTTGGTGATATTGCTGTATTTAGCTCCACCTGGCAGGATCACCTGATCCACCTTGGGAAGGTTCTACAAGCCCTGCAATCTGCAGGACCGACTATCAAGGCATCCAAATGCCAGATAGGGCAGGGCACTGTGGTGTACTTGGGCAACCTTGTAGTTGAAGGCCATGTCCAACCCTTACAGCCCAAGATGCAGAGTATCATGGACTGGGCAGCTCCAACAACCCAGACCCAAGTCAGGGCATTCCTTGGCTTGACTGGGTACTACAGGAGGGCTGTGAAGGGATATGGGTCCATTGTGACTCCCCTCACAGAACTCACCTCCAAGAAAATGCCCAAGAAAGTAAACTGGGCTGTTAGCTGCTAAAAGGCTTTTGACACCCTGAAAGAAGCAATGTGCTCAGCACCAATACTAAAAGCACCAGACTACTCCAAGCAGTTCACAGTACAGACTGATGCCTCTGAGCTGGGGATAGAAGCGGTCCTATCCCAGACCAATGAGGAAGGCCAAGACCAACCTGTTGCTTTTATAAGCAGGAGGCTACTCCCCAGAGAGCAGCGTTGGAGTGCCATTGAGAGGGAGGCCTTTGCTGTGGTGTGGTCCCTGAAGAAGTTGAGACCGTACTTGTTTGGAACTCACTTCCTGGTTCAAACTGACCACAGACCTCTCAGATGGCTAATGCAAATGAAAGGGGAAAATGCAAAACTACTAAGATGGTCCCTCTCCCTACAGGGAATGGACTTTGAAGTGGAACACCGACCAGGGACTGCCCAGGTTCTTCCACATAGACAATGAAGACTCCCTAGGGCTAGGTTAGTCTCATCACCTTTCGTTTGGGGGGGGGGGGTGAGAACGTGCCATCTTTCTTGCATTGGTAGTCCCCCACTTTTTGCTGAACTGCTGATGTGCTTTAACTGACTGTGCCCTGGGCTCCTGCTAACCAGGTGCCCAGGGCCTGTGTTCCTTTCCTAAAGCTGTGTTGAAACCAAACCCAATTGGCCTATCTGGCCACCTATCAGCCCCTAGTAAATGGTACCCTAGGTACCCAGGTTATGGTGACCAGAGAAGACCCCATAAGGGCTGCAGCACTTCTTGTGCCCCCCTTAGGGGCCCTGTACCCTGACACCCACACACTGCCTTTGCAGGCTGAGTGTCTAAGTACAGAACTAAACAGAGAGTCAACATGGCACACACCACTGTGTGCCATGCCCACACCCCACTGCCCTGCATACATCAGTCACCCCTCTAGCTGGGTGGCCTATGCCAGTGGTGTGGGCACAGGTGCATGAGCCCTGTGCCCCTACAGTACTCCGGGTCATTCCTGGGCACTGTAAGTGCAGTGCTGCCATTTAAAAGTATATGGTGCTGGGAGGTCGTCATTACGAACTCCACAGCACCATGATGACTTCACTGAAGACTGAGAAGTTTGGTGGCAAACTGCTCAGCACATTAAACCTGCACCAATGCCAGTGTGAGGTTTAATGTAAGATGCACCAGAGGGCATCTTAGAGATGCCCCCTGGAACCTAACCTACAATCCACGTCTGGACTGAGAGGCTGCCAAGGCTGCCAAACAGCAGACATGTTGATGGACCCCTGGGTGGAGACTCCTCGCTCTCCTGGGCCTGCAACAATGCACATCCTGGGCGAAGTGCTTGGTCTCCTCCCCCAGGATGGGCAGGGGGAAGCTTCAAAGGCCTGCCGCCTCTGTGAGCTTCTCCAGATCATTTGCTGTACCCAGCAACTGGTCCCCACCAGTTCTGACCCCCACTCTGGCTGAAAGACTGGCGGGAAACCCTACGTCAGGAAGGGAGGTGTGCCAGCCTGTACCAACCCCACCCCTCAGGTGGGAGAGGCGAGGTGAAGCACGACCCCGGGCTCCTGTCATCTTGAAGATGGGGAGACCTTCCCAATCACAGCTAGGTTCCTGCCCCCCTCCCACAGGAGAGGAGCAGACTAGGGGGTGTACTCACCCCAGGACAGGGGCCTATTGGTCCCTGCCCTTGCCCTCCCTGTAACACCCCTAAATTCAGGATTTAGGGGCTCCCTGAACCTTCCTTCCTCAGATCCCGTTTTGAAAAACAATAAGAAGAACGAGAAGAAGGACGACCTGCCTTGCAGCTGCTAACAAAAGGAAGACAACAACTTACTTGGCCCCAGCCCTACCAGCCTGTTGATCCTTGCACCTGCTCCTGCTTAACCCCGGTGTCTCCTGCGGGCAGCAACCTCGAGAACCCCGGAGGACCTGCCTGCCTTGATCCCCTTAGAGACTGGGACTCCCATGAGCAGAGGCTCTGCTCCAACAGCAACACCCCTGGTGACAGCCAGAAACCGTGGATCCAGCCCACTCTGCATCTGCCGAACCCAGCCCGTGCCCGAGTGAACTAAGACCACAAGGACGTCCCCCCGGCAACTGGGACCCGAAGTCCAGTGCCCAAAGACCCTCCTCGATGAACCATACGACACCTGCAGCCTCAGAACCAGAGACCGCCCCAACCGCGACCAGCCCAGGGTAAGATTTTCCGACACCAAAAGACACCCCTGCACCCGGCTTCCTGCAGCCCCCTGTGCCTTCCTTTGGGGTACCTACCTCTTCTCCAAGATCCCAACTTACCTCTCGAAGTGGTGGTCGCACCTGAAGAATCACCATCCCCGAGTCTGCAGCCTTTGTTCCCTTTTTACCTTTTCCATTGAATAACATTGGGCACCCGACGGCTCAAGAGCACCATGCACTCAGCCGCCCAAGTGCCGCTGGAAGTGCAACCACTACCCTACTCTATTTCCCCACTTGCCCAGAATAAGTGACCAGGAGCTCAGCTCCCACAGCCGCGTGGCCTGCTTGCTTGCAGCCACCAACCGAAGACCCCCTACCCTCCATTGTAAAACATTGGGCCTAACTACCTCTGCACCCGGCTGCCCCTGTGCCGCTGAGGGTGTACCAACTGTACCTACCTGACCCTGGGGGACCCCTGAGTCTATGCCCAGAACCTTAACTTCACCAGTTGAGTACTCACCTGGAAACCGATAACTCACTTTCCTGCCATAGGATAACATTGACTGGTTTGACTAGAAAAATCTTCAGTGAAGTTTTGAAACTCTAAAATATTCCTATAAAATCAGCCAAATACCGAATTCCGAAGTACTCACCCGGGATCAGGAGAGAAGCCAGAACTGTACCTTGTAGCCCAGTACTGAACCGCAAAAGTAATCCTAACCGGGTTTACTAGTAACCTGAATTTTCTCCATAGGAATCCATTGTCTGCTTTTCTATGAAATTTCTTCTGTCTACTTTTGAAAACTTGAAATATTCCTTAAAAATCGTACCTACTACTGAAACGTAATTACTTACCTGTCTTAAGTAGAGATCCCAGTGCTGGACCTAGGAGCCCAGTAGTGGATTACAAAAGTAAGGAGAACGTACTTTACCTGTAACCTGCATTTTCTTCCATTGGATAACTTTTAAAATACTGAAGGACCAGGTTTTAGAACCTAGCGGCGCCAGGGAAAACGCCTGATGCCTTCGAGTTCCCCTGCCTTGGCAAACAGAGACATGGGACGCTTCTTGATGACGTCAAAGACCAAAGTTTATTGGCTGCAACCAGGAACAGAGGTCTACGAAGCACAACACGGGTGGTTCGCTAGAGACTGCACAAATTCAATGAGCGGAGCATGGTCTTTTATGCCAAAAATCACATTCCAAAGGTGGCATCAGTTACATACAAATTAGCCAATCACAGAGTACCATTTCAAACATATCGCAAGACGACAAACCCACTTTCCATTGTCCAGCCCACCAGAAATGACCAAGCACATTCCAATATCCTGTCGGATCATGCCGGACAAACCCATCATAAAACCTCAACCCAAGTCAGTGATTATGTCGTAAAGGAAGGAGCAGAAACAGATTGGAAGCAAGATAGAAAGGTGGGTGCAGTGTGCTGTAAACTTCGGCACGTCCTGCTCTTTGATCTTTATCTGACCAGCTGCTTAACAAGGAGCTGGCTCAGCGAGGTCAGCCTCGGGCAAGGAGTGAGTTCGGCCAGGTCATTCAGAAGTCAGCTAAGGTGTACGTGTCTCAAGGACTCGCTCGGCCGTAGTCATCGGCCTATGTGAGGGCAACCACACAAAATGGCTGCCGTTCACAAAATGGAACCCGAAGGTTCAAACGAAATCCCTGAATACATAGTGTTCTCATTGATCGATTAATGTGAAAAACACTCGTACATACCGCACTCGTGATTTGCGGTCCGCTGATACCAAAATCGTCTATTTCCGACGACCCTTATCGAACGGGTCCGGAACCACCGAACCTCAGACCCTCCAACTACGGAACTACAATACCTTTATATTCCTTAAAAATTATTGCAATAACCAAAACATTTTTACTAAATTGTTTTCAGCTTAGACCCCAGGACTGAATCTAGGATCCAGTCCTGGAATTACAAAAGTAATTTAGAAAGTAATCAACTGCATATTTTGTAGAAAAACCCGTTGAGCTCAATGTTAGATTGTATTTAGAATTGTGTTGCCTACTGCAACCCCTGTACCTGTTGTGTTTGCAATGTTATTTCCTTTCTGCAAAGTCATTACTTGAAAGCACTCATAATTGAGAAAAGTATATTTTTGATACCTATTGGTTCTAAAAATAAAACAACTATATCTTTTGGTATAAAAACAATTGGCCTGGAGTTCAGTCCTTGATTGTGTGAAACCTTTTGCTGACTGAGTGTGTACAACAAATGCTTTACACTGTCCTCAGGTACTGCCTTACTCCTCAACCAAGCTATCACTTTTGAGAGTAAGGTCAGCCCTGACTTTAACCTCTGTTATACCTCTGGAGTTGGTGGTCTCTATACACACTGTACCTTTATTTGGTCCAGTATATATAGAGCCACTTTCTCACAACATTGGCTGGGGCAGTGCCACAATATTGCACAATTGAATACAGACACCTCTAGATATTATACTCCCAGAATATAGTTAGCCAGTCCTTATACTACTTCAAACCTAAACCCATACATGAAGCATGCAACTGTGTAATAAAGGACTATGTATAGGGGTTAATACACATCATGAGGAATATGTTTTTTTCAGCTTACCATTGTGTTCTTTATGAGTCGTGCTTGCCATGTTAATTACTGCATTTTAACGATCATGAGACAGGTTGCACAACTATTTTAGGAATTTGTTTATTCTGATATGAATAGATATGTGCTTATCTTTCAAAATTCATTACTCTGTAGAATTGGTTGATTATCAACAATATTCAAACTCAACCTAAGATGGTCACCATTGGTAGTTATGAAGCTATGTGACTCAATGTGAGACTAAGCAACTCCTAGATATAATTCTGGCACAATGAGTTCCATTGATCACCTCAAAACATCCGTCCGTGGGGCCCCTTTAAAACCTTGAATGTAATGGTAGTATATTTTCGATAATTTTTGTGTTAGTGTATTTCTATTTAGATTACTATCATTGAAATCCTAGAATTTAAGTTATTTTAGCATGATAGTTTAGGCAATGGTCCACATAGGATTATAACGATGGCCCACTAGCAATTCATTAGTATAAGGAGTCTTTATACTGTATTACTCTTGCGTTTACGTCCGAAAAGGGAATACCAACATGGGCGCTGTATTGTGTTGGGGATCTAATAAGTTTCCGGAAGACAGGGGGGCAGATTGGGCGTCCGTCATAAGAGCGTCTTACTTGCATACGTTCAAGTATAATTTGCGGGAAATTGTAGAAAAGAGAAGAGTCAAGCCGCGGATGACAGTTGCTTCTGGATTGAACTTGGTGAGCTGTTTTTTGCTGCGGTTACACGTGGAGTATGGGTTTACCACATTGAGGATGAACTGTTTTTGTTATATTTAAATATGAATGCTGATCAGTTCGCTTTTGATTGCAGACGCTATTTAAAAATACAGACGCTGGTTAAAAATACAGACGCTGGTTCAACAACGAGAAAACTAAGTTGCAATAAAACCCTACACAATCTTTGAGTTGTTTGGATGTAAAAAGAATGATTATGTACTGATTAAGTTTACATATCTTACAGATTCTTTATTCATAAGGCTGCTGTATAGATAATAGCAACCTCAAAACTCCATCTTGGAAGTGAGTAACTTTCCACATGATATCACGAAAGCATGCTTAAACCACTGCCGTTTTTTAATTAAAGAGCCCGCATAGGCTTGTGGTGGGTATGAGGCACGGGAAGTCTGGCCTTTGGTTTCTTAGGAATACTAGCACATTTTGGTCTGGAGATTGATGGTATGTAAGGCACTTTTATCACCTTTATTTGGCATTTATTTTGGGACTGGAGTAAGGTAACATTGCGGAACCACGGTGTTGTAGAAAGGTATTGGTAGCTATCGAAGGTATAGGTAGCATTTTGGATAATGATGATTATTGTTATTTATACTAGAGGCCCTGGAGAAAGGGACCCTCATGTCCCGAAATGCATAGGGCAACACATGGATAAAGATGGAGTCACGTCATAAAAACATTGATTTCCCATATGATTTTGTTGTGTGATTGTTTGATTGTACATCTTGAGAAAGTACTCAAATGGATAATTACACAAGATTTTATATGTATCTAAAAATACATGTGTAATCCAAGAAAAATGAAAACAGATGGATCAAGGATTATTTGTTTGTGATTTGTGTTGACACAAATGTAAAAGTGTTATTTAAAACTGTTAATATAGATATAGCTGTGCACATAGTCACTCGGGTAGATGTCTACTTGAATACCAGGTATATTCATGACTTTGCCACTGTGAGTGCCCCCTAAGGGAACTAACAAAGAAAGATGTTTCACTTGAAAGGTCATCTGAATGTGACCAAAGTTTAGAGAAAAAAAAACATGTAATTGAAAATGCAACTGAAATGGTTTACTTTGATCTGAAATTGCATACAGAAACTGTGGTTGATGCAAGCTCTGTGGGATTGGGAGTGAATCTTGCCCAACTTAATGGATAACCCAATGCACAGAGACACATTGTGGCCTATGCTAGCCAGAGTCTTTCTCAGACTGAACATGCTTATTCTCAACCGGAAAAAAGGAAGCTTAGCTTTAGTATGGTTGTGTAAACACTTCCATGTGTTTCTGTATGGAAAACATTTCACCCTTGTCACAGATCACCAAGCGTTGCATACCATTTGCAGATATCCGAAAGCCAAGATGCCCCCTCGCATCGAGAGGTGGGGGTTGCGTCTGCAGGGATATTATTTAACTATTGTGCACAAACTGGGGAAAGAGAAAAAAAAAACGCGGATTTTATTTATAAAGTTGTATATAGCATAAACTTGACCCAAGAGGGTATCAGAGCGCTTTACATTTAGGATCGTTGCGTTACAAGTTAAATCAGATAGAAGAGCACAGTAAGGTACAGTACACCTAAATAATGTTTCAATAATTCGTAGGAGGGAGCGGAGGAAGGAGTAATAGCGGGAAGACGAGGAGGAACTATGCCCAATGTCCGGCTGGGTAGGTTACGGTCAAGGGGGAAACCAGGGCCAATCTCTTCATTAGCTGTTAAGCAGCTCCACCGGTCATCAGCCATGTTGCTCAGGCCTCAGTGTTCAGGAAAAAACAGTTTTTAGTTTATTTGATTTGCGATGGCTATATAGCGCTATCTAGACCTGGAGGTATCAGAGCGCTAAACCAGGGGAACGTTGCATTAGAAGATACATAAAAAGGGTTATAAAGCACTGGCTAGCCCCATAGGTATCAGAGCGCTACAACAGAGGAACATTGCGTTACAAATTACATCAGTTACAATAACGTAGTAAGGTACAGTAAACAAACAACGAGGTTGAGAGAATTTATAGGAAAGGAGGGGAGGAAGTAGCCATAGCAGGGAGACGAGGAAAAACTGTGTCCAGTGTCCGGCTTGGTAGGTGACGGTCGAGTGGGAAACCAGGCCCAATCTCCTCATTAGTTGTCTAGCAACTCCATCGGGCATCAGCCATGTTGCTCAGGTCTCAACGTTCAGGAAAAACAGTATAGAATAGGTATACAGGCTACGAGGATAGAAGTAAATGAAGAAGGTGGAGGGGAGGGGACATAAACAGACCAGAGAGGGAGTTGAGACACAGCAGGGAGACATGGTGAACAATGCCCAATGTCCGGCTGGTTAGGTGATGGTTAAGGGGGTGAACCGGGGCCAATCTCCTCTGTAGCTATCTAACTACTCCACAGGGCATCAGCCATGTTGCTCAGAACTCAGCGGTCAGGAAAAACAAGAATAGGTATAGGTATTTGTTAGTAGTGGTGTGTCCATTTTCGTGCTGGATTGAAGCAGGACTCTGCTCCAGGTGTGATGCTGACCAGGCAGCCAAATTCCTGGTGAGAGGGTGTTATATCCTGCTCTTCCTCTCTCTTTGTCCCTCCTTAGTGTTAGTGTCTGCTTGTCTATGTCATGTCTCTGTGATGTCATCCAGGATTCTACATGTTGCTGTTCAAGGGATTTATCAGTTACCTGGAGGCTGAGCAGGAAGTTATCTGCTCCCAGTGGGGTTTCTTACCATATTACATTCCTACTTGAATGCTGTACCTTCTATCTCCCAAGAATAAATATACTACATGAACATTACAACAAGGACCCATCATCTTTATTTTATTGAATTTAACAGAGGGGCCATACTTAGGTGGGGGGTTCCGGCGGCAATATGCAGCGATAATGGCAAACACTTTGCTAACACAGTATTTCAGCAAATTACTACACTATTAGGAGTGGAACACCAGTTTATCTCAGTTTACCACCCAGAGAGTAATGGAATTGTTGAGAGGATGAATGGCTTATTGAAAAGCAAAGTGTCAAAAATTTGGGAGACACTGAAAAAGAATTGGCTTTACTGCCTTCCCCTTGCTCTGTATGCATTGAGAAATGTCCCTTCAAAGGATCACCATTTGACCCCTCACCAAGTCGTAACTGGTAGGCATTCTAATTTTTCCTTTAAACAAAATCAAAAGATTTGTTCTGATACTAAGTCTGCATCAGAAAGTGTTTGGCAAGAATTGAATGCATACATGTCTGTCTTAACAAAAGCTGTACATGTTTATTCTAAACAGGTTCAGCTGAAACAGGCCGACAGTACCGCACCACCTCTGCACTTGTCTACAGCCATCAGCATCGGTTCCTTGGTCAACTTTCTGAGAACATGGAAGGACCCCGAGTTTCTAGGCCCTTACCAAGTAACACAGAGCACGCCGACAGCAGTAAAAGTGGAGGGGATGCGGAACTGGGTGCATGTAATGGACATTATTCAATTTTTGGCCTCATTCCCAAAGAGAGGGGAGGAGGCAATGGTCCAAGAACAAATTATACAATGAAGAGACAGTTACTTTTTACAAGTGCCGCTACAGCATCATAGCGCAACGTCCAAAGTGGGCTGACGCCTACATCAATTTCACGGTAAAGCCAAGTGTACCTGCAGCTTATTCTACTGAACAAATTCTGACAGCTGCTAATACTGACAAAGAAATTGCTTAGGCTCAAGGAAATCATTACAACACAATCATGGAGGAAGCATACCCGACCTCTTACAGATGATCTTGACCACCAGAAATTCAACATTGTTTGCGAAGAACTTTCTGTTAAACCTGTTGAGATCATACTTCAAGAGCTAAGAATAGTTATCCCTGAAAGCCTGATGCAGCAAGTTCTTGAACTGGCACACAAAGGGCCTTGTGGCATTGCTGGAACTAACAGAGCTCTCAGGGATTGAGTGTGGTCCCCGCGTCTTGACGAACAAGTTGAAAAGGAGCTCAAAGATTTGTTTGGACCTCTTAACAACAGACATCATCTCATGGTGGTTGTCCTCACATTTTCCTCTAGTAGAAGACGTATATAAACCACACATGACAGAGTCATCGAAAGGCTGGATGACATTTTCACAACATGGGGTGATTAATTCTCAAATCTGATAACAGCTCACCCTTCAATAGCAGAAAATGTAAATGCTATCTTAATCGTTTGAACATCAAACATCAGAAAAGTAAACCTCACTGGCCACAGGCAGATGGCATTGTTGAACAATTTCTGAGTACTTTGAAAAAAGTGATTCACTGTGCTGCACTTGAAGGCACCAACCTCAAGTCTGCTCTCCGCTCAGCCCTTCGTGCCGATGGTGCAACTCCTCATTCTACAACAGGAGAAATTCCTGCCATCTTGCTGTTCGGGAGAGCCCTTCAAACAAAGATACCTCAATGGACCACCAGCCGGTAAATAGACCCTAAAAGAGTTGTGTCACTGACACCTCTTGTAAGTGCAAAACGAAAGCCTGCTGTGAGACATGGTTTTCAAGAAAGGAGACTGAGTTCTTGTTAAGTAAAAGCAGACATGCAAGACGGACACTCCATTTGATGCTGAACCGCTAAGAATTGTGGCAAGCAATGGACATATGGTAGCTACCCAATGACTTGGAAAATCCATAACCAGGGACTCATCTCACTTTAAGCTTTTGCCTCGACGTTTGTCAGCTCCAGACCTCGCAAGTGAGGCAGGCCCACCTGCGTGCCCAATTCAAGCACCCAACTCTTCGCCAGAGTTGCCAGATGAAGGTGCCCCTCTTCTATGTTGTACAATTAGATCTGGAATGCTGGTGTGAGCACCTAGGCTCATCGCGGAGTGGTAGTGTGTGTATATATTTGTTTGTACTTTTAATTTAACAAGGGGGGGTGTTGTGTCCTGTATATATGTGCTTGAAGACTTTAGTGACCCTTGGGAGATTTCTTACAAGTATTACATAATCCAATGGGTGTGGCTGTGTGTGGTTGATAAAGTTTGTGGTGCAGTGCGTTCAGTTAACGGTTGCATGCTGAAGAAATAGAAGTGGTGTTATAGACACTAGGTCACAACAGCAACAAAGAGAGAAAGCAAGAGGGTGGTGTTGGTCAGAAAGAGGAATCCAAGATTCAGAAAGAAGGACACTAAAGTCAGACAGAAGAAGCCTGGGATCAGGTAGAGGGAGAATGGGGTCAGGTAGACTGTCTAAGAGAGTGCAAAGAAAATAGGATCAGAACAGGGACAGTGATGAACCAGAGACTACAAAGGTGAGAACGAGAGATACGAGGGTTAAACAAAGTCAGTGGGCAGACATGAATTGTTAGAATGAGTGTCAAAGAGGGCTTGAAGAGAGACAATGAGTTTCAGACTGAATGGCAGAAAGCGGGCCACTGAGAACTGAAAAAGCAACAATGGTGAGATGAGGTCAAAAATGTGGGTAAAGAGGGGTCCAAAGAAAGACATAAGGGTGATAAAGAGACTTTAGAGACTCAGGAAAAGTAACATTGAGACTAAGGAAATGGGGGGTGGTGCTTTAAATGGGCAGGTACTGTCTGGTACTGAGTACCTGCACTTCTTTCATCTGAAAGAGAGAGTGCCTGCACTTCTCAGCACAGCTGCAATGCATTCAATGGATGAGTACTGGCACTTCTCAGGAGCAAACATGCACAAAGAAGTACTCTAAATAGTGAGTATCAGCCCTTCTATATTTCCATTTCAAGCACTTGGGTGGGTACCACTTCAAGAATGGTCTTTTTGGCATACATCTTAAGCTTCTGAGTGTCCAAGGAGGGTGATGTTGAATGGTTTTGGAGGGTGTGCCCAGCAAAATCACCTGAGGTTAAAGATTATGTGGTTGGATAGGGTGTTTTCATTGCAGGTGATCTCTTTGAGGTCTTTGGGGTGCACATTGCTTGTGTGGAAGCAGAAGATGAGTTAATGCAGTGCTTAATTTGAGTAGGTGGTTTCTGGTGCTGAGCACTGGTACTTAATTGGCAGTCCACCACATGGTGGCATAGTCTTTCCAATTTTTAGATGAGCTCAACAACTGTGTTTATTAAGTCAATATACATTAAAAATTAATAATATATGCCGTTCACACCATTATTATAGCTGTGGGTGGCCCGAAATAGTCTGAATTGTCACATTTGTAGAGTGCGATTGTTAGTACCTGTGTTGGTAGTGTTATTGGCAGCACTGGCAGGGGCAATGAGTGGTGCAGGCTGCAGTGGCCTTTCGAGAAGGGTCCTGGCACTTACTTTTTACAAATTAAGCACTGATCCATGGCTGGTGGCATTGGGGTCAGAGCTGCTGACTCTGAAACTGAAAAAACAAGTTTGAGCCCTGGTGTCAGCTCAATATCCTGTGTTTCTGGGCAAATCAATTATTCTCCTTGTGCCTACAAAAACAGGCATTTGCAATGCAATAGGTCTTGCATTTGCTAGAGGTAGAGCTATTGGCATTGTAAATGACAATGTCTTTTACCCATGTGTTTTGGTTTGAGCGGAGTGGACATATAAACATGCATTTGCAATGCAATCAGTTTTGCATTTGTGAAAGTTAGACTTCTTGGTGTTGAGAATGACAATGTTTTTTACTTTTGATATTTGCACAGTGCTATTGCAGTTTGTATGACCTTGCGGCGCTGGAGAACCAGAAAATGGGAAATAGGTTATGAGGGAGGTGAGACAAGAGTAATATGCTGGCTTGAAAAAAAAAAAACAACATCCTGGAAATAGCAAACACTCATAGGAAATGCAAGATTAAGTAATGTATGTGAAATGTAAGCAGGAACATAGTTACCTTAATGTTTTTACACTTATTATTCAGAAATCATTTTTTTGCCTGAAAAGTTAAGAAAATGACCACAGGGCTGGAAGGGACATGTTTCAATGTCCATTTCCCATATTTGATATTTCTACATTTGTAGAGCGCCTGGTTACACCCACTGTTGTGTCCCCGCGCTATTTGTACTCACTGCAACTCCGAGAATCAGTAACTCACAAATTCATGCAAAATCTCTCCCTTCTGGGTAAAGAGCCATATTTTTAATCTTTTACGGAAGAGTCTCTCTGATGGTCCTTCCCTGAGGGACAGGGGTAGGGAGTTCCAATTTTTTGCTGCCAAGTAGCCAAAAGATTGGGCCCCCATTTGTGCTTTCCTTATCCTCTCGACTGTCCCCAGATGGGTCCCGGTGGATCTCAACTGCCTTTCTGTATTGTAGGGAGTCATAAGATTATGCAGGTACATGGGGTATCTGCCCTGCAAGATACAATGACCAATGCATAGTGCCTTGAATGTAATTCGTTTTTGGATGGGCAACCAGTGTAGTGTATCCAGTGCATTCTTCGAGGATGTTTGTCTTGGCAGATTTAAAACCAAGCGGGCTGCTGCATTCTGAATGGATTGCAACTTCTGGAGTCCCTTTTTGGTTACACCTAGATACATCAGATTTCCATAATCTAATCTCTCTGTGACAAGTGCATGGGTCAGGGTTTTCCTCGCCGCCAGAGGTTAGATGTCTAGGGTTTTCCTTAATATTCTGAGGATTCCGAAACACCTGCCTGCAACTCTCTTCATCTAAGTCTCAAAGGAAAGCCTGGAGTCTATCCATACTCCCAAGTTCTTTACCTCAGTCTTCGGGGTGGGTACCTGTCCTAAACTTGTTGCCACCAGGCCGAAGACGAGATGAATGGAGTGTTCATGACTATCAATATTTCCGCCTTATTGCCATTTAGTCTCAGGCAGTTATCTGTCATCCACACGGCTAGATATTTCAGGCAGTCTGCAAAGCTACTAGCCGCTGATGCCGAATTCGGAGCCAAGGTGACCACAAGCTGTGTGTCGTCTACATATGACACTATCGTAACACTGTGTTTTTCTACAATTTCAGCTAAGGGTGTGACATATAGATTAAACAAGGTAGAGCTCAAAACTGAACCCTGCAGCACCCCCTGTGTTAAATTGATGTGTTTGGAAGTATATGCAGACTGTGACACCTGAAAATTGTAGCCGTGCAGTTAGGAAACCAGCCAGTACAGGGCAGCCCTGTCCACACCTCCCCTTCTGAGTCGGTGTACTAGCAGCTCATGTGACACTGTATCAAAAGGTGCACTGAGGTCCAGGAGGATCAGCGCAGTTGTCAGGCCTTCATACACTCTTTTACGTACTGCCTCAGAAGCATAGAACAGTGCTGTCTCAGTTGAGTTAGTTGATCTGAAGCCTGATTGCGTGGCATGTAGTAAGTTGTTGTGGAGTTGTGGGTTGGGCGGACCGGAATAACAGGCTGGGAGGCCGGATGTAGTGAGCTATGTTTTCGGATTTATTCAGAGGTAAGGCACACACAGTATTGTTCCACAGAGATATAGGGAAGAAAGTCCGGAGGGAAGCGTCGAGACGGGTGGGTTCTGATGTAGGGTTGATGTCTTGGTCGGGATCCTCTGTAGGCTGTTGTCATCAGATGACGGTCGGGTGATGGGTCTCCTCGGAGATATGTAAGAGAGAGAGTACAAATTGGGGTTAGTCCAGTTCGGCGAGGACTACCGAGTACTTCCACCTTCACCGGGAGTGAGTGGGCCAGGAAAGGAAACGTGTGGGAGGTGGGAAGGGCAGATGGGGATAAGGTCGACTGAGCAAGCGGGAAGGGTAGAGTGACGGGGGTGTCCGGGGTCAGTGCGAGGATATATATATACAAAGTGCTTGTGATGCTTCGTTTATCTATGGGGATAGTGCAGGGTGCTCGTGAGGCTCTATATACAAGGCTTTACAGGTATTTACAGTATATTTACAAAGGGACACAGAGAAAGGATAGAGTGTACTCACGTGCCCCGCTGCAACTCTCATCCGAGTTGCGGCCGCTCTCCAGCCACCTCCGGAGGTCGCCACCAGTCCTCCGACCACAGGTCCTCTTCCTCCTTCTCCTCTCCGCTTTCCGCCTTCTCTCCGATCTCCTCCTGCCTTCCGCTCTCCGTCGGGGGTTCCGCGCCGTTTGCTGTCTCCTGCCACGAGTCCGCTGGGCTGAACGAGGTCTTGTCTGCTCTCCCGACTTTTCTATGTTCCTGGTGGAGCGTAGCTGACGCGCTTCCGCTTCCGGATGGGTCGGGTTCCGGGTCACCAGTCGGGAATTCCCTTCCGGTATCCGGCTTGTCGGGTTCCGGGTCTTCGTGGGTTAGCGGATCCTGTGGGTGAAGAGAGGAAGTCCGATGACCTAGGGATGCTGTTCGTTCCGGCGTGGGGGTGGGAGACCCCTGTCTGTTCCGCCCTTCCGATGAGGTAGGGACCACTGATTTTCCACATCCCCTTTCCCTAGCTGTCTTACTAGTAGGGGTGGAAGGAGCTGGATAACGTGAGAGGTAATCAGCATTGTCCTTGTCTAGTCCCTTTCGATGTAGTGTTTTGAAACGAAAAGGCTGTAGAGATAGGAACCACCTAAGAACCCTGTCGTTGTGGCCCCGATTGCGGGCCATCCACTCAAGTGGAGCATGGTCCGTGTACAAGATAAACTCCCGGCCCTCTAAATAATACCTGAGACTGTCCACTGCCCATTTAATCGCCAGAGCCTCTTTCTCCACGACCGCATAGTTTTGCTCACGCTGAAAGAGCTTCCGGCTGATATACAGAACCGGTTTTTCGACCCCTTTTTCATCTTTCTGGGACAGGACCGCCCCCAAACCCTGATCGGAGGCGTCTGTCTGCAGGATGAAAGGTTGGGAATAGTCCGGACTGATTAACACGGGTTCCGACAACAGGGATTGCTTGAGTAGGTCAAAGGCCTGCAGCAGGAGAGGAGTGGGTTGCTGTAACTTCTCTTCGGTTCTGGAGGTCTTTTTCAACAGGTCTGTCAAGGGAGCGGCTATCTGGGAGAAACTGGGAATAAACCTCCTGTAATACCCCAGCAATCCGAGAAAGGCACGAAGTTCTCTCTTTGTATGAGGGAAGGGTATGGAGTGTATGGCTTGGATCTTATTGTTTTGGGGACGAATGACCCCTTCCCATAAGATATACCCCAGATACTTCACACTTTGGGCCGCCAAGGTGGTCTTAGCGGGGTTGATGGTAAAGCCATGACTACCCAGGGAGTGCACCACTGTCTGTAAATGGAGTAGGTGTTGTTCCCAGCTGTCGCTGTATATGACTATGTCATCTAAGTATGCCCCGGCAAAGCTGGCATGGGGTCGTAAGACCAGGTTCATAGCCCTTTGAAATGTCGCCGGGGCTCCATGGAGCCCGAAGGGCATCACTTTGAATTGGAACAAACCCTCAGGGGTCGAAAATGCTGTTTTAGGTTTGTCTTCCGGCTTTAAAGGGATCTGCCAGTACCCTTTGCACAAGTCAAGGGTACTGATATATTTAGCTTTGCCTATCCGTTCCACCATCTCGTCCACTCGAGGTAGGGGATAGGAATCAAAGGCCGAGATTTTATTCACCTCCCTGAAATCTATGCAGAAACGGGTGGAGCCATCGGGTTTGGGTACTAAAACGATTGGGGAATTCCAACTGCTGTTAGATGGTTCGATTATACCCATCTTTAACATTTGGGTTGTCTCTTCTTTTATAACTGCTCTGCGTGCTTCAGGGATCCGGTAGGGCCTTTGTCGCACGGTTTTCCCTGCTTCTGTGTGGATTGCGTGCTCCACTATGGTGGAGTGTCCGGGTAGGGAGGAAAACACTGCTTGGACCGAGGACAAGGCCCGTTTAAGGTCCTGTTTGTTTCTTTCAGGGAGGTCAGGGTCTATACAGCCCTCAAAGGGCAGAGAGGGCGAGCCTGTCAGGACTGGGAGGGGTCCCTCCCACTTCTTTAACAGATTGACGTGGTAGATCTGGGTGACCCCTCGGTTGGCATCTAACTCCAGTTCATAGGTGACGGGAGTCACTTGTCTCAAGATAGGGAAGGGGCCCTGCCAATGTCCCAACAGTTTATGGTCGGAGGAGGGCAGGAGCAACAACACCAGGTCTCCTGGGGTGAAAGAACGGGCCTTAGTTCCTTTATTATACTGCTGTTTTTGAGTGACCTGCGAAGCTGTCAGATTCTGTCTCACTATTTCTCTGATTTGGGTTAAGTGGGTTCGGAGGTTGTCGACATACTCGGGGAGAGGACGGGTACGGTCTGGTTCAGCTTCCCATGCCTTGCGAGCCATGTCTAACAGGGTCCTCGGGGGACGTCCATATAACAATTCATATGGGGAATACCCTGTGCTACTTTGCACTTTGCAACGAATGGCGAAGAGGGCGAGGGGAAGCATCTCCTCCCACCTTTTGCTCTCAAGGCCCAGGAGCTTTTTCAGGGTGGCTTTTAGGGTGGCGTTATATCGCTCCACCAACCCGTCTGTCTGGGGGTGATACGCCGAAGTCCTTATCTGTTTGATACCCAAATTGGCGCATACTTGACGCATGAGGGAGGACACGAAAGGCGTACCCTGATCTGTTAAGATCTCACGAGGGAATCCTACCCTACTGAAGATGGAGATGAGGGCCTTAGCTATGTTTTGTGTAGTGGGTTGCTTCAAATGGATGGCCTCCGGGAACCGGGTAGCATAATCCACTAACACCAGGGCGTAGCTACAACCCGTCCTAGAGGGCAACAGGGGTCCTATCAGGTCCATACCCACTCGGGAAAAAGGGACATCAATAAGAGGAAGGGGTTGGAGAGGCACTCGGGGGGGCTGATACCGGCTGTTTCTCTGGCAGACCGGACACTCCCTACAGTATTGCTTTATTTGGCCATGAACGCCCGGCCAGTAGAACTTTTCGAGGATAGTTTGCCCCGTTTTTACATCACTGAAATGACCTCCCAGCAAGTGACTGTGGGCCAGATATAGGACTTTGTCCCGAAACAATCCGGGGATAACTAACTGGGTGGGGACCTGGGGCCCCCCTTTTCTATAGAGGAGTCCATGCTTGCGAAAGAAGTAAGGACCTACGTGCAGTGGGTCCTCATTGTCCAGGGCACGATTCCAGGCTTCCTGTAATACGGGATCCTCTTGCTGGGCGGCTCGGAATTCGCGGTCCGTTTCCCAGGGATGAACATCGACATGAGCAGGGAATGCACCTGTAAATGTTCTTTTTTCTCTTTTCTTTTGTATCTTAGTCTTTCCGGGTTTTGAGGGAGAGTCCGCGGTCGGAGAACCATGGGGAAACGGGGCCTCCGCCCACCATTTCTTTAGTGAGTCTGTAGTGTCTTTCAGGAGGTGGGGAAGACCACTATAATCACTGCCTAATATGGCTTGTTCAGGGAGATTAGGAACCAGCCCGACTGTTAGCATACTACCCTCATCTGAGTGTTGTTGTACCCTTACTTGGGCCGTTGGATAGCTCTTGGTGTCGCCGTGGACGCATTTTATAGCGACAGTCCCAGTATGTGGTCCGACAGGATGGGGTAGTTCCTGGGGTCGTAGGACGCTATGTCTGCATCCCGTGTCCGCCAAGGCCATCATACGGTGTCCATCAATTCTCACTGGGCAGCGAAAAGGTGGAGGGGTGACTTCGTTGGTGAGGCATACATAATTCCGTGCCATCCCTATGTCCATGGGCTCCTCCTTTTGAGGACACACGCGGGCTATGTGTCCGTACCCTCCGCAGTGATAACACTGAGGACCTGGTGGGGTAGGTCGAGGCAGGACTGGGTAGGGCATCAGGGAAGCTGGATCCGGTCTTCTGACCGGGGGAGGTGGTCTTTGAGGCCGTGAGTGGTTGCCATGTGGAATACGTGGATGTTGTTCTTCTTTGACCCGTTGGGACTCTTGGGCTCTACTGTAGGCGCTGGCTATTTCCACCGCGCTGTCCAGAGTCAGGCGGGCGTGTTGTCTCACCCATTTTTGGGTGGCTGGATGAAGAGAAGCCAGGTACTGTTCCAAATATATCTTTGAAAGGATCTCGTCCTTAGTGGCGGTGGCCGGTTTTAGCCATCTGTTTGCCAAGTCCTGTATCCGGAATGAGAGAGCACGCGGCGTTTCTTGGGGGCCCTCTTTGGCCTGCCGCAAACGAACCCTGTACGTTTCGTCGTCGATTCCCAGTCTCTCAAGAATGCAGGTTTTGACATCTTGGTAGGGGGTCACTCCCTGGATATTGGCCTGCTGATAGGCGGCCTGTAGTTCACCTGTTAACAGAGGACCAAGGTAGTGGCTCCAGCGATCGGCAGGCCATGCGGCAGCCTGGGCCAAGCGCTCAAAATTTGTAAAAAAATAGTCGGGGTCTTCACCCGACACATATTTTTGGAGGACTACTGAGGGTAAGGATGTGGTGGGCCTTTGTTGCCCCATGACTGTGGTCAGTTTTTCGAGGGCCTGGTCCTGAGCAGTCCCCTGTCCTTTAAGGACATCGTGTAGTTGGCCACGGTCATCCTCCGCGGTCTTGAGGAACCGCTCCATCATTTTTCCAAGCTGCTCCTGGCTCTCCGCTAGCTATTTAACCGCGGCCTCCATGCTTCCGGCGGATCCCACTTCTGACACCACCTGTGGAGTTGTGGGTTGGGCGGACCGGAATAACAGGCTGGGAGGCCGGATGTAGTGAGCTATGTTTTCGGATTTATTCAGAGGTAAGGCACACACAGTATTGTTCCACAGAGATATAGGGAAGAAAGTCCGGAGGGAAGCGTCGAGACGGGTGGGTTCTGATGTAGGGTTGATGTCTTGGTCGGATCCTCTGTAGGCTGTTGTCATCAGATGACGGTCGGGTGATGGGTCTCCTCGGAGATATGTAAGAGAGAGAGTACAAATTGGGGTTAGTCCAGTTCGGCGAGGACTACCGAGTACTTCCACCTTCACCGGGAGTGAGTGGGCCAGGAAAGGAAACGTGTGGGAGGTGGGAAGGGCAGATGGGGATAAGGTCGACTGAGCAAGCGGGAAGGGTAGAGTGACGGGGGTGTCCGGGGTCAGTGCGAGGATATATATATACAAAGTGCTCGTGATGCTTCGTTTATCTATGGGGATAGTGCAGGGTGCTCGTGAGGCTCTATATACAAGGCTTTACAGGTATTTACAGTATATTTACAAAGGGACACGGAGAAAGGATAGAGTGTACTCACGTGCCCCGCCGCAACTCTCATCCGAGTTGCGGCCGCTCTCCAGCCACCTCCGGAGGTCGCCACCAGTCCTCCGACCACAGGTCCTCTTCCTCCTTCTCCTCTCCGCTTTCCGCCTTCTCTCCGATCTCCTCCTGCCTTCCGCTCTCCGTCGGGGGTTCCGCGCTGTTCGCTGTCTCCTGCCACGAGTCCGCTGGGCTGAACGAGGTCTTGTCTGCTCTCCCGACTTTTCTATGTTCCTGGTGGAGCGTAGCTGACGCGCTTCCGCTTCCGGATGGGTCGGGTTCCGGGTCACCAGTCGGGAATTCACTTCCGGTACCTGGCTTGTCGGGTTCCGGGTCTTCGTGGGTTAGCGGATCCTGTGGGTGAAGAGAGGAAGTCCGATGACCTAGGGATGCTGTTCGTTCCGGCGTGGGGGTGGGAGACCCCTGTCTGTTCCGCCCTTCCGATGAGGTAGGGACCACTGATTTTCCACAGTCGTGTTTCTTAATGTATGCCCCAACTGTATATTAACCATTTTTTCAGCTATTTTTGTAAAGTAAGGGAGCAATGAGACCGGTTGCCAATTTTCCATTGCATTCCCATCAGCTGTACTTTTTTTTTTTCAGTGGGCGAACAATTGTATGCTTCCACACATCAGGTACTTTCCCTTCCCGAAAGGAGGTCTCTAACAACTGTTGGATATAGGGTAGTATAGCCCTTAGTCCTGTGCAGATCACCTTGGGTGTAGATGGATCTTTGGGGGGGCCAGATGTTATGCTTAGCGCTAATTTTTTCAACTCTTCTAGAGAAGGAGGAAAGAATTGGGAAATACTGTTTTACCCCCACTCCTTCGTTTGTTCATTATGGCTTATGTGTCCATTTTGGATACTTTTTCTGCGACAAAGTCTGCAATTTTCGTGCATAACTCTTCCGAACAAGGGGCTGGAGCTACTATTTTTTCTAGTGAGGATAGTTCTTTAAAGATACCAAATAGTTCCCTAGATGAGTTATCTGCTATTTCAATTATTTTGGTGTATATACTTACAAAACGTAAGCAGTATAATTTAAAAAGACCACATCCCTGAACAAAGAGCCGAGGTACACATATTATAAACTAAAATAAGCATAAACGCTGATAAGGATCACATTAAAATGTTTCCACTTTACGTATCAACCAGGTATTGCAGTACCTCCAGGAATAGTGCACTTCCCCACCCAGGGAAAACAATGTGTTTCAAAGAAAGAGGAGAAAATTAAGTAGTGCCTCACTGTCAAACTCTGAAAAATGGCACTAATGTGAGCAGTTGTGAATAATGCCAATCTGCCCATTTTGTGACCACTCTGTTTTGCTTTATTTTAAGGGGTTTTTGGTTTTGGATTTTGAACTTTTTTTCTCTCCGCCCGGAGGCTGCCTTTTGAAATAGAAAAATGTCAGAAAAAGACATTTTCAACCTAAGTGTTTCTTTCTTTTTTGGATCCATTTCACAGGGGAACAAATACACGAAAGGAGAGGAAAGTGAAGGTAAAAGCTGTTTGTTGAAGTCATAGTTTTCAGCAAGTGAGGTGGAGGGAGACAGAGACAGAAAGAGAAGGAATAAAAGGAATAGATAGAGGGGAGGGGCAGTGGCAGAGCAGGAGAAGTGAACACTGCTGTTGAAAGAAAGAAGAGAAAACAAAAGTAGGGCTTTACTGAAAAATGTTGTAATGTGGCGCCAATCTGCTTGATTGTGAATAAAAACCAATTTGGCCAGATTCCTCATTTTGAACCTTTTCTTTCTCTCAGTTCTGAGGCTGCACTTTGGAATAGAAAAGTATCAGAGAAAGACCTTTGCAGTTTAAGTGTTTCTTTCTTTTTTGGATCCATTTCACAGGGGAACAAAGGAAGGAAAGGAGAGGAATGAGAGCGTAAGAGCCGTTTGTTGAAGCATGGTTTTCAGCAAGTGAGCGATGAGCAAACCTAATGCCGTCAGATTACCTCATTGGAAAATGATAGTGTGGTGAGCTGCCACTTTGGAACTGGAAATCTGGTGCTCACGTAAAGCACTCCTATACCTTCTGGTCAGGTTCACACTACAACTGCAAAAAAAATAACAGGAAAGCTGTGCCTACGTTAGTGTGGGTAAACACCAAAGTGCTCCTGTGCCTGCCTAATTGCAAACTGATATTAAACACTGCTTCATATTAGTAAACACGGCAGTCACGCTGATTATAATACAAATGTTAGCGCGGTGACCTGCCACTTTGGAACTGGAGAACTGGTGCTGATGTAAATTGCTCCAATACCTTCTAATCGGGTTTGCACTACAACTGCAAAAAAAATAACAGGAAAGCGGTGCCTCCGTTAGTGAGCGTAAACAACGTAGCGATCCGAGCTCTGCACGCATGCCTAATTGCAAAGTGAAACTAAACACAGCTTCATATTAGTGCACCGAGCAGTCGCGCTGATTATAATACAAATGTCCTTGTTGAAAAATGTTAGAGTGGCGAGAAGCCACTTTGGAACTGCAGAACTGGTGCTTATGTAAAGCAGCCCAATACCTTCCGGTCGGGTTCGCGCTACAACTGCAAAAAAACAAGCAGTGTTGTGAGAGTGCAGTACCACAGGCTGTCAATAGGTGTTCCTTGGGGCCTCTTTTAGCCACCTATGGTACTGCACCCTGCAAGATAGCTAGACAAAGGATTTGGTGCAGGGGCGAGTGCTGCTGACTGGTGAGCTGGGGTTCCGTGTTCTAGTCGGTTGTCGGCTCAATATCCAGTGATAATGGTCTGATTGTTTAATGTCCCCAAGCCCAATTCAATGCAGCGCTCTCGTAAGCAGGCAAGTAGTGCCGTGCAGGGGGGTAGACGGCAAAGGGATATTAATGGAGGACACTTCATAGCAAATTATGTGTAAAGTAACCCAATAAAACTAACAAATCAGCAGTGGCCTTGAAGGGGTGGTGGGGGCCTGCAAGCAGAGTTTTGGGACGGTTGAGGAGAAGGCATGTGGAGATTAAGGGACATGAAGCAACAGAAGCAGTATTATGGGAGGGGTGAGGCACGGGGAGATAAAGCGACAGCAAGCAAATGACAGAGAAGGTAATGAGCAAAGAGGGCAACTTTAAAAAAAATAGTTTTCTCTAAGTATAAATAAACTGAACAGTAATAACAATTCTAAGAGGACCAGTCCTCATGAGAGGATACAAAAATCCAAAAGGAGGGACTACTAACTGTATTTACCAATGAAAATCCAGAATTTCTAAAGTACAGCAACAAGAACCAATTAAAAAGATGGGCGTTCTTTCAAGTCCATATCCTAGATACAGCATGTCTCGAAGAGACAACGCGCTACCTAGGCGAGACCTAAAAATGAATGTGACCTGGTGTAATGTAATTGGTGCTCATGTAACATGCTTGAATACCTTTGAGTTGAGTTTGCACTGCATTGCACTGTATAACACTGCAAAAGAAATGAGAATGGCTTTAGCAAAGGCCTCAGGTTTCCCAGGTTCTTCCGCGAGTAGCTCATCCAAGCTAATTATTCTTTCAAATCTGAAACTTATAGTCCTGTCATGCCATTTAGGGCAGAGGATGTGGTCTCACGGCTAGACTGTCGAGCTTGGAGCTGGGAAACCAAGGTTCGAGCCTCGGGTCGACTCCACATCCTGTGATTCTGGGCAAATCACTTAATCTCACTGTGTCTAACAAAAAAAAATGTGCCCTTGTATACCGTAACTGGTGCTCATGTAAAGCTCTCAAATACCTTCGGGTCGTGTTTGTGCTATATAAATCTGCAAAATAAATTTATAAATTTAGGACTACAAGTCACAGAAAAAAACTCCTGGACAGCAGGATGTGGCACTTTTGCATGCATCTGAAAACCTTGTATGCCCTGGGAAGAGAGGTAAATGCCTGTTTTACCTTCCACGTGTCGTTTTTTCCTGAATGGAAAGTAAAAACAGTAAACGAAAATCAGTTTTTGGTTGGCCTTTATGGATTTATTTAATTACCCTGTTATAATGCCTGCAGTACAATCAGAGACGTTTTAAGGTATGGGCAAAGTGGGCTCCGGCCCCGGGCCCCAGCCCTGTAAGTGGCCCCCGATAGTGCCAGCTCTGTCCTGCAGAGTCTTGCCCTGATGAACGTGAATAATTCTTAAATTTATTATTTTAAATAGCATTTTCATTTAATTTATTTTTAACGTGGGTGATGTGTGAGAACCTATTACAGACATTTTGCAGAGAAATGTTGTGTTAATGGTTCATGCAAAATCCATACAAAATTGTTTCTTTTAGACCACAATAGGAATTTACATATGAGAAATGAGAGAGTGTCACAGAGATTTTTGGCAGTAATGTTAGTGAGCTGCTGCAGTGTTGCAGTATTGAAAAACACACGTCACCATCCTTGAATATTAGATGCAAACACATTTAAGAATTTGGATGAGGGCACCTGTGCACTGTCAGTGACCTGGCCAAAGAGGGCATGAAGCAGCTAATATTTAATCATAAATTCAAAGCTGTAAACAGAGGCCCCAAAATACATTTGGCAAAGGGCCCCCGAAATTCTTTTAATGTCCCTGGATTCAATAAATAATTGGAAACATTATGTACGACAAGTTGCAACGCCGCTCGGGAGCCTGTAGGTTGCGCTGTGACCCCCGGTCTCATCTGCCGACGAGGAGGCGCTTCCGGGTGGAGGACCCACCTCCTCTGCAGCATCCCGGCTTCGAGGGAGAAGGGTATTTTTGGCAGCAAGGGTGCCTGGTGGCTCCCGGTACAACACTATTCACCGAGACTCTGCCTCTCCACGGAAGCGCCGTTTCCCCTCCAGGAAAGAGTGCAAGTGCCCCCGGGGTCTCACACGGCCGCATGACGTCCCCTTGGAGTGAGACATATGGGTGGGAGATGAGATAAAGCGGTTCCTCCATATCCGCACTAGGCGGTGAAACTGACCCGTGAAAGAGGCAGCGGGACGGTACACCCTCTTACAGTACAAGGCAAACGAGGAGGTAGGAAGGACCGTACAGCGGTGAATGAGGCTGTGAGAAGATGTACACGAGGTAGGGCGTACACTGACAAAACAGGCGGTAGACCCGACACTGCGGAAAGAGGCGGTGGGACCTTCCTCAAAGTGAAAGAAAGCGATGGTTGGATCGTACGCACGGGCAAGAAGCGGCAGCGCCGGATACCGATGAAATACAAAAGGAAGGAGGAGTGAGATGTTAAAAGTTGAAAAAGAGGTGGTGAGATGTACACCAAACAAAGGAGCTACGATGACTTTCATGAAGTGTAACGATACACCCCTTAATGAGTTAGTGGAACAGTAACAATACCCACCCCCTCCTAAAATATTGAATGGCACAGTGACTGGATGAAGAAGCAGTAAAACAATATTCCCATCAAAAGCAGCATAAGGATAATCCTTAGTCAAAGAGACGGTGGCATGGTGCACTGAAAAATAGGAACTGATACACTTACAACGGGTCTGTGTGGCCATAGAAGACGCACAGTTACATAGTCGATAGGGGAATAAATACATTAAAGTGGCTAAAAAACCATTAAAGACACTGATGAAAAAGAGAGGCAGGCATTGGTTGCAGAAGACCGGGGTACCAATAATTAACGAAGGAGATCAGTTTGAAAAACGTGGTCTGAGACAAGCCGTATCACAGTGGCAGTTGTACTGGTGAACTATTGAGTGCAACATTAAGGGAAGTGCCAGTTACCCCTCTCCATGATGTACGTAATTTTTTCCAAATGACAAGCCAGACCCAAGAGGTGGTCGGTGGCAGAGACTCGAGTATTGGACAAGTGGATGTTGGTGGTGGTAAATGACTAAACAGGATCAATTTGGCAATAAGTGGTGAACAAAAATACAGATGAGTGACGCTGGGTGGAGAATAAGAACAAGCTCCCCTGAAAAGGTGATAGTTTCTGAACAATGAGGTGTGGCGAAGTGGCTCTTGGACATTAAGGTTAATGTGCTTGTGCTCTAAACCAGAGTGGAGGGTTGTGACTAAACCAGTTCTGACAACGTAGCTCACAATGAAGGCTCTGGCCTTTCAGTGGAGGTTGTAAAACTGCTGTTACAAACTCCCTAAATGTCGAGACAGTAATTTCAAAATAGCTGTTTGTAAAGAAGCTGCCGGAAGGAAGGTCTGTTATCACGAGGCAGTAAGCAGAAGTAAGAGAATTGTGGAAAGTCTACTCTGCTAATATATGCTAGGAATAGAACGACCAGGCCCAAAAGCCACTTAGTCCAAGGAATGGAGGCCTCCATGCAGACTCTTGAACACAAGTTATAAATCTTAATTCGGAACACTAAACTAAGTTAGTCACAAGGGGATTATATAACTCTTGTGGCAATACAAACTGAAAACGTAACTGTCGGATCTATCCAAAAAGGTGTGAAACTCAGCTGTTTGTAATTCTTCATCTACCCATACACTCAATCTGGGTAGCAACAAAAAGTGTTTCTATACACAGTTTTCCCGACTACAAGTCCACTTGCTGGCTTTGTGACGCACTGTAGAGCACAGCTTCGGGATGTCGTCTACACCTTTCCACGTGGAGCCCCCTGAAGCATTTAACTTTGCTGAAACACAGTCTTGGCCCCGCTGGATCAGACGCTGGGAGCGCTTTCGTGTGGTGTCGGGCCTAGATGGGAAGCCAGAAGCCTTCCAAATCAACTCGCTGATCTATGCCATGGGTGATGAAGCTGATGACATCCTAGCCTCTCTGCCACTCTCTGATGCTGACAAGGAGCACTATGAGACCGTGCGAGAAGCGCTGGAAAGTCACTTTGTAGGGCGCCACAATGTGGTGCTGGAGCGGGCCCGTTTCAATCAGCGAGTGCAGGAGCCTGGCGAGCCAGCTGAGTATTTCGTTAAGGCGGTTCACGGCCTGGCTGAGCGGTGCAAGTTTGGTGCCATGAAAGAAGAGCTCATCAGGGACCGAATAGTGGTGGGGATCAGAGATGTACGGTTGTCAGAGCGACTGCAGCGTGATGCCAACCTCACCTTAGCCAAGACTGTGGCCCTGGTGCGGCAGCAGGAGAGCGTTAGAAGGCCGCTTGAAGGCCCTCGGGGCCAGGGCAATGACGGGTATCCACTACCAGGCCACCCAGACTCAGCTAGGAATTTTGATTACAAAAAGAAAGGCCAACAAGGTGGTCCATTGCCACACGGGCCTGTACAGAACACACCACCCCGCCTCTACACCAACAACAAAGATGGACGCAAGAAGTACTGCAACCGATGCGGCCGCTACCCTCTCCACCCCTGGACAGAGTGCCCAGCGCGGGACATAGAGTGCCGCAAGTGTCAGAAGCGGGGACATTTTGCCTCCTCTTGCCGGTCACAGCCCAATGCAGTGGTGGCTGTAGCTCAGCAGGACGGTGCAAGTGGGAATGGAGGCTTTACTTTTTTGGGGGGTGCTATGGGAAATTTGAAGCTCTCTGAAGCCTGGCAGGCTGTCAGCGGCCAGACCCAGGATGGGAAATCAGGTGTTAAGAAGAATGCTGGTCGTGGCACTGCATCACCAACATCATATCAGGCCAAACGAAGCTCCGGAAACTTCCAGAAACCTGGCCCGGTGTTGTGCGGCCAAGAGAATCCACCTGTGGGGGTTCCTGGATAGCTGGGATTCTGATGCGTTAAATGTGTCTGCCAGCCCCCCAATTACCAGAATTGACCATTGATTTCTTGCACAAGCCAGTCTGGAATAATATTTCTCAAGGGAGTTTTTTGAAAACCAGATACATGTAAGGTATGTCAGTCAGCTGAGTATCTATGGAACCCACTGTCTCCCCTCACCCCCCCCCCCCCCCCTCCCCTCCATTCGCCCGCCCATTCAGTTATGGTTGGAACAAGAATGTGCGCAAAACTATGTTTACTTTGTGTGGAATTTTACAGAATCTATTTAGTTCAGTTGATTTTGTATAGAGGCCTTGATAAAACTCTGGGAATACATAGAATTCTGTGGAAACTTCTATATAATTATTGAGAGAACCTTTTATAGACGTTTGTGGAATTTCTAAACCGATTTCAGAATTCAAAGGGTCACATGTGACTACAGAAGTTGTACAGAATTCTTAGAATTTTCTTTTTAGACAAAGATCATGTCCAGAATTCTGTTTTATCTTATAAACATTTGTTTATTGGACTCCAGAACATCAGTACAGAGTTATATTTATTTACAGCAATGTAATAAGAGGCACAGGTCTCGGGATTTTCTGTAGCTTTGTGGCAGAGCTCTTATGGTCTCTGTACAGAATTGTTTGTTTCCTGTGCATATTTTGTAGAACTATGCATTTTCTGTTTAACATCAACAGTATTTTGCTGTGTGTGTGTGTGTGTGTGTGTGTGTGTATTTAGAACAGAGCTAAGCATGTTGACCTCTGGAAAGTAAAATGCACTCTGGTTTAAGGGATATCCTAAATGTCAATGTAAGAAGTGAATCTGCATACAGTGATTTTCAATTGAGAATAAATAGAAATTCTGAAAACTGCGGTATTTTACTATTTGACTGGACGCCTAGCCCATTTTTACATAAAATTCTGCCTGTTTTTTATGGAAGATTTGGTGATACACAGAAAATGTACTGCATTTTGTCTTTTGTATATCGAAACTGACAAAACTATATAAAGTGAGTATAGAATCAGAATATGTTGTTTATAGAATCATCTGCAGCTTTTAAAGGTAGAGAATTGGGCTAATTTTTTTAAAAAGAACTACTGATGGTGAGGTGACGTCATGTGGTTGATCTATCTGTAATCAAGCTGCAAATCAATGAAATACCATGTTAGCTACAGCTATTACCAGTAGTCAAGATTGATTTACTCATTTCCAACTACCATATTTTTGCTGCACATGTTCTACTGAGTTGTGTATTTTTTCCTGTGGAAAATAAACAGAATTGCGTACAATTTCTATCCGCAGTTTCATTTTCTATAAAAAAATCAATTGAACTCTATTGAAGGTGCACATAACTATTTTCTCTGAAGAATCTATCGACCTTTAGAAAATATATATTTTTTTTGTGGAAGTGTCAAGTAAACTTTCAAGAAGATATCCACATTTTACTTATGTTAGAAGTACTTGTGGGATTTTTAGCAAGTGTATGCAATTCTTCCACTTGTTTCCTGATTTCTTACGGCTGATATAAAGCACCCTTGGTATACACATTTGGAAGGCATTGTAGAGACTCTTGTGGAATCTTTTAATTGGGAGATGCACTCTGCCTTCCTCCGATGTTTATGCAGATTATCAATGTTTTTAACATATTTCCCGGTTAAAAAAATTAAAGGAATCAAACTTAAAACTGTGATTTGATGCATTAAAAAGGGTGTGGGGGATCGTGGCGATATGTTTCGGCGCCTTACTTCACTCCCCAATAACAAAATGGAATGTTCCTTAGGCAAATTATTTAAACTTGACTTCGCAGTTAAAGAATTGTCACTATAGTGAACATGAATTCTGTAATGTTCAAGGGAGGTACAAACAGTGTATCAATTGCTTTTATTCGATCATATTCATCTCAAATCATGAGAATATGCATATACATCATATATCAATCCACTTTCGGCAACAGAACGGTATACTGTTTACATAGTTTCTCAGAATATACAGTACTATATGACACTTTTGTAATGACTATGGATAGTATTCACATATCTCCCATATATACAATAATTTTGCAAAACTATATACAAAATGAGCCATGGACCTATAGTAAAACAATGTACATATAATCATAACTCTATCTGTAAATACTCTAGAAAACATTAATCTAGATTGCCTGCCCACATCGCGTTTCCCTGACAGTTGCTGGCAACCGAGTGGTGATTTATTCGCTCACAAGTAAGTTCTCATCAATTATGGATAATTTTCATCAGTTTGAGCCACAATGACCAGTGTCTCATTGTTCCTCGTGGTTCTGTTTCCGTACAGATACAACGTAGCTGACTGAATTGCTTTACAATTTGTCCCTGAACTTAGCGCACAACTAAAAAAGACTTAAGGTACGATTTTATTGTTCCATAGTCATCTCTGAGGTAGCCTGACACACAATTTTGTAGCTACTGCTATGTACGTTTGCTAGAGTTAATTCTGACATTTTTTAGACTTATTGCTGTTCCGTTCTATTCCCAATAGGATTAGAGATACCTTCATTGGTCTTCTGTGAGTATTTTTCCTGACTTGTTTTCTCTCACGGTGTCACTACAGGTGTGGGTGCATGTCGTTTTGGGACATGGCCACCATAATTTGCAAATAGGATATTTTAGTCTCTTGGCACATAATGTTGGCACTTTTATTTATTTATGTATATGTTCACCATTTGGTTTAGTGTGGGCAGTCAATCTAGATTCATATTTTCAAGAGTATTTACAGACAAAGTTATGATTATATGTACATTGTTTTACTATAGGTCCATGGTGCAACACATGTCCTGATGATGGTCTCGCTAAATTGTACTGTATGAGACCGAAACGTCGACGCAACAACACTTCTTTGTAAATAGTATCAGCATTGACTGAATTATAATTTTGTACATAGTTTTGCAAAATTATTGTATATATGGGAGATATGTGAATACTATCCATATTCATTACAAAAGTGTCATATGGTACTGTATATTCTGAGAAACTGTGTAAACAGTATACCGTTCTGTTGCCGAAAGTGGATTGATATATGATGTATATGCATATGATCGAATAAAAGCAATTGATACACTGTCCTCTCTTGAACATTACAAAATTCATTTTCACTATAGTGACAATTCTTTAACTGCGAACTCAAGTTTAAATAATTTGCCTAAGGAACATTCCTTTTTGTTATTGAATATCCCCAGTTCCTTGGGAATATTGGGTTGCCCTATTGAATTCTGTTAATTCACTCCCTGCCATCACCTACAGACCCTTTCTGGGGTGAGTTTGGCTTCTTTCACTACGGAAAAGGGAAGACAGACTTTTTCTAAACATTTGATATTTTTTATTGAAACACTATTCGAGCCCTTTCTCTGCAGTCTGATCCAGTCTCAGTTGGGGCTGGACCAGCAACAATGGGATGCAGTGAAAAATCCTAGAAAGCTGGCAGACGTGGATGCTTTGATGTCTATGGGGTCTTCAACCTTTGCAACCTTCAAAAGAGCAAGAAGTGAGGATCGCACTTTCTTATAGAGAGATGCATGATTTGCTACCACAGAAAAATAATGCTCCTGGCTATTTCATCATGGGCCATTTCGAGAGTTTTCCTTCAGAACAGCCTGTAAAACATGCAGGTTAAAATCATCTTGGGAGTCTGTTTTGTAAAATCAATTGTTTAGCCCCTGTTTTAATGCAAAAATTGCTGGATTTGGTCGGACTTGGTCACTAGCTTGTTTTAATAAGAGACTGGTATTAAACAGTTTTTTAGGCCTGATACCTGGGCTTATCAGAGCATATCATGTTTCTTTGCCGAAATGGTGCCCACCAACATTGTCGGAGCAGACTTGGCAAAAGTAAAAAAACAGAATGCTGGTGGGCTGGTCAGCATTTTTTATGTTTTCAAAGAAGTCATTTGTTCAATAGTCTTCGGTCACAAAATTGACCATAAACATAATTAAAAATATATTAACATCAGATAAAAGGAAGACAAATTTTAGAAACTAAATTAATAAAATAAAAAGGCATCTAACATGCTTAGGAGCAAAGTTTAGTATATTAGCACGTCATTTTCCATAAGTTGATGACCACAGAATACATTTGCTACCAGCTAAAAGTTTTGACATGCCATAAAACATATTCGTTCTAAAAAAGCAACAGATATTATTTAAGGGCAACAATGTATATTAAAAAAATAAATACGTGTGCTATTAAAATATAATGTATGGATTACTTTACAGTGTGCTATTAAAATATAATGTATGGATTACTTTACAAACACAGTGGTGCATAATACCTTAAAAATAGTTATCAGTCTCATGAGGTAGTTAGTTATCTATTGTATATGAAAACAACACTAAGAGATGTTATAAGGCATGCCTCTTCTGCAGTTTGATTGCAGCAGAAATCTAGTTAGAAAAAGAAGTCCTTGTTCCTGATCCTTTTTGGGAGTTTTCCAGCCCGCATGGGAAAGTCCATTTTTAGGTCGAGCCTGGGCAGCACATGCGCTGCTCTGTGAGCCATGCTGTATTAGAATATTCACTTGAAGCCCTGCCCACTCTCAGCCCGTATTTTTCATTGGCTTGTGTCATTGTCCTTCGTAAACGCTGGATTCTGATTATTCATTAGGCTGGTTAGTCCCTCCTTAGAAACACCCTGTCTTCATTTGTAACCTCCCATGAGGACTGTCCCTTTTACTTCGGTTGTTACACGGTATGTCTTATTTCGCCTGTAAGCACTAGTTTCTTTCATGAGTTTATGGTACTGCAGGCACAAGTGCTTTCCTGCAACATTCAGCGTGCCATGCGTGTTTTCACTTTTATTTAGTACATATGATTTGTTGACTTGTTTATGCCTACATGGATCGCCTTAGCGAGATCTGTGATTTTTCCTTACTTGATCTTTAAAAGGGTGAATTGCATGCCTTTAAGCTATTAGCATTGTAAATGACCATGCCTTTCATTTATGTTTTAAAAACCAACACATAAATAAAAGGCATTGTCATTTCCAATGCCAATAGTTCAAACGTGGGTAATTGTGAGACCTATTACATTGCAAATGCTTGTTTCCTTCCTGGGACCATGATAGACAAGAAAAAAACACCAGACATGACACACCAGGATGAGCCACTTGTCCTGCAACAGTGAAGGTTTTCCAAATGGCAGAGTCAGAGAGACACAGCACTTTCTCTATCTCTAAGTGAGGTAGCGGGTACCGGAAGGTTTTGTGGATAGGACAGCTGATCATTTTTGATGGTTATACAGTTACTTTCAAATTTTAAATGATTCCCCCGGAGATAAATGTGGCTGATGCTTGTGATCTTAGTGTACCTTGTAGGTTACAGGCTCCAGACCCAATAAGATTGCTGATGGGTTTAATGAAACCAAGCGAGATGTGAGAACCGTTAAGGTCACAGGTTTATTCTAATCCCAGTAGCAGACAGTTAATTCAAATGTTGGTGTGGAGAAATGAGTTTAATCTGCTAGGTACAGGTTATAATCTTTGTGAAACAGAATAGGTGCAAACATCCCTGCTTCAGAAATGTATGATACTTGTAGAACGTGAGATCAATATAATATCAGTTGGGATTATGCCCCAAAGGATCAACCCATCTGCCATAGATATCTGTATGTCACAAGTTTCAGTCTCAGTAGAAGGGTGTAGGTTAGCCAAGCTACTGCTTTCTCCGTAGCAGTGGACCTGGTCCAGGAGAAAGAGTCCGCACAAGCGGCGCAGGAGGCGAGGAGCCACAGAAAAGGGCCCCCCTCCTAGAGACTCCCTGGTACCTGTGGAAGCACGTAATCACTGTGCAGAGGCACAAGATTGACCTCCTAGGTGTAAAGGACTAACACGCCGCTTTACCACTCACATCTCACACGGTCCTGAAGAAAGCCCGCTGACCTATCCAGGCGACTAGGGCTGAAACATGTTGACCTTTTTAAATTTCACGAAAATCGATAGCGTGAGAATCTTAACAATTCTTTTTACGCATATCTACAAAACTTTCACTGTTAACTCGAATCCAGAACAATAAATATCGCAATCTGGCTGTCTGAGTTATTTTAATCTCACAATCACCACTTATCACTGGACACTACTGCTTTTTAACCTTGGAGGCTGCATACCAACTAACCCTGTGATTATGCAGACACAAGAGTAATATAGCGGATAACCAAGATATACCGCTACCAGAAAACATCTACTCACGTGCATGAGGGTTTTTTACCAAGGGACATACCACCTACCTGCAAAATCCAGGTTAGCAGGGCAAGTGATCTCCCCCCCCCCCCAACTGATTTATGAGACTACAGGGACTCCATATTTTTTCTTAATGATACCCTGTTTAGGTTTAGAGGCACTAAAGGACTCAGGGCATCTAACACGGGCTGCCTTGGGTTGACAGGTACCCTGTCAGCCAATCAGCTGCTGATGTGGTGTGCCCAACCAATGAGAGATGAGAGGGTGGGCATGGGCATGTCACTGCTTTCCATACAAGCAGGGGCTGTGCACTAGGATCTATGAATCTGGCTTCTGTGCTGGTGGTGCCAAGTGAAGGCATGGGGTTCTGATGGAGTACCACTGCAAAAGTCCATCGCCCTGCAAAAATCTATTACTGTTGTCGATATCACACTGTCTCCTTTCTAGTGTCTTACAGATACTGGCTCCTCAAAACATGGTTATTTACCCAAGCTTATGACTGAATTCAAGCATATGATAAACCAACAAGGCCTCGGCATAGCCTAGAATCAGCGCCATGAAACCAATCGGTGTACATGCGCTCTACAAGAAATTTTAACATAACATTTCACATAACATAACTGGCTAGCCTGCTATTTTTTCATTTCTGAGATATATGGTGTTGAATAACAACGAAAGCCGCACATTTCCGAACCCCATCGGTGTCCTATAACTAAGAAAGCACTTTTGTAAAGACCATTTTCAAAAAAAATCTTTTGCAGTTATTTTTTCAGTACATGCAATTGTTTGAAGAGTTAATGATTTTAGAGTGTAGTTGTTTTACATGTGTGAGTCGGGCATGCTGACTAGCACATGTCCAGCAGAGCCGCCCTAGTGCAGTCGGAATCAAAACACCTGCAGGGTGACTAGACCAGCACCAATAACAATCAAAACAACTCTGCTTCCATTGCCTGCCAAATGACTTCAATGCCCGAGACATGGTTCTTAAGCATACACAGCGCTAGAAGTGCAATTATCAGGCTTGAACTGAGATTACATTTAGCCTGTGTGCAGCACAAAGAATCAGGCCAAATAGACATTTTATTATTTTTATACCAGACCATTTAGTCACTGAATTTGTGAAGAAGTAAAACTGTTTCTGTGCAGGTTGCAGTATCATGGCTGTATAAAGCCAGTGGCGGCCTTCGACATTCATAAGGTTTGCAAAACAGAGGGTGGAATTGCACAGTGCCTGGTGCATGCACATTCACAACCTTTTAGAAGAGGTTGGTACTTGTTTGCCTGTCAACAGCATAGTTACTTAATCTGTGGCTGGGCTGCTCCACATAACAGTGACCTACAAGGTTAAGACTACTATTCAATAAGAGGAAAAATCAAAGAATCAACCCAAACTCTAGCAGCTTGTAAATGGACCCAGAGCTTCATTTTATTCAATTTTCAAAGTTAAAGATGTGTTTTTTCATCTTAAGATGATCATCACTGCATCGATTTTAAATATGCTGCCCTGTATAGTTTTTTTCTCTTCCTCATCAACAGGACCTATAAGTCGACTTTGCCTAATTATGGAACACTTCAGCATAACTTTAAAAAATGATCGTTCAGCATTTGAATTGGCGATAGGGAGCATAAAACCAGGCTGTCCTTGAGTATGCAATGTGGGTAAAGGAGACAGCACAAACATTGCTTGTGAGAAAACGGTAGGGGAGAAGGAGCGGGATATGAAAAAGAGAACACGTGTATGGGAGGTTAATTGTGAGAAGGGCAGATGTGTGCGGGACAGAAAAGAGGATATTTGAGAGGTAGGTGTGTGGTGAAATCAGAAGACATGAAAGAAAGATGTGATAAGGAAATGCATGAGATGATCGTGAGATAACTGCCAGGAAGAGTGGTGTTTGGTCAGCTTGAGGTAAGAGAGGATAGAGCATGGTATCTGGATAGACAGAAATGGGTGTATGAACTAAATGTGAGGTAGGACAGTAGTGGGATAGAGAAAAGGAAGTAGTGGTGTGAGAAGGGAAAGTTTGAAGGTTATGCGTTTAAGAAAAGGAAGAATAACAAAAAAAGAGTTTTAGAGTACCTGTGAGAAGAGAGGACAGTCTGTGAGACAGAAGAGAGCCGGGGTATTTTGGAGCAGAGAGTACTATGTGCATGTCTGAGCTCCCACAAACAATGTTTCACGTGTATGAATATCAAATGTGGCACAGTTGCTAGATTGGGTGGTAGGGAAAAATGGACCTTGAACAAGGATTGCAAAAACCCTTGTTCTTGGCCCTAGGCCGTTCAGAGTGATATGGAAGTAGTAGTGAAAAGGAAGTAAGAGGGGTGAGTGGGAGAGTTGGAAATTTGATTTTGACTGAAGGCATGAATAATACATTAAGTTGGGAGAGAGTTGCAGGTGTGAATGAAGATACATGGACCTCCCCCGGTGATAAGCCGCGATATACAAGTACCTGATTAACTGAAGAGTGTGAGGGAGTGAAGGGGAAGAGAAAGGGATGAAAACCCAAAGATGAAACAAGGAAATGAGTAGGAACAGATAGATGTAAAAGGAAAATGTGAATATCAGTTGAGGCAATGGGAAACAGAGTAAAGCAAGAGAATTATTAGAGCGAAAGGGGGATATGTACTAGATGGAGAGACTGTAGTATCAGAACAAGAAATACTCTGCAAGTACTTGAAGTCTGGAGTTTATTCAGACCTATAGAGGAAGTAGGGCCAAATACCAAAGAGAAGCATGGAGGCATTTTCTTGACAGTTTGTGTTAAAATTACCATACTGGGCTATTGCCTCGTAAATTGGTAATCCATTCCCTGTCGCACCAGTTGTGAAGGTCTATACTGCTATAGCAAGTGCTCAACATGTGCAGAATATAACAGCAGTCATAGAAGACTCACCAGGTCACCGGGTGACAGCAGGAGGACTTTTGGGATGCGGACATGAAACAAACCCTAAGTGAGAATGGAGTCAAAAGTTTGTATATTCACGCTTGCGTCTCTCTATACATTCCTTTTAGTGAATTAAGCACCTGCTCCAGCGATCAGTCTATAACCTACACATCACTCATGCCATAACTGTACATGTTCTGTGAGCATTGTAAGCTTGTACTTATGTGCCTTGCTGAATATGTTCTGTGGGGAATAGAACATTACACTTGCTGCCCTATGTGAGAGGGAAGCTTGCTTTGCCACAGCTGTGCTGCCCGTTCTATATGGAAAGAAAGTGGGCCTGTTGGACGTGGCCCATCTGGCAGGTCCGCCCCTGAAGTTTTTATGGTATATGTAACCTGGGGATGGTGATTTCCCCTCTGAGTGAGTGTGAGGAGAGAGCGACCTACCCTTCCATAGGAATGCATGGGGAATGGATGAGTCCTCGGTAGTTCCCGATGCGTAGGGTGTGCAGGGTCAAGTCTGGTATGTATGAACTCGTGAGATTGAATGCTGCGCAACGGTATATGAGGTATGAGTGTGTCTAGTATAGAAGTCCCCCTTTTGGAAGTTGGCATATTTGTGGAATATGTGCCTGGCGTATGATTGGCCGGGGCTGGCTGGTGAGCCTGGCTCCCAGGATCTGGGAGGGTCTGCCCCGGGGGTGAATGGAGTGTTTAGCATACTGATGTGAGGGGAGGAGTGAGCCTGGGTCTGCTTGTGGATTGACTGTCTGGTTTGAGTGTCATGAATGAGGCTGGGTTTTCCCCAGACAATGCTGGCTCCACCCCCTGGGGTGCGGCTGATGTTCCTAGCCTGGCCAGTGTAAAGAATCCCCCCATAACCAGTTCCAGCTGGTTCTCCCCCTGCCTGCCCCTTCAGACCAAGAATGTGTGTATAAAAAGGGTGCTGTGACACTCTGGACTTGTTCTTGTTCTCAACTTGAATCTACCAGGGGCTGCTGCTGCTTGGGCTCAGGGTTGGCTTGCCTCCCTGAGCCCTGCCCTACTCCTGGACTGCTGATGGCCTTTTCCCTGCCAGGAGCTGCTGTGCTCCCCCTGAGTTCCTGGACTCTTTGCTGGACCTTGCTGTCTCTCTGACCTGTGGGGCTTAAGGACACTGTATCCCCGCTACCTGCACTGGGAGCGCTGGTTCGGACCGGCGAGCGCGTGAGAGCATGTCATCTTGACCTAGCGCGTGGGGTAGCGCCTTATTCTTCTTTCCCCGACGGCCCATGCCGCTACTTGCTGATCATACCCCCCTGACAGGTGCCTACCCTGCACAGGGACTCTGCGCTGTGCCCATTGAGTGCCCACCTCGATTTCCGTCCCTTCTACCCCGAACCGGTGCCCACCCGGCATTGCTCCGAGATCGTCACCGCCGCTGCCGGATTCCGCCTGCGAGGCCCGGCGCCCGCCTCCCTATCCAGGGCCGCGCTGCCATTGGCGGCCCTGGAGAAAGCAGGCTGCCTGCTCATTGGTCCCGGCCGCCGGGACTCCGGCGACGTCATTGCTGGGCCGCGCAGGGATTGGCCCGGCCCGGAGGGCTTCCCCAGGCGCCCCCCGGCAGTCTATTGATCTTCCCGAGGGAGGAGCGCTGCCATCGACGCACCGAGGAGCCTCGAGGAGAGGAGCTGAGACCCCGTAGAGCCGCCGCCTCTAACAGCCGGTGAGTGCGGACGCTCCTCTGCCCGGGGGAGTGCTGTGGGTCCGCGAGGCCTCCTCCCTGGGTCCCAGAGTCCGGAAGGACTCCCACGATGCTCCGCATACGGCTCCTCCTTCCTTGAGCCCCTGAGAGGCTCCCTCTTGGCCCCCCTCATCTCCGAGCCCGGCGAGGCTCCCCCTTGGGCCCCCCTTACCTCTGAGCCCGGCGAGGCTCCCCCTTTGGCCCCCTTTACCTCTGAGCCCGGCGAGGCTCCGCCTTGGGCCCCCTTCATCTCTCGAGCCCTGCGAGGCTCCACCTGTGGCCCCCCTCAACCCCAGAGCCCGAGAGGCTCCACCGTGCCAATGCCCCCTCGTTCTCGAGCCCGAGTGGCTCCACCAGTTGGCATTCCTTGTCCCCAGGGTCGGCGAGGCCCACACGATGTCCCTCAGTTGCCCAGCACTTAGTGGGCAACTGCTACGTTTAGGTTTGCCCCGGGCTGCCTGCCATGAACATCGAGACTCTTGGGCACCTTGCCCCAGAAAGGCCCGCTGGCCTGTGGATGGCTATGGACTAAGACTAAGGTGATCCCTACAAGTATTCTATGTTGCACCTCTACCGGTGCTCCTGTATGTTGTGTACCTTGACCTCCTTCACCCCCCTCTGAATGCCAGATGTCCCCTGTATGTGATTCCTGGCAGTGGTCCCTTGGCCCTGTGCTGTACCTTCTTCCCTGTAGCCCCTGCCCGTGCCCCTGGCACCTTGTACAATGTATGTTCCTATGTGCCCTGCTTAATACAAAGACTATTTTTATATATATATCTGGTGTGGAGTTCCTTTTGTGGGAGGCCGGGGATGTTGTTGTTGGTGGGTGCGTGCGCAAATGCTTCACATGTCCTCCGAGATAGGCCTGGCTGCCCGCGCCGCGTTACCCAGAGGGCGAGCAGGGGTCAACTTTTCATAGGAGTGGCGGTCTCTGACTGGCTGCGGCGCAAGCCCTGGCCGGCCGGGGGTCCCATTTCCTACACTGGTGGCTAGCGGTGGGATCCGGACTTGTGTTTGCGCAGTACCACAATGATAACTGGCCTCCCTACAAAACTCTGTATTGTAAATGGTCGCAAAGAAAAGAGATTATTGTTTTAAGAGTTTACGTAAATGTCCGTCCTATGAAAGATGTGTTCTGGTTAGATGGCCCTAGCTAGGGAGGGTAGATCAACTCCCTAGTACAATGTGTTTTCTGGAACTCACCGGAAGGGTGGGATCCAGTGGTGGCAGCATAATTAGGTTCAATGTATATGGTCCCTGTCCATTCCTTAGAATAATGGTACCTGTGCCACATAGGGTCAGGTCAGGTTGCTAAAAATGTCTGTGAAAAATGTTAAAGATTGTTAGAAATACCCGTCCTGTGGAAAGTTTTAAGGGTTACTTAAATATCTGTTCTGTAGAAAAAAATGTACATGTATGCTGAGAGTTAGGTGTCCCTAGCTTGGGAGGGTAAATCATCTCCCTAGTGTAATATGGTTTTCTGGATTCACCAGAAGGGTGGGATCCAGTGGTGGTTGCAAAATTGTGTTCAAATATGTATGGTCCTTGTCCCTGCCCTAGAGTAATGGTACCTGTGCCCCGAGGGTCAGGTTGAGGAATCAGGGGCGGTGGAAAACTGTCCTACCAGTCTAGGGAACGGTATGTGCATGAATGTTGAGGTATGCTGAGTAATGGAGTATAAGTTCTCTGGGATGGGGAGCTTGCTGAATCAACGTTAATCTTGTCCTTCCTTATCCTGATGAATTGTGTTTGATGCATCATGCGTTCCGTACTCCGCTGAATGTGGTTTAGGCGTCAGGTGTCGCCCTGGCTGAATTTATGTTAAGTTGTATCCCGGACAAGGAAGACCTGCTGGCTCGGCCGCGGCTTGCCTTGGGGAGAGCTGAACCTTGAGACCTGCTGGCGCTGCTGCAGCTCGTTTTGTTAAAGTTATGGTAGTTGTATCCCGGACAAGGAAGACCTGCTGGCTCGGCCGCGGCTTGCCTTGGGGAGAGCTGAACCTTGAGACCTGCTGGCGCTGCTGCAGCTCGTTTTGTTAAAGTTATGTTAGTTGTATCCCAGACAAGGAAGACCTGCTGGCTCGGCCGCGGCTTGCCTTGGGGAGAGCTGAACCTTGAGACCGGCTAGTACTGCCGCGGCTCGTTTTGTTGAATTTATGTTGAGTTGTATCCCGGACAAGGAAGACCTGCTGGCTCGGCCGCGGCTTGCCTTGGGGAGAGCTGAACGCTTAGTTCCCAGGTGGAAGACCAGTGGAGGGAGGAAGTTCCAAGACTGTTAGGAAAGTGTGTTCTGAGGGTGTTTCTCCTGGGAGAACGCGGAACCTCAGAAGTAGAGGTAGGGTGGGGCATTCTTGCCCGTGACCTCTGGCAAGCCTGAGGGTGTGGACCCTAGGTGGAAGGAACAGTGGTAGTCGTGGCTACCCTGAGAAAGGGAGTGGAGAAGGGCTATTGTGGGCCCGGGGTTACCACCCCCCACTTCGGATTTGCAGGGACCAGTGGTATCTGGGTGGCCTAGGGCCTGGTCCTAGTCACGGACAACTAAGGCGTGCCAGGGGGGTAGCCTGGTTGGACCTATGTCTTTATTATTTTTTTTATTTTTTTATTTTTCTTAATTTTTAGCCTGTGTGTGTCTATCGGCCCAGGTAGGCGTCGAACTGGAGGGTGGCTCGGTAGCTCGAGCCACGTCCATGTTCTATCGCCCTGCAGCAGGGAAGTCCATCACGGTAGTGATTGGTCTACCCTGCGTTTGGGCTGGGAGGGGCATGTGTTGGACGTGGCCCATCTGGCAGGTCCGCCCCTGAAGTTTTTATGGTATATGTAACCTGGGGATGGTGATTTCCCCTCTGAGTGAGTGTGAGGAGAGAGCGACCTACCCTTCCATAGGAATGCATGGGGAATGGATGAGTCCTCGGTAGTTCCCGATGCGTAGGGTGTGCAGGGTCAAGTCTGGTATGTATGAACTCGTGAGATTGAATGCTGCGCAACGGTATATGAGGTATGAGTGTGTCTAGTATAGAAGTCCCCCTTTTGGAAGTTGGCATATTTGTGGAATATGTGCCTGGCGTATGATTGGCCGGGGCTGGCTGGTGAGCCTGGCTCCCAGGATCTGGGAGGGTCTGCCCCGGGGGTGAATGGAGTGTTTAGCATACTGATGTGAGGGGAGGAGTGAGCCTGGGTCTGCTTGTGGATTGACTGTCTGGTTTGAGTGTCATGAATGAGGCTGGGTTTTCCCCAGACAATGCTGGCTCCACCCCCTGGGGTGCGGCTGATGTTCCTAGCCTGGCCAGTGTAAAGAATCCCCCCATAACCAGTTCCAGCTGGTTCTCCCCCTGCCTGCCCCTTCAGACCAAGAATGTGTGTATAAAAAGGGTGCTGTGACACTCTGGACTTGTTCTTGTTCTCAACTTGAATCTACCAGGGGCTGCTGCTGCTTGGGCTCAGGGTTGGCTTGCCTCCCTGAGCCCTGCCCTACTCCTGGACTGCTGATGGCCTTTTCCCTGCCAGGAGCTGCTGTGCTCCCCCTGAGTTCCTGGACTCTTTGCTGGACCTTGCTGTCTCTCTGACCTGTGGGGCTTAAGGACACTGTATCCCCGCTACCTGCACTGGGAGCGCTGGTTCGGACCGGCGAGCGCGTGAGAGCATGTCATCTTGACCTAGCGCGTGGGGTAGCGCCTTATTCTTCTTTCCCCGACGGCCCATGCCGCTACTTGCTGATCATACCCCCCTGACAGGTGCCTACCCTGCACAGGGACTCTGCGCTGTGCCCATTGAGTGCCCACCTCGATTTCCGTCCCTTCTACCCCGAACCGGTGCCCACCCGGCATTGCTCCGAGATCGTCACCGCCGCTGCCGGATTCCGCCTGCGAGGCCCGGCGCCCGCCTCCCTATCCAGGGCCGCGCTGCCATTGGCGGCCCTGGAGAAAGCAGTCTGCCTGCTCATTGGTCCCGGCCGCCGGGACTCCGGCGACGTCATTGCTGGGCCGCGCAGGGATTGGCCCGGCCCGGAGGGCTTCCCCAGGCGCCCCCCGGCAGTCTATTGATCTTCCCGAGGGAGGAGCGCTGCCATCGACGCACCGAGGAGCCTCGAGGAGAGGAGCTGAGACCCCGTAGAGCCGCCGCCTCTAACAGCCGGTGAGTGCGGACGCTCCTCTGCCCGGGGGAGTGCTGTGGGTCCGCGAGGCCTCCTCCCTGGGTCCCAGAGTCCGGAAGGACTCCCACGATGCTCCGCATACGGCTCCTCCTTCCTTGAGCCCCTGAGAGGCTCCCTCTTGGCCCCCCTCATCTCCGAGCCCGGCGAGGCTCCCCCTTGGGCCCCCCTTACCTCTGAGCCCGGCGAGGCTCCCCCTTTGGCCCCCTTTACCTCCGAGCCCGGCGAGGCTCCGCCTTGGGCCCCCTTCATCTCTCGAGCCCTGCGAGGCTCCACCTGTGGCCCCCCTCAACCCCAGAGCCCGAGAGGCTCCACCGTGCCAATGCCCCCTCGTTCTCGAGCCCGAGTGGCTCCACCAGTTGGCATTCCTTGTCCCCAGGGTCGGCGAGGCCCACACGATGTCCCTCAGTTGCCCAGCACTTAGTGGGCAACTGCTACGTTTAGGTTTGCCCCGGGCTCCCTGCCATGAACATCGAGACTCTTGGGCACCTTGCCCCAGAAAGGCCCGCTGGCCTGTGGATGGCTATGGACTAAGACTAAGGTGATCCCTACAAGTATTCTATGTTGCACCTCTACCGGTGCTCCTGTATGTTGTGTACCTTGACCTCCTTCACCCCCCTCTGAATGCCAGATGTCCCCTGTATGTGATTCCTGGCAGTGGTCCCTTGGCCCTGTGCTGTACCTTCTTCCCTGTAGCCCCTGCCCGTGCCCCTGGCACCTTGTACAATGTATGTTCCTATGTGCCCTGCTTAATACAAAGACTATTTTTATATATATATCTGGTGTGGAGTTCCTTTTGTGGGAGGCCGGGGATGTTGTTGTTGGTGGGTGCGTGCGCAAATGCTTCACATGTCCTCCGAGATAGGCCTGGCTGCCCGCGCCGCGTTACCCAGAGGGCGAGCAGGGGTCAACTTTTCATAGGAGTGGCGGTCTCTGACTGGCTGCGGCGCAAGCCCTGGCCGGCCGGGGGTCCCATTTCCTACAGGGCCCTGCTTCTATCTGATTTGAATGTGCCCTGTTGATATGTAAACTTGGGCTGCTGCCTAGTTGTACCTGTTTTCAGGAGGGAATCTTGCACACTTTGTGCTTCAAAGGTACCCATTCCATGATGAAAGAGTGTTTCCATTGCTATTATCCTATCTTTTGAAAAAGCAATGGATAGATTGAATGCACCTGCATAACATGCCGTTGGAATGCTATTAGACTATTTGCTGTGTGATACTGAAACTTATAGTCCTGAGGAAGGTGCTTGACTTTGTAGGGACAATATTTGCGCTCTGAAACATATCTACAGAAAATAGAAGCAGTATCTGTTGCTCAGCACTCCTGTTTTTAATCAACCCCAGTAAAATGCAATTTAGCTAACCTACACACACTTTACTTTAAGTTTGACAATAACAAAAGGCGAAGATACGTGTTGCTGTATGGGATATAATATCTCCCAAACTAGGAAATGCAAAACTATGAGATTGTACAACCAGTGTACAGTGTGGCAGGGTCGTGAACCAGGGTCAGCCGACTCGATAATTCTCGCCTCGGTGCCTACTCTAACCAGGGATTACACTCGGCAACTCTGGGCATTAGCTTGCCTCATCTCCACAACGGCCCCCCACAAACGCCGGGGATGCCTGGTTTCACCTTGGAGATACCCAGGAGGGAACATCTCACAGGGAAAGCCAGGACGGGTTCCCCAGCGGTCTATAGCACCAGGACGCCTCCGGGTAGCTGTGCGCTTTACAAGACACACACATTTACATTTTACATTTAGTATGTAGAACCTATTGAAAAAACATACCACACTAGTTTGGTGAAGGTTAATCACCATATGCAAGTACAGGAATATAGAGTAAATTCCCAAAAAAGTTTGGCTGTTTCTTCCAGGAGTGATGTACTTCTAGTATGCTTTATGTCTTTTTAGGGATAGCATACAACCGTCCTTTAACTCATCTGTGTCGGCTACTTGTGTTGTACTTGTTCTGCATGAGTAAGAAGACTGATTTTCCTCCTGCTACTTTTCCTTTTATTGTTTTTGTGTCAGAGAAGGTTGCACTGCTGCTGCTCATGTTGTACCTTTGTTGTGAAGCGTGATATTAAACACACAAGACAACATAATTTGCATTGGCCAAACTTGTTTTTGATTTATGATGTGAATGAAAGAGTCAACACTCAAAAAATGTGTGAGGAGAGTTTACTTTTACATGGGAAATCTGCATTTTTTATATGGACCAGACAACTGTAAGATTTTAAAGCATAGCAGACAAACAGATCATGTGACATATTACACCCTTTATCCAGTTCTCGCATTGAAGCTGAAAGCACTTAGCATAGAGTTTTTTGTAACCCATAATGATAGTGTTAAATATAAAAATCCAAGTCCCACAATGCAAAATGCTGTTCGCTGATAGTGTTGTGTGTCACTTAACAGACTTGTAAATGCAATATAAAATGTAGCTCCTAGCTTTCTGTTATTTATCTTTTAATCAATCGAGGGTTAAAAAGCCAAGTGGGTGAGATGGCAGATATAGCCTGCTAATGGGCTAACAATAACAATTTTTAGAAAAAAGAACCTGGCATGCTAAAAAGACATTACAAGAACAGTGGGAGCAGCAGCTGAACATGTCTGAAGACTCGACACTAAGAAAGGAAAAGTAATGTGCTAGTACTCCTCTTCTTGAGCCTATCCCTAGTTTAGAGGTTGGTATGACTTATTTGGAGGACCTGCAACACAACTATGATGCCCCCCGTCTAGAACAAGTGCAGCATATTCTGCCCTGCAAGGGCTGCCAATCTGTAAAAGCTCTGTAAGGTGAAAAATAGTGTGTTGACGCTAGTTTGAGCTTGCTAATTGTCCCTGTACTGCCTGTAAAATGTTGATGTGTAGATTGGTGCCAGACAGGCGTGGTTAACAGCATAATTCAACACGGGAACAGTGTTTTAAGTTCAGTCTTTTGCTAGTTATTGTTATTTGACATTCCATTGCACAATCTGGCATTGACAAGGTTTTGCAGCACTTTTCGAGTGTGTTGATCTCATCTGGGTCAAAAGCCACAATGCCACTTTGTCTCTGTCACCTATAGAATGACATTTTCTGTGCTGCCATGATCTGGCCCAAGGTCTTATGTGATTTTTCACTGATGTCATCAAAATGTTAATTGGTGAGCTAAAAAACTACTTTTCTCGCAGTAAGTTGCCAAGCATGTCCAATATAGCGATCCTTAATGTATTGTTTAACAGTTACTTTTACAGCCCTGCCAAGCACAACTCATCAGGGGGTAGAATAATGCATATCAGTGCTGGTGGCCGCATCACCACATCACAATACGTTGGTCACCTTTTTAAGGTCTCGCATGCGCTGCATAGGAGGACCATTAGCTGTCGCTCTGCTCTTTTTGGAAGCACATACTCGTGCTTGTGACGGCATCCACCTTACGGGAGCGAGCAGGGGCGCGCAACAAGCACGAGTATGTGCTTCTAAAAAGAGCAGTCTGCACACGCATGCACCACTCTCTGGCTTGTTCCTTCCATGCAGTTACCAGTACCACGAGTGCCCGAGCGCACACCAGTCCCTGCCGGGCTTGTTTCAGGTGTACTGGTTTGTATACTTTTGTATGCCATTTCACAGTTTTTATGACGGGTTTTTGTTTGTCTTCTTGTTTGTTTATCTTATAATAAATACTGAAATCTCTTATGCTGTGCATTTCCTCATCTGATCCGTGCCTACTCTTTTCTATGCACACTTTCTGCTGCAGGTTCAGGAGTAAATGTCTAGGAGTTATGTTAGCCACATTAAACCTTCATTTCTTCCTCTATTGCAAAACAATTTTTTCATGGGAAGGAACCCTTTCCATCAGCTGTCTGTGAAAAATGTAATTTTGGGGGCTATTTTGGCAAACTATGCATGCATACTTCAGTGACTCTTTTATATTTGCTGATGAAGTAAGTTTCATGTGGTAGCAAACATTTGAAATGGATGTGACAACTTGGTGGGTGTACACATCCTGTCCAGTTGACATTCCATGTTCGTTCCCTGGGTAAGCCATGTTGGTGTGTTTTTTGAGTGCACCAAAGCCATATCTTGGTGTGTGCGAAAAAGTGCAAATCAGACCATGTGTATTTTGCTTTTTCGTCATCTGTTGTTTGGTATCCACTTCTGTTAAGTTGTGTTGTAGCTTATTCTGTGTTATTGCATAATAGTCCCAACTTTTTCTGTCTTTATGCCAAATTAGTTTGTTGTGTTGGATTTTCCAGTGTTTCATTGTGTTCTCTTAATCAAAGTATTTTATGTAGTCACATGTTTAGTATCAGATTGTTGTGTCTTCTGAAAGGACGTAAAACACGTATTTGTCTGTGCGTGTATGGATGCTTACCAGATGCTTGTCTATCATCCTACTTGAATTTGGTTGTATTATGTTGTTGGTGTATGTCTTTCACACTCTCATGCACCCAAATTCATTTGGAACTATTTACAAATGAGTGTACTTTTTCAAGAAGCTGGATGTAATGATACATCAGGCTGGGGGATGACATTAGAATCAAAGATTTAATGGCTTGGAGGGTGTTCGGAGCACGGCATGCACGTGTGCAGTTAGCGTTAACAATGTTTGGCAAAGATTATGTCTTGACTTTTGACTTATTGACTTTTCCAATTTTTGGGGCAATATTCTGCAGTATCAGTAAAACGCAAGATGCGTTTTGACGATTCTGTGAAGCACTGGCAAGCGACAAAGAAAACAAGCATTGGCATAGCCAATAGGTCTTGCCTTTGGGACCTTATAATTGTTTAGCCATGCAACAGTTAATGTTGTTGCACCAAGGATATTGTGCTGCATAACTAAATACTTATAAGGTCTCAAAGGCGAGACCTATTGGCTATGCCAATGCTTATTTTATAGCTCCTGGGACCAACAGAAGCGACGCTGCATTCCTGTAAGGTAGACAGCTAAGCGCTCGGCTTGTCAAGCTGCATTTATAATTATCAGCTCATCACTGACTCAGTCAATTTCTCAAACAGAAGTAATGTTAAGGTCTTGGCTCTAGCATGCGGATCTCTTTCAGTGCATAGTTTTGTATGTATTAGAAGCGGCCACGGCGGAGAGAGGATGATCCTGGAGTTCCCATTATCAACAAACTGATATTAAAATGTATAGTCTGTCTTGCATTATTGTTCTAAGTCTAAATGTTACTTTGTTTATACATCAGTGGTCTGTAGGTGACTGCACTGACTTTAGTTAGAGCAATGGGCAGTCATTGTCTTTACAAGTAGTAGATTAGCTGCAATCTGAATGTCTTTCTGAGCACACTTTGAAAGAGTGGTATTGCATTAGCAATTTCAGAGAGTAACGATTATTGTGTAGCGTTAGGTTGACCCAAAATGAATGAAGCCAACAGCTTATTGGTGTGGTTAAATCTCTTTTATGACCCGGCACACTGGTTTATCACCTCATTTTGTTTTAAAGCTTCTTGGACCAACATTATAAGGGGTGCTGCATTTATATAGGGCAGTCAGCATACTTCGTGCTCCAGCTTGTCCAGCCGCAATTATTATCAGATAATCACGGACTCAGCCCAGCGGGGAGGTGTGAACTTTTCTGAGCTAGTATCAATCAATCAAAAGATTTCAAGAGTGCTACTAGTCACCCTTTTGGGTATCAGGTGCTGGCAGGGTCCAGTTGAATAGCCAGGTCTTCTGAGACTTTTGGAACTCTGGAAGAAATGGGGAGGTCTATGGATGAAAGGGTAGCTCGCTCCAGGTCTTCGCTGGTATGCTAGGTAGGAGAAGGAGTGACCTCTGCATCTGCTGCTGGGGTGAGGGTTAGAGAAAGTGACGCGGAGCGGAGGTGTCTGGTGGGCTGAAGGAAGTTCAGGCAGTGGTGTGAGTAGGCGGGTCCGCAGTTATGTTTTACCTTGCAATGGTGGGGTCAGGAGCCAACCTGCTGTCAGCTATGACATTTTTCTCCTCCAAGCAGTGATGTTGGCAGTATGACTGCGATTCCACCAGAGCCTGTCAGTAGCACGTGCTGCACTCAGAGGAGTACGGCTGTCAATGGCAGCACAGTCTGAATTCAGTGGCCTCACAGCACACTCCAGATTGTAAAGCATACGCAGGAGAGGAGTAGAAGTGTGAAGTAAATTATTGTGTTAGATGCCAACACAGCATGAGGAGAGGTGGAGATAACAGGAGGAGCGTCTGGGTGGCAGATCAGCATCTGGTGTCTGTCCACATTCCAGAACCCTCAGCTGATGAAGGAGGGGAGGGGTACAGGTGATGGAAGGGGACAACAGTGAGATGCAATCACAACACAGATCCAAGATATTCTCTGCTGGCTGAGTCATAGCCTTCCTTAGCAGGCTCTTCTGAGATGCACAGATACGTTCAACAGCAGGACACTACTCATTGCAATGAGGCAGTGTTAGCGCATGGGGATGTGTGGGGAAAAGCGTGAATTTAAAAAGACGAAATAATTCTGTCTGTATTTTTGTTGGCTTTTCACCTTACGGTAACTACATTTAAAATAACAGACTCATTTTAATTGTGAAACTCAATTGGCTAATGCAATCCCTCTGCAGATGTCTTTCTGTGCGTTAACAGCGAGAAACAGAAAAGAATCCGACCTGGCGGAGCAGGGAATAATAACCTGCCTACTTACAGAGCTACGACATCACAACCTGCAACTGCAAAAACTATTTGACTGTACAAGTCATTAATTGTATCTCAGACAGTAAAAGATAAGTGTTACTCAAAGTGTCACATACTTGGCTACAGAATACCACTCCAAGAGTTTGTTCGAAACTTTCTGCCACATTTTGAAATGCTTGGACCTAAGATTAGCGTCCTCTGGAAGTCACTAGCTACTGATTGGAGGTGCTCTCTTTCCCATTCCAAAATGGACATTTATTGAGTTCATACTATGGATGCACCACAACGTGCCGCAGCGCCCTTAAAAGATTTCATGTATATCATCATTCCGAAAAGATCGCAAGACCTACATACTGTGAAAGGAGTACAGCCTACTCTACTTGACCTCTCGGAAGTCCCTCCTATAATAAGTTGAAAACGGCGAATAGAGTAGTCCTGTACTGCCCAGTTAATGCCGTTCCAAGATGGCCACTGTTTTGACGCAGACACGTGGGTGTTTACAAGTTTGCGTGAGGGCGGTGAGTCAGCAATGCGCAGGCGTGGTGCGAAAACGTTGCGCAGCTTGTTTTCCAGAAGCGGGAAGAGCAAGGCAGAGAGAGAGCTGTGCAGGGGCGGCAGCGGGACTGCGTCACTCACCGAAGAGCTGCTATCCTAGCCCAGGGCTGCGTTCCTAGCCCGCGGCCCGCTCGCTATTGCAGCGACCCCGTTGCAAGCGTCGGGCTGCAGCAGCTGCGCAGGCGGCGGCGTTATTTACTCCTTAGTGCGTCACGAGCGCATCTTCTGCGACATCCCTGCACGTCACTGTTAACTGTCATTGCAAACACTGGAGGGGACATTGGGCGCTGCCGAGGGAGGGGGGCGCCGTGCACTGAGGTTCCTTGCGAGCACTGCACTGTGGGTGGGCGTGTCTCACTGCACTGGGTGGTTATACGTTGCAGGAATTGCAACAAGGGACCATTTCCCTGTGAGAGTTGTATTTGGTTACTTGCATTCCACCGAGGGGTTGTTCGCTGTGCATTTACAAGGTTGTGTTTGCACGCTGCTAAAGGGGGTGTGTCTGAAGGCCCTGATACGGGTGCGCCAAACACGTGCTTTAGTGAGCTTCATTGAGAGCAGTGGGGGAGGCTCACAGCTTCATTGAGAGCAGTGGGGGAGGCTCACTGCTAGGTAGCACATACAACGGTGGAAAGGCACTGCAAGGATAGTTTGGTGCAGTGTCAGGAGAGGTTTGGGATGCGCTACACGCACTGCATGGCAAAGGGCGTGGTCAAAGTACAACCTCTTAGAAAGTACGGTAGAAAGATACAGTGAGAAAGGGGTGCTAACGTGTCAGGGTGGACAGCACAATCCTACTGCAAAGGAGGGTAGCTAGCGTTGTTAGGGCGCACACACTGGGGTTGCTCATAGTGGATTCCCTTGGCGCTTCAGTTTGTTATGGTGGCTATTGAATAAAGGCACACTGGGCATTGCAGGTTTAGGGCTTTGCTAGAGCATTGCGCGGGTGCTTCTTAGCGAATAGACGGCTGCAGGCCGTCGCTGTAGTGCAAGAGGGCGCCCACCAAGAGCTGAAGATTGCGGCCCTTGCCCTAGCGGGGCTCTGCCCTGTGCTGCCGCTGTCCGAACCTACCCTTCTCTCCTGCTCGCGGCAGCCACCCTGCACGATTGAACCGTTGAGTCTCTTCCCGCCCTTCCGGGCCCTTGCTGCTTTCGTGGGGCCCCGTGTCGAGCCTCTTACACCGCCCCGGGCCTCTAGCCCCGACTGGTGCATGGAGCTGTCAGCCATCGGAGAGCAGGTCTTCGCTGTGGAAAACATCCGCAAGAAGCGCATCAGGAAGGTGAGGAGAAAGCGGCGCTTAAGCATCCAGGACCCCCAGCCTGTTTCAGAAACTCCACAATTCCCCTCACTTGGTATCTGAAGTCCACGTAGATATGTCATCTAATTCCCTCCTTGTGCATACTCCAATATTTACAAGGGCCTGCATCTCCCCAGGTGTTAGCAGCCTGTTGCTATTGCCTGAAAATCCCCTTAAAGTGACCGCCCCTTCACACTCCTATTGTACACCTGTAGAACATAGCCACACCTAATATACATTGCCAGCTCTAGCCCCCACAACCTTGTTCTTCATGCCTCCTCAAATACAGGAATGTGCTCCCTTCCTTTGCTGTATTCTAGTCATTGCGTGGCAACCTTCAAAGGATTCGCCAAGCTACCTCCTCTTCTTTGTCCCATTGGAGCATGCTTATTATACAATCTATACATAACTCGTCCTTCACGAGCTCCACTAATTAGATCGCTCGCACGTGATCCTGTCTCCCCAGATATTTTCCACACTCTGGAGTGGTGCATTAAAGCCAGGTGGAACAACCACCCAATAAGTCTTGTCCCAGTATGACCCTTCACCTTGCTTATCCCAGACCTCTTTAGAACAAGTCCTGCTCTCCCAGGGAGATTTTGGAAAAGTCCTAAACATTTTATTTTAAAGAGCATTCTCCTGGGGAACTGTCTGTCATTTGTTTGACTCGTGTGATCCAGTCCGCGTACCCATCTGTATTTGTCACAAGTTACAAGGTTCTGGCATGTATCAGAGTTCACAATCCATGTAGCAATGTTGATAAAAGATATCCGGATTTGGTTTATTGATGGGTGTGTTCTTGTGTGCATAACTTGGGGGTTTCACTGTTATTGCTTCAAGCTGTGTATGGCTTCAGTTGGCTTGGCCAAGATCTTCACTAGGTGTCAGAAGGGTTCGTAATGTACCGAAGGAGTGGCCTGAGTAACAGGATGGAAGACGGCACTCTGTCCTCGAAGAAATCCTAGAAGGGTAATGTCAGGTTATATGAGGTCACACTTCCTAGAATGATTTGCTACTGAGAAGTAATAGTCCTACTGGGATTACTTGGTGGCTGTGCTGAAATAGCACCTCTCTAGGTGATGTAATAATTATTTAAGTGTAACAAAATATTGTAATGCAGAAATATCGGGCCACAAAATGCAGAATGTTAGACATCGCAAACAAAGATTTGTTGGGAAGAGAGGAAAGTTTAAAGATGAAGAGTAAGATAATGTATGTAAATATATCTTGTGAGTATGTAAATATTACATTACACAGTGGCGCTTGCTACCGTGTAGTTATGGTGCAGCTGCATTTTCTATTGATTTTTTTTGTGGCTCCCCCATGAATTTGGATCCAGTGGATGGATTTGCACAACACTTGGCATATCACGAGTTTAATTACCCAAGTTCCGACATGCCAATTTTCGTGTGGAGAAGTGCAGGTAAATAAAGTTAAAGGTCGGGATGTTTTTTTTTTGTTTTTTTTAAAGGGGGGGGGGGGGAGGTCATTAACCAAGTTGGCTCCCACAGGAGACTTTGCTTGTACCTATAGGCCAAACTGCTGAATGGAAAATTACACCAGTTGGCACGAAAGTCTAACTTTACGAAAACGCGTGCTTTGGTGTTCAGAATATTTTTTGATATTTGTATTAAAATGATTTGGCATGCTTTAAAGGGTTTATACGTTTGTACATACCTGCCTTAATAACCTGAAAGCCGTTCCTGTCAGTCGGGTTGTTTAATTTAAGAAATGTGATGAGCTTAATAAGGGCTGAGTTTTTTTCCAGCTATCTTGAAACTCGAGTCAACTCCAAAGTGACTCGGATGTCCTGCTGTAAAAATGTTTGCACATCCACCAAGTGCGGCCCTCGCAGGTGCTTGACCCTATGGGAGCGTTAAGGGTTACTGAAAGGTGTGGAAACTGAGGGTCGGTCCCGCACTAGGACAACTACCAAGATTAGCTAGTGTCGCTAGTCACTTAAGATTCACGAGTCGTGAGTGGCATTTTAGATGCCCGAATCAGCCACTATTTTGTGATTAGCTCTCAAATCACTTCTGACTCCAGCGTTTAATGCTGTTTACTAAGAAAAGGGAAAAAACGCTTAACGAGTCTCTGACCACAAGCAAAGATCAAGCCCTTTTCCGGGCTCGATCAAATGCTGTGCATTATAGGCTATAACTCTTACTATGTATGGCAGGCTGTGCACAGCGGGGTTGACAAATGGTAGAGTTGGGCGCAGAACCTGGCCCTCGGCCCAACTTCTGGAGCACAAACCTTAAGTGGGCTGAACGGTGGCCTATCCGCACGGTTTGCCCTGAGTCCAACCCCGCGGTATACAAAGGCTGTGAGGTGAGAGGGTTGGTGAACTTCTGTGGGCCACTACTGAAGTTCGTGTACAGCAGGGATTGCGAATTAGTTATATATGAAGAATTTTAAAACTAAATGGAGGGGCAGTTGCTCATCTCCGTAAAAAATATTATTAATATTTTATGAATCTATTTAAAACATGAGGGATGTTTAAAAACACGAAGGAAACTACAGTACTCTTCTTAAAGGAAAAAGTAGAAATAACAAATAAGCTTAGGGGAAACTTTGAAGGCATAAGAAAAGAAAACACCGCTCCGTAAGTAATGCAAGACTGCCATCTACAGGGGATAAAAACTCGCAAATGTTTAATTGTTTGAATTTAATTCCAAACATAAGAAGTAGAAGTACAAGAACTACTTCCTTATCGCGTTCTTCATTAAACATATTTGCTTTGAAATAATCAGACAACCATTCACTGGTTTCGTGGTTGGAGTTAAAGTAGGCCTACAGGTTTGTCATCTCACATCATCTGCGGTTTTCATCCTCATTTCTCGCAGTCGAATCCAAGAAGATAAATCATTGCATTGTATCGTTTGTCCAGAAAAGACCTAAAGGCAACTTTGCTCCTGATTGCATTTGCAAAACCACTGGCTTTCTCCCACAATTTGAGGGTTGTCATGATGGAAAAGAAGTGTGCAAGAGGAGAGTATTCCTGCTACGAGTGCTTGACTAGTCGATCTTGCTTTTGTGGGATGATTTGATGAAATGTATAAGAGTTGTATCCCAAGCCATTGGACTGGAGCCGATTGCCTCGCCGGATTGGACTTGGTTAAAGAAATGTAGGAGAGGGCTACAGTCCCTCCATTAATGCACTAGTTTGAACACCCATGACAAGTGTACCCTAGTTCTTGCCCCTATCATCCGCGGATGGGCCCAATAAATGCATACATTGAGGAAGAAAGGTAGCCTCACACACCGCTCGATCTGAGAAATACTGGGTGGGGCAGTCTGATGGAGTGGGCCAAACGAGGAACGGTCCAAAGCAGCCCATTTAGGTTTCGTTCTCGTTCAGGAGAACCCAGCCCACTTGATACCAGCAGTATACCTTTGTGTCTCTTTATAGCATGTACTGACACTTGCCTTGATTAACCTCCTTTTTATACTTTATTTCTCTTTCTCCAGGGAAAAGTGGAATATTTGGTGAAATGGAAAGGATGGCCACCGAAGTAAGCTTTATTCATTTTCTATCACCTTTTTACATGCTTTAATTGTGCTAATAAGAGTACTTTATTATTAGAACAACATTTCATCTTATATTGGAACAAAATTGTCATGTTTATTCACAGCCCAAAAAAGAACAAGTCCATCACTAACCGGGGCTAAATAACCCAGAAAAGGTGCCCCTGTTTTGTCTACAGACGCAAAGCAAATCTCTTATCTATGGCATGCACAAATAAGTCTTGAACTGAAATGTGCTAACGAAACAGAATATCGTGGACAAGTAAATTAAAATCAGAAAAATAATTAAGTAAAAGCCTTAATTTTAACAAGAAACTCAAGATGAGTTAACTGAATTTTTGTTATCTGAAAGAGAACTCAGTTTCTCCTTTAAAATATCAGTGCGAGGCATTCATGTAATCAAAATTTTCAGCTGAGTCTGGGTTCCAGATTTTTACTTCCTTGTCTCAATGTTCCATCACCAAAAATTACGTGTATGTTCGCCTTTAAGTTCTTGGCAAGATATTTTCCCCAAAGGAATCTGATTCACAACTAATTCTTTTGCTACATGATTCCTTAAGAATATTACGAGACAGTACGGAGCCACCTGCTTTGATCTTTTATTCTTCTGCATCTGAGCTTCTCATCTCACAGGAGCGCCAGCAGAGGCTTTCGCTTTCTACCCACAGTGGTGCATTTTGGCAGGGTTCTTGAAAAAGGAAACACATACTTATAATCCTAGTTCTGCAAGTTGATATTTTCATTTAAGTCATAAAAGTTAAAACAGTCTCACCGATGTGCTTGCTCCCAGAACCCTTTTTCAATTTATATAAATCCTATACATGCTTTGGGTGTATATGTAAGCAGTTGTAGCCTATCTAAGGCACATTTTTCAGATTGTTTTTAATTCTCTCTTAAAATGATATGATTTAATTTTAAACAGCGCGCCTTATCTTTTCTGCATAAGTGTTAAAGAATACCTGTAGGAAATAGTGGGAAATACTGCTATGGATGGGCGAAAAACTAACAGTCGTTTAGAGGGATTTAAGCTTCCATATCTCCATATGTTTTGTATTGTGAGTTGCTTCAGAGCCTCAGTCATTTGTGATGGCTTTGTGGAATCCCACCTCACAACTTTTAACCATTCTGAAGTCTATGCCAGGGAGCTGAGTGGGTTTGTGACTAGATGAAGATTTCTAAGAGACAAAACTAGGATTCCAAACATATAGATTTTCCTTCAGCATTGCAGACTTAATAGTCCTAAGCTCTAGAATAGCAAGAAAATCTCCATAACTCGCGTGAACAGGTCGGAGTTGGGGGTGTAGGGAGGCGACTGCACATGTAACACCAGGCAATACGTAACCAAATATATTTTTTAATGCTGCTTCACCTACCACAATATTTGCTCAGGCAGAGTCAAGGCAGTAGGATATTGTCCAAGTGCAGAAAGGTCTGCATGAAGCTATTTTACAAATGGCCGCAAATTGGTGGGAAAAAAGCATTTGGAGCCGCTTTTCCTTCCTTCGGTTAAATAAGCCATTCGCTTGCCTGTAAAGCTTTGTTTGCTGATAGCGCAGCATCATGCAAGACACAATGCCCAAGGGAGCGTGGGCTCTTAATAAGTAGAGACCCTATTCTGATGTCGCCATAATAAAATTGAAGGACTTTTCTAACAGCTGCCATGTAGCAACATCTACTGGAGAGCAGTAATTCTGGGTGGGGGGGGAATTCGGCAAAGAAATGATTAACAAGAAAGTCTGAAACCAATTTTGAAAGGAATAGGGGGCGTGGCTGGCCGAGCTGCGAAATGGCCGCTTCTTAAGCGAGCTCCGCCTGCCGGAAAGAAATCCTGAACGTAATCCTGAACACGGTGAGGCTATAGAGGGGCCAACAAGCCTCACTGTGCTGGGGGAACACTGGTGCCTGCAGAGGCACCAATTTCACGAAGACCGCAAGTGGAACGCTGTGGATACGAGAGGGTGGGCTGCACGGTGGCTGGAGCGAGGGCCAGGCTATCTCGAAAATCGAGCCTGCAGCTGTGTGGGCCTACCTTACCAGAAGTGCTCAAGTTGGCGGACGGCAGTACTGGAGGCCAGAGGAGGAAGCTGCTTATGTGCTGATCCCCAAGTTGTTTATAGGTATCAAGGACCCCCTGAGAATATGGATACGGTAATTCCTAGGTCAGGGATAAAGCAACACATGACATATAACAACCTAGGCAATTAATTCTTAGTGCTCATAGATACAGTGACAAAAGAGAGAATTTCTATAAAACATAAATTTAGTAACTCTGATTTTATTGACATAAAAAATAAAAGACAATAATAAAAAATTGATTCTCAAGTACAATTAATTAACTACCTTCAATAGTGATCAGATTAGCATTACACAATATCTCAATCAAAATACAATTAAAAGTCAGATTTAAAAATAGAGGGAAGGAAAATAAAGTGGCATAAAGTATTTTTTTCATTGCTCATAAATATGTCGAGTGTTTGCTAGAATTTGTTTGCAATAATCATATGCTACATGTCTTCTATATGACATAAAGAGAGGCGTTAGAAATATTGTGATTCACAATTAGTGACGTCATACTTTGTAACTGTTTAGCATAAAATATGTTAACATTGCAATCAATAATCTGTTAAAATATCATTTTTCTTATGTTATTAATTTTTTATAGATATTACGTGGCTACTCCAGAAGAAGGCGCTGGTCGCCGAAACGCGCGTCGAGAAATACTTTATGCCACTTTATTTTCCTTCCCCCTATTTTTAAATCTGACTTTTAATTGTATTTTGATTGTGATATTGTGTAATGCTAATCTGATCACTATTGAAGGTAGTTGATTAATTGTACTTGAGAATCAACTTTTTCTTATTGTCTTATTTTTTATGTCAATAAAATCAGAGTTACTGAATTTGTTTTATAGAAATTCTCTCTTTCGTCACTTTATCTATGAGCACTAAGAATTAATTGCCTAGATTGTTAAATTTCATCTGATCCCCAAGTTAGCAAGCAGATCTGAGGTGCCACCGGAAGCCAGCGGATAACGGAGATGCAATAAAGAAGCGAGGTGCGGAGAGCGGCTGGTGCCATCTTATAGTCACTCTCCTGATCCCTGCAAGGTGGTGCCCTGAGGAGGCAGCGAGGATCGTAAAGCCGTACAGCGATCTGAATTGACTGCCCTCCCCGGGTGCCGGGAAATCGCGACCCCGGGACGAGCTGCGCCAGTGAATGGAGCGCGCCGCTCCATTGGCAGTGGAAGCTGGCCGGGTGAGGGGGGCAGCGGACCACCTGCGGCTGAGCCTTTGAGGTGAAGGGAGTGTGCGGCGCACTGCCCTGGGACCGTGAGAATCGGCTGCACCGGAGGAGGGCTGTGAGACGGTGAGGAGCAGAGTCGCGGGCTCTGCGTCTTTCTCAGGCGGGTGTGACATGCCCGGAGACACCGGCTGGTCAGAGTGGATCCGAAGAGGATTGCGCTGAGAAGCGGCGGCCGCCAGTTTGGTGAATTGAAGCCTGAGCCTGATATATAGTGGCTCTGTGGTGGCTGGCGTCACACACGGACCCCTTACAACGTGAACACACAGGTCAGATGAAACTATATTGGGGGTCACTTATGCTATTAATCCCTGTGCCTTAAAGACTGTGATTACAATGCATGCATGGACTGTATTGGCCAGGAGATCTCCTTATACTAAAGCTGTGACTGAGAAAACTGATCCAGATCTGAGGGCGGGAACACTTGATATAGAGCTCTGTCTGGTTACGGTGCGGGGAGAGGGACGAGTCTGGGCCATAATTGTGAACTCCTGTTACCTGCGGTTGTGCTGGCCGGACAGATGAAAGTAGACATCAGACGGGAGCCCTGTCTCCCCTGCTCGCATGCTAAGTGCCCATAAAACTGGATATATAGCGCTGCCTCTGCCTGCAGTGGAGCACATGAATGTTCTCGCAGTTCGATCTGATGTGCATTGTTCAGTGATAGGTGGCCAGGTACAGTGGACTGAAAAACTACAGGAGTAGTGCCCTATCCTTTGAAATTGTGGGTGCACAGCTGACATGCAACCAAGAGAGTGGTGAGTAGTGCTGCAGTGTTGTGATGCGGGTACTGTGCGCATTGCTGGCTGCTGGCGACATGGGCAAGCCCGACGCTAAGCAACCCAAGATAAACTTTGAAAACAAGCGCTCTACCAGGCACACTGACCATGACCCTGACGCGCAGGGCGACCTCACCCAAGGCTCACAGTCGGAAGATTGGGGGGGGATCATGTGTCATGCTAGAAATACACTCCAGTTTGCGCAACATAGACACAAAGCTGGATAATTTGGCCACGCAGCTGGACTCTGAGAAATCAGGTGACCACGCACAAAACTAGGCTGGAAACTTGGAGAACAGACACACTGAATTCCATGAGTTTCAAACTGAAACTGCACATGGATAAATTATTAAGCGTCATAAGGGCCAAGAATGATGATTTGGAGGCGCGGTCCAGAAGGAACAACCTCTGAATTACTGGTATTCCAGAGACCACTGTTATTTAAAAAATGGAAGTATTCGTGTCGGATCTCCTACATGAACTGTTTGACCCGCACCTGTCCCCAGTATTCGTGGTTGAAAGGGCTCATAGATCTCAGGGCCCGAGGAACGCCAGGACCAATACTGGCCAAACTTCTAAACTACCAGGACAGAGACCTTATCCTGCGTTTGGCAAGGGAAAAAGGACATATATATCACAAAGGAAATAACATATCCTTCTACCCGGATTTTACTCCGGCATTGCAGGCAGCACGCAGAGAATTTCTCCCAGCTGAGCCTATTCTCCTGCAGGCGCAGATCCCTTACTCCCTGCTCTACCCGGCTAAACTAAAGGTCTCGCACAATGGTACTGCCCACTACTTCAAGGACACTAAGTCTGTGTAAAATTCGCAAAAACATGTAAACGGTAAAAAATCTAAAAATGCCAAAACCGGCATAAGGTCGCTCTGAGGGCCCACTAAGTGACAATGATTGATATGTTGCCAGTCTGCTGCCTAGCCTAATTGTAGTATTTTAAAATGTGCTTTGTTGGTTTTCATTTTCTGTCAAAGAAGATTGGTCTCATGTGGTTCATTGTAATCAAGCGGCTACATATTGTGAGGTGCTGATCCCCCAGAAGCCATGTGGCGCTAAATATAAATGATCCTTCATTTTCACACAATACCGTGTACTGCCTAACCGCATTACTCCCGGCCACCCTGTGAAGACAGGGGAGTCCGCCGGCTTTACCTCACCCCCATGGGAAGTCTCCCTATATTCTGTTTGCAAGTTTTCAAAGTTGGAACTGGGAAGGGTATGCTACAACCTGATTGGGTGGTTGGAGTGGGTGGAGGCAGGGTTTGTTTGTTTTGTTTTATGCCAGTATGCCAATGTCGGTTGCTTTGGAGTTACACACTGGAATGTCAATCAGATGCGGGGGTCGGGCATAAGAGTTGGTGGTGAGCGTCTCTTGTGGGAACACACGCTAACGCATCGAATGTTCTTACGTAGGGGGTTGAGCGATAGGAGGAAGGCCACAAAAGATGGGGAGAAACACATTCAGCTATTTATTCCAACTACGCACTGGGATTGGCAATACTTATTCGAAAGGGGGTTGATTGGCGGAAAGACACTACATATATTGATCCTGAGGGAAGATGTGTGATTCTGAGTGGGCAGCTGGGCGGTAGAACTATAATACTAGCAGCTGTGTAAGGCCTGAATGTCGACTCCCCCGATTTTTTTCGTGACATTTGAACACGGATCAGAGCACACGGCTGCCACATAATATGGGGAGGCGACTATAATGAAATGTAATAGGGTTGGAAGCGCACTCCTTGTAAACAGGGGTAATCAATTATTTGCAAAAAATGAAACAACTTCAATACAATGGTGCTGTAGTGAGACCCTCGCTATCTTACAAGAGTCAATAAACAAAAGAATGTGGATGCTACCAGAACGGTAGCAGCACTGCGCACTGTTCACACTGTGTGAACAGTGCAGTGCTGCTACCGTTCTGGTAGCATCCACATTCTTTCGAGGCGACTATAATGCCATCCATATTGAATGATGATTCAGACAGACATAGCTCGGCTCGTCCCCTACATCCTCGGGCTAGTATGGCCTTACAAGATATCATGTCTGACGGCGATCGATTAGATGTCTGGAGGGTCCGCCACCCTGGGCTCAGGGAGGGGACATGTATCTCTCTAGCCAGCATGCGGCCGTCCTGTTTTAGATTTTTGGTTGGTGTCGTGGGATGTCACCTGGACACTTAAAGTAACCCATCTGGCGCGCTAGCTATGGGACCATGCCCCCTGTTTGCTTAAATTGACATTGCCAGGCATACCCCCGCGTGCTTTCACTTGGCGACTACCCCCATATGCACTACTGGATGAGGCCTTCAAAGAGGAGATCCGATCTGATAGAATATTTTGCTCTTAGTTCTGGATCGGTGAAAACCGAAGCCTCGCTTTGGGAGGCATTTAAGGTTGTGATGAGAGGACAATGAATAGCACCGCAGGCTGGTATGCTTAAAGCTAACAGGGGCACTATAGCTGACCTAGAGGGACAGATAGGGAACTTGAAGGGCAATTTTACCCTAGGACAGACCCCGCTACGGCTGCGCTTCTGAAGGCGAAACTGTTGGAGTTTGCAGAGGAGTCGCAAAGGGAGGTCAAATTTTTGGGCAAATATGCAGAGGCTAGGCAATATGGCGAAGGTTACAGGCCAGGCTGCAAGCTGGCGCTTATGATCCATCAATCCAGATCCACTACCTATGCGCACGTGATAAATAGTGCTAATGGAGACCCCATTAGGGGCCAGTCAGAGGTTCTCAACTAGTTCTACACGTTCTATTCTTCCCTATACACAGCCACCCAGACTTCAAATCCAGAGGGCATGCAGGAGTTTTTAGACTCTATTACCTTGGTGTGGTTTAACAATACATACTGAGTCTACATGGACCTCCCCATTACAGTGGAGGATGTAACACAGGTCATAAAAAGTTTGCCACTAAATAAAGCCCTGGGAACCGATAGTCTGACAACCGCCTTTTACAAAACGTTCGCAGAAGAACTGGCCCCCAGATTGCTAGCCGTATATGAAGAGGCACTGGAGGCAGAGATTCTTCCACAATCCATGAGGAAAGCAGTGATTATGACGCTGCTGAAGCCTGACCAGGCAGAAACTGAGGTTGACTCGTACAGGCCACTTTCCTTGATCAATATAGACGTAAAGATGTATGCTAAATTGCTGGCGAATGGACTTCAGCCACTACTTCAGATGATTGCTCTCCCTGATTAGTTGGGGTTTATTCCTGGACGGTCGACCTCGCACAACTTGCGTACATTGTTCTCCGTGCTGCACTATCTCCACCCGAGTGTTTATACTGCTTCCGTTTTTTTTTTTAGACGCAACTAAAGCGTTTGACACGCTTGAGTGGCCATATCTATTTACAATATTGACAAGTATGGGTTTGAGCCCTCCGTTTATAAATCGAAATCCGGCTGCTGTATACAATGCTGCTAGCCCGGATCAGAGTCAATGGTTTAATATCTGACCCATTCCAGATATCGCAGGGCACACAACAGGGTTGCTCACTATCACCCCATCTCTTTGCTATTGCTATGGAGCCCTTTGCTGCCAGAATCCGGCAACATCATACTGCAAGGGGGATAGGTTTCAGTACACATAGCTTACTGATCTCGCTTTATGCGGATGACGTAACCCTGTACATTTTAAACCCCGTAGAAAATTTGGTTCCGATTCTTCGAGAGTTTATCAGATTTGGAGGGCTGGCTGGCGTCGCCATTAACTGGGCAAAGTCGGTAATTTTTCCATTGACTGATGGCACCCCTGTGGTGACGCCTGAGTTTCCGCTGAGGTGGGAGGCTGAGGCAGTCAAATATTTGAGGGTGTGGCTGAGCCGTAGTCTGCAGGAGATCTGGAACTTGAACTTTGGTAAGGCATATTCATGGTTGGAAGGTAAGGTTGCAATTTGGTCTAAACTGCCCCTATCCATTGCGGTGAAAGTGGCGCTGACAAAAATGGTTATTTTGCCGAAATTCCTATACCCGTTTGTCAACATGCCGATACCCCTCACAAAACACCTTTTACTCACGTTAAAGATCTCAATTGTTATCCCTGGTGTGGACAGGCCAGGGTTTCATGGGACTTACTGACACTTCCATTAATACAGGGTGGATTGGGCGCCCTGGACATGCAGCTCTATGCCATATGTGCCCAGACCCAGTTTCTTCATTTTTGGGTGCACCAGACGCCATATCGGCCTCATGTGGCGGTTGAAATTGACGCGGTGGCACCGGTGCCACTAGAGGTGGCGCCATATCAGAGTACACAACGTCCCAGGGGAGATGTAGACACGGCAGGTACCCTGTGCTGGGCGTGGCAAGCGCTCCAGAAGAGAGCTAACATCCTGGTGCTGTATGCGCCATCTATACCACTAGTACGCAATCCCATGCTGCCCTGCATAGAGGGGGGGGGGGGGGGTGAGTAAAACCCTGGTTAAAAACATGCCATTACACACCTTTGCATATTACAGGACGCCAATCAGCCTCTGCTGCATGCGACTACGGGAAGATGACCGGTTTTGGCGCTGTGGATACGCACCAGCATCCTTCTTGCATATAGCATGGGATTGCTCAAGGTTGAGTGTGTTTTGGCAGGAGATATTTACTGCGGTAAATCGGATAGTTGGCAGGACAGATGCCCCATCCCGCACGTTGGGCCTGCTTGGCTACGTGAAGGACACACCACCCAAACGGCGCAAACTGCGCGCACTCCTTTTACTGTATGCAAGACAACAGGTAGCCATTCGCTGGGGTAGAAAGAGGGTACCAAAGTTCCAGGGCTGGTTGTCCGATGTGACATTTGGCCACACACAGCTTGGAATATTCTGGGATCTGATGCCCCCGACTTCAAGACCACAGGATATTTGGGAGCCCTTCTTGAGCTGGGCGCGCGACAGAGCATAATCCCCTGTGTCCAGCCCAGGTACAGTTACTTAATGTTATGTTTCCTTGATACACTGGTCTAGTTTGCTATGTGGCTGTAAGGGCAAGTATAGATAATTTATGCTTTTTTGTTCACCTCTGTTGTTTCATGTAATATATGGGTTCACCCACGGGATGGTTAACGCTTATATTAAGGTATAAGTGGATATACTGCTACCTGACCGACAAGTGCTGCTTCTTTGATGTATCATTCCTTCTGTGTAACTCTAATGATTTGCATTATAGAATTTTGTACATTACGGAACTACAAACTGGCTGGTTCTTAGTTGGAACTTCTGTTCCTTTTGTTTGTACTTGGATTTTGTATAAACTTCAATAAAAACAAAAAAAAGTTGGAAAGGAACACAGTATGGGTTTGGAACTCTGCAGTTCCGAGAGTAAGTAGATGTTTATAGTTGGAACTTCTGTTCCTTTTGTTTGTACTTGGATTTTGTATAAACTTCAATAAAAACAAAAAAAAGTTGGAAAGGAACACAGTATGGGTTTGGAACTCTGCAGTTCCGAGAGTAAGTAGATGTTTATAAACTCTTCTAAGTGGCTCTGTGCATTGGCTCAGATGGTAACGCTATTAATTTATTCAGAACCAAAGACTAGGTCATTTCCCAAGTATTTTCTTGGGTTAGGGTAGAGTCAGGTTGCCCAGCAAGACCCAGTGGTCTTGTTACCTCAGGCTCACCTGTGCCACAGGGATTCCAAGGTATAGGCCGGGTCACCCGTTACTCCACTGAGATTGTCACAGGTATGCCCCAATATCTTCCCCAATCTTTGGCCGCCATGTGTTGCTGGCTACGATGGGGCCCAGTTCACATGCTGGATGGCAGTGGGGATGAGGGAGGCCCTGTTCCATTGGCGGATTAGTGCTGAACCCGTAAGAGCTTCAGTGCTGCGCAACCATCATGGTCGCTGGCATATCAACGCCCAATTGGATGTCATGCTTGATGGATATTCATCGTAGCCACAAATATATCTATGGTGAGGGACCATGGCTATAATAAAAAAGCAAGAACAGAAGTGAAATATTAACATCTTTTTGTGACATTTGTAATAAAGCTTGAAACATTGAGAGAACATATTTGAACAGTTGTCTAATGGTTGCACATATTTATGCTTTGGTGGCGCTGAGTGATGTGGTGCTCAGAGTGATGCTGTGGTGCCCCTGAGTGATGCTGTGGTGCCCCTGAGTGATGCTGTGGTGCCCCTGAGTGATGCTGTGGTGCCCCTGAGTGATGCTGTGGTACCCCTGAGTGATGCTGTGGTACCCCTGAGTGATGCTGTGGTACCCCTGAGTGATGCTGTGGTACCCCTGAGTGATGCTGTGGTACCCCTGAGTGATGCTGTGGTGCCCCTGAGTGATGCTGTGGTGCCCCTGAGTGATGCTGTGGTACCCCTGAGTGATGCTGTGGTGCCCCTGAGTGATGCTGTGGTGCCCCTGAGTGATGCTGTGGTGCCCCTGAGTGATGCTGTGGTGCCCCTGAGTGATGCTGTGGTGATGCGATAGAGTGAGTACGATAGATAGAGTGAGTACGATAGATAGAGTGAGTGCGATAGATAGAGTGAGTGCGATAGATAGAGTGAGTGCGATAGATAGAGTGAGTGCGATAGATAGAGTGAGTGCGATAGATAGAGTGAGTGCGATAGATAGAGTGAGTGCGATAGATAGAGTGCGATAGATAGAGTGAGTGCGATAGATAGAGTGAGTGCGATAGAGTGAGTGAGTGCGATAGAGTGAGTGAGTGAGTGCGATAGAGTGAGTGAGTGCGTGCGATAGTGGTATTGTGTGGAGTGTGGTTTGCATTCAGTAGAGTGTAATTATGTGGTGTGTAATTATGTGGCACGGAGTGGTATTTGGAGTGTATGTTGCATTGAGTGCTGTGTAATTATGTAAAAACAGTTGATGGACAAAACGCAGAACAATGTCCTACATTCACCCCAGTACAGAGATCTGGGGCTAAATCCATAGTTTTTTTGCAATAATTATGTGGCATGTAATTATGTATCGATAAATCAATGAAGAGAGAGAGGACCAGGTAAACTGGTCCGAATCCCCTGGGTTATATGTTCTATCAAAAAGGACCAGTACCATATATGTAGTTAGATAGTAAGAAGACTCAGAGTTGTACTTTTTCCGAAGAAAAGAAACCGCTTGGGTTTTTCATGAAGCCCTCACCCACCGACCTAGTCGGTGGCAGGCTTCATCATCGGGCCCACCACAGTGACACCGAATGTGTCCCGGGTGTGCTGCGACTCCAGATGTTACTGCGGAGCTGGTATTCTTGCGGAGTGTGCAGTGAAAAAGTGTGAGAAAGTGAAAATTAAAATGCCATACAGGAAAGTCCCAGTACCCGAGGGATTAATTAAGTTTAATTTCTGGGCCCCTGTTAGCACTTAAAAAGGCAAACTGATGCGGTGGAGTTTAAATTACGAACCCCGGCATCCTGTGTGGTCGACATGTTTCAGCCAGGCCTTATTATTAAAACTGGCTTTCCTCAGGACCTTATAGTATGTGAAAAAGTGCAATTAAATTAAAGAAAATTAAATTATACTGGTTGTGTTAATTAAATCAATGTGTCGCACGCCCTAAAGTGCGTTTGTGTTAGAGGGGGATTCCCTCTAGCATTGCTACACAGAACATAAAAGACAAGGACAGACGTACAAGAGAGTCATGTTTAGCATTAAGGCACATATTAGAGCATTTAATGCAAAGATGGCTTTTTTTTATTTTTTAGGTGGGTGTCCGACATATAGGCGGCAGTGACGTGGCAGAGATTATGCCGAAATGGCGTGACAATTTTACGCCAAAACTGGTCGGAGGTGGTGGTGGGCTAAAACAGCGTAATGTTAACCAAGTGAGGCACGAGTGGGTGAAACATTTTATCCTCACGTAGGCTTTTTCTGTTGTAGCCTTCTTGGGTCACCTGGCAGAGATAGAAACCCTAGAGAGAATGTATAGTTACAAAACATCCTGTGTGGCTTACCCCTCTTCTCGAGCTTGAGTAGGTGTGGTCTTACTCACGGTATTGCCGATCTGGATCCTCCTCGGAACCTACGTCATTCTGCGGTGCCCGGTACAGAGGTAATGGGCTTATGGACGATGGTTTTATGGGTAGCGGCATGACCGGATTGGTTGTACCTGTATTCTAGTAGAGGGTGCATGCTTGCGCTTTCGCTGAATCATAAGCCGCTTATCGCGCATGGGTGTGGAGCTAGTGTGATGCGGTGCTTCCAATGCGCATGTGTGCCGGAGTGGTGGCGGCCGAGCATGCGCAGTGCTTGCGCCTAAAGTCAGGTGCATGTGAGTCCACGGTGGGGGATTACCTCACAGGACCATGGTTATTAAAAGTTAAAGTTTAGAGTTAAAGAATTACAATTGAAGCGCAATGAGTTGACTGGGAACACTACTGTGGAGGGAAGTGTTTGAGGGTAGCAAATGTCGCTGCACCCAGAGTTTTAATGGTTTAAGGAGTTCCAAGGTATGGAGTCGTTCAAGCCGTGGATATGGGTAGAAAGGCGGTATATCCAGCGTTGTTCTTTGCTGAGCAGGTCCCTTTCGTTTCTTTCTGTCATCTTGAACTGTTCAATCACAATCCAGTTAAAGTCATTAGGGGTGTGGTTATGTGTTAGGAAGTGGTCAGTGAGCTTGCTGACATTCTTGCCACACCTGATCATGCTCCTGTGCTCGGTCATCCTCGTTTTTACTTTGCGGGTGGTCATGCCCACGTATCTCAGACCACACACACAGGTGATTAAGTATACAAGGTTGGCAGAGTTACGGTTTGTGAACTGGCGTTGAGTCCAGATTTTACCAGGCTCAAGTTACAATGTTTTAGACGGTGAAGTCAAATGGCACACGCTGCAGTCATTGCAGGGTTGGTGGCCAACGAGTTTTGGTAGTCCCCAAGCATTTAGAATTGTATTGCATTTAGGAGTGTTAGGTGATCTAGGTCTGGTAGAGACCAATTCGTCCCTGATGTTTTTGCTTCTCTTGTAAGCGAATCTTGGTTTTTCCCAGTTCCTAGTACCCGAGTTGATGATTTTCCAGTTCTTTTGGATTATTCTGGACACCTGGGTGGATGCTGTGTTGTACGTGGTGACACAGGTGAGTACTGGGTCTTCCGGGGGTTTGACGATGTTTTCCAGAAGGGCCTCTCTGTTCTGGTTTCTGGCCCTTTTCTTGGTTTTTTGTATAATTCTGTTGGGGTAACCTCTCTCGGAGAGTTTATCAGCCGGATCGTTGGACTGTTTTTTGAAGTCTGACAGTTCGCTGCAGTTACGCCGTAGACTTAAAAATTGTCCGTAAGGCAGGTTTTCCCTCAAAGGTCGAGGGTGGAAACTTTCAAAGTGCAGGAGGGAATTTCTTGCAGTTGGTTTATAGAATGTGGTGGTTCTCAGGCCTCCTCCTTCTGCCTTGATAAGTAAATCAAGGAAAGCTAGTTCAGAGCTACTGCTGGTACATGTGAATTTGAGATAAGGGTCACAGTTGTTAACCCAGATGAGAAAAGAATTGAGTGAATCTTGGTCACCTTCCCAGATGATGAGGATGTCGTCTATGTAGCGACGCCATAACTTGATCTTTGTCAGGTGTGGGTTGGTGGCGGCTTGGATATATGTGTGTTCAAAATGAAGAACGTATAGACCCGCCACACTAGGCGCAAAAACACTCCCCATCGATGTACCATTGATCTGTAAGTAGAACTTCCCTTCGTACTTGAAATAGTTCTCCTTCAATGCTAAGGTGGCACAGTCCATGATGAAGTTTACCGGGGTTTGGTATGTCCAGTTGGTACCCAGTAGAACGTCGCGAAGGACCTCCAGAGTGGCGTCTTGCGGCAAACTGGTGTATAGACTCTCGACGTCTAGTCCCACCAGGATTTGATTGGAGGGATCAAAGGTAATGTCCTTGATGGTCAGGAGGTGCTTAGTGTCCTTTATGTATGACGGTGTGCGTTGCACCAAGGGATTTAGGAAGAAGTCGCAGAACCGTGATAGTAGTTCTAAGAGGGACTGTATCCCGGACACAATCGGTCTCCCGGGTGGTAGACTAATGCCCTTGTGTACTTTGGGCAGGATGTAGAAGTATGGTGTTCTGACGTTTTTTGTGCACAGATAATCTGCTTCTTGTTTTGAAATTTTCTCCGTATCCTTGGCTTCCGTCACTAACTGGATGATGGTTTCTCTTAGGCCATCTGTCGGGTCCGATTTGAGCGGTTTATAGTTCCTGGCGTCGCTCAGAAGTCTTAGGCATTCTTTGTGATAGTCAGTTTTGTCCATGAGGACTATTCCGCCCCCTTTATCAGCAGGTTTTATTATGAGGGTTGGGTTGTTCTGAAGTTTCTTAATGATATCTCGTTCTTTTTTCTAGAAGTTGTGAAAAGGTTCCTTAGGTTCTAATTGTTCCACTTCAGTATATACCGTATATACCGCTTGTTCGAAGGTTGCGATCTCCACTGGTATTGTGGCCGGTGGTGGAACAAAGTTAGATTTAATTTTTAAACTCCACCGCATCCGTTTGCCTTTTTAACTGCTAACAGGGGCCCAGAAATTAAACTTAATTAATCCCTCGGGTACTGGGACTTTCCTGTATGGCATTTTAATTTTCACTTTCTCACACTCTTTCACTGCACACTCAGCAAGAATACCAGCTCCGCAGTAACATCTGGCGTCGCAGCACACCCGGGACACATTCGGTGTCACTGTGGTGGGCCCGATAATGAAGCATGCCACCGACTAGGTCGGTGGGTGCGGGCTTCATGAAAAACCCAAGCGGTTTATTTTCTTCGGAAAAAGTACAACTCTGAGTCTTCTTACTATCTAACTACATATATGGTACTGGTCCTTTTTGATAGAGCATGTAATTATGTGGCACTGAGTGGTATTTGGAGTGTATGTTGCATTGACTGCTGTGTAATTATATGGCATGTAATTATGTGGCACTGAGTGGGATTTGGAGTGTATGTTGCATTGAGTGCAGTGTAGGCGAATGGAGCAGGTCTCCGTTTTAGCAAAGACTATAGACTATACTTTGAACTGAGGTAGCACAGAAGAGAGTTTAGCAACAATTAAATATGAAGTTGACAGGAAATCTCTTTTGTCTCCTCAGTTACACCCCAGAATGATCATGACAGATATGATCACAGTAGCAAAATTGACATGTGGACTATATCTCCTTAGCCAAGGAATGCCAAAAGCCATAGCATAATTAGGAGGGGCTACTTTATTCAGAAGTACTGTTAATACAATCTTCAAAAGAGACCTGTTATCTTAAAGAAGCGTTTCTTACCAGATCTGAAGTTAATGGTGCACCATCAACAGTTCGAACTATTTTAGTCTTAGTCCTGCGAATATTGTTTTTTCAAGTCCACTCATGATCAATGAAACGCCCCACAATCAAACAGTGCAAAAATTAATTTAAAAAAAAAGCAAATTAAAATCCTTTGACACAGCTGTGCATTCTTTTGTAGAAGTGCGCAATATGCATGCACCCACCCAAAAAATTACGCAGACAGCATTTTTTCTTTTTAGTTGCCAATAGGAGTTGGATCGGTAACCGAAAAGAAAAGGCCCCAAACATGTTTTTCTCCTGAAGTGGGCAGATGGGAGGGGCGAGGGTCCCGATGGTATCAGAAGCAACACTAGATACTGTGATGCAACATCCCAGAGGGAGGGGGCAAACAACGAAGCACCACAGGGGAGGATGGGGGTAGAACATTGAAATAACAAGGGTGGGACATGAAAGCAACAGCGGGAGGGCTGGTGAGGGGACACGAAGGCAGCGTTGGGAACAGCATTAGCAAAAGGAACATAGGCAAGTGCAAAATAGAGGAGCAGGGAGAAGCTATCAGGCAACAAAAGAGTAACATGGAGTTATGGGGTGGATATACTCAATTGAGATGGCTCACAAACACTAATGGAGTGCTCTGCACTAAAGAAACAAGCTTTGCGGGGGAGCGCATTCCATTGAAGTCTGATGGGGGTGGGGCTGGGGAGCGGCTTCCTTTGAAGTCTGATGCCGAGGCATGGTGTGGGATGTGCCTGGCGATGTGCACGCGCCTGGCTTACATTAACTTTATCAAATCCGCAGTTTGGGTAGACTTTTCGGACGCCTTACTAGAATCTCGACAAACAAGCATTGCTAAAGCAATGCTGTAGGTCAAGACCTAAAAATGGCCCAGGTCTGCTGTGTTAAGGGAGGCTGTAATGAAGTGATCTGAACTAGGAAGCAGTCTATCAAGATCTCAAGGAAATGTTTTTTCTTTCTGAAGGATCTCCGAAAACTGTTGTATGTACTCCCACAATGTGATTTTTTTTAACATCCAAAAGTTCTGCAGCATTGGATGCTCCAAGTGCTATTCCTGGTGTACCATACACATTTCTCCCAGTAAAGTCTGAGCATTTGCTGTCTTGTCACGCGGCATTAAAGTTCCTGGTGCTGGGGCATGAGATTTCTGCAGCTCAGGCACTACTACCGAGTAGGCTCTCGACTCTCCTTTTAAGAAGACTGCTATTGTTCATGTGACTTACTCTAATTCAGTAGCCTTGGGGCAAGCACAAATGCAATAGAGAGGTCTTGTTGAACGTGTTCCGCTATTACTTACACTGATCCTGCAGAGTCTTCAAGGGGAATCAAGAGAATGTCTGCACATATTTTTAGCAGGTGGTGGATCATTAATTGGCGCCCTGCGTGTATCCGTGTGTGGGACCTCAAGGTCTTAGATCTTTATGAGCTGTCAGTCATTTTAGGTTTCTGATTAAGGACACCTGTTGGCAATTACAGATGTATGTGTGTATAACTTTGCAGCAGGGAATGTGGAATTCCTATAGCCTGAGGCCCAGGACATATTATTTGGGGTCAAGGGCAACAAGTTTTCGTGTGTATTTAGCCTCGGGACAAGTAGGCCCAACCCCCTGCAGCACAAACCTTTTGGCTGCCACTTTGCAGTACCATGTTATGGATCAGGAAAGGGCACTGTCTGCAGTTAAAGTAATATTTTAGTCCATATGTTAATGCTGTTTAAAATTGTATTTATGGTTCATTAATTGAAAGCCTTTATTATTGGGGTGAGCGTTCTTAAGTAAATGTTATAAGCTTTGACTGCACTATTGACAGTGGATTCAGTATAAAAATGTGAACACGCGTTTTCAAAGTTGAGCAATATGAGGCTTTGTGCAATGCTCCCAGAATGCTCTGATTTTATGCAAATATTTTCAAAAGCTTGAAAGCAAGATTGATGATTCTTTGCTTTCAAAATAAAATGTTCATAAAAATGAAAGCGGGGGAAAAACATTTAGCTTAACTACTGTAAAATTCCAGTTACCATTTCTTTGCAGCATCATTTAGCAACATGTATTGATGCATGCTAGTAGTCCCCAAAAATATTCATTATGGAAAATCAGTGTAACCAGTTTCAATAAGATTATGGGAAACAAAACAAAAACTGGCATTGGCAATGCCAGTAGGGCCCAAGTTGGTGGTCAGTTTTTTAGTTTTGTCAATGTGTGAATTGATTTGGCATGGTTTTTGTAAAACCTCATTGTGTGGGAGCTGCAGGACCCTCACCATTATACCAAATATTAGCAAAAGTAAAATAGTTTTTGGCCTCCAAGCACACACTGCCACAGTAGTTACAAAAGTACTTTGTGTGCTAATATGCTCCCTGTGGAAGAGCAGAATGTGGTCACTCGCAGTGAAGCCAGCTGATACAGAGAGAGAGAGAATTTTAATAAACTCAAAAGGTCATGGTCAACGCCAAACCAAATTAAGGGCCCAATTATTAAAGAAAGTCTAAAAGTGCACTCATGGAATATGTCCTTGCATTAAGTTTATCTTTACGGATTTCGTGAATTCACATGAATTTACAGAAGTAGGACAAGGAATGGTACTCTTAGAAAATATTTGAACTGCATTTTTGCATGAGCAAATATTCATGTGTAGAATTGCTCACGTGAAAATGAGTGTTTGCAAGTTCAATTTCCCACCAACCACTTTTTCTCAACCCTGGAAGATAATTTACGTCTGCCATTGTCAGCAGTTCATTTCCAACATTTCTCAGCAGAGGAAAAGATTAGAGAAGAGGTGTTGAAAACCCTTAAAACATGCAAGTTAATGGGTTTGCACAGACCCAAAAAGGCATTGTAACCCTGTAACTATTGCTTACCACTACTTTCAGCCCAAATATGTAGATCTGCGGAAACGTGGCAACATAGATTACACGTATTCAAACACTACCATGGTATGAGCCCTGCCATAATCAGAGAGGCTATATCAGAGCTCCTATATAATGAGATTGCTGCCATAATTTTTGCCGTACTACAATGGCACCAAAGGAACAAGTGGATTTTGTTACAGGACAAGTAGGTTTATGAAGCGACCTGCCCCATGGACAAGTAGCTATTTTATTAAATTCCACACCCCTGTTGCAGGATGATAAATCTTCTGTAATGGAGAGACTGATTCCTTACTCTGGATGATCAGTGGTACACGAAGCTGCTGTGGAAGATGAAGAGGCTGTGAAGGGTTTGCAGTGGACATAAACTGGAAAAAAGAACTATGGTGCTTGAGCAGCTGCCAATACAGATGATTATAGGATATGGAAGCTGCTGTGTTACTAAAAGATTAGTGTTAATATTTTTAGCTTTCCATAGTTGCTGCCTATGTTTTTAGGCCTGAGTATTTTTTCTGATACACTAGTGGAATCTTGTGCCAATTTTGCGTTCTATGGAATTCCAGAAATTATGCTTTTATGTCACATAATTGCACTTTGTTCAGGTTTTTAGCATGAGTGCAGGGGAATAATGTGAACGGGCAGAATGTTAATTGCTTTTATAGATTTCTGAGCTTTGACAGCTCGTTTTAGTATTCAGATTTCCCGTTGGCTTGCTTTGGACTGCAAGGTAAATAAAAATCACAACCTCAAATTTAGAAACTGCTGTTCACTGCAATGCTGATTGGAGTTCAGCTCCAAAGGAAAATTCAAAGTTGACTTCTGCTACAAAGCTGTGAAAATATTTCTCCCTTCTTTAATCTAAATTTGAAGTGCCTATTAAATTGTTGAAAAGTGCACGTTTGTAGGCTCTGATTCAAAAATCGTTAATCGAAACTGTCCCAAGATTTTGGATATCCAAGTGCATGCGCAGAATTACTCCGACTTGACTATTTGTCATATAATGAGCTTCGTGTTAGTCTGCAGTCCATTGCTAAGGCTACTTCATAGTCTGTTCCTGCCTAATGCAAATGTTAATTTGTCTTCTGCCGAATGCAAAAGTTAATTTGCAGGGCACAAGTCCTAAAAAACAAAGTGGGGGGACGCTGTCACCGAAAGTGACGTCACGAAAGGTGGCTTGCACCATTGGGCTCATTGCCTCCCTTCGCTCACCCCTTAGATGCGATTGCATCTGAGAAGTTAGCGCGTGAGCAGCGTGCTGTGAGCTCCGAGCTCCTCGTCCCAGAGTGGCCAAAGAGTGAAGTCCAGCTGTTTGGCAGGGGGGACAGCGTCCACCCGGTAAAATAAGTGGGGGGATGCAGTTCACCCACGTGGTACCCTGACTCGAGCACTGTTAATTTGTCTGCCAGGTTTACCAATTCTAGATTGTAGCTCTAAAAATGTTTTAGCACGCTGGATTTGCGACTGTTTTGAGCAGCATGAGAAATGGCGCCATGAGCAGTGATTTTTCTCCAAGCATACAGAAAGATGTTGGCTTTAAGTTAATTATTGAAAGAAAAACATTTTAACTCCCACTGGGGTTTGAATCACTTTTCCTCCAGATACGTGTTTGTCTCTGGACACCACCGCTTTCTGGGAGAACAAATGAGTGTGATTGCAAAGAGGGCGGATGTATATGTCCCTCTAATCCTAGTTTGTCTTATTATAATCTTTTAACAGTCTGGCTTTTGGATTTCCCAGGTACAGTACGTGGGAACCAGAGGACCACATCCTGGACCCACGTTTGGTGATGGCGTATGAGGAAAAGTGAGTATTGTGCGAGGAGCTGCTCTATTGAAGGCTAAGATGGGAGCCCACCGATTTCCACAATGTTATTGTAGAGCACAATATTACTGCAAAATCTGTATGGAAGCAAGGTATTGGGTAAATTGTGACTTTCATTACGAATTTGCTTTTAGAAACTACTAGACTTGTACGGAGTTAAATCATTAGTTTACACCAAATTCTAATGGATATTGACTAGCAAAGCCAATATGGATCGCCTTTTGAATGGATTTGCTTTCCCAATGCCTTTTGGCCATGCTGTGCAGCATAGCCAAAAGGTGAAAAGAAAACCATTTTTCATTTTGTAGGTGCATGAATGCCTTGTTGCGCATTTGTGCCAACACAATGATGCTGGCGTCATTCAAACAAATATTGGTGAGCCAAGATGGATTGATATAAAAAAAGTATTTAATTTGTTTGAGGTGGGGATGCAGCAATTTGCTTCCTGGTTCTCTCTCACCTGCATAAATGTTTTTAAAAAGATGGGCTTGACAAGGGGGGGAGTGATGAAGGAACAGGGTGGAACAGCATCAAGAAGGACCGGGAGAAACACGAGTGAGGAAAGCAACACAGTATCTTTGGGGACAATGGGAGTTTAATGAAGGGACATGAGAACTTGCGACACAAGGAAGACCGCACCACTGAAGTAAACACAGGGAAGAAGTGCACAAGGGAGAGAGCTGGAAAACACATGCATCCTCATTGAGTGCTTGAGCAAAAAGAAAACGTTTCCTACATGTGAGCAGTGGAAGCATTGAAGCAAGCCAATTAAGTATTAAAGAGACTATGCTCCAGGGTAAGGACTAACACAAACTGGACAAAGGAAGCCATTGAATAAGAAGCAAGCAAATGAGAGAAAATAAAGCCAACCAATGGTAAGCAATAGGAGGGCTGTAAAACCCCTGCAAGTTCCTGGTAAGGTTACAATAGGTATTTTGCAACAAGACTGCTTGCGCGGTCTGATACACTTGGCCTAAAAATCACGACCCAATAGCCAACCTGCCGTTAAGGTATGATACAGCTGCCTTGAGGACAATCCTTTTGTTCACAAGGATCCTTCCCTGGTGGCCTTTTACACTCTCTTCCTAGCACTTTATGAAACTACCTCAGGGCTACATTAAGTGTTTAAGTGAGCAACATTAATTGTGGTTTACTGTGATAGTTTAATAAAACTAAAGACTATTTAACAGGGGTTTGGATCTCCACTTTTAATACAGATCTTTGCAGTGGACTTTCAAACAATTGAGTTATTGGTAGGCTTATTTTAAACCTAGTTACAAACTGGGACTGATGGACAAGCTCCAAATTTCATAATCTGACAAAACGATAAGGGAAGCTTCAGGACCACTTTTGTGGGTTAGAATTGCCTGTCAGCAACCACTTAGTAAACAAAGCACCTCCAAATTATATTTTATAAATAAATTTCTGGTACTAAAAGAGTAAAGTTATTCGACTTCTTTGAATAGTGAGAGGCTGTTAGTTCCGAACTTAAAGAAAATCCTGATGAATAAATTAAAAATTCTCTTAGGACTTCAAGCTGATCGTAAACCCACCCACCATTCAGTATTGTCAATACATTGTCAACAAGCATAATCAGTTTGGAATCATGCTGAGAAGCGTTGATTGCCGCTAGCAGATGCAACTTAAAAACGTGCTAGATCAGATTGCATACATCAATGATGGCATTTAAGCAGGGATTTAAGTGGGCTGGGTCTTGCTGGCAGTTCTAAAAAGCAGGTGCCCCCCCCCCCCCCCCCCCTCGGGGTGGAAAAAAATCCTACCTGCAGCAATACCACCCTTCACTGCCTTTGAGGTAACTTCAAAGACACTCGTTATATAGTTCTTTTACAGTCTCATCATTTCAGAACTGAAGTATTTTCAATAATCTATTCAACAAATCCATAGCTGTTGCTTATGCAACTAACAGCCATTGACAAAACCAATAGCCCCAGCTTGTTGTGGGAAATCTAACTTTTTGTATTCTATTTCTGGTTTCAATCACAGAAGAAGCAGAGGCAGTCTCATGTCCTAGACAACCTAAGAAAACAAGTTTTTAAAGGGTCTGCCTTGGGCTTATAAAAATGTATCTCCCTTGCGTTCCCAGGTATTGAAATACTACATTTTCGCATTTGTTTCTGGAAATGGCAAAGTTTTGTTTACCAAAGTCAGAAAAATTACTTGCTAGAAATCAAAGCTGACAAGTACAGATCTAGCAGAACTTAAGTGCATAACTTGGCACGGATTGGGGGGTGTTTCTAGTGACAAACCTAAGGGTATGCTTTGCGTCCCACTTTGTAATATGTTTATTCTCTTGTAGGGAGGAGAAAGACCGTGCATCGGGATGCCGAAAGCGAGGACCCAAACCAAAACGCCGCGTTCTGCAGGTACTTTTCAGACCCACTATCTAACGGCCTCTTTCCCAGACATCCACCTTGCCCAATTCCCAGCACTTTGATGTGTAGTCTGTCTGAATGTGGAAACTGGTTTGGGGACTGTGTTGATTGAAAGAAGGCACCACGATTCAGATGTGGCAGTGGTGGGACCATGGTGAAAGGTGCTATGAAAATTAAATTGGGTTACCTCCATCCTGGCGGCAAAACTTGTGCCCTTGGAGGTGGTTCTGTATTACAGTAGCTTAACTGAGCACCAGAGTCAGACGGAGCCTTGATGCTGGGTACTTCTTACTTTTGGGGGTAAAAAAAAGTTGTGACTGATTATCTTTATGTTCTCTAGAGGCTTTATGGCATGGACCTGCGGAGTGCTCACAAGAAGGTGAAGGAACGCAAACTCTGCTTCCACTTGTCACGGAGGTTTGGCACTGTGGACCAATCCAAGCCCATCCATGTTGATCGGGCTGAGGCCCAGCCCAAGCCCCGCCCCCACCCCTTGAGTGTCCGCCGGCAGCGCAAGAATCGGAAGTTTCTGCGTCTCTCACGCAAGCTGGGCCGGGCGGCGGCGTTAGAGGCTTTGAAACGACGCCGGGAGTACTTGGCAAAGGAGTCTGAAGTGAAAGTGGCAATATTTGACCCCCCTCCAAAAGCCGTGATTGACTGGCCTGAGCAACCTACCAAGAAAGATGGTAATGATGTTTTAAAGTGTTTCTTTTATGCTTTTGGATGTTATGGGGCAGTTGTTTGAATTGGGTGTGCTTTGTTCATGTTAATTGACAAATACGTCCTAGATTTATGAACGAGGGGTGTTGTTATTCCACACAAGCCTAAATTAATAATCTGAATTTTTGTCCTACTTTTTGTTGAACAGTGACAAAAACTGGAATCTTGATCTACGAAAAGCTAGTGGGAGGTGGTTAGTTACATTGCCTTTTTTTTTTTAAAAAAAAAAGCCCTGTTGAGTTGTCAAGTCCATGCGGATTTCTTCTTAAGTCTTGTGACCAGAAAATTGGTTCACCCCATTCGCGAAACAGATGGCTGAGAGAATTGTACTTGAGGAAAGGTGAGACCTTTAGCACGTGTCTCACAGGCACCTAAATATTCTCTGCAGACAACAGCTTTCAGGCCTGACCAGAATTATCATTTCCCAACCAGTTTTAAACCCCACATTTTCTCTTCTTTCTTTGCTCTTACAGTATATTCCCCTTTATTATTATCCAAGTGTCTTTCAATTCAGTTTGAATGTACCATCTTTTCTGTGAAGCAAAACCCAATTCAGTCTAGATTAATCTCACTTGACGGGTCCTGTCTCATGGTTTCTTGTTCCAGAGACATTTCTCTACTGCAGAATGCTCACATCCCACACTACACTGTTAAAGCATTGGAATGTCTCACACATATGTACTCGGCTTTATGTTATGTTATTCTGAACTTATTAAGCGCACGGGCACCCAGAGGTTTCATGGTGCTGCAAGTGAGGAAAGAATGAAACAGTTAACCTATCCCGAAGCTTGCTTGAATAGCCAGGTCTTCAATGCTGCCCGGAACTCCATGAGGTTGGTGCATTTCCTGAGCGAAAGATAAGCAAATCGACACCCGCCTTGGCGCTTCCGTTTGAAGCAGGGTAGAGTGAGAAGGGACTGATGAGCAGAGCGAAGATTGCGGATCGGCTCATGTTTGATTATTAGGTTGTTAATGAACATGGGACTTTTCCAGTGAAGAGCCTTAAAGGCCAAACATCCTACTTTAAATATTACCCGTTGGGCTATGGGTAGCCAGTGAAGAGTGGCCAGCAGTGGTTTCGCCGAACTCCCACCGCGGTTCTTGAAGATTAATCTGGCCGCTTGGTTTTGCACAATTTGCAAGCGTTTAGACAAGAACAGGAGGAGGCCTAAATAGATAGAATTTGAAAAGTCTAATCGGGACCGGACCAAGGCGAGAACCACATGAATGAGGGCTGAGTGAGTAGATGAGCAATTTTTCTGATTTTGCACAATTGATGGAAGCTGGACGAGATCACAGCTCCCACCAGGCTTTTCAGAGAGAGATCGGAGTTAATGGTAATCCCGAGGCTTTTCACCGAGGGGGAGGGGTGGGGGGGATCCCATTGATGACGGCCAGAAATGAGGGCCCCAGCTGATCGAACTTTTGCCCGGGAGTACCAGCTCGGTCTTCCCGGGATTGAGTTTTAAGTGGTTCAACTCCATCCACCGTTAAATGTGCAGCATGGTTGCCTGAAATTCCACGGCGGAGTCAGTTGAGTCCAGTGGGAAAATTAACTGCAGGTCGTCAGCATAGTTATAAATCGTGACACACCTGTTTTTTAAGGAGTGTAATAGGGGTTTGAGATATAGATTAAACAGGAGGGGGTCCTTATTCTTAGGTCCTTATTAGGTCCTTACTCTTTTAATGTCTCATCTGTTCATTTTGACTTCTGCTATGTTAATACCTTTAGGTAGTTAAATGTTTGATATCACCTTCCAGATTATGCATATTTAAAGATGAGCATCTCATAATAAAATGTTGATGGCATTTCTGGCCGTAGATACACATGCTCTGCATAATCCTGCCTTCCAGTGTTTGGTTCAGACTTTCCAACTGTCTAAAGAATCATGGATGCTTAGAGTCACAGGTGTTGTTCTATGACTCATCCTTTAGTCCATAATATGTATGGGCACCGACTCCACCTTGTGTGTGCGTTATTAAAATTATTTTATTAATGCACTGTCTTGTTCAGACACATTTACCAACACCTCCAAGATCAATGTGCTCTTCGCAGCCTTTCCGGTCTAATGGTTTGACTTTTCGTGACCAGCGACTTGTAGAACAATACGAAGTTGACCGCTGTTCAGCTGTCTCTGTAGGACCACTGCTTCAAATCTGCAGGCCAAGACTGTCTTGCTTAGATGCCCCTGTGACTGGCTTTCTGGGTCTTCAGCTTGATTGAGTCTCCTTCAATCCCAGTACACCACGGAACTCACCACAGAGAAAGATATAGAGTATGATGGAGCGCACACCGTTTCTATTTTGGCCACCGTGCAATGCAAAGTACCTATGCACAGACCAAAACAGCGTTTGCCACCTTTGCCTGGCAACAAAGAGACCTTGTGAGCTCTGCCTCACTTTACTGTGCAAGAAGACCCTAAGTTACTGAAGGAAAAGGCATTGGGCACCCTCAAAAATGCAACTGTCATCCTCCAAGATGCCCAACATCTTTGACAAAAAGTAACCACTCAGCATAGAGGAAGAAAAGTGGGTTTCTCCTGGATCCTGGTAACTATTGATGCCTAGCCTTGAGACTTTTCCCTCAAGTGCCTCTGAAGATGATGACATAGAAAGGGCTCCTATTTGGCCTACAGGGCCTCACACCAAGAATACACTGGACAACACAAGTATAAGTCCTAAGGCATGGACTGGCAACCTGCCCTTTTAGCGCCTGTCAGAGTGGCCAGGCAGGAGCCAGGTAGATAAAAAATTGCAACCATCAGTCTACTGCTGCCCAGCCAGACCCCCGAGTGTAGAGGTATGACTGTCCGATCTGCTAAAGTGGGGCAGGGCAAAAAGTGTGGTTCTGTGCAGGGAGGAGGAGAAAGGTCTCCGGAAGCATCCGATCGCACAGGACTGGGAGCGGATGCTGGTGGAGGTGGAGGAAGAGGACCTAGAGATATCACAAGAGACTACCCCGTGACCAGAAATACAAGATGGGGGGGAGGGCGGACCACTGAACAAGGATAGAATCGCCGGAAGTACAGGATAGACAGCCACTTAGAACTGCAGTGCTGGATAGAATACGGCTGTCATGCCAGGAGTTACAGTGCCTAACTGATGGAAAAGCTAGGAGACGGAGAGGGTGGGGGGAGGTTGGGAGGGACCGAGTTTCGTGAAGAGGCGATAATGTAATGTATGTATTGTTATAATAACACTGAGACAACCTGCAATAATGTCAAAGGAGGAAAAGTTATTTGTACAATAGCCGGAAGTTAAAGGGAGAAAATGTGAAAAGACTGCTGAAGACTGATGAGTATAAGTGTAAAATGTAATAACTGTTACAGTCATGAATAAAGAGTTTAAAAAAAAAAATCAGTCTACTGCTGCCCTTGGGCTCCGGTCTGCACCAAGAAAAGGCTTCTGCGCTGAACTAGCTCCCCCCAAAAGGAGTTGTGCCTCGGCATCCTCCTGACCCTGCTCTTGTCTAAAGGGGACATAAACTTCCATCTTAAGCTGAAATTGATGCCAAGACTGTGTCCAGAACTGAGTGCTAAGCTGAAACCAAGGAGCTTTTCCCACACCCATATCGGAGGAATCCAGAGTCTCCTATCCTGGAGAGACTGGCAGAGGATCTCACCGCCAGACAGAAGTCGCTCTTAATCCACCCAGAGGCAGGCAACATTTCTGCTAAGCAGCCCCCAGAAAGGACCGGAACTACACTGACTCTGATTCGCATGAAACGGATGCTAACTTTTGAGAATGAACTCCGATACCCAAGAGATGTTCGTCATTCAACAAGTTCTCACCCCAGCCTCTTACACCCAGGCACTCGCAGCCGCCTACACCACCACCATGCCTTTACTTACCCACTTTCCCACCTCCTGCTTAGTCGCCTGATGGATCATTCAATTTCTCTTCTCACCTGGCGACTAATATGTGAAGTAAACCATTATGACTAGCCTGCAGGGTATGTAGATGATCCCTGGCACAACTCCAGTTTCAGACTTCCCATCCCTCCCGCTCCCCAGCTGTATCCATCCAAGCCATTTTCATCAGATGATACCACTGCCATCATCCAGATAGCGACCCCCACCCCCCCAAAAAAAAGTATGCATGCATGTACTACAAGACCAGGACAAATTTGTGGTGGAGACCCTCTCCAAGACAGAATTCACTGTCCTATTGCTGCCCATGCTCAAAGGCCCGCTTAAGTTAGCCCCTGACAACTTCAAATACCCTGTCGGGGCTAAGGTGGTAGTGCCATAGGTTTTAAGTTTTCTTCGAATTGCCCTCTGTACATCAGGGGGTCAGCTCCTCCCAGATTCCCTGGTGGTACCCGCAGTAAGGAAATGGGCCTCAGCCAAAACAGGAGACGGTCCCCAATATAGACAGAAGCATTTCCACTCTTGCTGCAAGAAAATAACTTCAGATCAGTGGGTACTATCCGTAGTTTAGCAGGGCTTCGACATCCTCCCTGCCCACATTCCACTAGGTCAACAGATCCTCAGCCAAGAACACTTCACTGTACTTAGGGACCTCAAGGATGCATACTTCCACATCCCCATCCACCCCACCCATTACCAGTACCTTTTGTTTTAGGTAGGAGTCAATATGGCTTCAACTGTCTGGTGGTGGTAGCTGCTCATCTGCGCAGAGCGGACATACACTCCTTCCCATATTTTGATGAATGGCTTATCAAGAGTAGCAGCAGGCAACAGTGTCACAGCTCTAACCCTGCTCCACAGCCTAGGTCACACAAAAAATGCAACAAAGCTCTACCTCCAAGCCCACCAGTTTCAGCCTTTCTTGGGCTTGGTGTTAAACAATGTCAGAGGGAAAGCATATCCCAACAAGCAGAGTGTGATGGCGTTCCAACAGCTGCTGCCTCTTTTTCAATCCACTCATCCACTAACTGTAAAAACTGTAATGAAGTCCTTGAGTATGATGGCATCCATTGCAGCGATTGTGCTGCACACCAGATTGCACATGCTCCACGTACAGCAGTGCCTTGATAGGCAGTGGTCCCAATCGTAGGGTTTATGGGAAGCTCTAGTATTGTTAAAGGCCAGCACTCTGCAAGGTGGCACAGCTCTCTAATGGTGAAAGAGCAACAACCTGTTGCTCAGAAGGCCTTTCTTGGACCTTTTCTACAGGTGACCATTGCCAGTGACTCATTGCTCACTGAGTGGAACGCACATCTCTGCAATATGACTGCAGTCTGTTGAACCCCTCACCAGCAGGGTCGATACATAAACTACCTTGAGCTATTGGCCATCCCCTTAGTCCTCATAGAATTCTGCAAGTTAGTTTACAGCAAGATGGTGCGTATAATGACATACAATGTGACAGCCAAGACATGTATTACATACCTTCTCTCCAAAACCCTTCTCCCTTCCTTAGCCCCAGAGCTGTCTGCACTAGCCGAAGAGAATTGGTGCTGGGCAGTCTGCAACAAGATGCATATTCCAGCAGAACACCTTTCTGGAGTGGCCAATGATTCCGCAAACATTTTAAGCGGTAAGCATCAACCAGTCCTTGAGTGGGTACTCCACCCATAGGTACTTTGAGCGGTGGGTAAACCCAGCCCTCAACTTTGTCCCCACTCCCATGAAAATGCAAAATGCCCAGGCAAGTATCCTCGCTGACTGTGACGGGCAATGCACTATGAATGAACTGGTCAGGGATATTTGCCTACGCTTTTCTGCCTCTGCGACACATAGCTGTCTTGGTGAGGACAATGAGACCGATGTCCATGATCCCCAACCTGATGGCCACAATGTTGGCTAGAGTGTCATCATACTATATGCTCTTCTAGATGTTCATCATGTCCCATGAGAAGCTACCAATCAGGCTGACACTTCTCATGCAATAATGTTAATAAATGTGGATCCTAAATCCCAGTTAGCTCAACCTAGTGTTTTGGCACTGGAGGTCCTAGCTACAGACACCTCTTTGAGTGTATTGACATTATGCAGGGGCCACGTAGGCACACCACACACGTTATGCAGCCAAGTGGGAGTGATTTGTTTTCTATTGCATCTCTAAGCAACTAAACTCCTTCAGTGTCAAGGTTCAGGATATCACTTTTCAGCTTCTACACCTCTGAAGGCAAGTTGTGCGTATACCTATATGTGCCTCCACAGCAGCAGCATACATGCAGAACAGGGAACACTCTGCTCTCTTAAAGATTCTAATGCTCAAGTTGTTCATAGAGCGACTCAAAATGGCAATACCTGCAAGAGCACAGTCCACCCCTGCAAGGAACCTTGATGTGGTCCTCACAAGGCTTATGAGGCTTCCTTTTTAAACTTCTCTCTTGCAAACTACAGCTTCTTGCCTGGAAGGTAGCTTTTATCATAACAGTAACTTTGCTCAGGCGCATCATTGAATTACAATCGCTCTATTCAGGAACCATTCTGGTACACACAGGCAGGGTAGTGCTTCTGTTTAATCTGAAATTCTTACTTGAGTACCTATCACCTTTCCACGTTGGCCAAACTATTGAGCTGCCCGTATTCTTTCTACAACCTGATTCTATAGCAGAAAGGTCGTTACACATCTTAGAAGCATTACAGTCCTTCCACAGAACTAACCAGCTCTTCGTGGCCTCTACAAAACTCCACAAAGGTCTCTTTATTTGCAAGGCTGGCTTTGCAAGGTAGATTGTCAAATACATCCATACTAGTTATGCCAAAGCTAAGCAGTATATTCTACACGTAAGGAGTCCACCATGGCTTTCTTAGGTAATATAGGCTGACATCTGCAGAGCATCAACCTATTCAACACTCACCAACTTTACAAAGCATGACTGTGGACATGCTAACTTGTGATTGGCCGGACTGTGTTAATACATTACTCTAAACATCTGTTTCATCTGCCCTCTAGCCTCTGCTTGGGAAGAAACTGCTTTACAGTTCATGCAGAGTAGGTCTACTACCACACGTGCTATGAACAGAAAATATTACGTACCTACTAAGTATCTATTTGTAGTGTGTGGTGCTGTAGATTCACAGGGGCCCACCGTCTTCCCTGGAAGCCAGAAGTAATAGCACATTTCTCACCTACACATGATTTATCAACTTGCAATTCAACAGAATATTATAGTACTCCTACTCTACATTCCACTTTACTGACGAGTGAAAAACAACGGCAGCGGTTCTTAACCTATTGAGTTGAGTGGGCCTCCCACTGAATCATTAATGGATTAAGGGTCCCCACCTGAGTCGTCATTGGAAGCTGGGGACTCACGTTCTAAGCAATTTCTATGATTTGAACTTCAAGCAAGTATACACCAAACAAATGCTGAAATATTTTGTTCAATTCAAATATAGAAAAAAAAAAATTTTTTCAATTTTGCTTCACAAGTTGCATTTTATTCATTTTAATATGTTAATTATAATATTTAATTTGGTAACCATCGCGGAAAGTAGGAGTAGGCCTTGTAGACCCCTATGGGTCCTCGGACCACAGATTAAGAACCACTGGCCTATGGTATATGCATTATGGACTTAGAGAGGAGGTGCTGCACATCTCATGCCTTGAAGCTTATTAGAGGAAACCCAAGTAGTAATGTCCAAGCCCAATGTTAGTCTGCAGGAGTATGCAGACAATATGGATCTAGAGCACCACTTGCTACGAACAGATGCTTACAGCGTAAGTAACATTTTCCTTCTGCTCAAACCCTCTCATTTATTTGGTGACTTTTCTTTGTTCTGTCAGTGATCTGTTATTAACCTCATGGGCATGTCCTCTGAGATCTAAACACAATACTCCGGACAATGCCTTTTTGAATTGAACACACATCTCAAGATCTATCTGCCATGACTGAACACATTACCTTCGGATAAGACCTCTTGAACTGAACAAAGTACAACGGATGTACCCCGTAAATTGGATACAATAGCTGTTGGTGACTGGGTTTTAAAATGGGTGGAACAGAATCGGATTCGTCTCTGCCAGCTGTCGTAGGATCTAATTTCTCTGTTCCGTATGATCCCACACAGTGGGATTTGACAGCTCTGGTAGTTTTCATGTTAAAGTTTAAGAATTTGTTGGTGTCCCACACATATGGTCGGATCTTGCGCCTCTGAAAGGGCTGCAGGACAAGAGGTTGTCAATATAGGTCTGAAGTAAGAAAACTTCCATTCAGCCATAACATTTTGTTCTGACTTTTCAATCTCTCTTGAATACTTTTACCTCATTTTCCAGAGGGGCTATTCCTATTTTTTTTTTTAGAAAAAACCTTCATTGTGTGAAGGCAGTCGAATCTCCCATTCTGTTCATACTCTGACCTGTTTTTGAAAGGCAGATACGAGGGGAGTACCACTAGTTGATATGTAGTGACACTAAAAATGAATTCCTCTTGATGCTGGAGTATAGTTGAGCATGGTTTCAAAGGGAAACCTTGTAGTACACTTGGTTTCTCTGGAAGTTTGAAGCTTTTACCCGTACCTCCCTAGCATTTCATATTGTAATGTAGGCAACCCTCCAATTTTTATCCTATCTCTAGGCGAGTATATCATATGGAAGAGCACCTTACGCTTCAAATTGTGCCAAACGGCCCCATGCAGCACAGGAGACTCCTAGTGTCTCCAAGGCGCCCCCTAGATTCAGACGCCAGTGAAGTGCCTCCGGTAGCATGGCATGGATCAAAGTGCGTTCGCCCACTTGAAACAGGCCTTCATGGCCCAGAGCCTCCTGGCCTTGCCCCCTTCTGATCCAGCGGATCTGCTTGAATCCCCACCTTCCCTATCGCCGTACCAGCAGGACAATGAATGACTCTCACTCCGAAGATGTGGGGTCCTCCAGGCCATGGTGACCTCCCTCCTCCCCAGCTGCGACGGCTGAGTCTGACATGTTGGACCTGGATCACGTTCTTTATCCCTGGTCATCTGTATAGGTTCCCGGCGATAAGGTGGCGCACTACGTGACAAACCACTTCCGGAAACCACTGGTAAAGGAGGCTCGTAGCGGTCTGAAAGCAGGGTGCCCACGATCTGGTTTGCAAGGCTGCCTCACACTGGACATAGACCCTGGGATGACCACATTCTTAGCCAATTTAATTAAAGGTCCCGCAAAGTGCATAGACTGGTCCTGGAGAGAGTGCCAGAACATGCTCTTGGATGGTGGGATCTTTGAAGAGCCCTTTAATAAAGTGTTAGGAGCGTTTAAAAATACTTACACTTCATTGCACAAAGCCTAATATTCCATTAAGCGGGTGTTCCCCCACCTGGAGATTCCAAGGGGCCGGCCATGGTATGGGCTGCTCCGCCGGCCTGGATGCTTCACAAGCCCCCACTAGAGGGCAAGGCTCCAGGCGAGGCTATTACCAAGATCAGAAGTGTTTACACAGCTTTTACCCCACCAGGGGTCAGCAATGCAGAGGCTTCAAGGGGCAGTCTGCCCCTGCTAATTCCAGTGAGTATCCACCCTTCTATCTTGGTGCAAATGGGAGGCAGACTAGTTATTTTCCCCACAGGTGGAGGACTATCACAACTGACAGTGCAGGGTTTCCAGATAGTTTTATGGTACCCCGATTCGGGCCACCAACCCACGAACGAGCCAATTCTCTTCCCAGGAAGCTGCGCTTATAGATGTGAAGGTCCAGTCGCTCTAAGTGAAAGACACTATTTAACCAACGGTCATCCACCCCCACGGCTTTGTCAGTAACGTTTTGCTAGTGGACAAGGCCAATGGGGGGTGGCGTCCCTTTATCAGCCTACGAGAGTTAAGCGAATGGCTGGTGTATCGCCATTTCAAAACGAGGGGCATCCACCTCCTGCACGATGTGCTGCAGTTAGCTGATTGAATAGTCAATGTGGGTCTCAAGGTCGCCTGTCTGTCTGTCCTGATTTTCCTCCTCACTTAGTTTTCCAGTCTTCCATTCGTGCTCTCCTTTGCTGCTTTACCAAGGTTCTCAAACCAGTGATGGAGCACCTTCAAGCGCAGGGCTAAGCCTCGTTTTATATCTGGATGACATGCTCACCATGGACCAAATGTCCTCGTCCGCTGTCGCTCCAGTTGCAGACTGCGATAAACCTTCTAGAAAGTTTGAGGTTTGTGGTCACGAGTCAAAGTCCCTCAAGCTTCCTTCCCTGAAGGCATCCTTTTTGTGGTTTCTGATGGACTCCGCCACATCTTCACTGGACCTTCCGTCTCAGAAGATCACAAAAATCAAACACAAGCTGTGGCGAATGCTAGTGAAACCTCACACTTCATTGCAACATAATGCCCGCCTTGTGGGGCTCCTTTTGTCTCCCATACAGACCATCTTCCTCTGTCCTCTACACTACTGGGCTGTTCAGTGCCTCAAAACCTCCCATCTGCGCAGATGGCTCACATACTTCGTGATAGTATCACTCACTGATGAAGCAAAGGAGGCAATGGCCTAGTGGCATTCTCACATGGAAGCATGGAGGGGAGGGGGGGAGAGTGATTTTTGGACCAGCCCCGGATCTCGTCATAGAATCAGATGGCAGCAGGTTAGGATGGGGCACACAATGTTGATGTGTTCTCTCTCCCCTGCCAAACCCCCTACCCCCCTAGTTGCATTTGTGGTCTGATTTTGGATGAAGGCCAGAAGTTAATCGTTTTCTTCTGAATATAAACAGCATCTCAGCAGTCGACGATACATCAGCCATCTGGAGTGCAAGCGGTCCAAGGTCCTCTCCGACATGGCAACTCATTTTTGGCAGTACTGTCTGGAACATCAGGTCTCTGTGGCGGCTTAGTACCTTCAATACCAGGCGAGTCAGGTGGCGGACTGGCACTCCTGTCGTTTATGGGACCCCATCCTGTGGAAGCTCCGCCCAGAGGTGTTTGCCAACCTCCACGAAAGATGGGGTCCCTTTTCGGTGGTTCAGTTTGCACCTCAGTTGGGCCACCAACTACCCAGGTTCTTCAGTTTGAGGCCAAACCCGCCAGCGGCACCAACAGATGCCTTCATTTAGGATTATGCCCCAGAGTAAGGTTAAGCATTTCCCCAGTTCGCAATGATCACTCTGGCTTCTGCATAGATCCGGAGACCGCAAGTAGATGCAGTGATGATCATGCCGACTTGGAGGTCTCAAGTACAATTTCCGGTTCTTCTGAAATTCTTTTTTACGCAGGGTCACCGGAGACCCGCAAAGTACACCTATGCGGCCACTCCTGTTAGATTTAGGTAGGAAAGCAGTAGAAGACCTTGCGAAACTTCGCCCTTTATTGTACAAGCGAAGACTGGTGTACAGAAGAACTATCGCAATATGCTAAAGGTCTTAAAGATATAATGGATGCAGACTCCTTTCATAAGATAACCTGGTTGAAGGAGATTAGACTGTTCCTATTGAAGATGGGTATGTGTGAACTGTGGAATGACCCCTCCAATGTCGATTTTCCCTCAAAAAAGATTTTGAAGGATATGTATTTGGAATTGGTCACAATGTGGAAGGCGTCAGAACAGATTTCGGAGCCGAGACTTGTTTTGGTGCCGGTGGGATTGGTACGTGTGCTTGGAAGTTTTTTGCCTTGAAGTAGTTAGAAATATAGATTTCGAACCGGAGAGCAAAAGTTGCATTCGAACCCAATGGAGGAAAAAAAGAATCTAAGGATGGAGTTGATGCCCATGCGCACTATTGTCCAAGGAAGGAGTCACCTATCTAGTGACTACAAAGACTTTTTCCAAGACAACAACAACCTGCAAGCATCCGAGCCCAACACCAGATGGCGATCTAATGTTAAGAGTGAGATCTGCAGCTCATATGCCTCGAACACGGTGTTTCCCCACCGTGGATCCCACCACTGGGATGTGACCCGCCCAAATAGCAGAACAAAAAGTGTTTATAGATTGACAGGCCAAACCTTCAGTTGCCAAGAAATTGAGGATCTGAACTATGTTTGCGACTACGGGATCCATACTCAAACGTGTCCATCTAGTCCAAGCCAGCCTGGAGCTCTTCATGATACTATCCGTCCATGCTCTGGATAAGAGCTCCTCAGCCTGTTTGGAAATGTCCGGGTCCGATCATGTCCCCTGTAATCCGCAAAAACATCAGACCTAGGGGACCCTTCAACACCAGCCGGTGTGGAAGTTGATCCGGACTGAGAAGAGGCGGAAACAGGGAGATTTGGATTGGAGAATCCAAGGAAAGTTCTCTGCTACAGATAGTTGATTTACGTTTACAAACCCCCATAGCTCGGCTCCATAAAGGGCGGAGCTTAATACCTTCATGCAATATATCTCCAGCACCGGGCTGATTGGTTTAGTATAAGAAGATTTAAATTTGGCTGTAAGAACCCCTGCCTGTTGCTTGTGTTTTAAAACAGCCAAATCAAGTTGGCTTTTCCAACCAATGTCCTTCTGTAGGGTTACACCCAAATAGGTGAAGGCATTGACCTGTTCCAAGGGAGCTTTATTCATATAAACTTTACCCCGGAATGATCTATGTTCGTTGAAGGATATGAACTTGGTCTTCGCCGTATTAATTTCTAAACCCCAAATGCTGCAAAAATGTTCAAACCGATGTAGGGCCCTTTGCAGCCCACTGGGTGTCTTGGAGATAATTAAAGTGTCGTCCACAAACATGAGGATAGGAATATGATCACCCGCCAACACTGGGGCCTCGGTAGGAGCCAGGGAGAGGTAATCAGCCACCCCATTGACGAAGAGTGAGAACAGAGTAGGTGCTAAAACAAAACCCTGTCGCACTCCCCTGTCAACAGGGAAAGACTCAGTAACCTCACCCCTAGACCCCCACCGGACCCAGGCATAATTGTCCTCATGTAGGCGGACGATCAATGACAACCGCTCCGGGGCCATCCCCATCTCCCTCAGGACACACCACCGCTTACTATGCGGTACCAAATCGAAGGCTTCCTTCAAATCAACAAATACGGCATACAATGCCCCTTTCCCCAGAACTACTATCTTCCAGAAAATGGTAATAAAACGAAAGACCTGGTCTATTGTGCTTGTAAGGGGTCGAAAGCCAGCCTGCAGTGGAGTCAAAATTTGATTTTCCTCCATCCAGGACTGGACTGGTGGAGGAGTGTGGCTCAATGGTTAGAGCGGCAGACCCTGATGCAGATTTCTGGCCTGGGACCAGGGTTCAATTCCCGCCTCGGCAGGTCTTGGGCTCAATTTCCTCGGACCTGATAATTCTCACCTCGGTGCCTATTCTAATCATGGGCCCCACGCTGCAACTCTGGGCAATAGCTTGCTTAACCTCCACACCGGCCCCAACAGCGCTAGGATTTCTGGTTTCACCCTGGGGGTGCCCAGGAGTGGGCACTTCACAGGGAAAGCCAGGAGGGGTTCCACAGCGGTATGAGTAATAGCGCCAGGAAACCGCTTGGTGACAGTGCGTTCTACAAATACCTTGACATTTACATTTATATAAAGTCAACCTCCCCATGATCTTTTGGGGGGGGGGGGGGAATATGTTTATTGCATAAAGAACAGATCTCCTACAATATTACACAAATTATTGCCACATCCCCATCATATATATCATCACTACGCGCAATAGTTTCAAACAACGCCTATTTTACGTTTCCCTCTCTTCACCCCTATTCCTTCGTATTTCTAATTCTACCACTGGGGACACACATATGTCTCCTCTGTACATGTTCCACTTTGCCCATTTTCTAGCCCATTTCTTCGGACACCCACGGACAATAAACACTTCCTTTTCAGCAGCCATGCATTTTTCCAGTCCCCTCATCCACACTGCCACTCCTGGCGGTCGGACACATTCCCATCCTCTAGCAATTTCTCTTTTAAAAAGGGTAAAGCCCAGCATTGCAAACTGCTGCTCAGTTGCAGTAAGATCTGTGGCCTCCCATATGTTCAGTAGGCATAATCGTGACGTCGGGGTAATTTTCTTAGTTAGGGCTGACCGCAGGTTTGTAGCTACTCTGTCCCAACGATTCTGCACCATCGGGCATTCCCAGACCATATGATAAAAGCTAGCTGATTGCCCACACCCCTTGAAACATAGATCGTCTGGCTTTGACCCAATCTTTGCCAGAGTAATCCCAGTCAAGTATGAACCGTGTAGGATACGGAGCTGTATGAGTCGGTATCTAAGTGTAATGGCAGCCTCTCTGGGAGACACTAGCGCTCGTCTCCAATCCTCCTCCTCAACCCCTAGATCCTTTTCCCATTTCTCCTTAAGCTGTGTAAAGGAATCAGGCATGTGATTGCTGAGCTTCCTATAGGTGAGGGAGATTGCCTTAGTATGTAATTGTCCACCTAGTAGACGATCCTCTAGGGGAGAGTATTCTGGTATATTTGCACAATCAAGAAACGCCAGCATCAATGCGTGTCTGACTTGCAGATATCGGAAGGCTTCACTGGGTGCCAGTTGATAAGCATTCTGTAGCTCTTCAAGCCGCAAAATCCTACCCTTCTTGATCAGATCCCCCACCACTGAAATACCAATCATATCCCATTCGTCAAACCCGGGGTGTTGGCAGAGCATACCCAACCTTTGTGCGAACCATAGCGGCGTCATAGTAGTAAGTCTGTGTGCCCAGCCCGATCGGGAATTATCGAGCCTCCATATCTGCAGTGTATGCTGGGTGGGGCCCACAAATGGCTGTCTCCGTAACGTCGAGTAAAGCGCCCCTAGATAGCCTGCTCTGTCCATCTGATACCTATAGAAGGCACACGCCGGGTCATCAGGTGGGGCATATTTCCAATTATTTACCGTTGTCAATTGCGAGGCCCAATAATATAACAGAATATCTGGCAAAGCTATACCCCCATCATACCATCCTTTCGTTAATTTTTGAAACACTATTCTGGGAGCTTTTCCATCCCATAGTAGTGTACGCACCTCCCCCTCTACCGCACCAAAAATAGGCATCAGAAACTCTAGTCGGATAGTTCTGAAGAACATATAGGAAACTCGGGAGGGCAAGCATCTTAAAAAGGGCAACCCGACCCACCAGGGACAGCGGCAGGGATCTCCAATGCTGGACATCCGCCCGCAACCGAGTAAGCAGGGGCACTAGGTTGCTCTTATAGAAGAGTCCCGGATCTGGCGTAACGAAGATCCCCAGGTACTTAAAACAGTCTACCGCTACCACTAGTGCACAGTCCCTTGGAAGACAAGGAGTCCGTCCGTGAAGCATGTACAATATCGATTTGCCCCAGTTAATAGCATATCCAGAATACTTCCCAAAGTTAGTAAAAATATCTAGGACCACCCTAATGGATCCATATGGATATGCGAGGTATAACACTATATCATCTGCGTAGAGTGATATTCTATCTTCGTACTCTGCGGACCATCTCAAACCTCTAGTCATCATGTCTTTCCTTATCCACGTTGCTAAGGGTTCCTACGTTAATGCAAATAGCAGCGGCGACAAAGGGCACCCCTGCTGAGGACCTCTACGAAGGGGAAATAGTCTGGACGTGAAGTTGTTCACTCTAACCTTACCGGAGATGTCAGTGTATAGCAATCGCACCCATCGTATGAATTTCGGGCCCAGTACCGCTCTCACTAACACCTCAAACATATAGGACCATTCTATCGAATCTGTTGAATCCAAGGCCATAGAGGCGATAAGATAGCAGCGTCTTCTTTTAAATATTTCCGCCGGGCCAGCACAAGGCGACGGATATTAAGGGCCGTGTGGCCAGAACCTTCGCCAAGACTTTAGCCTCCATGTTTATCAATGAGATTGGTCTATAAGACCGACAATCTTCCACTGGTTTGCCCATTTTATAAATAACAAAAATACTCGCCAGCCGCTGGTCTGCGGGTAGGAATCCCTTTTCCCAGCTCTCTTGATACATGGCCCGTAGATGCGGGACCACGTGGGTGGCCATTACCATAAGAAATTCCACTGGGGTACCAAGATGTTTTATTATTTAAAAAAACATCCTCAGGGACACAATCGGTACCCGGAGCTCTTCCAGGTGTAACTGTATCTAGTTCCCTATCCACCTCTTTCGAGTAAATACCCCACTACTGTAAAATTTATGTACGAACGGTTCAATGTTCCATTCATCTGCTTGGGAAGCATACTGAGGTTTAAAATGCTCCACCCAAAGGTGCTGTACTACATTGTTCTGCGGGGGGTCTGGACGCCCACCCCTATCCCATTTATAGTTATCCCAAAATAATGTTGGATTCCTAGCCTCGCATGCTTCCTTTAGCTCCTGCCATCTGCCCTGGTCCCATGGCTTTTTAGCTTCCTTAACGGCTTTCCTATAATGATCCCACGTCTGTCTTACTCTATCTGGATCCCCGTTTCCTAGGGCTGAACCTAACCCGGCCCTGGCATGCCGACATTTCTCGTTATACCACCCTAGGGGTTTCTTGTTTTTAACTTTCCTGGTGTTAACTGGTTTGCAAAAATATGACTTCAATCGGTCAAAGAGGATAATATGTGCCTCTATCATTTGAGACTGCGAGTTCAAACTGTCCTCGCTAGTTCTAAGCACATCAAATACATTATTAACATCATTATTTATAGCTACCAGTAATTCCGGATACTCAATGTTACACCATTTAAGGTGGCGCATGTCATTAGTTGGTACAAGTTCTCGAGCCAGCACATCCTCCTCATTATTAAATATAGCTGTTTGGGATACTTAGCAGTTTAAAGCCTGCCGAACCCAAATCACCAGCGTTCGCCTACCCCCCCCCCCCCCCCCCCCCCCCCCCCCCATCACTAGCCGGCCTTTATCTTTCTTAACTGCGGGGACCTGGTGATTAAGATTTCCCAGTCGAAACACGTAATCTACAGCCCATGTCTCTTGAAAGAGACCTATATCATGTTCTTCAATAAAATCTGACCACTCGGGCAGGGATAATTTGGAACCTAGACCCGCAATGTTCAAAGACAATCATAACATACTATTAAAGTGTTTTGGGGAAGGGTCCGCTATTAAAGGACATTTATCCAATGTGTAAGACCGCCCTGAGCTCATATTCACCCCTATAGCTAATGGTAGATCTGTTCCTCTGACACCATCAGTGGGTGATAAGTTAAAGTCCAGTGGGTCTAAGACTATTTTATCAACTTGTGGTGAGACATTTTCAGGATGGGGGTCTGCTGGCCCATTTTCAGTGTTTTCCCAAACAACTACTGTAGTCCTGACCCTGCAAAGGATGACATCGGGCTGCACATCTGGGGTCCCTAGTTGTTTGTGGGTAATCTGACGTCAATCATAATCTTCTAGGCCTGATAACACGTCATACCTATTCCTCATGCTGTTACCCCCATATTCCCAGGATCTGCCCCCCCCCCCCCCCCCCCCCACTGATGACACTTGGACGGGGGCCATATAGTTAGCAGGGTAAAAATAGGTTAGAGGCAGAGATTTAATTTGGGTTTCCGTGCATACCTGCGCCCATCCACAGATATGCTCGGCAGCTCTTCTATCCCTAAAATTAATGATAACACAATCGCCCCTAACAGACTTTTTCCTAGTCCCCACCCAATCCACCCTTCTGGAAAATAAAATCTCTGCCGACACCATTGGGGGAAGTGGCCGGTTCGCATTAAGCCAAGGTATACTCTTGTTCTTAAGATCCGCATTGTTCTCACTTTGACCCGATCTCAGTGCTGGAACCCCCACTAGTTTTGCCACCTATGGTACAGATGCCGGGCGTAGATCAATACACGGTAAGCTATTAGAGGGTAGATCGTTGGGCACCATGCTACTTATACTTGACTGCTGGTTCACAGACAGCAATCCCTCCACCCTTTCTAAATTTCTACTCAAGGGCCGGACTCCTGTGGCACCATTCTCACAGGGCTGCAATAGGGGTGCTATGGTGGTCACAGTGGAACGACTAGTGGCAATCGTATCCTTTATTATCCGAGCGGGGGGGTTAGGACTAGCAACGGACCCATTTATCAAATCACCCGGTCTCTTTGACAAAAGTGCAGTCCCGGAGTCCCCTTTGTCCTGTTCCTGGGCCATTACTGACTCCAGGTTAAGAAGTCTGCTTTCGATGTTATCCAGTCCGTTATAGATGGGGATGCATGTCCTATAAAATAGTTGCTCCAATTTATCCCAGATGTCCTGACTCCATTCACTTGGTGACTCCAATCTGGGGCTTGATACTGGGGTGGCCGATACAACTATAGAATGTGCTTCTTCCGAACTGGATTTCGATGCTACCCCAGTGCTTTCTGTAACAACATTAGGTTTCATGACTTTAGCTTTCCTGCCCCTTTGGGCGGCACCCACACGTTTCCTTTTAGATACCATTGTAGTTTGGCCAGATTTTGAGCTTTGTGTGGATCGTGCCTTTACACTATCTCGGGAAGCTCAGTCAATGTACTACATCCGGGTGAATCAATTTGCGCATCAGTTATATCCTGGAGTTGGATTAGATAAGCCAACTGCGGCTTGTGAGGATTGAGACCCTTGGACTTCCCCGTTGCCATCAGATAAAGATACAGCAGATCCAGGGAGGGAAGTAGGGGACAACGCCCGGGCCAATCTACCCATTGAAGACCTCTTATTGAAGACGGGGTCCAATGACAGTCTCCTTTCTGTCAAATCTATTTCACGCGCTAGAGCTGATGAAGCACGTGTAATAAATTGGTCAAGAGTACCCAAAATTGACCCACCATTTGTAGTTTTTGCACCCCTTACGACCTTTGGAGCCATTACTGATGCGTGTATACAAATGTCAATGAACACTTGTAATAGCAGGAATACCCTCACGGTTTGGCTTCGATAGCTAATAAGTTGGCAAACAACCAAGGGTTAGAACACTAACCTTAATGTGTAGATATTAGAGGAGGGCCCCGTCCCATCCTCAAATGTTCTCGAACGGCTCAAACTGTCCCGGGCTTCGCATGCCCCGCGACGCGGTAGACGTGGACAACTAAATATAGAAGAATAGGGGGCGGGAAGAGAACACAGCTGCGGGCTATAACGGGGCTGCTGGTCCTCACAGTCCAGTGGCAGGTAGAGCACAGAGCACCAAAGTCCCAACAAAACTGCTACGAGCGGCACTTGTCACTATTTAGAGTCCATGCAATTAAAACCTTTATGGAAGGCCTAAAAAGAATCATTCCTCCTAGGTTACCACCCTCTCCAGTGTGGAACGTAAATATTGTTATTGCCAGGCTCATGGGACCCCCATTTGAACCTTTACACAAATGCGAACTACAGTTCCTCACATGGAAAGTAGCTTTCCTTGTTGCCATTACCTCTCTTAGAAGAGTAAGCGAGATACAGGCTTTCACCATACAAGAACCATTCTTACAATTACATCATAACAAAGTGGTCATCGGAACAAACCCAAAATTCCTTCCTAAAGTCATCTCTCCATTTCACCTTAATCAATCAGTGGAGTTACCAGTGTTTTTCCAAAACCCGGACTCTGTAGCAGAGAGAGCTCTACACACCTTAGATGTTAAAAGCGCCAATCTTTATTACATTGACCGAACCAAATCCTTTTGCAAAACAATTGTTTGTAGCTTTCTCCCCAACGCATAAAGGGAATCCCATCTCTAAAGCTAGGATTGCAAGGTGGATTGTTAAATGTATCCAAATATGCTACCAGAAAGCGAAAAGCACATTAACAATTCCTCCCAGAGCGCACTCCACGTGCAAACTCGGAGCTTCTATGGCTTTCTATTGGAACATTCCCCTAGAAGACATCTGTAGAGCAGCAACATGGTCTACAACACACGCCTTCACTAAACACTATTGTGTTGACGTGCAAGCTGCTGTAGGCCAAGCTGTTCTTAAAATTCTTTCAAACTACTGCAACCGATACAGGTGACCACCGCTAGAGGAGATACTGCTGTATAGTCTATGCTAAGTGTGAGATCTGCAGCTCATATGCCTCGAACGGAAAATGCCACTTACCAGTATGCATCTGTTCTTGGCATGTAGAGCTGCAGATTCTCACACGCCCACCCGCCTCCCCGGGACCTGCATCTGTTTCAGTTCTATCTTAATTAGATATACACACATGGACATCTTTTTTTGGGTTTCGTCCTATTCCATTCCGCAAGGAATGAATAGGACGAGACTATTGGGGCGAAACTAAGAGCTAAACTAAGCTCTCAAAAATGCGGATTTCCAGAAGAGCATGTGTCCAGTGCACGCGCTTCTATCCGCCTGACAGCCTGCCTCGCATCACCACATCAAAGCCAGCCATCTGTTGCTTCCCCAGAGTGGTGCCGCCAGCAGCTTCACTTCAAAGGGATCCGCTCCACCCCCTGCTGCATCAAAGGCTTTCATTTTGCGGCCGCGTTTATTTACTTTCATTTCGCGGTTGCGGTTTTTCTGCCCCTGTTAGGCTCGTTTCTTGTGCCTTTCTGCCCCTATTAGACTCGTTTTTCCCATTTTTCTGCCCTTTTGGCCTCTGTTAGACTCGCTTTTTTGTGCCCTTCTGCCCCTGTTAGGCTTGCTTTTTGTGCCTTTCTGCCCCTATTAGACTCGTTTTTTCTGCCCCTATTAGGCTCGTTTTTTGTGCCCCTGTTAGACCTGTTTTAGTGCCCCTCTGCCCCTATTAGACTCGTTTTTTCCCTTGTTTTTCTGCCCTCTGTTAGACTCACTTTTTGTGCCTTTCTGCCCGTTAGGCTAGTTCCCCCCCCCTTGCAACCCCTGCATCAATCAGCACCACCACATTATCACTGGGCGCGACCCCTGCATCACTGGGCGCGACCCCTGCATCACTGGGCGCGACCCCTGCATCACTGGGCGCGACCCCTGCATCACTGGGCGCAACCCCTGCATCACTGGGCGCAACCCCTGCATCACTGGGCGCAACCCCTGCATCACTGGGCGCAACCCCTGCATCAATCAGCACCACCACATTATCACTCGGCGCGACCCCTGCATCACTCGGCGCGACCCCTGCATCAATCAGCACCACCCCTGCATCAATCAGCACCACCACAGCACAACTCTGCGCAACCCCTGCATCAATCAGCACCACCACAGCACAACTCTGCGCAACCCCTGCATCAATCAGCACCACCACAGCACAACTCTGCGCAACCCCTGCATCTATCAGCACCACCACAGCACAACTCTGCGCAACCACTGCATCAATCAGCACCACCACAGCACAACTCTGTGCAACCCCTGCATCAATCAGCACCACCACAGCACAACTCTGCGCAACCCCTGCATCAATCAGCCCCACACAGCATCAGTCAGCACCACCACACAGCATCAGTCAGCACCACCACAGCACCACTCAGCTTCACCACATTATCAAACAGCACCACCACAGCACAACTCAGAAGCACCACACAGCATCAGTCAGCACCACCACAGCATCACTCAGAAGCACCACACAGCATCAGTCAGCACCACCACAGCACCACTCTGCGCAACCCCTGCATCAATCGGCACCACCACAGCACAACTCAGAAGCACCACACAGCATCAGTCAGCACCACCACACAGCATCAGTCAGCACCACCACAGCACCACTCAGCTTCACCACATTATCAATCAGCACCACCACAGCACAACTCAGAAGCACTCCACCCTCCAACTCCACCCTCCAACTCCAACCACACCCTCCACCCTCCAAATACACCATCAAACCGACTCAAAACAAAACCGTAATCAAACTCCACCCGCAAAATACAAGTCCACCAAGTTATTTTCAAAAGTTTTACCAATTACCATTATACATTACAATAACTTTTATTTAAAAATTAATTCATACATTTCATTAGAAGACATTGTTATTTGTAATATCAATACATATAAGTCACATACAAACAACGCATATTGTATTACAATTGCAAAAGGTGTCACATAAAAAAAATTAAAACTATTGGCATTGTAAAATACATAACGATTAATTCCTATATTTTCACTATTAAAAAACATAAATAAATATCATTTACAATACCAAAACATCAAACTTTCCTAAAGCGAGACCTATTGCATTGCAAATGCTTGTTCTTTCTACTAACTACATCATTTCCCATCATGGCGAAAAACAATCTAAGGATGGAGTCGATGCCCATGCGCACTATTGTCCAAGGGAGGAGTCACCTATCTCGTGACTTCAAAGACTTCTTCCAAGACAACAACCACCTGAAAGCATCCGAGCCCAACACCAGATGGCGATCTAATGCTAAGTGTGAGAATCTACAGCTATACATGCCAAGAACAGATGTATACTGGTAAGAAGCATTTTCCTGTTTGTACAGTCTTCTGTGCTTTTGTGACATCAACCAAGTGCTCAGTCTGTTCTTGTCCTGGCAACCAAATAGATTCCTATCCCGTAAGGAGCTTTCACTGAAACTGGTAATGTAGTTATGCCTAATATCCTGCAAACCGGTTTCTGGTGTTAGATCCCTGAATATAACCATTGGTAGACAAAGTCAAACACCAGGACTATTTCAAATCCAGCTTTTCAGGATTCTCCAAAGTTGTGTGGTACAATGCCTCTAAGCATATGAGGAAATGTCTGAGGAGTTCAAACCTCTCAGTGAGAGGCTTGGAAACCACATAAGGCAGTGTCCTCCCCCCCCACCCCCCCCCACTATTGCCCAATGGGTTTGTTGGCTGATGTAGGTAGTTGTATTGACCTAGTGGCTTTTGGAGCCTAGTTGCTAGAGTGACTGTGGCTTCTAAGGCTTTTACACTTGGAGCGTTCTTGGAGGACATCATGAATGCAGCTGATTAATCCTCGAAGTCTACCTTCAAGAAATTCTACTTTAAGCCAGTGGTGAATATGGCTCATTTGATGTTGAGCAAGCTTTGAACTAGTATAATCCTAGCTTCTGGTCCTTACATAGAATGAAAATTGTTCCTAGCGTGTAGGAAAGTTTTAATTCTATTAAGGACACGGAGGTGTGAGGATTATCCTCACAGCAAGGGCTATCTTCATGGATCCCACCCTATCACTAGTAAGTACGTAGATTCTGAGATAATATAATGCTTTGTGGTTCTTCAGAGACCCTGTTAATGGTTTTCTTGCAATTGTTGTTTGTGGTGCGACTTTTTGTACTGGAATCATCCATACTGATGACTTAGTTTATAGGATCAGAAGGGCAGTACTGAGGCTTGATTTGCGTGATGAAAGAGGTCACAATATGGAGTATGGACTATTGCCGATCCTGGACAAGCCTGATTGGATATTGTTGGGACGAATGTGTTTATAATGGGACTGTTATCATTGTGCCATTCCCAGAGGTTCGTGGAACTGGTCGTTTTTTCGCTTTTACAGTTGGAAATTATAACAAAAACGAGAGACAGGCTGCTATAATAAACCTGCAAAGGAAGTAAAGAATATCCTCGCCTCCGGGTATTAATAGAAATGAAACTTTCCTACACGCTAGTTAAACATTTTCTTTCAGTTGATGAGCTTTATTGCTGTAATTATGTCGTTTGTACCTGTTAGCAAGTGTTGCTTTAGCTATCAAGTTGTCAGTCCTGGAGACCGTGAATTGAGAAGCTTTTCCTTGCATTTCTGCTGTTAACCTCTCCTGAAACACTTGAATAGTCACTATTTCGCCCTATGATGGTCATGGGGTCACTTTAACTGATTTAATCACTACTTAAGAACACACATACATACATACATACATACATAGATACTTTACATTGAAACAATGTTATATTGGCTGTTAGGAATTTCCATGAGCAGAAAATGCTCTCTCTGTGGGGACTCTTTGATTAGATGCTGTATCCCCTTCCCCTATATTTGTGGTAGTTCTAAGCATGTGAATACACAGAACATGCTCACATCACCTAGTTCTTTTTGCAGGTAAGTATCTTTTTCTTTGATGGCACCAGTGTTACCAGTGGGGAAATGACATTGTTTTGGTAACTTAACAGAAGGTGTTTTGGCGTCACCCATTCATATGCCAATTTAACCTTGGCTCGGTAATTTTTCCTGCCACACACAGAGAGGACATCTCGTGCAGGGTTTCGCGGAGCCAAGATGGGCGCGCCTGAACTGGAGCCTCCGGATAACACCCTACCAAAGACCACTTTATGCCTGCTGTTAAATCATTATTATTATTTCAACCCTTTTAAAAGTAATCTATATATGCTTTTCTGAGTGTACACTTAAATGGTGCAGTTTTAATTGTAGTTTGATTACCAGGTGGCAGGTATAATTTGGTATCATTAAGAGCATGTCCACCAATGCAGGCTGCCCTTTTTAGAATAATTTTCTCTTTTGCCAGTATGTTCATTGGATTTATGCACACATTACCTGTGCAGGGCAACGTTTTAGCATTTCATCGTGTGGCCATTTCATGTAACTTATTTCTTATAATTGAGAATGCAATTTGGGGCCATCTTTATATTTCGTCTGTCGCTCGTCTAACCGAAGCATTCACACCATAATTAATTTCATTCAGTAACATAACTGTTTAGTTTTGGCAACAAAGACTTTTGGGTAAACTTAAAATCCGTACATCCCTGATCTGCTAAAGAAGCATCAGCGGGTTTTTATTGTACCAGAGGGTGGAATTGAAATGCTTATGGGTGTGGACCCTACTTTGCAAGACATCGTCATCTCAGGGTATAGTTGTAAAATTGGAGGACTTACTAACCTGCTGCCTTTGGGTTGCAACTTTTTGTGTATCCCTCGATGGTAAAAGGGGGGGGGGGAATGAGAGCCTTAGTTGTGAGAAAGGGGTTTTCTTCTCGAACCTTTTAAAATATTAGTGGCCAGGGAATAGACAGTGGGAAGACAAAATCGGGCTCTGGTTCTGGGCATACTCTCATCTTGGCAACGAGTGTGGATCTTCACATTTGGTGGCAGCAGTGGGATCTGAAAACTGAATCTGGAAACATGAGTAAGTTGCCTGGTGGTTATGTGGTGAGAAAAAGGGTGAAAATGCATCTGGGAAAGAAACAAACTCCTAGTTACAAGCAGAGAGGTAGACCTGCTAATTTTGTGAGCTGTAGCCTTCTGCTGGCAGAAGTGTCTTTGCTCTTTCTGCTTGGAGTGGAATGTTGGTAATGGGGGTAGAAGGGAAGGGAATTATTGCATGCTTTTTCTAAGGTGTCGGGTTGGAAATCAATGACAGTAGTTTCTCTTTTCTCAATAGTTTCTCGTTTCTCAAGCATGCTCCATACGATGAGCTTTAATCACCCTGTGCATGTTGGACACAGATTTGGACCAACATGTCCTGCATAGTCAACCCATCAACCCCTTCCAAGCAAGCTCCCACTGGTATATATCTACTCCTACTTGGCATGCCCCACACAGATAGTGGCCCAAACTAGCATGGAACAAGCCTGCTCTTCCCCGGCATGTCGCATACGACAGCACCCCACCCTCCCACAGGGTTTAACAGCCAATCTCTTCTTGGAATACGTGTTGCAGTGACCCAGCCTACATCAGCAATGCTCCATATAGGTACAATGACCCAACCTGGTGTACTGTAACCCTGGCACCATGGGTACAATTGCACTGACACCCTAGTTTTTGATCAGGCTTGGATTGGTAAAGGTACCTGCACCTATGTTAGTCTATAATAAGCTCCTCTTCAACTCACTCTATGCCTACGTTTGGCATAGTACCATGTGTTTGGATCCTTCGTAACGTATGCGGACAGTTGAACACTCTGCCCAATCTCAATAAGTGAGTGAAATGGGTGACCAGTTGAGGGCTTTAACTAATAGCAAATCGAAATCGCATCATTCCCACCACTGATTGCGTAGATTATTATTTTGTACAGCTGATTCCTCTGCACAGGATTTGCATGACCAGGTCTTCCAACAATTGTTTTTCTCTTTCCAGATGTTTCAGAGAACACAAAACTCCCTCCATGGCAACCTGCCCTCTTGACGCCTAGCGAAGTCACAGTCACTGACATCACGGCCAACTCAATCACCGTGACATTCAAGGAATCTCAGACAGCTGAAGGCTTCTTTCGTGACAGAAGCTTGGAGATTTAAGAAGAGGAACTATATTTTTCGTTTTTAGTAAAAAGCGGGAATCCTTTGTCAACGTGAGGTATCCAGTGCTTCTCCCAGTTCACCCCCATTCATCTGTAAACTACAACAGGAGAGATTGGTGTGTGCACGTAGAGCGAACAAGTGATGCTGCTGCTGCGGCATCAGTTAGAAATTGAGAGTAGTAGAGATTGTAGTACTTTTGGACTGGAAGTATGGTCACTGGGGGGAGGGGTGGGAGGGGATTTATCATCTGTCCAACAGTGTTGTCACTGCATGTGGGACCGAATCAGTGTCATCAGTAAGTTAGGAAGTGATGTCATTGTCCGGAAATGATTTTATCCTGAAGATAGGAACTAGAGGAAATTGTGACAGAAAAGATGGGCACAGCGAATCAATTTGAAATGTAGCGAGAGCACTATCGGATGAAATTGGACCTTCTATGAAATTGGAAGGAATATTACTGCTAGAAGAGATCAATGTCTTCTAGAAGACATGAAGTGTTATTTCTTCTGGCGGAATTTGTAGTCCTCTTCAGGACAGGAAGCAGTGATGCTGGGCTTCCTCTCTTGACATAAAAAATAGCCACTATTTGAATGTACGAGTGCAGGCTTTAACTTTTGTTGGTTTTTGTAAAAATCTGCTCTCGCCTCCTTTCAAGCAAAGTAGGTGATTGTGGACTGGGCAGAGGCTACCGTGCCATTTTTATTATTTTTTTCAAGTTGGAGAAAAGCATGGGTGCAAAGCTGAAAGCTGTTGCAAGCAGGTAGAAGTTAGAAATGTTATAGTACACGAATGAACACTCCACCCTGAATGCCTTGGACCCAGTTCCATTCTACAGTCTCCATTCTCTAAGTAGAATAGACCTATTGAGAAACTAAATGATTTTCAGCAGAAAAATGGCAGCATTTGAGGTACTTTTAGTGGGGTTCATTGCTTGAGATTCTGCATACTGGCTTGTGCACTTCTACTTTAAAGTGTGTGCCTGTGTGTGTTTATAATTGATTCTCACCTGTAGAGGGTTGGGCTGTATCATGTACTTGTCCCCCCTGATTTAGAGAGCTGCTCTACTGGAAATTCTCTGGTAGATCGGACCAACAGCAGCGAATATGTATTCTCCTGTTTTAATTTTCCAAGGAATATCTGACCTTTAAAACAGGGAAGTTACCTTTCAAATAAGGTAAATGTAGAAGACCATTTTGAAATAAACTGAGCTACTCAAGGGAGCTGCATTCTCCAAACATAATCTTGGTTAGAAACCAAGATTATGTTTGGAGAATGCATCATTAGTACTAGATTTGGTTTACTGAAAGTTTTTTTTGTTGTTTTTTTTTAAATATAATATATGGTGCATTGTTTCCTTTGAAAGTGCAGGACTGTGGGTGTAAAGTTCCCTGCTTGCAACCCTTTCTTGCATAAAATAAACTGTTCTATAAAATGTTCCTTGCTTTATAGGTCTTCTGAAAGGTTTTGCACCTCGGCCCAACATCTTTAGAAGACAAACTATTTCAAAACCACCCCCTCCTAACCTTGCATACAGGCTGAGTTTATCCTCTGTCCTCCATTTGTGGTATTCTGTCCCTTGATGATTACCTGCCCCCTTTTTCGCCATCACCTCAGACTCTCCGGCATTAGATATTTTATAGATGTTGATAAGAGTACTCAACCCGCAGTGCTGAAGAACTATAGCTTCCGGCCAAACTGGCATTTAGGGCACATCACTTTCAAGATCACCGTGTACCCAGGCATATGAATGAGATGATTATTTTTGACTAATTAGATTTTTCATTTGGGAGGACAGCAGCATTTCTGATAAACGAGTTACTATTTCACTCTTGTCAGTTTGGGATGTTTTTGTTTTGCATCCAGACTTTTTTTTAATAATATGAATATTTGTTGTTATGGAAATGTCTAACATGTACTTTGTCAACTACACTGTGAACCAACAAAGTCTCTGAAATTTGAACATAAGGCAGAGGCATGGTGTGTGAGGCAGAGAAGATGCTAGGACTGCCAATCATAGTAGTAGGACATCCTTTAGTTTGTGCCAGTACTGATCATGTGCCCTCCATAGTGTTGAGAGCACTATTCCACATGTTCAAGGAGTGATCCACTGTCTCTTCTGGTGTTAGGGGTTCTCTTCCATATGCATTAGCCCTGACCTAGTACCTCCTACGGTGTTGGGGGCACTCTTCCTTTGACACAGCAGTCACCCAATGCCCTCTTGGTGTTTAAGCAGTCTTCCTCTGACACAGCCATCCATTATGTAAAGGGCTTTCTTTCGCCGAGACCCTACTGACACAAAGGCTAAATTGTGTTGGTGGCAATTCTTCCATTTATGCTAGTAGTGGCCCAGTGCCACCCTTGGTATCGGGGGAAAAGTAGATATGTGATTACTGATACAATGGATGCTATCATGTTAAGTAGCGCACTTCTTTTTTGTGCCACAACAGGGAGGAGAAAATGTTCAATGTGTAGAGTCCCAGGAAAACACTCATAGGGAATGAGCATTTGAGAGGGCCATCTCCATGTGCAAGGTAGGGTATGTGAAAGCTATGCAGGAATCTATAACACAGGATAGTGTCTTTGTTGAAAAATGCAAACCAAAATACCCCAAAATAACTTCTGTCACACAAGCACAGTCAAACTGCAGGAGGGAAGTAAAGATTGCCCATGGTTTAATTGTCTAGTGAGGCACAGTGGCAGTTAATATTTAAAGAAGACTGATGCCCAATGGTGGTGGCCTTAGCACAGCAGATTCAACAGCCAATGCATCAGCATGAGATATTAGAGGCAAACTGATGCCCACCTTTTTAGACACAGGTTTTAGTGCAGAGAGGGTGCTCAGCAAAGGCCCATTCAGTACGTGAAACTTTGATTTGCCTGAACTGAAATATCAGAGATTCAGTATATTTGCAAATAAAAAAGGAACAGAAGGGTAAAATGAAAAGAATTTGAAACTATCAGACAGGCCTGGACAGCTGAAATAAGTTATAACCAATGTTTTAGAAGATGGTACAGATTAATATTTTGCCATTCAAAATATTAATCTTCCCACAAATGAAGGGATTAATATTCAGTGTTTCCACAAATTAATTTGCGACCTTGGGTCTTCTTTAAAAACAAAAAAAAATAAGTAGAGGCTCTAAATGTCTCCTCGATCAATGTTGAGATAGCTTGTCTTGGAACTAGGTTAAACTTTAAATAAAGAGATAACGTGTTCCTCTGTGCATAAAGGAGGCTTGGCTTATCTGAGATAATCCCCCTTTAGTTGCTGCTGAGGGTCTAATGTTTTTCTTATAAATGCGGTCAGAGATTTGAAGATATGACCAGCAAGAGATCTATGGAGAGCCTATAAACGAGCTTTTTGTTTCCTAGAGGTGTTCCTGGTTTGTCCGTTAGAATTACCTATGTTCCAGGGTAGTTGGCCAGCTCTCCCTCCCTTCCATCTGTGGATTTCCTGAATATTTTAGTTTGTTAGCCCTGGAGCACCACCCACTGATTAAACTGAAGTGAGCCACTGAAAAAACGGGGGAAACCAACTACTTACTTTTTTTCCAATTCGTTTTAGTTGAAAGATCATGACTACATTTATTAACCAAATGTTGATCCTTTTTCAGTTTGCTAAAATGTAAAGAACTGAGCGTCTTTAGGAGGACAGCGGTGGCCTGAAAACATTTATTTTGGGGATGGGTGAGAACCATACTCTGGGGGCGCCAAAAGTATTGGTTATTTTCTGAAAGCTGATGTGTAAAAGGACACCTATTAGAAGCTGCATCTGTATGTGCGAGATTAGTCTCGGATCACCAGGTCTTGTCCAGTAAACTCTCTATTTTGTATTTGTTTTGCGGGGGCTGAAATGTGATATGAAGTGAACCATGTGCCGTTTCAGACCTAGAGTCAGGGAGAACGAACAGAGTCTGATGCGGAGGGGACTGTCGCTCTGCATTCCCTCCATGGGGGAAAAGCATCAGCAAACGCCATAGAACACATCTTCAATAAGCCTTTAGGAATTTTCGTGGTTGCAACATGCAGACTGTACTTTCCTTTTCTCCTCTTTCCAGTTCTCTGCCCCCACCCTCCCCCAAAAAACCTTGGCCTACTACTCTTCTAATGATTTCCTCCTCTACTTTCCATCCATAGCTTTGCATCCCCCTCATCAGTTCTGCTTGATCTGCCGTTTGCTCTCCCTGCAACAATCCATCCTTAATTTTCTTTCCTGCGCATAACTGATAGTCATCTCTGCATTGTCAGCTCATCTTTTTCTTCCCCAGTCTCAACAGTTCCTGCCTCCCCCATTGCGTTTCCCTTCTGTTCCTCGCTATTTTTCTCTCTCCACTAGCTCCTGATTATCATCAACTATTGCTGTTTGTCACTGCTGACAGACTCTTTAAATTGGGTTCCAAATCCACAAGTAAAAGCGTAACCTGGGTTGTTCACCTCGTTCTCCTTGTGTAGAACATCAACCAGTCTGTTCTGTTGACAGCTTGCACTCTGTCACATATGTCTTAAATATTTTTACCTCCTCCAATGTTCTCTTTATCCCATCCGCAATATATTTCAGTCTTGTATGTTCAAAGAATGTTTTGTTCCCCAGTGGGGCTTTTTCCTGTAAATCTCCTGGCTATTTTATGGAAAGTAGGTGAGCCAACCTTGGTATGGAGGGGGGGGGGGGGTCGTTATGTCTCAACCCAGGATAATCCATGCTTCAGGGCTAGGCAATTTAATTCCAGGCTGGGATGCAGTTCTTGTATCTTTTTTAATAAACAGACCCAGTTTTGCTTCTTTTTTAATAATCAGACCCAGTTTTGTAAAAGTAACAAGACCAATTGTAGAGTATAGTCCCAAATTTGTGTCTGATAAAGCAATTCAGCTGACTTAAAAATGAAGTGGATTACAATGGTGTATTTATGCTTAGAACAGGTTTCCAACGATTCCTTCCAGATAAATGTGCTTACCGATATGCAGCAGACACGTTCCTTCTCCCTCACTCATTGTCTGCTGTGCATTTTTTGCAGAACTCTATGTATGAAGACTTTCATGTTCAGTTGATGATTGTTTTTCATTGGAAAGCTTTTGCGCCGAAAGCAATGTGTTAATTGGTTGTTTTAAAAAGACTGCCTTGAATGTATATTTTTTTTTGGGGGGGAGGGGTGTGGGGAGGGTTCGAGCAAATGAGGCCTGGAAAGAAATGTGACTAGCCTGCCCCAATTAGCCTTGCACTATATACATAATAGACTATATATAAATGTATATAAAGTTTATTTGTCAGCACTTAAAACGGGGCATTAACGTTTCTCCATATGAATAAACTGCAGTACGTTTGAAACTCCTTTGGCCTCCAGCTAGCAGGATACAATGACTTATTTCTGCCACCCCCGGGATATTTGCATTCAAGCCTCTTTCATCCCGTGGCTAATACACACCAGTCACTCTAGTGTTTGTGTGTTATTTTTTGAGAGTAAGGGATATTGTTTCTGCTCTAGACCAGTTTTATTTGAGGGTGGGTTGTGTGGAAGAGCACTCAACTAGTTTGCATTGTTTCATTTTGGTTATTTTAGGAAATAAGGGGATTCTATCTCTTAGATATTTCGAAAAGAAAATAATAAAAAGTCAATTTTGAGCTTTCCATGCAAAAAAAGCACAAATATGCTGCTACTGGACCTTTTGGAGGAGTTGTGATGTATAATAGTGGAATTGAGCACTTCAACACAAAGTTAATGTTATGTGAAAAACTGGAGTGTCTTTTGAAAAAGAAACAAATGGTGCCCCCCTTTAAAGGATGTTCAAATGCGCGGTGATTCTTCTTAGAACTAAACTTGTTTATTCAGTGCCTCACCAATGCAGGTTTCCAGCACTTAAAAGCAAAGCCTTTCTTTATTTCAGCTTCAAAACTGGTTCTTCACTGGTATTGGTTTTTAACACCTGTTTTTTCTTGTACAATGGATGGGTTATACAACACTTGCATTTCTGCTGGCGAATTAAGCTATAGACAAAAGGAAACAGACAAAGTGATCACCAGCCTGCATCAGTGAGGTATTTTCAATTCTCTAACCTTGAGCTAGAACTGTTACATTAATTGATTTTTTGCATACATGGAATAACTGTGGGATGCCCACTGACTCTGAACCACATTTTTTAGAGTTCTCAGGCACTAATACATAGACATGGTCATTTAAGTTTTGGTATCTTTAGTCCAACCCCTTAAATTTGCTAAAATTGAATTGCTCATCCAATACACTTGCCCTGAACCAGCGACAAGTGAATTCTTCACATACGGAGGAGAGGTTTATAAACACAGGGAACATGGAAGATAGATGATGCTAGCTACCTTAATTCCCACTATTCTAAAGAGCAACTTGAAGCAAGATTTACCAGGATTAAAAAAGAAAAGAGGTAGACTAGACCGGGAAAAAAAAAAATTCCTACTGCTACGGATAAGCTTGCTGCTTTAAGAGAAGTGTGTGGTCACATTCCTTGCCAGACCTTGCTCAGGGGAGGGCTGGGTTAACTAGGGAGACTGGGCAGGCGTTTTTGTGTTTTCTGCTTGCTTACGAAGAGAGGTTACTACTATATTTTTGTATGGATGCAGTAAAGGTATATATAGAGTGTCTATTTATGTAGAAAATTCTATGCGACTGTGGGAAAATTATTTGTTTGATTATTAAATGCAGAACTTCAAGGTTACGTGTGTGGTGTCTTATTTTTGCATGGCTGTCTTCAAAGTGTGGTTCCCACCTGGAAGACCACAGGGCAGATGAGAGCATTAGAGTCCAAACTGTGGTGGCTGAAATAATTTGCCCGGGTGCCCTGAGGCTGTCTTAAGGCTTTGCAAACTGGGTCAAGTGCAATCCTTCCTTCTCTTTGTTTTGGGGGTAGCAAGGGTGAGTAGTCGCAGACTTCTCAGGCTGGCTGCGTTGGAGCATGAGCTCAGAACTCAACAGCCCTTTGCTGGCTTTTTATCCCTTTTTTCCACACAGTTGAACTAAATACAACACAATTCAGTTGATGTAGTAAATACAGGGGTTCTACCTGTTCAGTACATTCTCCTGCATGGTCAGCACTGGCAACTATAGTCCCCGGAGACAGGAGGCCGTTCTCTGAAAATGGCTGGACCACCAAGTTCCTCTGGGGATAGGCAAGGTGCAGATTACTTTAACCCACAAGAGTTTAGATGATTAACTCTGTTCCTTAGTTTTACCCCAGATATTAATGTGGGCAAAAAGTCTCAAATCCACTCGCTTGAATCCTTGGACCATGTAGTATTCCTGGTGTTCTGGCCTCAGGCAAAGTCCGGGGTTACCTGCTTGATGGCTCTGCAGATGGTGGGGGTCAGGTGAAAAACACATCCACTGCCTGCACGGCTGCTTCCTTTCAAAACACTGATCGCCGCACAAGTTCAGGATGGAAGCCCATTACGCTGCTGCAATGCAAGTGCAGACTGGTCCTATGGTAAGGCAGTAACAGCCCCCCTCTTAACAATTTGCCAGTGATGATGTGTCTTCAGTATTTGTGACCTTCCAAGGCAGCCAGGGCTCCTTTTCAGTAGTGATGCAGCTTCCTCCTCCATAGGCAGTGGCAGCACCATTGTGACCCACAGTGACTGACAGTGGACTCAATGGTAGTTGTGTTTGTAGCAGGGACTGTGTTACAAGACTGGTAGACCCACTGATGACAAGGGTTGCTACTGGCTCTACTTAAGCATAGTCTTTTTTTTTCTCAGTGGTCCTCACACTGGGAACATGCCGAGCCTCTCTTAGTCTCACTTCCTGCAGCACGTGTCACTCTCCTTCACTATCTCAACAGGCACGGCTACTCTGCAGACTCTCTGCTCCTTCAGTAGAGAGAGCAAACTTCAGGTGATGTTCCTTCTCTTCTGGGAAACACTCTGTCAGCCAGACACAAGTTCTAATCACACAGCAGTTCTTGGAGTTCGCAGAGCTCTCCCTTCCTTGATCATGAAGAACCCGGAACTGGAATAAAGTAGGGTGGTTTGGATTCTACTGTTATATAGATTATCTGGAAAGGAGATATTAATCCACTGTTCGGCTTCAGAATCAGTTTGGGCTGGTTTTCCCTCAAATAACATTTCGAATAGACTTCTAGTGTGGATTCCTCACTTTTTAAATATTTGCCAGGCATCCAACTAGATCTGGAAACTTTTCGGCAGTACCTATGTGTAACAGAAGGTGCGCTCCGCACTGATTCCAGTCATTGCTAGGAATGATGTCTGCGGCCTATATAGGTGCCACATCTGTGCACTGACATTAGTCCCTTTCTTTCTGCACTTCCAGATCTGGAGCTCCCTCTTGTCTCGAGACCTTTACCTTGATTTTTTTTTTATTTTTATTTTTTTTTATTTGGGGTTCAACTATAAACGTGCTGAAGTCACACCAGACTCCTCAGATGCTTCCTTTTATCGGAGCAAATCTGGACACATTGAGATGTTGCTTCCCCCCGGGAAGGAGAGTACGGGACTTCAGGGGATGATCCTTATCTGTTAGCCTCAGTCCTGGATTTTAGTGAGGTCGACCCTGAGGCTGCTGGGATTGACTGCCTCCTGCATCTTGGTGGTCGACCACTCTAGGTGGTAAATGCTGGTTCTCTAGTGGGATCGGAAATCCCAGTGGGCTCAACATCATGGGGCCATCTCTGACCACATTAAGGTTTCAGAGGAGCGTGTGAACAATCTGCAGTGGTGGATACTTAACTGCTATTGGGTCAGTGGCATACTGTTACCCACCCAGAGATGGCAGTGGTGACCAATGCATTGCATCTGTGCTGGGGTGTCCACCTGGGGGAGGTGGAGATCAGAGGCCTCTGGTGGAGTCCTGTCTCCACATTGAGATTTTCCTGCCCTCCATCAAGACGTGGCTGGTACAGGTACTCGTTGGCAACACCGCTGCCATGTGTTACTGCAACAAACAGGGCAGTATGTGGTCATGCACCTTGAGACAGGAGGCCGTTCTCTGAAAATGGGTGTAAGACCAACACATTTTCTTGTTTGTGAACCATGTGGCAGAATCAGTGACTGCCAGGGTGGACAAGCTCAGCTCACTACTCCTAACACAATGTTAATTGCAATTACACCTGAAGCTGATGTAAGGTCTCTTCCACAAATGGAGATTTGTTGTTCATTGCAGACTACATGCAGCAGCAGCACTTTTGTACGTAGATGTTTCCAAGTAGTCTCTCGCTCTGAGGAATGTTCCACCTCAAATGGAACTCGGGGCTTTTTTTTTTATAAAGCTATTTTATTGCAGTTATAAATCATTTGCTAAGAAATTTTAAAGGGCGCTGTTGTGCACCTTCCCACAGCTCTGAGTTAAAAAACAATATTCATGCAAGTATGATAGCAGCAAACAAGTGGTAGATATTGCATACAGTATCATGTGTATGTGGGCCCCGTGGGAAACCTAGCCCCCAGTTCAGCAGCAAAGGTCCGTGGTGCCTCAGGCGATGAGTCAGGGTGCTGTAAACCTCTACCAATGTCTCTCCAGCCCTAGCTGTGTCGAGTGAACCTGTCCCCGTTGGTCTTTCTGTATATTTATGGCACTCATTGTCTGCCCACCTTATTAGTTCCTTTTTCCAAACCTCCACTCGTAGTCCCCCTGGGCCCTTCCAGTTCCTGGTTATTTTCCTCTTTGGCAGGATTGCACCAGATTTTGGAACCTACTTGTGGTCATAGTTTTGGCAGTGTGTGGGAACCAATTTAAAAGACAGTGGCCAGAAGTGTACGGGACCTCCCTCTTGGTGACCTGAGCTAACACTCCCATAATGGCCTCCCAAGAAGCCATCAACCACGGGCTCTCACAAAACATTTGGAGAAACTTTGCCTCTCTCTTGGCCCACCTAGGGCATTCGCATCATCTACGCGTATGTTGATCCTCCCCTGTGTAAGATATGCTCTGTAGTATCTAATGATTGAGAAGTTTAAAACAGGCATTTCTAGGCACTTTGAGTGTTCGTTCCACAATGGTCTCCCAGTCTTTCTCCAAAATGGAAATCCCCAAGTCTTCCTCCCACTGGGCTTTAAGGGTTTCTAGGGGTAAAATCATGTCCCCTTGTAACCTTCCATACAGACAGTTGACCGCTTTAAAGGTTCCTGATGAAGTGACCACGTATTGGCAAGCTGTGGCATTTGTTTGCTTGGCCAAGTCCGTCCCCCAGTGCCTACGCATGGCTGTCATGACCGCACCATGAAGAAGGAAGTGACCCCTAGGAAGATCAGATCTCTCACTGAATTCTTAGAATGGAAGTAATAGTTCATCCCCCAAAAGAGCCCCGATTGTCGTTGCTCCTGCGGCCACTGAGTCTGCCAGTTATCCAGTATTATGGGTGTCTTTCATAGATTCACATGCCTGAATCATTCCCATTCGTCGAGACGGGAGTCCCCGGTACATATAAAAGTAATGTCCTATAGACATACATAGAGAAAAGTAGGCCTAAGGGCCATGCCTTAGTAGCCTATCCATGTCCTTTTGTAAAAAGGACCAAATTCCATAAGGTAGCCAATCAGCTACCACCTCCCTCTAGAACCTTCCTGTCAGGAGCCTCAGTCTCTCAGATTTTCTACCGCACGTTGTGCTAGGGAGTCTCCACCTGAGTTCTCCTCAGGTTTCAAAGTTTATCTCTTTCTCATAGAAAATTGGAAATTTCCTTCAAAACTCAACTATGGCTGATCAACAGAAGAAGAGCTTGCTCATCCTGTGGTAAGAAAAGACTACACGTCGATGACAAGCATGAAACTTGCCTGTACTGTCTTTATCCTGATCATTCTCCCAAAGAATGTCGAATATGTAGAACATTCTCTACAAAAACACTTAAAGACAGAGAAGGAAGGCTGCTCCTCTGGTTGAACAGACTAAAAACCAGAGACGACCTGGAGTCTTCAGAGGATGGTGAGATGGCTTCAGTTTCCTCAAAAATATCCTTAAAGAGGCCAAGGGTTACTTCCCCTAGCCCTTCAGACGTTCCTCCTAAAAAGACTCCCTCAAAGTCTTCAGAGGCAAAATCTATCATGTCTATTAAGGAGGCGCCTGCCTTCAGGAAGCCTGCGCAGTCGTCGACAACAAATCCGTCAACGCTTCCCTCAGCGATGAGGAAATCCATCTCTACTGTCTATATTTCTACATCGACGACGGTGGCGTCATCAGCATATTCATAGACGACGACTACTCCATCGTCGGCGGGTAAGCCTGTGTCGTCTATTATTCTCATAAAAAAAGCACTCCACGTTGCCTAAGATTCCATCGACGACGACAACAGCGTTGACGACAATACCAAAACCGTCGACGCCTATTCCGCCGACGAAGACCCCCCTCGACGACGGGCGTGTCGTCGTCGAAGACATCGACGACGGTAAAAACATCATCGTCGACGAAGAGTCGTCAAGCGCATCGACAACGAAAACATCGTCGACGAGCGCACCGTCGACGACTAAGACCTTGTCGACGAGCGCACCGTCGACGACTAAGACCTTGTCGACGAGCGCACCGTCGACGACTAAGACCTTGTCGACGAGCGCACCGTCGACGACGAAGACCTCGTCGACTAGCGCACCGTCGACGACGGAACCGCCGACGAAGATACCGTCGACGAAGATACCGTCGACGAGCACTTCAGTTGGAATTCAGTCGACGACGCCATCCACGACGATACCATCGACGCTATGGAAACAATCCAACTTGATTCCACCCAAAAAGAGTACAAAGGATCCAATTACACCGGATTTAACGTCTCCAAGGAGGGTTCAAACATTGCTCCCATCTAAACTACTGCAAGGTGACGAATCGACGATGACAAGTACGATCAGGCCACCAGTCCTTCAGATCTTATTGTGAAATGCCAAAGCACAGATGAGGATGCCGATGAAATGGAGATAACTGAAGAAACTGCACATTCACAGGTACAGAATCAGGTCACACCTATGGTATGCCTTCCAGTATCCATAGTCTCAGATCTACAGTACTTGATACAAGACTACAAGAAACTATTTCCTGACTCGCCAACGGCCCCATCAACGGAAAAAACTCCGGTCTCATCTGGGCCGACCTCATCTCAAAGACTAAGACCATCACCTTTGGTGATATCGAGAGAGAGAGAGACAGTACAACATATCTCGTCTACTGACGACGAGGGTGAGGAACCAGAAGAAGGGGAGGTTCGGGGTGACCTTTCCGACCACAGGGACGATGAAGACTACATCGCTCCATCTCCAGCCACACCGGAGCCCACTACATCGGACTCGCCGCCAGCAGACATTGGCGGATTCCATAATTTAGTGGAGAGTGGCCACGAGATTCCATATGACTTTGGATTCCACTGAAACGGACTGTTTCTTATATGATTTTAAAGACCCAGTCAGAAAAACAACTAGATCAATTCCAATCATTGATCACCTATGGGAACAAGGGCAACAATTAATGCAGACACCAGCCACGGTCTCCGCAGTGGTACCCAGACTGGATAAGAAATATAAGGCATCAGCAACTGCACCAACATGCCTTACTGGACATCCAAAGCCAGATTCCGTGGTTACCCAGGCAGCACAAAAGAACTCTAGAAATCCATCCTCTCCATTCTCAGCACCACCAGACACAGAAGGCAGAAAACTAGACGGTATTGGCAAACGCTTTTCAACCACTTCAGCCATGACCATCAAAGTAGCTAACTCCATTGCACTACTAGGACGCTACAATAGGCAATTGTGGGAGGACATTGCCCCATATCTAACAGAACTGCCTGATAACTTACACAAGGAAGTTCAAGCACTCCTTAAAGAGGGACAAACGTCAGCATCAGAGCTTATTGACTGCGCCGTAGATGTCGCAATGACCGGCTTCAGACAGCTAGCGGGTGCTGCGGTCTTGCGAAGACAAGGGTGGCTCAAGGCAACATCCTTTCGTCAAGAAGTCCAAACTAAAGTACTTGACATGCCCTACGACGGCCAACACCTCTTTGGGGAGAAAATAGACGAGGCCTTACAGGCAATCAAAAAAGATACGGACACTGCACAGGCGCTTGGCACGTTACAGTTTAAAAACCAGTCCTTTCGAGGGAGTAGGGGTAGAGGTCAGCCCTCTTACAGAGGATGTTACCAGAGCAAATCCTCTTACTCATATAACCAAAGCCGAACGCAATACCAGCAGCGGCAACAGCAACAAGGTCGTCAGACCTCCATAGGAAAGTCCAACTACAGAGGAAGAAACCAAAGGAAACCCTCTGGCGGACGCCAATGACCGTTTACAACAGCCAGTCCATCCACCATCTCGTTCTTTCAAAATTGGAGGAAAATTGACACACTTCCTCCACAATTGGAGATCAACAACTACAGATCGGTGGGTACTCCAATTGATCCAATACGGACATTCATTGGAATTCAATTCAATTCCCCCGACAACTCCTCCTCGCAAGCTCCAACACAGGCACCTACGTCTACTCCTTCAAGAGATCTCCTCAATGTTAAAGAAAGGAGCAATAGAGCGAGTACCATCAGCTCACAAAGGGAAGGGATTTTATTCCCGCTTCTTTCTAATACAACAGCAAAGGAAAAAATGGATGCCCATCCTAGATCTCAGGGCACTCAATACATTCTTGAAGAGTCAATCGTTTCGGACGGTGACTATCCAAGAGATCTTGGGATCGCTGGAGGAAGGATACTTTGACATCTTTAGACCTACAAGACGCATATTATCACATCCCAATACACAAACTCCACAGAAAATTCCTCAGATTCGCAGTAGCGGGTCAACACTACCAATTTTGTGTCCTCCCATTCGACCTAAAATCAGCACCTCGAATCTTCACCAAATGTCTCTCCCCTGTGGCAGCATTCCTAAGACAACATGGACACCAAGTCTTCCCCTACCTCGACGACTGGCTGGTGAAAGCACCATCTACAACAAGCGCAGCAGAGTCTTCCAACGCCTGTCTAGAACTTTTTCAGCAACTGGGCTTGACGCTCAAATCACGAGAAGTCTACCTTACAGCCCTCCACAATTCTAACATTTCTTGGGGCAACTCTGAATACGGAATGTTCAAAAGCATTTCCCTCTCAAGAGAGGAAGCACAAGGTTATTACCCTGGCCACCGCAGTAGCTTCAAAGAAAACCATACGGGTCCGTACTTTCAAGTCCCTTCTAGGGATGATGTCCTCGTGTATCCTGCTCATTCCACACTGTCGGCTCAGGATGCGTCCCCTGCAAGAGGCCTTGACCAGACAATGGACTCAGAGCACAGGCTCTTTTGAGGATCATATCGTGATTACTCCATAAATATCCAAGGCCTTGCTCTGGTGGAGATGCCCAAGAACCTTTCGCAAGGACTACCATTCCTGCTACCGGCAACTCCACACGTAATAACTACAGATGCCTCTCTAGAAGGATGGGGAGCGGTCCTTCAAGAATTACAAATCAGCGGCAAGTGGACGGAACAGGAAAGCCAGCTCCATATCAACCTCTTAGAACTGAGGGCAGTTTTCCTATCTCTGCAAGCCTTCCTCCCACGCATCTCAAACTCTCCAGTGCTTGTCAGAACAGACACCACGACAATGCACTACTTGAACAAGCAGGGAGGGACGTGTTCGCTTACTCTATCTCGCGAATCGCAGAAGATTTGGAACTGGCTAGTGCTCCACAATATCACACTGACAGCAGAGTATGTCCCAGGCAAAGACAACGTCATAGCAGATGCTCTAAGCAGACAGAGATCCCTATCCCACGATTGGGAACTCGAACAGAAAGTGCTGAATCGCATATTCTTGAAATGGGGGAGGCTGCAGATCGACCTCTTTGCCACCATGGAGAATGCCTAATGCCTAATGCCGCAACTTCGCAAGTTGGCATCCCCAGTCGCGGTCACTCGGAAATGCATTTTCCATCGCATGGCACAACGTGTTTGCGTATGCATTTCCGCCATTTCCCCTCATTCCAAGAGTCCTTCAGAAAATGAAAGTGGAACGCTGTACACTGATTCTGATCGCCCCGTTCTGGCCGAGGCAACATTGGTTCACGGACCTCCATCGCCTCTCAGTCCAACCGCCAATCCGTTTGGGTCAACATCCAACACTACTCACAATGTCAAAGGCCAGGTACTGCATCCGAATCTGAAGTCTCTCAGTTTATCGGCATGGCTCCCGAGTATCGAGAATTCCATCAACTAGACATTCCGCAGGAGTGCAAGGAGGTACTCGCGAAAGCAAGAGCAGACAGCACAAATAAAACCTATTCCTTGAAACGGAAACGATTTTGCATGTGGTGTAAGGACAATGGTCTCCATCCTTTCCGGATTGCCCCAGAGCAGCTATTACCATATCTGTTACAACTGGCACAATCGGGACTTGCGCATGCCTCTATCAGAGTTCATCTGGCAGCAATTTCCCGGTTTACAAGAACACCAAAAGGACCCTCTCTCTGGTCTCACCGGTTAATAAAGCAATTCCTTAAAGGGCTCTACAGATCCTTCCCTAGACCAAGAAGAGTGCCACCAACATGGCATTTCAATGTGGTACTCAACCAATTGATGAAACACCCTTTCGAACGAATCCATAGGGCGGATCTCAAACATATATCCTGGAAGACAGCCCTTCTATTGGCTCTGACCTCAGCTAGAGGGGTCAGCGAACTACAGGCTCTTTCAATACAAGATCCCTTCATGCAGTTCAAGGAAGATAGAGTAATTCTAAGAACAAATCCTCGATTCGTTCCTAAAGTCCCGTCAGACTTCCATTTAAATGAACCATTAGTCCTCCGATCTTTCTTCCCAAATCCCAGTACTGCGGCTGAAAGATCCCTGCTTTCCTTGGACCTAAAGAGGTGTCTTAAGTTTTACCTTGACAAAACAAAACATTTCAGGAAAACGAACCAGCTTTTCATCGCTTTCAGCAGACCACGAAAGGGCATGCCAATTTCCAAACCAAGCATTTCAAGATGGATATCTTATGCAATTGCCTTTTGCCATGACAAAGTAGGAAGGCCATTACAATCCAAAATCCGAGCTCATTCTACAAGAGCTGTGTCCACATCGGCCGTACTATTTGCTGGTGTGCCAATACTGGACATTTGCAGAGCAGCGACCTGGAAGTCACCGCACACATTTACCAGGCACTACTGCTTGGATACGGAACTGATGCAAGATGCAGCTGTGGGCCAGGCTGTGCTTCGCCACCTATTCCAATGAGGCGAGCCTTCCTCCTTCCCACCATCTTTCACTGGTATACACATTTATTTACTTACTTTTTGTTCCTTTTTGATGGTTCTTAGTCGCATGATATATATATATATATATAAAATCTCAGACTGCTTATGCTGTTTCATCAGAAATGTGCATAATGTATTGCTTACTACTCTGATTCAGGCATGTGAATCTATGAAAGACACCCATAATACTGGATAAGAAATGCGTTACCTGTAACTGCAGTTATCCAGTATTGGTGTCTTTCATAGATTCACATGCAACCCTCACCTCTCTCTCTAACAAGTATTACGCCTACCTAGCCTGGTGCTTACGAAAATCTGAGAGACTGAGGCTCCTGACAGGAAGGTTCTAGAGGGAGGTGGTAGCTGATTGGCTACCTTCTGGAATTTGGTCCTTTTTAAAAAAGGACATGGATAGGCTACTAAGGCAAGGCCCTTAGGCCTACCTTTCTCTATGTATGTCTATAGGACATTACTTTTATATGTACCGGGGACTCCCGTCTCGACGACGGGGAATGATTCAGGCATGTGAATCTATGAAAGACACCAATACTGGATAACTGCAGTTACAGGTAAGTTACACATTTCTTTTCGCTAATCTCCCCCATGTGAGAGCTCTGCCAGGAACCCCAGGGGGGATGACTGGAGAATACGGATACTTCACCCACGTCTTCTGCAGAATTCTAGTCCAGCATCGACGCAGCACTGAAATTTTGCAGTGTCCCCAGCTCTGGGACTATGCAGGGAAAGCAGTACTCGAGAGAGCCTATGAAGATCAGAATAGGAAGGCCCATTTCCCCCCATTGGGATGAGTCTGCCCGCCATCCACTGCACCAGCCATTAAAGCTGCTCCGCCAGATGGTAAGTCTCAGAATAGGGAAGTGCCAAACCCACCCTCGGCCTCTGCAGTGTGGTCAATGGCACTCTCCTGTGGCCCGATCCCCAGATCACTCGTCTGGAGCATGTTCATTAGCAGTCTTTTCCATCTAATTGCTGATTGGCAAAACTCGAAGGTTGACCTGTGGTGGGGTACTGTTAGCAGTAGTAGTAGTAGTAGTTTAGCTTTATTTCGATATTTTTCATATCATAAAAAGCAATACATGTACATTAAAAAACATTAAAATCCAGTACATAAGTAATAACATACAATATAAACAACGGGCTGCATAAAAAGTCACATAAAAGCAATCTAAGATAGTTTTAGGCAAGATATGAAAGTCTATTAAATCTGATGCGCCATGCCCAGCCTAAGAATATGGCCAGACCACAGGCAAACAGGGGCCGAGGGTCTGTTTTTAAGATTCTTAGGGCCTCCTTATGGGATCTAGTCCCAAGTTCTCTACAAAGGGGCTTCAGCCATCTACGGCGAGGGCCAGCATAGGCCGGGCATTCGAATAATAAGTGGGAGTCTGTCTCCAGCTTGTCCAGACAGCAAGGGCAGAAAGGAGTTGTCTGCACAGGAACCTTCCAACTGGCAGTCAATTTACCCACTGGCAGTAGGCCTACCCTGAATCTGAAATATAGAGCCCTATCCCAAGTGGATAGGATAGTATCTAGGTACGGCTCGCAGAAATGCACCTCCTTCACCAAAAGAAATTCCATCGTTGACCTGCCCAGATTGGTGTTGCTATTCCTGCCATCAGTCACCCAGCTCCAGTATAATTTCTTCAAAATTGCCTTTGGTGGGGCAAATCTAGAGGTCCAAGCATCTTCGAGGCCCAGGTCTATTAGAAGGCACTTGACTGTCTTTAGCCACTGGATCTTCGCCCAACCGGGCGTTAGAAGGATTTCCTTTAGGCCATCTGCTTAACTGGAGAGTTCAGGGACTCTCCAAATACGTGCCCATAAAAGAAGTGGGCGCAACTTCGCTTGATCGCTGATTGGGCGAGTACCCATATCTAAAAGTAGAGGGAGGGTTGGTATGCTATAAGGGAGGCCCATTAAGTCCTTGTGAAATTTACTTTCGGAGCGAGACAAATGGTCCACGTTCTGCACACCCCATAGTTCTGCCCCATAGAGAGATGCACTGACACCTCGAGCCCTGTAAATATCAAGGACTGGTGCAATTGGTTTTAGGGAAGAGGCGCGTTGTTCTCTGAGGAGAGCCCCCACCACCCTCTTATGGGTCAGCAGCATCTTTTGGTGATGGGGTTTCCAGCTCATAGAGTCACAGACGGATGCCAAGATAATCAAACTCCCTGACCCTCTCGAGTGGATCTAGATCTAGGGTGGGTGGTCTAACTGGCTTCTTCAGTGGATTTAGGACCAGGAACTTAGTTTTCCCTGCATTTATGACTAAACCCCTAGAGTTGCAGAAGGACTTAAAACTGTTTAGGAGACTCTGCAGGCCCACTGGTGACTTAGAGATCAGGAGGGTATCATCTGCAAATAAGAGGGTAGATCTTCTCCTGCCAGCCAGGGATGGTGCATCTGCTGGATGTTGCAGCAGGTGCTCCACCACTCCGTTGATGTACAACGAAAACAGAGTGGGGGCTAAAACACATTCCTGGCGGACACCTCTATTTACAGGTATTTGTGATGTTTTTTGGCCCTGCCTGCCCCACCTGATCTGTGCAAAGTTGTCTGCATGGAACCGTATCAGCATATCCAGCAAATACGGGGGAATACCTAAACCATCGAGTACACTCCACAGGTGGTTACGTGGGACCAGGTCAAAGGTAGTCTTTAGATCTATAAATGCAATGTACAGACTGCCTTTGCCCAGTACAACCACTTTCCAGAAGAGCATCGTGAGTCGGAATGCTTGCTTGATCGTCCCCGTGCCAGACCTAAAACCGGCCTGAAAGTCTGACAAGATATGGTTCTCCTCGACCCATTGCAAGACCCTTCGTAGCACCACTTTCCCTGCCACCTTCTGTGTGGAGTCCAGGAGGCTTATAGGACGATAATTAGCAGGGTCATCCCGACTCCCTTTCTTGAAGATCGGGACGACCTCAGCGCCCTTCCATGAATCCGGTAGAGCAGCACCAGCCAAGCCAGCATTCATTATGGAGGCAATAAGTCTCCCCCACTCTGCTGGATTGAGACGAAGCAGATCCCCCGGAATACCGTTGGGGCCCGCTGCCTTGTTGGGAACAAGGCACTTGATCGTCCCTTCTACTTCCTTGGGTGTAAATAGGAGTTCATCACTGGGTTCTGTGCGAACTAGGGGGTACTGATCCAACGGGGAGATCTCAGAACCCGCAACCACTGCATAAAGCTTGGAAAAATGGTCAAACCACACTCCCTCAGTTATGTTGCATGTAATGAGAGAGTCCACGGGTTTGTCCCTAGTTCTTATTAGGGCCCAAAAACCCTTGGAGTCCTTCCTAGCGCTGGCCTCCTTCAAATCGTACCAAAACTTAGTCTCATGCTCGGCCATTGCCTTCATTATAGTCTTCTTGTAGGTTTGCCTGGCAAGGCTAATCTGGGCCCCAGCCTTTGCTTTTACAGCCTTAATCAGCTCTTTTTTGGCAGCGCGGCAAGCGGGGGGAAACCAACCCAGGTTGCCAGTTTGTGTACCTCTTGTGTTACTCCTTGTGCCTATGGAATTTGCCATAAACAATTCGCCTAGCGCGTTTATTGTTTCAGCAAACAGATTTGGAACATCAAGCAAACTGGCTCCAAGAGAATCTAAACGCAACGCAGTAGTGGACATTATGCCCAAGATCTTTACCTCATCAGCCGCAATGGATTTCCATTTTAATCTCCTGCCACAATTAGAGGGAATTACTTCATGGGTTGATTTCCACACATGTGGGGTTTGAGCTGGGGTAACACCCATCCATAGAGAGGACAAGGACAGAGATAAGGGGTTATGGTCACTAACAGAAGACTGTAGGACCTTCATGTCTATCAGGTGGGGCCAAAGACTGTAGTTTAGGAGAATAAAATCAATTCGTGAAGAATGGCCCACTCTGTTGAACGTGTGTGCTCATGTGGGATCTGAAATCGATCTACCGTTGGTTGCCCTCAAGCCGTGTTCCAAACATAGTGCATTGAGATCAATGGCAGTTTGTGACCAATTTCTAATAGGGGCCAACGTGAGGGAGGGGATACCTCTCCTGACATCATCCTCCACAGTACCCAATATGTCATCCCTAGCCAGGGGTTCCAATGTGCAATTGAAGTTCCCGGCTAGTATTACAAATGGGTCGAAACCACAAGAACTACGGCACTCCTCAATGCCCGTAAGAGAAAGTGTGGAAGACCCACCCCTTGATCCTCTAACATAGATGTTAAAAATTTCAAGCTTCCTCCCCCCACGTGGCCCTCTAACTAGGATTCTCTGCAGATCATGTGATTTAGTAGCAATATGCTTGATAGAAAGACCCAGAAAAATACTTGCCCATATTAATAGGCCCCCGGAGGGGCGACCTTTGCCTCCGGGTGATTGTACCGCAGGCACAAAGTAGGTGGTGAAGCCCACCTTGTGACGTGGTTCCAAGCACCAGGTTTCCTGGAATAGACAAATCCCGAAAGAATCGACAAATGAATTCCAATCGGGTATGTCAATATTCCGTGCGAGGCCTGCTATGTTCCAACTAAGGACCTTCAACGCTTCACCACCGGCAACTTCCAAGCCCGGCACACAATCACTCCTAAGAATATCAATGGCAGTGCTAGGAGCCTCGACCGGGGTCAAGTTTGAATATAGCCCCCCAGAGGCCTCCTCAAGGGGCCGGTCAAGCTCCCCCCCCCCCCCCCCCCCCCCCCCCAGCCAACGGCAACAGCGAGTTGCAGCTGCTGCCAGGCGATCCATCACTTCGGGTGACTACATCCAGTGAAGTTGGCACCAGAGGAATTAACCCAACATGGGGTGACCTACACTTTCCATACGTCTCACTATGGGAGGAGACGCCCCTTGCTTCATGGTCAACTAGATCTAAATTGCCAGTCATGTTACTGTGGACTTTGGGAACTATATCAGTATCTGGTCGATTGGCTACTCCTAGCCGCCCCCCCCTGTAGACAAAACAAAATTAGCCCTTAGGTTACCAATCTCGGGGATGCATGATGTTTGCATGGAGGTAGGGCTGGGTATAAAGGATGTATTATCAGGACAAGTTGTGCAAACTACTTTACGAGTGAGTCAGTCTACTTCCTCAAGGCAAGCATATCTATTATAGGTGGGTGCCCCGTTCCACAAACCTTGGCCGCCCTGCCTGCCATCCAAGGTCCCACCCCTGACATGATTTCTTGCCGATGGCCAATTTCCCCCATAGTTAGACCGTGAATGTGGGGGATAGAAGTAAGTAAGGGGTCTAACTTCAATGGATGCCCCCCCGTAGTTATTCCATGAGCATAGATGGTGTACTGTATTAGGGTCTTCAAAAGAGACAATAATGCAATCACCTGGAATGGTTTTATAAGTAGTGCCTATCCATGGAACCCTTCGTACCATAAGGATTTTACTTTTCAGATGGTTGGGTAGCGGCCTATTATCGTTCAGCCAATGTGTTACCTTATTTCTCAATGACCCAAAATTTTCCTGTTGGTGATAGGCAATTTCCGGAACTCCTGTTAGCACCACCACATATGGCCTTACATCTGGGGGGAGATCCACGAAACCCATACCCTTTTTTACCCTAGGTTTAGCCCCCTGCAGATTATATTGTTGTGAAGTAGGTTCTTTAAGCTTTGGAGCTGACGTGTCTTTCCGAACCGATATTGGTTGTGCAGGCGGCTGTTTAGGTCCCACCGCTATTGTATTATTAACTCTATTTTCCAGAACTTTAGACCGGGGTTTGGGTACAGGTTTGATCACAGGACTTGCAGATGGGATGACAACAGGTGCTAGAGCAGCGCAGTCTGCACCGCGTGTACTGTTAGGTTTATTTCCAGCTATACTAAGGGTTGCTAAGTTTAGGATGCTTTTTTTCTGCCTCTAGCAGCTGGGTTTCTATGCGTGATAATCTGACTTCCAGGGGGATTAGGAGTTTTTTTTAGTGTTTCCCAAACAATCTATAAGAATTCCATATCCCTCCCCTCTACCACACACACTGGAACCCCATCCTTCTCTGCCACAAACACGGATTCCCCATCCTTCTCGTCGTCAGCCACTAAATCTTGTTCCTCTTCTATTACAACTAAAGTGGGCTCAATGGCTTTTGGACTATTAGTGGTTGGGGGCACATGAAAGAGGACGCCACCACCCCCCCTGCAGTAAACTTTCCACCCGTGAAGGACTGGGCCTTTGCTATCTTAGCATTCTTCCTAGAGTAGGCTGAAGATGTATTACGTTTCCTTTTTTGCATAGCACCCTTTTTGGTAGCAGACAAATTACTCCCACACGCCCCCTTTTTGTTGAGAGTTGTCTCTAAGGCAGCCCCCCCTGCCGAATCCACCCCACCCAAAGCTGGATTTAAATTAGAAAAAGTGAGGGATAACCCCAAATTAGGGGCTGGCAATGGGGAAGTTGTGTCCAAGGACTGATGCACAACGGCCTGCGTCAGGATTGGAACAGGGCAGGTCGGACGCTCGGGGGTTTTAACTGTAGCAATGTGCCCTAGAGAAGATTTTTTTGCCATAGCCAACTCCTGTGAAAGCCTTCTGGCTGCGTCGAGTTCAATAGAGACTCTCTGCTGCATTTTGTGTATCTCCATATCAATGGCAGTATTAGTCCTCACTATGAAATCATCCAGGGTCCTATTTGGCTGCTTCCCTTTAACTGCCCGGCTTCTACTTTCACGCGTGGACATTGTTCCAAAGTTCGAGCGGCGGATTAGTGAGCAAGGGCAAAGGAAAGATAATGAGGAGCGAGAGACGAAAAGGGAAAGGCCCGGTCCGGTCTCTCAGGTCCTCGAACGGCCTCAAACGGCCCGCTCTTTGCCCGGTCTTCGCTCCGCGCAGTGCCCCGCGATGCGGGTCAGACGCCCCACTCTTATCAATGGAAAGGGGGTGTGACACCCAGGGGGCGGGAGGCGTGGTCAGCGGGAAGAGGCCCAGGTGCAGCTCCAGGAATGCCGCAGGCTCCTGGGACTCGCAGTCCCACTCTGTAACACCACGTCCGATGACAATCAAGCCCCAGCTGATCCGTGCGGTGAAGGTTTTCTCCGTTTCTGTGCTCGAAGCAACAATCCTCAATGACCTCTGCCAAACAACTGCGAGCGGCACCCCTGTTAGCGCAATTTGATGCACCTGGATATATCAGTACAATTAATTCAATTCACTCATGTATGAGAGTGCTCACAAGGGCATTGAACAATGACCACCCAGCATTTTTAAGAGTGCAGACCAGGTCTACACACATGACATTCAAAAAAGAATCTATGTCCAGAGCAATACTCATATATTAACGCCAATAATAAGTCCACACAATGTTCTCCTCCAATGTGCTCTCGATATTTTATCATGCCAGATCTTGTCAGGTGAGTACTTCAGTTCTTTTTTTTTCTTTTTTCTTTTCCAACAACAGATAACCACAAAGCCAACACGTGTTTCGTCTTATATGGGCATTCACTCAAGACTTCCTCAGGGCGTGATCATTTATCTCCAAGAGGTTTAAGAATGTGATATCTCTATCTGAAACACTCCGAGATCTTTCATCAAAGCAACTTACTGCCCAATTAGTTTGCAAGTCCTAAACCAACGACACTGGATTTATCGAGGAGGCACATTTGTAGTCTCTCCTTGATGCACTGACTAATTCATTACCTCCATTCTGACTTCCTCGTTCCTGGTACCGCCTGCCACGCTGTCACCACTATCTGCCCTCTGAGTTTAGCTCCCTCTCCCCTCCTTTTACTTGATAAGTGGCCTCCCCTATTATAATTCCTGTAGGAAGGTGGATATCTGACTATGGTTACCCCCAACTTTTTGCCTGGTGTTTTGCTGGTTTTTTGACTTAGTTGACCTGGGACCCTGCTATTCAGGGCCCCAGGCCCACTGCTCTCTCTGTAAAATGGATTCCAGGTACCTTAGGTACATATCTAATTGGATACTGAGTCACCTTATCAGTCCCTGTACAGTGTACCTTAGGTACCCAGGGCATAGGTGTACCCAGGGCCTACAGCATGTATTATGTCACCCCTGGCTGGCCATCCAAATCTGAAACAACTGGCTGCACGCCAGCTGGGGCAAGGTGGTGTAATCACCCTTTGCTTTAGGTATAGTATTCCTATATCTAACCCTAAAATGGACACATGTATTCCTATCAGTCACTCCTATGGCAGGCCTTATCAATCCTGAAGGCAGAGTGCTTGGAATTATGTGAGATGGTGCTCTGGCATGAGCTGAGCCCGTTTGCAGCTTGCGGAACCAAGTCCTAATAGCTGTTCCATGATAACGCGTACCATATACTCTTAAGTGCATTATAATCCTCGCGGTTATTTGCCAACTTTGGTATCGCTTTATCAAAACATGTCGAGTAAGGTGTCATACGAATTGGAATACTAACCCCTCGCCAATTCTGGCGACGGGGTTAGCATTCCACCCTTCTAGAGGGAGATGACATGTATGTAACTGAGAACCCCGGTTAATGATAACTAGAGCCTCAGCATCACAAAATGGATGCTGCCACCACAGACACAAGTCTGACCTCCTGCTGCTGGGAGTCCTTCCAGCGAGGAGAGCTTGGACAAAGGGTTTCCTGTCAGGGGCGGTGCTAGCACCATCCCATACAGGGTTTTGTGTATCCCAGGTAGGCAGGGCTGAGAGGAAGGTGACTGCAAGTGGCACCCCGGTGCTCACTGTGCATATGCCGGCTTGAACCAGTTCCAGGGGCACACCAGCCCCTGAGCTGGGGAAAGTCCGGACAAGGGAGAGGGGTGTAACCACCCCCTTCCTGGTCCCACCCATGGGCAGGACCTAGTCGCGTGCCAGCCCCTTTCTTTAGTATAAAGGTAGGAGCGGGCCCCCTTCCCAAATTGGATAATTCTGAATCTTGACTACTTTCCAAGAAAGGACTCTTGACTATTTCTGAAGACTCTCCCTTGTGGCTAAGGAGTAGCCACCCTGCACCAGCGGGCACCATCTAAGCGCTTGCGGTTTGCTGCACGTCCATCCTCCGGATCAAGACTGCCCAGCTCGATGAGACCCGGATTCCCTGGCATCTCTGACCTCTACCTACATCATCAGCCCAGCTGAGATTCGTGGGTGTGACGAGACCTGAAGGGACCGGCCATCTTCAAAACTGCACGACGCTTATCCAGCACGACCGCCGAGGGATCCTCGAGTGAGTGCTTTGGGGTTTGAGAAGCCCTAACCCTGAGCAGCTCCAGCACCGAAGTCCAGCCCCCCAGCATCCACGAGATCTGCGCGGGGCCCTTCTGCTCTTTGCTGCTCATCGAGTTGTCCGGCCACTTGCCTGCTGGCTTGTAGCCCTCCTGACGACGAACCACGACGATTGCATCGCTGGTCTGGTTGCTCCAGACTGGCCCTTGCTCCCTTCCAAAAGAGGAGCATCCCGGACCCTCCTGGTCCACTCCAGACGCCATCTTGACTCCACCGTGTGGGCTTGACTTTGCCAAGGTTTGTTGCCCCAATCCTGGGTCCAGCATCGCCGACAGCAGACACCTTCGTGGGACAGCTCGCACCTCCAGCCTGGTCGCCGACAAAGCCTCCTGGTCCGAGGGACAGCGGAGTCCAGCGTCGCCCACTCACCTGGTCGTGGTGACTTCATCCGGTGCCACCCTGGTGCCCACCTAATCACTAGCTAGTGATTAAGAACTGAGTCCCCTCTGCTTTCAGGTCGTCTCCATCATCGATCCAGGCTTGGATCACTCCGAACATCATCACTGGTCGCCTGCCAGCAACTTCTTCTTTCAGGCTCCATAGACTGTAACGAGGATTCCCGACGTCTTTTGAACCCTATGCAGCCGCAGCCCCTGGGCTAGGTAACCTGAGCATTTCTGTGCTCCAACGTAGGTTCACTATCTAAGTGTCCAGATCCTTTTTCGTTTTCAGCCTATCTAGTCGGATTCGTCCGATAACTGTAACTTTACGAATACTAGCACCCATAGACTTTGTCCCACATCCCGCGTGAGAGTGCACACTCTGCACCCGATCTCCCTAGGCCTCCTGCTCCTAACCTTAGGGTTCAGTAGTGTAGTCCTAGCGATCCTGAAGCCTCTGGATCTTGTTACTTACCTGCTAGTATTTCGCATTCCACTTTTAGAGTATATGGTTTTTCGTGCCCCTCTGGCATTTGTGTAAATTGTGCAACTTAAACTATTTTCTTAAGAGTTTTGTTGTGTGCTTAGCTCCCTGACTCATAAAGAGATCAGGGTAGACTTGTTATAAATGCATATCCTTTTATTTTCATAACAACTTGTGTGGTGTCCTTTCACTTGGTGTTCAAGGGGTATATGTGATGGTATAACAGCTGGCTTAACACGCCCTCTAGAGTTTAGCCTAAAGACTGCTCTTGTCCATGCTACTAGGATAGCTGGTCTATAAGGTTCACTTACAACCAATCATCAATAAGGGTCGTTTGGTATGATACACAGTGATCACTAGAATAGTGAGCACTATATATCAGGCCAACTTCTCACATTGGTGAGCAGCGGTTGGGATTTGAGCTTGCTGTTGTTTTACCACACGTATCTTAAGAATATCATTTGAAAGATCACATAAGTACCAAGGTACATATAACTTAGCTTAGAATACTCTGAGTTCTACTGAACCAGCTGTTTTAGTTTAACAGGGCTTAGCACACCCTGACTACAACTCTTAGCAAGGGATCAGTAGGCAAACAAATAGTGTAGGTAAGTGCACCACTTACACCTCACTAGAAAAGCATGTCTGACAAAGGAGAGAACACAGAGGCTCCTCTTATGTCAGTTGACCCTCCACAGGTCATGTCAAAATATGCAGCTCTTAGCTTCCAGGAGATGAGACAAGTGTGTACCTCCAGGAAGCTAAAACAGGGTTCTAACCCTACCATCCCATTTCTGATAGGTCTCTTAGAGACTTATGATGCAAGGAGGGCTTCTAACACAGGCCCTTCTAATCCAGATGGGAACATGCCCCCCTTAGAGGGAACCCTTGGGGACCCTGGCCTCAACCTCAATGGAATAGGAAGTGAAGGAGAGGAAGAGGATCAGGAGTTGTCAGGGGATGAGGCAGACAAGGGCCAGGTAGTAGTCAGTAGACTCACCAGGACCAACTAAGCAGGCATGAAAATGGACTTGGGGGACCCCCAGGCCCACTCTCAGGCAGGCTTAACATTGGGAATGGACGAGTTAGGTCTCTCCCCAGAGGCTCTAACAGATCCATTCGTACCAATGGCTCTCAGGCCTCTTCTCACAGAGGGATGACATCCCCTCAGAGAAGAGAGCATGAAGCTAAGATGAGGGAAGTCAATCTGAGGATTGAAAGGGAAGAACTTGCCCTGGCCAAAGAGAGACTTGCCTTTGCTAGAGAGCAGAAATTGTGTGGGGCAGACCCCACTGGTGGCAGCATTATCCCTAGAGATAGACAGGAGTTTAGACACTAGACACCTGAGTAAGATAGTGCCCCCCTTTAAACAAGGGGATGACATCCACAAATGGATGACTGCTTTGTAGAGGGCCTGCACTGTCCAGTGTGTCCCCCAGAGTCAGTGGGTAGCTATCTTGTGGCTCTCCTTTGAAGGCAAAGGTAGAGATAAGCTCCTCACTACTAGAGCTGAGGATGCTAACAATTACCAAGTCCTGAAAAATACACTGATTGATGGGTTTGGCTTAACAACTGAGCAGTACAGGTTGCTGTTCAGAGACACCCAGAAAACTCAGTCTCAGGATTGGACTGACTTTGTTGATTGTGCCACGAAGGCTCTAGAAGGCTGGCTATTGGGTAGTAAAGTTACTGACTTCAGAGGATTGTATAATCTTATTATGAGAGAGCAAGTCTTAAATAATTGTCAGAACCAGTTATTACACCAGCACCTGGTAGACTCTGATCTGACCTCTCCACAAGAATTGGGTAAGAGGGCAGACAAATGGGTCAGAACCAGGATTAGGCCTAAGAACCAGGGTGGTGACCAAAAGAAAGAATCAACCAAGCCTCAAGAGAAGGGTGGGAATAAATCTTCTGATCAAACCCCAGGGCCCCAAAAATCCTCTGAAAAGGGTGGGTCCCAAAATCCTTCCAATTCCCAAAAGAAACCTTATTGTCCTACCTGCAAACAGGTAGGCCATTACAAAACTGACAGCAGTTGCCCAAGGGCCAACGACAATAAGGAGAACATACCCCCAAGTAAAACTTCCCAGCCTCCTGTTACTACTAGTAGTAATCCCCCAGGTGGTGGGAGTGCCTCCAAGAATCTGGGTGCATTTACTTTGGGAGTTCCTGGGGACTCTGGCCTAACCAGGTCCCCTGACTTAGATACTCTTGTCTGTGAGACTGGCATGGGGTTTGCCAACTTCACAACTTGTCCCAACACTTTAGACAAGTACAGACAGGAGCCCCTCATCAATGGTTCAAAAGTTGAGGCCTATCGAGACACAGGGGCTAGCATCACCATGGTGACTGAGAGCCTAGTCCCCTCAAGGCAACTTATACCTGGAGCCACATACCAGGTGACCAACATTGATGGAGTACAGAGAGATCATCCCATAGCAGTGGTCAATCTCAGCTGGGGAGGTGTCACTGGCCACAAGAGAGTAGCAGTATCACCAAAAAGTTGCCTGTAGATTGCCTACTGGGGAAAGATTTAGAGATCTCAGCCTGGGCTGAGGTAGAGCAAGAAACCCATTTTAAAATGGTAAACCTCCATGGTAAGGTTAGTGGGGCAGTGATAGCCACAGCCCCAGTCCAAGATGTCCTCCCTGAACAGGTCAGGAGGGCTGTGCCAGTCACAGCCCAATCGCAGACAGATTCCTTTCCTGAACAGGTTGGCAAGGCTGTGATGGTCACAGCCCATACCCAAACTGAGTCCCTTCCTGAAAAGGTTGGTGGAGTTGTGATGGCCACAGCTCAAACTCAGACAGATAATAGTGTTGTGAAGCCTGAAACTATGGATCACCCCACTCAGACAGAGAGCATTGAGGAGGAAGAGAAATCTCCCTCCCACCAGACTTTAGGAAAGGATCAGCCTCCTCAGGGAACTGATCTGACCACTTGTGAAGAAACTGCCCCAGAGGTAGTCAGGCCCAGCCTGGCAGAGCCTCTGATGTCAGTGGACCCTTCCAAGATGGGACCCAGTCTGGAGCAGGTAACCTGCCCCTCTCTACCCTGCCTCAGTCAGCCCAGGGCTGTAGAGGTCAGGGAGGCCAGTGGTGGACCCCAAATGACCCCTGTCCAAAAGAACCCCCCAATCAGCAGATTAGGGTCACCGAAGCTAGTAGTCCTAGCCAAGTGAAAATAAAACAAACTCCTGAGGGATCCCCCTTAAAATTAGCTAGGGACCTCCCACAGATGGACACTGTTGGGCACAGCCAAACCTGGGGCCTAAAAACCCCAAACCTGACCTGTCCCCCCAGTAAGCCAAATAGAGGGACTCAGCCTCCAGCTTTAGGTAGCCAGAGGTTGACCCAGAGAGCTCACAGCAACTCAGTCCAGGAAAGAAAGGCACATATGGTGGATAGTGATTGGAGGAAGTTGAGCCCAACATCAGTGGAGTCTCACTTCAGTACTCCATCTCAGCACCAGCCATTTTTTTTTGTAAAAGTTTTATTTATGCATAGTAAACAAAAAGGAAGAAATATAGAGAGATAAAGAAAAGAAAGCGAGCTGCAATAGCTCATTAATACATATGCTGGTCTGGGCATAGACCCCGAGAGGCACCACTGCTATGATAGCGTCCAGCAAGTAGCTCTTCCGTGGCGCTAGGAAGTCCAGCAATAGTGCACGAGCTGATAGTTCAATGGTTCCGGAAGCCTCAGTCGCCTCCTCAATGGAAAATGTCACTCCAGCGAGTCCACTGATCATGACAGTCCCCAGGGGACGCTACCGCTCCCCGTTTCTTATGAAATGCCGCAACAATATAGAAACCCCCCCCCCTCCCCATCCCCCCAAACTTTCCCTCCCCCCAAGGTGGTGGCGCCACCACACATACTCATTCGCAGTCACTCATACACTCTAGTCACTTAAATCTGAAAAAGATGAAGGGCTCGTAGGGCCGATGGGCAGACCGCTGATGGCAACCCTCGCGATAAGAATTGGACCAGAGGTCCCCATCTAAACATAAAGTTCTTAAAATTGCCCAGGAAGATGTCTGCCATTCTCTCCATGCTTATCAGCTTCCACAGCCTCGCGTGCCACAAAGAGAGTGCCGGTGCCGCGGGTTTCTTCCAGGCCGCAGCCAAAGTAAGCTTAGCCGCTCCTAGACATAGCCACATTATTCGTTTGTCCGCCTTCGTCTGGTACGCCAGTAGTGGGTCCCGAAGGCCTAGGATGACAAAGGCCATGGAATCCGGGATCGGATACCCCAGCATGTCTTTGATATGTGACAAGATTTCCGTCCAGAAGGGCCGTATAACTGGACAGTCCCACCATATGTGGCTGAAATCTCCCAACAGACCACAGCCCCTCCAGCAGCGATCTGATGATGCCGGGAATATGCGATGCAATTTGGAGGGGTACAGGTACCAGTCAAACATAGTTTTAAAGTGAGCTTCCCGCAAGTCCACTGAGTGATTGTGAGCCTTAATGTCACGCCAGAGACCCTTCCATTCTTCCTCCGCAATGTCCCTCCCCAAAAGCCCCTCCCAGTGGTCCATGTAACGCGGACGAGGAGAGATCGTAGTACGAAGCAAGAGTTTATATATGAAGGAAATTGTTCCCTTCATCGTGGCCGTCCGTAGGAGAAAGGCCTCAAAGAGTGAGGGCGGTCTAGTTGCCGCTTCCCGTACGCCCGCCGAGGTAGCCCAGTGGATCAATTGGGCATACCGAAAATGCTCCGAAGGCGGAAGGCCATAGTCACGCATGCAGTTAGTAAATGAGAGCGGCTCCGAGCCGTGAAACAGGTGCGTAAGAGCTCTACAGCCGCCCTCTCTCCAGAGTCGAAACGGCCCCTCCTGCAGCGCTGCCGGAAAGGCTGGATTGAAATGCAGAGGAGTAAAGGGCGAGGGGAATGTCGTCCAGCGATCATCCCCCATCACTGTGTCCCACACCTTCAGGACAGTGCTCGTGGGCGTGCTAATATAGGCGTTTCTGGGTCTGTCCACTTTAGGTTTCCAGGCCAGATCCCAAATTGACCTTCCCGCCACACTCCTGTCCATATGCAGCCAGTGTTTCTCCGACTCTTGTTGTGACCACTCCACTAGTACCCGCAGCTGTGCCGCCTTATAGTACAGGTGCATGTCAGGAAGACCCACCCCCCCTCCTCCCTCGGGCGCCGCGGTGTTGCATAAGAAAGGCGCGCTCGTCCGCCCTGCCAGATGAACTTCAGCAGTAGGGTCTTAAGGCGACGGAAAAAAACCATCTCTATAGGGATGGGGAGCGCCTGGAAAAGGTAGAGGAGCTTGGGAAGTAGAACCATTTTAATGGCGTGGATCCGACCTAGCCAGGAGATGTATTTCGGCTTCCAGCGGTCCAACTCTCTACGCACCGCCGAAAGCATAGTAGGGAAATTTGCCGTGAATAAGGACCCAACGGCTGGTGTCAAGAGCACCCCCAGGTAGAGCAGGGAGGTGGATGCCCATGCCAATGGCGTGAGTGGGCGGAGTCGCTCCATCTCGGCCGGCGGGAGCGTCAGGTTCAGAATATACGGTTTGCCAAAATTGACTTTGAATCCGGCTACTTCCTCATATTCAGAAAGTAATGACTGAACTTGTGGGAGGGATTGGGCCCCTAGCGACAACAAAACATCATCAGCAAAAAGGGAGATCTTATGCTGCTCCCCCGTGAAGGGGATTCCCTGTATCTGTTCCCTCTCCCGCACCGCCAGGGCCAGGGGTTCAATGCTCAAAACAAAGAGGAGGGGCGATAGAGGACAGCCCTGCCTGGTTCCCCGGGAATGGGCGAAGCCGGCGGGGCGGTGACCATTAACAACAACCCTGGAGGTAGGAGAGCTGTAATTTGCATGCAGCATGGTAATAACTTGGCGCGAAAAGCCAAATGCCTCCAGAGTGCGGAACAGGAAACCCCAATCCACCCGGTCATAGGCCTTCTCTGCATCCAGTCCCACCAGTACCGCCGGAATACGAAACCGAGAGGCCTTCTCTACGAGATGTATTACTCTTCTCAAGTTGTCATGGGTCTGGCGGCCCTTAATAAATCCCGATTGGTCCGGGTGAATTATCGCCAGCATCAAATCCTGCAGCCTGCGTGCAAGAACGGTGGAATATAGTTTAGCATCAACATTGAGAAGAGCTATTGGACGATACGAAGAGCATTGAGACAAGTCCTTACCTGGCTTTGGGAGCACCGTGATCACCGCCTCCGCCATGGAGCCCGTTGTTCGGCCCGAGGTCGCCATTTCATTGAAGAGGGGCACTAAGATGTCACAGAGTTCCGACGCGAATGATTTATAGAACAACGCTGTGTATCCATCGGGTCCCGGTGCCTTGTGGAGCTTCAGGTCCCCGATAGCCTCCAACACCTCCGATCTGGTGATGGGGGCAGCCAGATGGTCATTCCACTCCTTCGACACCGGTGGGATGGGGAGGTCCGCTAAGAAGCGGTCCTGAGCCACTGGATCCAAGGGATCACCCTTATATAGTGTCTCATAGAAACGGCCAAAGACAGCGGCTTTATCCTTATCTCTATGGTGTAACGTCCCCTTTGGGTCCTGGATGCCTCCAATGTAGTCTCTCTCCCTCTTGTCCCGCAGTTGGCGAGCCAAGTGTTTGCCTATTTTATTCCCTTGTGAGTAGGAGGTACGCCGAAGCCGAAGGAGGGTAAATTCTGCGCGAATGTTATAATGGGCCTTAAGTTTACCCCTGACAGCCGTCAGGGATCTGAGGGTCAACCTAGATGGATTGGCCTTGTGAGCTTGTTCCAGGGCCGTTAGTTCCGCTTCCAAGTCTTCCCGCTCCTTCCTCCGCAAGCGGTTGAGGTTGGCATTAAGACTTAGGCAGGTGCCCCGCAGGAAGGCCTTGGACGCATCCCAGGTATTAAAACGGGAGGTATCCGAAGCCGGGTTGAGAGCCAAAAAATCCCCAATTGCCTTCCGCAGTGCCCTACAGGAGGTGTCATCCCGGACAAGCGCCGGCGGGAAATACCATCTCCTCGTCCCATCTCCACCCGTTGGCCAATGGAGTCCCAGTACCAGCAGGCTATGATCAGACACTGACAGAGGGAAAACGCTAGCGTCGCGGACATCCCCTTTGAGGGCCTGGCTGACAAAGATATGGTCTAGACGGGAATAGGTATGATGTACATGGGAGTAAAATGTGTAGTCCCGTGTGTGCGGATGCATAAAGCGCCAGCTATCAAACAATCCAAGGTCACCAACCGTGCCCTGAGTGTCCCCAGAAAAAATCCCCGTGCCCGCCCTCCTAGTTCCAGAACAGTCCAAGCCTTCATCCCATACCATGTTAAAATCCCCCATAAGTATCAAATGCCCCTCAACAAAATCCCCCGCTCTGTCCAGCAGATCACGGAGAAATCCATTCTGCCCCGAATTAGGGACATACACCACCACAAATGTACAACTAGTGCCATGAAGTGCCCCCTTGACCATCAACCAACGCCCCTCCTTATCGCAACTGACCCCTGTAGGTTGGAAGTGAAGGGACGCCCGAAACATAAGTGCCACCCCCCTATGTTTAGTAGCTGCTGAGGACCTAGAAATGAGCGGGAAGTGTCTGTGACGTAGCCGAAGCTCATCCTTACGTGCTAAGTGAGTCTCCTGGAGACCCACAATGTCTAAGTGGTGATCAGAGAAATATTTCCAAATTTTCTGACGTTTCTGGGGTGAATTGAGGCCCTTCACATTCCAAGTCCCCACACTAACCGGCATGGAAATGAATCAAACCCCCCCCCCCTGCATGTATCCCTTCATAAACTGCCCACACTCCCCTCCCCACAATAGCAGCCAAGAAGATCCCCAGGTTCCAGCTTGCACCAAGTCTTCACCGATCCCCCCTGGCCTAGAACCCCAGGGTCAAAGACAGCACCCATCCAGACAATGAGCCCTCCCAGGAGCCCAGCAGACATGAGTATAATCCACACATGTGAAAACAGCCCAAAGTAAACTTCGCAATCATTCCAGACACCACCACCTAGCAACCCAACTCCCCCCCTGCCCTCCAACCCCCCATGCAGTCTCTCCCCTCTTCGCCCCCCTCTCACCCCCCACCCCCCCCCCCCCCCCCCTGTTAACAGAAGAACAAGAGAAACGTGAAGAAAAAACACAGATCACTGAACCTGGACCTTGCATACTTCAGCACCAGTAGTCCATAGTCCGCAAGGATCCCCTCGGACGGGGAAAGGGGTTGGGGGACCGAAGTGGTGTCCCCCAGGACCATGATCCGGGGTGTCTTCTCCCAAAGTACAATCAACCCCGAAGGATCCCAGGACTCGTGCCCCTCCGGCACCAAACCAACCATGAATCAGGGCTCAGGCTGCTCCAGAGCTTTGCTGGGAGTCCGCCAGCGTGGCCGATGCCACCGACGCCACCGCATCTCCCCTCTCCTGCAGGCTGGCAGTGCGGTCCGGCAGCACCCGGTCCGGTGACGGACCCAATCTATGCCATGAGGAGGATCGGCGACGTCTCCGCGACTGTGAAACATTCGCCTCCTGCGCTGGTGCGTCGTCCTCCAGGCCCAGAAGATCCTTCGCCACTTGAAGAGAGCGAATCTGCGCCAGCCTGTTCTGCCACCGGAAGATGATGCGGAAGGGATGACCCCATGAGTAGGAGATATTGCGTTCACGCAGGAAGGAGGTCACGGGACGGAATTCACGCCGCTTCTGGAGGGTCGACGCCGCTAGGTCCTAGTAGAGTTGCGGACGATGCTCTCTGAATTGCAAAGATGGAATGGCTCTGGCCTTCCGTAGAATGCGTTCCTTCAATTGGAAGTCGTGGACACAGACAAGGATGTCCGGAGGGGGACCCCTCTGCGCCTGGGCAGGCCGACTCTATGCACTCTATCCATCCGAATGTCCTGCACCTCCTCTTCATCCAAGATCTGTAGGAAGAGTGCCTGGACATATCCACGCAGGTCCCCTGCTTCACCATCCCACGGCACAGCGCGAATACGGATGTTGTTCCACCGGGAACGGTTCTCCAAGTCTTCCGTGTGAGTCTGGAGGTCAAGATTTTGTTCCGTGAGCCGGATGATGTCCTGCTGCAACTGGTGGACATTGTTCGCCACACTCAGATCATGGTCCTCCAGTGTTGCGACCCTCCCCCCAATGCCATTGGCATCTCTCCGTACCTCTCGGAGATCCGAATCCAGCTGGGCCCGCAGCTCGGAGAGATCTTCTTTAATGGAGGCGAAGAGTTCAGTCATAAATGCCTTGGTGGCGGGGGCATCATCGTCCGATTGCTTGGATGACCCGCTGGCCCCAGGAGTTGCCGGTTGCTGAGAAGATTTCGGCGCGCCATCTTTCCCATTCCTCCCCTTGCGCAGTGTGTTGGACATCCTGATACAAGCTCTTCGGCAGGGAGACGAGACCTCTCCACCCGATCTTCCGCCACTCGCACCACTACCACACCTCCTGCGATATCCGAGGGCGGGGTGCTGGGCACTGTGGGTCCACCCGACACAATCAAGGAAGGTCAGCAGCGCGGCAGAGTCCAGTCAGGCCGGTGCAATGACCACTCTCGTTGGGTCCGGACTCACGAAGTGATGGCCACCAATTGTCCAGGCCGCTCTGCAGCTGTGACCTCCCTATAGGAGTGTGCTCCCGCTCTGCACTGCGGGTACCCCCAAGAGAAGGCAATCCTTGACTGCAGTTTCCCAAAGAGACAGTCCGGCGTCACCCTCCTCCGCTACAAAGCACTGCGTCTCCCAAGCAGAGGGCCCAAGCCCGGGGGAGCCCAAGCCTCCAGCCGTCTAGGGCACAACACCCCCAGCAATCCCAGCCGGGATCCCCACTTCTCCCGCGTTATGCAAAAGCCCCTTTGGGACCCTGTCCATTAGAGCAGTTCGGTCGGAGGGCCGTCGCAGGCGTGGAGCAAGGATGGTATGGGCACTGAGCCGTGGCCGCTACGGCGGCAGGCCCTGCTGGTCTAGGCCTGAGGTCCGTCTCCTCCCCAACGCGAGGCTCGAGGGCAGCCGCCTCCGTGCGCCAGGGTCAGCCCGCGGCTAATCGGGAGCTGTGTGGCGAGGCCGGCTAATGCCCCTCCATGGCCATCTCGAAGTAGGACCAGGATGCGCCGGCGGCTAGGCAGCGGTGGCGCCCCACACCCACCGACTTCTGGGCCTCCTCCGTAAATTCCTCCTCCTGGCCCTGTGGGATGAGCTACCAGGTAGTTGGCGCAACGCGGTCCCCCGGGGCGCCTCAGCCCTCGTCAGGCTGCACCTCAAAGTTATTGCCGGGGGGGGGGGGGGCACCCGCGGCCGAGTCGCGCCGCCAGATCACCGATATGGGCCCGGGGGAGGAGGGGGAAGCAGCGACGCCGCCGCACTCACCCGGCCCTGCCGACCTTCTCCACAAGCGCCCCACGCCGTCTGCCGCCTCCAGCAGGTGAAGAAGTGCTGCATCGGTTGGCGAGGGTCGGTACTGCCTCACCGTCCGCACTCCGACGAGGTCTGTTCCGCACAGTCGCAGACCGGAAGTCCGGCGCCTCTATCCACGTCAGGCCGGGGATTGCTAGGCCGCAGGCTGCCGTCGCCGCGGCGATCACTCGGAGGCCCTCCCGGTCACTCCTGCCGTTCCGAGTCGGATCTCTCAGCTCCAGGGGCCACCGCAGGGCCCAGACAGGCGAGTATCAAGCCTCTTCAGCCGCTATAGCAATGCTTAGCTGGGTTTGGCGCCGGAGGGACACCAGCACCAGCCTTTTACTTTGCCAAAGCACACCTCAGGTAGAGATTCCCTATGGTGGAGACCCTCAGATACCCTTAGGGTGAGGGATTGCTTAGTGAACCATGATATAGGGGGTAACCATGCCAGTGCATATACCACCTCATATGGCCACTCAGGCAATATAGGCTTACCTGGTCAAGGATAGCCTTATCTCCTTTCGTTTGGGGGGGGGGGGGGGGGTTATGTAGGAAGGTGGATATCTGACTACGGTTACCCCCAACTTTTTGCCTGGTGTTTTGCTGGTTTTTCGACTTAGTTGACCTGGGACCCTGCTATTCAGGGCCCCAGGCCCACTGCTCTCTCTGTAAAATGGATTCCAGGTACCTTAGGTACATATCTAATTGGATACTGAGTCACCTTATCAGTCCCTGTACAGTGTACCTTAGGTACCCAGGGCATAGGTGTAGCCAGGGCCTACCAGGGGATGCAGCATGTATTATGCCACCCCTGGCTGGCCATCCAAATCTGACACAACTGGCTGCACGACAACTGGGGCAAGGTGGTGTAATCACCCTTTGCTTTAGGTATAGTATTCCTATATCTAACCCTAAAATGGACACATGCATTCCTATCAGTCACTCCTATGGCAGGCCTTATCAATCCTGAAGGCAGAGTGCTTGGAATTATGTGAGATGGTGCTCTGGCATGAGCTGAGCCCGTTTGCAGCTTGCGGAACCAAGTCCTAATAGCTGTTCCATGATAACGCGTACCATATACTCTTAAGTGCATTATAATCCTCGCGGTTATTTGCCAACTTTGGTATCGCTTTATCAAAACATGTCGAGTAAGCTGTCATACGAATTGGAATACTAACCCCTCGCCAATTCTGGCGACGGGGTTAGCATTCCACCCTTCTAGAGGGACACAACATGTATGTAACTGAGAACCCCGGTTAAAGCTAACTCGAGCCTCAGCATCACAAAATGGATGCTGCCACCACAGACACAAGTCTGACCTCCTGCTGCTGGGAGTCCTTCCAGCGAGGAGAGCTTGGACAAAGGGTTTCCTGTCAGGGGCGGTGCTAGCACCATCCCATACAGGGTTTTGTGTATCCCAGGTAGGCAGGGCTGAGAGGAAGGTGACTGCAAGTGGCACCCCGGTGCTCACTGTGCATATGCCGGCTTGAACCAGTTCCAGGGGCACACCAGCCCCTGAGCTGGGGAAAGTCCGGACAAGGGAGAGGCGTGTAACCACCCCCTTCCTGGTCCCACCCATGGGCAGGACCTAGTCGCGTGCCAGCCCCTTTCTTTAGTATAAAGGTAGGAGGGGGCCCCTTCCCAAATTGGATAATTCTGAATCTTGACTACTTTCCACGAAAGGACTCTTGACTATTTCTGAAGACTCTCCCTTGTGGCTAAGGAGTAGCCACCCTGCACCAGCTGGCACCATCTAAGCGCTTGCGGTTTGCTGCACGTCCATCCTCCGGATCAAGGCTGCCCAGCTCGACGAGACCCGGATTCCCTGGCATCTCTGACCTCTACCTACATCATCAGCCCAGCTGAGATTCGTGGGTGTGACGAGACCTGAAGGGACCGGCCATCTTCAAAACTGCACAACGCTTATCCAGCACGACCGCCGAGGGATCCTCGAGTGAGTGCTTTGGGGTTTGAGAAGCCCTAACCCTGAGCAGCTCCAGCACCGAAGTCCAGCCCCCCAGCATCCACGAGATCTGCGTGGGGCCCTTCTGCTCTTTGCTGCTCATCGCGTTGTCCGGCCACTTGCCTGCTGGCTTGTAGCCCTCCTGACGACGAACCACGACGATTGCATCGCTGGTCTGGTTGCTCCAGACTGGCCCTTGCTCCCTTCCAAAAGAGGAGCATCCCGGACCCTCCTGGTCCACTCCAGACGCCATCTTGACTCCACCGCGTGGGCTTGACTTTGCCAAGGTTTGTTGCCCCAATCCTGGGTCCAGCATCGCCGACAGCAGACACCTTCGTGGGACAGCTCGCACCTCCAGCCTGGTCGCCGACAACGCCTCCTGGTCCGAGGGACAGCAGAGTCCAGCGTCGCCCACTCACCTAGTCGAGGTGACTTCATCCGGTGCCATCCTGGTGCCCACCTAATCACTGGCTAGTGATTAAGAACTGAGTCCCCTCTGCTTTCAGGTCGTCTCCATCATCGATCCAGGCTAGGATCACTCCGAACATCATCACTGGTCGCCTGCCAGCAACTTCTTCTTTCAGGCTCCATAGACTGTAACGAGGATTCCCGACGTCTTTTGAACCCTATGCAGCCGCAGCCCCTGGGCTAGGTAACCTGAGCATTTCGGCGCTCCAACGTAGGTTCACTATCTAAGTGTCCAGATCCTTTTTCGTTTTCAGCCTATCTAGTCGGATTCGTCCGATAACTGTAACTTTACGAATACTAGCACCCATAGACTTTGTCCCGCATCCCGCATGAGAGTGCACACTCTGCACCCTATCTCCCTAGGCCTCCTGCTCCTAACCTTAGGGTTCAGTAGTGTAGTCCTAGCGATCCTGAAGCCTCTGGATCTTGTTACTTACCTGCTAGTATTTCGCATTCCACTTTTAGAGTATATGGTTTTTCGTGCCCCTCGGGCATTTGTGTAAATTGTGCAACTTAAAGTATTTTCTTAAGAGTTTTGTTGTGTGCTTAGCTCCCTGTCTCATAAAGAGATCAGGGTAGACTTGTTATAAATAAATAAATATCATTTTATTTTCATAACAACTTGTGTGGTGTCCTTTCACTTGGTGTTCAAGGGGTATATGTGATGGTATAACAGCTGGCTTAACACGCCCTCTAGAGTTTAGCCTAAAGACTGCTCTTGACATTCTACTAGGATAGCTGGTCTATAAGGTTGACTTACAACCAATCATCAATAAGGGTCGTTTGGTATGATACACAGTGATCACTAGAATAGTGAGCACTATATATCAGGCCAACTTCTCACAATTCCCATCTTGGATCTCCCTCAGAATGGATCTAATTCCTAACCCTATTGGAGCCAATGCCTTCACTATCAACTAGCCACCGAACCTCACTAAAAATGCTGCAAAAACAAATACAAACCCAGACTACTCAATTCTAGACCTGAAACATTAATATTCTATGTCTTTCCTAAAAAGGGTATTCTTTCTAATGACCTCATTTTTTACACCAGAAAAAGGGCCTGCTGGCGGAAGATCTTCTGCTTGCTCCGAATTAAAGACTCGAGGAAAACACCTCATGGTCTCAAATTCACATCACCCTCGCTCTTTCTCAGAGCCAATGCCACCATTACTTTCTACAATAAAGGCATCATTCTCATACAAGCCTCTAAGTCTCACCTAGCCAAGATGGACCATATTTTCCCCAACATCAAGACAGCCGTGCCTGCTAAATCCTGTGTTTCTCTGACTCTCCCTACTAGTACAGTTGTCCTGTCCTGCTCCTTTCCCTCTGTTATTTGGAATAGTCCTAGTTCGCCCATTTCCTCTCACCAGTTAGTTGTCCCCATGGAATCTCCATCCACTATAATAGCCCCGCAAATCAAACATCCGTCCTCTCACCCGGTTGGTGGGCTAAATGGTCCACCCTTCTCGCCGTTAGCAAGTCTGAATCGCTGCATCTCCCCTAAAATAAATAAATAAATAGTGAGTCCCGTTGAAGACATTCCCTCTTCCCTCCCACTCTTTGCGATACTTTCTCATATAGGGATGCGCCTGCCAAGCCCTCCCTTCAGAGTGAACACGCAAGACTGATACCAACAATAACTTCCTATGCTAACACATTGAGCACCTACTCTTCAATCCACATGCGGCCCTCCACCAACCATCCCGCCCCTGCCACTCCTTACAATCGAGCCTGGCCCCCACACAACCATAAGGAAGCATCCCAAGAACCTAGCACCCCCTTACTACCCCAACCAGATATCACTCGAGGTCCCCCCAACCCCTCTGCAGGTTCTCGCCCCTCAGCTCCAATCCTTGAGCCAACACTCAACCTTGGTAGTGCGTTTGGACAAGTTACCTCTACAAATGAACCTACTTATCCACTAATTCCATGAACTGATATCCCTTTCACCCGACCATCTGCCCTGGTTAGGCCCATTAGCTCTCTAGGAAATCCACATACAGCCGCCACCTCAGCAATCATCTGCCTCGACCAGCACGCCTCGCTCCCCATCTCTAATACTCTACCCCTCCCCAACGCCCTCTCACGCCTTAAAATAGCGATGGTGGAACTTGCGTCCAGCGAGATTGAGGATCTACTCCTCTCATATTTGATCACTCTAGATATTGACAAGGTCCCTATGCCCAAAACTCAACCCTTTCTAGCCAACCCAAATAGGGAACCCTCTAACATCCACCGAGTCATAAATAGCGACAATCTCAAGCAAGTGAACATCGCACAGCCCCCCACATCACACACGCCTATTTGGCTGAATTGTGCACTACTCAATTGTAGATCAGCAAAAAACATGCTACAGAGATATTCAACCTCATCCAAAACAATGAGCTAGATATCCTAATCCTCTCAGAAACCTGGCTAAATCCGTCCTCGACCCCTATATTAGACTACCTAGTCACTCACGACAATATCCGTCTAGACAGAGCCACGAAACAGGGCGGGGGATTAGCTTCTATATACCGGAACACACAATTGGTCTCTCACATTGAGGCTTCCGCCTCATCCATAGCTGAATAACTGTACCTAAAGATCTTTAGTAATCGCCTCCCAATATCCAAACTACATACTTTCTACCACCCTCCAGGTGATAACTTACTCTTCATCGAACAATTAATGGAAATTATCTCTAATGATGACTACTCACTATCCCAAAATCTACGTCACCTTCACTGGTCTAAGTACAATGACCAAGCGGTGATAGCAGAGATAGACATTATTCAATTCTGTGACCAGTCAACTTGCAGCAAAGGAGAAATTCTGAACCTCATAAAACCTGGATAACTGGCTCAAAAAGTGGTATTATCAGGTGGTAGCAGACCTTCCAGAAGTGCTAACTCATTGCTACTTAAACCCTGTACTTTTCGCAAAAAGAAAACGAGATTCTGAGCCTTCTCGGGCTTGGCTCGCATGATCTGGAACTCTCTCCCACCGGAAATTCGCAGAATTCCCTACAGGGCGGCGTTCAAACGGGAAGTAAAAACAATCCTAATGACCAAGTTCCTGCCTTAATTGCACCATGGATCGTCTGTTTTTGAAAAGTCAGTTTTTTTAATCAACTGTTAATTGTCTATGATTCTTTGAAGTAGCGTTGTGCCTTGCCTTATTAATTTTATTAGCTCAACATGTTAGCCACTCTTACCTCTATGTTCCCCTACTTTGTTCCCCTTTCCACTCCTGTGAAGCGCTCAGATACCCTTCGGGGTCTTGTTCGGGCTATACAAAACTTAAAATAAAAATAAAGGGTAATACCTTTAGTTTGGTAGATATTACTCCTTGTGATTGGTCCAACCACTACTGCATCTGCTTCAATATCAATAGGGAGGTGTTACCGAAAAAGACACAGCCCAAGAAAATTAAACCGTGGAAAAGGGACCTCAAGAATATTAACACTGAATGTGTAGCTTCCGACTGTAAAAAATGCCTTTGTCTCCCCAAGACGACTTGACTGATGTTCATGATCTCACGGACTTCTATAACTCAGCTATCTCTGATATCATAGACTTAATAGCACCTATACAACTAAAAAATACTGCCTCAAAATTCTCCAAACCATGGTTCAACAACAGCCTAAACTCCGAGCGCCGCAACTTCAGAGCCGCTGAAAGTCTATGGAGATCAAAACCATCCGCCTTGCACTTAAAAGCCCTTAGATAAGTTAGAAGCTCCTATAATAAAATCAAGACGACTAAGGCAGACTACTTCAGATCACAGCTTAGACAAGCCTCTAATCGCCCCAAAAAACATTTTGAAATTGGCAAACAGCAATCTGTGATAGCTTCCAATAATATCGACGCCGCAGACAAGTCTCCTTCCTGCACCAATCTGGCTGTCTTCTTTATGGAGAAAACAAAATCCATCAGCCTAAATCTAAATCGGCAATCAAACTAAATCCATTACATCACTTAAGAGGACGGTTCGGCCTGTCCACTCGGAGAATCAAAAGCCGCTCAGGATTAGCACTAAACATGGCCACATGGAACTTCTTCTCACCAATCAGTGAAGATGACCTCTACAAAACCCTGCTTAACATTAACCCATCCAATCTCTTTAGCAAACCACTGCCACCAGCTCTCTTCAAAGAAATCCATGACGCCCTCATCCCCCTCTGGACTAAAATGGTTAACGCCTCTTTATCTCACGGCAAGATCCCGAATGTCTAAAAGCAGCCCAGGTCTCAGGTCTCACCTATTCTAAAAAAAAAACAGGCGCGGACAGATCTGATCTCAACAACTTATGCCCCATCTCCAACATCCCTACTCTGGCTAAACTATTAGAAAAATGCGTCCAATTGCAATTGTGTTCGCACATCGAGACTTTCAATCTCCTGGATCAATACCAATCTGGCTTTAGGAGTGGTCACAGTACTGAATCAGCACTCCTCCACATCATTGAAGATATCTTAAACATGCTAGATCATAACGAATACTGCCTCTTAATCCTCCTTGATCTCTCTTCAGCATTCAACACAGTTAACCGTGACAACCTTCTAGCTATTCTGGAACACAGGATGGGCCTCTCTGGCTTCGTATTACAATGGTTCTCTTCCTTCCTTTACAATAGATCCCAAGAAGTTAAGGTGAACCATACCTTATCCCATCCATCTACAGTTTTCATGGGGGTCCCGCAAGGCTCTGCCCTTTCGCCTATACTCTTTAGTCTTTTCCTGGAGCCACTAGCGAATCTTCTATCTTCCATGAACATTAGTTTCCATATGTATGCGGATGACACGCAACTTTCTCTGAAAATGAATTCTTCTGAAGACTTCATCTCGCTCAACTCATCCTTGACGATTATCCAAAACTGGCTAACTGAAAACCATCTCCTGCTGAACACCGCCAAAACCGAATTCCTTCTCATTTCTCCTCCTAAGCACACCCTCAAGATTGACCCCTGAATGAAACACCTTAACTACCTTCAACTGATCCCCGGTTATCATCGACTCCCCAAAATCTTTTGGAATCACCCTGGACTCACACCTGAACATGAAGAAAAATATTAGTAAGATGTGCAAGGGTGCAAATCACCAAATAAAGACTCTTAGAAACCTAAAACCTTTCCTCCCGCAAGAGGACTTCAAGTAGGGCTACAAGCACTTGTCCTACCTAGGCTAGACTATGGAAGTGCAATTCTCTGTAGCCTCCCCAAATATACCTTAGCCCCGCTTAGATCTTCATTGAATGCCGCTGCTAGACTGATCACTGACACTAAAAGAAATGAGCACATTTTCCCAGCTTTAAGATCTCTAAAGTGGTTACCCTACGAAGCAAGAATACAATTAAAGATTGCTTATATGACCCACAAAGCCCTCCACTTCAAGATACCTGGCTCAAAAACTGGAATTATCAGGTGGTAGCAGACCTTCCAGAAGTGCTAACTCATTGCTACTTAAACCCTGTACTTTTCGCAAAAAGAAAAAGAGACTCAGAGCCTTCTCGGGCGTGGCACTCAAGATCTGGAATTCTCTCCCACCTGAAATTCGCAGACTTCCCTACACAGCGGCGTTCAAACAGGAAGTAAAAACAATGAGCTAGATATCATAATCCTCACAGAAACCTGGCTAAATCCCTCTTCAACCCCTATATTAGACCTCTTAGTCACAACATTATCCGTCTAGAAAGACCCACGAATGGGGCGGGGGATTAGCTTGTATATACCGGAACACACGATTGGTCTCTCACATGGAGGCTTCTGCCTCATCCATAGCTGAATAACTGTACCTAAACATCTTTAGTAATCACCTCCCAATATCCAAACTACATACTTTCTACCACCCTCCAGGTGATTACTTACTCTTCATCGAACAATTAATGGAAATGATCTATTCTAATGATGACTACTCACTATCCCAAATCTACTTCACCTTCACTAGTCTAAGCACAATGACCAAGCGGTGATAGCAGAGATGGACCTTATTCAATTCTGTGACCAGTCAACTTGCAGCAAAGGAGAAATTCCGGACCTCATAAAACCTGGATACCTGGCTCAAAAACTGGTATCCGGTGGTAGCAGACCTTCCAGAAGTGCTAACTCATTGCTACTTAAACCCTGTACGTTTTGCAAAAAGAAAACGAGAATGAGCCTTCTCGGGCTTGGCTCGCATGATCTGGAACTCTCTCCCACCGGAAATTTGCAGAATCCCCTACAGGGCGGCGTTCAAACAGGAAGTAAAAACAATCCTAATGATAAAGTTCCTGCCTTAATTGGACCATGGATCGTCTATTTTCGAAATGTCCGTTTTTTTTTTAAATCAACTGTTAATTGTCTGATTTTTTACCTTACCTATTAAGTAGCGTTGTGCCTTACCTTATTAATTTTATTAGCTCAACATGTTAGCCTCTCTTACCTCTATGTTCCCCTACTTTGTTCCCCTTTCCACTACTGTGAAGCACTCAGATACCCTTCGGGGTCTTGTTCGCGCTATACAAAACTGTGTAAATAAAAAAATAAATAGAAATCCTAATGACCAAGTTCCTGCCTTAATTGGACCATAGATAGTCTGTATTCGAAATGTCTGTTTTTTAAAAATGTTTAATCAACTGTTAATAGTCTATGATTCTTTGCCTTACCTATTAAGTAGCGTTGTGTTGTGCCTTACCTTATTAAGTTCTATCTTGCTCGCATGTATGTACAATTTTATTAGCTCAGCATGTTAGCCTCTCTTACCTCTATGTTCCCCTTTCCACTACTTTGAAGCGCTCTGATACCCTTCGGGGTCTTGTTCGCGCTATACAAAACTTTGAAAATGAAAATAAATAAATGTTTGTGTCACAAAAAACCCCCAGAGGAACCTCAACCGGCAATACTACAAAATAAATACAGCAGGCCAAGGTGGTCAACATGTCTCATCGTTATTTCGTCCTTGGGATAAGTAAGCCCAACCCCCTGCAGCAACAAACCCTTTGGCTGCCAGTTTACAGTTTCACATTATGGATCAGAGAAGGGTATTGTCTGCCGTTAAGGTAATATTTGTGTCCATATGTTGATGCTGTTCAATCTTGTATTAATACAAAGCTGTTCTTATTAGGGTGAGAGCTCTAAGGAAAAGTAGACTCTAACTGCACTACTGACAATGGTTTCAGTGTAAAAAATGTGTGCACAGGTTTCCAAAGTTTAACAATCTGAGGCTACTTACAGTGCTCCCAGATTGCTCTCTAGGTGCAAATAATCTGCAGAAGCTTGAGAGCATCATTTGCTGTTCACAAAACAAATGCAACTAGGAAACCTAAAACATTTTGCTACACTACAGTGAAATTGTATTGTAGGTAACATTTCTTTGATGCACCATTTAGTAAAACATGCTAGTATTTCAATATAATATTCATCATGGAAAATCAGCGCAACCAGTTTCATGGTATTTGGTCTTGCATTAGTGCAGATATACAGTTTTTATGAATTCACAAGGATTTACAGAAGTAGGCCAGGAAATCGTAGTCCTAGAAAATATTTGCGAACTGCTTTTAGCACAAGCAAAGCTTACAGTTGTAGATTTGCTCATGGGAGAATCTGTTAAGCATTTAAAAGTTCACTTTCACTCCATCCACTTTTTCCCCAACCCCGGAAGAAGTTTTACTTCTGCCATTGACGGGAGTAAATTTCCAACCTTTCTCAGTATGGGAAAAGATTAGAGAAGGGTTGGTTAAACTCCTAAAACATGCAATTTAATAGGTTTCCACAGACTCCAAAGGGCATTCCAACCCTGGAACTATTGCTTAATGCTATCTCTATCCCCAGTATGTAGATCTGCGGAAGATGGCAAAATAAGGGAATTGCTAGAATTCAAAGCCTACGTTGGTATGATCCATGGCATAATCAGAAAGGCTAATATCTGAGCTTTTATATAATGAGACCACGCCATAATTTGTCTCTGTAGTACTGGGACCAAAGGGACGAGTGGATTTTCTTTTCCCAGGACTTGTATATTTATGAAGCAATCTGTCCCATAGACAAGTCGATATTTTACTAAATTTCGCACCCAGTTAAGGCAGGCAACTAGGCTCCCACTTCAACTTCCTTAGTCCCTCTGGCAAGGCTCTGGATGCCAGTTTAAGAAATATGTAAGATTTCTGCCCGCTAACCTGAAGGCCCGAGAGTGTGCTGAGCCACGGCAAGAGCGCCCATTAGGGCTGCCTCTGCATCGTGCAGGAATAGCAAGCAGTCCTCTGTGTATAATACAATGTGGTGGATCTGTTCACCCACCTTTATACCCTGATAATCATCCCATGCCCTGGTGCAACAAGCCAATGGCTGCATAGCCAGGGCAAAAAGCAAGAGGGGTGGAGGCATCTCCACAGCAGTTCTGCCTCCGATGCAAAGGTTGGGAAAGCCACTGGTGCCAAAAAAGCTTCAATGTCATTGAGTGAGAAAGCAGCAGCCCTATGATAAAGGGCAAAGCAATAGCCATAAAATTAATGATTAAGGTCTTCCTGCTGGTACAGTTTGTGTCCTCAGTCAGCGTTTAGTTCCTCAATAACCAAGCCCCGTTACGGTGGGTTAGCAAGCCAACTGCCAGTAGCGAGCCAGTACAGTCCCTCTTCGCATGCACTCGTACCATATAGTTCTTGTTGTTGAAACATCGCAGCCATTCTACGTGGCTGTCGACTCTCTTTAGCTTCCAAGACTTCTGCTTGTAACTCTGTGTGCCCAGGTCTGCGTCACTCTAGCACTCCGCATATCCTCAGATGCCATCGCCTCCTTCAGTAAGGTCCTTCGGACTCTGAAATATTCCTGACCCTGATCACCGTTTTAAATGCATCTTACTTCATTTGATGAGACAAGGCAGGGCTGGCTTTTTCGGCAAAATACTGTTTAATGGGCATCTCGTTGGTGTCTCAGAAAACCTGGTCTTCCATTGCTGCTGGCTTCAACCTCCAGGATGGAATGCAGGTCCTCTCCCCCTCCCAACCCAGGCCAAGAATCAAAGAGTTGTGGTCAGAGATGGCTCTGGAAAGGTATTTAGGGGTTTTGACCAGGCTGTGGACATCAGGTGTGCCCAAGAATGTGTCACGCCTCACATGTATGTCATGCAGATGGGAAAAGAAAGAGTTGTTGCATTCCGCTGGGTGATATGATTGTCAGGAATCAATGAGGCCACATTGTGCCTGCCAGGTTGTGAACGCGTGGGTAACCCTGATTGTCTGGGAGTCCCGCAATGGGAGTGTGAGCAATCGAGTATGGGGTCTGCTACACAATTGAAATCTCATCCCAGGATAACCACGCCCACCAGATGGGGGGGGGGGAATTGGGGGCAGCACCCATGACAGTTCCTGATATCCAGGTGTCCATTGATCACCACGTAGTGGCCCGCTGGATCTATCAGATGCTCAGTGTGTTGGAAGGGGACCCCAGGCAGCACCCACATCACGACTCCCCTTGCAAAAGCTGAGTAATTAGTATAATAGGCCTGCCTTCTCCAACTACACTGCAGCGCTGCTCCCTCTTTGGTAAGGAGGTGTGTTTCTTGGAGAGGCAGTACCTGAACCCCTCGTTTATTAAGATATGAGAAAACCTCATGCCTTTTAGCCATAGTGTGCAACCCGTGAATATTCCATGACAGAACTTTATAAGTCACGGGGGTCGCTGATGTGCATGGGAAGTACAAACCGGATGGCACCAGTGGACTCGTGGCTTGTAATCCTTTGGGATTCCCTCTTCCCCACCCAGGAAGGAGCACTTACACAGGCACCCAACAAATCCCTCTACTCGAAAGTCATACAACAAACTCCCACACCCAAGTACAAGCAGGACAACACCCCATTAAAACATTCAGCCAACTCTCATGCATTCGTAGGTGTAACCACACAAACCTCAACGAACCCGAGACCGTGATCATCCAGAAGCTCCATAACCGGCTTTCTCCCATCTGACTAGGAAAAGGACAGAAAAGTCAGGCCTCTGAGGCCTCAAAAGTACATCACCAAAGTAACGCACAGAGAAGTAGCTAAGGGCCCCACTCGAACAACAGACACCACATAAATCATACAAGTTGCCAACCCTGTTATGAGTTTGTCTGCCATGCCAGGTGTAACTTTAGGCAGGTCACTGTCTAAATTCTCAGTGGAGCTGGTGTCTTGAGTGAGGTCTGAGTCCCAGGCATCCTCTTCACTTGGTGATGGAGTTGAGCTTGATCCTCCTCTATTCATTGCTGCCACCGCTCTCTGCGGTTCCCATTGTGCTTCTGCTCTAGAACGGGCCCTCCTGATCTGCCGCTTCAATTTCTTCTGTTTGGGTGTGCATCATGGGGACCCCCTGCTGTGGCTTGCCTGCGGGTGTGTCTCAATCCAGTTCCACAACTCTTGCAGAGTCCAGAAGAACTGCACCCCCTTTTTGCGGTCACTACCCGCAGCCGGGCCGAAAATAACCTGGCATAGGGCAAGCCCATCTGGCGAAGTCACCGATTGGTCTCCAGAAACGTAGTGTGTTGCTTTTGCACGTCCGTGGTAAAGTCTCTGAAGATCATTACTTTGCTGTTAGCAATGTGGATGTCTCTGTTCCAGGTGTGGGCTAGAATGTGGTCACGGTCCCTATAATAGAGGACCCTGGCTACCACTGGTCCCAGTGGTGCCCCAAACCATGTATGCCCCCTCCGGTGCAAAGAATGGGGAGAGGCCCTCCGGTTCCACTTCCTAGCGCAGCTAGCACTCCAGGGAGACTAATGTACTCTTGACTTCGATGCGCTCTAGTAGGCCTGTGATGCAATGTTATTCCTTCCAGATCTATTTTGCTGCCTTCTGCTGTGCCCTCTAGAGCCAGGCTTTGTCCTTAATAGGAACAAGTGTTTCTTACAGTGCTGTCATATCCAAGGGTACATCCGCTAGTATTCTCTCCGTTGTGACTCGTTCAGCTAAGCGCCAGTGGTCACCTTTCAGGTTACTCAGGTCCACCACCAGGGTATCAATCTTTGTTTGTGGCGCCTCCCAGAAAGCAGTGATGGCCTGCATAATGTCTTGGAGTGTCTAGGGCAGCGTTCCTCAAACTTTTTAATGCTGCGCCTCAACCCCCCCCCCCCCCGCATCCCCTGGCCCCCCCCGCCAGTGGAAACTACAAATCATTGGGCCCTCTTGAAAGTTTTTCACAATTAACCTATTAGCATTGTATCAATTAAAAGTATCCAAAGTGTGTGGCTGGGAGTTTTTAAGAATATTTGGAATCCCTTTAACACATATTACCAGCTAGTATATAAATGGAAAAACAAATGTTAGTGATGGTCCTTTATAGAGCATAATGCTTCTTTTGGCTAGAGCCTGGAATACTGGTACTGGTATTACTCCGTCACCCAGCACCTCCAGACCTCAGGGAGGGATAGGATAGGACAGCCCTTAGTAACAGGTCTTCCTGCTGCTACCTGCGAATAGTGGGTCTTCCACACACACGCCCCTACAGTCCACACTGGAAGCCCAACAGGGCTTCCCTTCGGAGCATTGGTGCATAGGACCAGTCACCCTTGGCCCGCCCCAGCAGCAACAATTGGGGCCTCGTGGGCCTATGAGCAGATCACCCAATGGCCACAGCTCTGCAAACTTCACTAGTGTCCCAGCGGGATAGGCCCTCTTCTCCCCTTTCATGGGCAGTCCACTTCCACCTAGGTTTTGTTGTTACCGCGTCACACAGCCCCCAGGTCAACAGACAATACCGCGCACAGGTGTTCTTCACAAGGGCAGATGGTGCCTGTCCAGTGCTCATTAGGGGCTTTCCTTTTTCAGTGACTCAATTACTGCTGGCCACTATGCTAGGCTCTAGGCGGTTGTCTGCTGGCTCCGGAAAACATGCCATAGAGGGTCCCCAGCGTGTAGTCATGCTGCCAAGCTCTTTCCGGCCGTGGTCTCAAACAAATCTGCATTTAGTCTGGGTCGTGGTCAGCCCCATGGGGCCAGAAGAGCACCCGGCTCTTTTTCCTCACCAGCAGCCGCCTTGTCCCTCTAATCGCTCTGCATGCTTGGCCGTTCCCAGGCCTCTCAGTCCACGGGGCTCACCCCATACCAGGTCCCTGTCCAGTTCGGGCAGCTGAGCAGCTTGATTCCCATCACTGCCAGATCAGGTCCCCTGGGGGGGTTATCGTGGGGGGCCACTCACACAGGGTGGGAAGTCACTATGGGGCATAGTCTCTGGCAGCCGCCAACTTGTGTATACCGCCACAGCGTTGGGACTGACACTGGGTCCTCGCTCTGCTCAGCACCGCAAGGGGACTCCTCAACACTTCTCTATGAGAATAGAGCGCTCTTGCAGTTCAGTGCCCACGTCCAGGGGACCATGTGCTCTCCCTCTCACGGCAGGCACGTGGCTGCGTCACCATCCTCACCCTGGAGGCCCTAGCGTTGTCGATTACTTAGTCGCGCACTGGGTCCGGCAACTCCGCTGCGGCTCTTCGCAGATGAGGGTAGCTGGCCGGCAGCAACTCCGCTCCCTGGTGCCGTCATTCAGTATCGCAGACCCTGGTTGTATTAAGCATCTGACGGCAACCAAATACGGGGTCCTGTGCTGAGATCAGCAATTGCTGGCTGCCATCTTGTGTCTGCTGCTGCTTCAGGAGCACATCCTAGCTAAAAACTACTCTCCAGCGTTGAAAGGCGGCCAGAGCAAATTGCGGCATGCTGCAGATCTCAGGAGGTACGTCAATGTATGTCACCAGGTGCATTATAATGACAGGATGTAGTCTGATGGGGGATCACCTGGCGGGATCTTAGACCTACTGCATCGGCGTTTGGCCACGCTCTTTTCAACTGAGGACTTCTTCATGCTCTTTGTGTCACTCCACCATATACTTCCTCTTCCCCAGACAAACTGGTTCTGCAGAAAAGTGCAAATACTGCTGTAAGTTGTGATCCTGTTCCACATCAGTTAAACCATCATCCTGCTGGTGCTCTATGCTCTGGCTCACTCCTCTTAGGAGGGGAGACTTAATTGCATGGACCTCCAAGAGAGTACTGTGTTTTACATAGATTGCACCAAAGACCAATGGTTGGGCGATCAGCTCTATGTCGGTTGCTCATCAGTGAAAAAGGAAAGGCAGAACCTTTACTAATTGCTGCTGGATTGTGCTTTGAATTAAGATCTGCTGCGTATTGGCCAAAAAGCAGCCTCGGTAGGGCTCCATGCTGATTCCACCAGGGCCAAAGCTGTTACCACAGCGTCAGCACACAGAGTCTCTGTCCTAGACATTTATGATTATGAAGCATTATTGGCTGGACAATCAGTTTCACTGTGCAAGGCACTTTGCCCACTCGGTCTCTTGGGTCTTTCTGGTTTGAGTCTATTCACCATTATCTGGGGTGTACCCCAAGGTTCCTTTCTCAGTCCACCCTCAACACCTCTGGCCAGCATCGCCAAAAACCACAGACTCAACATAATATCTTATGTCGACGACACTTGACTCATCCTTTCCCTCTCCGAAGACACCACCAAGACCAACGCCACAACTGCATGACAGACGTCGCCTACTGGATGAAGGACAATTGCCTGAAGCTCAACAGGGACAAGACACAGGTACTGATGTTCTGAAACAAAAACTCCCCATGGTACGCATCCTGGTGGCCCTCAGAACTCTGACCTACTCCTGTCCCCACTGACCACGCTAGGAACCTAGGCATCATTCTGGACGACAAGCTAACCATGATGACTTAGGTCAACTCCGTCTCCTCCTCCTGCTTCTTCATCCTCTGCATGCTTCGTAAGCTTTTAAAATGACTACCCCAAAGTTCTAGACGCATCGCCACCCAGGTCCTCATCACCAACTGACTGGATGCTCTCTACGCAGGGACTGCAGGTCACCTCCAATGGCAACTAGGGACCATACAGAACGCTGCAGCTAGACTCGTTGTAGATCTCCCTAGACTAATCCACTTCACCCCCTACCTCGGGTAACTCCACTGTCACCCTGTGCAGAAAGGATGCTAGTCCACGCTCCTGATCCATGCATACAATGCCCTACACAACTGCGGACCCACTTCCTGAATTTCCATCAGCCCACTAGACACCTCCGCTCTGTGTCCCTTTCTTCAACCCTCTCCCACCCCTCCGCATCTGACCTAGCAGATGCGGTGGTCACTCCTTCTACCTAGTAAAAAAGGCATGGAACAAGCTACCCTTTTATCTACAGACCGCCCATCTCTTCCAGAGTCCCTGAAGACCTGGCTATTTGGCTAATCAACTGGACCCTACCAGTGCCTGGATAACCTCATGGGTGACTGGTAGTGCCTTACAAATCTATTGATTGACTGGCCCATCTCAGAATAGGAATTGCTTTGGAATCTATTTCAAAGATTTGGAACCTGTGGCTAGAAGTTTCTATCAAAAGAACAAGTTACTTTCCTTCGGTAATTCTCTTTCTGGTAGAGACTCTATCTAGCCACATATTCCTCACTGATCCTCCTCGTTCTGTGATTGGGCTCTCTCCGTTAATAAGATCCCAAGTCAAGTAACCTGCACACTGTGTATTGTTATGCTATGGGGGCGCCACGTCTGAGGGCATAGGCAGTCTTAAAAGCAATTAACGCAAGCACGCAGGAGTGGCACCCATATAGGCCTTGCACATGCTTTCCGGACGATGTCCGTGCAGAGCCACAAACCGCCATCTTCCAGCACCCAGAGGTACTGTTGAAAGGTTTCTGAATCCAGTCTGACGCCTGAGTAATATTAAAGATGAAGAATCTACAGCTAGATAAGTCTCTACTAGAAAGAGCGTTACCGAAGGTAAACTACTTGTTCTTCAGGCACATCCTTGTATATAGTGGTGCTTCACCCTGGTAGCGATCGGGCTGGCTCCAAGCAAGGAGTACCCAAAACATAGGTACAGTGAAGTGGGAGGCCTCTGCTCCAGGCTGTCGCCGTAAGCCTTCTTGAAGGACTTATTGTGGACGGATAGAAGGCGGAATCAGCTTCACCTTAAAAAGAATTGCATTCATGTCCCTTACCTACCATCAACCAGGTTGCAGTACTTCCGAAGATCTAATCAGCAGGCTCTTGATATAAAACAGAAGGTATGCCTGGCTCCTTTCTGCTCACTTTAGTACCTGATTTTGCAGTGGGAACCTTACACATGCTGTGCATTATTCCTCCCTCTTTGGTGGAGTCCAGAAAACTTCCCCTCAGCTACCGCCATGGAGGCGGGAAACAACCGCCCGCCGGGCCTGCGGATAAACCGGCGGTCAAATTAGGAACAACCACCAAAAAAGATCGACTGCGGCAGTAGCGGGCAAACCAAAACCGCCTGCGTCGGCGGTGACGTCCAAGAACAGACCGCGGCGATCAGAAACGCCGTGGAAAGCTACAACTTAACGCAAACAAAGCGGAGACACCGCACAGCAAATTATTATATCCCCGATGGTCCCGCGGTACGATCCACTGTTTCTGACCGCTACGGTCGCTCACAGGAGTGAATGGGAGAGACAGCGGAAGAGCTGCAGCATAGTCACCGCAACGGATGGTACATGAAAAGCATTGCGGACGATGCTAAAACACCGCAACAATGCCAAACTTTGATGATCCGAAGAGGGTTGTCAAAGAGAGGAGGAGCAAGAACTGAGAGCTGGCTAACCTGACAGGCAGTGGCCCTCACATCCCACAGAAAACATTCACACCATGGGAGGAGAAGGTGCTTGCCATACTGCATCCTGCGAGTCTCATAGGAGTATCCGGGGAAATTAAGGCTGGTAAGTACAAACAAATGGCAACCAACACACTGATAAGTACTTCCTTGCACAACCCAAGCACCATTGCATTGTTCACCCTCACCTAACAGCTAGCTAGCCATCTTGCTTGGGAGGCTTATTTGTGGGTGGGAGTCCAGTACCACAACTCCCACCATGCCCCCTGTCCCACACCTGAGCAGCATGGAGCCCTCCCCCATCCAGGAGCATGTGTCAGCCATTGCATTGTTCACCCTCACCTAACAGGTAGGTAGCCATCTTGCTTTGGAGGTTTGTTTGGGGGTGGGAGGCTTGTACCACGACTCCCACCATGCCCCTGTCCCACACCTGCGGTACAAAAGGGGGTGGTGATGGACGGAGCATCTGAATCAATCAAACACTCTCACCCAGTCAAAAGATCTGGGTTTAATCCATCACCGTACTTTAGTCCACTCTGCCACCCCTGTTCAGACATAGCTTTATGCAAATCAGTCTGACCCTGTGCCTCATGGGAACAGTCCAGCCCGAACTGCCTATCCATGTCTTCCCTGGACCGGAAACAAGCTTCCGAGGACCGGTTTCTGGCATTCCAGCCATCTTCAGCCCGGCTTGCTTGAATCCAGTGGCAAAGTGAGCAAGGGACTCACGTCTGAGCATACCGTGCCACACTTATGGCAGCCAAAAGCGGTACAAAAGGGGGTGGTGATGGACGGAGCATCTGAATCAATCAAACACTCACACCCAGTCAAAAGATCTGGGTTTAATCCTCACCTAACAGGTAGGTAGCCATCTTGCTTGGGAGGATTGTTTGGAGGTGGGAGGTCTGTACCACGACTCCCACCATGCCCCCTGTCCCACACCCCAGCAGCAGAGCCCTCCCCCACCCAGGAGCATGTGTCAGCCATTGCACTGTTCACCAAACAAACTTACAGGTAGGTAGCCATCTTCACAGTGAGGGTGTTTGGGGGAGGGAGGCCTGTACTCCTACTCCCACCATGCCCCCTGTCCCACACCCCAGCAGCATAGAACCCTACCCCACCCAGGAGCATGTGTCAGCCATTGCATTGTTCACCAAACAAACTTACAGGTAGGTAGCCATCTTCACAGTGAGGGTTGTTTGGGGGAGGGAGGCTTGTACCACGACTTCCACCATGCCCCCTGTCCCACACCTGAGCAGGATGGAGCCCTCCCCCCACACCACCCAGAAGCACTTGGAAGCCATTGCAGTAGTCTAAACAAACTTACAGGTAGGTAGCCATCTTCACTGGGCTGGCTGTTTGTGGGTGGGAGACCTGCATCACTACGCACAGCACCTATTGCATGCAATGCATCAATACCTGACATGTATGAGTAATTGATGTTCCTCTGCACCATGTAAGTACGCCCTGTATTGCACTTAATAATAATAGTGAAGATCTCTCAATTGTGTAGTGTACAGACCAGACCCCCCAGGATATAGCGGCATGGATTTTAAAATTTAGCGGCACAAATATGAAAATTTAGCGGCACAAATATGGAAATTTAGCGGCATTTTTGCGGCACTTTATTTTCCTCATAATCACTCATTTTCAGCCTTAAATAGATGGAAACTGTTTTAGCAGAGTACTCCACTTTTAAATAGGCATGTTTAAAGTGTCTTCAGCTCATTGGAAGCACAACTACAATCCTAACCTCATGAGAGGGGATCCTATTTCTCCCTGGGATATTCTAGCACCCCTGCCGGGCACCCCTGCCGGGCACCACTGCCTCCTGGACCCATGAGGCATGATACCGCTTCCTCAGGTACCCTAGGGGACAGGATTGTAGTGGGTGGAAATGCATTGCCATGGCTAATGTAAGCATGTTAAATATTGCTCTACGCAGACTGCTTAAGGAAACTAAAGACTTCAAGTGTATTCAGCAGCCAACATAAACCAATCAGAAGAGTTCCATTTGCTCTCTTAATCCTGTTTGGGCTGGTAGCTGCTCTTACCGGCTCCCTGGAAAATAAGAAATCTAAACTGTTTTTTTTTTCCCTATCGGAGGAGGCACCATGATGTCCGCTTCATGGGCCGCCATGCATATAACTTGAAAATGCACTGGCGCTGCGCTTTATATTTAGTCACGGCGCCCGTTTTTTAAATTTTAATTTTTCCTGCCTCCTGTTGTTTGACGAGGAAGGGAGGAATGGGCTCGGGGGAAACGTGTTTTATATTACAATCACAGGCAGCCCAGAGACTCCTTGGTAATTGTGGTAAAGCTGAAGTATTTCAGTGTGTCTCCTTTAAAATTCCTCCAGTGTCATCCAAGCCCCGAACCATAATGCAGGCAGATTCTGAACGGAGTGTGGGGCTGTGCCTGGGCACAAGGGCTGAACATCAGGAGTTGTGCCAGGTAGTCCCAGGGTGCCAGTGCGGGACCGTGGCTCTAACGCTGCCCCATCCTTCTCCATGAGACCAAGCTGTGTTATTCTTAGTTCTGCTTTCTGTAACAATAAACCCTCTGAGAGGCGTCAATGGCAGACGTACTCACTCCATCTAACAGGGGACCAGTGCTTTTCTAGTGCATACATTGCAGTTTTAGGTACGGCAAAATACAATTTTTGCCCATGATCAGATGATTTGTGGTTTAGCACTGAAGACGAAATTCGAGTCAAGGTGCAATGGCCAGCTACAATCCCACTTTGTGGTCCAGCTGTTAATAAATCTTCATTATTATTGTGTTGTATTTCATGAAAGCTCTCGGGGGCAAGATAAACATATTTGTGGCAGCCTCGTTTGCATTTTGAAAATCTCTTCTTGAGCCAGTTAAAAAAATGTTAGACCACACGAACGCCTGCATCCAAAGTAACCCGCTTTTCTCCTGTCCCCTTGGACATGTGTTTCCTTTATTCACTGCAGCACTGGAGCAAGAAACAGCCACAGCTGAAACTGAACTGGGACACGCAGCGCCCTGGAAAAAATAAACAGATTGGTGGCTTAATATGTGAGACCCTCACTTTCCTATCTTTTAGGGAGAGGCAGCGAAGCGGGGACAGAATGTCCGGATGTTTGCACTGCTAGGGTGCAGTGAAGCTGGGGGCTCGGCAGGAGGCAGCACCCACGCAGTGGCTTTCGGTGAGAGGAATGAAAGGCGGAGTGTTAGGTACAGGAATGTTGTGGGAGTACTTGGATACCAGGTGAGAATGTTGGTGTTGTGTCTTGCTTCACGAAGAAGAAAGAACACTCTGTCTTGAAGGAATCTTGATGCGTGCGCAGTGAAATGAAGAAATGGCTATTGCTCGGCTTCCTCGGAGATATGCCAGTCCATCTAAATCGCACGCAGCCAGCTCATAGAAGCCGGAGGAGTTAGCAGGCAGCTATTACGGCTGTACCCGCTCATGTGGTGACGTAGGTACGTTCAGCCAATAAGATGTCACAATCTTTTTTGCTGCCTCCCGAAGACCTTTTTCGCGGCCAAAAAGGCAAATTTCGCGGCCATCGCGCCCTTCAGCTGATTTCGCGATTATTTTGCAAATCGCGAAAACAGAATACTTCCACAGTGCCCAATACTGACCATTCCCCATCAAATCCACAGGTGATGAAGAACTCACTGCTCAGGACAATAATGACCAGCAGAGTCAGTCTCCACCCCCGGTACATGGACTCTCGGATGTTGACTCCCAGGATAGTTTGGACAATGAGCTCCAGGGCGGCCCATCTGGTGTGCCAGGGACCAGCAGGTCCCAGGCCCCCATCCTCCTCACCACCACGTCTGCTGAAACAACAACAGCACAGCAGACCCCTGCAGTAACGGAATCTTGACTTGAGCAGGCCAAAAGTCCGCTCAATGACACGTCTGGTCCTGCCATGGGCCACATTGTACCTGACGTCAGCCGGGGTCCTGGGATTCCGTAGTGGGCTCAGCAGCCATGGATGTCTGGGATATGCAGAGTCACCTGTGAATGACAAACACACATTGCACTGTTGCACAGGCAGAGGGCAGCAGGTCATACACTCAGCGCGCCATATCACTAGGCATACTCACCCACAATCCAAGCACGCTTCGGAAGCAGATTTGCCATCATCCGGGGCACCATGCTGTTCCTTGGGATGTACGAGTCATGGGCTGAGCCGGGGAATCTTGCACACACATGTGACATGGTCATGTCCCCAAGGTACACCACCTGCACATTGATTGAATGATAATGTTTACGATTTCTAAAAATGTGCTCACTTGCATGTGGTGGCACCAGACCGACATGGGTGTAATCGATGGCACCAACAACATGGGGGATGTGTCCAAGGTGATAGAAGTCACTTTTCACAACTGCCAATTCAGCTCCCCTGGGGAAATTTATGTATCGATCCTTATATCCTTATATATCATCATGGCTGCAAGAACATCCCTCAGCACCAGGCTGAACATGGATTGCGACAGCCCTGCAACGCTGGCCACGGTCTCCTGGAAGGAACCAGTGCAAAAAAGTGGAGGACTGTCATCACTTTGTATGTGGGTGTGAATGCTGTTGGGTAGTGGCGACGAGGCTGCAGGTGGGGCTCCAACAGATCACAAAGGGTCTTCAGGGTCGGTCTGTCGAGGTGGAATTTTCGAATGATCACTATATCCTCCATGTCCTCCAGCACTGTCAGGTGACGTATGAGATTAGGCCGCCTCCTAGTTGAGATATAAATGGACACATGTCAATAACAACCATCATGAGATGGCCACAGCACATCCCGATAATGATGTGACGGAAAAACAAACACTGCCATGAGATGCGTGGCACACCAGGTTACATGGGTGGGCATTTGAGACACACAAAGGGCACACCTCTCCATTTACAATACAGAAGTGTCTCAAACAACACATAGGTCAATGTGAATGCACACGTACTGAACCCCACATTTCACAAGTGCACACCTCGTTCCGTACCATCCACCAATGTGTGTAAAATGACCATGACTGTCTCATACCCATCTGCTGTACCTGTCACACCTCAAAGCATCATGTGAATTTGTCTCACATGCACAACCCAATGATCAGAGTAGCTGGAAAACTGTCACTTGTGTGCATGAGCTGATATGAAAGCACAAGTAAGCAACAACACCATACAGTGAGACAAGCCTTTCCAAGGTCAGCATTGACACCAGCTTAACACTGTCAAGCATCATCAACCATCAAATGCATAAGTGACATGGCAGGGACCACAGACCAATGTGTGTCACACATAACGTGTGTCTACCTGTGGATTATATGGAATAATGGCATTGTGTGTACAATGATGTGCCCTTAACCATGTTGCTGCTGTGTACTGATGCAGTGTTCACGATGGACATGGCCGTTGCATGTGCCCCAAATCGAGGTAGCTACCGTCTGGCCACGGCGGTGTGACACCAGCACCACCCCCTTCACAAATGCGGTAGCCATTGGCATGGAGACATGGTTAGATGGCGGTGGGTATGCTCCGCCACCCAAATGCACGTCTGAAGGAGCATCGCCAGCAAGGCAGAGATGAGTATTTGGGGAGGGTGACTTTGGCTGGGAGCGGATGCATGTGTACTGGCCTGTGGCAGCATTGGCCCATGTGATGTTTGTGGAGTGGTGCTGTGCTGTGTCATGTGAGTGGCTGCTGGGATGTGTGCTAGTGTCAGGCATTGGCCCAAACTGGCCTTACAAAGCTGGTCCTCCCTGCTGTGCTTTCTCATAGCCAGATGTGTTAGGATCTACATGGTCATTCAGCATTGGGATAGTGTGCGGAAACTATTAGGGGGTGAACAGCAGGGTCCACTATCTGAGTGTGACTCCATGTAGGACTACTTTGCATGCACCATGATCGGTGAGGCCCACACATCTGACAACAAGGTGCCCCAGAGTATCACATGGTGCTTGGTATAGCCTACTTGGCATTTTGGACTGTCACATCCTAATAGGTATGTGTGTTGTCCCCTCCTTTTCCCTGAAGGTCTGTCAGTGGCAATGAGTGTTGTCCCCACATCATGTCCCTAGATGTGGGCAGGGCAAGTTGTGTGTCTGGTACACTTCATCCACTGGCAGGGTGTTGTGCTGTGTGGCCTCAACATGGCTCAGTAATGGCAGATATTCAGGGTTACAGGCACTGTTGTGGTCTATGTAGTGTGTTGCTGCAATGTGATTGCAGGGTGTGGTGGTCACCATGTTGATTTGGGCATCTCCTGTACTGCATTGATTGGATTGCTTTGTCCTGATGATGACACTAACACAACCTTGCATCTGTCTCTTATGCAGAATCGCCAGTGGACACGGGGGAACGGGAGCCAGAAACCAGTGGTGGCGACAGTAGTACCACAGCTGCCACGGAGTCCAGTGACACAGAGCTCACCAGCGCATCTGAGGGGGACCGTAGTATGCAGGAGGAATCCGTGGCTGAGACACAGAGTACTACATTATCTGATGCCAGCGGTGATGCATCCATGTTGGCTGGCACAGGGGATGGGGAGTCTGCAACATCAGCTACCACACAGCGGCCAGTGCCCAGCCTCCCATCCACTTCATCTGGTGCTGCCCATGTCCGTGTCAGTAAGAGGGGACGAGTTACATTCACACCTGGCACAGCTGAGCCTGCACCTGTCCCCTCTGCTGCCCTCAGTGCTGAGTCTGTAGAGCTCCTGCGCCAGCTTTGTGTGGGGCAGACCGCCCTGCTCAATGCCCTCAGTGACCATGACAAGAAATTAGGCCAGGTGGTTGCCTACATGGAGGGCATACACTCTGACGTGGGTGGGCTACACCGTACAGTCCAGGCTTTGTCATCCGCAGTTACGTCTGCCCTTCAACAGGCACATGCTCCCATTCCTGCTCAGGTGCATTTGTCCACCCCCCCAGTCAGTGGCCACATCAGATGACAGTGACCACGGTTCGCATGCGTCACAGACACAATACAGCACAAGGAGCACACAGAAAGCCCGTCAGGGAAGAGCAAGGCCGAAAAAGCAATGAGGCTGACATCAGGCTCACATGCCTCAGAGGCATCACCAGCAAAGGACTCTACTGCCCCTAAAACTTCACACAGAGCTAGGCGTGCAGTGTCTGTGCCCACTGAGGAGGTGTTGTATGGCAAGGTTACACCTAGGAAAGGCACAGGGCCACATCCCCCCCCACCACATCAACTCCAATTCCAAGCCCAAGCCCAGTGAAGCAGGTGGAGGAGGGCAATGTAGGGGCTAGCCCTGGCAAACAGGCAAAGAAGGGCACTGTCAGGGCCACCACTGGCAAAGAGGCAAAGGAGGGCACTGTAAGTGGGACACCTGGCAAGCAGGGGAAGGTGGTCCAGAGGCGTAGCCAGACAAAGCGTTCCGCAGGATCCAGCACGTCACCAGAGGGAGTGCCAGTGTCTGCACCTGAGGTGGGACAGTTGGTGTGTGTGCCTCTTGTGTCATCACCAGTTCCCATTAACCCCAAGACAGGGAAGCCATTTCGTATTCCCAAGAAGTGGAAGGGCACCCCTCCAACCTCTCCCACCCACACTGTGTCACAGGTCTGCATGACTCCACCTCCACGTGCCACTATACCACCTGGTCCAAACATCCAAACAGCCCTCCAGCTTGCCAAACCACTGATAGCCCTACATCACCTGGGCCTCTGTCTCCCCAGTCAAGTGTTCCTGCTGTTTCCGACACACAACCAGCTCCAAGTCCGCCTGACAGCCAAATATGAGTGGCAGTCCCCCTCATATACTTGTCTCTCATACAGGTGAGCTAGTCCTGCCCATTGTTTGCCACCTGGGTGTGTTGCTGGTTATGGAAGGGTACAGTCAAACACACTCATTGTGCAGCTTCTCATGTCCTGACTCCGCATATCTCCCTGGCCACTGAAATGAAATTGTCATTCACTGCTGTGTTGGGCTCTCCCCTGTGCAGCCTGTCATGTACTTGCTGTGCCACCTGCCATGGACACTGGCCCTGTTGCTCTGCTGTGTTGGACTCTCCCCTGTGCCATGGACACTGGCCCTGTTGCTCTGCTGTAATGTACTCTCCCCTGTGCAGCCTCTTATGTACTTGCTGTGCCACCTGCCATGGACACTGGCCCTGTTGCTCTGTTGTGTTGGGCTCTCCCCTGTGCTATGGACACTGGCCCTGTTGCTCTGCTGTGTTGGGCTCACCCCTGTGCCATGGACACTGGCCCTGTTGCTATGTTGTGTTGGGCTCTCCCTTGTGCCATGGACACTGGCCTTCCTGTTTGAAGTTTGCCTGTGCAGATTATCTTGCATATGATCTGCATTTTGTGCCTTGATCTTGTCTACTGTTGTTCTACTGTCACATCTGTGCAATATGTGAATAAAGACAGTTACTCCTGTTGTGTGTTTTGTCAGTGTCCATGCTGATTAAAGTTCTATTGGTGTGTGCATTTGGTTGGCTGTGCCCCATGCCATATGTGTCACTTCTACATTGCCAGGCTCTTTGCCCGCATCGCATTTGTAGACAGGGGTGACAGTGTCTTCAGTCCATTCTGACACTGATACTAGTGTTATCTGTGATGGCCTGTCATGAAGTTCTCTTTTTAATGGTTTGCTATTGTTGGCTACATTGTTGCCATGTCAGGTTGGGGGGCACTGCCAGCACAAGGTGTGTTGCTGTGCACAGGTTTGCATGCAGGCTGGGCAATGTCATGATGTATGTGTGTTATTTCTGTATATGTGCCCAGCTGTGTATGTGTATGGTCATTTTGTGTTGGCCCTTAGCCTTGGTCCCCTGGCCTACATGAGATGTGTGCTCTTGGGTGGTCAAGAGGTGTGCAGTGTGAAGGGTGTGACTTTGTTGTAGGTGTGGATGTGTGTGTGCCCCTGGATTGTGATAAACACACAGGTGTCACCCAGGAGTTGTATGCCTGTTGTTTGGATTGTCCTGCCCTGTGTAAATAATTGTATGCACCTGTGTGAGTTGTCTTTTGTGCACTGTGCAGTGTGTGTGTCCCTGCAGTTCTGTCTGACTCCTTCTTGTTGTTTTCGTCACTTATGAGTGTGCAATGTGTGTGACTTGCACATCAGTGTTGTGCTTGTTTGATCATCAATGTGTCTTTAGTTTGTTTGTGTAGACTGTGTGGCCCTGCTGCTCCTCACTGGCATTGTGTTTGTGTTTCTCATGCATTGCAGGCACATGGTACCATTTCTCCTCCTGTATGGCATGGTGTGTGTGGCATGGTGTGTGTGGTGTAATGCCATCCCCTATGTGTGCCACTTGTGCCTAGCCATTAAGGGTCTGCACTCCCTCTATTTGTGTATGGCACACCCCTTATATGTCTACTACTGACATGCAAGTCAGTTGACTTTGATGTCAGCTGTCCCCTTGATTTACATGTGTATGTGCCTCCCCATCACTTCATTTGTGACAATGGGCCTTGTGGTGCAGTTTTAGGGCCAATAGTGATGTTCAACTCTGGACATTGCCCCAATGGTTTATGTGTGATGTTCTTGTGCTATTAATCAGTGAGGATTGGTCATGTGCACGTCAGCTGTGTGTGCTGCCCAGTGCTCTGGTGAAGATGGTTCTGCTCTTGTATCCCAGAGTAGTGTATCCTGATGTTGTTGTGTTGGATGTATGTGTGTTGGCTGTGGTATTGCTTCACTTCCTGGGTGTGCTGTTGTATTTGTGCTGTGCTGATTTGTGGTGTGTGTGTTGAGGTTGTGTCAGTCATGTCTGTGTGTGGCTGTATTGCTTGGTGTGCACACACTGCTTGTTGTGCATACAGTGCTGTGTGTATGTGGCCTTGGCATTACCTGATGAGCATCCCCTGATGTCCTGTGGTGTTAGTTGATTTGTATTTTCATGTGCATCTGTAGTTGGTTTGATGTGGCAGAATAGTTCTGTGCAGGTGCACTTCTTGTGTGATTTGTGGTATGTTGTGTGTGTTTTATTCCTGAGTGATGATGTTGTGCACTCATGTTGTGTTTGTGCTCCCATTGCTTTTCCACAGTTTGGATGACAGGGTATGTCTGTTTCTGTTTGGGTTCTGTGTGTTTTCCTGTGGTGTTTATGTGTTGTTTAGTGGACGGCATCTGTTCAGGCGTCCCTGTGTGTGTGTTATGTTTGTAGCTACACACAGGGTGTGTGTTTGTGTGTGTGTATGTGCTGGCAGGGATTGTCAGCCTTCTGTGTGTGTGGCACTGGTGTTGTGTGTTCCTTGTCAGCCACTCCTGCAGTGGCTGTTTCCCTGGTTGTTTGTTGTGTGGTGCAGGGTGTGTATTGTGCTTGCTTGTTGCTGTGCTTGTTGCTTGTTGCTGTGCATGGGGGTGCACAGGATGGGCACCTGGCCTGTGACTTGATGGGGTGTGTTGATGTGTGGTTTGGGGTGGTGTGTCCCTGTGGTATTTGTGCCCTGCCCATGCCTTGGAGTGGCCCTGCCTTCTGCATTGTGCACATGTGTTGACCGCTGCGGTGACGTGACCGGGACGTTGCTGCAGGTTCGCGGTCGATATGAGTCCAGGATGCAGTGGGGTGACATGGTGGCAGGTGGGTCATGTGTGGGTGCTCTTGTGGATGTGTTGTTACCCCCAGAAGGGTGTCTATGGTGGAATTACACCCTGTGTCAGCCTGTGTGTTGTGTGTTGTATGTGTCTAGTCCCATTTCATAATAGTACTGTAGCAGGTACTGCACCGGAAAAAACATGTAGAGCTGGGTACATGGCGGTCGTGACCGAGTGGTGTGGACCGGGTCTCTGCTATCGCGCTCCGCTGTCGAGTTTCGGCCGTCTCTGGTTGAGCAGTGTCTCCGCTGCGGTGCATCTGCCTGTTTGGACCATCCTAATTTGTGGAGCGGGGCAGACGTCATTCCGCAAGGCGGAGAGTCTCCATTGGCTCCCACTGCCGCAGTGGCGGGAGCACTTTGATGGCAGGGCACGGCGCTCCCCGGCGGACGGGAAATGACCTATGTTTTGCTATACTAATATGGCGGACGTGAGTACCGCTGCTCACGGGCGGTAAAAGGCATTTTTTCGCCCCGCCAGCACCGAGGTGGTGCCACCGCCCGACATCCTATTGAACCCCTTAGTGTTATCATTTTTGCCTCTGTAAACAAAGAGGGTTACCTGGACTCTACACAGTGTACCTTGTTTTGGTGCACTATATAAAAATCAGCTTCCTACCTTGGTGGTTCAGTTGTGGGATACAAGTCTTTGCATTTGCTGATACCACTTGGCCAATAGGAGACTCCACAAAATACATCCACAATTGACATCAGTTAAACATTTTTTTAACTTTTGACGATTTTTCTAAATTTCTAAACTTGAACTGTTAGGGCCTTGGTAGTCCCCTCAGTCCAATTGTATTAAAATATTCAAAGTATCCTAGACAGTTAGGCCTGTAAAAGTATAGTCTGCTATTTTTTCTAACTTTCTAAAAAGGTCCCAACTGATCTAATACCATGCCTGAGGCAGAGAGTACTAGCCAGGCCCTCAGCCTGGGTCCCTACAAGGAACTTAAGTTGATCCAACTTAAGGGCTCTACACAGCATGGAACCTTGCCATGTGCTCTAAACCTACAAAGGCTCATTTGCAGACCCTGCTTGCTGAGCATGATAGAGCCATGGCAATGAAAGAAAGGCCTAATGATAGAGGCGATGGAGATATCAGTGAGGATGAGGAGTTCGCCAATTCCCCCTCTGACAGTACCTTCACTGAGAGTAACTCTAGTAGGATCCCAGAGAAAGTAGATAAGAAAGATGCAGATCTCCAAAAGCGAGCCAGAAGAATAGCTCTAGTGAGAGCCAAAAGGAGCCTAGCACCCATGTCTGGTGGTAACACATTTTTAAATAGGGAGGAAGATGAAGCCTTTGACCCTAAGATCCCCAAAAGGATTGTCCCCCAATATGTAAAGTGTGATGACATCGCCAAGTGGTTTACAGCCTTTTAGAGGGCTTGTAAGATGAAGACACTCGGTCGGAAGTATCGGAGCTCTGTACTCTAGTTTCAGTAAAGTGCAGGGATAGACTCTTGTCACTGAATGAGGCATACGGTGAGTCCTATGACCTCATGAAAGATACCTTAATTGAGGGCTTTCGACAAGCCACTGAGGACTACAGGATTAGGTCCAGGGAGACTAAAAAAACCTAGAGTCAGACCTGGGTAAATTTTGTTGACTTCTCAGTCAAAACACTAGGTGGCTGCTTGAAAGGTAACAAGGTGCAAAACTATGATGGGCCGTCTGATCTTATTATGAAAAAGCATCTGTTAAGTAACTGTTCTTCTGAAAAATTACATCAGTACTTGGCAGACCTAGGCACTCTCCAAGAATTGGGAAAAAAGGCTGACTGTTGGGTCAAGACTAGGGTGTCCACTAAGTCTCATGGAGAGAGGTACCAAACGAAAGGGGTTGCTAATTTCCCCCAAGGTAAAGAGAGTGGGCATCCTACGGATAAAATCTAAGTCTTCCAAGGGACCCTAAAAACCCGTTCAGAAGGGTGAGCCTGAAACAATGCACAGACCATGGGTGGGTACCAGGATAAGAACTGCAATTAAAGCACCAAGCCTTCTTGGGATCCCAAAGACAATGGGCATCGAACTGGAGACACTGTATGTTCGAATATGTCGCATTACATTGCATACTAATACCATGCGTGCCATTACAATGCGGGTATTACTATGCGATGTCAAAGACAACGGCATCCCATTACATCGCAAAATTTTACAATAACTATGCCTTCACCACGCATGCCATTACAACACAAAGGCATGCATGGTAATAATGGCATGCGTAGTAAAGGAATACTCATGGTAGAAGTTAGCAAGGTGAGTGACTCTACCCTACCCTAAACCCTAATGTAGTAACCCTGCACGCCCTTCCTGCGACCCCAGTCCTCTCCGTAGAATAATACTACACTACCCTGCACATCCTCCGACACTACCCTAAACCACTACCCTACACTACACAAACACCACAACACTACCCTAAATCCTAAAACACAACCCTACACTACACAAACACCACAACACTACCCCAACCCCTAAAACACTACCCCCAGCACGAGCCTCCCCCACCCCCAGTCCGGTCCATACACTCAAACACTACCCTGCACGACCCCCTGACATTACCCTAAATCCTAAAACACAACCCTACACTACACAAACTTTACAACACTACCCCCACACTACCCTAAATCCTAAAAAAAGAACCCAAATCTCCCTTACCTCTCTCTCCTCGTGGTTCCTCCCTCCTGGTTCCTGCATCTGAGGGACGGTGCACGTCGTTTTGAGGAAACGGAACAGCCTCAGTTTCCTCACAACTATGTGGATAGCCATTACATCGCATGCGTTGTAAAAGCACATGCGTAGTAATGGCTATGCCTTGTTACATCGCATGCGTTGTAATAATATGCGGGGAAACAGCCACGTTGTAATTGCTGTTTCCCATCTGTTCCAAAAAGACTTTCTCTTTTGCACCCTCAGCTAACACTGGGACGGTGAGTCTCCAGATGGGATCCTTGGTGTGTCCTGACCAGGTAGAGAGCACACTGGAGACACTTTAGTTTCAGAGCGTGGGGTGGATATGGCTGCCCTGGCTGTTGGGCCAATTAATCTGGAGGCTTACAAACAACAGCCTCATATTAATGGGATTACAGTGGACGCACTGAGAGATACAGGTGCACGTTTCTCCATGGTGACTGAAAAATTGGTATCTCCAGAACAGTATCTGATTGGACAAACTTGTCCAGTCACCAATGCTGATAATGTGACCAGGGTTCATTCCATTGCTATGGCCTTGGAGTGGTAAGGGGTTACTGGCCAAACGAAGGTGGTCTTACCCTCTGCAATTCTTGTTGAATGTCTCCTAGGGAATGATCTGGAGTCCTCAGCATGGGCTGAGGTAGAGCTAAGATCCCAACAGCCATGCTGGTAATCCCTGAATGGGTGTGTGTAAAAACCAGAGCACAGCCAAAGCCCTTGGTGAAAAAGAAGAGTAGGAGTCTGAAAGAGTGTCCCAACCCTCCAAGAGAAAAGGTAAGAAGTCTGGGAAGCCGGCTTCTGAACAGCCACAAGCGCCAGGTCCTCTCTCCTTAGGAAAAAGACCTGTCAGCCCCAGAGGGATCTGAGCCCCAGAAACTTGGGCCTTACACTGCAGAGCTCCTAGGCCCAGGGTGGCCCTCGGTGGAAGAGCTCTGCCAAGAACAGAGGACCTGTCCTACTCTTGAAAGCCTGAGACAGCAAGCTGCTGCACAGGAAAAGGGAGTTGTCAGTGGTTCCCACAGGACCTAGTAGGTGGAGGGAATCCTGTACACTGAGGCCATAGACCCCAAACCTGGTGCCACCAGCAGTGGTAGTGCTTGAGCAGTACAGAGGGTTTTTACTCTCATTGTCCCAAGACATTCCCTAGCTGAGCAACTTGTCCACAGCAAGACTTGGAGTAGGCTAGTTAGTCACTTCTTCTTGCTAAACAAGTCCCAAAAGGTGAAGGAGCTTTGAAACTACTGTGTTTCCTACCAAACCAGTGGTAAAGCATGTAACTACCCAACGGCCCCCTAATTCCACTTTTAGGGGTTGGGGGTTTCCTTTGTTATGTTGTGGTATGTTAAAAAAGCTTATAAAGCGCACTTATACCCAAAGGTGTCCTGGCACTAACCGATGCCTAACTGGATACAAAAGCTATAATTCAGCAGTTATTGGGAAAACAACCAAGTTTTGAGCCCCCTCCTGAAGGCAAGTAGTCTGTGTTATTCCTGAGGTATGATGGCAAATTGAAAGGGTAGGAGCTGACATTGTTGACCCCCTGAACCCTACAACAGCATCAGGGAACAGATTAATACAGGTGGTAGGGGATCCTGCCACCAGGTACCCTGAAGCTGTAACCTTTAGGACTGTCACTGCACTGCAGTTGCCTGAGCCCTCTTAAGTCTTTTTACTAGAGTGGGTTTCCCTAAGGAGGTGGTGTCAGACCGAGGTAGTAACTTCACGGCGTCTCAATATGTCAATACTGCATAACCACTAACCGCTCTGCCACTCCAACCAAGGCCTTGGTTGGAGTGGTAGAGCGGTTAGAGGTCACCTGCAATTTCGGCTGCTGATTTAATGAGCAGACCGACAGGCGTAATTAAAGTTCCTGCCATTGGATTTTTGCTTATGCAGTATTGACATATTGGGACCCCGTCATTGGAGTGCTCTACACCTACAATTGCTTGAGGTTGGAAATTCTGTTAGCTAACGAATTCCATTTCGAATGGTCGGCTGTATAACAAGAAATTGTATGCTCAAAATAACTCTTGTCCTGAAGATGACCGCGTAGTTTCCATGCGGTTGAAACGCCGTTGACGCATTCTGTGGCCATAATCTATAAAGGACACATCATTTTGTCTATGTTGTTCCTTTTAATAACGCTAATGTTTGTCTGTTAGCCACCAGTTTGGCATGTGGATTGTATGTTTCTGTTTTGCCAACTCTTTTTTGAGCGTTATTGTCCCTTTTGTACTTTTTTAAGACAGATGTGTAATAAATTATAATTGTCTTTGAAAATGTGTTAATGTATATATAGGCTTCTTCTTCTTTCTTTTCATTCAGCGTCTAATCCTAATGTTTAAGTGTTAAGTGTGATCCTTTCTTCACCTGAACCCTTTGTTAGGTGCAATAATTTACTGTCCCTAGTTGAGGGTAGTTGGACAGCCCCTGTAGTCTGTCTATGATAGGCGATAGTACGGAGACAGCACTATTGGAAGTCACAGAGACTATCAGGGAGAGCGTAGACAGAGGCGAGGTGGCCATGTTGGTACTCCTCGAGCTGTCCGCGGCTTTTGATACTGTCTCCCACTCCATACTGCTGGACAGACTATACAACGTAGGGATACAGGAAATCCCGTTAACATGGATAGAATCATTCCTAAGGGACAGAACACAACAAGTATGGTGTCGACCTTATTTCTCCAAAGATAAAAAGCCCCTGGACTGTGGAGTCCCTCAGGGGTCAGCCCTTAGTCCCCTTTTCTTCAATGTTTATCTATCACCTCTGGCAAACATAATAGAGTCACATGGTATCAGAGTGGTCTCATACGCTGATGATACCCAGCTTATTTTTTCCTTTAATGGCCATGCTGATAATGGACTGCAGAATTTTAAAGTCTGTTTGTCCAACATTTAAGCTGGATGACCCAGAATACTTTAAAGTTGAACACAGACAAAACGGAGGTGCTGTTTTTTAACCAAACTTCCCCGGTACCATCAGTTAGGTGGTGGCCAACTGAATTGAACCCTGCTCCATCCCCTGTGAAAGTAGCTCGTAATCTGGGTGTGCAAATTGATAACGAGCTATCATAAAAAACTCAGATACACAAAGTGACCTCTGCCTGCTTTGGTAAATTACACATGATTAGAAAGATTGCTCCCTATCTGCCTACAGACTCCCTAAAAACTATAGTCCATGCCCTCATCACTTCCCACTTGGACTATTCTAACAGCTTATATGTGGGGCCCCCCGCATATCTTCTACAACGATTACAAATCGTTCAGAATGCTGCAGCTAGGTTGATCTGCAATGTTCCTTACCGCCATTCCATCTCCCCTCATTTGAAAAATCTGCATTGGCTACCAATATCCTCCCGCATCTAGTTTAAGGCCTTGGTTCTTGCCTTCAGGGCCTTGAATGGGAAAGGTCCAGGATATCTGAGACAAAGGTTGAAGCTAGTCCATTCCTCTCGCGCCTTAAGATCCAACCGCCTTCGTCTCCTCCTCCCTCCCCGTTTCCGACGAGCCAGGAAGGGAGGCAGAGCGTTTGCGGTGATCACTTCAAAACTATGGAATGCCCTTCCCCTGAGCCTCAGACTGACTGAACTGGAATCCCAGTTTAGACGTAATCTAAAAACATGGCTGTTCTCCAGCTAATAACCACAGGGTTCTTCGCCGCTGCTGTTCATAGCGCCGGGACACCCCCGTTGGGGGTAGCTGTGCGCTTAATAAATGTCATAAGTTAAAAATAAATAAATAATATATGGGCTCAGAACTGGCGCTCTTCGCGAACTTCACACCGATGGTGCAAGAGGCGCGCTGAAAAGGTGGGGACATCAAGCGTACATTACAGAAGGCAAATGTGCGCTATCCTACGCTCTAACAGGCACTCCTATGAATTCCAGTCAACGGCAAGGTGCAGATTTTTGAATCATCGGAGGTAGCCACCAAATTCTGGAAACAATACCAAGTCAAGCTGAATTCCTGAGCGGTGGCGAAGAGGTGACGGGATCCCAATCCTAACTGGTTGGCACATAATATTTCCTGGGATTCTTGCCGGTGCTTGATCTAGCTGGTGCTACAGATTGTACTGGAAACTAAGGGGTATCTGGGTCTGTTGATTAAATAACAGTGGGTGTGTGGAGGTGGACATTCCCTGTTAATATTACATTTGTAAGGCGGTACTGAACACTTGCGAACACACGTTTCTAATTGGCGGACTCCCAAGAGTGTTGCCTGCCCCCTAGGAATTTTCTTACATTGTTGAATTGAAGTTTCTGTTAGAGGAAAATTAAGGGTTTCATCGGGTACTGGTTTCTTTGTATCTGATGTGGGTTGGGGGTGGAGAGTTTTAGATTGTTTAGAAATTGCATGTTTACGAATTTTATTGCACATGGGGGGGCTAACATGGTTAAACAGACAGGAGCAGACCGCACACCAGCATAGATACCCATGGATCACATTATCACATAAATGTCCCCCTGATGTAAATAATTAATTTACTCTCTTAATTTCTATGCAGGTAAGTACTTAATCAATAATAACTCAATCGAAATGAAGGAAAACAGAGTCCGTGGTGTAAGAGTTTCTAAGGGTTTTATTCCTCATAAAGGAATCAGGATATCATGTTCTGACCACCACACAGGATGTCAGAAGGGATAGATGAGCGCGCCGTCGTTTATTGACAATACATAGCTTATATACTTGATTTACATCATAATGTTCAATGTAAGAGGCGTAACAGCTGAGAGAAGACAAGATAACAGTATACACGTGGTGCTAGTACATCATCAAGAGGCGTAAACTAGGCGTGTGTGCTAGAAACGTCACTGATAGGTGACGCAAGTGGGTGGCACCAAGGGGTGGTGCTAACAGAATGTTGCAATGTCAGCGGAAATCGGAAGCTTGGATGCGCGCGCAGCTGCATGACGTGTGATAGACGGGGTGCAGGGGACTTGACATTTACACTGGCGGAAAGAGACAGAAGTCTGGCATGTCAGATCAACTTGTGCTTCTATCATATCCGATATCTGATGTTTAGGAACTAAGCTATCTGGGCAGAAAGGTCTCTAGAGCAGAAGCTATTCTATACTTGCTGTGAGTGCGTGTATAAGCGCCTGAGTGTCTGTATGAGAAGCGTGGGGGCATGGGGCCTTCCATGGAAGCATGGCAACAGAGGCTATGAATTACTTGCATAAAGACAGGTCGGCCCTTTAGCCCTGTAGCTGAGGAAGGATGTTTACTGAAGCTAGCAGGCCGGAATGTATCTTCGGGGAGGAAAACAGATAACTCGAAGGTTATAGTCAATCTTGGCAGGCAGCAGGCTGAGCTGAGCACGGAGGGCCGCGCTAGAAGTAAGTCAGAGTTCACGGGTACGGGGGCTGCTTGGGCAGAGGCCCTCGCAGTCAGAAGCCAGAAAAGAGGCTCGGTGGCAGAGATTCAGGGCCTACTTTCAGCCAGGCTGAAAAACGTAGGAGTACACTTCAAAAAGACGTTGGCATAGCATACTTAGGAACGGACCATCAAACCCATTCATGGTGGGTCTGAAAGAGGACAAGTTAACGTTGGACGCAAATGTATTTGCGTCTTCATAGCTGGTACAGGAGGGAAGTTACATGCACTTTTAACTCGTACATGGAGTCGGTGGGGTACTCGCTAGGGAACACAACATGACCATAAAATTTATATTACCTCATTCCCTCCTTGTTCCCTACGGACCCTTCATGATATATCGATCCTCATAAATCGATCAGTTTGTTCTTGTAACATTATATGTTCGTCTTTCTTTCTTTGACTGTTTGAGAGGCAACTGGAATGCTCAATGCAGGATGTGGCACACAGTCCACATATCGCTGGCCCACACTGCAGGCACAGGCAACAACTGAATACTATAACAAGGCCAATGCCTAGGAACGATAAGATCTTCCATCCCCAAGCTGTCAACGTAGTCCAGAACCAACCGGACCAAGTCCAGGTGCCTGGATTCTGATGTATCTGATTTGCAATTTTATGTAAACGGGTGATAGCTTGATAGACAGATGGTGCATTTTGTGGAATGAAAACACAGCAACTTGACCCGATGACCTTACAGGCTCCACCTCTATCTGCCAAGATGACGTCAATCACGAGACGATTTTGAAGGACAACAGTCCGTATAGCAGACTGCTCCTCTGTTAAGTTACCTAGAGCGGAGGCAGTTTCGTTCACTACTGCTTCGAGTGTTCTCGTTAATCTGCGTATTAATTTACTGTTTTGGACAGGTCCTAGGAAGAAAAAGAATCCTTTATTGAAATCAGTGTACTGTTCCCATGCCGTTTCTGTGTAGTCGACAAGGGGAATATCTCTTTTGGGTCTATTCGGTGCTAGATTCGTATTTCTATGGTAATCAGGAGGAGCTAGGAAAACAGGTGGCAGAAGGAAGGCAATGTAACAGGTACCATCCCAATCTGGAGGCAAACGTATGTATGCGGTATGACCACAAACAAAGTAGGAATGACTGATAGCTTTAAAGGACGATTTACCATGGTCACTGAACTCGACCACAGTAGTGCATTTACTATGACCTACGTGTACTGAACCTTTCTTGCTAACACATAATTCACCTGTGACTGGTAGTACTAACATATGGGGCAGAACTGGAGCAGTTTCAGATTCAACAGTGAGGATCATAAGGCTAATTGTGTAATTACCTAATCCATATACTTCATTTTCTAGATCAGTTCCTATTCGAGTGGGAAGTCCTTCTTGATCAGGATAACAGACGTTGAGCAGGACTAAGTTCAAGTTTCCCCAAACCCAGCCCCCATCGAAAACAGCAATATCAGGATCTAAAGAATTAATTATTTTAAACCATGCTCCACAGGAGCCATTGTGAGTGAATGGGTACGGAAAGAGAGGCAGAGCTCCCTTGTAATTCTGGTAGGGAGGGAGTCGGCCACATATCCAACAGTCTGTAGCATTATTTGTCTGATGGGAATGGTGTAACATACTAATGAATGTATTGTTGCGCAGCGCAAGTCTGTAAGAGAGTTCATGTGCAGGAAGTTCACTAAAAGTGTGTTCAGCAGAGACATTGTAAGCAGATTGTTCACGCCTGAAAATAGGCCAGTACATAGGAAGCAGAATGCTGGCAATAATAATTAGAATACTCAGAATAAACATGATTATTAGTGTCACTATGCAGTGACTACGAAGTGATTTGCAATATGTTCTTCTCTTTTCCTCTCTCTCTCTAACTCGATCTAGGGGATACATGTCAGAAACTATTTAACCGATTCACCTAAGGGAGGACTTAAACAATTAAACTGTCTGACTTGCTAGATCGAAGCTTCATTCGGTAAAGTTCTTGAGGAGTCTTTTCTCTTTTAGGCACAGTAACGTCTTGTGCTTCAACACAGTCTTTGGTGGGGGTGGACGAGTCAGAGTCCTGTTTCAGTCCGTTTTTTAGTTCATTGCATAGTTTGATGTGACTCGTGTGGACCCACCCCTTTCTCCCCTCGATTTTCACGGCGGTCCTAGTGGTAAGCAGAACGGTCTTTGGAGACTTCCAGCGGGGCTCCAGCGGACTTTTCCGGTCGAAATTCCGGACGACTACCAGGTCACCTGGGCGGACCTCATGCGCCTTTACATCGGTGTTGTCAGGGAAGGCTGCGGCAACCTGTGAACGACATGATTGGAGTGCAGACATCAAGGAGGCAAGGTAATCTGTCAACATGTTACAATCAATATCAGTGATCTTTTTCGGAACGGGCGTCCCCCACATATTCGGCGGTCTGCCAAAGACCACTTCGTACGGGGATAGCCCTGATCTCGAGTGGGCGACCATCCTTATGTAGAATAGTGCCACGGGCAGGGCGACTATCCAGTCGACCCCTTTTTCCTGACAGATCTTGGCAAGACGGATTTTTAGTGTCTGATTATGCCTTTCTACAAGGCCAGCTGCTTCGGGATGTCGGACACAGTGGAACCTCCACTGATATCCTAGCAAGAGGGAAACTTGTCTCATCAGCTCGGACGAGAACGGCTGTCCGTTGTCTGAATACACGACACGGGGCAAACCGTACCGTGGGAAGAATTCACGAACCAACTGTCTGGCAGTGGTCGGAGCAGTGTAGTCTGGGACTGGGTATGCTTCGGTCCAGCGGGACAGAGCACAAACAATTACAAGGACATACTTAAATCCTCTACAGCTATTCATCTGGATATAATCCATCTGGAGGACTTCAAAAGGGTGATCGGGAGGATGAAATCCACCTTGCTCAACAGGGACGCTTTTACCTGGATTGAACTGACAACAGATCATGCAAGTACGCACTTTCTGTTTTGCTGCTGCTCGTAAGTGTTTGTTGTACCAGAGATTCTGTAAACTGTCTAACATGGCTTTCTCTCCAAGATGGGCAGGACTATGTGCTGTATTTATCATGACTTGAACCATTGAGTCGGGGAGAAACCATATAGATTTTCCCTTCGTCACCCAACCTTGATCTGTCTGAATCCCTCCTAGTTCAGTCCATTTCTTTATCTCCTCTGGAGTAGCATGTGTCTGGATATCAATTACATCTAGGGCGGGATCTCTAACTGCCATACACTGGGTCTGGACTATTGTCTTTGTCACATCAGTAGTCTGGGTGTAAGTCAATGCTGTATGTTTTGCTGTCTGGTCTGCCAGGTCGTTACCCTGGGAAACAGAATCTGTGACTTTAGTATGTGCCTTACACTTCATGACTGATATGCCCGAGGGCAAATGTATTGCTTCTAACAGTGCTTGAATGAGGGGGCCATGTTGTATCTTGGCCCCATGGGAAGTCAGAAAACCTCGTTCTTGCCAGAGGACTCCGAAGTCGTGTACAACTCCGAAGGCATAGCGGGAATCTGTGTATATGTTAACATTTCTGTTCTTGGCTAGAATACAGGCTCGAGTCAGAGCGATGAGCTCTGCTGCTTGAGCAGACAGGGTGTCAATACGATGTGTTTCTTTAATTTCAGTTTCAGTGGTCACGGCGTACGCGGCCACTAATTCTCCTGTACTTGTTCTCATGCATGAACCGTCCACATAAAGTGTCAGGTCTGGATTTGTCAATGGGACATCTGTTAAGTCTCGTCTAGGCTTAGTTACTGCATTAATTATTTCTATACAATCATGCGGAGCTGGATCTGTCATAACTGTAGGTAACAGTGTTGCGGGGTTCAGGATGCTGCAACGTCTGATTTCTATGTGTGGCTGGAATAGTGTTAATTCATAACCTGTCAGTCGTGCTATAGTTAAGTGTTGAGTCTGGGTTCTGTTTAACAAAACCTCTACAGAATGTGGTACTTGAACTGTTAACTGATGACCTAAAACAATTGAATCACTTTGTCTTATTGCTAACGCTGTTGCTGCTACTGACTTTAAGCACGCAGGGAGTGCTTGAGCTACTGAATCCAATGTACTAGAAAAATAAGCACAAGGCTTATGTGAACCTGCTTGATCTTGAGTGAGGACAGATAACGCTGTGCCATCACGTTCTGTAACAAAAAGTGTAAACGGTTTGCTGTAACATGGTGTCGCTAAAACTGGTGCTTGGCATAAAACTTTCTTTAATTCTTCAAAAGCTTGTGTGTGTTCCTGAGTCCAAGGGAGGACAGTCGAAGTCGCTGCCTCCTGTGTCGTTAACTGGATGAGTGGTTTAGCTAGAAATGCATACTGGGGAATCCATTGTCTGCAGTACGAGGTGAGGCCTATGAAGGCCCGCACTTCCTTTTGTGTGTCTTGGGTTGCGGCATGTTCACAATTAACTGAATGCGATCGGGAGTGAGCTGTCTCCCCACTTTGGACAGCAAGTGACCCAAGTACACAACTTGCTGAACACAGAATTGTAGCTTCGAAGGAGACACCTTGTGTCCCTTGTCGGCCAGGAAATGTAAAACTGTCAGTGATGCTTTTTCACATTCGGGCTCACTTCGTGCGGTGATCAGCAGATCATCGACGTATTGTAGTAAAGCGGTGTTAACTGGCATTTGAATACAATCTAGTTGTCTTTTCAGTGCTTGACTATAGATGCTGGGGCTTTCTGTGAATCCTTGAGGTGCGCGCGAAAATTTGAAACTGCGTCCATTTAAACAGAATCCGAAGAGATATTGGCTCTCTGGATCAATAGGCACGCTGAAGAAGGCGTTCTTGAGATCAATTACAGTAAAGAACGTTGCTTCTGAATCAATAGCAGTCAAGAGAGATGATATATCGGGGACCACAGGATACTGTGGGATAATGCATTTATTCAATTCTCGAAGATCAATCACCAGCCGATATACTGGCGGTGCATTGGGATCAGTACGTTTAAGAATCGGAATGATGGGTGAGTTACAGATATTGGAGTCGGTCTCGACGACCACTCCTTGGGCAATGAGCTCTTCAATGATTTTCAGTAAAGCCGCTACAGCATCGGGTGGTAACTTGTATTGTCTGATTCTGGGTAATACAACACCTGCCTTGAGGGTAACGCGGTATGGTGTAATGTGCATACATCCTACATCAGTTGGGCCTTTTGCCCACAAGTAATCAGGTACATTTTTCAATCTGACGTCAAACTCACGAAGGACGTAATGACCCTTGAAATCCCGCAGAAAGAGTCTAACTCCCTCCGGGGAGCAGCATATTATAGCCCCTAGAGCCTTCAGTGTTTTAATTCCTAACAGATTTTCCGGACATGATTTTGTTAGTAACAGGTCTGTAACGCGTGATAATGGACCCACAGCCAGGGGAACTGGTTCTGAGACTTCATTTACAATAGGTTGTCCTGAAAAACCAAGGGAAACATTTTGTGAGCCTGAGAGGGGTGCCCCTGGAACTTCGTCATGACTTATTGTAGTGCGACTTGCCCCTGTGTCAATTAAAAACTTTCTATCTTTCCCCAATACTTGCCTCTATGCAATTTTGTCTGTCATGTTTTCCATCGGCTATATTTTGACCCCACTTGTTCAATGCATCCAATTCACTCTGCTCTGTTCCGGGCCTGTCTCGTTCTCTTATTAGACAATTTATGAAAAATCGTAGTATCAGTGCTTGCATGGTAACTTTCTGTTTCTCCAGGGCATCCTTAATACTGTCGGGGTCCTTTCCCGTTTGAACGAACTCATATATTCTATCTAGGTGCTCCTTCATTCCTGCATAACATAACAAACTATCAGTAGCAGATCTTAACCGTAAAGACGCTAATATCATTAAGTCGTCCTGTCCAGGTTCTGGATCATATCTACAAACTGACATATTTTCTTTTAGTGCATCAAGACGGGATGAATTAGAAGAACGGGGGGATCTGTGCGTAAAAGGACTCTGCATACCTCTGAGATTTAATCTGTGAGTCGGTGGCGGGGTCTGGAGACCCGCGGTCGCACCTCCTGAAGCGGAAACTTGGGCATTATCTCTGTGTGTAGTCAGTATCTGAATTTGTCTTTTAGTAGGATCTGATTGAAGTGGTTTCGGTAGATCAGTTTTAGGTGAGGGAAGTGGCGGAGCTGGCGGAACGGGACTAGTCTTTTTCGGTGTCGGCTGAGAGTGATCTTGGGGGGCAGTACCACCCCCGGCCCTGTCAGTAGGCAGGGCACGAACAGGCAGATTGGTGTAAGCTGGCGCTACATCTTCGAGATATGAATTTAGGAATATGTCTTTAGTAGTCTTATGCATTACTTTAGTTGGAACTAATGGTGACGGCAAATTTTTCGGTATTTCTGAAATGGCGTCAGGGGTACCATCGGCCAAAAGATACATGTTGTTCACTTTGCCATTTAGGATACGATCTATTTGTTCTACTTTTACTCGAATTCCCTCAGTAACTAATTCGTTTTCTTGGGCCTTTTCTGATTCTTTAAGCCTGTCTTCTCTACGGAGTGCTCTATCAGCACGCTTACGTGATTCCTTACGCCAAAATTCTATGGCGTCTTTCTGAGATTGTCTAGCTTTCTTTTTCCGTAATATTTCTTCTACCTTTATGATGCACTCGGCATCCCATGTTCCGTTAACTGGCCATCGGTATCTTTCCTCTAGGTGCTTGGTATAATCTGTCCATAACTCTAGATACAAGATGGCGTCTATGCCATGCTTATTATACATGAAATTACCTGGAGTGTCCCTAGGGGGGATTGGAATCTCTTCCTCTAACATCCCTTTCCTAGTTCCTATCTGCTTTAATTTGTTAAAAAACGGCATTGTGCCTACTTGATACTGAAATGCTTGATCCTTAATACTTAATTTCGCCTGTAACTATTTAAACAAAAAAACACAATAATACACAAGAACAATCACATTCATACCACGACATTAATCACATGAAACATTTAAAGACATAGCTAACTTCCCCCTACTCTGAATGTACCGCTCAACGATACAGATACACTGCTGTAACAGTGCAGAAATTCGGAATACTTTATATACTGCTAAACAGTACAGATACACTGCCTAAAAACAGTGCAGACCGGACTTGCGTACCCAAACCCGTCTAGATACGACCCAGCAATGGTACTCACCGGGAAGCACGGAAAACAGAAGGCCTCGGAAAACTCGACTGGGCTCGACTCGGAACTTCGGAAAACTTCGGAAAACTTCGGAAAACTTCGGAAAACTGGTGGGCCTCTTCACACCTCGGACCTTGCTTCCTTCGGCTGGGCTCTGGTCGGGATCCTCCGCACTCCTCACCGCCTCGTCTGGGCACTGATCGCAGTCTTCGTCACCTCCGTGTGTCAGAGGGGGATGCAGGAAATCCTGCCAGTACACGTGTTGTCCGTCTAACTGATGGCAGGGGACACGGATTGCAACGCACCTTCCGGCGCGTGAGGTGGGGGAGGGGTCCCTATTCGGGCGCCAAAATGATGTAAATAATTAATTTACTCTCTTAATTTCTATGCAGGTAAGTACTTAATCAATAATAACTCAATCGAAATGAAGGAAAACAGAGTCCGTGGTGTAAGAGTTTCTAAGGGTTTTATTCCTCATAAAGGAATCAGGATATCATGTTCTGACCACCACACAGGATGTCAGAAGGGATAGATGAGCGCGCCGTCGTTTATTGACAATACATAGCTTATATACTTGATTTACATCATAATGTTCAATGTAAGAGGCGTAACAGCTGAGAGAAGACAAGATAACAGTATACACGTGGTGCTAGTACATCATCAAGAGGCGTAAACTAGGCGTGTGTGCTAGAAACGTCACTGATAGGTGACGCAAGTGGGTGGCACCAAGGGGTGGTGCTAACAGAATGTTGCAATGTCAGCGGAAATCGGAAGCTTGGATGCGCGCGCAGCTGCATGACGTGTGATAGACGGGGTGCAGGGGACTTGACATTTACACTGGCGGAAAGAGACAGAAGTCTGGCATGTCAGATCAACTTGTGCTTCTATCATATCCGATATCTGATGTTTAGGAACTAAGCTATCTGGGCAGAAAGGTCTCTAGAGCAGAAGCTATTCTATACTTGCTGTGAGTGCGTGTATAAGCGCCTGAGTGTCTGTATGAGAAGCGTGGGGGCATGGGGCCTTCCATGGAAGCATGGCAACAGAGGCTATGAATTACTTGCATAAAGACAGGTCGGCCCTTTAGCCCTGTAGCTGAGGAAGGATGTTTACTGAAGCTAGCAGGCCGGAATGTATCTTCGGGGAGGAAAACAGATAACTCGAAGGTTATAGTCAATCTTGGCAGGCAGCAGGCTGAGCTGAGCACGGAGGGCCGCGCTAGAAGTAAGTCAGAGTTCACGGGTACGGGGGCTGCTTGGGCAGAGGCCCTCGCAGTCAGAAGCCAGAAAAGAGGCTCGGTGGCAGAGATTCAGGGCCTACTTTCAGCCAGGCTGAAAAACGTAGGAGTACACTTCAAAAAGACGTTGGCATAGCATACTTAGGAACGGACCATCAAACCCATTCATGGTGGGTCTGAAAGAGGACAAGTTAACGTTGGACGCAAATGTATTTGCGTCTTCATAGCTGGTACAGGAGGGAAGTTACATGCACTTTTAACTCGTACATGGAGTCGGTGGGGTACTCGCTAGGGAACACAACATGACCATAAAATTTATATTACCTCACCCCCAGACATGAAACAAGAGGGATTACTACTTCAATGCCTGATGTGGAGTGTCCGAAGGCTCTCCAACCCCTGAAAAGGGAGCTAGGATCTGTCATATTTGGCCCGGCACGCCATACAGGTGGCTTTTTTTTTTTTGCAAGAGACTCACTATGCCCGCTTCCCACACATTGCTTTGCAGTGACATGGGGTGGGGTGGGGGGACAATAGTTTTTTGCCAACCATAGTACTTATTACTGGGGGATGTGCATTTTGGTCCATAAGTCACTCCCTTTCCGAGTCTGCCAAGTGGTGGCTGACGAAGAGGGGCGTTACCTCCTGGTGGCGGATACGATGGGAATTTGGAAATGACCCACTCCTATTGAATAATGTATATCCCTGAATGTGGACTCTACTGAATTCTTCCCTAGCATAGCCACGCACGTCGCATGATTAGACATTGATAACATGCTAATGGGGGGGACTTCAATCTTACCCTGGACCCTGCGATGGACACGATGAGCACAGGACAGACCACCAAAGTATTTTTTTTCTTGAAGACCCCTGGAGGGTGCGCCACCCTGCAGTGCGGGATTACTCATTCGATTCAGCCCCGCATGGCTGGTGGTCACGAATAAACCATTGGTGTCTCTCGCCCCACCTCCTGCTAGCAGTTACCACAGTCGATTATCAGCTGCGTACACTATCAGATCACTCACCTGCACTCCTGACATTAACCATATCCAATGTTGCACGTTCCTATGTGTCCTGGCGATTTCCCTCTGAGGCGCTTCTGGCTGAGGTCTTTCATAGTGAATTCACGGAAGCCATAATCGAGTTTTTCCAATTAAACACATGAATTGTGGAGTGGCAATCCACGCTCTGGGTGGTGTTCAAAACATACGTTATGGGAGTTTACATTGCTAAACAGGCGGGAGTGCTGCAGTTTATACGTAGGAAGCTAGAGACAGTAGAGGGGGAAACTCCAGGATGCAGACAGACGAGCTAGAACAGCAGATCCCCACCACCCCCCAGCGTTACATGAACAAGCGGTGCTTCTGAGGGAATTTCAGGAACTAGGGGTGCAGGAGGTAAACTACATGGGCAAGTACGCTAGGGCTAGGGCACGGATATATGGTGAGGGTAAGCGTCCGGGATGGATACTGGCCAGATTACTCTACCCTGGTGTCAGTCCTCTTATGTGACACAACTTGAGCTAGAGGATGGAACAACACTCATGAGAGGGGACAAGATTGCTTCTGCATCTCTCTCTTATTATTATGTCTGTCTGTACACCTCGCACAACCCACCAGGTGGGAGAAGGCCCTTGCAAACTACCTTGAGGAAGTGATGGTTTGGATATAGGAAAGGCAGCGCCAATTTATAGCGGCACCTATTGACGCGGACAAAATCTCGCAAGCGATAGATGATTTCGCCGGCCCGGACGGACTGACAGGTGATTTTTACAAAGCCTACAAAACCCTATTGGTTCCCCAGCTGCTAGAGATATATGCAGTGGCTTTGGAGGGGGGATCGCTCCCCCGCTATGCAAGAAGCAATAATTACACTCCTACTTAAGCCTGACAAACCATCTCAGAACTGCACATCTTATAGACCCCTATAGTTGTTAAACCGAGATTAGAAGCTCTTGGCCAAGGTTCTGGCCACCCGTTTATCTTTATTGGTAGATAAGATAATATGCCCATTCCCTGCAGGATTTGTCCCCAATCGTTCCACTTCGGTGAATCTGTGTGCAGTGTTTGCGGATATTAATCAGCTGGATCCCAGGCTTCTGGCAGCAGCTATTTTATTGGACACCGAAAAAGCGTTTGATTCACTAGAGTGTTCCTTCCTGCATGCCGTTCTACGGAAGTTGGGAATCCCAGATGGCTTTTCCAGCTTAATTTGTCTACTTTACATTAGGCCGGTGGCCTGCCTTAGAGTGAATGGTGGACTAACCGCACAATTCCGGCTCACACGCTGCACCCGGCAGGGGTGTCCATTATCACCCATGCTGTTTATTATCGCTATGGATCCCCCGGCACGGCATTTCCAGAAGAGGAACCTACAACACGGACTGAGGTTTCATCAGGGGCCACTGGTGGCCTCTTTCTAAGCGACTGATGTAATGTTATTTATCAGGGAACCTGCCACTAGCCTGCCCCCTCTGTTGCGGGAGGTGGTGTGCTTCTTAGTATTCTCCAGTCTAACCATCAACTCACCGTGGAGAAGTGTGGCTCACCGGTTAGAGGCGGCAGACCCAAAAGCAGAGGTCGGCACGGGACCAGGGTTCAATTCCCGACGCGGCGGGGTACGGAACCAATGTCAGCGGGCTCGATAAATCTCGCCTCGGTGCCTACTCTAACCAGGGATCACACTCGGCAACTCTGGGCAATAGCTTGCTTAATCTCCACAACGGCCCCCTCGCTGCTGGGGAAGCCTGGCTTCACCTTGGGGATGCCCAATAGGGACCATCTCACAGGGAAAGCCAGGACGGGTTCCCCAGCGGTACAGGTTCCCCAGCGGTACACAGCGCCAAGAAACCCCAGGGTGAACGTGTGCTCTACAAATTCATACTAACATAACATAACATAATTGGAGTAAGTTGGAGGTCTTCCCACTTACATCGGCTACCACTCAATTTGATACAGACTTCCCACTACGCTGGTGCACTGAACCTCCCAGATATCTGTGTATTTTCCTGCATTGCAATGCTCCAGAGGTGATACACTTCAATTATGGACTGGCAATGGATAAGCTCACAAAGCAAGTTGAATGGTGGATCAGGCTCCCACTTTAAATAGCTGGCAGGATCGCCATCATTAAAATTGTGGTCCTCTCCCGTTTTTTAAACCTATTTCTGAATATCTCCATCGCACCTACAACCAAATATTTTGAGACATTACACGGGCTGCTTATTCGACTTGTTTTGGCCTGTAAACAACTGTGCATAGGATGGAGCATGTTAACCATGCCATATCAGCGCGGAAGGGTGTGGGGTACCAGATTTCTTTTTATATTACTTGTTAGCTCAATTACATTTGACATATTATGGGTACCATCCAGATGCTCGATTGCAGAACATGAAACTGGAGTACTCCCAGGCTCGCCCATATCCGCTCTTTGCTATTGTGCCCCGGGGACTGCCTAGGAACCCAGCTGAAATCCAAACTTTGCCAACTACATATTGGGCCTAGTCCAAATTACAAAGATATCTACATGCAGATTTCCTATATTCTTTACACATACCACTGCTAGATAAGCCCTGGCTGTCCCCAATGAATAGCACTTACTAAGCAAACCTAGGCCCGATATGGATTGCAGACTGTGGGTGATTTTTTTTTGGGGACGCTCAGTTGTGCACAGTTGACAAATTAATAATAAATCTAGATGCATCATACATGGACAAATTTATTTTGCATAGTGTACGCAACGCCATATATAAGGGTCTCCCATCAACATCGCAGGAACCAGCGGATTTCCCCCCACTCATTAATCATCACAGCGGCGAATGGATCCCATCTTGTTTCACGACTTTACCATTTATTCCTTACACTCCGGCCAATAGCCGGGTCTAAAGCGCGAGCAGCCAGAGAAAGGAATTTAGGATATTCCCTTCTGGACCGGACATGGCTAAATTGCTGTGAACAAACACTCTATGTGTCAAAAAATCGTCAGCACAAATTGTTACACTCGCAATACTTACGCGGAGCATATATAACACTACATCTGTTAGCCAAAATAGATCCAACCAAATCACACACCTCAGCCAGATGTGCCATGGATCAGGCAGACTTCTCACACTTGGCCTGAAATTGTGGACCGATATTGGTGTACTGTTGGAGGTTTTAGGCCACTTGTCCCTGATGATGACCAAAAGGTACAACCCACACCACTGACGGACTTGCAGGGCTATGTCAAACCTCTGTGGGCGGGAATGAGGAGATTTACTGTCATCCCCCTGCTTATTGCCAAAAGACTGGTTTCATTACATTGGGGAGGAACTCGGGTCCCAACTGTGAAAGCTTGGATTCGCGATCTAATCTACTGCGACACCACTAGCGATTTATATGCCACATTACAGCCACTTACCTCATGTCAAAAGAACATATGGCAGTCACAAAGGGACTATTTGATGGTGCATCCAGTAGAGGTTGATTGAACCATATGCATGTATGTCCCCCCCCGGGTGTCACTCCCTGGGTGTTCTCTTAAGCGGTTAGTGGGGAGCTGCTGGTGCCCTCTGTTGTGCCAGGTGTGAGGCAGTTAACTGGTTGTGAAGATGTGTACCTTTGCAGACAGACTTTATTTTATAAACTTCAGAGAGGCATTAAACAGGGGCTGATTTGGCACCTATGCTTATCCCTTGTTGGATTAACCTACATGTCTTTTCCGGAACACGGGATTATAGAAGTGATATGTCACAAATTTGAATTGTTTTTTTAGACTAGTACCATGAAAAGTGGAATTTGATGCAATGTTTTTCTTTGAGAAATGCTCTGTATTCATTTCTTAGTTCCTTTCTTTCCTGTGCACTCTTGGGTTTCAAATAAATGATGATATCGCTGTGTGATAACCTTATGTTTTGCACTGCTGGAAAAATGGCAACAAATAAAAGTTTAAAAAAACAAAAAAAACTCTGAGAGCCCCTGGGCCAGCCCAGTTGTGTTAGTCCATAAACCTCATTCCAAGGGTGGAAAATCAGAGCTGAGGTTTTGTGTGGACTATAGGGGCTGTAATGCAGTAACCACGGAAGCTGCGCACCCAGTTCCTAGAGCTGATGAGCTAAATGACAGGTTGGGGGCAGCCAAGTTTCTCAGTACCTTTTATTTGACATCAGGGTACTGGCTGATTGGTCTGACCCCAGGAGCAAAAGAAAAGTCATCATTCTCAACCCTAGATCGGCATTATCAGTTCACTGTTATGCCCTTTGGATTAAAGAATGCCATTGCCACTTTCCAGAGGTTGGTGAATAAAGTCTGGACAGTAATGCTGTCTATAGTCCACTTGGCAAAATCACCTGATCCAACTTGGGAAGGTCCTGAAGGCTCTGCAAGCTGCAGGCCTCACTATCAAAGCAAGCAAGTGCTAGATAGGGCAGGGCACAGTTATTTACTTGGGCCACCTATAAGTAGAGGCTAAGTTCAACCTTTACAGCCCAAGTTACAGACAGTTCTGGACTGGGAAGCTACAATAACCCAGACTCCAAAGCAGGGAATTCCATAGCTTGGCTGTATTACAGGAGGTTTGTGAAGGGGTATGGCACCCCTCACAGAACGTACCTCCAAGAAGATGCCAAAGAAGATAAAATGGACAGTGAGCTGTCAAAAGGCTTTTGACACACTGATAGAAGTACTGTGCTTAGCACTCATTCTTAAAGCTCCAGATTATAAAAAGCAGTTCATTGTGCAGACTGATGCCTCTGAACATGGAATTAGAGTGGTCCTTTTCCCAGACCTATGATGATGGCCATGACCAGCCTGTTGCTTTCATTAGTAGGAGGTTACTCCCTAGAGAGCAGCGTTGGAGTGTCATTGAGAGGGACTTTTGCTGTGGTCTGGTTCCTGAAGAAGCCGAGACCATACATGTTTAGTACTCAGTCCCTTGTCCAAACTGACCTTAGCCTCTCAGATGGCTGCTGCAGATGAAAGGTGAAAACCCCAAACTGTTGCGGTCGTTTATCTCTCTACATGGTATGGGCTTTACATTGGAGTACAAACCTGGGACTGACCATGCCAATGCATATGGCCTTTCCAGGTGTTTCCATTTAGATGATGTAGACTCTCTTGGTTAGTCTCAGTTTCTTTTGCCGGGGGGAGGGGGAGTGCCCCTTTTTGACATGGTCACCCCCACGTTTTGCCTGGTATCTGATGCAATTTTGACAAAAGTGCACTGTTTCTGTTATACTGGTCCCCAGTGCTAGATTTCTTTCCCTAAAACTGTACAATTGTTCCATCATTTGGCAATACCTTTCACACCCCTGGTAAGTCCCTAGTAAATAGTGCCCCTGGTACCTAGGGCAAGGAGGCTAAAGAGGGTCCCTAAAGGCTGCAGCTTGGATTGTGCCACCCTAAGGAACTCCTCAGCACCAGAATGCAAACTGCCATTGCAGACTGCGTGTGAAAAAAAGTGAAAGCATGACCTGGCACACCTCCTGTGTGCTAGGCCTGCAGACACTACATGCAGTATAGGTAAGCCGCCCCTATAGCAGGCCTTAAAGCCCTAAGCGAGGGTACACAATACTACATCTGTAGACATATCTGCATGAGCACATATGCCCCTGTGATGTTGAAGTTGGTTCTTAGATAATACAAGTGAACAGGGAAGACATTTTGAGTACATGTGCTGGACACTGTTATTTACAGGTTGTCCAGCTATATGATGACTTCACCGAAACTAGAGCTGTTTGGTATCAAGCATCGTATTAATAAACCCACACTGATTCCAGTGATAGATTGTGTTGGACTTGGCCCTTTTCCCCAAATAAATGTCGCTTTTCGCCCCCCTAATTTGAGATGTCTCCCCCAAGATGAAGGTTACCGAATAGGCCATGTGTGGAGTGAGTCGCCATGTTAATCTGTAATGTAATGCAATGGTGTGAGCACTTGTCAATTCCCCCCATTGTGTAAAATGTACCCTGTTGAAATGCTGTATTTGAAATGGCTGCCAAGGCTGTGCGTTGTGCCACCTGACTGCAGGAGGTTAGTAGTCTAGTTGTTAGGTACCCAGCCACCCCTAGCTTTTGGAGGGAAGCCTGGCACCCAGGGCGCTCTACTCCTCTCCCTGAGGCAGTTTAGACCAGTTTGCCACAACATTCTAGAAGGTTCTGGCATTGTCTGGGAGGAGGGTATACGTAAGGGGGATGTGCCACCATGTGCAGAGACAGAGCTGGGACAGGAATGTGAGGGGACCTGCTGGCAGGGGATACCACCACTTGGGCCTGTGTGCTGGACCTTGCCCCCATCCAGAACCCCCCTACTGTTCCCAGGGCTTGTGAAGCCCCACTTCAGGATGTCAGGCTGCTGTGTAGGAGGGTCATGCTGCAGTGTGGATGGTGAAAGCATACCACCCTGTTTTGATGATGCCCCCACTAACTGCTGACCTGGCCCAGTAGTGCCTAATGCTCTGTCCCCAGGTCCCTGAAGAAGGAGGGCCCCACTAGGTCCCTGGAGCTGTCGGGACCTCGTACCACGCAAGCGCTGCGCCCAAAAAGGGAAGGAGTGCTGTGGACTGGACCCCCCAGGAGGTGAGAAGAGTAAGTGGGACCCCTGGGCTTGCTGCTGGGACTGTCCGCCCCCCTTGCGCTGTGTGCCTGGAAGTGCTGGCCTGCAGAAGACTGCTTGTGTCCCCAGAGTGCTGTGACCAAGACTGCCCTGCTGATTGCCCGCCAAGCGCTATAATCTGGGAAGCGCTGTGCTGCAGAAGCGCTGTATGGGAAGGATTGTGCCCCCAAGGAGCTGTGCGTACTGAAAGAACTGTGCCCCTTTGAGCCCCCAGGGCCCTGGAAGCTGTGTGGCCTGAGAGGAGCTGAGCGCAGTGAATAGCACTGTGTGTGCCTACCCCACGTGTTCGCGCCCTTTTGCTGAGGGAATAGCGCTGCGGGAACCTACCCCGCGCTGTGGCGCACTTTTGGCCCCTTAATGCTGGCTGGAGCTGTCCCCGCGTTAAGAATAATCAATCAGATGGTGCCTACCCCTCATTGCTGCCGATTTCACCGCCGCGGCCCTGGGAGTGTGGGAGCTGCCTGCCGATTGAACCTGGGGCCGGAAATCACTGCCGCGGCCGGGCGCTAGAGTGAGGAGTCCCCCATCGCTGCCATCGCCGTTGCGGCGGCCCTCGGTGCTAGGGAGGGCCGCCGAATTGAAGAGTGGGCCGTGCCAGGCCCGAAAAGGCAGCCCCGACCTGCCCACATGACGGGGGCGCCCGGCCGCGTCATTGGCCGTGCCCCCGCCCTTGCTGCATAGCCATTGGCCCTCACGGCCGCACCCCCTGAAGGCCGCGCACGTATTGGCTGCCGGCTGGGCGGCCAGAGGAAGAGTCACAGAAAAGCCCGAAAGGGGCGAGGGAGGTGCTGCGGGCCCTCCCCCCCGTGAGCTGAGGGGAGCCCCGAGAGAGTGAAGATGCCGGAAGAAACCAGCCGGAGGTGTTGCGGGGCTCCCATGGCGAAGACGGAGCCCCGATTGTGCTTGGAGCCTGGAGCGGGTGCCCACCCCGCCGGTCAGTGCCCCCCCGCTGGAGTGAGGAGGCCGCGTCGGGCCGGAGCCATCCCGAAATCGGAGGGCGGGAGCCTACCCGGCCTCCGCCCCTGGAAGGCCGGCCAGTGCCCCGTGAGGAGAGCGGCGCGTTACCTGCAGGGCTCTGTGTGGTGAGGGAGTCCTGCCGTCCAGAGAGAGGTTGCTGGAGCGCAGGCGGGGCCCCGGCGTGGGGAGAGCCCCACGAGTCAAGAGCTGTGCGGCAGGGGCCTCGAGGCACATTGTCGGTGCCTGCCCCTACCACAAAGGAGAATCCCGCAAGGACATAGTGATGACCGGTGAGTGAGGGCTCGACTGAGTGGGTTGGGGGTGTGCCGGGGCACTGGGTCGGTGCCCGCCCCCAGGACTGGTGTTTTGGGTCGACGGGCGGAGGGACTGAGATCGCCCCCGCCCCTGGAAAGACTGTTGTGGGTTCAGTGGGCCCCTGCAAGGCTGGTGGACTGGGCGGGAGCCCAAATTACAAGGTTGAGGACTGCCCGACATTGAGATAACCCCTGGTTAGGGGAGTAGCCCAGCCTGCCTGCACCTGTTAGGGTCCTGAGGCCAGTAGTTGGGCCTAAGTGGGCCTAAGTGTTGAGGCAGTTGAAAGATTGTGTATAATGCCCCTGTGTTCCTCCTAACCTCATGTGCACTGGGGGGAGTGAGTTCATGCCTGATATATTCTCACATGCTAATGTGCCTATGCCAGATGTTAATCCCAGGTACTGATGTTGTACACCTGATGCCAAGGTTTTGTACCTAATGTTTTATTTGATGGTGTACTTACTCGCCCCAGGGTTCTCCAAAGAGCTAGTGATACCCCAGGTTAAATGTGTTTTCATGCCTAACGTTTATCTTTATGCAGAGTGCTGGCGGTTATAGGCATACTGAGGTTTTACGCCTATTGGTTGATTTTATGCTGACGCCATACATGAAGGGCCTTCATACCTAATGGGTTATTTTATGCTGATGCCACCCCCTGCTAAGGATTAATGCCTGTGTTAGCCCTGCACTATTGTCCCTAAGGCTCATGCCCCATGGTAGGTGTGATGATGCCTTTCTAGGCCTGATGCTCAATGTTCCTTTTGTTGCAGTGGATGCAGATGCCAGACAGGAGTTACCCTCATACCTAATGTGTATCTTTTGTCTAATGCCTGGGTTTACGCCTACAGCTTATTTCTAGGTGAGGCCAAGGATGAAGGTCTGAGTTTGCCCTGCAATATCAATCATATGTTTTATGCATTTCCTAACATTCTTTTATTTCAGCCATCGACACGAATGGACTACTTACCTTTTCTGACCTTTCCCATTTTTCCTTGTACATAATCCCCCTGATATACTTTGCTCTGGTGCCAGTTGGCGCCCCGTTGTGATTACTGCTATTGTTGGGTTTTATCTTTGCAGGTTGGCGATAATACAACACTTATTCTTTTTCCAACCAGAAGCAGTGTTGTGTCTCTTTTGTGGTGTGCCTGGTGTGTCGTCTGTGGGTACTGCGTGATTGATTCACACATGTCCTCTGAAGTTTGGCCTGCCCGCTCTGCTCCATGCTACCCCCTATAGAATTGGTAACCCCATTTCTAACAGATGTATTAATATATGCACCCAGAGGGCACCTTAGAGTTGCCTCCTGAAAACCTACTGCCCACCAGTGTAGTGGCTGACTAGTGTAGGCCAGCCTGCCACCACAGACAGGTTTCTGACCCCCTGCAGGAGAGAGACCACACACTCTTGAGGGCAGAAACATTGCCTGCTCTGGCTGGATGTGTTGTCACTCCTCCAAGCAGGATGGTTAAGTGATCAGCATATCACAGCAGGAGGCTTCAAAGGCCTCTGCTGCCTTTAATATGTAACCCATGGCTCCTGCAGACAGGGGAAATGATACCCCCTACATTGGGCCCATATGCCACCAGGACAGGCAGGAAAATTAGCTAGTCAGGAAGTGTGTCCCCCTCTCAGGCTAGTTCCACCCCTAAGGTGCGCAACCTGATGTGAACACGACATTTAGAATTCTGCCATCTTGGTTTTTGGGGAATTAGGTTCTCTGGGTTCCACAGGAAGTGGTCATGTAGAGGGTGTAATCACCCTAAAGGTACGTAGCCCATTGGCTACTACCTGCCACACCCCTAAATTGAGCATTTAGGTGGCACCCCTGACAACAGGAACTCAGATTTGACGGATCCAGAAGAAGAGGACAAAGAAGAGCCGCAAGAACTGAAGAGTGGCTGTGGACTTTGGCGCCAAACCCTGCCTGTACCAGTCTTGACAATCGTGACTAACGATTCGTCCTGCAGCTGAACATCTTCCAAGAACCCTGGGAGACTGCCAGCTCTTTGCAAATTGCCAGCAATCTCTCTTAGAGTAGAGGAGCTAGTCATCTACAGGCACCGAAGACGCAAAGTCTGGTTCACCGATTTGCTGCACTCTGACCAGCCCGACACAGCAGCTCTCCAGGAAAAAGTACACATCTGCCCCCCCCCCCACTGAGTGAGGACACAAGGACAAACCGAAGTCGCAAAGGACCAATACCCAGGGTACCGGATCCCCTTGTAGCAAATGGAGTTCGTGAGAGTCCAAACTGGACTCTCACTACACCAAGACCGAGCAGCAGTCGAGGGACGGCAGCACTTCTGAGACCCACCTCCAGAGTTGCCCAGCTTTCCTGATTTTCCATCCTCAATCAATGTGACCAACAGTAACAAGGCCCTAGGGAGCACAGCCGGGTAGTGATAAACTGGCTGGGCCTCCTTGTTCCCAGGACCCTTGTGACTCGAGGCCCCCGTTGTGAGCTCCTAGATTTCCCCAAGTCCCCTTCTGTAACCTGTTTCTTAGTGGCCCCCCTCTGTCCTGCGGAATAGCATGCATAGCTACCAACCCAACCAGAACCTCTGCACCCGGAAACCCCAGGCAGGTAACGAGCAACTGCTTGAGGTACTTTGAACCTTGGCTTCCTATGTCCTGAAGGAGACCCCCCAGAAACTGACCTCAAATAACTGTATGCAGCATGCACCTTTTTCTCCCATAGGGAAGCATTGCTGCGTAAAGACGCATTTAAGTGAACTGTTTACTTACCTGTGAAGTTCAATATTTTGAAAACTACTTGCCTGATAACAAAGTTCTTGGTATCAAAAGTTATATAAAAACACACGTTATTTTTCTAAATTTGTCTCAGATTTGTTCTTGAGTGTGTCTCATTTATTGCTTCTTACAACAAATGCTTAGCACTACCCTCTGATAAGCTAAATGACTTGGTGACACTACCACTAAAGAGAGAATTTAGGGGCATATTACCAAGCAATAGAGACAAAAATTTACCGCTGAGCTGCGGCGATTTTTATCACAAATAAACCTTGGTATTACCAAGGTTTATCGCAAATGCGATAAAAATCGGCCGCAATGCATGAATATCGCTGAAAAGTCAGCGATATTCATGCATTACCGAGCTAATGCTCTTAGCCATGTTATCCACCTCCCATTGGATAACATGGCTAAGAACTGCTCAGGGGCAGGAGTTAGCTTTTGGAGATATTCGCGCTTAGCGCGAATATCTCCAAAAGTTGGTAATAGGAGATAGCGATGTTAGCGACTGTTTCCAGTCGCTAACATCTTGGCACGCCCACTTTGCATGTCATTAGTGATGAATATCACTGACATGCAAAGTGGGGCCCAAGATGGTCGCTATCTCCTACTAGCTGTTGCTAACTGGTGTTAGCGACAGCTAGGTAATAGGGTGATCATTTTATCTCCGCTTTCTTGGCTTTTAAAGCCAAAAAAGCGGAGATAAACCCCCCTTAGTGTTATCATTGTTGCCTCTAAACCATTAAGTGTTGCCTGGATTCTTTACACAGAGTACCTCAATTTGGTCTACTTTTTAAAAAGCCAGATTTCTGCCTTGGTGGTTCAGTGGTGGGATACTTACAGACGATACTGGTCAACAAAAGAGAATATTTTTGGAAAGCTTCATGAAGATTCCTCAAATAGCCCCAAAGTTGTTACCAAACCAAAAAAGGCATTTCTTATGGAAACTCTGACCTAACTATAACTACCCAGTGGCGACTCCCACTGGGTAATATATTTATGGATATCTCCAGCAACACCATCAACTGTGCGTCAACTTTTTGTGCAGCACTCAGCTCTGCAGCCATCAAGACCTACCCTGTCATGCCTGCACCAGCTTTGCTACCATCCTCTCCACCCCTCCTTCTAGATCAGCAGATAAGGATGGGATAGACATTGCCACAGATGATGGTCAAGATGATGATTAAAACGCTTAATACTGGGGATCTAAAAGGGTTTTTCCATGGCAAGATCAGAGATGGATCAATTTATAGCCCCGGACGGTGCTAGTTCAGGACAGGGAACAGCCATGACAACGCGGGGATTACCCCGCACTGCCATTACAACGCAGGCATTACAACGAAAGTCGTTACACGACTTCCGCTGGAGGGCGCTGTTGGATAGGGAATAGTTTAATTTTCTATCCAACACCTTCCCTACTGTCAACCTGGGCTGGAGTTGGAATTGAAAATTAAACTATTCCACTATCCAGCGCCCTCAAGCGAAAGTCGTTGTAACGACTTTCGTTGTAATCCCCGCGTTGTAATGGCACGTGTGGTAATACCACGCGTTGTCATGACATACAACCGTTCAGGAAGCATGCCTTGAGATCGGCTATCACACATCATTGGTAGATTTCAAAGCCTTCTAGAAAGGGCATCTCAGCCTTCTTGTCTTTTTAGTTGAGAAGTTGTGCATCTTGTTAAATTTTAAAGTAAAGGCCTTTAATGGCATTAAAGCAGTCACAATCCATGACTACATTTAGGGGAATAGGGTTATCGCTGTGAAGAAGTCCTGCTATGGTTAATTTAAGGCACTGGAATAATACTGTGGGAGGGCAGGGCGGATATACAGACGCGGAGGCTGAATATATTGACGAACAGGGGTTTCTTTATTTTTAGTTGACACAGATTTAGGTTTCACTACAGGGTCAGAAGTCTCTTTCTCTACTGGGGTCTTCTCGCTTCCCGAGGGGTTGGGTGAAGATACCAGCATTGGTCCTCCCTCTTCGGTTGGAAGACGGTGTTGTCGGGGAGTTGATGTGTCCGTGGCGTAGGTTTCACCCGGAGGCTCACCAAGAGGAGAGAAAAATTGAGCCTGTCAGTTTTCTGGGCCAAGAGTATATAACTGTTACCTACACCTGGTAGTGCTCAGAGGTATTGAAAGGGGATGGTGATTGGGGATAAAGGGCATGAAGCCAAAAAGAAAAAATAAAGGGAACTGTGTGAGGTCTAAAGAAGTATTGGTGCGGCTAATCACAGCGTGGAGTATCAGTGCAGTCAATCACGGGCTTCAACTATTGGGTTCTCCCGATTATCCTCCCTCCTCCCCCTTCCACCCTCAACAGGTCCCTAATTCCTCCCACCACCCTCAAAAGGTCCCTATTTCTCCCACCACCCTCAACAGTACCCCAGGTGCGGTGTCAGTCACCGGCCCAGCCGCAACTCTCCAGAGTCGCAGCTCGCTCTTCAGCCTCCTCCGGGGATACCACCACTCCTCTGTCCAGGGTTCTTCGGTGTCCCCCGCTTCCTCGCTCTTTGGAACGCTGTCTTGACTCCCGGCGTTCTGCTCCGACTCCCGGCTCAAAAACTCGGCGTCCTGCTCCACGCGATGTTCCTCTTCCGTCCTCGACTCCGCCTTCACGCTGGTCCAAGACGCTTCTTCCTGGGTTGCATCTGTTCTTACTGGTGCCTCGCTTCTTTTTCCGGGTACAGCTCCTCCCTTTGTTTCCGGACTCGGCTGCGGAGAAACAGGAGAGGTGGGTGTCTTTTTCCGTTCTCCCGGCTGGGATTGGTTTCGCCTCCGTCCTGTACATGCGGGAATTCTGGGCAATTCGGGGATATGGAATCTCCCGAGGGGACCCCTCTCACAAATACCTCCCTACATCCAGGAACAGGTGAAGGCAGTGATTCAGTGGCCTCTTTGTCAGCACAACATAGGTTGAGAAACCCATCCGCTCCACATATGGCTCCTCTAGACAAAAGGGCTATACATAGAATTCCATTGGTAAAGTTAATGTTTTGGCAGCTCATGCTGTAAAGATTGCAAATGCATCTGATACATGGTCAGATTACAATCAACTATGTATCGGTTTTACGTCCTTTTATGGAAAAGCTGTCTGAAGAAGACCCCGATGCCAGAAGGCAATATTGGAGGATGGAATTATCTCTTCAGCCTTTATAGATATCAATGGATTTGCTCATGAATGGTTTCAAGCAGCTTGGCATTGCAAAAGTGAGGAATTTGTATCTTTATGACTGAGGAATAGTCCAGAATAATGGCCATGCCATTTAATGGGCAAAATAGTTTTGTAAAGCAGATGAATGAATCTACAATCCATCCAAAAACATACAGCAAGATCTTTGAGCTCAGTCTAAAAGTGCTAATCATATCTGATATAGACTTATAATCACGGATTCCTTACCGTAGAATTATCCCTAGGAGTCAGACTAGATCTGTAATTTTTTTCATGAGCAGTACCCCTCCATCCCTGTAGGTAGTGTTATTCACCTCTGCATGGTGTCGTCCGTGCTGGAAGTGAAGTGCTCGGTGCCTACATAGTGGCCACCCAGGATTCTGAGATCACTACTTTTATTCCCGGGCCAGTCAGTGCAGATCTGGAGAGCTACACCTACATTTCCCCGCCACTTATTTTGTGGCTGACCTTTTTTGACTTTTTATCAATGTTTTTTTTAGATCTTCTCCTGGTGTGGTAGGAATGCTCACTACAAAAGCTGGCTTCGAACCATGCGGTGCCTGTCACCAACAGATGTCAGTTATGTCTTGAGCGCAACCATAAAGTGAAGACCTGAGTCAACTGCCATTCACCCCAAGGCCTTGTGGGAGCGAGTCACTCATGCTCCCAGGTGCTTGATGTGCGATGCAGTAACAGTCTCGATCTGGTCGAGATGAAGGTCCCAGGATCTGTTGCGGAGCTATTGATCTTCGGCAAAGTGGCCCAGGAGTTCAGGTAACTCACACAAAAAGAAAAAGAGTGAGAAGTCAAAGTAGTCCTCGGCTTCACCCTGTCTGTCGAAGTTACCCATGCACCTTATATTTAGGCGGCCTATCCCCACTGGTGTGCCTTTGGGCCCTGCGGGTTCGGGAGTGTCCTCCTACTGGCTCCCTGCTGGCGGTCCTGCCCCCTCCTGGGAGCCACAGATGGATCTGGGCCATCACTGGTCACACCACCTCGACCTTCCTCAATGCCGGTCTCAATGTCATTGCTGGCACTGTCCCCTTTCTCATCGCTGACTGGAACCATGCCCTCCAGACCGAAGCCTGAGCCATATTCCTACAGGTTAGGATGTGAGGAAGATTGGGAAGGACCACTGGACCCCGAAGAATACCAGCCCCTAGACTCCAATATGGACCAGTGTGAGGAGTTGGCAGACGCTAATGCACTGGACACCTCCCCAGGTCTCTCCTCCTACAGTGGCTTTTGCTATGGGGGTGAGAAGGGCGGCTGGGGCTTTAGCCTGCCCTCTGTGACAGTCAAGACTAAGGTCTTGGCAGAGGTGCTTCAGCCGAGAGTGATCACCTCAGAACCGCTTCTCCCATTTAATGAGGCCCCTACGGACGTCATGCTTTGGGCTTGGTCCAAGCCTGGCACAAGGGCTCCTATGAACAGGACAACTGCCCACTGCCATCTCCCCACCCCAGGGGACCCCACTTTCCTCACACACCATCCTAACCCGAAGAGCTTGGTGGTCTAAGCCTCCACTTCCATTGTAAATCTTGGTGCATTCCTTACCACCCAAAGCTAGGGAATCCAAAACCCTGGACACCGTAGGCAAGAATTTTTTTCCTTCCACCAGCCTGACAAGGCGGTCAGTGAACACTGTGCGCCTTTCTTATCTTATCTTAGGTGTCATTTGTAAAGTGCACTGACGCCGAAGCTTCCTGGCGCTGATAGACAGAATGAGTGAGGAGGGAGCGTGAGTAGCAGGATTCTAGCTAAGGGGAGGGAAAAGGTGAGTTTTTAGCAAATTTCTGAAGTTCAGAAGGGAGGAGTAGGATTTGATTGAGAGGGGAAGGAGATTCCAGAGCGCGGGAGCTAGGTAGGAAAAACGGCGACCGCCGAATTTCTTAGTTTTGTTTTTAGGAGTGACCAGCAGATGACGGTGGGCTGATCGGAGGTTGCGTATTGGACAATGAGGGCGGATGAGGGATTTGAGGAACGCGGGGCCAGAGCAGTGAAGGGCTTTGAAAGTGAGGCATGCCACCTTAAAAGCTGCCCTTTGGTCTATTGGGAGCCAATGCAGGCTGTGGAGCAACTGTTTAGCCGATTGCCATCTGGGGATTCCATGAATCAAGCGGGCCGCCTGATTCTGGACGACTTGGAGGCGATGTAACAGGAATTGTGGGAGACCGTGGTAAATGGAGTTTGGAGAAGTCCAGACGGGAGAGCACAAGTGAGATGACAGTTTGGGTAAGTGCCGCAGGGGGAAGAAGATGGCGGACTTTGCGGATCCTTCTAAGTTGGTACATGCAGGATGAAACTACCGCTCCAACTTGGGCTCTGAGGGAGAGTTCGGCGTCAATGATTACCCCCAAACTCTTTACTGTTTTTGCCGGGACGAGGGGGAGAACCAAGCTCCGGCGGCCAGAAATGCGAGCCCCAGTGGGCGTGGCTGAGTCCAGGGAGAAGGAGCTCGGTTTTACCGGGGTTCAACTTCAGTTGGTTCTGGTTTATCCAGAGTTGGATGTGAATCATGGCAGCGTGGAATGTATTGATGGCCTGTGGTGAGTTTAGTGAGAGGATGATCTGTAAATAGTCAGCGTAATTATAGACGATGACATCCCATTTCCGAAGAGATTGAATGAGTGGCCGGAGGTATAGATTGAATAAGAGCGGGGAAAGGGAGGAGCCTTGAGGGACTCCGCAAGACGTGGGTTTTTTTTTGGCAGTGTAGGGACCCAGGCGGACCGCCTGTGTTCTTCCAGTGAGGAAGGACCTGACCCACTCAAGAGCAGCACCTTGAATGCCTGCCTGCTCGACACGGTGGAGAAGGATGTTATGATCCACCGCGTCGACCGCGGCCGACAAATCAAGGAGGACGAGGGCTTGGGGAACCCCTGCGTCCGCGTTGCTCCTGAGTGTGTCAAGAACTGCCAGAATGACGGCCTCTGTAGAGTGGGCGGGTCTGAAGCTGGCCTGATTAGGCTCAAGATGACAGGAAGATTCAATAAATTTAGACAGGCACCGGGTGACATGGGCCTCCATTAGTTTAGAGAAGTATGGGAGGAGGGAAATGGGGCAATAATTCGACGGCTCTCCGGGGTCGGCGCCGGGCTTTTTGAGGAGGGGCACTAGGATGGCCTGCTTGAAAGAAGTGGGAAAGATGCCACTGCTAAGAGACCTGTTGAGTAAATGTAGGATACAATCTGGCAGGTTGAGGCAGATACTCCGCAGGACAGATGGTGGACAGCAGTTGTTCGGGGAGCCCGATTTTAATGCGGGTGGCACGTTCCGCTAGGGAAGTAGGGTCTAAAGCAGGGAAAGTGGTGAAGGTCGAGGAGTTAAGAGAGGAGAAATCTGGTAGGTGTGACTGGGGAAGGGGAGGGATAGACTTTTTAATTTTTGTGATCTTTTCAGAGAAGAAAGAGTTAAGAGTGTCACAAGCCTCCTGAGTGGGGGTATGGACTGGGAGGGTTCTGTCATCTGTAGTTAACTCGTTAAGGACTCTAAACACCTCCTTGGATTTGTCGACCGCCGAAGACATCCTGTTGGAAAAGTGTTCCATTTTAGCTGAATTGATGGCTGCTTTGTAATCTTTTCGCGCGGCCAGATAGGACTGTCTGGCTGAATCGGAATAGTCGCGTCTCCAGGTGCGTTCTAGCTGGCGCGTTTTTAATTTCTGAGCCTTAAGGTCATCAGAGAACCATCTATGGGAGTTCCGATGCCTGGTGCGGGGGAATTTAACAAGAGGAGCAAACAGGTCACTGGCCGATTCTAACCAGGAACCGATGTTGTGTTCTAGTCCGTCGATGTCATTGGAAGGGTGAGAGGCTGGGCAGGTGCCGGCCAGGGTAGTAAGGAAACCCTGAGAGTCATATGTGCTCCATTTCCGTGAGAGACCACCAGCCATCAGGGGGGCAGAAATCTGACCGGCGACTGTGATGGTGGTATCAACTAGGTGGTGGTCGGACCAGACACAAGGGAGTATGTCTGGTGGAGACAGGGCCAGATTGCAAGTCCAAATCTGGTCCAGTATGTGTCCCTTGATGTGGGTTGGTTGGGTGACCTGTTGAGTGAGATTCAGACTGTTAAAAGTCTCGAAGAGCTCTGTGGCATGGGGGCCGGCATTGGTGTCGTTAAACCAGTAGTTTAGGTCACCAAAAATGGCGAAGCTGGAGTGTAGCGTTAGCAGAGTTGACAATTGTTCACTCATAATGGAGGAAAAGGATGGCATAGAAAGGGGAGGCCGGTATAAGAGGAGGAAAGTGAGGGTGCCGATGTCAGTTTGCACACTAATAAGTAAGTTCTCCACCTCAGGGAGGGGAAGAGAGTAAGAGGAGATAGAATTCAGGCGTTTAGATATAATGGCTGCCACCCCACCCCCGGGCCGATCACCGGGGCGATCGGAGTGAAGAATATAATAATCAGGGGGGAGGGCAGTCAGGATATCTGGGAGGGACTCTGTTGTTAGCCAGGTTTCCGTAAGCAGGAGCATATCACGATTGGTGTAGGATAACAAGATGAAAATGCCCTCGGAGTGTTTCACAAGCGAGCGAGTGTTCAAGTATGACACCCTGATGGACGTGGAGTTCCTGATCGGCATAGCTGGAGGTGTGTGGCTGCATAGATGAAGTTGGTCAGGGCGCATAAGGCCAGCAGTGAGTATGCGGCGAATGGCCGTTGGGGATGGCTTGGTGGCGGTGTATTGTAGATCTCTAAGTGATTGAGGTGAGTAAGAGATAAGATGGTCAGCGTCGCGTGCCCTAGGGCACGACCTGGCGCGGACGGGCGCAGACGGGCTTGTCTTAGGCGCTCCCGCTGCGCTCGTCCGCTGCGCATCCTGAAATGGCACATGATTTATAGCGAGGGGGCTGGGTGAGAAGAGGGCGTGGCCTCACTAAGGGGCGTGGCCTCAGCGAGCGCCGGTGATGGCGCCAAGAGTATCCCGGGTCAACTACCGCGGCAGCGCTGGATCCGCTGCGCGGCGTGCTCGGGTGTTGAATTTGCAAGAGAGGAGCTAGGAGGGAGCAGAGTGAGTAATTAAAAAGCAGAATGCTGAGTTGCGCTATCCCAAACGTGGGTAGCAGCACCGGATGCACACAGTGAAAGAAAATTTCCAGCGAGGTAAATTATACGTTTGAAATTATTTTATTGCGAATCAAATTTTAACTTCATTCAAAGTGTTGTATTCACATGATGAAATTAATACATCCATCTTCATTTCTTTGTTAATTCAAAAGATTCCCCATGAATTCCCAATGCATTTCGGGCTTGGGGCCCTTCATCAGGGGATTTAATTATACTGTTGGCAAAAAAGAAAAATGATACACATATTTTAATACGCCATCTTGTATGCATGATGCAAATCAAAACATTTCAAAAAATCGATAAATCTCTTAAGCGTCAATCTGGTTATAAACATCAGAAATCTGAAAAGTGACCCGGTTTAAATAAATTGAGTACACATTTAACCCCTGAAAGTTGTCAAGTGTAAAATGAAGTCAAACAACACGGGTGGAAATAGCTGTGACCGTTAAATAGTGTGGGTACTAACTGGGGTCCGTTCGGTGGAGGAAGGGTGATGGCGGGTGGAAGAAATGAATATCAGCAACTTAAAACACGTAAACATAGAAACCCGTCTAAATTAATAAAACCATGGAGCAACAAGTGTATAGGGAAGGTCTCAACCCAGGAGAGGGGAAGGCGTGTTAGGCAGATGGCTGTGGGATGGATTCTGACAGTCGGCTGCAATTTAAACTAAACTAAGGTGGCTTACCGGTATCAGTGCGGAGCACTGGCAACAAAGTCGCCCTCCATGTGCGGTCGGCGGGATGGAATGCGGAAGTGCCGTGTGTGTTTTTTTACGTGAAATGACGTGTGACGTGTACGTTCAAGAAATTGACAAGGGTGGAAAACAGACTACTCGGGGTCTGAGATGTTCGTGTACTGTGGTGGAAAGACTCGTAAAAACCGAGGGTGAAAGTCGGAGTTGTGTAACACCGGGCGCAGCTGTACAGGGCCAAAAAAGCACCAAGGCTGTAAGCAGTCATGTATGAAAACACTGTGAAAAATAGAACAAAATAAATGATGAACATCACCACAATAGAAAAATAGAGTACATATGTCTATTACGTGGTGCGAAAACTGGGTAATGTTATACAGCAAGGTGAGACTGGATACAAGAGAAACACGATAATTGGCGTGTCTTATTACAGAAAGCAATGAAAGTCAATCCGATCATTTAATCCTTTAGGATAGGTCGTGGTAAGACGGTCTATCCAATATATTTCCCGTCTTAATAAGTACTGGCTATTGTCTCTACCGGGTAAAATACTCGGTTGTTCCAACCCTAGAAATCTCAGTTGACTGGGAGTGTGATTGTGAAGTTCGAAATGTGCTGCCAAAGGGGATTTGGAATTCTTGGTTCGAATATTGCTCTTGTGTTCTGTGAGCCTGGTTTTTATTTTTCGCTCAGTCTTGCCAACATAGGCCAAGCCACATGGGCATTTCAACATATAGATTACATTGCGACTGTCGCAGGTGGCAGATACTTTCAATTTGATCACAGTTCCTTGACTGGGATGTCTTACTTGATTTCCTTTGATGATGGCGTTGCAATTACCACAGTTGTGGCATGGCAGTGTGCCTTTGTGAACAGCTGTTTTTCTTTCTGTTTTGGTGTTCAATATCTCTTTGATGTTTCTGGATCGCTGGTATGCAAATCTGGGGGGACTTGAGAAAATACCCTTAAAATCTTCTTCAAGTGCCAATAATGGCCAGTGTTTGAGAATGATCTTTTTGATCCGATAACTTTCTGTAGAGTATTTAGAAGTGAATGCTATTCTCTCTTGTTGGGTGGTGATTACCTTGTCTTTCAATAGTGTGGTTCTGGAGATGTTAGATGCCTTGGTTTTAGCTTCCTCAAGGATTGGCGCGGGATAACCTCGCTTCTGGAATTTGTCAATGAGTTTGGGAAAGTTTTCATTGTAAATTTGTTCAGATGAAGATATTCTTTTTACTCTCAATAGCTGAGAGTACGGGAGGTGTTGTTTCAGAGATGGTTGGTGGAAACTTTGAAAATGTAGCAAATTATTTCTGTCGGTGGCTTTGGTAAAGATCGTCGTTTCCAATTGACCCTGTTTGTTTTCAATCATTACATCCAGAAAGGATATTTTGTCTTTCTGTATGTTGTGAGTAAATTGAATTCTTTCATTTACCTCATTCAAGTTTTTGATGGCAGTCATCAGGCTTTCTCTCGTTCCTTTCCACAAAAAGCAGAAAATAGTGACACTCAAATTTTAAAAGTAACACAAATCATGCTCCCGGCTTTCCGCCTCGGGAGGTACAGTCTGTCTGCCCGGCGTTTGTAATCAACGCCTTTAAAGGGCTCGAGGGGGGCGTGGCCTCACTAAGGGGCGTGGCCTCGGCGAGCGCCGGTGATGGCGCCAAGAGTATCCCGGGTCAACTACCGCGGCAGCGCTGGATCTGCTGCGCGGCGTGCTCGGGTGATGAATTTGGGAGAGAGGAGCTAGGAGGGAGCAGTGTGAGTAATTAAAAAGCAGAAAATAGTGACACTCAAATTTTAAAAGTAACACAAATCACGCTCCCGGCTTTCCGCCTCAGGAGGTACAGACTTTTGGGCTGTTACTCCGGGAATCGGTTGTACATGTGCTATCCATTGTCCCTGAGAAGATTCAGGCCATACTCTAGACTGTGTCAGACAGTACAGATGCAGCCAAGTTCACAATCAGATGTGGGCTGGAAACAACAGTCTCACAAGGCAGAGCAGTTTCTTCGTCAGTGGCCTTACAGCACAACGCCTGGCTGAAGACAATTCGTTTTCAGGGATGCCCAGACTTCGCTTATGGATGTGCCCTTTGATGGCCCCGTCTCATCAAAGATTAGGGGTACTCAGCGCTGGCGCACTTCAAGGATAGCAGAGCTATGGCTAGGTCTTTGGACCTTTACATGGCCGCCTGCCAACCCATGTTTGCTATTCGCTCCTTTTGTTGCCAAGGTGAATTCCAGCTCTACCTTTAACCATCCAGCCACCACGGCACACAAGCTCCCCAGCCTCTGCGTGGCAGAGGACATGGTACCCCCAGACCATGTGGGTTGGGCAGCCAGAGGTCAGGCCAGTCCACCACCTGCCACAGCCTGCAAAACTCTTTAGTTCACCCTCCAACCATCATGAGCAACCAGTGGGAGACAGGATATGCCATCACATGCACCGCCATAGGTTGATAACATCAGACCGCTGGGTTCTCCAGATTGTCCGAAGGGGCTACTCCCTCTTCTTCGTGACTACCCCTCCACCCATGCCACCCTTTTGCGACAACCTGATGGAGGACCTTCTGGCCTTACTGTGCCAAAAAGTGGAAGTTCTCTTGGACAAGGGAGCCATAGAGAGCGTGCTGAAGCCAGAAGTTGGATGTGATTGTTATCCCCGCTACTTTCGGGTGCCCAAAAAGGATGGATATTTTCATCCTATTCTAGACCTGCACCCTCTCAATTTATTCCTGGAAAAGAATAAATTCAAAATGCTCCTGCTTTCTCAAGTTTTGTCTGCCCTCGACCCAAGAAACTGGGTGGGAGCGTTGGACTTGCAAGAAAAGATATTTCCACATTCCCATCTTGCCTGCCCACGGGTTACCTGCAGTTCATGGTGTGCCATGATCACTTTCAATTTGCCATGCACCCTTTTGGTCTTACCAGCACCCCTCGGGTGTTCGACTGCAGAGATCAGGGGTTCCAGTCTTTTCTATCTCAATGACGGGCTCGCCTTAGACATTTGTCTCCTACCTCCAGACTACGGCGGACATCCTGCACTCCCTGGTGTTCACTATCAATGTCCTGAAGTCCCATCCCACTTTCTCTCAGATGCTCCCTTTCATCTGAACTCTTCTGGACAGGGTGAAGTTTCGGGCTTATCCTCCCGAACGGCGAGTCCAGTATATTCAGGTTATGATACCAACCTTTCAGCCTCTATCCTGGGATTTGGTCAGGCTTATTCTGAGGCTGCTGGGCTGCCAGCTTCCTGCTTGTGAAGTTTTCCCGCTGGCATACGCGGGCTCCGCAGTGGTACTTGAAGTTCCAGTGGGTGCAACATCAGGGAAATCTCTTTGACATGGTCTAGATCTCACGGGGATCTGTAGTGGTGGTTAATGAACTGTGTTTGGGTCAGCAGCAGACCCCTCTATCTTTCCCTGCCAGATCTGAGAGTAGTGACAGATGCGTCACTCCTGGGATGGGGCAGCTATCTGGGAGCTTCTCCACCCAAACCTGCAAAATACTCTGCCTTCATGCATGGAAATTGAGCAGCAATAGTTGACCGCCTTCAACATTTGCCCGAAGTGTGCAATATTATCTTGGCAGCCAGGTGTCCCTCCACCGAGACGCTTACACCTGCTGCTGGGGCAAGCTTGTGGCATGTTGTACAGAAAAGAAGGTTGGGTCTTTCAATGTGTTCGTTCTCTTGTCCAGCAGGGCTCTGCTTTAGGCACCATAAAGTGCTATCTTTCTGCCATCTCAGTCTTTCTGCAGTTGCCAGATCAGCCATTCTTGTTCAAATCACCTGTTGTAAATACATTTTTGAAAAGTCTTCTATATATGTTTCCACCTTCACCCTTTATCATGCCTCAGTGGGACCTCCAGCTAGTACTCACATTTCTGTTGTGCGTTTCGTTTTGAGCCACTACACAGCTGCCCTCTCAGGCTCCTCACCATCAATATGGCCTTCCTAGTGGCTATAACATCTGCCCAGAGGGTCAATGAGCACCAGGGTTTGATGTCTAAGCCTCCGTACCTAACCACCTTCCCAGATAAGTGGGTTCTTCAAACTAGACCTTGTTTTCTACCAAAAGTTGTCACTCCTTTTCAAGTAGGACAGTCCATCACCCTACCTATCTTTTATGCTCTGCTGCATCTCTCTAATGAAGAGGAGCAACTCCACCTGCTGGACGCAACAATTAGTGTTGTGATTCTATCTTGACCGCACAAAAGCATTTGGGGTGGATGACCAACTCTACATGGCGTATGTCGGATTCACGAAGGGGAAGGCTGCGCAGTAACAGACCATCTCTCAAAGGAAGGAGCTCTGTATCAAAATCTGATATGCACTTGCTAAGAGCAACCCCCCGAGGGTTTGCATGCTCATTCCACTAGAGCAAAGGCTGAGTACTGGCCCTAGACATCTGCTAGGCAGTAATGTGGGCTTCTCTGCACAAATTCACTAAGCAGACCTGCCTGGACTGTCAGGTTTTTCAGGACGGGTGCTTTGCCTGTTCGGTCCTGTACAACATGTTAGCGTGAAGCGGTTTCACAGACCGCCTCTGAGGAGGTATTGCTTGGGTATCTATTCTAAGGTGAGGAATCTGCTTGACGTTGTAGATGAAAAGGTTACTCACCTAACCTTAGATAATACCTTATCTGGTAGAGATAATATCTAGCCACAGATTCCTTACCCACCCACCCATCCGCCCTGCTTTGCTAAAAGATTTTTAGGGCATTGCTGATTTCCCTTTCAGAGCCCTAGTTTTTCACGCTAGTGGTCAGTGTTTTTCATGGCTCTGTGCTCCTGGCGTGCAATGTCGCAAAAAGAAACTGAAGTCAGCGTGCTGCAGTGCCACCTATATAGGCACTGCACGCCGTGGCACTGCTTATGAACAATTTCTGGATTTAGTCTGATTCCTGGGGATAATTCTAAGGTAAAGAATCTGCGGTAGATAGAATCTCTACCAGATAACGTTACAGAAATGAAGTAACTTGTTCATTCATACTATATAGGACCAAATCAAAGAGCCTATTAAAATCAGGGTAGACATTTTTGTCCAAACAGGCAGTTTGTGGTTATGAATCCCAACCACAGAGAGAGCAAAGAAGTCAGTCTAAGAAAGGACAAAGGTGACTAGGAAAACAGCCCTCTCCCTTAAATGACAAATGAAAGAAAGCCTGCTTTAATTGGTTTCCTATAAGACCCGGTTGTGGAAGAAAGGCTATTTTATTTCCTGCAAAATTAGCAGGTTATAATTTCGGGCAAATGGGTGTGCAATATTATCAAGAATGAGCACAAATAAGTTCACAAAAAAACTGCCTGTTAAACCACTAAGAAAGGAGAAGCATAAACATTTGCAAAGGTTGAACACAGTATTTTTCAAGGTTCTGCAGAAAGACACCAAAGTGGTGTTGATCCACAATTAAAATTGGACAAGGTTTTTACTCCAGATTCTAAGGTACTGTCTTATGAACTCTCTCTCCAGTCTTTCCATAGTTGGCTGAATAATCGTAATAGGTTCTTACGTTTCACACTGGAAAGTAATCAACACTCATTGTCATTTTTGGATCTACTGATCACAGCGACACCACAGGGCCTCAAATCAGAACTGTATAGAAAGCCTATGGCCCGCAAATCATTACTACAGTACACTAGCTGTCACCCGAAGTCCTTGCGTGACAACCTACCATATGGGCAGTTTCTACGTGTACAATGAAACTGCTCAACGAGAGAAGACTTCGAGAAACACTCTGAAGACCTAGCCCAACAACTTGGTGACAGGAGTTACCCGAAGAGACTTATCAAGCGCTCAAAGAAGAGAGCGGCGAACAATAATCGAGAAGCCCTACTTGAACCATCTGTCCCAAAAGAAAAGAATGAAAGACTGACATGTGTCAATACTTTCAGTACAAGGTCGAACGCGATTCAACGCATAGGTCGGAAACATTGGAAGATTCTGAACACTGGGAAAGATTCCTTGGAACAACCACTGTTTGCTTTTAAATGAGCAACTAGCCTAAGAGACAAGTTGATACACACCAGACCCCCACCAAGAGATATCCACCAAGTCGGCACACTATGGAATATGCCACCAGTGACAGGGCACCATCCGTGCGGAAATTGTGCTGCATGCCCTCAGACTAAACACACGACATCTATCGACATAGGGACCAACCGGTGTTGGGAACAAAAGCGTTTTACAAACTGCAATAGTAGCAATTTGATTTACCTTATCACCTGTCCGTGCTTACTTAGGTACGTCGGAATGACTACTCGTAAGATCAGAACCAGGATCTCCGAGCATAAGAGCACAATAAGGTGTAAAAAACAAGCGACCCGTCTGACGAACCACTATATCCAAGTGGGCCATAAACCTACAGACTTTGAATGGACGGTACTAGAACACCCTAATATCCCAGCGCATATCACCGATGTGTCCAAATACCTTTTTAAAATGGAACGAAAATGGGTGTATAAACTAAACTGTGATAAAGCCGGGCTGAATGAAGATTTCCCCTGGATGACATTATAGAATCACTAACTAACGATGTGCCTTGATTGCTAGGAATGATCACATGAATAATATATAAATCCTTCTCTCTAACGTTAAAGAATGTGTTATGTGCACTGATTTGGCGGAGTAACCTTTGGCCACCTGCTGGTATCCTGACGATCTATCGATCTAAACAATATAAATATGTGGTTGTTCATCTATCACAGTGTACTGAATGATACACTTAGGGAGATCTCTGAATATGGAAATGATCTCTCTTAAAACTAATTACGAACTACATATCCCACAATGCACCATGATGTCTCTTATGAAACACTGTGGATTAGAGATCCCAGAGTCTACTTTTTATGCATGGTGTAGACTACAGAACTTAACACTTATTATGGTAGTGCAATTAGAAGTCTTGCAAATCTACCACGATCATGTGAAAACGACCATTATTTTATCCGTCTATGATCGATTTGGCAACTATTATGCTCCATATGAACACGCTAACACCGTTCACATTGATATAGGCATTTTCATGAGAAGAATCTACATGTAAGAGTGAACGTCGTATGATAGACTACATTTCCCATGAGTCATGGTAGTTTAGTCAGTGCCTGTGTGTCCAATCACGCTCGTACAAAAAATGATAAGGAAGTACCCTCCTCGAGCCGCGGTACCTCCCCAAACAGCCCGGCAGGCTGATAGGAGTACCGACGGAGAGATAAGGGTGAATGGGCGAGAGACCTAGATTAACCCATTAACTGTATGCGTGCTGTTTGTACTATAAACGGCGATGTGTCAGAACAAGTGAGTTATTAAGCCTATGGAATGGATATTAACTCCATGTTTGCGCAGAACGGACTTGAACTCCATGTTTGCGCAAAGCACTTGTTCTCACTGATCCGAAGGGAGAACTTCAACTAGAGTGACATATAGAGTAACTAGTGAACCATGGGCTGAATGTTATAACTCGAAAGCCTAGTTCACAAATTGGGTATTGTAACAAGGTGTACCCATGATATTCAGTGTGAGTTTTGCAACAGCACACCGGATCACGAATGGATTGTTGCTAAACTCATAGATAGGTATTCCACCTGTACCTAATGTGATAAGTAAAAAATGAAGAGTTTGTAAACTACAATGAATAAGAGTTAGTCCAGTGAATGAGCAATTCGACATTAAAATAACCTGATTATTGAAAGACCTTGAGCCTCTGTATTGAACAAGCAAGCATTCTACAGGGAGTGAGCCTGACGTTGTTTGGCGGTCATGTGTTTCATCACAACTTTTTTACATTTTCTGCACTATAGAGCGGTGCTTCAGTTTCCTGAGCTGTTTGCCAGGTGAGGCGAGGCATTTTTCCCTTACAAATTAAGGTGAGCCATTGATAATCTGTTCAATGGATTGCATATTAAGGTCATTGGACCAAGATATGTTATGAATTATAATCTAGCAATATCTATTGATAGGCCTTACTAATGAAGGTGTTATTGCATTTTTTACATTTTATTCCTTGTCTATGTGTGGGCATGCTGGCGAATTCACAATCGGACCTTCTGATCCAAAAGAGGGAAAGTGGAAGTGAACAGGTGACATTTAGCATTTCTGTTCACATATGTCCTTGTGTATTTATTATTATTTTGTTCACGTAAGCAGTAGCAATCAAGTTTATGGGTCCTGATGAAGCGGCAGGTACAGTGCTTGACCTTTAATAGTCCGCAGAAACATGTCGACCAGATTACCCAGTCAGAAGTTATTTGTTTGAACCATCTGACTTTTTTGCACTCTATTGTTTTTAGCCTTGGAGGTGCATGACTCCAGAATAAAGTTATATTGCATGCATCATCTAATCTTATGTTTAACACATTCACTTTTTTCATCAATGAAAAGGAAACTTCCGTTTCTTTCCTCTTCTTTGTTCTAGAAGAAAATGTACCTTGTTCTGGGTTACCCTATTTATTATGCATTTTTCTCTAATTTGGTGTACAATAATACATATTTTTACCTTATATGTCAATTTTGTTGGTAATTCACTCGGGTTAGGTAAAAATGGACCAACTTCAATCCTATTGAGAAGAAACATCTTGAGCTTCCTCAAAATAATAAATGAGCGGATGAAAACGTGCTCACAAAGACTGATAAAACAGAACCAGGGAAGAACAAACCTGGGTAAGTTGAGAAATACCAATGGGTGGGACTTAATTTATTTATTTATTTATTTTTTTAACGATTTGTAAAGCGCCTGGTGACCTGGAGGCATCCTCGCGCTGTAAGAACTTGCGATGACAAAGAATGGAAAGGTGGGCCTATTTCGGGAAGAAGAGGGTTTTTAGCTGTTTGCGGAAGCGTAGGTAGCAGGGTTCCAGCCGCAGACAGCGTGGGAGCGAGTTCCAGCCTGACGACGCTTTTACTGAAAAGCGTCGACTACCAGTGCGAACCCTCCTGAATCTTGGGACATTAGCCAGGCGCTCATTGTCCGAGCGCAGGAGTCTCGGTGCTTTATACGGGGTGACCATGTCTCTCAGGATCGAAGGGCCTAGACCGTTGAGGAGTTTATGGGCGGTGCACATTACCTTAAACTCTATCCTCTCTCGCACTGGAAGCCAGTGGAGGGCCTTGAGCGTTGGTCTGGCAGAGGCTCTGGAGGGAAGACTCATCAGCATCCGAGCAGCCGCATTTTGGGTGTGTTGAAGCTTTGCCAGAGTAGTTTCGGGGGCTCCTAAATAGACGGCGTTACTGTAGTCCAATCGTGCAAGGATCAGGCCTTGAACCAGGAGTTTCCTAGATGGAGGAGGGAGCAGCGGAAGGATCTTGCGGATTGATCGCATGAGTCCGAAGCAAGTTCCCGCTGTTTTGGATGCCTGGGTTTTCATGGACAGATCTGGTTCGAGCCAGACCCCCAAAGTTTTGATTTCCTTCTTCGGGGCGGGCACCTCACCAAAAGCATTTGGCCAGACAGATGGTGGAATTGCTGACCATTTCTTGCCCATCAGCATGACTTCGGTTTTAGATCCGTTGAGCTTGAGTGATGACTCGCACATCCAGAGGTGGATTTCTTGGAGGCAGTTCAACAGATTGTCTGGGCAGTGGTCAAGATGTGAGAGCGAGACGACCACTAACACTAAAGAATGAACTAAAACCTGTTGGTCCCTTATGTTAATTCTATAAACAGCCCATTTGTGTCTAAAAAATAAAACGAAGACACTGTATACCAGTGAGAAATATCAAGCCAGTCAGATATTCCCTCTCAGTAATACTAAGATGTGGGAACTTAGTAATATAAGGAGGGAGTAGATCCTGGATTGCAAAGTGTTGGGGTTACCAAATATTAGGAGATGAGTTAAAATGTTTAGAAATCAAAGTGCAATTGTTAGACTAAAATGACTGGACCTAATGAAATGTATTGTGATATGTTTTTATAGATACGATTAAACAGTGAACAAGTCCTGAAGAAGGTGCAAGATTAAAAGAGGCACCGAAACGCCGCGTCGACAGTTTGTTCCTAAGACAATTTATTGATTAATAAATATGATGTTCTGTAGATTTGTGTAAATAATGCCAAAACAGCATTTTTTAAATATTGAAGGTTTTTTATAAATAGCTGACTACCTGCAAAAACGAATGTCTATACGTTTTTTATGTACAAATGTGTTATTATTATTTTTAAACTTTTCAAATAAATGAATGAAACTTTTAAAATGTTTGTGTATACAATGTTTTCATGATACTCTTGGGTTCGACATATACTTAGTTGTAAATTTAGTAACCCGTGCAATATTGTAATCCCTCCCATTGATGTAAACGTCCCCTAGGGGATTTTAACACCACCAACGATTTACCAAACTCAGGAGAAGGAGTTCTGTTTTTATAAGATTGTTGACCCAATCCTTTTCCTATCAGAAAGGGTAGCTCCCTATTCATTTTTTGACAATGTGATTTCAGTCACTTGACTGATGAAGAAAGCTTTGCTGTGGTGGATGGATGTTGAAAATATCACCCAATTACTTATTTGTTCCTAGTGTTTAATTCCTTCCTGTTTTAGCATGAGACAAGAATACAGAACAGTCTGAAGGGGCTAAGAGTGGTCAGGCTAGATCTGAAAGCGTTTTTGTTGATAGTGAGGAATATCCAGGTGATTGTTCAACCAGACAACACAATGTTTTACATCCACAAACAAGGGGGAACCAGGTCTCTTTAACTATCTGTGGAGACGCGTTGCCTGGATGGCGACACTCGGATATAACATATATGTATCTCAAAAGCATGTGCCAGGAGATGTCTGCATGGAAGCTTAGACAGCTTTCATGCAATCACGATTGGGAAATTGACAGTTATAACTATTGGCAACAAACTATAACACCAAATGTCTTTGATTTGCCAGCAGATTGCCTTGCCAGAGGTCTCAAGAAAAACCTTTCTCAATGAATGGTGCAACACGTTATGTATACTTTCTTGGGAAATGGTTTTCTTGCTGGCCATTGCTTCAATCTGAAGAGTAAGTGAACAATGTGCACTTTCACATAAATAATTATAACTGCATGTTTTTAACGACCATCTCTCTTGAGAATAAATCAAAGATTTATTGACATTTCTAATATCATTTCATCTCAGTCAGCAAATGTAATTGCCTACTGTGTTTCGCAACCCTGCTACGCGGCTGAAAGAGCTCTGCATTAGCTTGAAGAGAACTCAGACTTTTGCAGCAGACTAAGGACTTCCATAAAATGAGCCATCTTTTTGCAGCCTACGTGCTAGCCCAGTGATCTTCAAATTCTGCAATGCAGAGCCCCCTGACTGAGCAAAGTGTTCTGGAGTAGAGTATCCCCCTTACACTTTAAAACTGAATTGCTCTGGGAGGAAAGCCTCATCCAGCCCTCCTCTGAAAAGTGCCGTCCTGATTTTATCTTTAAAGTCCTGTCCTCAACATTGCATATTTCCACCCTCATTCACTGCACAGCAGTTCCCTAGAATCCTCTACAGTGTGCCACCCTCACCACACCTGCAAGTCTCCGCCCAGGTACAGTTCTACCAAGCACAATAAAGACTTCCTTTATAAAGCGCTATCCAAGGACCGTGACAATTGGTATGCAGATTTGTGCATGGCACTGTCACCCAGGAGGGTATCCTGGTGCTGAGCAGGTGTAAATCTAGGCACACACTTAAGACCCAATCTTTAATACCTCATACAGAATCCCTTTTCAAAACCCCATCCAGATATCAATAAAAACCCGGCTAAAACCCCGGCTAAGATCCCATCTAAGACACTCCTAGAAAAGTTGCATTAAGGTGCCTTCTTCAAAGCCACAGCCAGTCTACATCTTCAGACTTCTATCCAGACCCCAAATCATCAGAGACCAACAAATCTGATCTTGCACAATTTACAAACTCCAAAACTTGACCTAGAAACGCCATCCTATAAGACTCTAACTGCAGAGTCCTTACCTTAGAATATTCTGCAGGCATCAGACTGGATTTGGATTTTTTTTTTAGCAATCCCCTTGTGCTCTGGTTGGTGGGGTTGTTCGGCTCCGCATGGCTTTGTTGACATAGTTCACGCCAGAAATTACTGCTTCAGTCACTATATAGGTGCCACTTCAACTTACTGACTTCAGTTCCTTCATTTCTACACCGTCAGCACGGGTCCATTTGAGCTTCTCAGTCGTTTTTTAACTGATGTTTTTTTTACAGTTTTGCGACCTATGACTTCTTCTGGTAAGTGCTGCATGAAAAATTCTAAGCGTTCTTAGACTTCTCTGCGCCGGTCCCATTCATCAGACGAGGCTTCACCGGTGGGTACATGCTTGGCACCATCTGGTTCCCAGGATCCATTGGTGAATCCATATCGGCATCGGTTCTGGCGCTGACCTCACAGCCTGAACTGGAGCTGGAGCTCTATTTACTTAAAGGGCCCTTTGAGGTACACGAATGGAAGGGATCTGAGAATCCCTTTTGCGACTCAGACCCCTAGCAGAGTCCATAGCCGACAACACCTGGTATGAGGACCTGGCTGATGCCAGTGATCTGGACACATCGCCAAACACTGGCCGCCTCTCTCCTCCCACAGTGGCTATGGAGGAAGGGGCTTCCTTTGCAATGGTTGTCCAGAAGATGGCTGAGGTCTGTATCTTATGCTGCCCATGGTTGAGGTCAAGACCAGTGTCTTAAAAGATGTGCTTCAAGACGGGGTTGTGCCCTCAGAAACCTTACTCTCCTTTAATAAAGCCCTCACTGATGGCCTGGGCCAAACTCTGCAAAGGCACTCTTGCGCACACAGAACTATCTCCTGCTGCCACCACCCAGCACTCAGGGACCCAGCCTTCCTCACCCATCACCCAAACCAGAGAGTCTGGTGGCCCAGACGGCCACCTCTAAAATCAACCTAAATGCGTTCCCACCAATATCCTGAGATAGGGAATGCAAGAGGATGTATATCTTTGGAAAGAACATTTTCATGTCCACCAGCATTGCACTGGACGATATTCCTATTCTGTATGGGATACAGTGGCGCAAGCGGTCTCGGAAGAGGCCCAAGCCATACTCTCTCAATCTATTGCTTACGTAAGAGATGCATCATACTTTACCATCCAACGCAGATTACATGCGACTGTTCTGTGACTAGAGCCATTGCTTCCACAGTGATATTCCAACATAACACCTGACTGCGGACAACTGGCTTTTTGGGCGATGTCCAAGCATCCCTTATGGTCATGCCCTCTGACAGCACTCACCTCTTTGGAGATAAGGAGGATTCAGCCCTTGAATGATTCAAGGACAGCTGGTCCACTTCTAGGTTGTTGGAGCTCGCCACAGCCCCACAATAGCCGCAATCTGCTATCATTGCCTATTGTCGGGGCCCTGTTCCTGTCGTGTGTTGATGTAGATTCCGTATGAATTTCCCGATTTATGCACTTATATAGATATAATTCACATTGCCCTTATTTAGGCATAGAAATTTAGCCCATACTTAGGCATTGCTCATGCTAACCAAATACAGGCATGGACACCTACATCCTACATCCGTTCATCTACAGCACAAAAAGTTCTTGGAAAACCAGTCTCTTAAGCCTTTAGTACTTCCCCTTGCTTGGATATTGATTTCTGCAAGAACTCATTTATTTTGCATGAACATCTATTCCTTAGGGGTTCATTCATGACGTTCTTATACCCAACTTTTATGTCAATACTGGCATTCCTAAACACCTTCAAGGTATAAATATGCCTTCATGGCAAACCACGGTTCGGTCCACGGTTCGACTGCCTACTTGCACAACGTGGCTCGCCACAGCAAGTTCGGAAGGAAGTCCAGTTCCCAACTGACGCACTGACCCGACGCTGCCATCCTCCTCGCCAAGAATCCAGCTCCAGTATTTCTGACTCCCCTTGCGGGGTATTAGAGATCGAGACTGGGGAAAGAGATTCCAACCTCTCTCATTCTAAGGTATCGAGCAGACTAGAACCTAGAGGGACTCTTGGCAACTATAGTTCAACTAAACTATAGCTAAACTAAACTATAGCTGAACAGCACCTACTTCTTCCCTCGTACTGCACTTAGGTTAGGTACACTGGGGTAGGATTATTTTAGAAGTACCAAATGAGTATTTTATCCTGTGTTATTTATGTATGTATTTTTATGAATATATGTCATAGCTACAGACCATGCTATTGCATTATTATTTAATCCTACTGCTAACGCTGTACGTATTTTACTTCACATTCTGTGTAACAATTGTAGCAGTTTATATCTCTTAAATGAGAAATAAGACTGTTCAATAAACCCCTTTTATTGAAACGCCCATCTAGCTATTTCTGTGCAACTCTGTAGAAACGAAGCATGCACAACTGACTGAGTGAAATGGTTATCTATTGTTTCCACCATTCTGAGATTGTTTCGACTCTAAGGGAAACGAAGTTGTCATGTTTATGCGGTTGTCAGAAAAAAATCCCTTCTTGTTCATTCGAGAAGTTTCTAATGACCTCTGAGTTAGCTGGCACACATAAGTAATTAAGTTTAATGTACTCGATAGAAACATACTGACCTTAGCCCTATGTCAAAACTATAGTGTATATTATTCCAATGCGCAGAGCCTATCAGCGATATAGGAACTACACTACATGGCACCCAACGGTTTGGTAGGCACTGATTTATTGCTAGATACTGAAGTAACTCAGTCGTGCTTTTCTCAGAGACCCCTACTCATAAAACTCCATAAGACGTCTCGAATGGGTAGGGAGGGATAATATCCATCGTAGATGAGTAGGACGAAAATTCTATGTATTCGCTTTTTGGTTTGTTCAACATTGAAGGATACAGTGTTCCAAAATATTATGCACCTTATCTTTGTTCCCTTGAAACTTGCTCTGCAACTTTCATTAAAAAATGGCCGATGACGCCGTTAACAACGAAGCTGTACCCGACAATGTCGCTGTACTTTTAGACAATACACGTTGCAATGAAACCAATGAGAATGCTATAATCATTCCTCCAAATTTAAGGAGAGCCATCACTCTAAAACATATAAAACATGGCCTAACACCAAGAGGTGGTAGAGCAGTTTTTGTGATAGAGGCACATGAATATCACCAGACAGAGGTATTCTATTCATGGATAGTATTCCCAGAATCAAATCCAGTAACACACGTGTTTCACTTCTACAAAGATGATGAACCACCTACGGAATATATTCAGTTCGAGGATATTGAAATTCCACTCACATACCAGGAGCATAAACTCTGGTTTAAAGGCACCCTAAAACATTTAAATCACATTACCAGGCTCGGTCCACTAGGGAGACCAGGAGCAACATGGCCGGTTTTAGCCAGCTATACACCACATCCTGACATTGAAGACATGTCAGACGTAGAATTACTCACTCAACTCAAAGAGTTAATCAACATTTATAGACAATTGGTTCAATATGTCATGCGGACTCTCACAGTCCAACCACCATTAGTTATTCCACAACGAACCTCTCACCAGGGGAATACACTAAAAATCAAACAACAGACTTTACACGCAGTCATGGGAAAATTGCCCACAAAATGTGAACAAATTCCGTTCTGGATAGCTCCAAAAATTACTCAAATCGAAGCGGTATTTCCTAATACCAGCCCTTATGAGAAACATAGAATTCTAACAATCTGTTTACCAATGGGGATAACACCACATCTGGAAGACTGCACCACTTGGGGCACAGTCTTTGCTGCTATCTACACTAAAACACATGGTGTTCCATCTATGGCGGTAATACCTGACGTCCTGAAACAGATTCAAAACGAATACGGGGCAGAGCCTGCTCTGAATTTAGGTATGTAGTTACTGAAAAATTTCAACCAGGTCTCAACAATAATAATATCTAACATTAAGGGAGAAGCAGCATCAGTGGCAATCTGCCAGAAATTAAGGGAATTTGATGTAACAGAACAACCACAAGAACTAGCCAGAATAATTGAAAAATCCTATGAAGAATTAGGCAGAAACAGTTTGGGTGGGAAACCAGTTAAACCACAACTGTCTGAAAGTCCTGAAAAGGTCTTTACTAAAAACACTCCTTCCTCTTCTAAAAAGAAGTGGGAAAATAACAAACATTCAAAAGATAAAGATTCTCAACCCAGAGGAAGGTCTCCTCAAAAGGAGCCTTCTAAAAGGAGGTATAACCTCAGGAATAGGGATAATTTGAGAAAACCTGACAAGTATCAAGATACTGATACACGTTCCACTCGTACCTTTCAGATATCATCACAGACATCCGAAAGCAAAGGACGGTCAGATCAAAAAGAAGAACGCGTGAAGTTCAAAGAGGATCAACACGTTCACAAAAACAAAACAAAAACTAATTTCTCCAAGAAGAAAGTAGCAGGTCTAAAGATCAGACATGCCGAGGATTCTGAGAACACAGCTCATGAACGGAGAATGGGCTCAGACAATGTTGGACAGCACAGCAGAAGTATCAATAGCTCGTCAGAACCTGAAGGGACTTCTGGAGACAGTGGACCTGAATGAAGACATTCAAGTTGAGACTGCAGACACCAGGGTTCTCCACATTGGTTATATGAAATAACACTGGAGAAGTGTGGCTCAGGGGTTAGAGGCGGCAGACCCGGAAGCTGCGATCGGCCCTGGACCAGGGTTCAATTCCCCACCTCGGCGGGTCTTGGGCTAAAAATTCCACGGACTTGATAATTCTCGCTCCGGTGCCTTCTCGACTCACGGGTTCACACTCTGCGACTCTGGGCAATAGCTTGCTTAATCCCCACAACGGCCCCTCGTGGCGGGATGCCTGGCTTTCACCTTGTGGATACCCTGCTGGGGTTATCTCACAGGGGAATACCAGGACGGGTTCCCTAAGCAAGCGCCGGGAAACCCACTGCGGGTAGCTGTGCGCTATATAATCTCAAATACATTTACATTTTACATTTACTCCAGATGGAGGGAGACATAACAAACAAGCATTTACAATGCAATGGTTTCGCCTTTGGAAAAGTTAGAGTTATTGGCATTGTATATGCCAAAATTTGTATTTATGTTTTTGTTTCGAAAACAGATAAGTAAATGGCATTGTCATTTACATTGCCATTACCTTTTTTTTGCAGTCACTTGGCACTCTCTAGCACTCCCTAGCACTCTTTATGCACTCTGCATTTCATATGCACTCCCTATGCAGCACTCTGTATGCACTCTGTACTCTCTATGCACCCTGCACGCTCCACTTCCTATGCACTCCCTATGTACTCTGCACTTTTTATGCAGCACTCTGTATGCACTGTGCACTTTGTATGCACTCTGCACTTCCTATGCACTCTGCACTCCCTATGCACTCTGCACTCCCTATGCACTCTGCACTCCCTATGCACTCCCTATGCACTCTGCACTCCCTATGCAGCACTTTGCATAGAGAGTGCAGAGTGCATAGGGAGTGCATAGAGAGTGCAGAGTGCCTAAAGAGTGCAGAGCCGAATATCACTGATTATTACACAGGGATCCTAGTGCACTTACTTTTTTACCTCAGGTAGACGCATGTTGTGCTGCTGTAGATAAATAACTCAACCAATTAATATGCTCACACGACCTCATAGGAAAAGGTCAATCTTTTCAGATTTTATACTGGCTAATTATAAGGTTGTTTATGTTACTGTCGAAAAAAGAGGAGATGAAATGGCGGCCTGAAGAAAAGGGGGAAAGTTAGGTTAGATAAAAAGCGAGAGCCTACTAGTTTGCCTTTCCAAGACTTTCACAAAGTCTATGCCGATATCCTCATTAAACTGGTAACTGACAGCATATTTATTTAATCAGTGAAAAAGGAGTCAAGGCCTAATCCACTGCTGTCACCCATACAGTCCAGCAGTCATTGAGCAAGGGTCAACTTCCGCCTCCAGATAGGAGATTCTTCCTTTTCACTCAGTTTCTACATTCCAGGAAGGGGCACACCTTCCCAACAATCCAAGGGAGAATGGTGTGAATTGGTGCATGTACATTTCGCCTTAAGAGCTTCTGTCTGCATTTATTTTTAAAAATTGATAAATACAGAAAATTGTGCTCTCCCTGCAGTCTTTGATTAATTATAGGCTAGCAGCTGAGCATATTGACAGTATGGGAAATTAAAAAACAGGATTAAATGTATTTAAATAATGGCATATGTCAACATACATTTATGGTATAATGCTAGTATTCACCAGTGGATGTATTGTTATGTAATATTTGACAGCTTCAATAGTTAAAACATGACTGACATCAAAGTAAGAGTGCGTGTCTAAGTTAAATATGGAAATGTACAGTTTTTCCCTAATTATGCAAAAGTGTTGAAATCAACCTGCAATGGACTTCAGCGGAAACCTGAGGAAGAAGTTGAACCATAGCACCATAAGAGATCTGCATAATCTAGAAAAGAAAAGTGTGACTTAGCAGATAGGACCGGGAAAGAAAATAAGCCCGGACAATGAATGGGGAAAAAAGCGTCAATCATTAGCGAAATCAGATAGCTAAATAAGTGCCCCACGTTTGCAAGTCTGGTCAGTTTTTAACTTTTAAAGCCAATTTGTAAGTGTGTTGCAATATACGGATGCCTTTAATCATTTGTGCTTGCTGCTGGCAACGTTTGGCGTAATGGCACTAAATAAAGTAATAAGTAATAAATAATGCCCAGACCATAAAACAAGCCTACAAATAGCCAAAAAAACAGGTCCATTACCTGCTGGTCTGACTATGCATTTTACTTATGCACTCCTCTTAAAATGTCTTACCGAGACGTAGGTTATTTGAATTTGAAGAGTTTATACATTCAGGTATAATTGAAAGAAAAAAATGTAAATCATTTTTTTCTTTTAAAAAAAGTAATCATTTCATGAGTCATAAGTCGGAAATATGTGCAGAATGTCTGGGTTAACTTTTGTCAAAGTACCAATGGCTTTAAACCAAGTACATATCAAAGTATGTGGCCCAAAGCAATCCTTGTAGAATGTTCCGATATTTCCTGATAGTATAAAGTGAAACCGCAAATACAACGTAGTGCGGCAACTAAAAACTTTGCAACATTAGCAAAAAAATACGCATCAGAACACTTCACCACCGCCTTTTTTAAAGTCAAGATTAATGAAAGGTGCTATTTATAATGAGCGCTAGTTATTTCTCACGCAGTTTACTTTGGTAAAATAAAGTAAAGTCTCTTGAACTGCCAAAGTAATTCACTCAATCAACGCGCGTCAAACGGGGAAATGGAGCCGGGTCCTCTTTCGTGTTACCAGAGTCCTTGAGTCAGATGCCATACCCACAATACCCGGAAGAAGACTATACACAGTGGTAAAGTCAGTAAGGCCCCATTCCAAAACTCACGAACCTACTCACAACGCATATTTCTTCCCCTTTTAATTCCAGCTGAAAACATTAACAGTTCACCTGACTCACCAAGCAACAATAACGCAGGCAGCGTCCGCCACCAGGAACCGCCCAGAGCCATGATAGTGTAGGGTGGCGTAGAGGTAGCTGCACGGAGTAAGCAGCGCGCCCGCGGTGTTGCAAAGATGTATAAGGGGGCAGTTGGTGAAGACTCTGCCGCCGCGCGCAGTCTGCTGTTACCCCTGCGGGTCGAGCTGTCAAGATGGGGCAAGCACAGGGGAGACCTCAGTTGCTCGGCCGCTGATCTATACCAGCGTTGTCGAATCATGTGAGCGTGACGTCACTGGAGGCACGTGAGAGCTGCTGAACCTTTTCCCGTATAATAGTTGATGAGGGACCGTGCGCAGCTCCTTGTGCGCATGTGGGTGGAGACAAGACAATTCGGTAAGGCTTTCAAAGTCCGCCCTTTGTTTCGATTTCCCTAATAGTTGCCTGACTCTGTGATGGACATTGCTTCTTCCACTCTTCTCCGCCCCCAATTTCGATATAAGTCGGGCGATGTTTTCCTTACGCTCTTTTCCGCATTCAACTGTAGGAAAACAGAGCCCAAGTGAAACGGCGGGAGGGGGGCGGGAGAGGACGAGGGAGGCGGGAGAGGGGTTGCCTGACTCCGTGATGGACATTGCTTCTTCCACTCTTCTCCGCCCCCAATTTCGATATAAGTCGGGCGATGTTTTCCTTACGCTCTTTTCCGCATTCAACTGTAGGAAAACTGAGCCCAAGTGTAACGGCGGGAGGGGGGCGGGAGAGGACGAGGGAGGCGGGAGAGGGGCAGCTAGGAACAAATAAGGAGACCCGAGCAGCAAGGGAGGTGCCGGCAATGCCGGACCAGACACGGGGGCGTTCCCGGCGTCGCGTGACGTCGGCAAAAGCCAAAGAATCTCGGGAACGCCCCCGTGTCTGGTCCGGCATTGACGGACGCCTCTCTGTTCCAATGGCTATCCTCCATTTATGGAGCTAGCCAATGAAGCAGAGGGGCGTGTTCAAGTCACCCATACTAGAAACTACAGATTTCTCTGGAGGAGGAGCCTAACGGCTCCGCCCCCCAGCGAAACCTAAAAAAGTGAAAGCACTCTTTTGGGAGCGACTTTCAAAGGGTTATGATATACTTCTAGCAGAACGGGACTGGCCACAAGAATTTGTCAGGGAGTGCCCACATGGCGAAGACATCATTATGCTAGCCTTCTCCAACCATGTTTCAGTACATTTAAAATATACTTATGCCAGGAAATGGGCAGTCGCCCAAGCCCCAGCATTATACAAGAATCAGGTAGGATGGGATGAGAACTCACCTCACCACACAACCCAGTTAAAAAATCAACCAACTGCACAAAGGCAGTATCCAACTAAGCAAGAAGCTAAAAAACAGGTCAGGGAGATCTTAGGTCAACTTGAATACCAAGGAGTGATTGAAACTTGCACCTCATCAATGAACAATCCTTTGTTTCCTGTTTCCAAACCAGACAATACATATTGTCTAGGTTTGGATTACAGATACTTAAACTCTTGTTGTAAAACATTTGCAGTGCAAAATGCACACAGGACAGCATTAATCAATAACATTGTGCATAAAAAATATAAAACCACATTAGACATTTCAAATGGTTTCTTTTGTCAAAATATTGCACCTGAAAGTAGGTATTTCACCGCTTTCTCAATAATGGGGACCCAGCGTCAATTCTGTCATCTCCCTCAAGGATTCAAGAATAGTCTGGGGTTATTCTCAGCAAGAGTAACAGAGTTACTACAAACTTATGATGACGAGGCATTGTCATATGTCGATGACATCTTTCTGACAGACGATGACCTGAACAGCCACTTGCACAGGGTGAACATCATTATACTGGGCTTCTCCTCTGAGGGTTAAAAAATCAATTTTAAAAAATCAAGAATTGCCCATCTCAACGTCCTTTTCTAGGATATGAATTTTCAAGGGAAGGCAAAAGCCTGGCAGACAACTTTTTAGAAAAGTTTGCGCTGCTCCAACCTCCAAAATTGCTGAAAAACTTACAGTCGATTCTAGGTTTCCTGAATTTTGGAAGAACTTACATTCTAAACTACACTGTCAGGGTTAAACCTCTCTACGAATTAATCAAACCTGATTTTAAAATCACACATTGGACAAAGGAACACACAGAAATTTTGCATTCGCTACAAACAGACAGGTAAGCAACAAAACATTTACAAACACGTGTAAACGTAGGCAAATTAGTGATCCGAATCATTCCGGGTCAATGCGGATTCACCTACTTAACTTTTAATGATGGTGAGAAAGTACCAATTGCATACAAATCATATTTGTATACACAAGCAGAAACAAAATTTAAATTGACAAAAGAAATTCTGACAGCAGTTCAAACCGCTGTAGCAAAAGAAAGAGCCCTAGCACAGGGGAAACACATTATGATCGTAACTCCTGTACCAGCCTTAAAGGCAGTTACAAAAGCTAGCATTCCGAATGCAAAAGCTTTACATCCAAGTTGGATACAATGGGTTAATTCTCTTGTTGCAACTGATGTTGAATATGTTTTTGATCCTTATTTGAAAACACAAGCATTCCTGCAATATGAACACTAATGTCCTCTGCATACTGAAATTCTACCTCTAGACCATTATGAATGTATAATTTATACTGACGGATCAGCACAACCTGCTACGGGGGGGTAAAAAAGCTTATAGTGCTGCATGCGAGATCGTTAAAGGTCATATGCACGATGGCGAATTTAGACCTATGGTCACAAAAACACAATCTCTAGGAGATTGTAAAGCGCAGCGAGGTGAACTACAAGCATTCAAAATGGCACTTGAAAATACGGATCGCAAATTCTATGTCAGGACCGGAGGCTTCAGATTATGCTATATCTTCCTTCGCTTTATTAACATAAAGAAACCACAGCAGCTTAGGAAAAGATATAATAAGAACAAAAATGCTTTAAACATAAAGCATTGACGTAATGTTCAACAAAAAATCAACAACAACTCCCAAGAGTCTCTTTGTTATAATCATAGTCCACAGTCCTTTGTCACTGTTCATCATCCCTATATAACCGGACTTCCCATCATCTTCCTCCTCTTTCTTCGCTGCTCCCGCAGCCAGATAAGTGCTTTTCTATTTTGTCTTCTTTTATTGTACTTGATTGTCTTGCGGTCTTTTGGGGACTCCTTGTATGGTTATTCCCTTTCAGAGTCCCTGGTTGCGGGAACGTTCTATCGTTCCTACGCGACTTTATTCCCACTCGTGTGCGGTGTGTACATAGACCGCAAGGGGGCGGCCTGTCGCCTCGTCGACCCTCCGGCGCGCCTCCGCAGTACGAGGAGCCGCGCCGTGGGGTCTGCTTGCGCAGGGGCCGACCCTCGCGTACCCCTCTGACACCTGGTGATCCGGGTCTGTACTTTCACAATTTTGACGCCCTCTGGGGTCTGTATAGCGGTTTTGACCGTGTGAATCGCCTTCGGGCGAGATCTGTGCACCTTTTTAACAGTGTGTGGCCTAGCGCGCTTGAGGGGTACGTAGACCCGGTCCCGGCGAGGAGGGTCCGCGCGCTTGGGGGTTGGTGCAGCCCACCTGCCACGTCAGCTGGCCCAAAACGTGATCGCAGCCGCTGGGCCTGCCCACATTCGAGAACTTTCTCGGTTGCCGCCCTCTTGGGTGCCCCGCATTTGCCCTTGGTTCCGACATGGAAGGGGAGTATGATGAGGAGGCCTGCCCCTATCTGCAGGATGATGAGTTTTATCAGGCGGTGGACAGCTCCATCTATCGTTGTGTGACGGAGGTGGTAGGGCCCATGGAGGACCGCCTTTCGGCCCGCATCGTTGAGGAGTGTGCCAAGCTGGCAGCGGCGCAGGTGCCGCCGCCCCCCGAACTCCCGGGGACGTCTGGCGGGTTGCCGCCCGCTCCGAAGAGACCCCGGGGTGAGGGGCCTTCATCGGAGGCCCAAGGCGTGGATAAGGACGCCTTCGAGCGTCTTCGTGACGCCTTCCTGGCCAAGGCGACGGCGGTGCCTCCGACGCCCTTGGTGGACCCTGGCACTTCGGGCGGTCTGTCAACGGCGCCCGCTTCCCCGATCTACGATTCTCCGGACACGGACGACGACGGGGAGTCGACCCGGTCTTGGCTCCCGGCGCCTTCGGGAAAGGAGATGCCCCGAGATGAGTCGGGCATGCTGGACCCGGATGAGATCGTCCACCCCCGATCCGCGGCCTGGGCCCCGGGGGAGACGGTGGCGAAGTTTGTCGCGGGCCGGCTGCGCAAGCCCCTGGAGAAGGAGGCGAGGGGTTGCCTGCGCGGGGAATGCCCTCGGCCTACTTTGGAGGGGAAGGTGGCTATGACCCCAGAATTGGACCCCAAGATGGCCACCTTCCTGGCGAAATTCATGAAGGACCCCAGGAAGGGGATCGATCGGTCCTGGCGGGCCTGCCAGGACAAGCTGTTGGATGCGGTCGGGCCCGCCACGAAGATCCTCGATATGGCGGAGGAGGCTCGAGCGAATGGCACCGCCATTTCACCGGAGGTGCTCTCCAACTGGGCCCAGAGGGTGATCGTCTTCTTGGGCAACGCCAACTGTGCCCTGTCCACGGAGCGGCGGCGGTCGCTCCTTATTAAACTGGACCCGAAGCTGGGGGACCTGGCCTCGTCGGAGGCAGGGGCAGTGGCCCAGGGTGGCCTCTTCGGTGAACCTTTCATCCGCGAGCTTGGAAAGTTCGTGAACACGTTCACGTCGCTGGACAAGGCCCAGTCCAGCATCAAGAGGGTGTTTCACCAGCGTTTTTCTGGAGGGGCCGGTCGCGGCAGGGGCCGCGCGATCGGCCGTGGTCAGCAGACCAACAACCGTGGACAAGGCTCCGGAAGAGGTCAGTACCAGACCTCGGCCAACTACACCAATTTCTACCCCACGAGGGGACAGCGCTATGGTGGAAGAGGATTCCAAAAGAAGTCCGGACAAGGACATGCCCCCGGTGAGTGTACTTTGCTTGGATCAAGTTCCGATTGGGGGGCGGCTGGCAAGCTTTTACGGGGAGTGGGAGTTGCTCACTGCCGATGCTTGGGTTTTGCAAACTGTGAGAGGTTTCCATATAGAGTTTCACGACCAGCCGACTCAGGTGAGGCCCCCGCGGCCAATGGTTTTCCCAGATTCCGACGCGCGATTGATAGACGGGGAGGTCTCGGACTTGCTGCGCAAGGGAGCCATCCGCCTATCAACGCGCCACCCGCATGGGTTCCTCAGCAACGTCTTCTTGGTAGACAAGACGGATGGGGGCAAGAGGCCTGTGATCAACCTCAAGGAATTCAATGGGTGGTTGGTCTACCGTCACTTCAAGATGGAGGGGATCCACCTCCTTCGGGACGTGCTCCTCCCTCGGGATTGGATGGTGCGACTGGATCTCAAGGATGCCTACTTGGTCGTTCCCATCCACCCCCCTCATCGTCGTTTCCTACAATTCCTGTGGGACGGCAAGGTGTTCGAATTCACCGCCCTGCCGTTCGGTCTTTCTTCGGCCCCGTGGTGCTTCACGAAGGTCCTTCACCCGGTGGTGGAGTTTCTCAGAAGCCAGGGGGTCCGTATGATAGTATACCTAGATGACATCCTCCTCATGGGACAGTCCCCAGAGGTGCTGGCGGGACAGCTGCGTCAAGCTGTCGGCCTGCTTCAGAGACTGGGGTCCGTTGTAAACGGCTCCAAGTCGGTGTTGGTTCCCACTCAGCAGATCACCTTTTTAGGTTTCGTGGTAGACTCGGTACAGGCGGTCTTGAGCCTACCGGGTCGGAAGGTCGCAAAGATACGACACCTGCTTCGGCAGACGATCGCGAGGGATCGTACGTCACTGCGCCATGTCGCCAAAGTGGTGGGCCTTCTGTCGTCCTCCATCCAGGCGATTTTCCCAGGCCCGCTGCACTACAGGGCTCTTCAGCGCCTGAAGGCACAGCATTTGCGCCGTGGGATGTGTTACGACCAATGGGTTCCCCTCACAGACGAAGTGAAGGAGGAGATGTCATGGTGGCTGTCTCACATGGAGGCATGGAATGGGCGAGCGATCTTCGGGTCGGCTCCGGACTTGATCATAGAGTCCGACGCCAGCAGGTCGGGCTGGGGCGCCCGGTGCGGGGATTTTTCCACCGGCGGCGCCTGGTCGTCAGAAGAACAACAATTGCATATCAATTGTTTGGAGCTCCTTGCGGGCTCCTTCGCGGTTCGCTGTTGGACCAAAGATTCAGTCAAGGCTTGTGTCCTACTCCGGATGGACAATGTTTCGGCGGTCCGATATGTGAACCACCTGGGAGGTCCTCGGTCCCGCGCCTTGGCGGATTTGGCGAAGGACTTCTGGGATTATTGCCTGTCTCGTCACATTGCGGTGACGGCGGAGTATCTGCCAGGCCAGGCCAATCAGGTAGCGGATTGGCACTCTCGACATCTCAGGGATGCCAGCCAGTGGAAACTGGATCCGGGAGTCTTCCGGTGGCTACTCTCCCTTTGGGGCCCTTTCTCGGTGGACCTCTTCGCGTCCCGTCTCGACCACCAGCTGCCGCGGTTTTACAGCTGGAGGCCAGACCCTCTGGCGGAGGCCACGGACGCGTTCTTGCAGGATTGGAGTCGGGAACAGCCGTTTGCGTTTCCCCCGTTCTCCATGATCATGCGAACGGCGGCTCAAATACGCCGCCAGGGTGCGGACCTGGTGTTGGTTACACCGCTGTGGAGGTCTCAAGTATGGTTTCCGGTTCTTCTGGAACTTTCCTGGGATTTTCCAATCCTACTCCCCCTGTTTCCTCTGCTCCTGACGAGCCCGGATCGGGAACCTCACCCTCTCGTCATGCAGAACACTCTCCGCCTCGTGGCGTGGAGGCTCTCAGGAGACGCTGGACGCTCCCGGGCCTTTCGGGGTCGGCTGAGCACTTGCTCTCCAAAGCATGGGCCGATAGTACGACGAAGCGTTACAGATCCGCTTGGCTTAAGTGGATGCGTTGGTGTTTACGAAGGGATTTGGATCCCATGGTCGCCGGCCTTGTTCCCGTGCTGAATTTCCTGGCTCATTTGGCCGACAAGGGTTTGGCGTATAGAACGATCAATGCTATCCGGTCGGCGATTTCTGCGGGCCATGATAACATCGATGGCCATCCGGTAGGGGAACACCCTTTTGTGTGCCGGCTTCTGCGAGCGGTTCGCCTCGCGCTGCCGCCAGAACCCAGGTACTCCGTCCTTTGGGACGTCAATTTGGTCCTGAACCTGTTCCTGTCGTGGCCAGCGAATTCTTATCTGTCTCTGAAGGAGCTTTCGGCGAAATTAGCCATGTTGTTATGTCTGGTCTCTTGTAGGCGCGTCTCGGACGTGCGCGCGCTGGATGTTTCTGCACGCATTTTCTCCCCGGAGGGGGTTACTTTTACGGTGGGTCGACGCACTAAGACGTCGTCGCGTTCCATTTCTTATCCAGCCTTTACTGACACTCCTAAGTTGTGTGTTGTGCAATGCCTCAAAGCATATGAGGACCTGACATTGGATCTTCGCCCTCCGGGCGAGCGTCAGTTGTTGATTGCCCTGCGGAAGCCACACAAAGCTGTCTCCTCCCCCACTATCGCTAGGTGGGTGCGTTGGGTCATGCAAGAAGCGGGCATCAATACTTCTCTCTTTGGAGCACACTCCGCCAGGGGGGCCATGGCCTCTAAGGCATTCTCGGTGGGTGCTCGTCTGGAGGACCTTATGCGAGCGGCGGACTGGTCCTCGGATTCCACCTTCAAGAGGTTTTATTTTAAGCCAGTGGTGGATTTAGCTCAGTTGGTGGTAAGTAAGCTTTAAACTAGCATAATCTGAAGCCTCCGGTCCTGACATAGAATCGAAATTTGCCTAACTTACGTAACGGTAAGTTTCAATTCTATTAAGGACACGGAGGCGAGGATTATCCCACCCGGACTACGGTGGTGTCTCTACCCACCCGTATGGCAGTAAGTAAAGCGTTTTCCTTTACGTTGTCTGTACTGTGTTGTTCACTGAATGCTCCTCGCCTTGTTGTAACTTTTTCCTGGGCCACCTCGCTGATGCTGTTCCTTTTTTGGCAGGCAACGACGGGGCTAAACAGGACCAATGAGGCTTAGCGTGATCTGCACGAAGAAAGAGGAGGAAGATGATGGGAAGTCCGGTTATATAGGGATGATGAACAGTGACAAAGGACTGTGGACTATGATTATAACAAAGAGACTCTTGGGAGTTGTTGTTGATTTTTTGTTGAACATTACGTCAATGCTTTATGTTTAAAGCATTTTTGTTCTTATTATATCTTTTCCTAAGCTGCTGTGGTTTCTTTATGTTAATAAAGCGAAGGAAGATATAGCATAATCCTCGCCTCCGTGTCCTTAATAGAATTGAAACTTACCGTTACGTAAGTTAGGCAAATTTCGATTCCCCACACTCATAGTGTGCGATTCTTTTTACTGTGTTCAATCTTACAATAAATATTTACAGAATTGGCTTCAAAGTGGATTCAAAGATGCAAAAGGTGGCACAATCAAGCACAAAACGCTTTGGGAACAAGTAGTTCAGTTGCGAAACGGACTACAAAACACTCACATGATACACGCGCTGAGTCATCAACGTGAGGGCGTTCACGTTGAAGGGAATTCATTGGCTGATGAAGCCGCAATGGGAGCTGTTTCAAAAATGAAAATAGACAGTTAAATAATACTGGCTGTCAATGCTTCAAGCAAAGGCAGCGATGCAGCGTTACCTAAAATGTTTCCACTCAAATCCTCATATATAATTGATATGAACAATGTTCTATTTGCTCGAATCCCTGGAGTGGGGGATAGGGTAATACCAAACATGGAACATAGATTAGGAATAATCCTAGCAGCACATGAAGGGCTCGCCTCTGCTCATGCAGGTATTTCCGCCACAGTGTCGGTATTAAAACCACGATACTGGTGGCCCGGCATCAGGAAACAGACCAGAAACTATGTCCTGGACTTTGAAATATGCCAAAATATTAAAGTCTCAACTGTGAAACGTCCTGCGCAGACGCCCCTGTTAATTTTAGATACACCATTAGCGTGTGTTTACCTGGACCACTGCGGTCCCTTACAAAGGGATGGTAACTATATATAATAATATATCATGGTCGCAGTGGATTCATGTTTAATGTTCATTTGGATGTGGCCTCAGCGCTCGGCTGATGCTCGAACTGTTATAAAAGTTCTGCGAGGCTTTATCTGCACATACACAATAGGCACACTACACTCTGACCAGGGCCCTGCGTTTAGCTCTCGAGCTTACAAAGAAGCCATGGCCAGTTTGGGTGTTGAATTGCGGTACTCTTCTCCACTCCATCCTGAGGGAAATTCTGTTGTGGAAATTAAAAACCGGGACATAAAGCAGTCTATAACAGCTACGGTATTATGTTCGGTGATGGGTGGGTCAAACATTTTTATGGGGTCCAACGTAGTCTAAACAATTTGCCAAGAAGTTCTCTAGGGGGTGTCACTCCATATGAGGTCCTATTTAGGTCAAGAATGTTGGTTCTGGATATTGATTGCCCTGGAACAGTGGTGGAAAATAAGAAATTTGATATCAAAGATCGTTTAGCTGTTTTACAGGACTTAAAGGAACTAAGCTCGAAACAAAGCAACGTGTTCCTGAAGCCAACCACCACTGGGGAAAACCAACCGTCCCAGCAAGGCCTGTCTGGATCCCAAAGCTTGGTGATGTAGTCAGAGAAAAGATCGCGGACAAGAAGGAATTTGGGCCTTCTTACAGACAACCAGTACCTGTCCTAGCAATCCACGGATCAAGAACAGTTTTACTGCCGCCCCTTGCTGCTAAAAAGGAGAAAAGATTTGTGTCCATCGACCTGATCGAACCACAGTATGTGGCCGATACTAAGCAGTAGGCCAAGTGGTCTCCGACAATGTAGCAGACGCACTCCGCTAGCTACAATTCAAGATGTTCAAACTGAGAGACTCGTCACCTTTGAAGATTCTACAGTGGGAAAAGAATGACTATGCAATAAAGCTATGGAACTTGTTCCTTTTGAAACCCAAATAACAGTTCGTCCTGATTCACCTATCTACAACGAAGTAACAAGTGATCAAGTGGTTCCAGTGGTTTCAAAGAATTCTGATGTAATTCCAACCACTGACAGAACTGCCTCTGGCTATTTCATAACTCTGATACATTTTCTGAGGATCCCAGCGAACCTGAAACTACTCCAGCACAAAGAACTTTTAAAGAACAAGCAACAGACTTTTTTATCACCTGAAAAAGACTTATCTGGTTACACCATGGATTGAACTATGGATTGTTTGGGGAATATTCTTCTTTCTACTTTGGTTAGCTCTGGTAATAACTCTGGGTATGCTGATAAATGGAAGATATATTCAAATGGACACAGCAAATAAAAAAGTGAACTTACTTCTCCAGCCACACAAATCATCCCATTGTGAACAAAGAGACTTGTCAGCAGTGAACATCACAGCCGTTCCTATACCGGATGGTATAGTTTGGGACAGAATTAAATATGACATTTTTGGCCCATCTGAGCTTTTGAAGATTCCACACTAATTCAAGATTTCATTAAGTGACTTCATTACCTCTAGTACCTGTTCTGATGATTGAGACTTCAAGACTGTTAATAACATGAGGTACATACATTTTTGCATCACAACAGATCAGATCCAGAATGGAAAAAATAGTTGCTCTGGCCCACAAACACAAACAACTGTCAAAGATCGATTCCTGAACAAAACACAGGGTTTCATTATGAATAGGCCAGACCCAAGATATGTTCAAAGACAGCATCCTGGGATAGTAACAACATACAGTGTAGGGAAACTATGCCTTGATTGGCTACAGAAATCCACACTTGAGGATGTAAAACAACACTTATCTTTACTTAAAGATGGCGCAGACCTTAGGGAATTCTGGCTAGGACCAAGAAAACCATGTCAAATACGTTTCATATATACCAGTATCTACGCTGCTTATAATGAATTATTGAAGATTACCCAAGCAGAGACTGCAGAACGAATACGAGAAATTGATCGTATTAATTTAGAGAAATCTCTCTCTGTAGTAGACAATGGGTTAACGACTCTGTCGTCCAGGATATATTCATTGGACAGCATTGTATCTTCTGCCATAGACATCATGAAACAACACTTGGTCATGTTGCAACATGGTCAATCTCAATTACGTTCTATCATGCTTTTAGGCTGGACGCTACAAAACTTGCATGCAGGCTATGTGCCTTGGTGTTTAATCAGCACTACGTCACTGTTTTCAGAATTCAATCTCACTTATAAACAGATCAAACGGACACAAAAGGGAGCAGACTATACAGTGCTGAGCATTGAAAAACTGGAAAAATTACCATTCACAGTGGCAGAAAAAACAGCTACTTAGTGGATCATACATGGTAAAATTACTCTGCCTGTTACAATTTTCCATTGTTAGTATTGCCTAAAACATATACCAGCAGGCAAATATGAAAGGTTGGGTAAAGAATACATCAAGACATCCTGGGATTTACCATACACACACAGATGTTGGAGTGGGGGGCGTGAAGTGTTTCTTAGCGGTTCTAACGTGAAAATGCACTAAGTGGTTCTCTCCATTATAAGGGTATTAATTTACACGGGGCCTGCAATGGTTCCACTACAAACTTCTCCTGTCACCTGCAAGGCTCACCAGCTGCAGTGATTAATCCAATTTATGGACTACTTTCTAATGGAAGTTGCCTCATGTTGAATGATCACAGCTGCTGTGGCATGTTGCCAGGTATCACATATCTAGTGACTGTTTCATCCGGGGTCACTTGCTGTATGCAAGAATTGTTTCCACAAACCAAGACAGCCAGGGAGTCGCCTTTATGGCCTTCACTCAACATCTCTTCTATACAAATTGATACTCTAAGCAGAATGAAAGCCATTCTTTTACAACAAACTGTGCCACTGTCCTCGGCCAAGAAACCTAAGATCTAAAAGTCGCAAGGACTTTTGCCGAGATACATGCCCGTTTGAATACAAACTGCCCTATACATTTCTCAGAAATGTTGGAACACATCTTAAACATGGCTGATATGAGTGGTATTGTACATGTATTTAAGACCGTGTGTTCAGGACTGTTAACACCTTTTCAAGCAGTCCTCTGAATATTTCCCAACTTCGTGCACTCTGTGGTCCGTTGCAGGGATCCTATTTTTGCTCCTACTGCTACGATATGGCAAGCCAAATCACCAGCGTCACGCCAAGCACCATAGAGAGAGCTCTATTGGAGATGAAGTGTCGTGAGTGCATCATCCAAATTTTAGGTTTACCTCGTCTACGAGAATTAAATACCACATGGTTTCTGTCATTCAGACCAATCTGGCAAGATTGCATCTTACCTGTTCTACGCTGCCTGCTTTGCGGTGAAGAATATAATATGTGCTAGACATCTGTCTAACACTCACATCAGTCATGCCTACGGATATCAATACTCTGTCGGACCCGGTAACGGCTCATGCTCTGTGTTGTTCCCAGCGGCTACCAATCCTGATGACAGCATTCATTGAGATCTCACGGATGCAAATTGCTACTGCTGAGGTACGAGAGGAAACAACAGGTACGCAGGTAACATCCGATACGAACATTGCTGATGCGACCAATGCTGAAGGCGATGCTTCTCATCTATGTGTGGTTAGTCTTCTAAACGAGGTAATCCGACTTTCACCTACAATGGTATACGATTTTTTGTCTACAGACATAGAAGATTTCATGTTTTCTCCAAGCCCTAACACTGAATTTTGATTTTGGCACACAGTGCTCTGAGAGACTTTGAATTTGACCTTGATTTTTAAAAATACAAGGGACTAACTTTGGAACTTTTTCCTATGATTAATTTTTTTCCCAAATTTGTATTTTTCATTTTTTGGCACAAGTAATCTACTTATAGTAGAACTATTCATAGAGAACAAGAATTATTTGAATACTTTCAGAGACAATATATAACCTTGTCCACAACTAAATGATTATGTAATCTGAAATGAAATGGTTTCGGCCCTTTTTCTTCTGAATTTACGAGCCATTTCATAAATATATATATGTATATTCATTCACTTAGCATTCATTGCCAACTTATGCTTAGAATGAAACATTGCTTTGATATGTACAGCACCATTGCATATCGCAACAGTTTTAAATGCATTTTTTAAAATGTATTTTTAGACATGTTCTTAGCCATCCATAAGTAGCTATGTTTTAGATATGTTTAACATGTTTAGAATTTAGTAATGTCGTTCATACGAAAGTGGAGTGGGTGTTGTGTGTCAATTTAGATTCCGTATGAATTTCCCGATTTATGCACTTATATAGGTACAAATCACATTGCCCTTCTTTAGGCATAGAAATCTAGATCTTATTTAGGCATTGCTCATGCTAACCAAATACAGGCATGGCCACCTACATCCGTTCATCTACATCACAGCGAGTTCTTGGAAAACCAGACTCTTAAGCCTTTAGGACTCCCCCTTGCTTGGATATTGATTTCTCCAAGAACTCATTTATTATGCATGAACATCTATTCCTTAGGGGTTCATTTAAGACGTTCTTATGTCCAACTTTTACGTCAATACTGGCATTCCTAAACACCTTCAAGGTATAAATATGCCTTCACTTGCCATGGCAAACCACGGTTCTGTCCACTGTTCGACTGCCTACTTGCAGGACGCGGCTCGCCACGGCAAGTACGGAAGGAAGTCCGGTCCCCAACTGAAGCACTGACCAGACGCTGTCATCCTCATTGCCAAGAATCCAGCTCCAGTGTTTCTGACTCCCCTTGTGGGGTGATAGAGATCGAGACCTGGGTAAGAGATTGCAACCCCTCTCATTTTAAGGTATTGAGCAGACTAGAACCTAGAGGGACTCTTGCCAACTACAGTTAAACTAAACTATAGCTGAACAGCACCTACTTCTGCCCTCGTACTGCACTTAGGTTAGGTACACTGGGGTAGGATTATTTTAGAAGCACCAGATGAGTATTTTATCCTGTGTTATTTAGTTATGTATTTTTATGAATATATGTCATAGCAACAGACCATGCTATTGCAGTATTATTTAATCCTACTGCTAAAGCTGTACGTATTATACTCCGCATTCTGTCTTACGATTGTAGCAGTTCATATCTCTTGCATGAGAAATAAGACTGTTCAATAAACCCTTTTTATTGAAACGCCCGTCTATCTATTTCTGTGCAACTCTGTAGAAACAAAGCATGCACAACTGACTGAGTGAAATGGTTATCTATTGTTTCCACCATTCTGAGATTGTTCCGACTCTAAGGGAAACGAAGTTGTCATGTTTATGCGGTTGTCAGAAAAAAATCCCTTCTTGTTCATTCGAGAAGTTTCTAATGACCTCTGAGTTAGCTGGCACACATAAGTAATTAAGTTTAATGTACTCGATAGAAACATACTGACCTCAGTCCTATGTCAAAACTATAGTGTATATTATACCAAGGTGCAGAGCATATCAGGGATATAGGAACTATACTACATTCCCTTCCCCCTAGCTACCATGGCCACCAGGCATATCCACCCCTTTGTGGCCATGATCAGCTCCCACAAGCCTCGTCGGACTCAAGTCCAGAGGTCGGCCCAATTCGCTCCCTTCCACCACCCCAGCAGCAGCAGCATCAAAGCCCCTTTAACTTGACTGCACACCATCACGGGCATCCTGTTGGTGGCGGTAAATCACTTCAGACAAATGGGCACTTCGGATTGTCCAGAGAGACCACGCCCTACCCTTCCAAAAGTTCCTGCCTCCTTTGCCACTAATCCCGATCCTCTGACGGACAACCGCATTTCGCTCCTGCAACAGAAAGTGCAGGCTCTTTTGGTCAAATTAGCCATTGAGAGGGTGCCAATAGTTGCTAGTCCCACTACTTTCTGGTGCAGAAGAATGGGGGCCTCCGCGGTGTCCTAGACCTGCGTCCTCTCAACTACATCCTGAAAAAGGAAAACCTCAAGATGCTCACCTTCGCTCAGGTACTGTCTGACCTCGACCCTGAAGACTGGATGGTAGCGCTGGACTTGCAGGATATGCCTATTTTCATATTCCCATCCTGCCTGCCACAGGTGTTGCCTGTGGTTCACGGCCAAGAGCATCATCAGGTTGCTATGCTCCCCTTTGCTCTTACTAGCGCTCCTTGGGTGTTCACCGCAGTGATGACTATGGTTGCAGCACATCTGCAGAGATCAGGAGTTTCAGCCTTCCCTTACCCCAATGACTAGTTGTTGAGGCGGTCATCTCCCACCTCCAACTGCAGAGGACGTCCTACGTTTGCTCGGGGTCACTACCAACATGCCAAAGTCACACCTAACTCCCTCTCAGACGCTCCCTTTCATCTCAGCTGTTCTGGATACAGTGCAGTTTTGAGCTTATCCTCTGGACCAGTGAGTCCAGGATATTCAAGCTACGACTCGGATGTTTCTGCCTCTAGCCTGGATTTCGGTGAAGCTGACTCTAAGGCTCCTCGTTTCATGGCTGCCTGCATCCTGCTGGTGAAGCATGCCCATTTGCTTATGTGAGCTCTGCAGTGGAGTCTGAAGTCCCAGGGGGCCAACATCAGGGGAATCTCTCCGATCTGGTTCAGATATTGGAGGGAACTGCAAAATATCTGCTCTGGTGGATCCAGGACCGTGATTGGGTCCGTGGCAGACCTTTCTCCTTTCCCCATCCAGAGCTCACACTAGTGACAGCTGCATCACTCCTGATTTGGGGTGGCCATCTGGGAGAGGTGGAGATCAAAGGAGTCTGGTCTATTGCAGAATCTCAGTTCCACGTCAACCTGTTGGACCGGAGAGCCATTCGCTTGGTATTGAAAGCTTTTCTCCCTTCCATCAAGAGAAGGCTAATTCAGGTGTTCACAGACAATACCACTGCCATGTGGTTTTGCTAAAAGCAAGGTGGGTGGGGGTCATGTACCCTGTGTCAAGATGTTCTGCATCTCTGGACATGGCTGGACCATCGGGGCATTTTTCTGGTGGCCTAAAATCTGGCAGGCTTGCTGAATGCCAGAGCAGAAAAACTCAGCCGTTGATGCCAAGTGGATCATGAATAGCATCTCCATCCGGAGGTGGTGCAAGGTCTCTTTACAGACTGGGGAGAACTTTGGTGAGATCTATTCACCACCAACGAGAACGTGCAATGGCAGTACTTCTGCGCCTTTTATTTTCCAAGGTGACTCTCGCTCTGAGACACATTTAGTGTTGAGTGGCTTCAGGACTTCTTTACATCTTTCTGCTGATACCGCTCCTGCTCAGGGTTCTCAAGAAGATCAGGTACTACTGAGCCCAAGTCATCTTAGTGGCTCCTGATATACCAAGGAATGTATGGTATCCCAAAGTCCTGAGCATGAGTATCTCTCCTCTTATCAGGTTGCCCCTTCGGAAGGATTGCTGTTGCAGCAACAGGGCTGCATCCCGCACGGGAACCAGCACACTCTCCATCGAATTGTGTGAAGATGGAGCAGCGACAGTTGAGGTTACTTGAGGGTACTTGACATTTCTGTAGAGGTGTGTGATGTCATTTTAGCAGCCAGGTGTCCATTCTTGAAAATTATTTACGCCTGTTTATGGCAAAAATGTGTTTTTGGTGTACTGTCAAGTTTGTTGATCCTCTATCTGCACCATTGTCTGGGGTTCTCTTGTTTGCCTTATCCCTTGGCCGGTAAAGCCTTGCTTTGGGCACATTTAATGGGTACCTTTCTTCCATTATAGCTTTCTTGCAGTTGCACGATCATCCCTCCCTGTTAAAGTCACCTGTTGTGACTTTTTCTTGAAAGGTTTGCAGCATGCATCTCCCCTGCGAGATCTTAATTTAGTACTCTCTTTTTTAATGTGTTCACTAAATGCTTGCATTCTGAGACTCCTGACCATCAAAATAGTCTTCTCTATGCATATAACATCTGCCAGGAGGGTCAGCAAATTGCAGGTAATTTCCCTTAACCCTCGTACACCTTTTTCCCAGAAGAGCTGGTGCTCCAACCCCATGCATTCTTCTTACCAAAGGTGATCACACCTTTTCATGTTCGGCAGAACATCACACTGCCTACTCCTCCCTCCCCCCCATCATATTAAGGAAGAGGAGAGACTCCACTTTCTGGACCCCCCAAAAAGAAAGTTGTGATTTTACATCCATTGCACAAGTGCAGGTGCGAAGAAAGGCCAGGCAGTTCAAAAGAGAACCACCTCCAGATGAATTGTCCTCTATATAAAAATCTACTATGCAATGGCCAAGAAACACCCTGAGGGCTTGAGAGCTCATTCCACTTAAGCTAAAGCTGAAACGACTGTGCTCACTAGAGAATTTTCAGTTCTATATATCTGTCAGGGAGAAACTTGTGCATCGCTCTACACATTTGCCAAACACTACTGATAAACGAGGGGGGTGACAGAGTGCACACCGATGTTGCTTTTTCATCCTTTAGTGTTCTCCACATTTCATCTATTTTGTGTGCAAGCTCGGTTATACGTGCTTCGCCCAAAACACGTGCTTGTGAAATAATTGAAAGTGGGGCGACCTCCCGCCCCAAAGCCGGACGCACAGCATTACATTGTTCGATTGGAGTAGAAGCATTGAAATTGACAAGACGTGGATTAAAACAGAATAAAAATTTGAGAAACAGGAGTCATTGTGGCATTTTTGTTACGAACAATGTAATGCTGTGCGTCCCGCTTTGGGGCGGGAGGTCGCCCCACTTTCAATTGAAACACTACTGATAGACATGAGGCCCAGTGTGAAGGGCTTATCGCCTGTTTGGTCCTCCAGGACTTTTTATTATAAACAGCTGCAGCCCACATCCAGGGAGAGATTGATTTGGCGTCTAACCTAAGGTAAGGAATCTAGGCCTAGAAGTTTCAATCAGATAAGTTACTTACCTTTGGTAATGCCTTATCTGGTAGAGACTTTCTCTAGCTACAGAGTCTCATTTTGCGAACTATTTATCTCCCATCAAAGAGATCCTTCAGGACTTAACCTTGGCACATTGGTTAGTCCACCTCAGTTTCGCTCCATGCTTCTAGTGCGGAAAAATAGTCATTAACTGAGGTCAGCGCCCAGGGCGGCGCCTGTACAGGCATCGCACACGTTATTTCAGGCGAAGACGAGGCCACCTACCATGTGCAGGGGGACTGCACCTAAAAATTCCAGATCCAGCCTGTAGGATATTCTAAGGTAAGAAATATGAGGCAGGGTAGTCTAGAAGATAGGTGTTACCAAAGGTAATTAACTTGTGCGTTCTTAATTATCTCTGGGAACACCTATCCACCCATTTACAAATTCCCAGTAAGAGAACTTCTCTACCCCATTCTGCAAAGTCGAATTTAGAGACCCATTCTAAAGCCTTATATCACCTATGCAAAGACCTATTCAGATAACCTCTAAAAACTGTATTCAAGTACATTTCAAATCAGTCAGTCTCTTATCGAAAAACCTCAATATAGTCCACCATGAAATCTCAATGCAACTTCCTGTACATTGAGTGCCACCTATCTCCTGGTGGCTACAAAGTCCCCACTAAACCCCTAAATACAAAGGCCCATGCACCCCACCAACATGACTCATCCAGATTCCTCCCTCTCCATTCCCATACAGACTGCATCTCTCTGCATGTTAACAGAGGCATAATCCCTCAAATTGCACAATATAATGAGCTTTCACTGTAAATCAGATTGAAAAGTTCAGATGGCTCGACTACCCTTTGGAGTGTGTGCCCTACAATTTGAGAACCATTGGTTAATAAAAAATAATAATACCTTATCAAAGCATGATTTGGCCACATTGATTACTTTATGCATCACAACTGGCCCATTTAAGAAAGATAGACTTATCTCGGATGTAATTAGAGCACACTACTACACGCAAGGCATCTACATCGACTCGTTGTTGGAGTGCACCTCAAAAAGATTGAGCAGCATAGAGAACAACTCATTCCTTTATCAATCACTAGTGCCTAGACTTGTAGTTTAAAGCTGAGTTCACAGTGGGCCAGGCAGTGCTCTGAAACCTATTTGCTTAAGGTGAGCCTCTTTCCTGCTTACCAATTTATTTTCTGATACTGCTTCATTAGTCTTAAATCAAATGAATATATGAACGACCCAGTGCTGGAGAAGAATAATGTGTCCCCTCGTTATCTTTCATCAATTTAAATGTGACCCACCTTCGCCACTTTCATCAGGCTACAGTAAATTTCACTGTAGTCAAGAATGAAAATCTGACCGTTATGAATCAGTGGGAGGGCTAGAGCACTGTGTGTGGCATTTTGGTATCTTTGGGCAAAGCGCTTCACCTCATTGGTCTGAGTTTGCATCACATAATGAGGTGGAGAGACTACATATAGTATATGGATATTTTAAACACATTGAATACTTGTATGATCATTGCTTTGTTAGCATTGTTCACAAAGGGTCCCCACCTGACAAACAAAAAAATCAAGAATCTGATTCTATGAAAAATGCCACTACTGGAGAACTGTAGTTGCTGGCAAATAACTTGTTTTCCATAGGCACCCACAGTGTGTGGCTTTCCTTGTCGTATCCAAGAAAATGACCAAAAGTGTGGCGAATTTAGGGGGTTATTTTTGAAAATGTGAAAATGTGCTGTGCAATAAAATGTGTGAGTATTTTCTAAAAAATGCATCAACAAGAGTTTTGCTGTGCTAACATTGCCCGTTTCCCAGTGTTTAGAAGCAGGCAGAGTTTTAAAAGACACAAATATGTTATACTAGCAGCCCGCCCCAGCGTTGCCTGGGGCAGAAGGGGGCGGGGGCAGCATTTCAGGCTTGCGTGCACTCCCGCCCCGGCCCCCGCCCGCCACAACATTGTCTGTGTCCCGGACAATGTCGTGGCGGGCGGGGGCCGGGGCGGGAGTGCACGCAAGCCTGAAATGCTGCCCCCAGAGCCTGAGCCTTACCTCAGCCGAATTTGTTCAGGGCCAACCTCCCGCACCGGCTCCCTCCCGCCCCGACATTTCCCGCCTAAAGCCTTACCTGAGCCGCCGCTCCTCCCCGCGCTCCACACTTCACCGCCGCTCCTCCTCGTCATGACGCACCTGAGCTGCCGCTTCTCCCCGCGCTCCTTACTTCACCACCGCTCCTTCTCGTCATCACGTACGTTGCGGCCAGCGCTACGTCGCGGCCGGCGCTACTTTCAAGGCACTACTTTTTTTTAAGTTATATTTTTTAATTTACGTTTTTTTTTCTCTTCTATAGCCTATGTCCATCTGCACACCCTGAAGATTACAACACCGTATTGGGTGTGTGGATTGGCGCTGTGGTTCCCGAGTTTACCTTGCCAAAATGTTTGTGTTCTCTCTTTATAATAGTAGTATAGATGTATATATATTATTTTTTTACCACAGGTTTTTCAATTTTCTAAGTAATGGCTAATGGTTCCTATTTTTGCTGTGCCTACCTACTTGCAAATAGTGAGGAAAAGAGGAAAGTCACGTTTACCTTTCTCAAAACTATACACAATTCTGAATTCATCAAGGGGTCCTTCATGTGAGCTGCACATGGTATTCCCCCAAAAATTATTAATTGAAAAAAATAAATATTGAAAGTAAATAGAAAAAAATGTAAATCAATGACAATGTTTACATTTGTACGTTTTTGCATTAAAGGTCCATCTTCAAAACGAATGTGCTGTAACGTCCGACAGATTCTTCCACTAGAAGGTGTATTTATGGTGTTCGTTGGGTGTCCAGTGCATACCATACCCAGAGCCTTCAAACTGAGCTTCGACGTATATTGCAAGGTGATTCAAGCACTCACCAATTGATAAAAAAAATCTAATGAATAAAAATGTTTATTAAGGAATACTATGCATTTTTTTTTTCAAATGTTCTCAAGCATCTGAATGTAGTAATGGGGGTTATTCATTCAAGTCATTTGCGATTACCCTTAATATCAGGCGATTTTGAGGGCATTATTCTTTTGTGCACACTGGCTTACATTTAGAAGCCAAAAATGTAGAGAATTTTAACCGAAGATAATACCAGATGTTCTGCTAATCTGCATTTCCACACTTCTCTGTATAAAAATGGTACCCTACATGAGCGGGCTTTTCCCAAAGGACAAGGAACGGGCAAAACAATGCAACCTGGAACAATCTCGATTTTATTTTTTACTTTGAATTACAATAATCTTAGGATGGGTTTAGCAGCAGTATTTCGGCCCTCTTTGCCTGGCAACCCGGGCAGCCTACCAACCACAAACATTCCTGATATCTGGGTGCCCAAGGGAGTCCAGAATGGTTTAGCCTGCATGCATCACACTAATTGTCCAGAGGTAGAATACCATGCAAATGCCAAACGTAGTGTCAAAATAAAGATGTTCCTCCATTTCTTTTTTTTTTTAATTCTTTTTATTGAATAGAGCAAATGGTAAGCCAAAGGTACATAACATGGCAAATTTTAGAATTCAAAAATCACAAATTTCCAATAAATTTCCAATAAATTTCTCAGATAACAAACAAGAGATAAAAAAGTTAAAAAGTTGGAAGCAATATGCGGAGATAAAAGGAGGGTTCAACAAGATCAAAAAAGTCAGCCTATTACAGAGTTAAAAATTCCCCCCCCCCCCAGGACATTAAGTGCAAAATATGCAATTTATAAAGTGCATCAGCAAAAACGTGCAAAGCTGCAATAAAGTGCAAATGCAAAAGTGCCAAAAGTACAAAAGAGTACTATCTTTAAAAGTGCAAAGTGCAATCTTATATGGAAAAAGATGCTAGTAAATATAAATGTTCTGGAAGTCAGAAAGAAGGCTGTAAATGAGGAAACATCCCCTCACAATTCTCTTCACGAATCAACCTCCCTTTAATGCTTCTAGAGCCTCAAAATATTTCCAGTTCCTCTCAAATCTCCCAACAGCTCCCACTCTACCCGCATAAGCCTTTTCAAAATAACATGTTCTCCTCATATTGTTGAACCATTTTAAGTGTAACGGAATCTCACAGGACTTCCAATTTTGAAGAATTAGGGAGCGAGCAACTGCGCAGGAAATAAATATAAATACCTCTTCTGCTTTATTAAACCTACTCCTATCTTTGCATATACCGAACAAGGCTACCTCTGCTGTTGGTAAAAGAGTTTTCCCAATAGCCTGTTCGATATCAGCAAATATACCCTTCCAGAAAGTTTCTAAATGGTGGCAAGAAAAAAAAGTATGATGCCATCCTCCCTGGCTACTAGCCATACATCTGATGCATTTATTCTCAGCTCCAGGAAACATCCTTTCCAAAGCCTCGGGTGTATAATATGCTAACCAGCGAGACAGAAAGCACATCCTTTTATAGTTAGCAGCTCACAATGATCTATTCCCCAACTCACAGATGACCTCCCAATCCTTTATGGAAAAGTTACATTGTGTAGCTAGATTTATTTTCTCAAGATGACTGTCTACTAAAACATTTTGATTTGAGCAATGAAGCATCTTATACCAGTATCCGATACCTACACTCATTCTATCATACAGGGCTGTTGGTATGCTATTAGGGGGATTAAACAGGCCACTTATCTCTTTTCTAATAAAATTAACAATCTGGATGTATTAAAAAAAAGTCGGATGTAATGAACCATTTATTCTCGCGGTTACCTCCTGCCAGCTAATTACCCTATTTTGGATTACAAAATGCCTTAGCTCTCGGAAGCCAGAAAGTTCCCAAGATTTAATACGAATCAGGCTTAGTGGGAGGCCTATTTGAGTACATTCTTTCAAGCTTAAATAATGAGAGCTATTAATGCCATGTTTTCTGAAAAGGAGCGACATTCTTGAGGCACATTCTCTTAAAGTTTTGTATCTGGACCTCTTTGGGAGCCTTGCGATTTTTAAAAAAACTGGAATTTGAGAGTCTACCTCTTGTAGCATTCTTGTAAGAAAAAAATTATCTCTTGTTTGATTATTCTTCAATAATCCTGCCAATATATCAAGAAATGCAGCTTCATAGTAGGTCCTTAAATGGGGTAGAGCTAAGCCTCCTTGTTCAGCTGGAAGTTGTAATACTGGAAGTTTAACTCTTGAAGTTTTCTTTCCCCATATAAAGCCTCTCAGCATTGTTTCGAGTTCTTTAAAAAATGTTAAATTAATTTTAATGGGCACGTTACTGAACAAAAAGATAAGTAAAGGCAACACCGACATCTTAATCAAAGAGACCCTACCTATAATTGATAGTGGGAGAAGAAGCCAGTGATCTAAAAGGCTCTGAATTTTGTTCTTCGTCCTGATATAATTCATAGAATAGAGCATATCATATTCAGTGGTGACATATATGCCCAGATATCTAATTGGGTCATTTCTTACAGCTTGGGCCTGCAGATCATCAGGGAGAAAAAGAGGATCAGTATTCAATGCAAGAACCTCTGTTTTTTTTGGATTTACTTTATACCCCCCTAACTTTTTATAATTATTAAACTCTCTCATCAAATTTTCAATATTTTCTTTTATGGGCGATAGATATAAAATAATATCGTCAGCAAACAACTTTAATTTGGACATGCCAACTAATGGGGGCTGAATAGCCACGTTGTCCCTAATCCTAATCACTAAAGGTTCGATAAAGAAAGTAAAAAGCAACGGGGACAACGGGCAGCCCTGCCTTGTGCGGTACCCTAGATGAGCGGGCTTTTCCCAAAGGACAAGGAACTGGCAAAACAATGCAACCTGGAACAATCTCGATTTTATTTTTTACTTTGAATTACAATAATCTTAGGATGGGTTTAGCAGCAGTATTTCGTCCCTCTTTGCCTGGCAACCCGGGCAGCCTACCAACCACAAACATTCCTGATATCTGGGTGCCCAAGGGAGTCCAGAATGGTTTAGCTTGCATGCATCACACTAATTGTCCAGAGGTAGAATACCATGCAAATGCCAAACGTAGTGTCAAAATAAAGATGTTCCTCCATTTCTATGCGGGAAAGTTGTGGAATCTGCAGGGACAGACAAAGGTCCTAACACAGAGATCACACACCACTTGCTTGGGTATCCTTCTTGCCTGAAGCAGGGAAGGACCAAAATGCAACATAGAATCAAAGATTTTCTCTGTAAATTATAATCATTCTTGGCATGAAGGTATCTGCAGTACGTGGACCCGACCAAATTCAGCTGCCAGTCACGGGGGAGCTATCAACACCAGACATTTGCGAAGTGTAGACACTCTTGGAAGTCCAGGGAGGGGTGGCTTGTGTACTCCCACTAACTTTTCTTACCTAGAATGCCCTGTAAAGCATATTATGCCTCAAAACACCATTTTCTGTCACTTTTCATTTGGAATGGTTCTGGTATGTCACCCAAAGACCCATGGGCTTTAAAAAAAAAAAAGAAAAACTAGAAAACCATAGGAACCCATGGCGGTGCAACTGTTGTATCCCAGAACGTGTTCTTAGCCAGAAGGCTCTGTAAACATAACGGTGCCTAAAAAACAACTTCCTCTCACTTTCTATGGAGAATGACTGCATTATAAGACCAGCTGGCACCACGGGACACCTACTAATAGCAGGCATTTATGAAAACTAGACACCTGGTGCAGTCCAGGACGGTGGGGCTTGTACACATCCTAGCACTTCCCCTCAATGCCCTGAGTATAGGATAAATCCTCATGTCCTCGTATTTATGATGGAAAACTCCAGAACTTGCCTATTGTACCAAACAAGAAATGGTCAAAACTGGGGGACCATACGAAATCAATGTAATCTTCTCATGGTTGCAGTTGTGGTCCACTCCTTTTACGTGCCTTAAGGCCACTATCACATGTGAGGTACTGTTTTTCTCCGGAGAAATGTGGGAATACAGAATAGTAGGGCTTTTTGCGGTTACTGGACATTCCTAAGAGTCCTGTTGCATAAATGTGGGGTAATACCATATTCTGACCCATACTTTGATATTTAAGGGCAATCTGGGTATGAGAATGCTGCAATATCTACGCATGCCACTTAATGGGGACAGTGTGTAGAAAAAGTAAATTTGCTATCACTCAGCAGGTTTCCCCATGAGCAAATATATCACGTGTGTTTTTAAAGTGCATGGTCACGCAACGGTCTGTTGATGCCGAAATAACAGATGTTTACTGTTACACAACTCAATCTACTCTTGTTATCAACCTTTGAAGTATGAAAGGCTAAGTGGACCCACTGGGATTTATACCTGTGACCCTGTATATTTGCTCATGTGAAAATGGTATTCACAAACGTTTGCTAGGAGTACAGTTACCAGGAATATTTTAGTAAACCTTTGTGAACCCCGAAATGTAGTAAATCTGCACCAGTGCAAGAACATATATCTGCGGATTCACTTTTGTGTCATTCTTTAACAATTGGACCCCTAATGTATTTTCATGTTGTTTATAAACGAATTACATTGAGTCACCTTTTTTATTTTATTTTTTTACTGCCATGCATCAAACACATTTTACTAAAAGATGTCTCAGAGAAATTTTTCTAAAGTTGTGCAACAGTTTAGCAAAGCCCTTTTTAGGTCCCGCCTACAGCATTGCTTTAGCAATGCTTGTTTGTCGAGATTATAGTAAGGCTTTCAAAAGTCTACCCAAACTGCGGATTAGGTACAGTGCATGTGAGCCAGGCGCATGCACATCGCCAGCCACATCGCTTGTCTGAGCCTTGGGACCAGACTTCAAATGAATGCGCAGACTCCGGAGGCTGGCAGCGCGCGCATCGTGCGCATTCAGTTCCACCTTCCTCACCCCCCCTCTCCCCGTCGGCTCCACGGAGGGAGCCTTGTAGCCGTGTCCACTCAGCATTTGTTCACAGCAGTCCTAAGCTCAAGCTCTCCTTTCCTCCCTTTGTTAATTTGACCTCCGCAAGCTCAAGTTACTTTGTCCTGCCCACCAATTCCGCCCACCTCATCTCCAAACACGGATATACTGCTGTAGGCCTATTTCGCACTTCAATGCCCGGGGCTTAATTAAGCCTACACAGCTCGCCTCGCCTCCATTGCGGGCCAGGCACACGCGCTATTTGGCATGTCTCTCTCTTACTTGTAGCGGCGGCTTTTGGATTTCATCCGCGTTCCCGTTCCACTTTCGCTGCCTGCCACTATGTCCAGTGCCAGTTTACCGCTGTACGCCTTCTGTTGAGTTTTCCGCCCTGGGCTCGAGTTTCACTGCGCTGCAATCTAACTCCGCCCACCGATTCTCCGAGTGCGGGCACACCGTTGTAGGACTCTTGCATACTTCAATGCCCTGGGCTCAATTTCGCCTTCGCGGGTCACCTTCTCTCCGGATTCTGTCACACGGACTGTGTGGCTCGTCCCGTCTCGCTCTTACACCGAGCCGCAATGTTTGCACTTCTGTCGCTCTAGTAGCGCCCAGCTTTGACCCTGGGCCTTTGGCCAGACAGGCTTTGTCTCTTGCCGACACTCTCCGTTCAGAGCCCGTGTACTGGTCTTCGATGCTGGGCTTTGTCTTTCCCTCGCCTCCATTCTTGAGGCAGTGATCTCTGGACGCAGACCACGCGGTTCACACACTCGCAGCTGTGTTTTCTGCGTGGTTTCCTGGGCCAGCTGCAGATATTTAGAACCCAGCCGGTTGAATCCTATAAGAAGTTTATTAAAGAAATGTTTGAAAACAATTGCCTGGATGAATGTAAGGAGCGGTGTGGAGGCTTGTAAATAGGGTAAGGAAGGGGGCGTATGCCAACATGTATGTATTGTGGCGCGTGAAGGTATACAGATACCTCCTTCGTAGTCGTGTGGTGAGGTATCCTTGTGAGGCCTATCGTAGCCTTGGTTGGGCTGTTTTTTTTGGTGATGTGTTGCAGGCACAGTTTTATTATACTCTGGTCGAACAACGTATTTGATTCCTTTGTGACCCCCCCCGTGTGCATCAGGTTTAGTCACTTGCGACCGCCCCCCTAACACTAGATTTAAAACATTCTGAGGTGGACTTAGGTTTCGCAACCAAAACCCACAGAATGTCTGTGTCTTAAAAGATTTTGGGCTAAAACTGACAAGTTATTCGAGGGGAATCTCCTGTGCGTCACTACTAATTGTGCAGCAGGTGCAGTGCAGCGAGGCCCAGGCATGAGAAGGGCCTACAGAACATCAGTGGCAATAAACTGTCTTTTACTTCCCTAGCAGAAGAGGCTGGGACATTAAACCTGCCTGCAATAGGGCCTATAGTTCCCCTGATACCCTGCTTCAACTGTGAGTTTAAATTAGGTTTTACTACATAACTTAACATCTCTTTACTGGGCATAATTGATGTAACGTTTGTCATTGGTTATCAGGTGCGCTTAAGCTACAGTATTTGTCAATTTTGGTCCATGTAGGTACACTACAGCCAATAACAAATAGTAGCTTGTTCCTATACAGCTCGTAATACTACATATTTCCGTTTTCCAAGTGCCCTAAATTACTAATGATACCCATTTAATGGCCCTCTGTTTATCGACCTCTGGAGGATCAGAGGCTTTTTTGACTCAGCTCCGATTCTAAGTCATCAGCTGAACTAATATCAGATGTCAGCAGTGAGTGCTTAACTCCATTGCCTTTAAACTAGATATTGAAGGAAATCTGATGCAAGTACCTTCAGGTACTAATCTGGCTTCCATCTTCAGACCTGAATTGGTTATGGCTGGAATCAGTCCTAGGAACCTGAACATCAACCCTGTCCCTTTCCTTCTTGCTATCCATCACTTTGGGGAACTTGCTTTGCTAAAACTCCTGCAGGTAGACTTGTGGTGAGTTAGATGGGGCCTGTATAACTAAGAAAAGGATTTAACTTTTGGGTAAACGATGTTGCAGGCATTTGGGAGCCAGTGTATTTTTGTACCAATCAAACTCGGCGTTCGTTATGCATAGTAAAGGTGGTTTGCCACTACACTTCAGTGATCTGTAAAGCGAGGCATGCTGCCTGTATGGATTTTCATTTTGTCATACATTCGATGTACTCCCTGGAAACGTCTGCGCTGTTCCATCTCCCACTCCCACTGCTACATCTCCCACTGCGGAAGCCGTACATTAAGGGAACCTTTGTGAATTGTTGGCAGCGAGGGAGCATCTCACAAAAACAGGGAAGCTGTTGCGGCCTTAACTGTGGTGTGGGAAATGTTGATTCTGTACTAATGCCCAGTACAGCAGCGTGTTGTGTATGCAGCATCTATACTGGGATTTGAGGTAACTGGTTTGGTTGAAGGCATTTTTTTAAAGGATAGACTACTTTCATTTATGACAGATGTTGCTAAACATATTGCACTGGTTATTATTTCATATCTATTCACATAAATGAAAATATAGTAAATGTGAAGGTCACTGCTACTGGCAATGTATGTTGGCATCCTAGATATTTAACTGTCCGTTTTAGCCACACACGCCAAGTTCATCCTTTAAATTCCTGCCAAAGTCAGTAGCTGAAGATGCTTATTATCTGGCGGTAGGTGATGCATTTAAATAAGACACAGATGGAAGTACGATAATTTCGTTTTTCTGAACCAAAAAAACAGGCTTCAATAACATAGTGTGACATCCTTACCTAACAGGAGGTTATAGCATGAAATAAATAACACAACACCATATCACTACACGCAACATGATTCAACACCACATAGTTCCACTCTACTCAATACCACATAAATACACCATACATGACACCACTGTCACATACCAACAACCCACATAGATACTCCAGACATGCCACATAATTCCTATCAGCATAATTCCACCCAACGCCACACACTTTCATGTCACACAATTCAACTCCACACATTTTCATTCCACACCAGTTGCAATGCAATAAGTCTCGCATTATTAAAGTTTGAACTATTGGCATTGTAAATGACAATGCCTTTTATTCATTTGTTTTTAAAACCTGCAATTGGTGCATAAACACGCATTTGAACGTATAGTCCTTGCTTACAATGAGCAAGGCTGGCAGTAAAAGAGACCGCCAGCCTTGCTTCTCATAAGCATGGACTATAAGTACAAAGTGCTTGTTTACGCACCGATGTAAATGAATAAAAGGCATTGTCATTTACAATGCAAATAGCTCAAACTTTAATATTGCATTGTAAATGCTTGTTTCAAGTTGACATTTTTATGTGTAAATTTTATTGTAAAAGCAAAAAATAACCAATCTTGATTTCAGGCTTCTACATGTATTCAGGTAGTATTAAAAGTAGTCTCAAAGAATGACATTTTGTAAACTTGCGTGTATCAAGAGGGAGAGAGAGGACCAGATAGCTAGTCCAGATCCCCGGTTTATATGTATAGTTAATCAAAAGAGGACTAGCTGGGATGGGGTTGGTATGATATTATATTGTAATCATACTGGTGACTCAGTATTGTTTTGTCAGGGGGAGATGGCACCTGTTGGGTGTCTTTAGAAAGCCCTCACCCACCAACCTAGTTGGTGGCATGCTTCATCATCGGGCCCACCCAGTGACACCTAGCGTGTCCCGGGTGTGCTACGACGCCTGGCTACAGCGGAGCAGGTATGTCACTGTGTGTGCGGTGAAGGGTGTTAAGTAAGTGAGTTTAAAACGGCTTGGCGGGGGTCCCAATACCTGAAGGGTAAGAATACTTTATTAAATGGGCCTCCGCCAGCGGTTAAAAATAAGGCAGTGGGACGTTGGGGGCGGGTTACGACCTCCTACGTCCTTTGGTGTGTCAACATGTTTCAGCCAGTGCCTTATCTGTAATCTGGCTTTCTTCAGGACTGATAAAAATGTGTGTGGTTAAAATAGGGGTTGTGTAGTGCAGGCTATGTGTCTACACGCCCTAAAGTGTATCTAACTGTGAGAGGGGGGGGTTCTGCGAAGGAGGCACAACAGGTCCCACGCCGGCTCTGACCAGTAATCCTGGTCAACCCCATGCCACTTCAATAACCTTGAAGTCTGACCTACCTAAAAATAGCGTGATCTTGAGAAGGGAATCCCCCCCTCTCACAGTTAGATACACTTTAGGGCGTGTAGACACATAGCCTGCACTACACAACCCCTATTTTAACCACACACATTTTTATCAGTCCTGAAGAAAGCCAGATTACAGATAAGGCACTGGCTGAAACATGTTGACACACCAAAGGACGTAGGAGGTCGTAACCCGCCCCCAACGTCCCACTGCCTTATTTTTAACCGCTGGCGGAGGCCCATTTAATAAAGTATTCTTACCCTTCAGGTATTGGGACCCCCGCCAAGCCGTTTTAAACTCACTTACTTAACACCCTTCACCGCACACACAGTGACATACCTGCTCCACTGTAGCCAGGCGTCGTAGCACACCCGGGACACGCTAGGTGTCACTGGGTGGGCCCGATGATGAAGCATGCCACCAACTAGGTTGGTGGGTGAGGGCTTTCTAAAGACACCCAACAGGTGCCATCTCCCCCTGACAAAACAATACTGAGTCACCAGTATGATTACAATATAATATCATACCAACCCCATCCCAGCTAGTCCTCTTTTGATTAACTATATTTTGTAAACTTGTACACGTATTTGTCCTAGAACCACTGTCAGAATTGTAAGCTGAATGCACAGCTCACTGCATTTCCTTGCATTGTTGACACAAATAGTAAATGCTTTACATTAATGAATCGTACACGCGTTTAAATCATTTACCAATAAGAGTCTTGCCTAACTGACAGAAATTCATACTGTAAAACTGGCATACAGTAGGCCCAACCCCCACTTGTCCGTCGGGCAAATTAAATATAAAAACTTGCTACCTTTGACCCAAAACAATATCCCTTAGGGCTGGGCAATAGGAATTCCATACCCGTGAAATGAATGCCATTTAGCAGAGGCGGGTCCTCCGCAATGGCGGAGGAGAGTCGCCCCACTGCTTGGCTCAGAGCCAGTAAATGAAAAATAAAACGATGTTCTGACTTCGTTTTTTATTTTCCGTCTCTGAGCCAGCCTGTGCAGGGAGGTGCAGGGCACAGGAGGAGTGCTGTGTGAACGCCCTAAGTGCGCATAGGTGATTGTTCGGCCGTCTCAGGCCGACCAAAACACACATGCGCACTTAGGTTTCTCCAACCCGGCTGCATTGAACAGCCGGGCTGGAGAAGCCCCCACAGACTCCATGGCCTGAGCAGAGCATCTTTTCATCCCCCACAGGCCAATCCCTGCGCTGCAGCGCAGGGATTGGATGGGAGTCTGTGACGTGGTGGTCCCAGTGTCTGCTGGGACAAGGAACAGAAGTGGAAGTGCATCGTTGGAGGTGGCTGGCATCTTAAAGTAAGTTATTATTATTTTAATTCTAACACATGCCCCCCATGCTTACCTCCCCCCCCCCCCCGAGTTCCGTACACCGCCCCACCTCCCTTTGGTTGTGGCGACCACCACTGCCATTGAGCTGGGCAGTAATAGTAGGTGTCAAAATAATTATTTTTGTTTAGCTTGGTAAACAAAAGATCTTTACCAGACTACGACAATATATCTGCAAAGAAGGGGTCAAAGAGAGCACATTCCTAAAGCACATGTGTACAAAAAAGACTAATAGGTCTCGTTGTAGTTCAACAACACTTAAGCTGTACATATCCTGTGATATCAACATTCGGACAAGACAAAGTAGGTATAAATAATTCAATGATTGTTAAGATTTGGTTTATTAGACCGTATCTTATTGAGTTTTTCTACTATTTACCTATATTTATTTAGAGCGTGCCATGGTACATTGATTTGATAGTCAAAGACAACTTACTCAAGTGATCTCATTGGATCGTATGGACTCTTGATCCCCCCACTTGTTCGCTCGTCCTGAAGTCATAATGTTATGGTGAGCTCAGTTTGTCTCTTTTGTCACTGTTATATACAATTTTCACTGTATATAGTACGAGGGATTACTTGATGAGCTTGCTTGTTTTTTCACCTTAATTCTGCCTCTTCTTTTGTCTTTATGCACACGTTCTTAAGTTTCACATACATATAGCATTTTGTACGATTTGTGTGTCTTTCCATTACAAGCCTTAGGCAATCTATGGAGTTTGTGTCTTTATTGCATAGTCCGCATTTCATATGTCTTAATATTTTATTTTTTCACCATCAGATCCCTGATGCTTACATTACCTGCTATCATACATGTTACGAGGTTGTATGCGCCGTGTTAGTCTCATCTTCATAGGTTAGTTTTCCTATTGCATCTTTTAACACTAATCGTTCATCTGGTGATGGTTATCTTTACCATTTACTATACTCTGCATCACACTCGGGTGTTATGTTCACTATTAAATTGGTACCGGACCTTCTATGTCCCTTCATTTCTTCTCCTTTTTCTTCTTCACCCTTTTTTTCTGACCACAATTCATACTTAGTTTCTCGGTTTTTTAACAATTTTTTCCTAAAAAGTATTTTCTATTTCCAGTTTTAGGCCGGTAAATGCTGTTTTACTATTTTGTTATTTATTCACTCATGTAATGTCATGTATATATCTCTTGTTTTGCCTCACAGCCTTGAAAAAGTCAGAGTACTGATCTATAGTACTGACGAAACACGTGTCGGCTGTTTCTTATCAACTCTACTTTTATGGATCTTCAAATAAAGAAAATGAAAATATGAACTTTCCCGCTCCTTTGTCTTGTCCGAATGTTGATATCACAGGATATGTACAGCTTAAGTGTTGTTGAACTACAACGAGACCTATTAGTCTTTTTTGTACACATGTGCTTTAGGAATGTGCTCTCTTTGACCCCTTCTTTGCAGTTATATAAATGCCAATCTTTGATTGTCATTAGTCTCTCTTGGTAGTCGGGGACAGTGGTCTATGTAGCACTCCGTCTTTAGAAACTAAAGATTTTTCACCAATCTAGTACTGTTGTTCATTCTATTACAATTTGTGTATGTGCGGTCTTTTCCAATTTGGAAACACCACTACTGATCTCCTTGTTCATTACTATGATATATCTGTTCATGACAAAATGCTTGTTATTGAGTGAATGAGGAGAAGATGCAACATATCTTCTCTCTCTTTGAAACAGAACGACTGCCCCCTTTCTAAATGCAAGCTATGTGGTCTTGCATTTTTAAAGAGGCAGGGAGGACTGAAAGGTAAAGTATGCAGCCTGGCGAGAGGTGTTTCGCGGATGTGTCATCACTTGCCCAAGCTTTCAATCTTTCAGCCACTGAAGGCAAGTTTTATGTGTTGCAGAAACAAAAGAGGTGAGCAGTACAACTCCTCAGCGGTCCTCCCAAACTATAAACCTAACACACAAAAAAGGATGAGGAGGTAAGAATAAAAGATTACCACCCTCTCTGGGAACCCATAAGGGGTTCAAAGTGCCCTCACCCACTAATAGTGGCATGATTCGTCATAGGTCATACTACAACGCCCCCCCCCCCCCCCTGCGTAGCCAACCCTAAAGGTGGAGCAATGGTTTTGTTAAAAGTTTCAAAGAAATACTCAAAGGGATCCATCATAGAATGTTGTGTTAAAACTACCTTACAAATATCCCTGTTAATCTATTTTGGGTCTACTAGGCAGGGTTAAAACACTCCATGAAATGGTCTTGGGGTATTATCCCCCTATCATCTCTCTATGCTGTCAACACGTTTTGGTCAATCATGTATCGCCACTTAGGGTCAGTGGCCTTCCTCAGGACTAAAATCCCTACACTCATCATCACCATTACTCATTTTCTCTTATTAGTAAGTTGTGATGAGGTAATGTCATGCAGTGGCCTTGCACCTTAGTTAATGAGACCAGTAATTGTCTGGAAAACAAATAAACAATATTGTCAATCATATCCCTCAAAAGGGTGAATGTATGCAGTCCTTACAATCGAACATTTGAATTGTGGGCTGATACCATTGTGATTAATTGTATCATGCACCCTAATCCGCTTGACGCACACAACCACCACCTTATCTTGAAGCACCACACAACAGACTTGTATTTACATAGGGGGGGGGGGGGTTAACGAATAATACTAAAATCACACATTTCAATCCTTTCCATGGTAAATGTATTTTATCTCTAAAACTGGTGTGGGGGCAGGTGCATCACCCTGTAGTCACTCACTGTATAAAGGCAAAGTATATCAATCTCTTTGTAAGTACTGGCTGTTACTAATGCGATCCTAATCAAGTTTCCAACATCTCAGTCCCCCGAGCAGGATGTCAGGCAAAGTCAATCATCCACATTATGAATTCTCACTGTTACTGGGCCAAGCACGACGTTCAAAGGTTCCTACTCGGACACCCCCCCACGCTTATGGGCCGGACCCGCCGGGCCCCGTCCCAGGACCACGGCCCCCTCTGATGCAACTGCAAAGACCTCTCATCACATACCACGCTGACAGCGCCACAGCTCTCCTACTTCCCACCCCTTTATTATTTCACCATTGTGTTAATATACGTATTTGCTTAGACACCGGTCATGTTCCCCGACTGAGCCTTATATTGCTGTAGACAGCGACATGCTACACGCAGTGACAATGCCACGGGACAACACGTAGCCGGTGAAATAATATTCTCCCGATACGATGGCACGTCATGATCTTCAGTACATGTGGGCTATGAAACATAACGGAGACGGATGCCCCTTCCCTGACACCGGAAGACCAAACATGAGTGCAACCCCTCACCTTTGATGTACGCACTTACATAGCTGCCACTGGGGAACACCACGCACATCACGCCTTCCAACATTTCAGTCTTGACTGCAATAGTCACAACCTGACGTCACCGACTATACAAGCTTACTTCCCTGCATTAGTGAGCTATACCACTATACGCCTGCTCACCTCATGGCGACACCACATACACAGAATTTTCAATCCCTCTGTTGCCTGTCCACACAATACCTAATAAACACCTCAGTCACTAGATACTCCTTGTGGATATAGGCTGTTGCCCCTGTGGTACAGATGTCGGAGACGCACTGATGTACCTACACAACTGAACGCAGAAAATGGAAAATCTATAGACCTGTTTGTTTACCGTGCTATGCGTTATAATATGCCTACATGTTCTATTTATACTACGCCACCGGACCCCAGGGTTGTCGGCTGAATGGCTGTGTCATCTCGCCCAACATTTCTTGTTTACCAACTTTTGCTGCCGGCCCCTGCGGGTTGTAGGCTATGCGTTGTGTACATGCAAAACAGACTGTCTTGAGCCATAAAGGTCTTTAAAAATAAAATTTCAAAAAAAAAAAATGAATTCTCACTGTTACTAATACAATCTTTTCAAAGCAAACTTTAAATCCACCAGTTCCCCCAAGTCTCAGCCCCCCACCACTTACTCCGTCAAGGGACTGCTGCCGCTCAATATTCTGCTCTCCACCTTACAATGATGATTTGAGCCACTTTGGCTTGTTGAGGAAGTATTAGAATCAGAGGCAGCAATGCGTAAGCGTACCACTCAGGTTGACAGCTAGACCGTTAACCAGCCAGCAGGTTGAGCTACTGTGTGTGTGCTTTCCCACTGCGTGTTCTCATGAAGGCGTTCACCAGGTCAAAGTCTAGGCTGGTGAACCGCCTTCGAGTGTGCAATGAATGTAGGAGTGTAAATCATCTCGATTAATGCGCCCTATTACCCGGTAGGTCATCAGAAAATCAGTGTGTATAATCATCTGATGGCTATGTGACTGTGAGAACATAAATTACTGTTCAACAATACAGTAATTAAAGATATTACTGATCTTTAATCCTTTAGAACTACTTTTAATGTCAATCCGTATGTTCTTGCACAATGTAACCCATGTTAGCGTCTGCCATCACTATAAGTATATGTGTATAAGAATGTCCCAGTAAACCAATTCCCCCACATCTCAACCTCCCAGCACTTACTTCGCCAAAGATGGTATGAGCCACTGTAGTGCATGCAAGAAACAGCAGCCTCGGAGACAGCATCGCTCCCTGAGGCGTAGTCGCAAAGACAAGCCACCCCAGATGGAAGCTAGACCGTTAACTACAGTTGTGCCTGGTGGCTGATATCAGTGGCCTTCTGATCCTAAATAAGGCTACAACAGGATTGGTTTGTGCTATCCTTTGCTCTGCTTTATAACCCCAAACAAAGCCTAGCACATGCAGCAGGAAGGATATTCTTTCCCTTTTATTCCATGCCACTATAAGTATATCCCCTCCACGATCGCATAAAATGCAATGCGGCGCCACAGTGTGGCCCTTGTGTTGTACAAGCCTGGCATAGGGGGGATGTCATTCTGCCCATTCTTCTATCCTTACCCTTGGAAGGAGTCCTGATTCCTGTCATTCCCCCACCTAACAGCCGATGCAGCAGCAGCAGCTCAGTTTTCTCAGCTGAGATAGAAAAGCATTCCTTTCCTTCTACCAGAGGTGCTAGAGATTGAGTTTCTGTTGGAGACTTCTAACTGCAGGTTTCTCAGCTTATGAATACCCCCAGGTGCCAGACTGGACACAGAGATTTTTCAATAGCAATTCCCTTATGCACCAGTAGGTGGCGTCATGTGGCTCCACGTCGGATCTGTCCCAACATAGATTTGACATCTGGACCACTATATTTGTGCCACTGTGACATCAATTCCTTTCCTCTTCTTCGAATGCGGATATGGAGGTCCCATCTATCCTGTCACTTTGACAGAATTATTTTCCTAAAAATCTCTACAATGTGCAAGGAATGTCCCCTCCTAAGACCACAGGTTTCAAACTGTACAGGATCATCATCAGATATCGGTGACCAGCACCTACGATGTCTGTCTCTGATGTTTCAGTTTCTAACACGACTCAATGTTGTGCGACTGCTGGACGAAGATGAACCGAAAGGCCACTCACAAAGCCAAACTCTGAAGGAAATTGAAGAATTCCAAAAAACATAAGAAGTACAAACACAACTCTCCTTCAGCACATCACCATTCAGAGATGTGCAATGTCCCAGATACCTTCTGACTGTGGAGTTGTTCCTCAACTTCAGAACTGATTCCAAACTTACTCATGATGCGCCCTGATTTCCCCAGACCCTAGGTGATACCATAGCAGCTCCAGGAGCTGAGAGTGGCGAAGGACCAAATCTTTGGTACCCCTCTGAATCCCTCTGGAATGACCAACCAGGATTGGCGGTTTTAAAGCTGCCCGACTAGGCTGGAGAGGCAGACCTAGAGACATGTTTTGACCTTGTCAGTGTAGTGGTAGCATAATAATTACTGCAGTCCACTATTGACATGCAACTTACTAGCCTTGGGTACACGCTGTACCATATACTAGGGAGTTATGGGACGGTTAATTTTGCCAAACAGGTATTAGCCAATTGCACATAAACTTTTGAGGGGTCAGAGCCCAAGAAATGGGCCTGGTCAGCAGGGCCCACTGCATTTCAGAGTTGAAAAACCTGCAGGATCAGTCCAAAAGCTTTGGTGGTGACCCTACAAAAGGAGGCACTTTCTTACAACCACCCTGTCTGGTAATATCCTTAAAAAAGGCTTAAACTTTATTAATGAAACGATTTCTATAAAACCCTGCTGGCTTACAAAATTGCCACCAAAGAGGCCACCTTAAGGGTAATACATTTCCTATGTACGTCTACATAGGGGTCTAATAGAGGGGCCTGCAGCATCCTCCACCCTAATGGCAAATCCCACAAAGGGGAAAGACAGTGCACCCTAGGTCTTTCTAGAGAAAAACTTTTCAACAGTCTCACCACCAAAGGTTCTCATTTTCCAGTTGAAGGTTTTGAAACGCCCTCAAATGCTGCCACTGGACTCAAAGAGTAGACGTTGCAAGACCTAACTAATAGCCATCCTTCAGAAATTCTAAAATACGGATAGGCTCAACTGAATTTGAGACAAAATCTCTATCACTACACCATCTATTGAATGTTCTCCAAAGTTGCAAATAAGGGTGGATGGGCATCTAGAATGCTGAAAATTTTTCGCAACTTCTGATGAACACCCCGTGGCCAATAAATTCATACTCCCAACTAACATGCCTGTAAATGAAGATGCATCAAATCTCCCACAGGTGGGCCTACAAAGTGATATTGTTCCCAAGGAACTGTCTACTGTGGTTGAACTGCCAGTTGTAACAGACAAGGGTACCAGGGATGACTCTCCTTACTCTGGATTACCAAGAGAACCACAGATCTGTCCTCCTTCAACTTAAGAAGTATTTTGGGTATTATTGGGTTTGGGGAATGCATAAAGCAGTCCTGAGGGTCATCTGATCAACATGGCACCAATTTTCCATGCATCTGGACAAGGAATACTCATGTGAAAGCATGGAAGAAAAGGTTCTGTCTCAAAATAAACAGATCCACTCTCAGACACCCAAACCTCCTCTGAAACTGGAGGAATCATATTTTCTTCATCAAAGACAGCAAACTCTAGTTCTAGTTCAATAACTTTATTCGGTTACTGTACAGAGTAAACCATAAGAGCACAATTCATATATTACACAGTTAAGAATCCATGAACAAATTAAAACAAATATATATCTTATCACAATTGATTTCTGCAATTTAAAAACATTTCTTAAAAAGGTGGTAATAGAGGCAATAGTAAATTCATTATCCAAAACGTACAGCTTCCGGGTCCGGAAGCTGTATGTTTTGGAGGCAGGGAGGCAGTCTAGGTGTTCTAAGACCCTTAATGAGAAAAAAAGTGGTCAATACTAGAAATGGCTGACTTGCCTCAATAAGCCTTTTAGTATCACACCGGAATGACTTAAATACGGTGGCCATCCAATGCACAGCTCCCTATGTTTTTTTTTTATATTGAGCCCAATGAACGCTTTTATCTTGCAAAAACGGAAACCGGCAACAGTGTAAATCACAGAGCTGAATTGTTTTTTTTTTTTTAGACTATCAAAATTGATTACTAGTCTCCACACAAAGACTAGAGAACAACCGTCATGAAGGTGTTACATCGATATAATCACCGAAACGCTGCGTCGACTGTTTGGTTTTGTTTGTATATGAATTGTAACATTGTTTTTAATCTGTAGAGGCTTAGCCCTCTTTTTTTTTATAATAAATCGTTTTTAAGTAACTTTTTGAATTGTTTAATTACTGTTAGTTCTACTGATGTACTTTTGATTAGATTTTTGATTTGGATTGCATTAGTATCCATAGGTTGTCTATGTCTTGTAAACTAGCAATATGCAAAGAATGACAATGTGTGTCTAGTGGAGGGACTTTGTTTTATTTTTAAATATCTCACCCTGTCCCAATTGGATTCTGAGGGTATCTCCTTTTTAGGTCTCGCGACCTGCGTTGCACTGCCAAGCAGTGCTTCGCAGCGCGAGGCATTTTGTAATCGAAAAACGGGGTTTTAGCACTGACCTAGGAATCGCACACACTTGTGCGTGTGCGATTCCTTTTGTGCTACTCCATTGGCCTTTGCGTGCGTCTTTTTATAAAAGACTGCACGCAATTGGCCAAAGGCGGGTGAGTTGCTCCGCCCACGGCCTATTGGTGTCTATTCGTGCTTGGTGCGCGTAATAGACACCAATAGGCCGTCACGTGGTTTCTATTAGCGTGCTCACACACGGGTGTGATAATAGAAACACATGGCTTGCAGTGGCACGCGCTCACGCTTCTTCTTTATTTTTGGATCCATTTCACACAGCAGCAACAGAAGTCGTTTCTTTTTCCTTGTTTAAGTTACATTATTTTTGCCGAGTACCCGGCAGCAGCAAATATCGTTTATTTCCTATTTTTCTTACTCTTGCTTACTTTAATATTTTTACTTTACTGTTGTAAAATAATGATTGTCCATGTTCGAACGGTATTCTTAAAATACTAAAATGTTTGCAACTTGCTTCGGTGGCCATCTCCAACGACTATTCTTTATTACCGCCTGCAAGATTACCTTTTATGCATCTGTATATGTCGTAACGCACGGGTAGCCATTCTGAAGTTCCCTTGTGTCGATGCAAACCCTTCTAAAGCAACAGCAAGTTTTGCAGTGCTTGTATATGTATCCTTTTTCTTGAGCCCTCCAAATTGAACACCCTGCCGTATGGTGCTATATAAAACTACCAAGTGAAGGATTAACCACTTCTGGATAGTTCCCGGTGCAGTTATATTTTGTATGTAGTCTAATTTCGTTTGAGTATAAGTCGTAAATCTGAGAGCACCTTTTTCTCCTCGGACGTGCTGTAGAGGTTTGTATGAATGTGAAATCTGTTTCATGTTAAACCTCCTTGCATTTTGCATTTGAAGCGTGGCCCTTTCACAAACAACTGCTAGCAATCTAGACATTTAAGTTGCCTTAGCTGGAATCCTAATCAGCCTCCAGTGAACCGATTGCCTTTTCTGAACCAAAACTCACACAGTTGGCGCGGGAATAGGCTGACTCTTCTTCCAGATGGCTTGTAAATTTGCTCCCGACACCTCGCTCCCTTGCGTCCCTCCTCACTTTACAAGCCTCCTCACCTGCTCGCCCCGTGTAGGCTATCTAAAAGGACGTTTGTAACTGGGACGTCACTGTTGAATGTAGCGGGAACGTGTGAGGCAGATTAATGAAAGTGTGTGGAATTCACTTCTGGTTAATAATTGCAGCCATCTGTCAGCCAGTGAGCTTAGTCTGCTGTAAAACCTTCCTCTCCTACTTGAATGACGAGCGAAAAATGAAGCTGAACGTTGGAGAGACAATGGCGTAAAATTCTCTGCTCACAATACAACTGTTTAAAATACTGCTTCATCGAAGTTTAGGACTATACAAGGAATGTCAAAATCTAAAACTTTCTTACTTTGAATTTGTTTTATTTGTATCGGACCAGGTAGTAAGTAGTGTCTCGTGTAACATTGTGACAGCTACTATCGACACTTAATTGGGGGTATAGTAATTTGGAAGATTCGGCCAGTCATCATACAAATCAATAAAATATTGCAAAATACCACAACAAACATTTGATGCAAAGTACAGATGCACAGCAACCAGGTTTAAGCGGGTTCTCGCTGTTGTTGAAGTGTAACTACTGTCTGTTCGTACTAAAGATAATGTTGTTTTCAGTGATCCCCTCGACTTTTAGCCTGGAGTGTTATGGGTGCTCAACACCTAGTGGTCTACCCAGAACTAAGACTTATTGCCCTGTTGTAAGACTAGTTTACCAGACCGCTTAAGCTTTGTTTGTGAGAAGTAACGTTGTCAGCTTAGTGGGCTTAGAACCCACCCATCGCTTACCATTGGCTGGCTTTGTTACCCATACTTTGCTTTTTGTTTGTTAGCTTGTGTAGATTTTCCCTTCTCTTAAGGTTGCGCCTACCATTTTGTGCTTTCTGAGAGCTTTCCTGGGCTTATAGCCCGGTCATTGCTTCATTTTATTGCCACTATCATTTACTTGCTTCCATTTCGACCTGTTGATACTTGTCAATCTTGTGTTTGCAAAAATAGAGGAAGACTTACAATTTTACATCAACGAAGTAGCAGAGAATAACATCCCTCATCAACATAGAAACGCAGAAGGGACACTAAGCAAATAAAATGCAATTTTTTAAAACCAGCATCATGCCTATTAATAAATGTTCTTACCTATAACAGCTACTAACTAGCCCTGCTTTGAAACACCCATTAAAGTGCCTCTTACTGATTTCAGTTGACCCATTCTAAAAATCCGTGACATGTGCCACATATGCCAAGATGTTGACGACCGTAAGTGTCCCGGCAAATCCGGGACGCCAGGTTAGCCTATATTCGCGCCACTTTTTAACTATGCAAGCTGCAGCCACAAATGGTGCAAAAACGTCTTTCTTCGTGCTAGCATTGTTGCAAGCGCAAACGAGTGGCAAAGTCTGACGTTAGGAGGCATCAACAAAACCAGTGTACGCCTTCACTCTTAAACAGTCAGCACAAACGGTGCACAATTAATGCGGGCAGTTGTTGCCTCAGTCAAAAGCGCAAAGTTGTATTGTGCAGCATCTTTGAACTTTTGCTTTAATTTAATCAACCTGGCTGAGTGGTCTACCTTCTTATGGCGTAGTAATCTATTTTTAACTCTGTGCCCCTGGTCCGTCGCTTCTCTCGTCCGTTGTGGGGCATTGCCTCTGACTTGCCACAGTCTGTGTAGCCTTGCAGATGTTCCCTTGTCTGGCGTGGTCTCTCTCATCTGGCGAAAACACCCTCGTATGGTGTTGCCTCCAGCCCAGTGATCTCCCCCTTCTGGTAAGAGGTGCCTTTTTAAAATACGCCAAGATTTAATGCATAGCTCTGTCAAAGTCGGCTCAGTGTACTGGCATATCTGGAAAAAAAAATGTATGACATTTCTTTAAATTCCATCTTCCAGTACTGGATTATGGCTGATAATGCCTTCTTTAAGTCGAGCCTGAGCTCTGCGTAGGCATGCTGTACTGTATTGGAGTACGGCTTTGAAGGTCCGTCAATATTTTTTATTGGCTTGTGTCATGGTCCTTTGTAAATGCTTGCTTCCTATTCGTTATTAGGCTTCTCAGCCCATTCCTTGTACCACCTTGTCTTCATTTGTAACTGCCGAAGAGGAATGGCCCTTTTATTTCTGTTGTTACAAGGTATGTCTTATTTAGTCTATAAGCACTATTTTCTTTAAAGAGTTTCTCCTCCTGCAGGCAGGACTTGCTTTCCGCAACATTCTGCGCGCCATGCCACTTTCACTTTAAGCAGGCCGGGACAATGACGATCACTTCTTGGAAGTGAAATAGGTCTGGCATTTACAAGAGTTTGTGCTATTGGCATTGTAAATGACAATGCCTTTTATGTTTGTGTTAATTATCAAAACAGATAAAATGCATGGTCATTTACAATGAATGACTGAAAAAACCAAGGGGAGAGCGAGGGATAGGTCCGGGGGTTTGTCCTGGTCCCCAAAATGATGCTAGACTTAAACAATGTGGACGGACCCACTATGTCTACGCATTACGATCACTATGTGTAGTATGGGACCCATTAGGTAATCCTAAAAAACCCCACACACACACCAACCTGGTTGGTGTCATGCTTCATCATTGGGGTCCCAACTGGCGGCCGAGTGCCCCCGGGGTGTGGTATGACGCCTGATTACAGCGGAGCTGGTGTTGTGCAGGTATGTGATTGTAATGCGCACACATAGTGGGTCCGTCCACATTGTTTAAGTCTAGTCATTTACAATGCCAATAGCTTAAACCCTCAGAAATGCGAGACCTATTGCATTGAAAATGCTTGTTGTTTTTTGTGAGTATATGTATGCCAGTGAGGAATACACGACATGAGAGATGTAGTGCTGTGCATAGCCTTCCCGATGAGCGCATGTTGCTGGTGTGTGTACTTGCGTGAGTTACCATATATGAAGGGTGAAGTGTCATACAGTGCACATGGTGAGTGTGTGTGTTTGTAAATAACACACCATAAAAGTTTGCAGGCTTTAACACATATGACATGTTGTTTATTTGTATGATCAGGTTTTTATTTCTGTGAATGTAAAGGTTTCTCCTATGATCTTCCTTCGTGTTTTCTTTCAAGGGGGTTATGGCTCCAAACTTCCCAGCGAAGGCACACCCTCGAAGAAAGGAAAAGCCAGAGGTAAGTCTGTGTAAATTTCCACTGTACTTTATAAGGGAAAATAGGAGTCATAAGTGGAGGGGCATCAAGTGTACACACCGTGGCCCAACACCACACATGATTATCCTTATAGGAAAAGGAAGGTAAAGGACACATTGAGCCTAGTTACTGCACAAGGCTTCTGAAATATTTAGACAACCTCTTATCAACAGGCTTGTATTGCCCCTTAGGATAATTTGTAAGTCAATTCAAGGGGTCCTCAAAAGATACAATGTTGAAATGTCTGTGTTCAAATACCCAGTGTAATCAACAGAAAACGAGACAACTTTAGGGTTGTGAGTGGGTTACAAGGATAAGGGGACCCTGCTTCTTCTCCAACCCTCCACCCGTTTAAGAACCGCTCGCCTTCCGTTTTTTAACCAGGAGACGTGTCCGTACATGGCTTAGCCATGTCCCTCCTGTAACGTAAAGTCGGTGGGCTCTCTGTTCCTTTGCGGCTCCACGAGTCCACATAGATGGGGCAGCAGTCCACCTCTCCGGTACTCTTCTTCAGTTTGTAAGGCATCTGATGTCTCCTCGCTGGTACTCCAGTACCACGTTGTAGCATCATTTTACAGAGCACACACATCTGATTTCCTTGAAGCCTTTAATGGCCACTTTATTTACGGGTCACCCTGACTTACGGTGGCGGTTTGAGTATTAAAGGGGCCACAACCATATTCCATTGGATGTCCTGTCTCCACCCCTCCATCTTCTTCGAAGGGCCAGAACTAAGTAATATCCTGTCCAGGTCTGCTTGACTTCCGCGAAAGGAAAAGAGAGGAGGTGAGGTGTCATTATGTACTACGTGCCACGGGATGGTCTTGTTATCGTCGCTCCCCTCAAGGTCTTCATGGTATGCACCCTGGTTAAATATAGAAAAGCTTCAATGCTGAACAGTGCATGCAGACTGAGTGTGTACACTGGGTAAATGTGCTTGCAATGGTACATTAAGTGGGAGTGTCCGCTCGGACGCTGGCCCAAGAGGTACCGACGGACAGAGCGGGGCTTCCTTCTCCCCGAGTGGGTGCCGGGCGAGGTGAGGCGACCTCCCACAGAATGCTGGGAGAGAATGAATAATTGGATAACCGCCAGAAAACATTTGGGCTCAAAGTATCTGGTAGGAGTAATCCATTATATCAATGCACAATCATTAGCTTAATTTTCACAAATTGCAGTCGCTATTATCATCTGGTCCTGAAGAAAGCTTGGACACATAGTCCATTCAAGCTGAAACATGTCGACCTCAATGCACTGCGCCATTATATAGTTATTATTTAAAACTATCAGGCGTTGTTTTAAATTTTGACCCTGGGACAATACCTTTTAAATTAAATTTTTGTCCCAGGAACAAATTTTATTTTCACTTTACCTTCACTTTTTCACTAGCACTGCACTCCATTAGCACTACCTGTGAAACGCTGTGTTCTGGAAGAACATCTTCAAAATCCATCTCTGCATCATTACCAGGTGCGTTGGGTGAGATCTGGATTTATGATATGTATCCCACATGACGATATTCCACCAGAAGGGTGGGCTGATGGGAATCTTTCCAGCCCAGTGTTATCACAGCTGTGACTTGATGGTCTCACGGTTTTTAGGTCTGACGCAACACACAAACAGTTTTGTGGACCAGGCAACTCCTTTCTGTTTTTCTAGTAGTTGTAGGGGCTTGAGCTGCCTTGGTCGTTAAATATTCCCTTCTGACCCTCCTCACTTTATTTTTTCAGAGCCGTTAACTGTGCCAAGTATTGAAGGCTGTGCGGAAGGTGCTGAGCCCACACAGCCTCATTGCTGTGACCCTGTATGCTAAAGGGGGGCCACAGTTGGAGTAGTTGTGTGACCAGCATGTCAGGACACGTGAATGCCTGAGTGCGACTCCGTATGCCAAGAGGAGCCACTGTGATTTGGGCGATTGCACCTGAGGAGCCTACTTTGCATCTGGAAGATACAGCAGAAACCCCTTGTACCAGGAGGCGGCTTCCAGGACCAAATCATCACAGACTTCGGGTCGTTGCCCGGGACTGGAGTGCAGTAGTGACCAGGGGGTCTAACTGCACTAACAGATCTGCCCTGACTGACCCCCCAGGGACCAGGAGTATGACACAACCTCGCTGGACTCTGATTGGGAGCCGAAGGATTGAATTCCAACCACTCGGAAGAACTTGACTGACCGCGTCCCTACAATTCAGGAAGCTGCTCAGATCGCTGGGGAGAGCCAGCCATGCCACTCCGGAGAGTGAACCTGCGTCTACCTTACGCTGCCACGTGTACCACGAGCAGCCTGACTTCTCCGAGCAAGATCTGATCTTGCATGTGCCAGAGCTGAGGGCACCTGTGCCAGTACCGGACTGGCCATAGAGGGCATTTACCCGGAAGGCAGGAAAGGTGGGGGCTGGTTGTTACTGGGGTCCAGTTTTGCAGCGGTGCCTCAATATTGACCCCCCCACTAACAAAAGCAGCAATGCTTCACACTTGAACGCCACCTCCCCCAAACCCCACCCCACCAGGCGCTGGTCTAACAAAACTGCCAGGGCTGCTTTAGGTTCCCAGTCCGGCCCTGCCCGTTGTAACACTAAACACTTCTGTGCTGCAAGAGCGAGCAAGACTTAAACTAGAAAGTGTGAGCCCTGGGCAGTGTTTCCCAAACTGGGGTCCCTGGACCCCCAGGGGTCTGTGACACATTCTCAGGGGATCCGTAGGCAGCAGTTTTAAAAGCACAGCAAAGTTTCTTATATAATTAGCAGCTTTCGAGCAACAATAAAAGTGTCAAGATAATGCCAGTGATTAATGTACCTACTGGAAAGAGATGAGTTTTTTGTCCAGTGGCAGCTTTGACTTAACTAATGTAGCATAGAGGGTTAATATTCCTACTGCAAAGAACGTGTAACATGCATTTTAAAAATCATTATTTTATGTGTATAGGTCCGTGGGTTACTGCTTTTGTCACAGTGATTCCTTTGTTACTGTGCACTTCGTGAGTGACAATCGTAATCTAGCAGCAGAGGGACCAAGAAATTGTCATCAAAGAGCTGCTTGCAAACTGCATGGTACCAGTTAGTAACTCATGTATTTTTGCAGTCATTCATTATCCTGTTGCTGCTAAAAAGGTTTATTTGGGTGGAAATACATTTTTAATGTTAAAGTCAGTGCTAGCCATTGTGTTATGTTCTGAATCCTGAGTTTTTGCTTTTCCAGACCAAGCACTCTTTAAAAATGCCTAGCAGTATAAATGGCATGTAAATTCTACACCTTGTAGTTCCCTTTACCTTACGTAACATTTTCTGTACACTGATTTACATGTATGATTCATTGTCTCTATATGTGTGTGATGTAAAGTGCTCTGACATTCTACAATGGTATGAGAGATGCTATAAAACAAATGAAATACATGTGACTGAGGGGCTATGGAGCGATGAGAGGTACTGTTGAAGGGTGATAATAAGGGAATCATAAAAGAACCCCAACAAAGATTTTCGCATCCTGCTGCATAGTAAGGTCTTCATTTACTATTCTTTAAAAGCTAATATAATCTATACTACTATTATAAAGAGAGAACTTGCACCTTTTGGCCAGGTAAACTCGGGACCACAGCGCCAATCTACACACCCGATACATCTATGAAAATGTCAGGGTGTGTAGATGGACATAGGCTATATAATTTTTTTTTTAAAGTAAATATAAAAATTAGGGGGAGGAGCCAAGATGGCGATCGGGATGGTCGCATAGCCGCTCGGCCCCGTGAGCCTTTTCGCCCCGCACACATATCCTGGCACTTACCCTGAGCCGCAACGGCATATCTGAGTATGCAATGGAAAACTTTCACTAACCGTTTGCTCCTGAGGCCTCTGTGTGCGACAATCCCGTGGAATTGTCTCCGATTGTTCTGCGGCCTTCGTAGAGCTGGGACCGGGGTGTCGAGTGAGCAGGGCAGCCGGCCTTAAGTGCGACAACAGCAGGATCGAGGGGAGTGCCCGATATTTGGAGGCCCCCTTGCCAGAATTGTGTCCGGACATAACGAATGGTCCTGCCTGAAATCGGCGGGCGGCTCCCAGGGAGCGGCGGATACTTTGTTTAGCCCTTTGGTGGCCCCTCCCTGGAACGCCTGCCTTGACTCCTTGGGACCCCGCGCTGGTTCCTGCTGCGCCTTGTTGTGGGGCCTAATCCCTTGGTGCAGTGGAAAAGGGCTAGGCTGTGTTAACTAAGATGGCGGCGGGCACCCCCCTACGCAGCCACCTCCGGACAGAGAAGCCGCTGTACGGGAGAATCCTGGGGCCTGTTGGCACGAGAAAGGACCCACGTCCAAGGATATCTTGGCTGCGTTAACAACTCTGCATACGACCCTGATCTGTAATGCCTAGGATCTGGGAAGAAGGATGGCCACCATTGTTGTCCCATCGTCCCGTGCGGACATGGTTCGATCTCCGCGACGAGTCGATCTCCGCGTCAGTGATGAGTGTTGCGGCTCTGCCTATGTTCATAGAGACGCTGGGAGACCCGGTCCGTGAACTCGCTGTCGACCAGATTGTTGTACAAGTGGGCGACTCGTCGGGGCACATATCTCATCAGCTGCTGAAGAAACAATACAGATTTATGGTTCGTGCCGCCCCGGCGAGGTTTCAGTGCTTGACGGATGGTATGACTTTCTTTCCCTGGCTGGTGAGACTATGTTCGGGCTGGAGGCTGTTTCCGGATTTGATACTGCCGAGGGCGGGCTTCCGCTTTCCTTTTTCGGCTGGGTTATGGTGGCTGAAGTCCCATGGAGTAACAATACTGCCCGGTCCGCCCGGATTCTTGGACCTCTCTATGTTGCTTTGTCCGTTGCTTGATGGATGGACATATGTTGGTATAACTGCCCGAAGAGGCCAGGGGTGAGACTGCCTATGACTCAGTGGACTGATTGTTGGCTGATGGTGATTTGGGGGACACTCGGTCGGGATGTCATTGATGGTTCTAGTGGGGTTTAATGTTTTCCATGACTACACTGATTCCGATTTAGGATGTTTATTCTGTGCGGTGGTGGGGGCGGGGCCGGGTGGCCAGATTGATGGCCCTCCTCCATACTCTTCTATTTTTCTTCTTTTATTCCTTTCTCTTTCTCTTCTCCTACATTTCGGGTTTTCTCCTTTAGGTCGACAGGCACGCTGCTGGGGGGGATAGGCCATAGCCTTCTGCAGGGGTGCAGGGTGGGGGTAGGGGGTTGGGGTTTGTTGATTTGTCCTTTCTTTGTTTCTATGGCCCTTTGTATTTCTTTCCTTTTGGTGTCGTCCAGCTTCGTGTCTCCTACAGTATGTTTGGTGTTGAGGGGTGGGATGCGGCTTTGCCACGGCAAGTGTTGGTTCGTACGTTTATCCTGACTCGTATGCCTTACCCCAGTATCTCGAATGTATTTGTATTTCGCGCTGATCTTTGTTTCTGGCTTGCTATTGTAGGACCATGTGTGACTGTACGGCACTGATTTTGAGTCTCTCTTTATTGGAAAATGAACCTTCTTTAATCCTGCCTTTCGACGGCTCTGCTTCAAATACAAGTTATAACCTGGACACTTCTGCGTCCCCAGCTTGGCTGCTGTATCTCCTTATATTGATTTGCTGCCTCTATGATTTGATTAGCGGCTGGCCGGGATGGTTGTAGGCCCGTGCTTGTATTTACTTGAAGTATCAATAAAAGTTTAAAAAAAAATATATATATATATTAAAAAAATTACGTTTGTAAACAAAGCAGTCCCCTGAAAGTAGCGCCGGCCGGGACCTAGCGCTGGCCGCGACGCGACGTGCGTGATGACGAAGGAGGAGGGCGGTGCAGTGAGGAGCGGCTGTGCAGTGAGGAGCGGCGGCACAGGTAAGGCAAGGGAAAGTGAGACTGTGTGATGCAGGGGGAGGCAAGAAGGAGGCAGCAGTAAATGAAAATGTCGGAGCGCGAGTGAGTCGGAGCGGGAGGCGAGTGAGTCGGGGCGGGAGGGGGGCGCGAGTGAGTCGGGGCGGGAGGGGGGGCGTGAGTGAGTCGGGCGGGAGGGGGTCGCGAGTGAGTCGGGGCGGGAGGAGGGCGCGAGTGAGTCGGGCGGGAGTGAGTCGGGGCGGGAGGGGGGCGCGAGTGAGTCGGGGCGGGAGGGAGTCGGTGCGGGAGCGGGTGTACTGCCCCCAGCCCCTTTCTGCCCCATGCAACGATGGGGCGGGCTGCTAGTTCAATATATAATGAAAATGTGTTGTAGAATGCACCATTGGTTCCTAAATATTTTGAGGGTGTGAGCCTCCCAAAGCCCCCTTTGTAGTGGTCAGGCCCACTCACTGCACGTGGGTGCACCTTGTGGGGACTGGTCTGAAAACATTTGCCTGGGCTGCTTTGGGTTTCCAGTCTGGCCCTGGCAGGAGCAGGAGCTTCTTACTGCAAAATAAAACCAACAATTTAAAAGTTAGTCACGGACATGCAGCACCAACCTTCCCATTGATTATTTTCTTTTTTTGCAAATTCCTTCAATATAAAATACTAAGGGCCAGATGTACGACCCGTTTTTATATGCGCAAATGGGTTTGCAACACGTTTGCGCATGCAAAAGCCTATTGGGCCATGTACATAGCCTATTTTGCAGTTTTTTTGCGACTTGCTAAATAGGTTTTGCAACTTTCTATTTGGAAGGGGCATTCCCTTCCTAATAGCAAGTCTCAAGACCATGTACAAATGTTTTGCGATTGCAATTGCGGTCGCAAAACACTCGCAATTACCACCTACTTCAAGTAGATGGTAATGCATTCACAAATGGCAAGGGACCTCTTCCCCTTTATTTAAAAGCAGTCTCAGACATGGTGGTCTGCTGAACCCAGCAGGCCACCATCCCTGGGACGGCTGGCATTCCCAATGGGCTCGCAAATTGCAAGAGGCTCATTAATATTAATGTGCCTCGCAATTTGTGACCCCATTGGGAATCGCAAACAGTGTTAAACACACTGTTGTACATTTCATTTACCGACTCGGAATTTGCGCACGCAATGTGTCGCCAATTGCGAGGCGCTAAATTAAATGGTCGTACATCTGGCCCCAAAATCCTTAGTAATTTGAGTATTTGTTTTGTGTGCACACGTGTGTTTTTTTTTATTATTGTTTTAATATTTGAAATTTAAATCATACAAATTGCTTGGGGGTCCCCGGCTTCCAGTGGTGACACAATGGGGGTCCACAGGAGTCAAAAGTTTGGGAACCCCTGCCCTGGGGGATTCGCTGCTTAGGGTGTTGTGGCACCATAGAAATGTTTGATTAAAATGCTGAGTAGCTAAAAGGACCTCTTGAGTACAGCCTAATAGTGTGCATTCCGTGATTGCGGCCACCAGTGATTGGGGAATAAGCCTGAACATGATACACGGAGGAGGGTGGGACAGGCTTTTGCCTGACAACTACTCGATTCCCGACCTCAAGGATTATGTTGTTGTATTTGAAGGTTGCATTTCTTTGCATGTGTTGAGTTAAAAATAAAATAGTACTTTTTCTTATAAAAGCAAGTATTTGGCTGGACACTGATTATTTTGTACGTACTGTTTCACTTTGAGTTATGAGTCGTGTTCACTGACCTGCATCAACATCCCCCCAGGGAGCCGTGACTGCTCGACTACAGTTATCACTGAGAGTCAAGTACAGAACGGGTACTTGGCCCAGCTGAGCAGGATTCATAGTAGGTCAGGCCTCGGGACATCAGGAGTCAAAGGCCTCAACCACTATTGTTGGGTCCAGTAACCCATGCATTTCAGTGGCCCTCTGAAAAGGGTTCTGATACGCTTTGAGCATCCTGTGAGGAAAAAGAAATCCAAAGTAAGAAAACAAGCTGCATACCTGCCAACTTGATGAACAAGCTCACCTTGGGACATGGGTGTGGTGCTCACATGGGGGGGCTCGTGCCGAGAAGTACTTAAAAGGAACTTTTGAACCCCACCTCACCCCACCCCCAAACCCCCTCTTGCCGAAAAATGTTTTAAATAAGAAAACTTGTTGAGGCTAGTGCAGATGTCCTGGGGTGTTTTCACACCCCTTAATGGACGCCGGCAGTTCAAAGTTTAGGAAAACCACTTTTTACAGTGATTTTCAGCTAGTTTTCCCTACCACTGTGAGATATCGGCTCCTCACCGGGAGACCGTGTGATGGGAGTCGATACTGTGTATCGCACAGTGGCAGGCACTGTATGAGTTGACGAATATTCACTGCAAATTCCTTCTAGGCAGCCTGAAACAACAGAATCCACTGTGCAGGACTTCTCAGAATCACATTAGCCGGGTAATGCTAGGCTTACTTGGTACAGAGATCCGCTAGCTCAATACTTTAGTTTGGCGCCGCTCGAGTCCACTCGTGCAGGAACTCTAAAATCTTGCACTTGACTCTGCTGAGCAGGACGTCGGCCCCAAACACATAGCGGTGTATTTAGAAATAATACGTTTAAACTTACCTGATTGCTTGGAGACGCTGATCAACACAAAAAAGAAAAAAACGGACTTTAAGAGGGCCAACTTCCTTTTTAGGTCTCGCCTGGCGTTGCAGCGCAAAGCTGGGTGAGAGACATTGTAAGAGAGTAGATTTGAGAAGGGGACTTGAAGCCCCGCACCTCATTTTCATTGGCTGAAGTCACCGTTTATGCTAAACGGTGGCCTGCCACTGAAAATTAGGTTTTTTGTTGATGCTCTTTCGCCTTTTTGGCCAGCCGATCCGGACAGGGTCGTCTGCTTTGCTGATATCGCAAAGCAATTTCTTATCTTTATGGGGGCCATCTGTTTTCACCCAGCCTCGTCTTTATTTTTGCATGGCGCTTTCACTTAAAGTGAAAGCGGGAAGCAAATATAAACATGCAGCTGAGTGACAACAGATGGCCCCGTGCCTTCCCGCAATGGCGAGCTCTGGTTCTCTTCACCTCCTGTCCCCATCTATCTTGCACGCTCTTTCTCCCCAGCCTCTTAGCTCTTCCTCACGCGTGCCATCCTTTTCTCCTGCTGCTATCCCTTTCCCCTTCACTTGCCCTCTTTCTCGTGAGGTCCCTGCTTCTCGCTCCCTCTCTCCCACCATCCTCGGTTTCCCTTTCACATGTCCTAGCCTTTCAGGCTTACGCTAAATTTGTATTCCTCCGCTATCATTCTTTGCCCCCTTACTGCGCTAATTGTCTTGATTGTTCTCTCTCTTTTATCATTTCAATATTTTCAGTAGCATTGACGTCACATGACACCCTCTTTTGAGCGCTTCCAAATAAGAGGGGGGAGTCGAGATGGACGTATGGTTTCTGGGTAGAGATGTTGGGCATAAGAGTCATAAAGGATGCACTGTTCTTAGAACACCGAACCCCCCCCCCCCCCCCCCCCCCCCCCAACCACGGATAGTAACTTTACTTAGCGATATGGAGAGCACTGGATATAAAGCGACCCATGAGCTTTTTACCTATTGTCTCTGGTGAATCCTAGTTGTGTAAGTGTGCGCAGATGTGTGTGGAGGTGTGTGCATGCGCTGGAGAGTGCAAGTATGTGCACTTGTGCATAGATGCATGCTATCACCTGTACACAGGAGAGTCTGTGCTGGTGTGTGCAGCTGTGTGCGGGAGGGTGCAAGATTGTGCGCATGGCTTCAAGTAGACACATACATGTAGGTGTGTGTTTATGCTGCCATGAGTGCAGCAGGGAAGCAAAGCCTATTTGGCTAAAAGTGCTTTAGCCCCACGCCTCCCCACTGGCATGTGTCCCAGCCCGGGCTGCTGCCGCTCCCAGGACAGGCTCAACATTTCTGCTGATGTGTCCAGGGCTGAGTCGGAGCAAAGTGACACGTAAAGCTATGTGCACTTCTTGTGTTGTTCTTTTTTTTAAAAGCATAGTTTTTTAAGTTACAACGCAGCTCTCCTGTCTCCACCTGGAGGAGAGGGGTAGGGGGCATTTGCCCTCCGGCCTTGTGTTCGGTGGCACCCCTTTCATTCCCGCAGCCCCCGCTCTGTTTCCGCACCATCCCCGGAACCTACCTGTTGTAAATGGATTTAATGCGCTGTCATTAAATAAACATTTGATCACTACATTAGAGGCTGGGTTGTTACAATGGCCAGTGGAACTGACAGGCATGGGGGTGTATCTACCTTCAGCACCTATGTAAAACATGTTTCCTTAGCTGATGTTTTACAACATAAGGCCTGATGTACGGAGTAATTTCCTTTATAACGGGGAAGGGCGGGAGTGGCACGGAGTGACAGGCAGCAAGTCGCCCCTCTTTATGGGCGATGGGTCAGTCTGACGGGAAAAGCTGCATGGAATGGGTTGGTACTGGAGCCTGAGTGGAGGGGGTGAATCTGGAAAGCACCCGTGGTAGACCGACCCCTGTGCAGGCATGTGTGTGCGTCACATGCCACCATCAAAAATGCTACATTGTGCATTTTTTAAAGATTTCGCAAATTACCATCAACTACAACTTGATGGTAATTTGCGAATTCTTAAACAAAAATCGCAATTCAAAAATGCTGAGAACCTAGGCGGCAGGCGAGTACCTTCCTGCAGAGCCTCCATGGTGTTACTCCCGTGAGGCGACCCCACTCTTTTTCTCACCATTTATTTCCTTTTCTTTTCACCATTCAGGTGTTCTATTCTTTCCTCCCGATTGCTTCTCGCTCTAAGACTGGCAGTGGGGCGGTGGTGTAAAGAGCAATACAGGGGAAGAATGCACTCTCTCCTTTGAACAAATAATTAGAATGTGGTGAACCTGGTCTGTAGAAACGAATAGCTTGAAATGCTGGCTATTTCCCAATCCTAAAAATATATAGGAGGGTTTACCAGGCATAACTGTAGCACCAAATGGAACAGGTCTGTGTTGTTGTGAGTATTTAGAGAGTGGGACGACCTGTTTCAATTATCCCCTTAGCTCCTTTGTGTAACAAATGTCTTTTGAGACACCCCTGCACCCTTGAAATAATTCTCAAATTGCGATTAGAAAATTGCGAATTCGCAATTTGAGAATTACTTCACAATCATTCCTATGGGCCTCCTGGCCCATAGGAATGCATGGGAAAGTATTCCTAATTTGCGAATTCGCAAAATGCGAATTCACAAATAAGGAAGATTAAGGAATCGCAAAAAAATAGCGTTTTTTTAATACATTCCATTTTGCGAATTCTCAATAGTGATTCCTTAAAAATCGCTATTTAGGAATCGCAAAATGGAATCTTGATACATCTGCCCCTTAATCTCCACATGCGCTACATTAAAAAACGACAAAATAGGAGCTTTGGGTGTTTCTGGCCCATCCAGGCGATCAGTGTCGTAGTCGCTCTGCTTTATTGCTCATGAAAGATGCCTTTTTGGGTTTCTGTGGAACTGTGGAAGATTTGCTTCGATCCACTGAAGCGAGTGAGCGGTTCACATTTTGTGCCAGATTATGATACTTTCCAACCCCCTTAGCTTGGATTGTCTAGTCTGCTGGGTCTGACTCCTCAGTTGGCACTGTCAGTACTCGCCCCCCCCTCTTTACAGTTGGTTTGATCTGAGCTGGACCTGATGTCGAAGCTCGTAGGGTGGAGTGTAGGCGCAGGATAGGCGTCACCGTTCAGTCATAGATTTTGTTGTTGAAGGCCATGGCGACTGTATGGAGGTTTGACAAGGTAGAGATTCCAAAGAGCGCCCTAAGGTGCAAGATCTCACCTCCACCTCAGGATGAGCCCAGCGAGGCTGAAACAAGTGCCACATGCTTGGGTGGTTGGTGGGTGGCTGCCATATCTTGTGAGTGGGGAGGGTAAAAGATTAGATGTTAAAACATTCTAGAATTGCCATATATTTTCCATTATTAGCCTGATTTTGCTGTTGATGTAACAGTGTGTTTCTTGTTGAAGTTGGGTGTTTTAAGATGTTTTCTGAGGACAGGTGATGTCTGGCCTCATGATTAGTTGGGTCCGGGTTGCATGAAGGAGGCCCTGCCAGTACTTCGGTCTGAACTCTTTGTTGTGCGGTCAATGTGGATCTGAAAATGGTTACTTTTCTCATGTGGTGGCACAGATGATCTGAAAATAGTGAAATGGAATGTGAGAGCCACCCGCCTCGAGGGTCCCTCCTCCCCTCCTGAAGGCGACAGTCCACAATGTTACTTGTTATCTCCAGTCGTCCTGTCTGTGGCTCTCCCCATTTCCTCGGACATCTGTCTTTTTATGGTTCTGCCCTGCCCCCTTCTTTCTCACCTATTGGTTGGTCTGATCACTGGAGGTTTCCTAATGACCACCCCCCTCCCCCTCCCCCCCCATCATATGCTATTCACGCTGTCCCATTTCCTCAAAGCGATCTGAGAAATATAAGAATAACATCTTATTTGAATGCATTCAATGTGCTAATATTATGAGAATATCAATTTTATTTTACAATTCAATTTAGAACCGCGGTGAAACTATAGAATTGTTGCAAACTGTTTAAGATGTGATTGTTAGATATTCATTTTTATGACGGGCACATGCTAATGAGCTTTGCGGGGGTCAACAGGGGGTAAAAAACATTGTCATTTACAACACCATTACTTGCTTCACAAAGGGAAAAAAGAAATAAAAACAACAACATTTTCAATGCCAATAGCTCAAAACAATGTGAGACCTATTGCATTGTAATGCTTGTTATAATCTATTGCAGGAAGAGGAAGTCGGCCATATTGGCGTGATGGGAAGATCAGTATGTACAATGTATTTTGACTTTGGCAGGTTCTGTCCACAGGTGCTAAGCTCACTGGTAATGACTGGGGTGAAGAAGACGGCTGAGGAGATAATTCAAGCATTCGATCCATCCCTTTTTTTGTGTTCTGTACGGTCAAGCACCTACCCTTGATTTAGGGTGACCAACCGTCCATAAATTTCACGGACCGTCCGTAATTGGGACCTCACGTCCATTGTCCGTGAGGATCCCTTTTACGGACGCCTTTTGTCCGTAATTTTGGCCTTTAAATCCTCAACTCCCTGATGGGGCTGCCTCGCACTCCTCTGAGCGCAAGAGCAGCCCCATACCGCCCATTGTCATTCTGAATGCGACTGATTCCCACACACAGAATGACAATGGGCCTGTGTGGCATGAAAAGCATGTGGTGGGCCTCCTCCAGCCTCGGGCATCCTTTCAGAAGGAAGCAATGTAGGAAAACGCCCATGCTGCTACGCGAGAATCCAGTTCCTCAAAATAAGCAGGTGAAAGAACTTTAAAAAAGGGTTATAGTTCTTTCACAGTCTCATCATTTTAGAACTGATGCATTTTCAATATTATATTGAAGGAAGCAAATGTTTCTGCTTTTTTATTTTATTAAACTAACAACAATTGACAAAGCCAGCAGTCCTGGCTTGTTGTAGGTATGATTTATTATATATATCTGGGTGCAATAACAGACGTAACGGAAAACCAGTCGGGCGGCAAAGTATGCTAAGCACAGAGTTTTAGCATAGGTTTCTTAAGCTACGCCCTTAATTACATCGAACACCCCCTTTGGAGAGACCCCACAGTTTTGTGATCCCACTTAAAGCCCTGGAAACAACACCATGCCACAGTCACACAAGTCCTGGCACTGTGCATCATACATGACTCATGATTTCCAAGGTTTCAGATTGACTATGTGTAGGGGCACCTTGAACCCCTCCCTTTGCTTTAGGAACTACAGCGAGGGGTGAGTTCCTGATGCGTCTCTTCTGTCTGCAACTCTGCAGACGTAGGCTCAGCTCATAATTAATATGAAAAGGTGGGTGAGAGAGTAAGTGAAGGGATGGGTGGATGGTTGGATAGATTAGTGAAAGGGTGAATGGATGAAAGAAATAGTGAATAGATGGATGATGAGCGAAAGAATGGGTGGATGGATGAGTGAAATGATGGATGAATGGATTGATGAATTGATAAGTGAAAGGGTGAATGGATGGACAGGTGTGTGAAAGGGTGGATGTAAGGATGGATGAGTCCATGAACTGGAGGGTGCATGGGCAAAGGTTGGATAAATGAGTGAAGGAGAGAAAGGGTGGATGGATGAGAGAAAAGATGGATGAATGATTGAAATGATGGATGAGTGTTAGGGTCAATGGATGGATTCATGAGTGGATGACTAGATGGATGGTTGGGTGGATGGAAGGAAGGGTGGGTGGGTAAATGAAACAGTTGATGGAGAGAGAAAGGGAGGATGGATGTGTGGATGACTGAAAGGGTGAATGTGTGGAAGGGTGAGTTACTGGGTGGATGGATGAGTATGTGAAAGGGTGGCTGGATGGGTGAAAGGGTAATGACTGGATGGATGAGTGAAAGGATTGATGGGTGGAAGAGTGGATGGATGAGTGTGCTGATTGATAGGGAGAAAGGGTGGATGGATGGATAATGGATGGATGAGTAAAACGATGGATGGAGGGATGGATGAGTGAAATGATGGATGGATACATGACGGGTAGGTTTGCAAATGGTTGAATATGTTTGGATCTGGATTAGCTGCATCTTATGCTTGCCACTTTACATTTCACAATGTCTAAACGAGCAGATCTTCCCGACCATTTCTCTCACCAAACATGCCTGCTCAGGACCATGAATTGTAAACAAAATATCAGACTGGACAACTCAGTGCTGTAACCATATATATAGATTATTATCATATGAAATACCACAAAAAGACCTGCACAGTTGAGCAAAGCTGCGTGCATACTGACTGAGAAACCGTGAGGTTCACGATTGTTTCAACCTAATACAAACGTATTTTGACTAGTGCTTAAATGGTTGTCTATTTACTTACTTACATACTATTGCGCAACCTCCTCCGATGTGTCTGTAAAACGTACCTTTTGTCCAGAAGTTTAGTCCTGAATTTTGACCCCCTGTCCTGAATTTTTGTCCTAATTTTTACACTCACCATCCTGAATTTGCACCCAGGCCAGTTGGTCACCCTACCTGGATCTGGTCAACTTAAAAACGTACAACTCTCAAATATCCTAGAAACGTAACAGATAAAAAGAAACCCTTAAAACTTGTAAGTAATGGATATAGATCATTACATTTGTTTTGGTCAAAGCATCTATTTACTTCGTTCGCCAACTCTTCGTGTAGCGTGGCCGATTACTGGTTGACCGTCGATGTCGCGCGTGCGTAGTAACAGGATGGTCATGGCGTGGGGCGGGCTGACAGCCCAGCACAGTCGTGACGAGAAAATCTTACAGCGCGTGCGCGTCCGGGCTGTCAGAGAGACGCACGCGCGGTGACAAGAGTTCGGTGTTCCCGGTTTGAGAAGGGGTGGGCACTGTCAGTGGTGCGCATGCGCGGTGTCATTCGTTGCCTTCCTGCAGAGATGGAGCTGTCTGCGGTTGGGGAGCGGGTGTTCGCCGCCGAGTCCATCATCAAACGGCGCGTGCGCAAGGTGAACCCTCCGACCCTCCTAACCGGGAACATAATAGGTCAATCCCTGGGCTGGGGGGATTTTGAAGTCGTCGTAGAGCCTGCACAGATTGGTGTTTGGGGGTGGTGGGCTGATCTGTGTTGGGGAGAATACAGTGCCTGCCTTATTGGAGGGGCCAGTGCAGGGTTAGGGGGCATAGCAGCGAAGGGCGTTAGGAGGTTAAGGAAAAGGGACAGCACCGGGGAAGAAATGGTGCTGGATATGGGAGTGGGGTCCGTGCAGAGCCAGAGTAAAGACATCGAAGGAGTGTACGGTGCAGGGCCTGGTGGATGGTCTGTGCAAGCATAGCTGACTGGAGACCCTATGTTCTATGTGACACGCTCAGCCAGTTAGCCAATCGTGGTCTTTTAGAAAACGGGCCTTTCAATTTTGGAATTTGTGGTTGTGAGCCATTAACCAAAGTTAAAAATAGAGCTGGGCGACCCGGCAAATTAGCAGGGAGAGCCGTGCCAAGCATGTGGCTTGGGTCTAAGAATCTGTGCATAAGCTAATCAATAAAAGTGTTTGGTGTGTAAATCGTGAAACGAACCTTTTGTAAACTATGATAAAGTCTCTTTAAAATAAAAAAATAAAAACTGTATTTATTTAAAATGCAGAAGTGTTTTACCTTAGTATATCAGATTGTTACTGCACTGAAAGGCATTTTATTAAGTGATAGTTTTTTAACATGAGTTTAGAAACAGCCCTACCCCCCTCATGTCTATGCCATTAGTTCATAACCAGGCTCCCCACTAGCTATCCACTCGAAAGATTAAGTCTTCCTGGAGGACCTCAACTTCCTCCTGGAGGACCCATCCGACCCCCAACACCGCCAACCTCCTGGAGCTCCTAGAGAACCTCAGACTCTCCTAGCTAGTAACCGACCCACACACACTGTACCCCATTTTCTCTGCCAGCACCCAAATTACCTAGAGCCACCCCAGCAAAATCACCTGGCCCGATCAATCTATAGTACACTTCTTCACCTCCTCCACCTCCAAGCCCCTGACCAACCTTTCGAGCACCCCCCAGGAGCTGGAGTAAGGCATCAGAGGACCTCTGGACACACACCCTCAGCGCATCACTACCCCCCTCCCCTCCCACAACCCTGATGAATCTGCCAAAAACTGCAATCGCGGGATCACCCATTGTGCCATAAAAGTTGCCCCCTTCAAGCCCCATGGACCCCGCAAATCCCCCCACTGAGCCAATTGGTTCACAGACTAACTTGCCAACCCCAAACAAAACCGGAAAGGACCTGACGCGCCAATAAGACCACCTCCAACAGGGAACATCTCAAAAGAGCACTACATAAATGCCACTCCCAACTAAAGAGTGCCTAGAAGGACTCCCTCAACAACCGCCTAAAAGCCAGCTCCAATCACATCAAGGAACTCTTTGGCATTGCCAGGGAGTTTACCAACCCAACGGCAACAGAGAACGGTATCACCCCTTCCCAGGACCTCTGCGACTCCCTCGCACAGTTGTTCCATACAAAATTGCAACAATATATAAATACTTCGATCCCCAACCTCCCCTTGATACCTCAGCCCTCTATACACCAACAAAGACAACTCAGCCACCATCTCAATCTTCACCACGCTGACCACCGTAACCCTCATGATATCAATCTGCTCCAGAGCTCCAATGGACCCCTTCCCCACCACATGTTTAACGAAGGAACCAGCTCCACCAGCAAGGAGCTCACCCCCATCCTGAACGCTTCCATCACCCATGCCTACCTACCCACCGCATAGAAACACGCAGAAGTCAACTCGCTTCTAAAAAAAAAAAAAAAAGAAAACCACTGTGGACCCAGCAGACCTAAAAAAAATACTGACCCAGCTTGCTACTACCTTTCCCAGCCAAAGTCCTAGGAAAAGCAATCAACACTCAACTGACCAAACATCTTGAAACTAACAACCTCTTGGATCCCTCTAAATCAGGATTCTGTGCCAACCATGGCATGGAAACTGTCCTCATAGCAGCACAGACTACATCAGAGCCCTCATGGACAAGGGCGAAACTGCTTCACTCGCCCTCCTTGACCTCTCCTCAGCCTTCAACACCGTATTACTCTACACCCTCCTCCACGGCCTCCAGCATATGGTCATCCAAGGAAATGCCCTCAAATGCATCGCCTCCTGGCTCACTGGCAGAACCCAAAGCATCCACCTTCAACCCTAATTCTCAGCTCCAAAGGACATCCTCTGTGGTTCATCTCTTAGCCCCACCCTCTTTAAAACCTTCCTCCCCCCAGCCACCCTGGCCTGATCTCATAACATGAACATCATATCCTACACGGATGACACCCAACTCATCCTGTCTCTTTCCTACAAATTTATCAACATAAAAGCCAGCTTCCATTGTTGCACAACCAGCACCGGCAGTTGGAAGCATAGCAAAAGCCTTAAACTTAAAACAGAAAATACCCAGGTATTCCTCTTTAGGAGTACTGTCTCCCCCTGGGTCCTCACATGGTGGCCACACCAAACTAGGCCCCCACCCAAGACCACAGAACACACAAAAAATCTAGACATTCTTCTCGACAGCAATCTATGCATGAAAAAACAAGTGAATGCCCTCTCCTCATCATGTTTCCACATCCTCTGCATGCTGAAGAAAACCTTCAAATGGTTCCCCACAAACACCAGAAGCGCCATCACCCAGGCACTCATCAGCCGTCTGGACTATGGCAACGCCCTCTATGTAGCGATCAACACCCAACTCCAAAACAGGCTCCAGACAATACAGAACATGGCTGCCAGGCTCGCCCTTGACCTCCCAAGACGTACCCACATGACCCCCCAGCTCGCAGCACTGCACTGGCTCCTCATCGGCAAACGCTACCATTTGAAACTCCTCACCCACACTTACAAAGCCGTCCACAATGTGGGCCCAGCCTACCTCAACCAGAGAGTGAACTTCCACCAGCCCATCAGACAGATTCGCTCCGCCTCGCCCACTCCCCTCGAATCATCTGAAGCGGTGGCCGATCTTCTCCCACTTTTCCCCCAAACTCTGGAACAACCTCCCCCTACGTCTTTAGTCAGCACCAACATTACCGAAGTTCAGAAAGAGACTCAAAACCTGGTTCTTCAACAAGTAGCTCGGAGCAGCAGAATATGCCCCCACCTAGTGCCTGGAGACCCTCACAGGTGATAAGTACCGCTCCATAAATCCTCCTCGTTGATGAGGCAAGTCAGTTACCGTACATGTGACCTGAATTCTTAATACAGATGTAGCAACATTATATTCCATTATATGTAACACTAGGTCTCTTTTTTACAGTGCACATCTTGAACTTTCATGTTTGGAGATTCTTTCATGTTTGATAATAAAGGAAAAGGGGGCTTGGCAAAATAAAATATTTGCCTAGGATCACACAGTTTAGTAATGCTGAAAAGCTGGAACTGATCACACATTTTCTGGTATATTTGAGCAATTATAGCACTATTTGGGTATCACATTCTCTTTTTACTATTTTGCATTAAGGTTAATGCCTTGTCTTTAATTCTTGGTGCATGAGGTTAAAGCGTGGGTGGCAGGCAGAAGCCACCTGAAAGCACACTCCTTATGGGTCTTGAGGATCTAATAGAACCTTTACCTGATCCAGAGCCACACCTCATGATTTCAGTGCTTAGCCCACTTGTAGCTAAAAACAAAACTTCAAATGCCACTGTGCAACATATTCTTGAGGATATAATCTGGACATTAGTCGAAGCAAACTAAAAACGAATTTGGAACAGGTATCTGAGTTCCTAAACTATTTTGAGCTTAGAAGTAGAGGCAAAAACCTAGGAAATTAGTACTACTTAATCAGCAATAAATTCTACAGATATTTCTCAAATCCACCATTAACAACCCATGTTCACTACTGACCTAAAACTGGTCTGAATTTTATTTTACAATGACCTATTGGCAATCAAAATAACTCTGTTCTCGAAAGTGGTAGGAATTGCGGTTTCGGAGCCCTCTAATGACTGTTTCAGGAAGGTATAGAAGTAATTCCACCTAATCTAGTTAACAAAGGGAGGACTTATAAAATAAAAATTTCTCCTAAATCAAGCTGACTGGTTAGGAGTAATAGTAGTAATAATAATAATCTTTATTGCACGATTAATTAAAGTCTTTGCAATTACTCTATAAAAAAAGGAGATACATAATCAAAGCGTTTTACAAAGCAGATAAAAGCAGTAGAAAAGTTAAAAAAAGAAGGGAAGAAAGCCCCCCCAAAAAAAACATGTAGACTAGTACAGTACTGTGCATTTGTATAAAAGGCCTTTCACGATTTGCTGTATTCTTAGTTATTAAAAAAGAATTGTCTTAAAGTGCGAAAGCAGATCTCGATAAATCAAGTTCAATCACTAGCCGCTGGATTTAGGGCAAGGTTAACTATTTTCATGAAGTGCACTAGTCTACAGGCTAGTTGGATGTCTTCTCCCTTGAAGCTAATCAGCAGAGCTTGTCTGCGAGTTCGCACACCACTTTGGTTCCAGAGCTGTGTTAGTTGGCTCCTTCGGGCTCTATCTAGAGCTTTGCAGCTACATAACAAGTGCTAGTCAGGAGTTATAGTGTTCTCAGACAGTTCGTAATTACTCTAGACATTTGGGAGAATGCTTCTGATTTCTTGGAACATTTATGGTCTAACTTGTTTGCAACAGCAGGTAGAAATGTCTAACCTCTTTAACCGATTTCATTTAGTGTTTGATTAAAATTTGCCTATTACATAATCCTGTTGTTCATGAGTTTACAACTCTTAAGCAGAAAAGCAAGAGAAGAAAATCTCTGTTGTCCTGGCTGATGGAATACTAACATTTATCTCTACCACATTTAATCTTGAAGTTTATAAAATTGGGGAAATGGTTATTAATTTAAAAGGAACTTTGTGGACAATGTCATACTTTATCACTTATTAGATCTTATCATACATTTTGAATAGTAGTGGGTGTAGGTAATTGCGTTTTTTGCTGGAGCTAACAAATATTATAGTATCCATAAAGTGCTGGCAATAATAGGGGGCAATCTAAATCCTGTCCTGCTATTGTCCTTACAGAAGCATTCGCACTAATCTCATTGTTGCAACACTATTCAAAGATGTTTTTTATTCTTACCAAAGGAAGCTTCAATTAGGACAAATATTAATTCAAAATAATATTTTCTGCTTTAACAGCCACTCAATGGGTAAGCATGTGATGCAGAAGTTCTTTTGGTAGGTTTAATTCATGTATGGAGGAGAAGTGTGGCTCAATGGTTAGAGCGGCAGACCTTGATGCAGAGTGCTGGCCAGGGACCAGGGTTCGATTCCCGCCTCGGCGGGATCGGGCTTAAATTCCTCTGACTGGATATTCTCGCCTCAGTGCCGAATCTAAGCATGGGCCCCACGCTGCAACTCTGGGCAATAGCTTGCTTAGTCTCCACAACGGCCCCCGATACACAAGGGATGCCTGGTTTCACCATGGGATGCCCAGGAGTGGACACCTCACAAGGAAAAGCCAGGAGGGGTTCCCTTGTGGTAGGAGTACAAGCGCCGGGATGCTTACGGGTTACTGTTCGCGCTATACAAATACAACACATTTACATTACATTTACTATGGATTATATCTTTGACTTGATTACTATTTGTCATTTGATTTCCAATTTTAAAGTTTTGGAAACCATAAATTGTCACCACCTCTGTTTATTTTGTAGCTTTAAACTGTTTATTTGATGTTTAGTCTTGTAATTTTAGTGGGATTAAATGTACGAACATCCCCTATCTCTGAACTTGTATTGATATACATTTATTGACCAAATGTAATCTACTCTGCATTATATACCTATTAATGATGCTGAGCTGAAAGGAGTTTTCTCACTTGATTAAATATATTGTCAATAATATTAAAAAAACATTAAATTGTTACTATTGTATAAACTGGATAACACTGTAAAAATTGATAATCGTTGGAATCCGACTAAGCTTTTTGGTTTGTTATGTACAAGTTTCAGTTGTGATAGAAACTAGAGAAAATTAAGGACTAATACTAGTTTGGAAGTTGTTGTTATTAATTACATTTAAAAGAATGTCTTACTTTAAGGGGTAGTGCATCAAGAATCCAATTAAAATAATTTGCGTGCAGCAGTCAAAAACTGAATAACTGGAAATTACAGATTATTTCATAGATAACTGAATACTTGGTTTGCAGCAAACCCAATATGTTTAAATTTTGTAATATCAGCACAAACATAAATCCAGTTTCTTATTTGAATATGTAATCCAGATAATTTCAACCAGGCAAATGAACAATTAGGAGAATGTTTGATAGATCAGGAATTGCTAGCTCTAACAAACTTAGTAAACTGATCTCCCGAATTAAAGCTTCTCCTACGGGGTTTTAACGTACCCCCTGCAGTTATAAGTGTGAATCCAGGCTGATTGGGCATCAGTCTTGCACCTACATTTCAAAATATTGCAACAAACTGGAAAATGCCTGCCACTTTAGTGGCAGTGGTATTAGAACGTCTCTACATAAGAAAGGGACCAGAGATGAACCAGTGAACTACTGGTTCATCTCACTTTTGGACACAATATCCAAGGTTTTTGTAAAAAATGTTTAGGGGGTGGTGAATGATTGGATAGAAGCCAACAATATAATTGCATTTCAACAGGGTGGATATTTCAGTGAGTCTAGTACAGTGGATCACTGCTTTACTCTGGTCAATTGCATAGAGATATTGAGTAAAGTGGCAGAGAAGTTACACTTATATTTTGCTTCCAGCAAGCCTTTGATAAAGTGTTTAGGGAGATGTTGTGGACTAAAGATATGTGTGTGTGTGGGTGTATATACATATAATCTGATTTACAAGTTATTTCAAGTAACCATGACTCACACCTCGCCATGCACACTGTTATCATCAATGATGCCATGTCATGTCATCCGTGATGCCATAGAACTTGTCATCAGTGATGTAATATGAGTGGTCATAAGTACTGCATGATGAGGGTGTGAATATAGTTTTCCAAATAACTATAACTTGATGATTTTCAGTATTTTTTAATGTAAAAATTTAGTTTTTAAACTAACATTTTCACCTACCTATGACGTCACTTTAACCTTTTTTTTTTACCAATGAATGATAAAAAAAAGTATGCTAATATTTTATGACCGTATGTAACGACGACAATCTACCACCGCACACGGCCAAAGGCCCTGTGCCTAATACTGCGTGGGTTGCCACCCCGCTGCGTTTTCTGCATATCCTGGCCTCTAGCCAGGCGCTGGACTCAACCCCACACAGGTAGCCGTCTCCCCACCATGCACAACCCTCTGCTGTGCATGGTGTGGGGTTGGGCGAGGTCTGACCTGCAGCCAGGTCTTGTGCCCAACCCCCTCGCAAGTTGCCAACTCTGGCCATGTGCTGCTTGAATATTGTTATAACAAACAAGAACAAGTTCGCTACCTACTCAGCCAAAGATTAGAAGATGGGAATTCTCATAATCCTTATGGCGAGTGTGCCTTGGAACCGGCAAGGTGTTTAAGAACCCTCACTCACCAACCTATTAGGTGACCTGCTTCATCATTGGGTTCCCACTCTAGTTGCCAAATGCTTCTGGGAGCCAATTTTAAAATTGGCTCAAACTCCTCCCACACATAGTGATTTTAATAATGGGGGTCCTGGTCTAAATTTAAAAACCATTATTGATCTTTTTGATATTTATATTGATTCCAATTATCCTCAATGTGGTCAACATATTTCAGCCATGCAACTGAGTGCCTCTAAGGGTCAATATGGCTTTCGTCAGGACCAGAAACCATAATCTCATGCCCGCTATGGCAACATGAATAAAGGTTTGTACTTACAAACCTTTCAATCATGGAGAAAGTCAGAAACCTTTCAATCATGGATAAAGTCACCTCTTGTAACATTTGCTGTGAAGAAGAGAGCATGAGAAAACCTATATGTTACATAGGTAGACATACTCTGAGGCTGTGTGCAGCCATTCAAGGAACGCTCCTACCAACCCAACGCAACAACTCCTCATTGAGCTGGAGCTTACATTACCGTTAGTCTGGTCAGACCACTCATTGATCCCATTTACATTAAATATAGCTACGGATAGTCCTGCTTCAAGCAAATGCTCTTTTATGAAGAGACAATGGAAAAAGCTTGTCCCTGATATCATGGGCCCTGTTTTGGCTCAGAATATCCCCTCTCACCTCAAATGCTAATATGGACGCACAGCTACTTAATGACTGGGTTGGGAATATGGTATCTTCCTTTGCGCCAGCTTCACGTGCAATATCTAAACGGGACTCCCCCTCCGCTCCCTGGTTCTCTCAGGACCTCAGAGTAGAGAAAGCAGCCTGTAAGAGGCTGGAGAGACCGTGGAGGGCTAATTACGGGCCCTTAGAAAAAACTAGATATAAGGAAGCATCCAGAAAATTCCAGAAGGCGATTAGAAAGGCAAAAAAACAATTTTACGCGGATTCAATCCAGCAAGCAGAGCATTCGAGCAAACAGATCTTTAAGGTGGTACAGTCTTTCTTCAAACCAATATGTATTGAGAGGGAGGTCCCCCGCCAACCACTCTGTGCGAAAACATCTCAGAGTTTTTTGACCAGAAAATTAAACACGTCTGAGTCCTTTGGGCCAGCGGAAAAAACAGTGAAAACTGATCTAGCCATCAAAGAGGTGGCGTGTGAAACCCTAGTTCAATTCCAGGCGATACCCCTGACGGTGGTCAGACTAGAACTAAATTGCTGCAAATCAGGCTCACCGGACGATCCATGTCCCCCTAAACTCTGGAGCACCATAGCTGATTTTGTGGCCCCCACATTACAACAGATCTGGAATACGTCCATCGGTTCTGGGGTATTCCCGACCATTTAGAAACATGCAACCCTCCTCCCGCTGAAAGAAAAACCTAATGGGGATCCTAAAGACCTCAGCAATCTACGCCCGATCTCCCTGCTAGCAGCACCGGGAAAATTGTTCGAGAAAATAATACAGCGCCAGCTGAGTAAATTCATTGAAGACAACAAGATACTACACGAGATGCAATCAGGCTTTCGACCTGGCTTCAGCACAGAGACAGCATTAATTGAGGTGGCAGAGTCAATAAGGTGGTCGATGGATTCAGGAAGCTCAGCGATGCTGGTACTCCTGGATCTGTCGGCCGCCTTCGACACGGTTGATCATGCCAGACTCTTGATGCGACTGGCTGAGATAGGCACCCGTGACAGGCACTGGGATGGATATATTCGTATCTGTCCCAGAGAACACAGAAGGTGGTGCTGGGATCTGTATCTTCAAAACCCAAAGTCCTCAGTTGTGGCGTCCCTCAAGGGTCGCCACTCAGCCCCCTCTTGTTTAACATCTACCTTGCCCCACTCTTTACGTTGATTGCCAATTGGGGTGTTAAGGCAATTTCATACGCCGACGACACCCAATTGGTATTTCTGTATTCAGAGGTGTCGGAGGAGTCCTTCTCGAGTTTCAAGGGCTGTCTCCAAGATGTGGCCTGTTGGATGAATACATATAAATTAAAGCTCAACGCCAATAAAACGGAAGTGATCTTTTTTGGGAAAGGCCTCCCTCCACCCCCAGAGCTATGGTGGCCAGCGGAAATGGGACAAGCCCCCTCACCCAGCCTGACGACAAAAAATCTGGGTGTGTGGTGGGATGACAGTCTGTCTTTTACCACGCACATCCAACAAGTAGTCGGCTGCTGCTTGAGCAAACTGAGGAATCTTCGCAAGATTCTGAGACTGCTACCAGAGAGCTGTCGTAAAACAGTAATCCATGCCACAGTGACATCTAGGCTGGACTACGCCAATGGCCGCTACCTGGGCTTACCAAAATACTTAATTCAAAAACTTCATTTGGTCCAAAATGCGGCTGCGAGACTGTTAATGAGAATTCCTTTTAAGCGCTCAGTCCCTCCGCATCTTCGATCACTTCATTGGCTGCCAGTTGCCAGCAGAATCAAATTCAAGGCACTTACGTTGGCCTTCAGATCTCTGTTTGGCACCTGCCCAAAATACCTGAAAGCTCTGCTCCCGAGATACTTCCAGGCCCGTGCGCTACGTTCCAACTACCGCGTTCAGCGTGCTGCCCCTCGAGTGAAAAGGGAGCGACTGGGGGGTCGAACTTTTTCGGCAACTGTGGAACACATTGCCCCCAGCAATTCAGCAAGCACCCTCTGAAATCTGCTTCAAGCGGCTACTAAAAACCTGGCTCTTTACCCAACCGCACTAGGCATCATCACTTCAGTCCTCTTGGTTAACTGTGTTCTGTAAGCGCCGGGACACCTCCTCGTGAGGTAGCTGTCCGCGTTATATAAAATGCCATATTATTATTATTATTATTATTATTATTATTATCAGTAAATTACATTCCCACTAGTAGTTGCAGGTTTACTTTTTTGTTGTTTCCAGTTTGAAGTATTAGCCTATATTTCGATATTTCGATATACAATTTAGACAAATAGCATATGTGTTCATAGCCAGACAAAACACCAGACATACATATAAGAAAAAGATACCTCTTACTGTTGTGGGCATCTACTTGTTAACGGCAGACTGAACTCTGCACCTGGACCTGCATCTGTGAGATCTCACTCGCATGCAAATGTGAATAAACCAAAAAACGATCTCATAATAAGGTAGTTGATCTCTACATGGGATGCTCCAAGGGGGTGGACCCTATAGTCACACTCTGTAAGCCATGAAACAAAGTGATATTTAATTACCAGTTCAAATGGGATAAATGTTCCTGTTAATAAAAATGACCCCCCCTCGGTATCTATCCATTTACTTCAGGTGTCTCACCGTCCGATACACCTACTGATCCTCCTTGTCAGCCCTGCATATTGTGTGGTTACGAGGATTTCAACGTTAAGTACTCTCTTGTCAGATTCTCCCGCTTCCGTGCGGGGTGTCATGGGGACGTTTGTTGAGTGGTTCAGTCAGGTTACATGGTTAGTTTACCATACAAATTGTGGAGTTTGCTGCAAACCCTATCCTCTAGCCAGGCGCTGCGCCCAACCCCACACTAGTAGCCATCTTCCCGCCTTGTACAACCTTCGGCTGAGTGTGGGGTTGGGCGAGGGTCTTATATGCAGCCCCAGGTTTTGTGCCCAACCCTCTCGCAAGCAGGCAACCATGGGCATGTTTGGTGTGAATAGTACTCCAGTTTGTTTATATTTTTATATATATATATGCCGGATACTTGTTTATTTGGGAATAATGTCAATGAAACTGGGTCTTGAGCGTACTAAATCTATGCCACCTTTTGACCTTGCAATTGCCTTCGTATGTTTTCTTTGGAATATGAACAAATCTAAGTTCTGTTTTTCACGAGTGATTTTAATGCTGTCGATATTTATATGGACACATGTCTATAACTTAATTTTAGAAACTAAAAACACTGCATAGGCAATTATGAATTTCTAACTTCATGAGATTGCTTAGTGTATGGTTTTATGAGCTCTCAGTGGCTGAAAGGATGACATACAGTGTAAGGACTAGAAAGACTACCTTCTACGTGCAGTACATGGCCTGTTGGGCAGTCCGTATACTATACTCTGCTTTGGAGGCACTCTATACAGAGTGCAAGGCCTCCGGGAAGCTCATTGCGAGCAGTGTAGTTTGAGAACCACATTTTATTGATTTTAGCAACAGTGTACAACATGACCCTCAATAGCACAGATGGGGCAATACAGAAGTACAGTCATAAAATTCCCACATCTAGTTCATGATTATCCCACCACCTGTCCCAGATCTTCTCATGTTTGCTGGGGCAACCCTGCACCTTGTATATAGGTAGTTCCTTCTGGGCACACCAGTCTACCCCCCCTCCTCCACTCTGCCACCAATGGGGCCTCCAGGGATTTCCACTTGAGGGCAGTGTCTCGTTTGGCACCCTGATAAAAAAAGTGTGTTCCATCCTCTGTCCGGCCCACCTCCTCCAACAGTCCCAACAAAGCAACCCTGGGGATAAGGTCAATCTTGTGGCAGAGAATCCCAGAGAGCCTTGGCTAAGGAACAACGGCGCACCCGGCCTGGGAGGCCCATGCCGGGTCGGTGAAGCCACTGAGGAGTCATGTACACAAGATGCAAGTAGTTAAGTTGGACCATTCGGAGGGGTGTGATGATAGCCAGTTCTCTGGGGGCCAACCTGGCTTCACACCAGTCGTCATCCTCACCCCGACCTCTCACCTCCTGTGCAGTCCAGGGACCGTTCAAGAGCCTTAATGATGAGTCAGGTAAATCCAGGAGATGGCCCCCTTGCCAAACCTCCCTATTAAGAGCTAGGCCTCAAGGGGTTTGAATTTGGGAACTTGTGTATCGGGGAGAACATTAGTTAACAAGGCGGGATGCAAGTGCAAGTACTGGTGAAATTGCATGCTGGAGAGGGAATATTGTGCCTGCATTTCCTGAAAAGTTTGTACACCATCACGTCGCCAGACATCACCAAGATGAGTAATGCCTATTCTGTCCCACTTCTCAAATCGCTGCAACCCAGCAGTGTGAAATAACCATATCTCCTGCCACAGTGGTTTAGCACGGTGTGTCTGCTCTCCCAGCCAAAACATCAAAGTGCTTCCATCCAGCAAACCAGCACCACTCGTGTACAGTCAGGAAGGGCCCGAAGGGATTAGAGTCCTGTAGAGCAAGCCCAGTTGCCATCCTGGCTCAGCAAGGCCAGTGCTCCCCCCCCGATAATCTGGGTCGTCCCTCCATCCATTGAGCCAGTCATTTATCGTAACTAGTTTGCAGCTAAGTAGTTGCCATAAAGGTCTACCATTCCCAAACCCCCATCACGTGGGGAGTGTCGCCCGTTGACAAAGGCCACTCGGGAACAACCTCATGCCCAAAGAAAGGTGACTACCCTCAAAGCCAGTGCCTGGAACCACCTCTTAGGGATCCAGTGGAGAGAGTTTGAAAAAATATACAAAAAGTGAAGCAAGATCATCATTTTTAAAAGGGCCACTCTTCCCAGGGCATTCAATGGCGGGAAGCCCAACCGCTGCAAATCCCTGTTCATCCTGGCAACCTGTGAGGTCCTGTTAAGGCTCCTAGCCAAATCACGGGGCGGTAAATATAAACACATAAATATTTAAAGGACATGTGGCGTATTGGGATAGTTGTATTCCAGGAATAGCTGCTTTATTTACTCCATTGCCCAGAGGCCTCCCTGTACAAACATAGAATTTCCAAACAGTGGGGGCCTGAGGACTGCGAGTTCTCCAAGAACACCAAGATATTTTCAACATATAGTGCTATACACTCCTCCGGTTCCCTATCTCAGGACCATTGCAGCACTAGAACGTTGCATTGCATTGGATGAGGCGTGCCAAGGGTCCAATCGCCAAGGCAAATAAAAGAGGAGAGAGGGTACAGCCTTGGTGTGTGCCTCTACGAATCGGGAAAGGTGAGAAGGTCCTGTTAAGGCGAACCTGGGTGGCCAGGCTGGCGTATAGGAGGCAAACATCTACAAAAGTGAGGTCCAAGCCCTGCCTTCAGTACGACCGCTGCCAAGAAGGACCATTTAATCATGTTGAATGCCTTCCTCAGAGGTGGTGAGCCTGATAGAGCCATCGGATACAGTGACATCTGCTTCTGTTTGGAATAAAAATCGGATACAGTGACATCTGCTTCTGTTTGGAATAAAACCACACTATTCAAGGTGGACCAGGTAGGGCAGGGTAGGATGAGCCCATTAACCAAGACTTTTGCTAATACCTTAACATCAGCGTTGATAAAAGAGAGGCCTGTACGAGGAACACCTGTCCAATGGCAGGCCTGATTTAGGGATCACAACATTAGTTGCTGTGTCCAACTCCAGGGGAAGCGACGCCCCTTCCGCCACCTCCGTGAATAGCAAGGAGATTGGGGAGCTGGAGAGGCCAACATCATTTGAGAAACTCAATCAGAAATTCATTGGGTCCTGGAGTTTTTCCCAGAGCCATGGCTGACCGTGTCTCCCTGATCTCCTCAACTGCCATCAGCTGATCACGATCCAGGAATGTGGTGGGGTTGAATGTAGTGTAGAATCTTTCATTATCGGCCACGCAATTTTTCGTGGATGCCTGGGTGCCTCTGTGTAAGTCGCACGATCGTAGTCCGCAAACACCTGTGCTATTTCTCAAGTCTGTTCATGGAGGTAACCCTCAGCGTCTCAAATTAAGGGCACTGCTCTAGAGGCAGTATCCCTAGTGGCCAGCCAATATAAGAGCTTCCCGGATTGATCGCTCTGCCCTCCAAAACTCTCTGGCCTCTTCCCGGGAAAGCTGTTGTAGGTTAGACCTGTCCAGTGTCAACTTGCGGTCCGAGTCAGCCAAGGTCCTTCGTTGTACCCGCCGCTCCAAGGAGGGGATCTGGGTCTCCAGAGCTGTTATCTGGGACAATTTGTACACCGCCCTGCCATGGATATACCCCTTGATCAGCAACCGAAGAATAGGTTTCCTGGTCGCCCATAGAGTTTCAGACGAGGCCACTGTGTACTGGTTAACCTCAAAATATGAGTGGAACTCTGTTTCTACAAAATCAGTGTGAGCTTGGTCAGTGAGATATCTGGTGTTAAGGCTCCACATGGGTCTCAGGTTCGACCTGGGGCTTAGCCATCCTAAGAAGGAAGGGGCGTGTTCTGATCTGCCCCAGGGAAGGATCTCAGTATCCGTGAGTTGGAAGACATCCAGTGCCAGGAGCCGCATCTGGTCAATGCACTACACGGTCTTATGTGCTGCTGATGCATGGGTGTATGCCGTTCGTCGGGGTACAGTGTTCTTTACACGTCCCATCAAGTTCGCCCAGGAGGAAAGCTGTCTGGAGCACGCTCGGTGTCCGGGTCGGAGTTTTTGCATATCTAGTTGGGAGACAGCATTAAAGTCACCCCTATTACTGTGACACCCAGAGGCAGGGTCAGCAGAAGATCCCAACCTGTCTGCAATGTGGACTCGAGTTGCTGTTGCGAAACATAGGCCAACAAGAAATTGAAGTACCTGCCCTATAGGTGACTCTCAATCCTCACATATCAACCCTGGGGATCTTCGTGGGAGGCAGACACCACCAACGGGAACCCCTTGTGCAATAAAATGGTCACCCCTCATGATCCCTGGGAGAATCCAGGATAGAACACTCTATCATAGCCGAAATAACCCAGAAAGGAACAATGTGCTCCCATCAGGTCGGCTTCTTGAAGCAGGAGCACTGCCGGCTGGAATTGCTTCACATATATGATAACAGCTGATTGCATAATGCGATTTAGCAGGCCATTAACGTTCAAAGATAGGACCTTAACCAGCATCAATAGCGGAAAAACTGGGGGGTGGCTGCCCCCACAGGAAGATGCCTGGGGTACTGGTGAGACTCAGCGACAAGGGGAATGCTCAAGGCGGCACCCCAGAACGTGTATGGTTGAAGTACGTGGAACATGTCAGTGGTGCATGTGGTCAAACCTAAAAGTACAAACAAGACGACCCATCCTCCCCAAGTGCCCCCACCCCATACTGCCACTCCTGAAATATGTCACGCCAAACGCACACAAAACAACAATCAAATAGAGCCTAGAATCACCCAAAAGATCCTAGCTTCTCGAACGTTAAGAATTCTAAGTGCCTGACAGCAAGTAACAATATGTCATACCAGTACTCCACCAACAAGGCAGCCAGATCAAAATATGAAACATTATAGTGAAAACTAGGTATGGACCGTATCCATGTTACACCCCCTCAGTCGGTCACCAGATCAGCCTCGCCTGGCAGCTGGGCATTCAGGGTTTCATGGGGGCACCTCTGCGCCCTAGTCCTGGGATTGGAAAAGGTCCAGAGTGCCCGAAAGCAGGGCGTTTGGGCCAACAGTGGAAGTCTAAGCATCTTGTCGGTTGGGGCTCGGCGCGTCCTGCCTCCCCCATGGGCAGGAAAGAGCCTTCGAGGAGTGAGTGCACTTCTTCATGGGAGTTTTAGGACTGGGGGAGAATTCCCTCTCCACGGCTGGGAGACTACCCCACTTGGGCCGCCAAAGTGTGCGCTGCTCCGTTCGCCCACTCCCAGGAAGACCATTATCCTTGCATTTTGAATGCGAAGATCTTGGTGCCTCATGGCACAGCGGAGGATAGTGTCCCTGTCTTAGTGGTTAAGAATGCAGACTAATAATGGCCGACAGGTAGAGTCTACGTGGAACGCAGGCGCAACCAGGGCAGCTCCAAGCCACCTCAGATGAGGGGGTTGAGGGATGGAGTGTTGTAAGTCAGTACACCAGAAGTAGGCACAACCTCTTCATTTGCTCCTCCATCAACGGTCCATTAGTTGGGAAGGCAGGGAGGGGTCCCCCCCGCCCCCAGACATAGGTCCTGCCTGCCAGCCCAGCATAGTCTATAGCAGGTACTTCATGCGCCTCGCACACTGCACCCCACCAAGTCTGCTGCAGAAAGGGTGGGCTCTCCAGTCAATAGCACCAACCACCCCACAGTTATCAGGCCCTTGGTCACAGTCCACGGAGACCATAGCAGAGGTGGTGGGGTTGGTGCAGGGTTCGGGATCCAAAGGGCACTTCGCTCAGGACCAGGGCATGGGTAAGGAGTGGGGAGGTCAAACAACGTCAGTTCAGGGCTAGCCACCGCTACTTCCCAGGCATGTACTTCCCCAATCCACGTGACCCGGCACGTCCGCCACTGCAAGTCCAGAGTCAGTGGCGCATCACATGCCGCAGTGTCTTCCTCACCTCTGGGCCGCCCGACTGCTGAGATCGGCCCTCCCCAACCTCCAGGGAGCCAGCTGCGGCACTCCTCTGTATCAGCCCAGCTCCTGTCGGTCCTAGAGTAGAGCCCTGACAGAGCCACCGGAGAAGAGTGTTGTGGGCTCACCCAGCACGCGGGTCCCGACGCCCTCTTCCAGTTCCAAGGCTCAGTCGCGGACTGCCATCTTGTTCACGGCTAGTTGTGGCCACTGCGACTTGAGTCTAATATGCGGTCTCGCAGCTCCCAAAAGTTCACTCTGGGTCTCCGGGTTCACTGGACACGGTGGGGGAGACCAAAACCTTTACTGTCAGGCAAAGATGGTGGAGGATTCTCGTCGGTCGCAGGAGCAGCCCTGGGATGCAGCCGGCATCTTGTTTGACGAAGCCACAACCCTGCGAGCAGTGTAGTTTAAGGAGAAGTATGAATGCAGTGCGTAGCCTCGCCAGCTTTGTGGCTACTCTGGGGTTGGAAGGACGTCTGCGAGCAGTACTCGGGGGTGGGGTCCTCTGACTGGCGCGTCATTACTGTATATAATGCACATGAAGCGCTCTTTGCCCAGTGCAAGGGCTTCCAGTGAACTCGGGGAGGTGTGGGCTCATGTGCGCAGTGCAAAGCCTGCGAGGTAGGGGCTCTGCATGCAAAGCACAGCCTGGGATGCCCTGTGTATGCTTGATGAATACTGCATGCAGTGAATAGTCTGGAAAGGGTGATGTGTAAGTGCAGTATATTACCTTGCAAGATCAGACTGTATGAGGTGCACAGCCTTGATGGGTCCTCTGCACAGCAGATTCTCTGTAGTTTATGGCTGTAGAATTGCAGTTTTTGTGGCAATTCTTGAAGGGAGCTCTGTGTGCAGTGACTGGTCTGATAGGAGTATGCACATGTATACCTCTGTGAGGTGCAGGGAATATTCTCATGGAGACCTTATTCTGCAGCTCTTGGGTCGGAGGGTGCTTTAGGTTTTGTGCACATGCAAAGTAGATAAGGGACTGAAATGGTTCCCCTTGAGAGCATTTACTGTCTGTAGTATACAGCTTGGGCTGGCTATTGATGTGATGAGCACAACTTCAGTGGTGCAGCTTTGCATACAGTGCACAGCTTGAGGGGCTTTGAACCAGAAGAGGACCTGAGCTGACCACCTTGTCTTCTTTCTCTACAGGGCCGCATAGAATACCTGGTGAAGTGGAAAGGATGGGCAATCAAGTGAGTACTGCAGAGTTACTGAACACTCCAACTCCCACTTTATGTAAAACAATCATTTTGCCCATTCTGTCTTCTGGAAACCCACTCCCCCTGGTTTTCGTATACTAAACAATGTCTCACTCACCAGCATTGGATCTTTCATAGTTTCATATGCCAAAATTATCCCCCGTTGTCAGACTCGGAACCCTCGTTAGATCATTACTGTAGCAATGTAGGTCCTACGCGCAATTGCATTGATATTTCTCATAGACGTTAGTAACCCATTCTCCGCATTATGTTTGAATCCATCTCCAGTCAATCAAATACCAGCAACTTGAAGTGCTTCCCGGCCAGATGTTTCCAATTGTTTTCACGGCACTTCTCTGTGAGGAACCCGCTGGAGGAGCTATTTATTGGAAGCGCTTTCTTCAATATTTTTTTTCTCTTTGAAGCAGCCTTAGAATATTATAGTGGGAGAATAGGGACAGAAGAAGTCACTCTTCAAAGCTTGTAAAGCTTGTGGAAAGAAGAAAATCTTTATGGGTGATCCACTTTCAGAGTATCTTTATCACTCTCAACCCAGCCACAATCCAAAGAGGTAAAATATGTCTCAATATCTCTCCAAAGACTCTTAAAGATCGTGAAAGAAGATTGGCTATTGCCATTCTTGAGGCAAAGGTGGAAAAAGACACACAGTCAAGTCAAGATAATGGTACATTGGTTCCTAAATGTAGTCTGTCAGCAAGACTGCCATGCAGGCTTGAAGACGCTCTCACCCTGATTTGAATGCATCAAAAAGGCACACAGAAAAATCAGAGGTAAGCTGATTTGGTGAGAACATTTTCAAAAAGAAATTAAAGAAGGTCCCTCACGATAGATAACTCAGAACAGCATCCCTTGAAAACCAAAAGGACCCTTTAGGTATGTTGTCTGTTAAAAATTCAGCCTTGTTGGTGACGGAATGGGAATGACTAAGGAGATATTGACGAAAACATTGTTGACAATGGAAGAGGAAACATCTATGACGCACTTGTCGACAGGACTGTTGACAGTATTGTCGACCAACATGGAGACACCGACATCTTAGGCGAGGACTTCTTTGTCGTTAACAATAACAACTTCATATGTCGACGATGCAAGCAGCATTGCCTACTCTTTCACTGACCCCACCTTCGAAAAAGCTCTCAAAGACAGTAGATATAACACAGAAACAGGCTGAATTTACAGAGCCATTACCTGTTCCTCCTTTTGAACTATCATCTCTCGCCTTTGTCTCCAGTGCCTCTGTTACCACCCACGAAGTTGCTACTAGATGTGTTCTCTGGCCAAAACGTTGATGACGATGAACATAATATTGAAGACCTGGAAATGTTTTTTTAGCAAAGAAAATGACTATGATAACGTTGAAGACAATACTCGACAATCTGACTTTTAAAATCAGATATGTGGATTCAGACTGTGACCAGAACCCTATACTCTGCATTGCAAGGTCGGTTAACTACGCTCGCCCAGATTTAGGCCAGTAAAAGTCGAAGCAGGCAACCTCAGCCACAGATGGTACAGATTTAATATGTATGTTTAATAATATACAAGAAATGGTCAAAGGCATGTATCACACTGCCACCTACTTCAGGAGTTGTCTGTGCCACAACCACCACCCCCACTTCCAGTGCTTCCGCACCACCAGAGGCAAGACAGCAACTCATTACTAAGCTGAAGACACCAGAAAAGAATGTACCCCCCCAAAAAAATTAGAATACCCAATAAAAATATTGTTGAACTCTGATGGTGATCTATCAACTGTAGAAGATGAACACCCAGTACTATTGAGTCCTCTGGATGCTCTACAGGATGCAGAAGACACCGGTTCTCCACGTTTGCATGGAATGTGTGATGATGGAAATGATGCTTCTCATCAGGAGAATTCAACAACTCTAGTAGGAGAACCGGGCTGGAATGAATTTTTAATTCCAGAGGAAGCAAGTCTCAGCCTAAAACCAAGAGATTCCTTACCTGACGATATTGAGAGATTTCAGGCTCTTATTGAAAAAGCATCAATGCTTTAGCTTCCCAATTTCGCCAGTTGAAATTTTTTTCCTTTTTTAATTCAAAGAAGTTCAGAGATCAATACCTTTGGCCTGGCAGCCATGTAAAATCCAGCGACGGCTACTCTTAATCTATCAAGGATCGTGATAAAATATAGGTGTGCCGATACAGCATCACCTTATATTCATTCATCTCTGCTGCATTACAACAAAGGTGATGTAATCCTTCCACTTGTCGCTCTGCGCCCACGAACAAGTAAGTACGTAATTAGGATTCTATGGGTAAAAAAGTCAATTGATGCAGTTAATATTGCCACTGCCATTGGCTCACTTTGATTTTCAACTATCCAGTGGTATAACTCAATTATTAGACAAGTTGTCGGAGGAAGACAAAGCCACATCTACAGCAGTGATTAAAGACAGAGAACAAGCTTTGGCCTCTCTAATTAATGCAGCTATAGATGCATCCATCTGTGCTTTCTGTGAAATGAGCAATGCTACTGTTCTGAAATGGTACGGATGGTTGTAAAGCATGTCCTTTAAGCCTGAAGTTCAGTCTAGAGCAATAATCATACTGTTTGACTGTACCAACTTCTTTGGGGAAACAAGTGGATGAATCTCTTTAGTCAATAAAGACTGATACCGAAACTGCTAGATCTTCGGGTGTTTTGCAAACCTGACAATTTAGAATTTGTAGGAGACAAGGAAGTAAATCCTGTAATAAAGGATTTCTTTTGCTCATATAGAAAATATGGATCAGATTGGCAAAAGTAAATGGCAAAGACAAGATCATCAAAGCAATTGCACTAATAATAGAGGACATGAAAGGAGCGGGAATCAGTCCTATAAATACAACTCTAAATGGGGACGAGCATTACTTCCCAGTGGAAGTGCGTTCTCTAAACCAATTGCTAGAAGGGGGCAGAATAGCACTATTCTAGGAAAACTGGCAACATATAATATCCGACAGATGGGTATTAGAAATAGTTTATCATGGTCATACCCTGGAGGGTGTAGAGAAGCCACTAGTTAGTCCACCATTAAAAAAACAATTGATACCTCTCTCAGTTGCTGATGGAGATTGCAATAACCATTGTAAAAGGAAGCAATAGGAGAAGTGCCGCCTGGAGAAACATCTCCGGGACTTTACTCCTGAGTTTTTCTTATTTTGTAAAGATCAAGAGATTAGTGACAAATCCTGGGTCTAAGAAATCCCAACAAATGCATGAAAATAATAAGTTTTCGTATGGTCACCCTGCAAGAGACTTTGCATTTTTTGACGGAAGGGAATATCCCAGCATCTGTTAATCTGGAGATCACTTATTTCAATATCCCTATTTATGTCAAACATGAGATTATTTTGCGTCATTATGGCAGGCTGCCATGTCCAATTTAAAGTATTCCTAAGGTACCTTAGCGATTGATGGTGCGACCCAATTGAGTAAGGGCGATGGATGGGTCTCATTGATCAAGAGACATACCAACCCATTTTTGGATGACCAAATGAGAACACTTGATCTACATACCTATTTGATGGGAATCCAACACATCTCTGTACAGGTCTTACCAACAATCTCAGTAGGTCCTTCGACAGGTTTGTCCTGGCACACATTCTGATATAGAGACTTATATAGCTCTATTAGCGCCTTACTCACTTATGTAGGAGATTTGCAGCAGCTCGGAGTACTTGAAGCTCCGTTATAGACCCCCGGTTCTTTTGTTGTTAGGATTACAGTTAGGGGGATACGAACTGGGCAGGTCTTTAAATTTCCCTCAGACCCTTCTTCAATTGTTTGTGTTTTACAATTTAAAGTATTGCCTTTTTGTCTGAAAACAGCGCCACAAGTTTTCACGGAATGCATGGCTAGAGTGGCAGCCTTCATAGGACAAAAAAGGGGGTATGGCATACCTGTACCTAGACTGGCTCTTATGTGCAACTACCTGTCTCAGGCTTTCAATCTCAAAATGCTAACGCTCTCCAATTTGGGACTAGCTATCAACTACAAAAAAGCTTTCACTAATACCGAGCAAGACTGATTTTTTTTTTTGTGGTGGGAGGGCTCAAAGATTTGCACATGACTAAGTATGGTGTTTCCTTCTTCAGGGAGAGAGGGGAAACGTTGATACAGCAACCAATCTGGAGAGGTGTGGCTCACTGGTTAGAGGCGGCAGACCCGAGTGCAGAGAACGGCCCGGGACCAGGGTTCGATTCCCGACGCGGCAGGGTCTTGGACCAGGATCAGCGGACTGATAATTCTCGCATCGGTGCCTACTCCGACCAGGGAGCACACTCGGCAACTCTGGGCATTAGCTTGCCTCATCTCCACAACGGCCCCACACAAACGCCGGGGATGCCTGGTTTCACCTTGGAGACCCCCAGGAGGGACTATCTCACAGGGAAAGCCAGGACGGGTTCCCCAGCGGTCTATAGCGCTACGAGGCCTCCGGGTAGCAGTGCGCTTTACAAGACACAACAATTTACAATTTACAATCTCTTTCCAAACAAAGAACAATGCAACAGTGAAGACACCAAAAGCAGTTGCAGAACTATGTCCTCCTGTATTTTTCTGATTCCTCACTGTCATTCACAGGTGAGGATCATTCAAAAACAGTTAAATTCCCATTGGCAACAGATTTAAGGAGATTGGGACTATGTTGTCCAGTTGACTCCCAGTGAAGACGCCACTCAGAGGGTGTTGGATAAGCGACAACCTTTTCAAGGGGCAACCGTTGAATCCAATGAAACCCAAAATATTGTTAACAGATTAATCTCTCACGAAATGAGGGCGCATCACCAGGACCTGAAAATGAACAATATATGGATAACAGAAAAGTGCAATCTACACATAAATGTCCTAGAACAAAGAGCAGTATTATTAGCTTTGAAAGCTTTTCTACCACTGGTACAGAACTCCACTTCCTCAGACGGGGATTTCCACAGTGGGACATGTTCAGAGAACAGCAACTGTCCCAACTTTGCCAGCAGGTGGCCATGCCTGGGATCCAGTCGAAATGCCTTTAAAATGGATTGAATGGCTAATATAATGTATTCCTTTCCTTCAATTCCACTTATCATGATAGTCATTACCAAGTTATAAATGGAGCGCTGCATGGCCATCTGATAGCCCCAGCAGGGCCTTGGCAACATTGGTTCCAAGAACTGTGGAACATGTTGGTACAAACACTGATCCATTTAAAATTGTGCTCACACCTGCTATTAAAAAACGATGGACCCATTTTATTTCATTACCCAAGTTTCTTCAAAATGACAGCGTGGCTCATCAGCACCTAGAATTTGGACACATTTTATTTCATTACCCAAGTTTCTTCAAAATGACAGCGTGGCTCATCAGCACCTAGAATTTGGTCTCTTGCTGATCCCAGTGAATTGCAAAGTAGCCTTGAAAGCCGCAAGAGCACCTTCTACTATCTAATCATATAACACCAAGTGGAGTGGTTTTGTTATATGGGCTATGAAAATAAAGCTAGATTCAGTTCAGATGTTACCCTTTGAATCTTTGCCATCTCTATTCTGTCTGGTGAAGCAAAGCTTGTTGATTGCTGATATCAAAGTACATAGTACATCTAATTGCAATTTCAAGATTTTCGAAGAAATCTAATAATCTTTTTTCTCCCAATGTTTTATTGAGGAGTTTATGAAAGTACTGTTTAGACTCTACCCTGGCCCTCTTCCCCCCCCAATCTCCAAGATTGACTCTGGAATAGCAGTTGATTAAAGTTTTGGCAGCGTTGATGAGGCGACCTTTTGAACCAATCCACAAAGTAAGAGGCCTATTATGATGGTGTGCGGATCACCACCGCCCGACCGGTGGTAGAGATCTGCACGTTACAACTCCCCGCGCGACTGCCATATTACCATGGCAGGGGTACCGCGGCGGACGGAAAGACCGTCCACCGCTTTTTGCCAGGCAGGCAATAGTCACGATTGCCTGCCGGGCAGAAAAGGCCCACAATATGATGATGAGTGCGGTGTGCATGTATTGTATTGTATTGTATATTAGATTTATATAGCGCTTAATGTCTTTCCTTGGCGGAGACTCTGCCATGGAAAGGCATGCAGAGAATGACATTGGGGGCCCCCTGGGGCGTGGGTGCCTGCACAGGGGGGTACCCATGGTACCCACCATCATTGCCATACACAAGGTGACAGGCACCTCTCATTGCCTGTCACGTTTGCATTGCAATGCACAACATGCACCTTTAACATTGCGGCGGGAGCGGTTTACAGCACCGTCCTCCGCAATGTTAAAGGTAGGAATGTGCCCGCCAGCGTGGCGGGTGCATCTTAATTTGCCTTGTGGGACCGCCGCACCTCTGGCGGTCGGTCCAATTTTCCGTTACGGCCCGCCATCGTAATGGGGCCCTTTGTGTCCAACATGTATCTTGGAAGATGGCTTTCCTGCTAAGTGTCACCTCTGCTAGAAGAATGACCGAGTTACAAGCAGGAACGTCTAAAGAGCCTTTTTTCCTTTTTGCAAACAAAGAATGCACGTTAATAACCAATCCAAAGTTCATCCAAAAAGTACCATCGACATTTCATTTGAGACACAAAATAGTTCTTCCTCCTATCTTTCCCGATCCAGAGACTGTAGAGGAAAGAGCATGAATCTCCTTGGATGTTGTAAGATGTTTACAATTCAATTTACAGGGTACAAAGTCCTTTAAAAAAACAGACCAACATTTTGTAGCTTTTTGAAGTAATAATTAATGGAGGTCCAGTTACGATACATACTTGAATGATGGAGTTGCGTGCATCACAAAATGCTATGAGCTTATTAAATAAGTCTTACCAGATCAATAAGAGCTCATTCTACAAGAGCGATGGCAGCCACTACAACTCTTTTTGCAGGACTTTCGGTGAAAGACCTTTGCAACGTTGCCATCCTGGGGAACTAAACATGCCTTTGTCAAGCATTACTGCATCGATGTAAATGAAATACGGCACTAAGTAGGGCTGTGCTTCAGAACCTTTTTAAATAAGGTAACCTTCATGCCCACCCTTCAGTTTTCACATGGTGTACTGCTATGATAATCTTAATTTAAGCATGTGAATCTATGAAAGATCCAATACTGGAACAGGGAAAAAGTTACTTACCTTTTAACTACGGGTCTCCAGCATTGGCTTCTTTCAAAGATTCACATTCGACCCACCCTCTGCCCCTTGTCATGATGCTTTTATTTATCTTTATCTTATGTTCTTGTACACGCTAGAATTATCTGACCGCTTTAAGATGCTGGCAGGCCAGCCCCTGACGACACTGGTCTCTTATTGGCTTCAGTTTGTTTAATTCAAAAGTAGATGAATGGGTTACTGAATTTGGTGAAAAGTTTCAATGTTATTGAATGTCGGGCCAACACTGCTATATTAATGTTCTAACCAAGGATTCCCAGTCTGACGACAGGGAATGATTCAAGCATGTGAAGCTATGAAAGATACTAATGCTGAAGAACCGGAGTTACAAGTAATTAACTTTTTTCCTTATCTCCTAAAATCGTGATGCAACCTCTAGCACAAGAACACGTACTGCAACTCAATTCTTTCAAGTTCACAGCACACCCTAGTATCACCTTTATGAGAACAATTTCCCTTTGATCTCAATATGACGTGCTTTCTATGTGAACAATTTGCTGATGGTGTGGGTGTTTCAATGTATCAAAATGCTCTTACACATAAGTTGTGACAACTGCAACAACTGAGACTGAAAAGGCCTTTTAAATTGACCACATAATAAAATGAAATTATTTTTTAAGAAATGTATTTGCACTGCTTGCCATTTTGCTGTATTGTTGAATCACAGAAATAAAAATTACACAGAATGGTATGAACAAAAATTGTTCCTCTCTATATATCAAGCTGAGACCAAATTTCCTTACCTTCTTGTTTCAACACTGTTTCTATTTCCATGCTAATTGGTTTTTTTTATTCCATTTTTGTTCTTTAGTGTACAGTACCAAGAATATGTACAGCTTAAGAATTCAACTGTATCACCAAGTAGCTCATCGAAACACCAGTCTTAGCTTATGGCAACAGCTACACTTTTAAAAGTACAAAGGAGAGATTTTTTATAAAAAAGTAAAATCCTTTTTGAATGTTTTGACAAAAATATCAATGCAGATCTAAGAGTAGTGTAGGAGTTATTTAAAAAAATCAATAACTTATTTGGTTAACGCATTATACAACATTTTACAAACTGAAAAGTACTTTGTTTATCTTCTCTCATATTTGAACAAATAAACAAGCCCTTTCTTCTAGTGTTTAATTGCAGCTTTTGGTAACCTCCGCGGGAAAAAGGCCAAGTGCAAAACTAGGATACGCAGGAGTTAATTAGCTCTCAGTACCCCTCAGTTTAAGCTCCTGTATCTCAACAGCTCGTGCAAGCCCACAGAACCATGTTTTCCAACCAACTGCTTCTTTCTTGTGTAGGCCTCCACTGCTCCACACGAACCATGGTTATTCTACTGCTTAAAAAACCTGTTGCTAAACTAACCCTATTCTGCAGCTACCACCGGTTTTTCTCATTCTCTTCTTCAAAACCTTTCTTCACCAGCAGCCTTCATCAGATCCTTTTTAGGTACAACTTAGTCACCCCATAGTTCTGAAAGTCGCACTTGAGTGACTGGTCACATCCATATCATCACCTTTCTTACGGGAAATCACAACTGATTTTTGTCCATTCTTCTTCTTCACCCTTATGCGACCTTTGACACATCAAGCCCTTTAATCACATTACTTGCACTGTAGTTGCTTTGTTCACCTTCTGCCTACCTGACCAACCCTTCCTGGTCTTCTGGTGCTCTTCAAACTCCCCACATGTGATGACTATGTTGAGGTTTCCAGTGGCTCTATTTATTGTCCCCCCACCACATTACTGTAGACCACCTCCAGTGGGATTCATATTAATTGGGGGTCTTGTACTGTATAGTCACAGCACCCGAATCTCCTTCACAACCTTGCCTTCCTAATTTCAAGCCACAATAATGGCTTTCTGTCACTGGAAAGTGCTTTGCTTTCATGCTGAACTTGACAAAAAAATCTACCTTTTTTTGTCCATCTCACGTACATCACCTCTGCTTCGATGAACTTGCCCCAAGATACTGTAGGCCCCTCGCATGTCCCTGGGCAGAACTGAGACAGCTGGCTGCGGCTGTCAGCCTCCATCAGTTCCGCTACCGCAGCCTTTTTTTCTACCAACTTCTGACTAAGCAGACTATGCTCCTATTTAGCGTCCCAAAATATCCCTGTGCCCCGCTGACATAAAGGTTTCATCTTCACCAAAATCATTTATTGCACCAGGCTTTTTATAGTCCTCCCACAACACTTGGGCATTCCCTTGAACAATAGACTCAGCTCTGTGATTCACCTTCCACCTGCTAAGAGCCAACCCGTCTTGAAGCAAGTGTTCCCAGTGCATAGCATTGTCCTCTTTCAGTTTCTCTTCCTCATCCTCAAAGCAGTCTACAGAATGCTGCCAGCCCTCAACCAAAAAATATCCATGAACACTACCAAATACTCCCGTAAGTCAGCTCTCCTTTTGAAAGCTAACTATACTTGCTGTACACCCAGGTGTGCAGCCTTCCCCCCCACCAAGCTCCTCCATACTAAAATACTCCCCACTAGAAAAGACGGCTATTATCACCCTGCATGTACTCAGTGGGCTCCTCATCACTGGCAGTGAGGACTTACAATGTGCTCCACAGTTTCTTCGGCAATGTCAACAACATGAGCATCCAATGTATCCCAAATAAGGACTTAAGAACCAAGTTATGTGCCCGAACTAACAGTTGAGCTGCTTGGGTCTATTCTCGATTCACAAGTGGTGCAATATAACACTATCTAGTGGTTGGGCTCATGAGTGCATCATGAAAAACACATGTTTTAGGTGTTGAGCAAATGCTTGTTGGTCTAAAACATTCCTAACAATATTCAAATTCTGTTTTCTATAATCACCTAATGCAAGGGACCCAATGTATTTCTAAATTAATAAAGATGGTTTTCTTCAAATTCACAAAAGCCCTCTTCATTTGGGAGGTGCGGCATGTGACTATAATAGTTTCAAGCTGCAAAACTATTGTTACAGGTTAAGTGAATTTTCCCTTTTCCTGTATGAAACTGTGCTAGATTCACTTGCTTCACAGCCCCGGTACCATTTTTAAATTCTATGTTCTACAATCTGGTTTGAAAGCAGAGTAAAGATCGGAATTGAAATGAATCCTTAACTGTCAAAAAGCAAGTTAAATGTCACTGTTTCCAAAACCGAGAAGAAATACTCCGAAAAATATTATTTATGTACTTTTAATGTTTGTAGAAAGCGCCCTTTTGATTTAAGTATCTCAACTGTGGACCTATAGCTATTTAACTTGGTGAATCATTTTTAGCCACAGATTCTTGTAGAACACAAAATAAAGCTCCCCACAAGCTCTTGAGACTCTAGCATCAGCCAACTGCTGCTGGAGACGAAGACAACCCATTCTGGTTGAGACCTGTGTGAACTAGCTGTTTAAACCCAGCTCCTCCACCAACTCCTGCTCATCAAACCCAATGCACTGTCTCTCTCTAGCTCGTACTCTCCTCCATGTATTGAAAATGCTACCTCCATTCTCCCTGTGAAAACCTAAAGCACCCATATAAACATGCACTACCTGTAAATGGAGCCCCACAAATAAATGCTTTGATTTCCTCTGTACACTTACAAACTTAAGACTGCAGTCCCAAGCACCCCATGTTATTTGCTTCCATTGAACAAATTACATTAACTCATATGATGGTTGTAATGTGAGAGAAAGGAAATAGAGGTTTGAAAAGTAATGTCCATGGATGGAGTTAACTAGTCAGTCTAGCTGCCAGCCCTCTGAGATGTTACCTTTCGTCACTTGTCCCATTCTGCCATCTTGGGATGGATCCAAATACCTTGCCGTCCTCTGCAGCCTCTGTTGGCTCAGTGGCTAAAAAATTAGCAAGTAACATTATTATTTCCAAATTGACCCTTGTTCTCATAATAGGTCTAGAACCCCCCCATTTCTTTATCTCGTTAAAAGCATGTGCATACTTCTGACAGAAGAAAAAGAGGGTGATGATTTTCCAACAAATGAAACAAGACTATCTCTATTACTTTGGGCTCATAAGGGACAGTAGGATGCTGACAGAGATATTTCATTTGACTACATTGTAATGCACCTTGAACACTCAATAGCAATGAAAAAAGTCACCGACAATATAGCCTACAAGATACCTCCCCTCAGAAACTACACACTGCAGGGAGAGATTTTGAAACCTTATCTCCCAAAGAAATATTTAGCTTGTTAACCTCTGCTGTGCCTGGCCTGTGAAACCGGTGAAGCTCTTGCCCTGGGAAAGAGGGTAGGCAACTTTCCACTCCAATAGACCTGGCTTTAACAACATGGCTCCAGTACACAACTTTTAAAATGCTAGATGAGGGCACAGATGAAGTCTAGTCTGTATGTAGGCCTCCAAGAGAGGATTCCTTATCTAGTTGCACAGACTGATGCACTGCATTCCATTATTGAAGCAGTTGGCACAAGAGTAGTAGAGATAGAGGGGAAAGTTGAGTGACAAAAGAAGCCAAGATTGTATTGCCATTTAAGAAAGGCTGTACAACGCTAGTGCGCAAGCAGAGAATGCAGTAATGCACTGTGACGAGCTGAAAAACTATTCAAGATGGAATCATATCTTTATGTGTGGTCTAGAGGAAGGAGCAGAAGGTTCCGATGTGGAGGTCTTCCTGTAGGGTCTGTTCTCCAATCTCCTTGGAAATTACCAGCACAGGGCAGGCTAGAGAGAGTCCGCCAGGTGGGTAAGCTGAAGCTAAGGAAAACCTGACGACCCAGGGAAGTCCTGACTAAATTCAACAGCTTTAGGGTGAAAGAGGTGATACTTTGAATAGGAAGAATCAAAGAATTACAAATGCTCTCCGTACCATGATCTCGTTCCCACTATTATCTGCCATTACTGAGAAATGGCAAAGACAAAATCAGATGCCGGTGGACAGTTACGTTTGGCATCTGTTTTGATTATCAGAACAATGTGCACCACTTCACAGAAACAAACGTAGCTGCACAGTTTCTTGACATTCAACTGGAAAGTGAAAGTATGAGCTTGACAAATGGTGCTAACATGGGGCAAGAATCATCGCTACTGGGGATTCGGCAGCTCAAAGAAACAAAAACCAGATTGCAGTCTGCAGTGTAGGCATGACACTAGACCTGAGCCAGCTTGGAGACCCTTGGTGTTGAGGTTGGGTGGGTGAAGCACTTTCCTGCAGTCAGTATTAGAGGGACTGCCAGTGGGGTCTGGGAGAATTCCCCCCTGTGGTCTTCAGTATACCAAAACAAAGATGCTGGGCATGGCAGATTGTCACTCATCAGGGCTCTTGTTCATTAGTTCATTATATTTCATCCTAGTTGGGAATATTGTTCAGTTGTGGTGGGAGAGAGTTTGGGGTTTTTATGTTTGCCACAAACAGTCTGCAGCTTGCAGGAAATATCACCATACCTATCCATGGCCAAGTTGGAAGGTGGCCTGAGGAAATTGGACTGTTTTGGACTCTGCCTCTGACATTTAATGCATGCTTAGGACTGTTTCCTTAAACACAAATGGGGTTTGCTTCCTTAAAGAGAGAGTTAAGATAGAGCACTCTCTGGAGGATAGATATTTTATTGCCCTGCAAGATACATAATTGATGCTACATGACAGAAACTGACTTACACTAACAGGTGGCCTGTTTCTCCACAACCTACACAAAACACAATGTCAAGGTATTTGTAGAGCGCACTGCCACCAAGTGGTTTCCTGGCGCTATTACTCATACCGCTGTGGAACCCTTCCTGGCTTTCCCTGTGAAGTGTCCACTCCTGGGCTGCCTTCTTCTTTCACAAATCCCTAACTTTCATACTCCTAGCCACCAACAAGGATAACAAGAGTTGTTTTCGGAGTAAGTGGGTCACTTTAGCTGCAGTCTATGTGCCCAGTGCAGGACAAGAAGGTTTATTTTTTTTGCTTTTTTAACTCCCTACCTTTGCCTAAGGGGTAATAGTTGTAGCTAGAGACTTCTACTTGATTTTGGATGCAGGTGTTGGTTGATACATCAGCTCCCCATTTGGGTGCCTTCTCTAAAAGACTGATATTCAGATGAAGAGAGCTGAGGCTGCTGGATCCCTTATCAATTCTGAAGAGAGATTAGAGAGATAATGCCTTTTCCTCCATGTCCCCCACTGTTACTCATGAACTGATTACGCCTAGGTTAATAACTCATTGATGCTGCTACTTAAGGAAGCCACAATTCACCTAACAATGATCTTGGACATGCCCCTATCTCCTGCAATCTAGATCCTAAAGCGAGCTACACATTTGAGTAGGTGGATATGCTATCCCACTTTATCGAGTGACCCAGTGCGGAGGGAAGAATTACTCGCACATAATGACAAATACCTTCTTTCGAATGTTCCCCTGGAGGTCTGCCTTTGGAAGTTTGCAAAACTGTAATGAGTGGTAAATACTTAGCATTAAAGCACATTTAATGTTATTGAGTGCCCTTGAGAGAGGATGCCAATAGAGAACACTCCGCAGAGCAGGAGTAGAGGTCTGGGTCTCTAGACTCCTCTGAGCAGTAGGAAATGTTCAAAGCAAATGCGGCCTTCTCTTACAAGAAAGTGGGGATGATTTTGTTCTACCTTAAAAAATATGGGTTTATGACCAATCCTATGAGGTCTAACCCATTCTTGCCCGGAAGCAGCATAGACAACAAATGGAAACTGCTTGTATTGAAGTAATTGCATGGTGGAAGGGCCGTCACCCAAGAGGATAAATTAGAGGTCTTCGGTGACTTCTGTGTTTCCCTGTATACAGCTAAATCCCTTTTCGACTTAATCACAATCCCATTACTTAAATCCACACCAATAGCCTCTTGTGCGTCTGAACAGTGCAAACACCTTGCTTTTTCTATCACGACACCTGGAGTACTAGTTAATAGAGAACATTTTTAATAATTTTGTAAAAACAGAAACACAAAATAATATTTTCAGTCAAAGTACAGCTTATTACACTCCCATTGATGTAGTACAATTTCTGTATTCCCCTGGAACGACTGAACCCCAGCCAGTTTCCCCAATCCAGAGCCGGTATGCACTCTATTTAAGGGGAAATGGTCTGAACAACGTGGGCTCAACCTCGTGTTTCCGACCAACGCAAGCCTAACCACGCATATGTCTTAACCACGCATATGTCTTCACAAAGTATATGTGTGGTTAAGGCAATGCACGGTCTAGTTGCTGGGTGGAAGAGGAAGATAGGAATAGGGAGGACGATCTGGTAAGGACATGGTGAGGTAAGTGGTGCTGGGGCCAGGTCTTGAGGGCGGTCGTTTTTTGGGGTGGTGGTAGGTTTTAGGACTCGGGAAGGGGTTGAACTTGTTTATAGGACAGGGAGCAGTTTTAGGGCTCCGCGCAAGAGAGGCTGAATGTCAGGGTAGTTAGCAGCTGTATAGGGAGCGTTTTTAGGGCTCAGGTGGAGGGCTGGGGTGGGATAGTTTTTAGGGTGGGGTGTTTTGGGGCTAAGAATGGGGTGAGTTAGCAGCTGTATAGGGAGCGTTTTTAGGGCTCAGGTGGAGGGCTGGGGTGGGATAGTTTTTAGGGTGGGGGTGTTTTGGGGCTAAGAATGGGGTGAGGGAAAAGTTTCCGTTTACAGGTCAGGGTGCCGTTCTTGACCTCAGGGCGGGGGGGGGGGGGGGGGGGGTGGTCGGGGTAGCTTAGGGATGTAGGGTACAGTTGTTAGGGCTCAGGGCGGCGGGGACCTGGGTTCGGGTCGTTTTTGGAGCAAGGGTTTTCATTTTTTAGACTCCGGAAAGTGAGAAAAAGGACAGTTTACAGGGCAGGGGTATGATCTTTAGCACGCATGTCCCTTTACCGATTCTGTCTTTACCACGAAATTGCGTGGTAAAGACATGCGTGGTAGAGGCATGCGTGGTAAAGACACTGTCCTGGTAGAGACCGCTTGGTATAGGCATGCGTCGTTCAGGCATGTACCATCATACAACCCTATTTAAGGTATCTAAGGAGGTTGATGTGATCTGGAAAGAGAGATGACGTTGTGTTTCAAGTTTCAACCCATTCTGTCATAATCACCAGTTAAGGGTGCACCAACATTGCTCAGTCTGTGGATCCAAGGATATGATTAGGGGTCTTAGTGTTTTGGGCTAATACAAACATTGCGAGTAATTTTATGAATAGTCTAATAGCAGTTTCCAAGAAGTGCTGAGTTTTCCCCTTTCTGTCTTCAAATCATACTTTAGTATCTTGATCATCCTCATTGTCTATATTCTTACTGACAAGTCCACACTGGATAGGGCAAAGATATTTTTCTAATTTGTAGCTATTTCCTGTTTTCAGAGCTAATGCATTAGACGAGTATTCAGTCATTATTTGACACACCTTTCACTTTGCGTGGGTTCAGTCACGGGGACATGATTGGATGAAGGAACCAAGATGTGTAGGAGTTCCAGTGACACTCAAATTGTGATATATAAAATGTTCCTACTTGGTTGTGCTTGCAACTGAATGATGTCACCGTGGGCAACTAATTTGTGCTTCCACCCCGTGGTTCTGTTAGTAGGGGACAAATGTCCTCTTAGTAATGAATATATCCCATGCGATGCCAGTGCAGAATTCAGGCTGCCACTAGCTAAGTCAGTTCAAAGGCAGTCACTGGAACTCTTGCACATCCTGGTTCCTTCATTCAATCACGACCCTGTGACTACCCTTTAATCGGGTATCCCTGTTACCTCATTGTCCTGAAGATAACTAAAAATTTCTACAGTTCGAATCTCTGTTGACCCCAAACCACCCTAATTATCGTTGGCTTAGAAGCTTTTACCATTTTCATTATTTCTCTTGTGTGCATTTATGAACCCATATTGAACGCTGTTGCCAGTACATAAAATTGTCACCTTTTCATTTCTTTGCATCAGACACAGTGCAGGCACATTTGTCTGCTTTTTGCACCTTGTATGCCACATATGTAAAATGTCAAAGTGGTGTACAAATGACTACACTATACGTGTTGTAGCTTTACTTTCGTGGTTTAATTAAAAGCACCCATAAGGCTAAAGTGCATTAGTAGATTATTTGTCAATCAATCAATCATTTGTAAAACGCACTACATACCCGCGAGGGTCTCAAGGCGCGAGAAGGGCGGCTGGGGGGGGGGCGCTACTGATTGAACAGCCAGGTCTTGAGTATCCTTCTGAAGGTCAGCAGGTCTTGGGTCTGACGTAGGCTGAGTGGGAGAAGGCGGCGAGTTGGGAGCAGGATCTCCCACCGGTGGTTGTTCTTCGGATGCGCGGGACGGTGGCGAGTGAGAGGTCGGTGTAGCGTAGCTGGCGGTTGGGGATGTAGAAGGAGAGCAGTCTGTTGAGGTAGGCTGGGCCGGTCTTGTGGAGTGCCTTGTGTGCATGGGTGAGGAGCTTGAAGGATATCCTCCTGTTGACTGGGAGCCAGTGCAGGTTTCTCAGGTGGGGGGTGATGTGGCCGTGGCGTGGTGCGTTGAGGATCAGTCGTGCCGAGGCGTTTTGGATAAGTTGTAGTCATTTGATGAGCTTGGTCGGGGCTCCCGTGTAGAGGGCTTTTCCGTAGTCGAGTCTGCTGCTGAGGAGGGCCTGGGTGACTGTCTTTCTTGTATCTGTCGGGATCCATCTGTAGATCTTCTGGAGCATGTGGAGGGTCTTGAAGCAGTAGGAGGAGACAGCGTTGACTTGCTTGGTCATTGAGAGCGTTGAGTCGAGGACGATTCCCAGGTTGCGTGCGTGGTCGGTGGGTGTCGGGGCTGCCCCCAGTGCCGTCGACCACCAGGAGTCGTCCCAGGCTGAAGGGTTGGAGCCGAGGATGAGGACTTCTGTCTTGTCAGAGTTCATCTTCAGACGACTGGTCTTCATCCAGTCGGCGACAGCCTTCATTCCTCGTGGAGGTTGGCTTTGGCATTGATGGGGTCCTTGGTGAGGAAGAGGATCAGCTGAGTGTTGTCGGCGTAGGAGATTATGTTGAGGTCGTGCTGTCGGGCTACGTGTGCGAGCGGGCCATGTAAATGTTAAACAGCGTCTGGCTGAGGGAGGATCCCTGGGGTAGGCCGCAGATTATCTCGGAGGTTTTGGAATGGAATGGGGGAGGCAGACGCTCTGGGTTCTGCCGGAGAGGAAGGAGGTGGTCCAATCTAGAGCCTTGTCTCGGATCCCTGCGGGGTGGAGGCGTGTGCGTAGTGTGCGGGGCAGACGGTGTCTAAGGCGGCAGAGAGGTCTGGGAGAATGAGTGCTGCGGTACATGCGGAACCCTGACTGGGAAGGGTCCAGGATTCTGTTTTCTTTGAGGTATCGGGTTAGCGGTCTGACTGTTTTCTCGATGACCTTGGCCAGGAAGGGGAGCAGAGATATGGGCCGGAAGTTCTTGAGGTCTCTTGGGTCTGCCTTAGGTTTTTTGAGTAGGGCGTTGATCTCGGCGTGTTTCCAGATCTCTGGGATGGTCGCGGTCTCGAGGGAAAGATTGATGATGTTGTGCAGGTGGGGTGCGATGGAGCTGCTTGCTCTGTTTAACCCCTTCCATGCTGGTGACGAACCCCAGCTGTCATGCACTACGGTGCTCGTGTGCTGATGACGGCTGGGGTTCGTCATGGCCCGCCCATGTTCGTCCGGCGGCCGCACACGGGAAAAATCGCGGCCGCACGGAAGGGGTTAAGATGTGGTGCGGGAATGGGTCTGACGGAGAGCCGGAGTGGATTGTGCGCATGGTCATGATGGTGTCATCGATGCACACGCTGGCCCAGGCTAGCAGGGGGTCGTGGTCGATGGTGTGCGGAAGGTCTGTTGTGTTGCTGTCTGTTGGGGCTGTCTGGGTGTTGAAGCTGTCGTGGATGTCTGATATCTTGCGGTGGAAGAAGGTGGCGAGGGAGTCGCACAGGGCTTTCGACTGTGGGATATTGTTGGTGTTGGAGCTGGGTTTGGAGACTTCCTTCACGATGTAGAAGAGCTCCTTGCTATTATGTGTGTTGTCGAGGCGGTCTTTGAAGAAGGTCCTCTTGGCCGCCCAGATGAGGTGGTGGTGGTTGCGTATGGCGTCCTTGTGTGCTGAGTGGCTGTCCGGAGTTTGTTCACTGTGCCTTTTCTTCTCTAGTTTCCGGCAGGCTTGCTTGGAGGCTAGGAGTTCTGGGGTTAACTAGCTGGCCCTCTTGCTGGTGTCTCTGTGGGAGGGGTTCTTCAGCGGGGCGAGGGTGTTGGTGCAGTCCTCGATCCAGCGTATGAGGCTGTGGGCAGCGACGTCTGTGTTGAAGGGTTCAGTAGGTGGGCTAAGAGCGAGGTTTGTGTGTAGTTGGTCTTTGGTGATTTTGCTCCAGCAGCGGCGGGGGATCTGTTGGGTGCAGTGGTGAGTGGTGGGCTTCTGGAAGGCGAAGTCGATGCAGCCGTGGTCGGTCCAGAGGAGTTTGGTGGTGTGGCTGATGGAGACGTGCGAGCTTGAGAAGACTGGGTCGAGCGTCTGGCCGGCGGAGTGGGTGGGCGTTGTGACGAGTTGCTTCAGTCCGAGGTTGGCAAGGTTATCGATCAGGGTTGTGGAGTTGTTGTCGTTGTTGTTCTCGAGGTGAAAGTTCAGGTCTCCGAGGAGGATGTAGTCGGTGGAGATCAGGGCATGCGTGCTGATCAAGTCGGCGATGGAGTCGCTGAACTGGGGTCGGGGTCCGGGGGGTCGGTAGACGAGGGTGCCTCTGAGGGTGGAGTTAGGGGCTGTGTGGATCTGGAAATGCATGTGTTCGGCGGTGCTGAGCGCGTCGTTGGTGCTAGTCGAGACCCTCATGCTGTTCTTGTGGTCGATGGCGATTCCTCCTCCGACTCCGTTGGTGTAGTCACGGCGGGTGATCTTGTAGCTGTCTGGGATGGCTATGGCGATGTCGGGTGGGAATGAGTCGTTAAACCAGGTCTCTGTCAGGAAGGCGATGTCCGGGAATGTGTTGAACAGGTCCCAGAGCTCGATGGCATACTTGCGTGCGGAGCGGGTGTTCAGTAGTATGCATCAGAGGTGGTTGGGGTCTTTCTTGGCGGGTGGTTCGTCGGCTCTGAGGCTGGTGTAGCTGCAGTTCCGGCAGGTGAAGGGGCTGTGTGTGTGTTTCGAGGCCGCCTTGAAGCAGGTGTGGCTCTGTTCGAAGTTGAGAGCGTGCAGAGTGCTGGCGTCATAGTGGTGGCGTTCGTCGTGGCGGGGGCCAGGGGTTCTGTCGCTGGGCACAGTCCAGGCTCATATGGGGGCAGACGGGCTTGCCTTAGGCGCGCCAGCGGCGCAGCCGCACAGTGGCCGGCATATATGGGGAGGTGGGAGGGAGGAGCAGCTGGGAGGCGGGGGCAGCAAATGGCAGAGGGCGGTCAGGGGGGTGGGGCCGCAGGGGACGCAGCGGCGAGGGCGGTGAGGGACAACGAAGGTAACAGAAGGAAAAAGTGGCACAAAATCGAGGGGAAAAACAAGTGACACAAAAGGCAAGAAGGCACAAAAAACCAGTGAACAGAAGGCAAAAGGGGCACAGAATCGAGGGAAAAACCAGTGGCACAGAGGGCACAAAAAACGAGTGGAACAGAGGGCAGAAGGGCACAAAAAAACGAGTGGAACAGAAGGCAAAAGGGGCACCAAAACAAGGGAAAAACGAGTGGCGCAGAAGGGCACAAAAAACGAGTGGAACAGAAGGCAAAAGGGACACAAAAACGAGTGGCACAGGGCACAAAATAACGAGTGGAACAGAGGGCAGAAGGGCACCAAAAACGAGTGGAACAGAAGGAAAAAGGGGCACAAAAACCAGGGGAAAACGAGTGGCGCAAAAGGGCACAGAAATACCGGAAAAACAAATGGCACAGAGGCAAAATACAGGGGCAGCTAAGAACAGAAGGCAGAACTGGCAGAGCGGCACAGGGGCAGCGAGGGGAACAGAAGGGAAAACCGGGCAGAGAGAGCACAGGGACAGCGAGGGGAACAGAGGGAAGAAAAAGAGGCACGGACCACGTACAGGCATCGGGGGAATACAGACAACAGTAGTCAGACACAACAATGAAAATACAGGCAATACAATAAAAGCAATAAAGCGGAGGATGAACAAACCTACCTACGGCCTACCACTGGCCACCAGGGATGAGGCGCAGGTGGTAGCCTGCGGTTGGTTGAGGGCCTCGAACTTCCTCAGCAGCTGGGGCAGGGAGACACAGGCGGTGCTGTGCAGAGGGGCAGCGACCTACCTGGTGTGGTAACATTTGTATGCTTAAAATATATTTCTTTGCTTATCTACAAAGTTTGTATGAATGAGTTCCAGGTGAACCATTTACTTTTGTGACAGTGAGTGGCATTTTTATCATGCAAAAAAAATCTGTTTAAGTGTAACTTATGAGATGGATAATCATAGGTCAGTACAAGAACAAATTCAAGGCTCTCACCTGTGGAAGGCATGATAGTGTAGGCAACCCAGTCGAGAGATAATTGAGGAGTGGGACACATACAGCGTAACAAGTCTTTCAGGATGTGCTTGATATTAGAAGTTGCACCCCTTGAGTTTGCTACCTTTGCCAGTAAATTTCTCACACGCAATCTTACAGTTGTCAAACATTTTAATAGTCTTTTGTGTAATAGGCCAGAAATCGTAAAACAGCCTCCACTGCTACATTTAGCACAAATGGGCCTTCCTCGAAGGCTGGAGTAAATTTTGCATTAAATCTGAATGAGGTGTGTGGTATTGAGTTCATGGTATTTGCACACTTATTCCCAGATCACTAGATTTGTGTTTAATGGGGTACTTATTTTTTCTTTAGCTGGTCTGTCTGCTTTTTGGTGTCCACTGCAGGTCCCATAGTGACCTACCTGCAAGGGCCCATTTTATATGGGGCCCTATTTTATCAGTATCCCCTCTGGGACCAATCTTGATGCTCTATAGTACATTAAAAAATCTTAACTTCTTAGGCTGCATCATTGGGTTGAACATTGAAGGAGTTTGTGCAATATCAGAGGATGGCCTTTACCCCCAAATAAATCATAGTATTTTCTTTAGGTCATCAGAAAATTGTTTCTATAGGAGATGGGGAAGGGCCTGAAATGATAGGACTTTTGTAGAACATTCAATTTAATTGTGATAGACTCGCCATCCATGACAGGAGAAGCGACAACCACTGTCTGAGGTCTCCATCATGTGCGGAGAGTGTGTTCAGAAGGTTTGGTTACAGACGTCTGATTCTACAGTGGTATTATTTATTCCCAAGTATCTAATGTATCAATCTACCTGGCAAAAGGGAAAAGCGGGCCCCAATTTCACCACCTCTGCCCTAGGAAGCTTGAGATTTGGTATCTCCTGTTTGGAAAGATTAATATTAATCTCTTATCACTCTTTCAAATGTCTCCAACTACCTCATCAGTCTCATGAGGAAGGATGTAGGGGAGGTTAATGTAAGCAGCACATCATCGTTGAAAAGTGAAACTTTATGGACATCTTTGTTAGATGGGATCCTCCGCTACTCCCAATCCCTGCATATACTCTTGTATACGTTTTTGTGAGGTGCTTGATACTAAGGTGAAAGAGTAACTAAAGTTAGGGCCACCCCTTCCTGGAGTCTTCAGTAAATGTTCTAGTGTTTGAGATTCCCTTTTTAAGCCTTACTCTGGGCATGGGGTGGGGTGGGGGGGGGGTTAGGGGTTTTCATGTCTGACAAATATCATAGAAATCAACATGGGGCCGCGTTCATCTCCCCAAGTGAGAAAATGCTAGTTCACCATGATGAAAACCTTCTTCACGTCCAATGAGTCAAAGATCATTGAAATCACTTTCTGTTGACTTTTTTGACACAGTAGACCACTCGCCTAACATTATGTGCTTGGTGCACCATAATCTTAATAAAGCTTGACTGGCCAGGATGAATAATTACAGGTAAAAGTGTTTCTAGACGACATGTCATCTATATTCAGCACTACAATAGTCCTAATTTTGAAAAAGCTTAGGGCTGCTCCAGGCTTAAGAATAAGAAAAATGATCAACTTGCCCATAGTATGTTTGATTGTTTTACTTTCTGTGAAGGTCTTCTAAGACTCAGTCATCAGTCTCGGATCTAAAAGGTTCATGAACATTTTGTACAAATCTACTTGTAGTCCAACTGGGCCCAGAGTCTGACCCAGTTAAAGAGATGTTATGCCTGCCTTTACTTCATCAGCTGTAATCGAAAACTTCAACTGCGGAAGACTTTAGTGAGTGGGGCCCAGCGTAAGTAGTTTCTGTTCTTGATGTGAAGGGTGTCTGCAGTGTACAAGGATCCTTAGTAATCTCTGAAAACAGGGAGTTTGTCCACATCTAATGTGAGAGCCTTGCCAGATAGCACCAGTATTTCGATAACCGGCTTTTTCTATTGTCTGACTGGGCTAACCGAGGGCCTATTATATTGCCCTGGTCATCAACTTTTTTTGTTGAGGCGCAATAGCGCCATGTCTGCTTTGTTAGTCCCCAAGGCATTGAGTTCTCCTTGATGAGCCATGATCTTGCAGAGGAGGAATAATAATGGTAAACACCTATACTCCAACTCCATATTTTTATGCATCCCCCTTCAGTTGTTCCCTTTCTTTGTTGCGTAGTCTTCTTCAATCTGCACATGTCCTACCTTGTGCCTCTTCATATTTCTAAGGTTGCATGTTGCCTTGTAACCACTGAATATCCTAACAAATATCAATGAAAAAGGGTTAAGCCAAATGTTGTAAGAGGTTCTTTTAAATATGGCCAGTGTACCCTATCAAATGTTGTTTCCAGCATCTGTTGAACGCAAGAGTGCAAGTTACTGTGTTCTCCTAATATTACCAATAAAAAGAGGGTTCTCTTTGTTATGTTGTGATGATGTCTACTCTAGATTAACCCTGATTGGTTATGGTCCACTGAGCCGAAATTGAAATGGCTTAATCTTTGTGATAATATAGTAATAATTATCTTGACATCTAAGTTGAGAAGTGAAATTGGTCTGTACGAAGAACGGTGTGAGATCTTGGCCAGGCTTATGTATGGCCGTTATGGATCCTTCCTGCATGGAAGTTCGAATCGCCCGATATCCTTAAATGGCTTGAAGTGATGAGTCAGGAGCAGTGCCAGGGTTTGTCAGAAAGCTTTATAGAAATATGAAGTAAAGCCATCTGGCCCTAGGGCTTTATTAATTTGGAGTCTGGCTTTATTTGTGATTACTTTGTCTGATCTGTAGAGTCTGTTTGGGATTTAGTCAATTTTGGCACTTTAACTCTAGTCCTGAATGTGCAGTAGCAATTTTGTATCGGCTGTGTATAATGTACTGTAATCGTTTCTAAATTCATTACTATATCCGAATCATCTTTTTTTAATGTTCCAGTTTTTATCTGTTTCTGAGATCCGATCTCGGACTAATTTACCTTCATTGTACAGGCAAGTATTTTACCCCATGTGTAGTATATTTGTGTGTTGTGGAGTAGTGCTTATTCAACCCCATGAGTATCCAACATTTTGGCTTGGGCTCTAGTGGTTAATATTTTGCGCCATACTTTTAGAGCCCCTGTTTGTGTATGGATCACTACTACCTCTCTTAATTTCATCCCAAGCTCTTTTTCTCTCTGTTCTTTGCTTTGTTAAGCTGCTATTAATTTGCTTGATGTGTATCATGGAGCACTGTAGTCTCCATTGGCCAATTTTCCTTGCAGCTTTGGGGATCTCAAGTGAGGTTATTAGAGATGCATGATCGGAGAGTATGATAGTACCTATATCACTGAGGAAATTCTGCACAAAATGAGTAATCTAGCCAAGTGTAGGAGTAGTGTGATAGAGAGTAGTATGTAAAATCTGATTATTTGGAATGGACTGTACGCCATGTATTGTAGGCCCATTTCTTTAAGCCATGCCTTCCTATTTTCTTTGTTTGAAGAGAACAATGGTTCAAGGTTGGCTTTACGAGGTCCAGGGCAATGACCCCAGAGGGTTGGTGTGTAATCAATTTAGACTAGAAAATTAATCTTAATTAAACGAATATTTTTCTCAGTGTAAATTGATTACACACCAACCATCTGGGGTCGTTGCTCTGAACCCTTATAAGGCCAACCTTGAACCATTGTTCTCGTCTAACATATTAGAAACCCAGGTTCGCTTTTTGTGGTACCCTTGTTCTCCTAGACTTCCTATTTTCTTTGCCAGCCACTCTGTGCTGATCTTTCCTTTTCGTTGGAGTGTCATACCACCGGGATATCCGTCCATGCAACTTGGCAGATGCTGATCAATACTTGTCTCAGGAAGCTTTCTTGTGCTTTATTTGGTGCATAAATATTGACAAGTGTAAAGGTCAGTGAGTTTTGTGTGATCAGCGGTCATCCTTTGACTTCAAATGCTTTCTCATGTATCTCGCCAGAGAATGTATTTTATATTAAAATTGCGAGCCCTCCTTTTCCCAATCCCTTGTTCGTGCGGCCTGATGAGAGGAACTGTTGCAGGAGCCATTTTTTTTTTTTTTTTTGCGAAACCTTTATTACAGGTAAGACATATACACAGCAGTGTGCCTACAACCCGATGTCAGGGCCGGCTGCAATCAGTACAGTATCAAATAGTGCAGAGTCCTCATTCTACGGCCTGTAGCAATACCATTTGATACAACGCAAAAGTCAGTAATCACCAACTTGTCAGACACAACTCATGTCCTGTCGCCATGGCACATATATCAGAGCACGGTCTCATTTTATGACTTTTCGTTTAAAACCCAACAACGCCCTCCCCCCAACCCCCCACCCAAACTTTCCCGGTTCCTGGTCACAGTAAGATCTTGTGGTACATCTGAGTTGTAAAGCAACACTTAACTTGCCGAAAAGCATAATAGCAAACAAATATGGTGTGTAGCCCCTGACTTTTAGGCCCTGCATGTGTCGTAACTATTGGTTGTCAAAGGGATTGTCGACCCAGTATAACAGTCATGCTCTTAAGGGCCTCCCGCATACTATAGTTCAGGTAATATACATCAGAGTCTCTCACAGTAAGATAGCATATGCCGGCAATCACATAGACCCTCCCCCACCCGCCGACGGCCCCCCACTCTCATTACCAGTGCTGTCATCAGCAGCCAGGGATAACATATACATTGTGTATGGGGTCCATATGTCTGCTGGTCGTGATGCCGCTGGTAAGTCCTCATATTAACAGGTCAGTTGGTCCCTGCAATATGCCATATCCTTCAGCCACAGTAGAACGTCAGGTGCCCTCCTGCCCCCCCACACCATAGCAACTCTCCGTTTAGCTAGCTGTAACGCCAATACAATCAAGCGTCGCACTTTCGCCGGTAGTCCAGAGGCTATTTCCAGCAAACCCAGGCGTATATCCAACACAACCTCAGTTAACGTCATTGTAGTCAGTGCTGCAGTCCCGGCCCCCCAAAAGGCATACACTCTTGCACATCCCCAAGCTAGGTGCACAAAATCAGCATCATCCTCACCGCAACGAACACACTGTGCAGTGGCACGGAGACCGTAACGTAGCAGTTGCACAGGTGTATAATACCACTGATGCACAAATTTGTAATGAAGGAGACGAAAATTACCATTCGCCGCATACCCCCAGTCATGGAGCAACATTCAGTCCACTCTTCATCAGTCAGTGGCTCTGGAAGGCATCCGTCCCATCTGGTCCTAGCCAGCACTGCGCCTCCCCCTTCGTCACCCTGTGCAGCACGGTATAACCTAGAGAGTAGCTTGACCCTATTCGTAGTAGTATAGAGCAACTGCAAGGTACCGAGTGCCGGTGGTTCCTCTGGGTATGTAGGGTATAAGGTATGTATTGCTGCCCTGAGTCTGACGTAGATAAAGGTGGACATAACTGCGTTGGTGGATCTTTCCATCATGGCCTGTAAGGAGAGGAATGATGCCCCGGGGAATAGATTCCCCATGGTATGGAGTCCGGCACCCTGTAGAACCTGCAAGCCCCCAATTTCACCCGACACCGAGATCTCCGAGTGATACAGCAGTGGCATATCAGGGGCGTACAACGGCAGCTTGTTCGCCCGCCTACCCAGCTCCCGCCAAGCATTGGCGGTGGTTTGTACCGTGTCCACTTCTCCCTTCTCGAACACTGAATGAGTATTGACTATCATGGTCCGCAGCGGATTCGGCAGAACTGCACTGGCTTCAAGTGCCACGTGTGGGGTATACGGAGGGGCTGAAAGCCAGTAGGTAGCAAAGTGCGCTTGAGCACATAAGTAATACAATTTCATATCCGGTATAGCAAAACCTCCCAAGTCATATGGCTTAATCAGGACTTCCCACGTCACTCGCGGTTTCTTACCAGCCCAGGTTAAAGTAATCAATAAGGACCGTAGCCTAGCAAAAAAGTGCGATTTTAACGGGAGTAGGATATTAACAAAAAGATACAAAAATTTCGGTAGCACCACCATTTTGATTAGCGATACACGATCAGCCAGGGTAAGAGGCAGCCGGATCCAACGTGCTTCCTGATCCTCCAACTTGGATATAGCCACCCTATAGTTAGCCCTGATAATCTCCTGGCTATCCCGGAGTTAGCCCTGATAATCTCCTGGCTATCCCGGTGCATCCATTCCAAGATAACGCACTGTTTCTGTTGCCCACTCCAGCGGGAATTCTAAGGGAAAGGGGAGAGTAGCATCTGTGAGAGGGAGCATGACAGATTTTTCCCAGTTGATGGAGAGCCCGGAATGATGACCAAAACGGATAAACTCTCCGAGTATAGGTTCAAGATATTGAGCAGGTTCACGCACGTACAGGACCATGTCATCAGCGTACATGGAGACCGCCAAGGACCGAAGAGGGAATTTCAAAGCTGCACCCGCATACCTCTGCCTTAAAATGCAAGCCAGGGGTTCCATCACGATAGCAAATAGTAAAGGCGAAAGCGGTCAGCCCTGTCTCGTCCCTCTTTGCACAGGAAACGAGCCCGAAACATGTCCATTGACCCTCACTCGCGCTATGGGATTAGTGTAAAGAAGGGTTATCAGTGATGTAAAAAAGAAGGGCACCCCCATCCTGTGTAATATTGCCATCATGTATCGCCATGCAACAGAATCGAAGGCCTTTGCGGCGTCGAGCATGACAGCCACTGCAGGTAAGTCCGGTTTGAGCAGATGGAGCACCGCGAACAGTGCCCTCAAATTGTGGGTGGTGGACCGGAGCGGAATAAATCCTGACTGGTCCGGCAGCACCATGACTGGAAGAAGGAATCGCAGCCGGGTCGCCAGCACTTTAGCTATAATTTTGACATCGGTGTTTGAGGGACAGAGGCCGGTATGATTCGCATTTGTTAAGAGGTTTGCCTGGCTTCGGCAGTGCCACAAGCAGTGCTTCTCTCATTGTAGTTGGGAACTGGCCCTGTTCTACCGCTTCCTCCAGCACCATTGCCAAATGCGGAAGCAGAAGATCAACGTATTCTTTATAGAATTCGGATGGTAGCCCATCTGTACCCGCCGCCTTTCCATTTGGAAGGGCTGCTATCGCATCTCTAAACTCCCCCTCCGTGATATGATGCATAAGGAATTCCTGCTGTCCCCTTGATAGCCAGACCAATGCAATGTCTTCTAAATACTGGGCTATATCCCCTTCTTCTGCCGTTTCCTTATATTCATACATTTGTTCATAATATTTGGTAAAACAGTCCAGAATGCCAGCAGTGCTAGTCACGGTGTCCTCCCCATCTTCTATCTCCTGCACAGTACAGTGTCTAGCCCAGGGTTCCCTTATACGATCCGCCAATCCTTTCCCTGGTCTTCCCCCTTCGCCATAGTATCTCGCCCTAGTGCGTTTGGACAGGAACTTCACCTCCTGATCAGCCAATTCATTATATTCTGTAACTTTCGATCTAATGGCAGCTAGCAAGGCCTCATCCGGGCATTCTTCCAATTGACGTTCAAGCCTCGACAAGTCTCGCTCCAGATTAGACATGGAGTCTCTGAGCGACTTGAGGACTCCAGATTGAAGACCAATACACGCCCCACGTACAGTCACTTTGAAGGCCTCCCACACCGTGCACATACTGTCTATTGACCCAACATTCTTAACAAAGAACTCCTCAATGATCCCTCTGAGACGTTCACGCAGCACCTGATCTGTCAAAGTCCCCGGCGATAAACGCCAAGTGAAAGGAGCCGGTGTGTGTGCCGGCAATCGCACCTCCAAGCTTACCGGGGCATGATCTGAAATTGTACGCGGCAGGTGTCTCACATCCATTACCCATCCGCAAACATCTCTGGTCACAAGCCAATAGTCCAATCTGGACCATGTGTCATGGGCCGACGTGTAACAAGTGCCCTCCCGCCTGCCAGGATGTCGCAAACGCCACGCATCCACCAGCCCCAGACCTCTCATCCCCTCACACACCGCGTCAGCCGCTTTCTTTCGCACACCGGGCCTATCTTGTTTTTTGTCCATCTCCCCGTCCAGAGCAACGTTCAAATCCCCACCGCATATCAGCGCCGATGGAGGCAGCATGTAAATTTTGTTCCAAAGCATAACATAAAAGTCAGGATCATCAACATTAGGACCGTATACATTAAGGAGGGTCACCAGAGTACCGCATAGTTTACCATGTGCTATAATATACCGACCATCATCGTCAATCTCTTCGTGCTGGATAACAAACGGTACATTTTTTTTGATCAGGATCATCACACCACGTGCATAGGATGAATAAGTGGTCGCCAGTCGAACACCCGCCCATTGCTTACCCACAGTTTCTGCCGCCCTTCCCCTAAGATGCGTTTCCTGAAGAAACACCACTTGAGCGCCATGCCTGTTCAGGAACGCCAACATTTGTCTAGTTTTTTGTGGACGATTCAACCCTCTGACATTCCAAGTAACACAGGTAAGTTTTCCCCCCCTATCCATGCATCCAATTTTGAGATATGCCCCAAAAACCATAGTACCATCTCAAAGGGCTGCCAAGGGCACATTGCATGCAACACATTATCAACCAAATGTTATTTGGTAGCACCCCGTAAGTCAAACAGTGCATCAACCAGCAGTGCTGCAACCTCTGTACAAACCACCCACTCCTCCCACCATAGACCAGGAACCCCAGCAACCATTCCCTAGAACTCCAGAAATCCTCCGTCCCCCCGCCTCCCATTTCAGCATCCCCAACCTGCCAAAGCTGTCCCCAATCCCCCCCCCCCACAAATCCAACAGTATACATGAAAGAGTGTGGGGATCTCCCATACGAGGGGGCGCAGTGGCACACAACTCCCGCCAGAAAACCAGCGAGAGTGCAGACCGTGTAGATCAGTAGAGCGTCCCATCCCTCCAGCCCCGGCTTCCCAGCATTAAGAATCAGAGCAAGAAAAGGCGCTCAGTATATAACCTCAGAGACACCAATGTTTCTGTTGCGCCTCAATATATCTCTCATTGCACATAGAATATGTCATGGTCAAACAGTATATTGCAATGGCGCATGTCTGCGCGTCTATCGTCACCGTGTAGGCCCACAGAGATACTCAGAGCCCGCAAGATCCAAGTACTAGTAAATGCACCTGCAGGAAGGTCAATGTTCAATGCGTCATTTACACAGTAAATGCTGGCTCCCGCAGGTGATCAGTGTCATGCATCAGAGGTTGCTCCATATATTGCAAGGGAAGTATTGTTAACGGCGAGGGAAGCAGTCTGAACCCGGGCGGTAGCCCACTCCACAGCACTCAGACATGTCCAATTGGATAACAGCTAGAAATGAAGTCCCTAAGCCACCTCTTCCTGCAGGTCTTCCTCTCCATCCTGTCGCATATTCGAGTCTCTTTTGCGTTTTTTCTGTTTCTTTGCGTAGTCCATGGCCGCTTTAGGGGAGGCGGAGATCTTGTTGTCTGCCGGGGGGCCGATACGAAGACGCGCCGGATTCAACATGGCGTACGGAATGTTTTCGGCGCGAAGCAGCTGTTTCACCGCCGCAAATTCTTTGCGCGCCGTTTGCACCGCCACGGTGAAATCAGGATAAAATTCAAGTTTGTTCCCCTGATATTCAATAGTGCCCTTCTCTCTTGCAAGACGCAGTATGACATCCCTGTCTCGATAGTTGAGAATACGGGCGATGATAGGACGCGGTTGCGCCCCAGGCACCGGCCGTTTCGCCAGAGATCGATGAGCCCGCTCCACGATGAAGACTCTAGACAATTGGTCCGAACCAAAGATGTCCACCAGCATGCGCTCCATGAAGTCCTCCATTCGACCTACGTTCGTGGATTCCGGCAGGCCTGTGACGCGTATATTATTGCGCCTCGATCTCCCTTCCAATTCCTCGTTCTTCGCCTGAATCACCGCCAAGACTCTCTCCATGTTGAACACCTTGGTCGTCACCGTGGCCAATCCATCTTCCGTGGCGGACACGCTCTGCTCCACTTCCCCCATTCGTTCATTTTGGCGGTCGAATTGCATCGCCATGTGGTCCAGCCTGTGGTTAACCGCCTCCATGGTGCCTTCAATGGACTGCAGCGTCTTTTGCATCGCCACCAATGTGGCCTCTAAGTTCGGGGTGCACCCAACCGCCCCAGCCGGGTCCGAGTCTGGAGGCCCTTGCGAGGAAGATAGTGCAGTTTTCTTGGTTTCAAATGTGATTTTTGGCTGGTTCCTTTCCGGCCTGCCCATGGCTCCCGTTAATTCCGCGGCCCAGCCCAGGCTCCGCAGTCTGTGGGTAAGCGCAGCCAATGTCCCTCTCAGCGCAGTCACCAGCAGTGCCCAAGGCGTTTGGAAGCCGAAAACCACCTGGCCACCGCCCGTCACCTCCGCGGCCAGCTCCACGTGTAAACCGGTAGTTTCAGCGTCTCAGAGCAGAGTGCTGGCACGAGGCCACTTTCGCCAATGTCTGCCGCAGTTAGCAGTGAGCCTGTAGTCAGCAGCGTTTCTCAGCCCCAGCACGGCGCTGTGTTCCGATTTCCCCCCCCCCCCCGCGTCCCCACCAGCCACAGCTCGCGCAGTGCGGCCCAGCGCCGCCTCCGCAGCCCTGGGCTCACCTAGTTCCCCGCCCCACTCACCGCGACCAGCAGGGCCAGGGTCCAGGCCGCTCAGTCCACAGGCTGTCTCCGCCCGCACCCGATGTCTTCGCCGCCTGCAGCGCGGGCCGTCCCTCTCCGCTGGGAGGAACGTCGAGCAGGGGAGAAGCCGTCAGGCCTGAAGGCGTCCGGCGGGCGCCGATTTCAGAGCCGCTCCAGTCCGTCCTCCGCTCCGGCGCCAAACACCGCCCCACAGATAGCGGCTCACACGGTCGTCCCGGCTCAGGGAAAGCGCCTCTCCTTCCGCTCAGTCTCCTTCGCCATCATTTGCCATCAAGCCAGGCACTGGGAAGCTGGGATATGCAGGATATTAAAGCAGATTTTCAACGGTCTCGACAGAGCCTCACATACGTGCGGCCATCTTGCTCGGCGCCCTCTAGCGCCCCCTGCAGGAGCCATTTATAACTAAGTAAACACCAATCTTTTTCCAATACGTGTATTTTATGAACACAGCAAATGTCACATACTGATTAATGCAGTTGAGGTGGGTCGGTTAGCAGCTTAGTGTGGGTATAAAAACGAATGATTTTCAGCCCAGGTTTTTTTTTTTAACGGGGGGTCACATATCTTCTAGTAACAGTGCGGCCTTTAGTGGTTAAGAGTGCCTCTTCTGGTAACACTTTAAAATCTATCTCACTATTGGTTTCCTTGCCCTTCATGCTTCTAGAATGCATGTCTTAATAGACCCTGTCTTCCTGGGAAACAATTAAACAACCCAAATTTACCATCCACAACTATCATTCTATATAAAGTCTTATCCTCCTAGGATCTACCCAGATTGGAGCACAGCACTTGACTCTCATCCACAGCAACCCATATTCACGCTCTCTCACCTATCCCCCCCTTCAAACCCTACTCAAGTACCTGTGCGTTTGGACCCTTGCCACTCCTAGCGAGATGATTGAGAAAAAACTTTGCCATTTGCCTGGAATGCTGTGTTTCATCATTGTTCGGCATCTCTCAGTGGGGTAGCTGTGTCCTATTGTTCTCTTTCAGCGTATCCAATATTGCTCATCTTTCTTGTGCCATTGTGGCAGAGTCCGGTTTTGAGTCTCTCCTATTTTGTCACCCTTCTTCAGATGCTGCCGCTAAGTGCTTTGCCAATATCTCTTTGAGAGTAGTTTCCGCATGGTTGGCAGACGATCATGCTATATCAAACAAATCATTCGCTTCTGATCGTTTTCTGATTTGTCTTAACTGGCCTGCACATGTGAAGATCAAACAAAAGGAGTGGCCCTTCTGTACCTGAAAACTTTGGCCGTAAGGAGTCTGTGATGGGTCGTGAATCTCTTCATTTTTGTGGTATGCCATAAATCCCTTCTTGTTGGGCAGTGGTCAAGGACAAGTCTTATTTTAGAGAAAGTTTATGGCCCTTTAATATTACAGTCCCTTTGGAACTGGTAGCCTCCAAAATATTTTCTTGAAACTTGAACTCATAGACACACATTAGGATTACGACAGCCCCTTTCTTTTCCCGGTTGTGTTATGCCCACTCTGGGTTCTGTCCAAATGATGTCTTTAAGGTCTGTGGTTGGTTGGCAAGATCTGTTTAAATAAAAAGTATTTCAATGTAGGATTCTGTGTCTTTTTTGTGGGCCCCTGGTTCTAATATTACTACTTCTGTAATAGTATTTGGGATCTTTTAGATGTGCCTTTAGATCTAGGTTCTCTTCCTGATGAGTATTATTTTTTATTTGTGGGCTTCTATTTCTTCTTCTTTTGCATCCCTTGTGTCATTTGGGGTGGAAACTTTGTTGCCCAGATCGGCTAGGCCATGCTGGAATTTGTGACGTTCTTTTGAGACCTCTGCCCTCAGTGTGAAGAAGTCTTCCCTCAATCTGCGGAATAGTTTTTCTCTAAATGCTCTGGTAATAGGGACGTCTTTTCCTGTGGATGTGTTAGGCCTGGCAAAGCAGGGGATTTGAGAACTCTCATTTAAGTTGGGTGGAGGTGTCGATTTTTGTAGCTTCATGGCAATGTCCTTTTTGTGCTACCCGGTCGCCATTTGGGATTATCCTTGACTTTAGGTCCAAAGTAAGGGAAAACCAGACACTCCCCCAGAACTACCTTTATTTGAGTCACAGTTTCAGGGCCTTTTAAGTTGAGTAAATGTACACTTGTAAAGCGCACAGCTTTCCCCGCAACGGGGCGTCCCGGCGCTGTATAACGCTGTGGAACCCTTCCTGGCTCTCCCTGTGAGATGCCCCTCCTGGGCACCCCCAAGCTGAAGCCAGGCATCCCAGTGTTGTTGGGGCCGTTTGGAGATTAAGCAAGCTATTGCCCAGAGTTGCAGCGTGGGACCCATGATTAGAGTAGGCGCTGAGGCGAGAATTATCGAGTCAGCGGACATTGAGCCCAAGACCCTGCCGCGTCGGGAATTGAACCCTGGTCCCGGGCCTGATCTCTGCTTCAGAGTCTGCCGCTTCTAACCAGTGAGCCACACAAGTTCTATAGGTACAGACTTTCTTCAGTGTGACCTTGACCTCCTTTCGGTGTGCTCTCAGTCTCTTACTTAAGGGGGAGACTGAAATGTGTTTAGTGCATGTGTTATATTTTGATAGAGGCTTCCTTAATCTTCCCCTATATTGGAATCTCTTGGCTGCTCTCTGTGGCCCTTTTCATATTTTGCTCAGTTGGATGTTCATGTGTGGGCAGTTGTGACCGACGTGGTGTGGCAGGTTGGTGTGGAGTGGACTTGGGGATGTTCTTTCAAGGTGTATACTGCTCCTGAGAGTCTCGACCGGGGATCCATGGCAAGCTGGTCTCAAGGCGTGCAAGTTTATAGGGGTACTTTCTTTTGCCTACTGAGCAGCAGTGGATCTGAAGTTTGTGCCTTTCTTTCTCCGCTGCTAATTGCTTTTTGAGGTTATCCCCAGCCTCTTTCCTCACCTCAGCATTGGGCCTCTTTTATTGACCCCTGTATTCATGGGCCCTCAACCATCGATCATCGAGCCAGGCAGAGATTCTGAGCACTCCAGCCAACTCAGTCTTTATAGGTCCAGCCTACTGAACAGTGCATGCTCTGTTGCAAGACCTATTGTGGGCTCATCAATAATATTCAGTGGTTTGGAACCCTCCCATTGGTTGACTTCTTGGTCACACTCATTTGCCTGCTTCTTATTCGTGTCCCAACTTATCTAGTGTTTGTCCCTGCCATGGGGCATAGCCATTTTTACCATCTCTTTTGATTGTCTGGCTTCTGTGCGTCCACGTTTGCTTTTCAACATTTTTTTTTCGGGTTGAACAGTCTATGGGAGTGCATGTGTTTTCCAGCTGTCTCCCTTGTGTACCTCCCCCCCATGCACTCCTTGTTGCTGTCTGCCAACTGTGTGCGTCTCCCTGCTCTTGTTGCACTCGCCCTTGTATATTCACCCTCCCCGCTTTCTCATCCATATGTTTCTCCTTGCCAGCACCAGGTTGCTCTCTTACTCATAGCTTCTCCTGCCCACCCCTTCCCTACGTGTTGCTTCCCCCCACTCATGGCCCTTTTCTCTTTTGTCCGTTGCTGCTTCTGCCCACCCTCTGCTGCTTCTGTCCCAACCGGCCACCTGTGTTGCTCCCTCCCAGCCCCCCAACCCCTTATGTTGCTTCCCCCAACTCCAGCACTCTGTATTGCTCCCACCCAACCATGCTTCCAAAAAACACTTTTGCCCTTTTCCTTTTTTTCTTTACTAATCCAAATCAATAAATTAAAAAAATGCTCTCGTCATTTTGTAGGTGCGCCTACACAGTGATGCAACCGCCACATCATGACATAGTTCCTTTTTTGGGGGGATTTGTGTTTTTTTCTCCTATGCATCAAAGCATTAGGTATGCCGTACAGCAAGGCTAAAACCATTGGAAAAGCCAATAGGTCTCAAATTTACAACTATTGATTTTGCAGTCACCCCCTCCGGTCTCAGAAGTCTGAATCAGTAGGTACCCACACACATCTGTGTCCCATCTTCTATGATGCCCAACACGCTTTTGTCTGCGTGCAGGGCCTGGTCTCATTTCAAACCCTATGAACCAGCTTCTTTTTGTGATTGTCTTCCTGGGGTCTGGTTTGCTGTCAGTCGATGGGTCCCATCCTCTGGGAAGTCCTGCCACCAGTCACAATGCTCTGTGAAGTTGCGCTGCACGGGTCGCCTTAACATTTTGTTGGTGATTTGACTAGAGAGACATTGTTATTTCAAAATCTATTGACTGTGAGAAAACAATTCTGTCTCTTCATTTCAAATGAATGTGTTTTCTCTTTTTTTTTTCACTACTTTATAATTCTTTTTTGGAGATCTATAGAGGTGCATATTCTGTTTCTATAATCATCGATATCTGATAGAGACTTCTAGCTGCAGATTCCTTACCTGTGAATTTCCCAGGTATCAGGTTGGATCTGGAAACTTTTGCGTGAGCAGTACCCCTGCACGCCATCGGGTGACTCCATTCAGCTACGAGTGACCTCATCGACATCGTTAGCGTTGGTTATTACGTCGCAGTCACCTACATAGATGCCACCCAGGCGCACAGACGACAGTTCTTTTCTTTCTGCTCCAGTTAAGCACTGATCCGAGGAGCTACCCCGCTGTCTATTTTTGACAGTCTTTTGTCTACAAAATATTTTTCTTGTGCGTCGAGGATATCATCTAGACGTACAGGGTTCCACCTGTGGGGTGCCAGTCACTGTGCCATGTCGATAACAGACCCCCACCTCATCTGCTTGTGGTGACTTGAGCGCGACCATGACATGGAGTCGTGCTCAGATTGCCGGGCCATGCAGGAGCGATCTTTGAAGCTTCTTGTCGCCGGACATTCAACACCATTGAGTGTGACTCCTCTGAGATCCCAGTACCGTTCAAGGAAGATAAGGTCCCGGGACTGCTCCAAGAGCCCCAAGTCCTCTTCTTCACATTAGAGGTCCTCAGAACACTTGGGGAAGAGGCATAAAAAGAAGTTGTTGTCCAAACAGACTTCGACTTCATCACCTCGGTCAATAAGACAGGTAAGGAGTATAGACGCTCTAGGCATAGTTCGGCGAAACCAGAGCCACGTTCAACTCTGCGCCTTCCCCATTTCTGAGAGCCGGAGCTACCCCTACACAAATTAAGGAATTCTATGAGGCCTTGCGCTGTGTATTTGAGTGAGCAGACCCTCAAGCTAACAGGTAAGCCTTTGGTCCCCTCGGGATGGAGGAGGCCCCAAGAGGTACTACACCTGCGTCTCCTGTCCTGGCATGGTCTTATGGATCCAAGTCCACGCTGGTCATGCCAACGTGACTTTCCCCGATGCTAGTCTCGAAGTCGATGCCTCCGGCGGCGCCAGCTCCATTCTGATACCAGACAACTTGGATCAACATCGGTTGATATCGACTTCGGTGCAGGTGGAGCCTATAGGTTCTATGTCATTTCCTGTTCCTTTTTTAGGAAGTTTCAGGCATGGGCGAGGATTGGGAGGGGTCCATTGACCCTTTAGAACAATAGCTAGGCGTTCCTGTGGAACACTGGTATGCTCTCTCCACCTGGTGTGGCTACGGAGGAGGGGGACATCTTATGCCATAGTGGCAAGGAGGGCTGCTGAGATCCTTGGCCTGGAGCCGCTCCCTTTGTAGGTCAGGACTAATCTCATCACTGAAGTGTTTCAGTCTGGGGCTTCCTCGTCAGAACCCCTTTTGTCCTCTAATGAAGCACTGACAGATGTCCTTCTAGGCATGTGGTCCAAGCCTAGCACAGGGGCTCCTGTGAATAGGACAATTGCACGCCACCATCACACTGCACCGGGCGACCCAAGGTTCATCAGGCAACATCCTCCCCAGAGAGCTTGGTGGTCCAGGCTTCAACGTCCCATGGCACATTCCCTTCCGTTTTTCTGGATAGAGAATCCAAGAGACTGGACGCACTTGGGAAGATGTTTTCTTCTGCCAGCCTGGCCTTGCAGTCGGTGAATTCTGCAAGCTTATTGGGCTGTTTCTTGCACACCCTTTTGGAAACAATTGCACAATGGCTGCCACAAGCCCCGGAGGAGGCCCAGGATATGCTCTCCTATGCACTGAAAGAAGGGAAAGATGCCCTGGCAGCAGCATCCTTCAACCATTCCCAGTTTGGTTCTTCAATGCCATGTAAGTCAAGTGGGAGGGAGAATTCAACACCATGTCTTCCACTGGAGGTCCATAACATCGGACAAATGGGTTTTGCAGATCATTCAGGAAGGCAACTCTCTTCCCTTTCCTTCTTTTCCTCCTTCTTTACCGCCAACTCAAGAACCGCTGACAGAGGATCATCTAATATTATTCCGAGAAGAAGTTACAGCTCTCCTGGCCAAGGTAGCTAATGAAAAGGTTCTGATTTCAGAAGTAGGCAGTGGTTGCTACGCCCGCTACTTTATGATACCGAAAAAGAACAAACGATTGCATCCCATTTTGGACCTCAAACCATCAATCTCTTCCTCAAAAACGAGAAATTCAAGAGACTCATGTTGGCTCAGGTCTTGTTTGGCCTAGACCAAAGACACTGTCTGAAAGCTTTGGACTTGCAGGATGCGTATTTTCACATTCCCATCCTGCCTGCCCACAGGTATTACCTGCAGTTCAAAGTAGGCCACAAGCACTTTCAATTCACTGTGCTTCCATTTGGTCTTACCAGCACCCCTTGGGTATTCACCAAGGTGATGGGGGTGGTTGCAGCTCATCTGCGCAGGTTAGGTGTTTCAGTCATTCGCTGTTGAAGGTGGCTTTGCTCCAGGCTGTCGTCTCTCACCTCCGAACTACGGCGGACCTTCTGCATTCGCTGGTTTTCTCTATAAACGTGCCAAAGTCACACCGGACTCCTTCTCAGACGCTCCTTTTAATCTGAGCTGTTCTGGACACAGTGCAGTTTTGGGCATATCCTCCTGAGCAGTGAGTCCAGAACATTCAGGCTGTGATACCAATGTTTTAACCTCTTTCCTGGATTGGCGTGAGAATGACTGAGGTTGCTGGGACTCATGGCTTCCGGCATTCTGTTAGTAAATCACGCCAGATGGCGTATGCGGACTCTGCAGTGGGAACTAAAGTTCTAGTGGGCGCAGCATCAGGGGAATCTTGCCAATGTGGTCCAAATCTCAGCGGGAACTGCAAAAGAAAGACTTGAAGTGGTGGTTGACGAACCGTGATTGAGTGACAGGCAGACCCCTCTCCCTTCCTCAACCAGTTCTCACAGTAGTGACAGATGCGTCGCTCCTGGGATGGGGCAGCTATCTAAGAGAGGTGGAGATTAGAGGACACTGGCCTCCGGCGGGGTCGCTGCTCCACATCAGTTTGTTGGCGCTTCGGGCGATCTGACCGGCGTTGATAGCATTTCTTCCCTCTGTAAAGCGGAAGTTCATGGACAACACCACTGTCATGTGGTACTGCAATAAGCAAGGCGGGGTGGGATCGTGGACCCTTTGTCAAGAGGCTCTGTGTCTCTGGACATGACTGGAACAGCTGGACATAACCCCGGTGGTTCAACACCTGACAGGTTCACTGAACACCAGGGTGGACAAACTCAGCCGTCGATACTTAGTGGATCACGAATGGTGCATCCAGTCTGAGGTGGCGCAAGGTCCCTTTCAGTAGCGGGGAAAGCCTTGGTTAGATTGGTTCACCTTCGAAGGGAAAGCCCAATGTCAGCAGTTTTGCACACTGGAGTTTCCTAGGCGACTGTCACTCAGTGACTCATTTCATCGCAAGTGGAACCCAGGCCTCCTGTGCGCCTTTCCGCCACTACCACTTCTGGCCAAAGTTCTCAAGAACGACTGGGCCCAAGTCCTCCTTTTTTTTAAAACTATTTTTTGTGTGAATTTGTTTATTGAGTTTTAACATTTCAGGTACAATTTAACCGAGCTTCTTATTTAGAATAACATGTCATGTCATTCTGTTTTCGTCTGACTGGGATCCTGCTAATCAGGACCCTAGTCTATGTGCTTCCTCCCTAAATGTGGGCTATGGCGAGTACTTATGTATCGCCCAGATTGGCTACTGGTGTACCCTGGTAAGTCCCTACTATATGGTACCCAGGGCATAGGTACACTAAGGGTCCCCCATGGGCGGACGCATGTATTATGCCACCCATAGGAGACTACTCAAATTGTGACTACAGGCCTGCCATTGCAGCTTGTGTAAGCTGGTGCTAGCACCACTTACGACAGATATCAAGTTTTCTTATTTCTGAGGTCACTACACTCAAAACCTACAAGTCCCCCCTAAGGCATGCCTTTCAATCCTGAAGGGAGGGTGCTCGGTTAGAAGTTTAAAGGTGCCCCTGTATGAGCAGGAAACCCTACAATTCCTGGAGTCCATTCTCCAGGCATTGTAAGTGCATCAGTCATCACAATACATATAGTGGGCATGCGCCATTACGCGATGGCTAACTCTAAACTGGCTATAATGAACCCAGTCATGTTTGGTATCAAACATGTTGGAATCATACCTCAACACCGTAAATGGTGTTGAGGTATGATTCCATGCACTGTGGGTCTCCTCCAGGAAGCCCTCCGTGCTCCCGGTACCAGTCTCCCAGAGTCTGACAGCAAGCTATGGTTGCGGCCGACCACAGACACAATTCCACCCTGCTGCTGCTGAGCCAAGCTCAAACAGGGGAAGATAGTGTGAGAAGTTAGCCTGGCATATGATGTCCACTATTCTAGTGGGTACCTTGCACCAGTCTAATCGACGCTTATTGATGGTGGTTGTAAAGTCAACCTTATAGACAAGCTATCCTAGTGGTAGCATGGACCAGCAGTCATAGGTTAAGACTTCATAGAGCATGTGAAGCAAGCTGTTTTACCAATTCTAATCCCTTGAGTACCAAATGAAAGGACACCACACAAGGTGTATATCAAATATATATGTATTTATTTCTAAAACAACCCCTCTGCACTCTTAATGAGGTCAGAGGTAAAAGTACATCACATTTTACTCAATTAGCATACGATAAGTTGCACAAATAGTTATGCCCTAGGGGCCTCACAAACCATATACTAAGGAAGTGGTATAAGAACCACGTGAGAGTTAGACAGGAGGCCTAGGGCCTGTAGAATCGCTGGGACTACACTAAACAACCAAAGGTTGTAGGCCCACGGGAGACGCGTGCAGTGTCTAAACACAGTCATGCGTTACCATTGACTTATAATGGGAAAACAAAGAAGTTACAAACTTACTGTTTAAGGACACTTCCAGATGGACTAGGATGGAACCCTTTTAAACTACGACACTTCGAGAGTCAAGACCCACGGGAGCACCGGAGCACTCGTGTTACCTCACCCAGGGAAGCCGGGTGCATAGGTGTCTTTTCCTGTTCGGTTTCGTTGTCGTTTTCTATGGAGATCTGCAAAGACGTGCTGCAGGCGACTAGAGGAAAAGTAACATACAAGGGTGGATCGGCGATGTGAAGAACCTGAAAGCAGAGGGGACAGAGTATGGGTCACTAGCCAGTGACCAGGAAGGAACCAGGCGATGTTGCGTGCTTGAAGGTGAAGAAGGTGAGTTTGTCTCTTCAGCCACGGGGTTCAGTAGGCATCGACGATGACCAGGTGCTGGATTTGAGCTGTCCCACGAAGGATCTAGTTGACTGCGGTGTCGGTATCCGGATTGGACCCAACAAGCCTTGGCATCCGCAACCTACGCAGGATGTCGAGATTGGCTCTGTTGCAGACCAGCAAGGTCTGTGGCGCTTCTCCTTTGAAGGGAAGCTGGAGCAAGCCTGTAGCAACCAGGAAAGAAGTTTATTTCAAAAGAAAAGGCTTCAGGGGGCTCACTAGCCAACGGGCAAGAAACCGGGAAGACGTGTCGAGCTGAAATGCAAGAACAGGCCCCACGCTGCACTCTTGGAGTGTGGAGGGCTGAGCTTCGGTGCAAATGGTGCTCGACTCTGGGGCTTCTCGTACCCCAATGCACAACTGCGAAGGTACATCAGTAGTCGAGCAGTTAGCAAAATGCAGGATGTCCAGGGTGTCCGGTCCCACATCTCCCATGTCCGCCACGGGTCTCAGCTTTGCTGTGGATGTGGGTCGGCGTTGGAGAAGTCTGAGAGTCCAGTTCCTGTGTCGCTGAGTCTTCGTGTTCCGGCGGGTGCGTCGACAAAGAAGACCGGCAAGTTACTGGTGGTGCCTGTTTGCACAGGGTGGTCACTCCTTGACCACAAGGGAGATGTCTTCCATCTTCTAGTCAGAATAGAATGTCGAAGGTCCAAGCGTTCTGAATCAAAGTTTCTTTCCAGGATAATCTAAAGTCCTGGGGACACAGGTCCTATACTTATACTAAGCTAAGGGGCTGGATTACCTGCCTAGAGCCCTCCTATGGGTGGACCTGGGAAGGGGGTGGTTACACCCCTTTCCCTTTATCCAGTTTCGCGCCAGAGCTGGGGCTGGAGTGCCCCAGCAACTGGGTTGAACCGGGCTATGCATGGAGCACCTTGTGTGCCCCAGGCAGTGTCTCAAAAAGCATCTGCTGATGCAGCCCTCCCTGTCCCACTAGACATCTGCCTGTCTGGGGAGGTGCTGGCACATCCCTGGACAGGAAACCTATTGTCCAGGCCTCCCCTGCCTGAGTTTCGTCCAGCAGCAGGAGGTCAGACTTGTGTCTGTGGCAGCAGCATCGATTTTGTGATGCTGGGGCTCTGTTTAACTTTAACCGGGTAAAGTAGTAACAAACATGTCTTTTCCCTCTAGAAGGGTGGAATGCTACCCCCGCCGTCAGAATTCGCGCGGGGGGGGGGGGGGGGTAGTATTCCAAAGTGTCTGAAACCTTACACAACATGTTTTGATAAAGCCAAACCAAAGTTAGCATTAACCGTGAGGATTATAATGCACTTAAGAGTATATGGTATGGCTATATCATAGAACAGCTATAAGGAGATGGTTGCGAAGGCTGCAGAGGGGCTCAGCTCATGCTAGGGCACCCTCTCACATAAAATCAAGCACTCTGCCTCCAGGATTGTCGAGCCATACCATAGGAGTGACTTGTAGGTGCATATGTGTCTATATACAAGGTAGATATAGGTATACTATATCTAAGTAAGGGGTGATTACACCACCTTACCCAAGTGATCAGCCTGTGGTGTCAGTTTGGAGGGCCAGCCAGGGGTGGCAAAATACATGCTGCAGCCCCTGGTAGGTCTTGGATGCACTTATGCCCTGGGTACCTATGGTACACTATACAGGGGCTCACAAAGGTGACACAATACCCAATCTGGTATGTATCTAAAACACATGGTATTAATTTAGAGAGAGAACAGCTGGGCTGTGGGTCTGATTAGCAGGCCCACAGCCACACTTAAGTCGAAAAACCAGAAAATCACAGCAAAAGTAGGGGTGACCATAGGAAGCAGACCCTACTATCCTACAGGTAGGACAACAGGTTTCCTGTCACAGGGAGGTATGACCACCTCCCAGACAGGACTTGGTGTATTGGGCCTGGGTGTGGGCGCTTGCCAGTGCCACTAGACTGCTTTGAAGGGCACATTTGGTGCCCTCCTTGCATACTCCAGGTGGAACCATTTCAGGGAACTGTTGGCTCCCGCTCTGACGTGAAACTGGACAAAGGACATGGGAGTATCCTCCCCACAGTCCAGCCTCTTCTTTGGGAGGGACCCCTAAATCGTCCCAACCGTTTCTTTAGGGTACCTAAGGGCTTACCTGTGGTTAGTTCTTTAGATTCGTTGTGGGACAAGATTCAGATCCAAAACCACTTTATCTTCAACCTTCTGGGCACTTTGAACTTCGCTTTGGGAACCGAGACTGCAACTGGAAGACTCCTGCTGCTCCCAGTCTTGTCGCCCTGCCAGATTCAAAAGAATCTCCCTTGGAGTGAAGGAGTCACTCACCTGCAGGCATTGCAATAAAGCTGGCCGGTCTGCTGTTCCTGAGCTCCCAAGGACTCCGAAAGATTCAGAAACACAGGTGTTGGTTCTGCAACTCCCTTGAGCCCTGCATTGTCTTCACAGCAAGTTTGAAGCCAGTATCCCTCGTCTGCACCGCTGGAGCCATACCCCTGTGCACTGCGTCGACTTGTCGTTGCTAAGACTTGTTGACTCTCTTCTCCAGAGATCTTCGGGCTCCAAGAAGCTCCAGCCTCTCTTGCTACCAACATCTTCGTCCTCACTCCATCCTCTGCACCATGGGCCTGCATCATTGGTGAACTGTTCGAGGTCCTCTTGCAACTCCTGTGCCTCTGGCCTGTGGGTCCTCTTGAGGGTCTTCTTTGGCTCCTGTGGGCTCCCCTACTTGCTTGGGCCTATTACTTACTTGCACTTGGTGAGTTCCTTGGACATTGCTGGTCCACAACACTGCACCTTTTTCGTCTGCCACGTTTGTTGCCTCTGCCAAGACTTGTTGGTGCTCCCGCCGGACACCAACCCCCTGACTCGTGACATCCGTGGGACAGCTCGGGAACGGCTCCTGGACTTACACAGGGTCGCCTGGTCCGCACAGCTACAGTGCCATGGTCACAGTCAACTCTCCTGCAGCTTCCGACCTCGTTTTGCATTTGTCTTCCGTGCCTCCTGGTCACTCCTGATTGGCATAGACTATGTCCCCTTAGCTTACAGGTACCTCTCTTCCTGAATTTACCCTTGGATTCCACTGGACTCTTTCACCTTCTTCAACAGAGGCATACTGAAGTCTTCCATTGTGGTCTACGGCAGATTCCGACTCCACTTAACACCTATGCACCCAGTTTCCCTGATGCAGGTATCCTGGTTCCCGGGGTATCTATGGGTGGGGTGACTCTTCAACCTTCCATCTTCCCCAGGGTTTCTTCTGGGTCCTTTTGCTTGAAAACTGTGACTTCCCCATTGACTTGTATTGAGCATGCAGTCGTGTTTCCACTCTGCACACGGCCTCCGTGGGGTTCCTGGGTACTTACCTCTCGTAGTTCCCTGGTTCTCAGGCTCTTCGAAGTCTTCTGGGTCGAGTCTTGTCGTGGGTCGCATTCCACTTTCTTGGTATAGGGTTTGGTCTCCCCTGGACACCTCTGTGTATTTGTGGTACTTACGTGTTCTATTACTGAAGTATTGTGATTATATCTCCGGGGAAAGAGATATTACAATGTGTTTGTGAGTGTTTATAATAAATATTTTTAGAACTACAGTATTTGGTTCTTTTTCACTTAACCTACACTATATGATTAGTACTGATAAAACAAGCTGCTACATACTCCTTCTGGACTAAGCCTGAGGGCTGCTCTCCACAGCTACCACTTAGAGAGCTTTCTAAGGTTGTCTAAGACCACTCATCCGCACGTCCCACTGCAATTTAAGAATCACATGAATCACATTATGATCTTTCCAGGCTATACCCAGGAAGTACGAACTAGAAAGAGATCCTTCCAACAAAGTGAAATTGGTACTATGAAAACAGAACTTGCAGTGGTGATCTTTCCTGCCAGACTTCAAATCCACTAACATAAAGTTATATTTTAAAGAAAACAGTGAACCAGTTACATTGAGGGTGATATGTGAAGCCTACAAAACAATCATGCCATGACTCCTGATCTCACATACAATGGGGAAAAAGAAAGAAAGAGCAAGTGAGGTGAAGGAGTTGGAAGAAAGATTGCATAGATGGGAATCAGAAAATATTAAACAGTCCACTCCTGATCCCTTCCATGAAATAATTCTAGACAGGAAACAAGAAAAACCATTAGTAGAGGGAACAGCCCAAGCACAGTCTAGAGCAAAACAACATCAACTGTACGAAGTAGTAGTTAAAGGTTGTCAAATTGCTGGTTTGGCTCACAAGACGAGAGGAAGGAGAAAGGGGGATGTCTAAGATGGAAACCGAGGAGGGGAGTACTAGTTGGCAAAGCAGATGAGAGCCCAAACCTTTGTGACACACCTTGCTATGGACCAATCTGGGGAAGCTAAGTCTTTGGGGGATATTTGCGCATTTGTTAAGAATGTACCCACCCAAGTTCTGGCTCGTGAAGATAGGGAATCATTAGACTAAGATTTGGGGAGAAAGAATTTAAGAAGGCGATTCAACACCATAATAGGGCGAAGACCCCAGGGCCAAATGGCTTTCCTCCAGAATAATTCAAATGTTGGGGGGAGACTAAGAGGGCTCCGGGCCATACTATATGAGGTAAGAGGCCCTTCCTGTTTGCAAACTTTCCGAAAATTAAGATTTGTTCGGTGTGCCTATCCTGGGTACGTTTGCTATATGTAAGACCCGTGGCTAGAGTTTGAGTAAATGGCGCAGTGTTAGGAGAGTTTAGCTTGGGGGGAACTTGGCAAGGGTCTCCACAACCCCACTCCTGTTTGCCTTGGCATCAGAACCCCTGGCGGGTTGGGTGAGGACTGATGCTCATATTCAGGGCCTGCATTGAGACCCAGATTGGGGGTATGTGATTTTCCCATATGCAGGTGATATGCATATGTACTTGTGTATTTATGTGACCTTATATCCGACTGAATTTCAGAGGTGGAACTTGGGAAGCATCTTGGAAGAGTACAGGAAAGATGTGGAACAGTGGTGGGGCCACCACATCTCGCTGCTGGGCAGGGTTGTCCTCTACAAAATTGTGACGCTGCCCAAGTTCCTTTTCGTGGTTAGGAGGTCTCGTGTGAATTCTTGTATATGGTGGAAGCCGTGATGGGAACGATTTGTGGAGTGGTGGTACTCCTGGAATAGCACTAGCCAGCCTGTCCATCTACCAGTATGAGCGGAAGCATTACTTCCCTGAACCTACAGTTGTACTACTGGGCTGCCCAATTGTTGGTGGTGAATGGGCCTTTACCGCTGAGTGAGAACCAGCGGTGATAGAATACAGGAATATAATGGAGCCGGAAGGTTATGTACACCAACTGTATAGTAAGAGCAGAACAACTTGGCCATTATCCCAGATAGACCTCATGGTTAAAATATGGAAGAAAGCAACGCAGTGAATAGGGAGGGGTGGTGGGAGGCAGGTGACCTTGGAAACCCTCTTCTGGAAGCCAGACTTTTTAGCAGAGCTTAAGCACCTGGAGAGAAAGAGACAGAGGTATGCTGAGAATATCCAAGCCAGGTGACGTTTGAGCTTGGGGGTGGCAGTACGAGTTAAGGTACAGACAACACTTTTTATACATACAAATGTAACATGCCCTCACAAAACATAGCAACAAATTTGAGGAGGTGGCTGAAGAGACTCCACAAGAATACATGCTGCTGACGGCTCTCTTGGTAAATCATGCAGTTTCTCAGATCTATAGAACAATAATAATGAACAGTCAGCCACCCATAGGGACACTGAAAGACATGCAGAACAGGGGTTTGGGGATCCTTGAGGTGGGAGACTGGGAAGAGGTATGCCGCTACTCCGATGAGGGGGCCATATCAGCAGGGTTCTGCCTTGTGTAGCTTAAAGACAGGACCAGGTATTTCTCCATTGGAAAAATAGATTACAACAAATGTACGAGAGGTTGCAGCCAATGATGGACATTACTTCATCCTTTATGGGGCTGCCTGCAATCAAGTATTTTTATGTGCAAGTCGTAAAGACCTTCTCAAGAGTGACTGGTAAGAGATGGACATCATGTGGCATTAATTGAAGCCAATTGAGACATCAGGAAACGGGAGCAGTTTAGGGACACTGAGGTTAGAAGACTGGACTAAAATATGTATTGGTGTACGCAGGCAGGAAAGACGGCGTACACAGCCTGTGGTTGACCTCGAAAAGCTAGAATAAAATCTGAGGGCAATGAACAGATCATCTCAAAATGGAATGATGATATCTGAGACAGTGGGAGGGGTCCATTGAGATAGTACTAGGAGCTGTAGGTCAGCTAGGTGGAAAGACCCATGTGGGGAGGCTAAAGGGGATATGCGTTATATATTTTGTGCTTGAACGCCCTGGAAGGTTCGGACACCATCCACATCCAATATTACTGTAAGTGGATACTTGACTATAGTGCTCGAAATGTGTCACACTTTGTTTTCAGTTTATCTATCCAATGTTTTGCAAATCTACAGAAAATCTAGTGAAAATAAGTTTTAATAAGAGTTTGTTTAACATCCAGTCATCAGTTGAATTGTTATTCTAACTTTAAAAACTTGATATTGTTAGTTTTAAGGAAATGTTTAATAATTGATCTTTTTTTTTAATTGCATGCTGTATTTGTAATGTTTACATGGACAGGGCATACTAAAGAACTGCATTAAATTGCTGTTGCCTTTTATTTGTTCTTTTCTTTTAGGTACAGCACTTGGGAGCCAGAAGAGAATATTCTGGACTCGCGACTCATTGTGGCCTTTGAGCAAAAGTGAGCCTATATCTTCTCAATGTTTAACATCTGCCTATTACCCTACGCACAATGCCCTGTTACCCGCACTGCTGGCTATTACCCACCTCATGTCATTGACAATGCCAGTATTAGATTGATGCACTTGCCTCTTTACCAGTAGAGCCCTGATATACTCGGTAATGTTAGTGTAAAGATTGTAGCTGTCCCTTGCCTGCACAGCATATGTTACATGCCTGATGTCACTGATAATGTCAATCTTTATGTTGATGCACATTTCCCTGTTACCTACAGTGCCCCAACTCTCAGGCACCTGATGCTCATGGTAATGGCAATAATGAAAATTGATTCACCTATCCTTGAGTTACCTACACAGCCGCCTCTTTTTTTACCCGACGTCACTGGTGTTATCGGACTATATGTTGATGCACCTATCCCTATTACCAGTGTATCCCTATCTCACATCTAACATGCCTGGCCATCATCACCAAATCTTTATTTGGTTATAAATATAACCATCAAAAATCATAATAGCATGATTCATACATGTCAAGGGTATAAAAACAACATTCATTCAATATAAATAAGAACCATAACATTATTTAAAAACAGCGAGTCAAATACTTCATTAAAAAAAGCCAATCCTAAAATGTAAATCCCCCAATAGGAGCAAAAACATTAATTGGGTCTAGAGAGCCTAGATCTCAAAGCAGCTCTTAGAAAGAAGGAGAGAGCAAAAATAGCATGTACATCAGGTAGGAGCTAAAGGAACATAAGAGCCAGTTGAACTTGAGTAAAATCCAACAGTGTCAGTAGTGGAATAATAACCCACCTTCTAGGCACTCTAAAATATTTACAAAACATAAAAAATGAAGGGAGTCCTGAGGAGACATATTGCCGCAGGGCCCCAGAGTACCAGACTGGCTCCATTCACTGGGAAATGCCAGAAGATGGTGCAATAGATTAAATCTAAATCTGGTCAAAATAAATCTATCCCTCTCGTTAGTTACAACGGATAGCTATGGCTCCATAACCTGCACTGTTTTTAAAAGCATATGCCCGCACCATAGGTTTAATCAGCTCTAGCTGTTATCTTTGTAGGTACTTGCGTTGTAGAAACTGAGTCCTTACCCGTTTCAGCTCTGGGGTGGGGTCGGGGGGGGGGGCACAGATAGTGGGGGTTGTAAAATACACCCTCCCTACCTAGACTGATGAAGGCAGCCTTCACTTACTCAATCCAGGGAATTTTCTTCACATGGTCATGTGACAAACAATCAGAAAGAATCTGCTTGTTCGTCTGAGTGCCCTCCCCGGTCCAGAGAACACTTGTCACCTATATACTGTATTCCTAGCTCCTCATGGATAGAAAAGGCCAGGGTACTTTTGGGACCTGCAACATACTTCTCAAAAACATGTTTCAGTAGGCTGAATAGGGTCAGTTTTTTTCGTATAACCCCTTACCTCACTGCCATATATTGCCTTGATGGCACATTTAGCTTGATAAATCTTAGCTAAACCTCTAGGTGGCCTAGAGCCCAACCTATGGGCAAAACTGGCCATTGGCCTGTGGTCTTAAAAAGCTTCTATTTCCTCTCCTCCGTCAAGGGCTTCCAGTTTTTATTCATGGCAAGCACCACCCCAAGGTATGATCAGACCGGGACTTTAGCCAGGATATGATTTTTCACCTTAACCACATGGCTGCTGCGGGGATTTTTGCCCTGTGCTGCAAATTACAATTTTGGTGCTTCTATGACGAGCTGAGCTCGTCATCAGCACACGACACCCGTGGGTGATGACGAGCTGAGCTCGTCATCAGCATCGAAAGGGTTAAAAGTTTTTTATGTGGTGGACTGCCGGCCAACTTCCATAACATGATATGGTAACGTTTATTGCAAGATCCAAATTAGCCATAAAGGGGACAAAGGTGTCCAATAATGGCTGCAGTCCCACAGCTGGCAGTGACATGAGAACTGCATCATCGGCATACAATAAAACCGGAAGCAATCTCATCCCCACCCTTGGTCAGTCACCCTTCATTGAGAGAAGGGCTGTTCCAACTCAATAATATAAAGTGTAAACAAAAAAGGGGCGAGGATACATCCCTGGCGGACTCCCCTGCTAGTACCCAAGGTCTGGGTACAGTTCCCAACCTGAGAATGACTCGCTGAGGTGGGGGCATGCAAATCTGAAAAGAGAAACACAATATTTGGGTCCACCCCATCGCAAGGAGCAGGCCCTACAACTTCCTGCGATTTACTCTGTCAAAAGAGGACATGAGGTTCGTAAATGCCAAGTGAAGTGAATCAGGCAGTGCAACAGTGTACTTATTTATAATTAGATACAAATTCAAACATTGATCCATTGTCGATCTGCCCAGCCTAAAGCTATATTGCACCTCAAAAAATGTCGTTCTCATCTGCCCACATTAGCCCGTTTAAAAGTACTCCCCCCAGGACCTTTACTGATGCGACAACGAAAGAAATTGGTCGATCACACTGGGGGTTGTCCTTGTCCCCCTTCTTAAAAACTGGGACTATTATGGCCGTGGACCAAGAGGGCGGTGCGCCCGCCCTTACAGCAGCATTAAGGACCATTGTCCGGGCAGGGCACAAAATTTGAATATCATCCAAAAACAGAATGGGGGTATACCATCAGGACCCAAAATTATAAATCCTTTAAAAATGTTCTCTCTATTGTTGCTCAGAAGGATGGTGGCATATGGCTGGATCAGTTGCATCAGTAAAATTCTGCTTGTCGATCAACCTCCAGAACAGAGCTATCTTTGCTTTCACAGGATTGTGCTATTTTGTCCCATGCACTCTTGCATAAGGTCAGTTTACAGTTTGCAAGAGCCTTCTTGTATCCCCTCCGACAGGAGACAACTTGATCCCTATCTCTGGGTGCCTGCTTTAAAGCAGCCTTCAATTGACTGAGGGCCTTAAAAGTGTTGCGGTTCAGCCATTTTGTTTCCTGCAAAATATTATTTGTCACAGGAACCTTGAGCAATGCCAACACCTTCTGTGCAATACCAGCAAATGCTAACAAAATGGACCTACTAGGGGAGCATAAATCCAGACACTGCAATCTTTTGCCTCACCCTGCAAAAAGAGACACTTTAAACTGTTGGGTACACCTGAGACAATCTGAGCCTTCTTCCTTGATCACACACTGAGAGTCTCCGTCCGACTGCTAACACAACCATTTAGTCCTCCAATGGCTAAGAACAGGGGATTATGATTGCTAAAAGGGCTGTGAACTATATAACTGCAAATAAACAGAAACAAAGGAGGTGACACAAAAATGAAATATATTAAAGAGACACAACCCATCCCTCTAAATGTTGATAAAATACATGGATTGGAGGACATCACTAACTTCTCCATAGTGAAGACAAGGTTACGAGTGCTTAACATTGTATTTAGCTCTATGCCCTCCCGTGCATGAGCCACGTGAAGCCCTTCTACCAGCATACATTTAGGCTTACTATTAGATAAATATAGCGGGCACTCACTCAGGTGACAATTGAAGTAATACAATTTTCCCACGCACACCTGTATCCTGCCAAAGTATCAATGGGGGAGCTTAAATTTGAGAGGTTGGATCCCTCCTCCGCCTAAGCTTTCGCATTATAAAAATGAATTAATGCCTGAGGAGTGGAGCCAGGGAAAGATCGCTTCAGCACTTGCAACGAATGTGAGTCCCATGCGAGATTCTTGACATTCTCTCATAAATCCAGTGATACAAATACTATAAATCCACCTTTAGCCCTCCCTGCCACTGAGACCTTTTCAGGGGAAAGATAAATAGGTTTTGTATCCCTCTAGAAAGATGTTTTTCCCTTCCCAAGTTTCTGGCAGGCAAATAACTTGCAATGTTCTGGCAAACGGCACCCAATTACAGTCATTAAACTTGGTGGACAAACCCACAATATTCAAAGATAACAGCCTCAAATCCTAGGAATACATTATCAGGATATCCGTTGGATTCGTTTTTTAAATTACTTTTTTATTTTCTTAATTTTTCAGATAACACAACTCAAACACAGTTATACATTGTCGATGTAGGGGTACAATTCAGGTTGCTGTTGCCATGTACATCCGGTCTGTCTTGTTTTGATCACATTGAAGTAGAATTATCCTTTAGTGATACTACGAGAAACTCCATAAGGTTGCACATTCATTCACATTTTCAGCATTACACTGGCATTGCCACCCCCTCCTCTCCTTCGGTTTGGTTGTTTAATGCTTCCCCATCTCCTGCTCCCTCCAACTCTCTGGTTTCTTTACCCACCAGATATTGCTGATATACATTCCAGTAAGGTCTTGGTCTAGCTTCCGGAGGAAGGAGCTTACTATAGGCGTCAGACTTAGTATTACAATAAATCATGTCTCTAGTCCATTCCCCCTCAGTTGGAATCAGGCCCCTAGCCCATTGCACCACCACCGGCCTTTTAGCAAGTAACAGTCCCATCGCCACCAACTTTCGGACCTCTTCATTGATCTCCCAGTCATACCTCAGCAATGCATAGAAAGGGTCAGGGGCAAGAGTGAGTCCGGTTATTTCATTTCTAATGTGGAATATTTTCCCCCAGAATTGTGATATTGCTGGGCAGCTCCAAGCTGCATGTAGAAAATCGGCAATTGGCTCTGCGCAGCGATCACAGGCAGCCAATTCCCGTAGGCCATATCTAAACAACCTTTCTGGCGTATAGTATGTTCTATTGATGTATTTAAAATGTAGAAGGCGATGCCTGCCATTTAACGATATTTGTCTAGTTACCTCACAGCACTAGCGCCATTCCTTGAAGCCAATTATTCGTACTTAATCGCTCTGCCAATGCTGCCTGACTTTTGAGTGTACTGCCTTTCTACATTCCTGTGTGATGAACGATAGTTACTTACCTGTAAACAGGTGGTTCTCCAGTATTGGTGTCTTTCATAGATTCACATGCCTGAATCATTCCCCGTCGTCGGAGTGGGAGTCCCCCGGTATATATAAAAGTAATAAAATGCCATAATACATATAGCAAATATCAGAAATACCCAACCAGGAAGTAAAGTAGCACCAGCTACAGTAGAAAAAACCTTCACAATCGTGACTATCCTAGTCATTATGTCTTAGTCCAAACTGCAGCCAATCAGGCGACAGCACCCACCAGAATGTTCTCCCCAGAGGCTCAGGCTCTCAGATTTTCTCGCACGGGAGTGAAACCCCATAATGCCTGAGTGAGTCTCTGGGGGGAGGCGGGCTGGTTGCATGTGAATCTATGAAAGACACCAATACTGGAGAACCACCTGTTTACAGGTAAGTAACTATCGTTCTTCTCCAGTATTAGGGGTGTCTTTCATAGATACACATGCCTGAATCAGAATAGTAAGCAGTACTCCTAGCATAACGCTCGTAGACGTCAGAGTATCCAATATATATATATATATACAGAATACATGTATAACAATAGTCATCGACATCTGGAATAACGTCTAAAGAGCATAGAGGAGGAGGTGGAAACAGAGGCTCACCTTATTTGAAAAGATTGCGTAGCACTGCTCTTCCAACCGAAGCATCTGCTTCGTCTGCTGAATCTAGACAGTAGTGTCTAGTAAAGGTGTGTCTGCTAGACCAAGTAGCAGCTCTGCAGATCTGTCGAAAAGGCACACCAGCAAAAAGGGCAGTGGAAGAGCTAACCACCCTTGTAGAATGTGCTCTTGGCAAGGCTTGTAAGGGTCTACCGGCCTGCTGATGACAAAGTCCAATAGTAGAGGAGACCCATCTAGCAATGGTCTGTTTTGAAACTGCACAGCCCTGGCGCTGCCGCCCATAAGCCACGAATAGTTGATCTGTCTTGCGGATGGCAGAGGTTCTTGATAAGTAAAATTTAAGACATCTTCTAATGTCTAACGAATGTAGTGCTCTTTCAGCTGGAGACTGTGGGGTTGGAAAGAATGTCTTTAGGACAACCGGCTCGTTCAGATGAAAATCCAAAGGCACTTTTGGCATGTACGTTGGATTAGTACGCAGCACTACTGAGTCCGTGGTGAATTGGATGAAAGGCGCTTTAGATGTAAATGCCTGAATATCGCTAACCCTTCTAGCAGACGTTAAGGCTAGTAACAAAGATACTTTCCATGTCAGAAATTTCAGGTCCACCTTATGGATCGGCTCGAAAGGGTGACGCATGAGCTGAGTTAGTACGACATTCAGATGCCATGCAGGAGGAGGTTTCCGTACAGGCGGAAACATACGAAACAATCCTATGAAAAATTGTTGTATGATCCGCACAGAAAACAAAGAATTTGATCCATCTTGACGAAATCTAGAAATGGCAGCTAGGAAGACTTTAAGAGTAGAATGTGCCAAACCCAATCTGGCCAGATGCAAAAAGAAAGAAAGGATTTGTTCCGGTTTGGCATGAATGGGATGAAGACCATTAGAGTGGCACCATGCACAGAAACGCTTCCACTTAAGTTTGTAGGTCTTGATCGTGGATGGAGCCTTAGCCAGTACCTCCTGGCAATCTTGTGGAATGTTTAAGTGTGCAAATTCCATGTGCTGAGGAGCCAAGCTGACAATTTCAGCGAGTTCGGGTCCGGATGGTACACTCTGCACTACTGGGTGGAGAGAAGATTCGGAATGCGTGGAAGTTGGATAGGGTTGCATTCCGAGAGAAGGAGTAGCTTGGTGAACCAGTATTGCCGGGGCCATCGTGGAGCAATCAGTATCAACCGGCATGGCTGCTTCTTCATCTTCCTGATGACTTTCGGGATCAGAGGTATCGGTGGAAAAGCGTATGCGAATATTTGATTCCAATTCAGCGTAAGGGCATCCCTGCTTGCAAAGTATGGGCATTTCCGGTTCTGGTGCGTCGCAAACAAGTCCAGATCCGGATGCCCCCATATCTGAAAGATGCGGTTTAGAGATGGTAGATGTAATTCCCACTCGTGAGTGCAGCCCGTGGACCTGCTGAGAGAGTCCGCTAACATATTTGCGATTCCCGGAACATGGACCGCTGACAGATGGATATTGTGAGTCAGGGCCCAACTCCAAAGCTCTTGTGCTTGCTGCGACAACCGGGCTGATCTCGTGCCTCCCTGCTTGTTTAGATAATGCATGCAGGTGGTGTTGTCTGTCCGAATCAAAACTATGGCGCCTTCTAGAGTCGCTTGAAAGGACTTTAGGGCTAGAAATGTGGCGTGCAATTCTAACCTGTTTATGTGCCATCTCATTTGGATCTTGTTCCATTTCCCGCTGACCGTCATGCCTTGGAGGTGTGCACCACAGCCTGTCATTGAAGCGTCCGTCGTTACTATGAACCTGGGCACTTCCGTGAGGAAAGAGCATCCCACTTGTATGTTGGATCGTAGAGTCCACCATTGAATCGCTTCTCGCATTCGAGGCGTAATTTGGATGATATCCTCGAAGGACCCCGACACCTGAATCCACTGGCGACTGAGTTCCTCTTGCAAGGGCCTCATCCGAAGACGACAGTTGGGGGTGAGAAGAATGCAGGAAGAAATCATCCCGATGAAGGACTTGAACATGCGCACTGAAACGCACCTTTTTAATAACAGTGCCGCAGCCAACCGTTGTATCTTTTCCTGTCTTTCCTTTGAGATGAATGCTTGGGCGAGCTTGGTGTCCAGTGTCGCTCCCAAGAAAGTCTTTCTTGTTGCTGGCGTGAGGTGTGACTTCTCGAAGTTTACTGAGAAACCCAGGCTTTGCATCAGTGACAGAGTTGTTTGAATGTGATCTTGCGCCATGTCGAAAGAACTGGCCTTGATAAGGCAATCGTCCAGATATGGATATATTTGTATCGATTGCAACCGAAGATGGGCTGCCACCCGGGCCAGTATCTTCGTAAACACTCTGGGGGCTGAGCGCAGTCCAAATGGAAGAACTTTGAACTGGAAGTCCCTGCCAGCCACTCTGAACCTCAGAAACTTCCGATGCCTGGGAAAAATTGGTACGTGGAAGTATGCATCCTGAAGGTTGAGTGTTGCCATATACTCTCCCGCCGAAAGAAATTGGAGGATTTCTTGAAGTGTCAGCATCCTGAATGACAGCTTTTTTAGGAATTTGTTTAGGGCACGCAGGTCGAGGATGGGACGCCATTCCCCCGACTTCTTGCGAATAAAGAAAAATCTTGAGTAGAAGCCTTTTCCTTTCTGATGATGAGGTACCCTTTCTATTGCTCCCTTCCGAATCATGGTGTTGATCTGGGTAAACAGCTCCTTGAGGTGCGCTGGAGGCGGTCCTCTTGGGGGGCAATTTGGGGGAGTTTTTACGAATTCCAAAATGTGACCTCTGGCTACCACATCCAGAACCCATTTGTCTGTGGTAATTGTGGACCAATTCAAGTAATTTTGGGATATTGTTCCTCCAATTTGGTTCGGGTTGGCACAAAGTGGTGGCAGGATGCGTTCCTCACTTCTTATTGTCTCTTCCTCGATAGTTAGATTTTCCTCGAGGTTGAAAGAAATTTCCTTTCCTCTGTCCGTAAGTCTGCTGCCGATATGGCTGGAATCTTTGGTTTCCCTGGACAGAAGTATAGGAGCGCTGCTGGTTATAACCTCCTCTATTAGAGAAATTCCCTCTTCCTTTTGCTCCACAAAAGGAAGACTTCCGGTATTGTAGAGTACCCAGCGAACGTGCTGTCTCAGTATCTTTTTTGATGGCTTCAAGAGCATCATCAACATGCTTTCCAAATAAGTATTCTCCATCAAATGCCATGTCTATAATCCTTGTTTGGACCTCCTGCCGAAAGGATGTTGCCTTCAACCATCCTTGCCTCCTGAGAACAGCTGCACCCGCCAGCTGACTAAATCCCGTGGCAGCAACGTCCACTGCAGCATCAATTATCTCAGAGGAGACGCACTCTCCTTCTTGAAGGATCTTCTTCGCCTCAGTTCGATCTGGCTCGGGAAGCTTGTCCACATACGGCGAGATGTCCGACTACATCTGCCTATCGGATCTCCCCAATATGGCTAGGGAGTTTGCGGCCCTAATGGTCGTAGCTGCAATAGTAGAAACTTTCTTTCCGATAGAATCTAGGCGTCTTCCATCTTTGTCTGGTGGAACAGAGACTTGAGATGTTGGATTAGAAGACCTCCTTTGCGCTGCCTGCGCTACCACAGAGTCTGCTTTAGCTTGTCCGATAAGGCACGCTGGAGATGAATTTGGTGCCCTATATTTCTTATCTACTCTCGGGAGCACTGCCGGCAAAGAATTTGGCTTGGACATGATCTTTAGTCCTTCCTTCCAGATGAATTCTATAATTGGAATGGTCCAACTCTGTTTCTGTGGTATAGACTTGACATCATACAAGAAGCAATCTTCTTGCTTTGACTCCATGGTTATCATGAACCTCTTTGTTGCTCTATCCGTGATTTTGTGGAATGAGGCAATGTCTCAGATGTAGTAGGTTCTGCTGGAGAGGGAGTGTTTGCAGTATAATCATCATACTCCGACGATTCTGACCCATTGTCCAGTTCTCCTTCTTCTTGCTCCTCATGATCTGAGAACTCTTCCTCCCCTGTTTGAGGAGCTGTGACTTGCGACGCAGATAATGCTGGACGTCCTTCCTCCAACGTCACAGAAACCACTGGCTGCGTCTGCTTAGAAAGCGGTGTCGCTGTTTTAGGTCTTGGTGTAGATACTTGAGATTCACCTGACTCTGAAGGTGGGAAACGTCTGTAATAGTCACTGAGCATATACTGCAGATTGCGAAACAAATCGTCAGGCATCTGCATGCCAGGAGCAGGCCTGTCTGCATGTGACGTAGGCTCTGTTTCATCCATTTCTTCCTCCATATCATCCTGAACTTTAATGCGGAGGTCAGATGGACTTCTAGCTGCTCCAAAATTTTCATCCTCATAGGATCCTTCCTCATCGGAATCCAAAAGCTTCTCTGGCACTACTAGCGTAGAAGAAATCGTCTCAGTAGTAGCCCTTTTCTTCAACAACGTAGCTGTAGTTGCAGGTGATGGTAACGGAATCCCTGATGTCTGCGCTGACCAGACTTGCAAGGTAGTGCAGCTTGATAGAGGCAGCGTCGATGGTACCTCAGTTTGCTGTTGAACCTGTTGCCTCGTCGACGGTATCATCGTCGACGGGGTCGTCGTCGACGGTAGCTTCGTCGACGTGGTTTTCGTCGTCGACGAGGTCGTCGACGGTATCATCGTCGACGGGGACGCCGTCGACGGTAGCTTCGTCGACGCGGACTTCGCCGCCGACGTGGATTTCATCGTCGACGGTAACCGTCGACATCATGATCGTAGACGAGGAACTCGTCGACGGTACCTTAGCCGTCGTCGACGGGACAGTTGTCGACGACGAGATAGGCCTGATCTGTACATGAACCAGCGTAGGCGATGAGGCCGAAGACATGACAAGAGTAGGCTTTGGAGAGGAGAAAGTCATAGTGCAGGTGGTAGACGTGGCCACATGAGAGGAAACACAGTCCTTTTTTGACGTTGAAATTGTCAAAGGTGGCAACTGAGGAGGCACAGATTTTGAAGATTTCTTGGGAACTGCAGATTTCCCAGACTTCTTAGAGGGCGTACTATCCACCTTAGTAGGTGGGAGAGTCTTACTCGAAGTACTAGGCCCAGGAGCATCCATAGAGGATGAGGCCTTCTTCGCCACCTTAGCCCTTGGAGATGAAACTTCAGTTTCAGCCTTCCTCTTAGTACAAAGAAATGAAGAACCAGAGGCAATGCTTCCTACCTCAGACAAAGGGTCCTCCTTGTCCTTGAGTCTGTTAAGCCACAATAGCAGTCGTCCTTCTCTATCCCTGATGGTCTTAGGGGGGAAGGTCCGGCAGATCTTGCACTCCTTTGCCTTATGGTCAGGATAAAGGCAATATAAACATTTTTGTGGGGATCTTCCTTGAATAGTCTTTGCTTCCCACAAGAATCACAGGCCCTGAATAGGGATTTTGAAGAAGACATCTGTAAAACTTGAAGAAACTAACTGATGAGAAGAAAAAACTGAGCAGAGCTCAGGGAGACTCCCTTCACACGACGTGCGGTAGAAAATCTGAGAGCCTGAGCCTCTGGGGAGAACATTCTGGTGGGTGCTGTCGCCTGATTGGTTGCAGTTTGGAATAAGACATAATGACTAGGTTAGTCACGATTGTGAAGGTTTTTTCTACTGTAGCTGGTGCTACTTTACTTCCTGGTTGGGTATTTCTGATATTTGCTATATGTATTATGGCATTTTATTACTTTTATATATACCGTGGGACTCCCACTCCGACGACGGGGAATGATTCAGGCATGTGAATCTATGAAAGACACCTCTAATACTGGAGAAATTATAGATCCTAGAGACCAGCTTAGCAAAGGTGGGAGCTTGGATAGTGTGAAGGAGGGCTAGCACCTCAGGTGGTTCCTGGAGACCTTCCACCAATTGTGCCTTTACTGCATGTTGTACTCTCAAATGCTGATAGAGAAACAATGGTGAAGGAGTATGTCCCTCAGCTAATACATTCTCCCATTTGTGGAATTCACTCACCTTGAACAGGTCACCTACTACTGCAATGTTAACCCTGTTTAGAGCACTGGAAACCTCTCTGTGTTTACCCGTCGGGAGCCAGGTGCACTACTGTAGAGGTGTCAAAGGCAGGTACAATAACGCACCCGCCTGTCTGTCAAGCAGATTGCGCCAGGCATGTATGGTGGGGTTAAGAGAATCCAGCAATCTGTGCTGTCTAGAGGGCATCTTAAAGATCATCTGAGGGAGAGTGTATGGGTCTGCTGCTATCTTCTCTATGTGTATGTGCTGGAGAGACTCTAGGCCATGTATCCATGCATGCACGTGTGAGCACTGAGTTGCTCTATAATATAATTCTAGATCTGGACTGTTGAGATTCCCCATGTAATATGGAAAATTGAGGGTTCCCCATTTAACACTGGGCTGCTTACCTGCCCAGGCTAGTGTGATCAAGAGCAATCTCAACTTAGAGAATATGTGCGCAGGGAGTAGCATGGGGATATTTTGAAAGAGAAATAACAGTCTTGGAAGGACGACCATTTTCATTTAAGAGATCGGTCCCATCAATGAAAGCGGTAATCTTATCCATCTGGCCACGTCTTCCTCGGGCCTACACAGGGCTTTCCTATAATTGTCAGTAAGGATTACCTCTGAGTCTTTGTGCACCTGTATACCAAAATAACGGACTGAGTCTGTGGTCCACTGCAAATAGAATTCCATGTGTATTGTTTGTGCAGACTGGATCAACAGAAAAATTAGGGATTTGGTCCAGTTGAGTTTTAAGCCTGACAGCTGCCCAAAGCGGACCACTTCAGTCAACACTGGGGTAAGGTGAGTAGCAGGCTCCCTTACATATAAGAGCATGTCATCCCCATAAGCTGAGGCTCTCAATTGGTAATCTGGGAAGAGCACTCCTCTGTGACTGATATTCCCTAAGAGCACACAGCAGAGGCTCAGCAACCAGCGCATATAGCATAGAGGAGAGGGACATCCTTGTTGTGTGACTCTAGCAATGGGAATAGGGCTCGTTACTTTATTTACCAGTCTGACTCTGGCTACCGGTGCCTCATACAATACTTTTACAAGTTGGAGAAATACCTCTCCCACTCCTACGCGTCTCAGTACCGCTTCCATGAAAGGCCATTCCACAGAGGCAAACGCTTTCTCAGCGTCTAGAAAGACAGCCGCTGCTTTGACTTTTGGATATATATGCTGAATCGCAGCAAATGAAAATGAAAATGAAAATGAAAAAGAAACTTATAAAGCGCACTGCGGCCAAGCGGCTTCCTGGCGCTGAGGAACACAACCGTATCTGCCAAGGAGTCCAGAGGAATTAGCCAGGGAAAGCCTGAAGAAAAAGAAAAGTTTTAAGAGCTTTGCGAAAGTGTGAAAAGATAGGAATGGAGCGAATAGAGAGAGGGAGAGTATTCCAGATCTGAGGGGCCCGCACCGAGAAGCGGGTGCCTCCGGTGCGGGATTTGCGGAAGCGGGGAACGTGAAGAAGAGAGAGAGAAGAACGAAGAGAGCGGAGTGGGGCATAAGAAGAGATTAAGCAATTGATGAAAAGAGGAGCGGAGTGAGCATGCGCCCGAAAAGCCAAACAGGCAAGTTTGAACTGGGACCGGAAATGAACAGGGAGCCAGTGGAGGGATTTGAGGGCGGGAGTGATGTGGGAAAACTTAGGAAGACGAAAAACAAGACGGGCCGCCTGGTTCTGGATGGCCTGAAGCCGGCGAATTTCGTAGGCGGGAATGCCTACGTAGAGGCCATTACCATAATCCAGGCGGGATGTGATGAGGGCAGAAATGATGGCTTTGAGGGCGTCAACAGAAAAAAAACCGGGAAATTTTACGAATGAGGCGGAGGGAAAGAAAACAGGAGGAGACAACGGAACTGATGTGTGCGTGCATAGAAAGATCATTATTGATCTTAATGCCCAAGGTCCGGACAGACGAGACTGGGGAGTGGGGAGGGCCAAAGGAAAGGGGCCAGTGGGCGGAGGACCAGGGGTTGGAGGGACCACCAGTGAGGACAAGCTCAGTCTTGTCAGGATTGAGCTTCAAATGATTGAAGCTCATCCATTGAGAAATAAAGACAAGAGTAGAGCTGAGCTTGGGGAGAGAGTGAGTGGGAGAGGATAGGTCAAAGACGAGCTGGAGGTCGTCTGCGTAGTTATACACCGAGACCCCCAGCTCAAGAAGAGAGGAAATGAGGGGACGGATATAGAGATTGAAAAGAAGGGGGGAAAGAGAAGAGCCCTGGGGTACCCCACAAGTGACCGGAAGGGGGGGTGCAGAGAAATCAGAGAGGTGGACTGCCTGTGATCTGCCCTGAAGGAAGGACGCGATCCAGGAGTGGGCAGTGCCCTGGATGCCCGCTGCGCTGACACGGTCGAGAAGAATGGCATGGTCGACCGTATCAAACGCAGCGGACAGATCCAAGAGGACTAAGGCCTGGGGGAGATTACTGTCGGCCTTCGCTTTCAATTCGTCCAGGACCGCAAGGACCACACTCTCAGTAGAGTGGCCAGGTCGAAAGCCGGCCTGGTGAGAGGCCAGGATGTTATTCTCCTCGATGTAATTAGAGAGACAAGATGTCACGTAGCTCTCAAGAATCTTCCCAAGATAGGGAAGAAGGGAGATCGGCCTGAAGTTAGATGGAAGAGAGGGGTCCAGGCCAGCTTTCTTCAGGATAGGAATCACAATGGCAGTTTTAAAAGAAGAGGGGAGAGAACCCAGAGCTAAGCAAGAATTAAGAAGAGTTAAAGGAGGGGTAGGGCAGCTGGTGAATAAGGTTCTAAGAATCCGAGCGGGTGCGCAGTCCGCCGGAGAGCCGGACTTGACTTTAACAAGAAGGTCACGGAAGAGCTCAGGTGAGATGGGTTTAAAGTGATCCAGAACAGAGGAAGGAGAAAGAGAATGATCCGGTAGATTGGGTTGGGGCACGATGGGAATGTTAGCCTTAATGGTGATTATTTTATTGATAAAATAATCATTAAGGCAATGACAGAAAGATTGGGAAGGGACAGGGGAAAGGCTGGCACGATCGGAGGTGGCAAGGCTGCGCACCAGTGAAAAAATCTCGCGAGATTTATTGGCCGAGCGGGCTACGCGCTCCGAAAAATAACTGGATTTGGCCGCTAAGATGGCCAATTTGTAGTTGTTTAGAAGAGCCTTATAATTAAGACGGAGGGTGGGGCAGTAGTTACGGCGCCAGCGGCGCTCAGAGCGCCTGAGCTCTAATTTCAGGCATCTGAGGTCGTTGGTAAACCACTTGTGAGCATCGTGAGGGCGGGCTGATCTGATCTTTTTAAGCGGAGCAGCCTGGTCACAGGCCGAGGAAAGCCAGGTGTTAATGGCAGCCGCCTGATTCTCCACAGAGAGATCGGTCAGGGTGGGAGCCGATGAGGACAGAGAGGAAGAAAGATCATTAAGATCAGTCTTATTCCAGGTCCGGGCCCAGATGTTTTTGGGCAGGGGGGCTTTCTCGGGCTGAGATAGGTGGATAGAAAAAGAGATCAGAAAATGGTCTGACCAAACACAAGGAGAGATTGAATCGACCGAGGGACTGCAACGTAGAGACCAAATCTGGTCCAAGGTGTGGCCATGAGAGTGGGTAGGCACCGAGACGTGAGGCAGAAAGTTAAGACAACGAAGGGTGGCAGAGAAATCTTTAGAGGAGGAATCCTCCCTTGGATCGCCCGGCCAGAAATTAAAGTCCCCGAGCAAAAGTATCGAGGAGTTATTTACAGCCAGAGTGGCCAGGAGGTCCTGAAGGGTGGACACAAATGAAGGCATGTTTTGAGGAGGGCGATACAGAAGGATCACCGTGAGGGGAACCGGGAGGTTAAGCGAACGGGCCACCAGAAAGTCAACACCAGAGATACTAGGATGTGGCAGGAGTTGGAATTGTAGAGAGCGGCGGATTATCATAGCCACTCCACCACCAGTTTTTCCGTCAGGGCGGTCAGCACGGAGGGCATAGTGGGTGCCAGGAAGGATAGCCAAGAGGTCAGGAAGGGAATCCGAGGAGAGCCAGGTCTCAGTGAGGAACAGGAAGTCCGGGGAAGCAGTATCCAAAAGGTTAAAAAGAGCAGTTTGGTGTTTTACAGCAGAGCGAGTGTTAAGGAGGAAAGCAGAGGCAGCAGGGTAACCAGGGGGAGCACAAGTGAGGGGAGGCGTAGAAGAAGTTAAAGAAGGGGGGGTGGGTGAAACCGGACCAGAGGGGGGGGGGACATAGAGACCATGCGAGGATAAGTGTTCAACTGTGGAAGGGGAGAGAGGGGTAGAAGCAGAGAGAGAAGACAAGTGAGCGGAAGAGTATACTAGAGGACGGGCAGGGTCAGTCGCCCCTGGTCCCGGCCCGTCGCGGACGGGCGCAGACGGGCTTGCCTTAGGCGCGCCTTCGGCGCGCCCGCTGCGCCCGTCCGCTGCGCAAACGGTGAAGGCACATGTTAAATAGTGGAGCTAGAAGGCGTGACTAGGGGGGTGTGGCCAAGAAGTGGGCGTGGCCGGGGGCGCGTCCGCTGAAGGCGGCAGGCGAGTGGGAGTGATGCCGCTGCAGCGTCAAGCTCGGCTGCGCGGGAGGGAGGGACGAGGGCAAGGTCCCTGAGGCAGGTGAGGAGAGGGTGGGTTTAAAAAGCGCACTCAAGCGCTGTGAAATAAAACAATCAGGGCTGGAAGGAAAAAATAACACTAAGTGCTCCCGCGGAAGGCAGGGAGTGATCCTGATGAAAATGAGCTCGTAGTCAGCTCCTAAGTAGCGTCCCGGAGGGGCGTGGCCAAGAAGTGGGCGTGGCCGGGGGCGCGTCCGCTGAAGGCGGCAGGCGAGTGGGAGTGATGCCGCTGCAGCAAAGACGGTTCTAAGGTTTGATGTTAAATTACGCCCGGGACAAACCAGTGTGCCTGCTCCCACCAAGCTGGGGATCAGGGGTGCAATTCGATTAGCCAGTATTTTAGCGAAAATTTTCATATTTACATTTAGAGAGACAGAGGTCTGTAGGAAGAACAATCATTAGGGGATTTCCCTGGTTTGAGCAGGGGGACTATTGTAGCCTCTCTCATTGAGGGGGTCATCAGTTTATTCTCTACCATCTCCTCTAATAAGGAGACGAGGTGTGGAATAAGCAGGTGTTGAAAGGCTTAGTAAAAAGCGACCATAAGACTATCCCATCCCGGATCGTTTCACCCCTCATTGATGTTAATGCTACCCTTACCTCCCTAGGGTCCAGAGGTGCCATGAGGTACTCTCTGTGGGAGTCTGTCAGCCAAGTCATCTGTATGTGCGTTAGGTATTCCTCTGTAGCTTTATCGTCCTGTGTAATGCGAGAACTATACAGCTCCTCATAATATCTGTGGAATCTGTCAGCAATTCCTGACGAATCGTATATCATTCTGCCGTCCTCCCCTGAAATGTATGCAATGGTGCTAGCGTACCTTAGGGAACGCTACAAGTTGGCTAGCAGGGCTCCAGGACGCTCGCCCTCCCCGTACACTCACGCTGTTGCATATTTGCCCAAATGTTTAACCTCGCTCTCTGCTGTGTCTTGATTTTTTTTCCAAGGTTTTTTTTTTTAATGTTATCCAAGCATTTGCGCTTGCCTGTACTTTGGTGTTCCTGCTCCAAGCGTGAAATTTCTGACTAGTCTTATGAGCCTATTCTGAATAGAACGCAGTACCCCAGCATGCTTTGATGTAGCCTCCCGCTAATAAATGCCTTGAAAGCTTCCCAAACCATCAAGAAGGAGGTGACCGACCCAATGTTTCTCTGAAGAAGGTCTCAATGACTGTTGCCAATTCCGTGTGAAATACCTGGTCTAGTAAGGAGTAAGGGAGGAACTTCCATGTGAATGGTGCAAAGCGTTCTACAGGGATCTCCAATTCCAACTGAACCGGTGAGTGATCTGAATAGGTCCTTGGAAGAGGCTCGCAATTTGTGACCTGGGGAGAAGGCTTCTGGACACCAACCAATAGTCAATCCTGGTGTGGGTGTTATGTGGAGCAGAATAATGCATAAACCCTTGGGATGTGTTGGGTCTCTGCCTCCAGACATCTACCAGCCCCAACTGTTCATTCAAATCCTTGATAGCGCTTGCTGCTTCTGCCGGCCTTCTAGGCAGGCCCCTAGACCTGTCATTAATGGGATTCAGTATACAATTAAAATTCCCCCCCCCTATATATGCGGACAGTCATCTACCTTAAGCAGACGCGCCGCTATTGCATGGTCCTGGTGCTTAGCCTCCTAAGCCCATTCCACTAGTTAACTGAGTTGCTTCTCTCATTTATAGGCTCCTATGACCCTCCCCTAGCCTCCTTGTCTGTGGGGCCTACCACCCTGCATTGATTTAGTGCATTATCGCAGGTTAAGTGTACGCTCTGGAATGTAAAGCATCCAAAGCGAGCAACCCCGTTAGCCCATTCACAAAAGAACTTCTCATCCCCCGCCCCCCCCCCCCCCCCTCCCCATCACTGGACTGAGTTTATCGTGGGCAGCGGAGAAGGTAACACCGCCCAGCGAACACAGTCCGCCGGAGGGGAGTCCGCCACGTCTCGTCCTCCAGACTCAATCAAAAGTAATTGAAAATCTTAGATCACTGTTCCCCAGAGCCTGGGGCGGTGTCCTCCTGCATCGACCGGATCTTCGAAGAACCTTCTCAGGGCCTGTCGCCGTCTCTTTTTTTTCAGAAATTGCAGTGCTTGCTTAGGATCATTGAAAATATGCGCTTTCTCATCTGCGTGCACTCAACTTTGCCGGGTAGATCATATTGTAATCCTAATTAAGATCTCTCAGCTTGCGTGTTACTGGCAGTAACTGACGTCGCGCTTCTTGCACCTGTTGCGTCAAGTCTAGATAGATGGATATATCCATACCCTCGTACCTCAATGATTGTAGTTCCCTGGCTTTTCTGAGTGCAGCATCACTGTCTCTGTAGTTACGTACCCTTGCAATAATGGGACGCGGTGGGTGCCCGGCGCTGGCCTGGGGGCCAGAGATAGATGTGCACACTCTAATATGAACATGCTTGAGAACGTTTCTTTACCCAAGAGCGTTACCAGTAATTGTTCTATGAAGAGCTCCATGTTTTGTATATTTGTTGATTCCGAGATGTGGACGATGAGCACGTTATTCTTCCTTGAGTGTGCTTCCAAATCCTCAGCCTTGTACTTGACGGAGAGCATCACTTTATCTAGTTTCGCGGTTGTGTTCAGGGTGGTGTTCAGAGTGTCTGATACTCTTTACTTCACTGTGTCCAGCCTCGTGTGCCCTTACTATGTTTCCGAGATTTCTCCTCTCACTCATTCCCAACCTTCCTCTGGTGTATCAAAGAAAGGGTTTTTTGAGTTAAAAATCTCTTTGAGCCTTGCTGGAAACAAGGAGTATGCACTGGACTTTAGTTACCCTCATTATCATTTTTAACGTCCTTGAAAGAGCGCCTCCATTGTATTTGCTCCGTCATAGGCAACCTCTGGTCGCTCCCTGGCCATTTTCAGGATCACATCCCTATTGCAGTAATTCTTGCATGTTCAGTCTGCTTATTTGTCCTTCCTCTCCGGCCTCGCCTCCAGTCCAGGCCCAACCTCGCATCCTCTGCAGCTCCTCCAGCAACGCTGTTCAGGGCGACCTGAGGTTCAGCAACCAGCGCCTGTGTCAAAACCTCCTTTTGCCCAGCCTCTGTCCGTTCCACTGTATTTGTCTGTCTCCGGAGCTTCCCACTGCATATATCGTTCATTCCAGGTGTGGGGCGGTACACCACTTCTTCCTCTGCCACCAGCTTCAGTACCCACAATAGTCCGCCCGCTTGAGACAGCCCAGCTTACGCAGCTTCCTCTGACCCCAGGCAAGGAGAAGGGGATGGGGGGGGGGGGGTCGGGGGGGTCATTTCCATGATTATGGCTTAGTTTCCTGTACACTCAATGGAGGATTATGATGGATTTGGGGACTTCAGTTGGTGCTCTAGGAAGACTCATCAGCCAAGTCACCCAGAAGACTCCTCTTAACACCACGAAACAATGAATGCTCTTGAGTTGTTTCTGTACCCCAAGCGTGCTGCAATTTGCTCTTCTGTAGACTTAACCCGTCAACCTTTTCAGAGCCTCTTTTGACTAGGATGGAATCTATTATTGAGCAGTCTGCTTCTACATTGGAAAGCTGACAAATATGCTTCAAATGAGTAGGCTTTTATGGTGATAGGAAATTTTCCATAGTCAAGGCAGGCAGCTTGTGACCTGGAGTACTGGAAATGGAAACAAAATCATGAAAATGTCTGAAAAGAAAATTATCAAAATGCAACATCATCCCTAAGCCAGCTCAGTTCCTCAGCAGCACTTCCATTTCTGAATTATACCATGGCATACATCAAATATTTTTAGAATTTCTTCATTTCACAACCGCAGAAGAATTTGTTTTCTCATTACACATAAGCAGACAGAGTGATTCACCACCTAGTTAGTGGTGGTGAAGCTCTGTATTCTTTGAATATGGAGGACTAATCCCGTAATTCACACCCCACTACTCCACATCACGAATCACCTCACTTGCACTCATCATACAGGAGCCTTTGAAAAGATCTCTGCCAAAGTGACCCTTCGGGGGACGCTTAGGGCATTGCAGTGCCTGCCCGACAAAGAGCACTGCACTATGATGAAGCATGACATCCTCTAGGGGATGAGTGAGGGCAACAGGGAACAGTCCTACTGACTTTCTCCATCAATGATCCTATTCCGGGCACTCTCTACCACTTGAGAGAGAGACCCTGCCCCTTTTTCTTTGGAGCATCAGCCCTTTGATAAATCTTTGATTAACTACAGGAGCACAGCCTTTTTGACCTTATAATAAAGCTGCCAGGGCCCCTCTCCTTTGAGCTAGGGTCTACATGATACAATATTTATATATGAACCAAAAGTAAATTACGGCACACCACAAATAATACACAAAGACTTCTTAAGCCAGGCTCACTAGCGTCCCCAGGTCAGCTTCCCAAGTGCCATATCCTGTTTACGGTCTGTTGTTTCCCAGTTCTGTGAGGTGATATCCAGTCTAAGATTCACTAGTGAGTTTGAGTCTTAGAAGTTACACAATGGGTTGGGGAAAGTCAAGTGATCTTGCGCTGTGGCACATAAGTCACAGCAATTTCTCCCCGAAGCCTGGCGGCCCGGTATTTCCTCTTTCCCACTCTTGCTGGAATGTCAGGCAGAGTGTCCTAGGGCATGTCCGTGGCCCAGCAAAGAGCAAAAATCTGGGTCCTGTGGTCGGGTGGCAGGCTTCCAAGGCACTCCTCTAATCATATGGTACATCTTCCTGAATCCGGCGGCAGCTCTTGGGTGCGTCTGGATTTGGGTATTTGAATTGTTGCTCTTCTTCTGCGGGTCACGGCCCACTCCTTCATGTATTCATGCTGCTTCTGGTCGACAAACCCTTTTACTTCACCACAGCCCACCGTTCTGGCATACCGGGGGCCACAAACAACAGCACTCAGGGTGATGGCCCTTTCTGGTCACAGCACTGCACAGGGCGACAACCCTCTTCTTGTCACAGCGATGCACCAGGGCAGCGGCTCTCAATTTTTTCCATGGCCCCCACTTTGCACACAGTGGTCCCGAGCAGTACAAATAAGAAGACTGCCCTCCTCCGGTCTCGGAGCTGCACAGGGTGGAGGATCTTTTCTTGTCGGTTGCGGCACCAAGGGCGATGACCCTTACTTTTCTACGTGGCTTCCAACTGGTATGAGTGGGTCACAACAGTGCACACAGGTTGACAGCAAGATCGGGGCAGCAGCCCTAGTAGACTTTCACAATCTGCTTCCAGAATCCACTTTGCAGGATCCCTACTAAACCTAACTTCCTCTAGGTGATCATCTTCTCCTCACAGGGTCATCTGTTCTTGCATCAGGCAGAAGCTGGTGCTGCAGGTGCATTTTAATAATTGTCCTGGGTGAGGTCCCCTCACCCAACATGGAAGACGAGCAGACTTTTAGTCCCCCAGTCCTGGTCGCAACAGGCAGAAAAAGAGTGAAGCTTCTCCACGCTGATGTATAGTTTCAGTTTGACAATTTGGGATTCTCAAGCTCCTCTTCTTATAATCCATTTCCAAAACCGACACAAATGTGATTTAGTGTCTCTGTCTTTGAAGTTTGTGTTCTTGGGGTCGACCACTTTGAAGTGCCCACTCCTCTGTTGTGCTTTTCATTCAGAGCAGTCTAATAGTTGTACAGTCTCCAATCTTGATAGCCCCAAACAGAAGCCATGGGAGTGACTAGAGGTTCACACCTGGGTGTCAACCCGAGTGACCTGCATTAAAAGGCTACCAAATGACATGATTCCCTTATATAAACCATCTATTTCCTGAAATTTGCCCAGGTCCCCTTTGACTTCTTTCGGAATCAAATAGTCCCTTTTGAAGTATACTGACAAGCCTTGCTCTTCCTTCCTCCGGTGTGTGTCCCACCCAGCTTTCAGGAAAGCAGCAATCCACAAATCTGTCTGGAGCGAACCCTCTACATCCACATGTTCCTTCAGCCAGCCCTGGGAGTTCCCATTCTGGACCCACAGGCCTCATGCGCTCTGCCACTCAGAGGCAGTTCTGCATCATTAGCCAGCACTGGGAGTTCCCAATCTGGACCCACGGGCCTCCTGCACTGTACCACTAGGCACTACTGCATCATTAGTACTGCACACAAACCTGGGTGTAGCTTTTCATGTCTCCAGGTACTACTGCCATGGGCATACATAACAGTGCACCATGTAAAGACATGCACAGGCCTCCATGCACTGCTGCCACTGGTATGCAAACATAATGGCATGCTGTGTACCGCACGTGCTTTTTGGTACTTACATACATCCTGAGAGAGGCCAAGGGTAAGCTAAGCAAACAGCAACCGAATTTCAATTGAGTGGGCCAGTAAGCCGCATTCCAATAGCATAGATAAACCGGCTTGGCCATGCTACTGATTACTCATTACAAAACAGTATGCTGCCACCATCGTGCTCATGCTACCTAGCTCTTGGTAAGGGCTGTAGTCCTTCACAGCTTTGAGGGTAGCGCAGTGTGCACCTCTCCTGGTCTGAACAGACCGCAATCTGTGACACAGGCCTAGGTCATGGCACACACATATGATACGCGTTCACCCATGACCACAATGTGTTCCCAAGTATCCAGCTATCACTGCAACTGGGAATCTCAGAGCAGGGGTACGTGTCTATTACCATGCAAGAGACGTTTCCGTCCAAACACCAGTGTCCTCGGATTTCTTTTCACCTGGGTGAAGTAGAGGATTCCGAAGAGAATGCAGCCCATCTAGTAAATCTTTTATGCTTTTCACCAATCTTACTTGACACATCGAGCTCTAGAGAAAGTTATTACAACAATTGGGGGATGATTCTCTTAAACTCATTTAAGCCAAGGCGGATTTGGTTTGCAATTTGGATTCTGCTCTCCAGGTAATTGCCTTGTGCTACCCCAGGATCGGGACCTCCAGATTCAGCAGGGAGGACTGATCCTCCTTCATTACCCAGCACTGCTGAACTTAAAGCGCCTTGTTCCTGAAAAATTGGCAAATACATACCTTCACGAAAATTCCCTTATCTTGTGGATGTCTTGACCAGGGTCCACTTTGAGCAATTAAAGAAACTAAGATTTCAGGTTGCCTTTCCTACTGATTGCAATGTCCAGCTGCGGACATTGTAAGGCTTGCAGATTTGCTAGCAGTCGAGAAAGAACATTAGAAAGTCCTCTCTTTTTAACCCCCCTATTTAAGATTGTTTGTTTTTTAACTATTTTACAACAAACGTGGTATATTTAGAACTGTTTCCGTGCAGTAAACTAGATTGACCTAACAATACAACTCTTTAAACGGAGAATCCTAGGACACATAAATGCTGTTGAGAAACTGGATGGTGGTTATGCCACCTCACTTGATGTTAAAGAAGTTCATAATGTAAATCTGAGAGCGTGAATAGTTTTGCAATTGACAGAATTTCAAAAACTCGTCAGAAGCGGGATTGTGAACTGAGACTGAGTGAACCAGTGTGGCGCCATAGATTTGACTCTTGTCCTCCTGAGGATATCGATATCAAATTATTTGGAAAGGTTGAGTTTGAAATCTCTGATCCAGTTGCAATAGTTTGACTTTTCCATAACATGTGCACATTGGTAAGTATATAAAGGTTAATAGTAAAAATATTGTTGTACTCTTTCAGAGAAGTGATGAGCTAACAAATTAATTGAAACTGACCATTTAGCATGGGGCAGATTGATTAGGACAAAAAAGAAAACGGGATAGGTAACTATTGGATATATTTGCTGATGACATTGGGAAAACTGAATTGAAAGGATGGCCAAGGAACCGGAATTTTAAATAGGCCGAAAGCTTGAGTCCTGGAGGAAGCATAAAATATACCTATACGTTCAATGGCAGCAAGAGGAAATTGAAGGGCCGGCCACCTGCACAACCTCCCATTTTCACAGTAAGTACAAAGTCGTATTGTGGTCCTCTAAAAGAGACTGGTGCCAACTATTGTTTTTATTGGTTATAGTAAAAAAAAGGAGTTTGACCCCTTAATGTTAAGACGGCATGCTTCATCACAAAAGGCACTTCTCAATGGCCATCCTGTTGGTGGGCTCGCTTGAAGGTTTATTGTCCGGTTTCTGTGTGGAAGTTCCCGAAGGCTACTTGCTTTTTTTTTTATTGGTGCAGTAGAGTTGATTTCATGGAAGAGTGAATCTTCCACCTACTGAGGATCATTGTGAATATAAAATTGTGTTGATCGGTGGAGAGTATGTATAGTTGTGTGACTTTTATCCATGTAGCTTCGCTAATCTAAACTGTGCTCATTTTGATTATATGGGAATAGTGTCAATGGAAATGAAATTATAGCCTGTTTCCAGGGTAAACAGGCTTTGTCTGGTACCAGGAGCGGTCCTGTAGTTATAACTAAAGCTTTCTCATAAAGTTATTGGTGGACGCTGAGATAGTTGGCCACTGGGCTCCTTCCCCAGTCCAGGATTATGGAGTAGAGGTTAGAAGCAGAGCCCAGGGTACCCTGTTAAAGAAGTTGATAATATTTCTTAAAGAAATCTTATTTTGAAAGGCCTAGTGAATCCAAAAGTGGTGCAAAGATATGTCAAAATATTTTGAGAATAAGACTTAGTATATCAGGAATCGGATTCCTGCTGCTGATGCTGTCCTTAACCCTGATTTGTAGTTATTTATGAGCATTGGGCACCATTGGATTCTTTTTCAGGAAATATCATTTGAAGAAACTAGCTCTATCATGCCATCACAGAGTCCTTCCTATTTTAAGGGAGATCTGAGTCCCACTATATTGATAAGAGGGATGCGAGGAACTTACCTTCTTTATCACAGAAAGTGTAAACCTCTTTAGAGAGGACCCGAGTGCTTAGAAAGGGGTTGGCTATACACCACTTCTTAATAAATAGGGACTTAATCCCAGAAACGTTACAAATTATTATCTGATCACTAATATTCCGTGGATATAAAAAAAATGTTTTAGATGGTTGCACTCTACAATTGCAAGAATATGGGGTACTTAGTATGATTGTTTGAGGCGGACAATCATTTTTCTGACTACACAGAGGCCTACAACTATCTTGGTGATCTTGCAGTCAAGTATCAGGGGCACAGGGGACGAGACATTGCTTATACTAATAGATCTAACTGCGGCTTTTGACACCTTCTACCACCCTGTCCTATTAGATGTGGGGAAGTGGTGGGGTGTCAATTATCCTTAAGATGATTAGAGTCTTTTGTATTAGATCGGAAAAGCAGAGGGGCGGTGGGGCAAAAGACTGCTGATAATGGTACTGTACAGGGCGCCTCAAGGCTCTTGCTTATCCCGGTTCCAGTTTAATATTGAACAGGTCCAACCACTTTTTCGTTCGAAAGAGCATACGAGATGAGTTGAAGGGACTACATAGATGGCGCAAAAAATGTGTTTTGATGGACCGGTCATTTAGCTATCGGTCGTCAGACTGTTGGAAATATTTTTGCTATTAGCTTGGTTTGTATGAAAACTGTCTGGGTATCAGTGCTTCAAAAACCCATAGGTCAGATTACTGTTTTTTTTCTGTTGATCATTCACTAAGTGAATATCATCACGCCATTCGGCTACCACTTGGAACTGCAGAGAATGTACGAAATCTGATCTCTCAGGAGGCTAAATCTACTTTGAGTCATGTTGTTGGCACGAAAAGCAAGGCCTTGTTAACAGGGACATCTAAGGCTAACTGGAGTAAGCTGCAGAACTCCTCCCTATGAGCAGGATACGTCCTGCCTACAACTGCTCATGCTTGGTTATCTGTTTAGGCGACAGTTCACTTTGTCACTCACAGTATTTATTTATTTATTTATTATAAAGTTTTATATAGCGCGAACAAGACCCGTGGGTATCAGAGCGCTTTACATAGAAGACGTAGAAGATAAACAAATATATCAAACGGTTATACGAATAACATAAATGAGGTAGATGATATATATTCAAAACACACGAGTAGTTAGCGTTAATAGTCTGTTGGAATAAACTTCTATCCCAAGTAATATAAGGGGACAAGTATGAGGTAGGTCGTTATATGTTCATGAAAGTTCTACTCTAAGTAGAGTATTTCTTCATCAGAAAGTTCTTCACTTCTCGTTTGAATGTAGCCAAATTCTGGGTCTTCCTAATGTTAGGAGGGAGTGAGTTCCAGATTCTGGGGGCAGCTCCTGAGAACTCTGTCATAGGTTTTCTTCTTACGGAAAAAGGCTGGCCGTAACAGCAACTCCTCAGCACTCCTAGCTGGTCTATTACCCCCCGACAGCTGTATCTTCTTCGCTAGGTAACTTGGGGTGTTGTGGTGTAGCGCTTTATGGGTGATACATGCTATCTTCATTTGGATTCTGGCTTCATAAGGTAGCCAGTTTAAAGCCTTCAAGTGTGGGGATATGTGATCGTATTTCCTAGATCCGGTGATAATTCTTGCCGCAGCGTTAAGGCAGGCTTTCAGAGGCGCTGTGGACGTTTTTGGTAATCCAGCTAAAGTGGTGCAGCCATATTCAATCCTCGAAATGACTAAAGATTGGATTGCCAATTTGAGATCCGTCTCTGAGATGAACGGTTTCAGTTTTCTTAGGTAATTCAGGTGGAATCGTGCATTTTTTGCCATTGAGTTAATGTGGGCTTTCATGTCCAGATTCTCGTCCAGTGTGATTCCTAGTGATTTCGCTGACTTGATTAGTGTTGGGGTGCAGTTTAGCGCAGTCACGACTTTCGTCCATTCCTTTATTTCCGTATGGCTCCTAGCTGGTGCGATTAGTAGGAACTCTGTTTTGTGAGCATTTAGCTTCAGCTGATTGGTAGTTAACCATTGTAGAGCCGTTTTTAATGACTTGTTCATTAGTTCAATGTCTTTTAGGGATGTGTACTTTAAGTATATTTGCGTGTCGTCTGCGTACATGTGATAGGATATCTGTGACTTTTGGAGAATTTCTGTAAGCGGTTCGACGTATAGGTTAAAGAGATCTGGGGATAACGTCGAACCTTGAGGGACACCTATTGAAATAGGTGCTCCTGGGTATTTGAAGCAATGTTTCACTGCTTACTGTCCAAGTAGGATGCTGTCCGCAGACATGCTAGTCCCACACAGTTTATCAGGAAAAAGTTAGGGGCTAGGTCCTTCCCAGTTTTGGCGAGCGCCCTATAGATGCTCTTCCTAGAGGACTGGGGCACTCGAACAATGTCTTTTGGAAGTGCCCTAAAGACTTGTTTATTTGAGTGAGCTGTCTCTGTATTTAAGTACTACATAGCCCCTTGTAGCCTAGCAGCTAATGTTTGTTTTATACATTACGTTTATGATGATGTTAGCAACGCTTGTTCCCCCAGGGAACCTTCTTCGCGGCAGAATCCTCAAGAGAATTGTGCCTCATAGAGTAGGTGTAAATAAAAAGCCGTGTATTATGCTGTTGTCAAGAACTGCTTAATAGTGGTCAAAGTGGTTAAATGTGGCGTGACTGGACCTAGCATGCCTTGGCCAGTCGGAAGTACATTTCTAGAAAAGAGCTTGCTACTAAGTCTGTCCTCCCCCCAACTGTATCTGTTTTCCAAGTATTGAGTGTGGAGCAGACCACTGAATTCTGTGATTGTTTTTTTGGTACCGAAAGAGGCCCCGGAGAGGCAGAACAAATAGTCTCTGGTAGCCCTTTTCGCAACTAGAATACCCCAGGCCTCTTCTACAATTTTGAAGGCTTGGTATCCGCAATGGGGCTGGGAGACGTTTTTCTTTTCATGATAAGGCGTGCTAATAAGTGGGCTGCTTGCCTATTGATCAGTGCTTCACTTTGGCCCACTGAGGGCATGCAACCATGTGTTTTGGGATGGTAGTCAAAAAGGCAGCCTGATCAATGACACCTTGAATTCACAAGCTAGGGTCTTATGAGAGGTATTTAATCATTCGGCTGCTTAAAATGTAAAATTCGATGAAATGCCTTATAGAAAAGTATTATGGTGGATGAAATAGCTGACTGCAATAAAAAGAACTGACTAGGCATCTCTCTTGCCCCCTGTTCTCGGAGCTCAGGGCCATTTGCCCCTGAAAACATAAAGCAACAGATTACTTTTTCCTCTAGTCACAGCCCTCAATAATTCAGTCTGTGGTTGTTTGAATTGGTTTGAAAAAATATTGTTTTTTTCCGTTAGTTTTGAAAAAATATAGCTTTTGAGGTTTGGCCTGGAGGCATGGAACTATTTTTAAGCTAATGAACCTGGGAGGACTTATTTCCTGGAGGCCTGATGTTTTTGCTTGTCATTTCCTTTTTTGCTCAGGGAGCGGGAACAGGAGATGTATGGACCGAAGAAACGAGGGCCGAAGCCGAAAAACTTCCTGCTGAAGGTAACGTGGAGTGCAACGCATTGAAATCAACGATTTTCCTGCCCCCCTCTCTGAGCATCATTTTACTTCCTGGTCAGCAATTTTTATCGGTTGTTCATGCTACACTGTGCCTGCAGTGTAATTTCCTGGTTAAGGTCCTGCATGAAGTAGGGCAGGGCACAATGAGTGGTTGTGTCCCATACTTGATCTGTGCACATTTGTGCTACCACCAATGTTTCTCTTTCAAGACCATGCAGTCGGTCAATAGGTGCACGTTCATTCTTCTGTGCATATGGGCCAGCTGAGCTTATCATATAAGAATGTCCCTAGTCAAGAGTACAGTCACCCTTTACTATTTCAGTCTCTCGCATGCATTATGCCCCCAGTTTCTGAAGAAACTGGGGTATGTGGTATGTTAAAAAAAATGTATAATGTGCTCAGCTGCATTGATAGAGGGGCCTCCTGGCGCTGATGCGACAAAAGCAGCAAAAAAGAACGCTAGTGCACTGTAGAGGGGAACAGATGCAGCTAGGCTGAGAACAGCCAGGTCGTTAACTGCTTCCAAAAGCTCAAAGGGTTTTGGATCTATCTTAACTGAAGAGGCAGAGTTCCATAAGGCTGGAGCCAGGACTCGAAAGGAGCGTCCTCCCATTCTGGCTCTTCTGATGCAGGATATATGGGCCTATTTCAAACCTGCGGAGTGTAAGCCTCTAGTAGGCAGATACAGATGCATCGAGGCAGCCAAACTGGGGTACCCCTTGCTTGTAAAAGATCTTATGAGAGATTCATAGGGCTTTTAACTGTGTACGCTTCTTGATGGGCAGCCAATTACGTTTGCCAAGGAGTTAATACATGGAGCAGAATTTGGGGAGGGAAAAGAGTAATCTGGCAGCTGCATTCTAGATAACTTGTGGGCAATTTAAGACAGATCTTCTAGAGCCCAGATATAGAAAGTTACAATAATCCAGGTGTCTGATAACTGATTATATAATCAGTTGGCGGACTAGTCCAGTAAATAATCCCAAAGTGCCAAAGAATGAGCCAGCTAGGATTCTGACTTGAGTTTTGAAAGATTGTGAGCTGTCCAGCCATGTGCCAAGATATTTTTACCACAGATTTGGTTCCGGGAGGAGGGGGTCATAGCGATTCTGGCCTTTGGGTGTGTGATTGCCTAACTCCACAGATTCCTTACCAACCTCCCTATCTTTCCTGCTCTGCGAACGTTTTTATCTACATTGGGTAACCCTTGTAGGTCCTTAGTCTCTGCACACTGGTCAAAAAGCACTCTGTCATGTCTGTGTGCTCAGGCACAAAATGTGACGAAAAGAATCTGTCTGCGTACAGTAGTGGCTCCTATAAAGGCACTGCACACCTCACTTCGGTGCTGATGCCGAGTTGAACAACAACACTTACCAGCATGCAGAGGAACAGCTCAAAACAATCCTGAACCAGTCTGATGCCTGGGGAATATTATAAGGCACGGTATCTGCAGCTAGATAGTCTCTACCAGATAAAGCATTACATATGGTAAGTAACTGGTTATTTTGAACCAAGCAACTCCAGATGAGGTTTCCAGTTTCTTTTCAATGGACCTGCTGTATGCCACTTTTGGATGGCATGCTTTCTGGTGGGCAGCATCACAGTCGGCAGATTAGTCCCTGTTATCTGCCTCTCTTCAGAGTGCAGCTTACATGTGTCCTTGGGCTGAGGGGCTCCATGCTCTTTTTCAGTTAATTTCTACTCTACGGAAAGATTCACTCTAATAAAGTGCTAAGGCAGAGGATAAAAACTTGCATAAAATTAGTAATGATTTCTCTCTTCAATCCACGGTGCTTGCTATTATGCATGACCACTTGGGCATACTGAAGTCTGACAATTTCAGGCCCCAAGCAGGAATGGTTTTCATTGTCTTGGTCAAAACCCAACTTAGTTTTGCTATCCTTGCATTTTGAGAAGATGCAGTCATTTTTACTGGTCAACACGTCATCCAAAATGGAACTCCATTCCATGGTGTTTCATTGGAATTAAACATACCCCTCCTTATCATAGTATTGGAACTTGTGTAATTGATACCATGACACAGACTCCCAAGAACTATCGAGCTATAGGAAAACTACCCAAACATTACCCAGCACCTCTCTGCTCCCCCTTTTCCTTCTGCCTTTCCCTGGGCTGTACTAATTCTGTCTTATGCTTTTGTTATCCCCAGGCCCGAGCCCAGGCAGATGCCTTGCGGATCAGCGATGTACACTTTGCAGTCAAGCCGGGGCCCAGCACCTCACCGAAGCTCCACTCAAGTGCCGCTGTCCACCGTTTGAAGAAAGATATCCGCCGCTGCCACCGCATGTCCCGTCGGCCCCTTCCCCGCCCGGACCCTTTGTCAAGTGGCGGCACACGTCCACCCCCTTCCCCTTTCTCGGAAACTGTGCGCATCCTGAACCGCAAGGTGAAGCCCCGGGAGCCGAAGCGAAGCCGCATCATCCTGAACCTAAAGGTGATCGACAAGGGGGGTGGAAAAAGGCCGCTCCCAGCAGCATCGGCACGGCCTAAAATACCATCCCGCAACCGCGTCATAGGCAAGAGCAAGAAGTACAGCGAGAGCATGCTGCGCTCTCAACTGCAACACCTCAAGTTTGGCTCCTTCTCGCTGTACGGCAAGCCTCCCGTCGCGAGTCAGGAGGGAGAGCGCGGGAAAGTGCAGGACGGCGGGAGGCCCGGAGCCAGCTCTGCCACGAGCCTCTGCCCTCCAGGTGCTATGGCTTACGACGATGATGATGACGAGAGCAGCTCGAGCTCGTCGGAATGCCCATCCCTGGGACCACCCCGCTCCCACCTCGTGTCCCCGCCTCCGGAGACCCCGAGCGCAGCTGTACCCGACTGGCGCGAGCCTGAGGCGCTCGACCTGTCCCTTCCGGCCGACTCCGCGGCCAGGAAGCGGGCTGCAGCGCCACCTGGTGAGCAGACTCCATCTTCAGACCTGGAGGAGGAGGAGGACGAGGAGGCCGGTGGGGACTGGCGCCCAGATATGTCGCCCTGCTCCAACGTGGTTGTCACCGACGTAACCAGCAACCTGCTGACTGTCACCATCAAGGAGTTCTGCACTGCCGAAGACTTTGAGAAGGTTGCTGCGGTAGCCAAATAGGCTGTGTGGGTCCCTCGGGACAGGAGTTGGGCGGAGAGCAAGGACAATTATGTTTTCATAGGTGCTAAACTCCAGTGTCATTTCGGTGGTTAACTGCCATGCTTTCCTCTCAGGAAAGCCTATTCCTGATTCCATCCATTCCTCCTGCATTTATGTATTTTTTGCAGTTTGTGACTTCTGACCAACCTACACGGGCCAGCTCCATCCCAGGAAACCTAGTCCAGTCGCACACAGTGTTGACATCACAGCTTATTTGCCTGTGTTGGTTTTGAAATATACCATCACAGCAGCCTATATGTTGCTGCAGTCGTGATGTCAAACTGCTGTTTTTTTTCTCTGTTGGTAGCTAGAGTGATGGCACCACAATGCGTTTTCCAGTATGTTCGTCCTGTGTTGTTCCATCACAGGAAGGTATATGCAGGCAACGTTTGAGGCCATCTCTGTTTTTTTTTATTTCTGTATATCTGCCATCATCATATTAATTTGATAGATTCACCCAATGATGACATCCTACTGCTTTCTTCTTGTTCACTCTCAATATTTCCTGCATCAGAGGAATCAATAATGTGCTACAGAGTGATGCCATTTCTGTGGTTTTCCACTGTTGTTTTTAATCTACACGGTCTCAGTTATGACATCACACTGTTTCCTTCTTTTGCTTATAGGCTCCTATCGCACCAGGAAGCCTTTTGTCATGGCGATGATATCACAGCTTGGCTTTTTGTGCTTTTGAAAAGGGGAAATGACTTAATCAGCCCTTTGACTGCGGTGGATGTTGGAAATGCAGTTTTTTGTTGTTGTAGAAATTCACAGCAGAATGTGAGGTGAGGTATGCTTTAATTCAGCATAAAGGAAGTGCTATTGTGTCCCCTGTGTGTATGTGTTGACTATTTGTGGGGAAGGAGCGCAAAGGCAGCTAATGCCTTGCCAGCTGTTCTTTTTGTTATATTTCTGTGGAAATTACTTTTTACATTTTATTTTATTCAATTTCTTTCTGTATAATACCTGAATGTTTCTGAATGGGTGCAGGTATACCACTGCGCAAACCATCCTTAATTCTGCTGGAGTTGGCCAGGTGCATCTTATTCGCTACTCTGAGGTTGCTAATTTATGTTTTTTGACCAGAGATTCCAAGCAGAGGTTTCCATCCCCACCTGATACTCCATCCCCTCACGCCTTCTCGCTTCTCAGAGGAAGGAAGCTTCCACAGAGGTGTTCTTCCCCAGCCTCATAGCATAACTGTGTCGAATCCCTTAGCAAGTGGCTACATTTTCAGGAGAGGCAATGGGCTAGAGGTTAGGACCCTGTCTTGGTACCCAGAAGCCTTTGTTCGAGTTCTATGCTGCAAGCCCAAATGATACTCACTGACTTCTGTTGCAATTAAGTGAGCACTTCAAAGCAGCCTCTCCACCGTATTCAGATCTGTTATTTATTCAGTATATTTATCAGTATATTTAGACTTGCTCTAGAAAAGTTTGAGATGAAATTAGGTAGAGATGCTGCAAGTACCCTGGAAGTGGTTTTGGGTGCTTACACCGTGAACTGATTGGTGGGAGCTCATCATTGCAATTACGTCTAATTTGCCAAATCCCCTACTGGGTTATTCTCTGTGTACTGGAGGTGATAATTCATTGAGTGGAAAATATGGGGCCTCTGCCTTTAGGATTAAGAAACCGGAAGCTATCCAGGAGTGCGACATGGTTAGACGCCGGGCTATTTATTTATTTATGTTGTCCTGCCCTATGCTTGCCTACAGTTTTCGTCGGGAAGAAGACTGGAATAGCAAGATACATTCTTCCTTTACATATATATGTATATTTAAATGCACACTGTATATGATGCTATTTACTACCATTGGGAGAGGCTTGGGGCTATGATTCACCAGAGGCAAAACCTTAAGTGGATGAGAACGCCCCTCCTCTCAATCAACAATTGTAATAAATATCATATTGCACTCTGCACATTTGCATATATTGTTTATACCATGCTGTTTTGTCATGTCAAGTAGTCCTAAACAGAGATATTTGACTAAATCCAGTTTAAAGGGTTTTAATCCATGCATTTAGAGCAAATCACACAGTGTTTCTATTATGTATTCTGCGAGACCGTGGGCAATTTTTTCTCACATCAGTTATACTTTACTGTGATAAGAAAACAAGTTACTTACCTGTAACTGTAGTTCTCTACTATTGGAAGCTTTCATAGATTCACATGCCTGAATCAGGGACTCCCATCTCGACGACGGGGAATGATTCAGGCATGTGAATCTATGAAAGCTCCATTACTGGAGTAAGAAAACAAGTTACTTACCTGTAACTGTAGTTCTACAGTATTGGAAAATATCATAGATTCACATGTAGTTCTCCAGTATTGGAAAATGTTACAGATTCACATGCCTGAATCAATCCCCGTCGTCGAGATGGGAGTCCCTGATTCAGGTATGTGAATCCATGAAAGCTCCAATACTGAAGTAACTTGGAATTTCACCCTTGCATTGTAGCAATAAATGTATGAATGTGTGTTTATTCGTATATATGCTAGAAATAATGTGTTATAGAGCCATATTTATTTTCACTGGCATGGCATAAATATATATATATACACACACACATAATTTATCTCTCTTCACCACAATTAACCATTATCTTACCCTGAAATCCGTCTGATAGAGGAGCAGGGTAGTTAAACTTGGCTTCCTGCCAACTATTGGTGAGCCTTTGTTTGGTTTAATGATCAACCATATACGTAACTGAACATCCCAAGTGAGCAACAGCAACACTTTTTAGCATCATTGATGAGAAGACTTCAAGCAAGCTTGGAATTAAAGCGATGTCCTTTCTTAATTTCAATAGCAAGAAAGATCTGGAGACAATGCTGAGTTCAGGTTGCCAGCGGTGGTAAAGTGACATTGCACTGGCACAGGTGAGCTGTGGCGGACACAGCTATGTGGACGATAGTCTGTAAAAGCTGTTTTTTGTTTAGCATATAAGCAGCTTTAAGTTTAATACATTGTGATGAGCGTGACTGTGTAGCAGTGCACTTAAACTGATGCATTGTATTTAGAATAGAATGCTGTTGTAAAAACATTTAGTAGGTCGTTGAGCAAAGTCTGTTAGTTGTTTTAAGCATGTCAAGTTCTGTGATTGTGATAGAGAAAGACATTTTACATTTGTGCAAAGGGAAAAGGGAGAGCAAAGGTAATATATTTAGTCCAACAAAAGCTATTTTTTGTGACAAGACATGCACTTATTAAGAGATTCAAGATATTGCATTGAGCGTGAATGCTGAAAAGTTGCTTTGTTCATCAAGTATTTTTCTACTTTTTTTGTATGTTTCTGTGGTTGTGATTAATTTCCATGAAGTACAAAACCTGTTTTAGCTTCTCACCGTAGTTCAAAATTCTTGCTGCCAAGCAGCGTGCCATCAGACGTAGGAGGTGCACTTGCAACGAGTTGCTGAAACTGGTCAGGGCAGATTAGGTGTTCTGGGGAGCTTTTGGCAGCTCTAGCAGCTCTATCCACCCATCACATTGCACTATTCTGGCCACAAAAAGAACACCCAAACACCCAAGATGGTAGGTTGTTTCTAGGTAGTGGTGGCAAACGTGTTATGTAGCAGATCATATTCGACCCAAGCGTCTCTTTTAGGGCAGAAAGGGACTTCCAGTTTCAACAAACCGGTACCACAGACTTGTACTGTCATGGTAGCGGCAAACCAAACTCCGTCATTTAAGACGAGTCATGCTAAATTTGGAACCACCCTCTCTTCCTGTAGGATATACATGCACTTCTATTTACATAAACAAGAACACAACCCTATACCGTCCTTGTAGTGCTAAACACATTTGAATTCTGCAGGTGCCATCATCGCAGTGCTATATTTAACCCTGCCCATGCCTCCGGTAGGTGCTCCGTTTACTTGAATTCACACATTTTTAACGCATATCCTGTCCATTAAAGGCGTTCTGTGTTGTCATCAGTCATTGAACTGACTAGTAATCATCTGATGAAGAGAAGAGGGAATGCGCTGCCGGCCCTTGTGAGATTATTTTCAAACTCTGATGGTAATTATTAAAAATAAGAAATTCAAAGGCACCAGTTCACGTCTTCAAATGTGTGTTGTAAACTAAGACATTCACCTTACCTAGAGAAAAAATATCTAGACTTGGCAGACTATTTAATTTTTTTATGAGCAGTAGTATTGTCTAGGAGATTACGTAATTATTTTACCCCACCCCCTGCTGCTCCATTCTCGTCCCCAAGAATAAGGAAGTTCGCTTTTGTGCCTTCCTGTGGCATTGGTATTGGCTCCCTGGACGGCGTTTTGGCAAGGTAGGAATATTGGTCCACAGTTTAGTAGTTTTAATACGAGACATGGGATAACGTTAATTCCAGGTTCCTGTATTACGATGTCATCACAAGGTGCTTACCTACAGTGCCATATGGAATGAGGAACAACTTGCAGAAATCTGTATTGTCACGCACATTTCTACATGTAAGCCTACAATTTTTGCCATATGTTGCTCTTCTCTTTTGCATATAGATGTGTGCCCGAAGTTCCATGCTATATTACTGCACCCAGGATTACCAGGTGTGTTAACATTACACTACTTGTAATCCTGTTTTGGTCATTTTTCGGGAAAAAATGATTATTGGGTTCCGTGCTTAATTTGTGGAAAAAGAGAGTGCAATGACCCATGTCAGAAGCCCACTGCATACTACACCAACCAGTGCCCTTGCCACCACTGACAATGGCAGTACCCACACAACTACAAGCCATCACACTCCTACAAGTGAGACAATTCAGATCATTCCAAGCTCCCAAAGCCAAACGAATGGCTTGGGCGGCAGGTATTAGTCAAGTTTATATGGAATTAATAAACAACTGTTGTTGTGCGCACAAACCACCACCATGTGGCAGACTGTCAAAAGTGCTGGGGTTGCCAATTAAGTGCTGAGCACCGGAAAACACCGCCTTAAACTAGATGTGCCCAGCTGAACCCCTGTAATTGTAAGTTCACTTACAAAAAAAAGTACATTGATGTATTTTAAAAATAGATGTGTTTTAATCAACATTGTTTGAACAGATGCAGTAGCGCGTGCCCTTTTGTCGTAGCATAAAATGGAAGGAAAAAATCCTGCACAAGAGAACATAATAAGTGCAAATCTGGTCAGTAGTTTTATTTGTCATTTGCTCCTGCTTTTCTACAGACTGAGGTTACCCTGTAAGAAATATCAAAAGCTGCTAAACTAGGCCGCAGTACACTTTCTGTTCAGCAGTACTTCCTTCAACAGAATTCATTTGGAGATGCTAATGAAATATTGTGGCCGGGGTAGATTTGTGTCACTCTACTGGGATCTGCGGGTCTGTCTGCCGTCTGAAAGTGATACAGGCCTCCCCCCTCGACCACATCCTCTACTGTGACAGCTTTAGGTACATGAGTCTCTGGTGTAACGTATGAAACGTACACAGACTGCGGTGTTAGTGAATTTAATTTAAAATGCTGTGTATTTGAGAATAGCAAATTAAAATTCCTTGCATGTATGCTGAGGAGTAGAAACACTGAGGAGAGACCCCTGCTATGGGTATAGGAACACAGGGAAAAGCTTGTATGTGTTGTGTATAGGGGTTAAATAAAGACCTATCATGAAAAGGAGCAACAAGGAGAACTCTTATGTCTGTATTGGAGCACATATGTTCGATCTTGTGTATTGAAGCACTGAGGATGTTGTGTATGTTCTCGGAGAAAGGATGAAACCTCCCATATGCTTATGTAAACATTGACAAGTAAGAACATGTATGTTGGATCATGAAAATGTTCTATATGTGGTCATGGTCAGTATGTTGGAGTATTGAATTGAGTTTGAAAAAGACCCCCATGCAAACGTTGTATCCAGAGTTCCCTCTGTCTGCTAATGAATGTCAAAGAGGCTACATAACTGGTGTTTTTCTTGGAGAAGGGCCCTCCTTTTCTCACTAACATTTAATCACTCCTTTTCATCCGTCCTTTATTGAATGAATCACTCAACCAAGTTACACTTAAGAATTTGCCCTTGTTCGTGGCATCTTTACCAGAATGTAGAAATCAAATTTGTTTAGTATGTGTTTTATAATTTTTTCTGTGTGTGTGTGTGTGTGTGCGCATATATGTATGTGTGTATATATATATATATATATATATATACATACATACATACAGAGAGACGATACTGTTTATTCCTTCTTCTCTTTCTTTAATCACATTGATCAAAATTCCCTACAGATGAAATGGATATTTGTGTGTGTGTTTTTTGTTCATTATGTTAAAATTAAAACAATGAAGCTATATTGTATTGAAATCCAGTGTCAAGCTGGCTAAAACGTATCTTGTGTAATTTAAGAGTGGCTCAAAGCGCTGTATTCAGTTATGTGGGGGTAGGTTTTTGGTGGGGTTTCGAGTTCTAGTGCTTAATTTTGTGTGTGCTCTGAACTGTATTCTCATGTTTGCTTCTCTCTGTACCCACCAACGAGAATTAGGACGTGGAGATGGAGCAAAATAAATTTTAAATAAAAAAAATACCCACATTCCATTGTGCTGTCAAGTGTCTTCAGTGGGTTGGAGGCCCTAGATAGGGTGCTTTTCAGCCTTGCATCATGAGATCTGAAAGAAAATGAATGTAGAAAAATGTTACATGAGGCCCTAGAACTGTTTATTTATGATCTCTTAATGCTGAGAGATCATAGAAGGGGAACGTGAATGTTGGACATAGACCAGAATCTGGGTGGGCGGCTGTGGGCGTGTGACGCAACGCACATTTTCTTCTCTTTTCTGGTTGGTCTCTGGGCATGAGGGTCTGGTCAGGCAGCAGCTCAAATGTCAACAGGCGAACTTGAAATAAGAGCCCAGTACTTGCTATACCATTTGGGAGTACTTGTGCTTTGTTCTCTTGAAAGGACTTGGATGTTGGCAGAGCTAACCCAGGACACCGGCAGAGCTGGCAGTGTGTTCTTTGGGTTGGAAGTTGGTTTTGATTGGAATTTCAAATTGGATGGATCTTAAAGGTGATGAGCACGATAGAGGAAGTAGAGCTCACCTCATTGTCAAAGCGAAATTCCAGGTTTTGAAGTGGATGGGAGGCATGAGGTGGGGACTGATTAATAGGTTGGGCTATGGATTTGAGAAATGGATTGTTTCATTTTCAGCTGGTTTAAGCACTAGGTATTCAGTAACCACCCACAGTTTGGTAGCTCATGGTAGCCAATACATAGGCCTAGCTAGGTGGCTGCTGGGAGGTAATATTCGAGCCGTATCCATGGAAAACAGTGCTACTTGGACCCGAAGGAGATGATGGCGCCTAAGGTGGAGAGTGAATAGACGAGGATTCTTACAAGCTATGGTGGTCTTTGACTGTTCAAGGAATACTATTCCAGTAGGACTGCTCAGTAAGATAGAATTCAAACCTAGAACATTATGTGACCATGATATCCAAATATGTAAAATGAAAACCAAGCAATCTGGAAAGTGCATTAAAAATAAGTCAGGCAGTTACCTAATTAACAGACCAGAGCTTCACCTTTGGTCAGTTGAAGAAAGCTCCATGCTAAAATCTATATTTTTTTGTGCTGTAGTTATAAACTTTGTAATAGAGCAAGTGAATGGAAGCAACCTATAAACGGTAGATACTAATGAGCAAGTGGCAGGCATTTCTCGTGGGAAGAATGGGGGGGACGACTGATGGAAATGACACAAGTGTTGGCAGCAAGGACTGGGTGTACTGCTTCAGAAAGAGGCTATTATAATAAATATGGTTCAGCAGAAATGTGTAGTGTCCAGCACAGAAAAATAATATGGAGACTCATCTAAAATGTGTGTAAGTGTGAAATAATAGGCTTTAGTAGTAATCAAGTATGCACGAAATAGCAATTAATAAAGTAAGTAAATGTATTCGATCAAAAAAAATGGATCATTTACAGAAATAAAAAACATCATAATACAATATAAAACTATTGAATAAAATTGGATAGGAACATTATTTTCCAAGTAGCAGCAATTACAATTAAAAAATAACAGTTCATTTCAATCAATACTGTTTTGCATGTAATAAGATTAAGTTGATAAAAACTTCAAACGTTTCCGCCATGCATAGAAGAGATACCTAGTTAGTGCAAATACAAGCCACCTGGTATTATCAGATGTAAATATCCTAATGGAATTAGAGGGGCGAATACAAGATAAAATGTGGCACACAGGGATGATCCATTTTTTCCGATGATCATTGTATGCAGGACAGAAAAAGTGTTCTCTAGTCTCTGATTTATCCCGACACACAGGGAATATAGATGAAACAAGTGCGTTGGCCCAGTAACAACTTCTAGTGTGTAATGGTAGGGTCCCATATCTGACCTGCAAATATAAAGCTCTAGCCTGAAGCGGCTCAATGTCATCTAAAAACTGTTCAAAGGCGAGCTCGCTTTTAAAATTAAGAACATTCATTGTATGCGAGCCATTGGTACTTTTTATCAAAAATTCATGGTCCATAAAAGCCCAGAACCTTTTTTTAAAAATCTGAATAGTCGCCTTCTGGATACACCCTGGATCATCCCATAAGTAACTCATACTAAGCTTAATGAACCATTCCCTTAGTTGTTTGAGCCATTTGATGGGCCCCGTGTTTTTTAATGTAAATCAAGAAGTTCGCACATAGCATACCTTAGTGGTACCTTAGTGCTGTTCACCCAAATTCTTAACCAAAAGGTAAAAGCCCTTAAGATAGCATAATGTCCTATACATCTTAACCCTAAATCAGATCTGAGGGGTATTAAAGGTGTGCATCCTGGGAGGTTGACAATTGCCCGTGCAAACTTATTTTCAGCCCTGGTCAACTCTTTTACATTATCCAGGCCCCACAGCTCTGCCCCATAGAAGGCCGCTCCTAAGCCCTTTGCCTTATGAATTTCTAATATAGGAGCTAGTGGTCTATAGGGGGAAGTTCTAATCTTGCACAATAGCGCTCTATCAACATGTTGAAGAGTCAAAATACTCTTTCTAATCTGATTTGACCAGGATACATCTTCACTTATCCTGATACCCAAATAATCAAAGGCTTTTACTTTCTCTAGGGCCTGGGAGTCCAGAAACAAAGATCCTGTGCTTTTCTTATAATGGTTGAAAACCATGTATTTTGTTTTACCACAGTTTATCATTAATCCACTACTCTGGCAAGCCTTTTCAAATCTATTTAGCAAATTTTGGATGCCACTTAGAGTTTTTGCAATAAGTAGCGTGTTGTCGGCGAATAATAAACAAGGGATCTGTTGACCAGCCAGTTTTGGGGGGGTCCCCACCACAATTAAGAAGCTCCCCAATAATACTATTTATGAAGAGGGTAAAAAGAGTGGGTGCCAGGATGCACCCCTGACGTACCCCGTTCTGTATAGATATTTTCCCAGAAAGGGCGGCTTCACTGCTCCATCTCACCTTTGCATAGGTTTCACAGTGCATACGGATCAGGATGTTAACCAAATAAAGCGGCATCCCCATGTCCCTCAAGGTGGCCCACAGCTGTTCCCGATTTATCGAATCAAAAGCGGTCTTCAGGTCCACGAACACAACATACAGGTGACCCCTGTTGATATTGGCCTCTTTCCAGATCACCATCATGAACCTGAGGACCTGGTCTGTTGTGCTCGTGGATTCCCTAAATCCTGCTTGGAGGTCCGACAGAATGTTTGTGTCATCCATCCAAACTTGGATTCGGTTTAGGATTACTTTGCCAAAATTTTTTTGGGGGACGTCAATTAAACTGATTGGCCTATAATTCTCTGGTAACCCTTTGTCCCCCTTCTTATGGATGGCAATAATTTCTGCGCCCAACCATGTGGGCGGCAGCGTGCTTCCCTTAAGGATAGCATTAAAGACCTCAGTCATAACAGGGCCCCATACAGCCGGCTCTGATCTAAAAAGGTCGCCTGGGAGTCTGTCAAGGCCAGGGGCCTTCCCCTTCTTTAGGGTTTTTAAGACCCAAGTAGTTTCGCCAACATTGATCTCATGAAAATCCTTTTCAGGATCATCGGTGGTCAATGGACGTAAAACTGGGCCTACTGTTCCCTCAGAGTTTGCAAAAAGCTGCCCATAACAGTCTTCCCATACCTGGGGCTGTAGATGGGAGTCCGATTGAGCCACCTCCCTGGATACATTTCTAGATAAAAGGTGCCAAAAAGCTTTACTGGTCTTTTGATGGGAGGCCTCTACCAGGAGCCTCCATTTTTCAATTTCCCAATCTTTCTTGGCCTCCTTTTGAAAATTTTGATAGCTTTTCTTACACTCTCTTATGGTAGAAGAAGAGCTTCCCTTAACTGCTACAATCAGGGTTGCCCTGGCCATTTTGCAGGTGTTGTTAAACCATGGGGCTGAAAATCTTTTCGATTGGGAATTATTAAGCGGCTTACAAAAATACCCCTGTATGTCGTTTTTCAAGTTCTCAAAGATCCTTAAGGGGTCAATTGATAAAATATAACCGCACATTAAGGTTCCATTGGTATTCTCAGAATATATGTGCAAGCATGAAGGCACTTAAGTGAGTGAATTTATTTTCTCATGTAAAAGAAAATTATGAAGGTTGCCGAGGGTAAACGTGTTTTGATGTGGCAGTGATGACTGGGATGTAAGTGCGGGATTGCCGGAGTATGTTTTGCATAAGGTACTAGATGAAGCAGTTACAGAGCAACTATTGTACAATCTTGGTGTGCCGTGGGCGTAAAGCCTTTACCTTTCAGTGCCTCTGTATTCTACAAAGAGGTGCAGCTAATGCATATTCAAGGACATTCCTAGGCAATGTGATGGGAGACGAATTATCAGATTTTTCTTTTATTTATCTTTTATGGGAATCCAAATATGCCACTGCTTACATGCCACTTGTTTGAGTCCCGTAGAAATTTGTTCCATACCGGTCATAAAATGAGCTATTTTTGCTCTGAATTTTCCAGCCTCTAGCACTGGGGTGGGGGTATTGATGGATTATGAAGAAATGGGGTATATCATATGGTGTGGTTGTGCGACCTTGCCATGTAATGCACTTACAAAGCCCTTTAGGACCAGTAGGTTTTGTTTGGTTACCCTCTAGCTCAACGCTGGGTAGCTGTGGCTTCTGAGCAGGAAGACTTGCACAGAGGAACAAGTGTAAAGCATTTAAACAGCACTAAAACAATTGAAAAAGAAATATAGTAGACACCCAAGAAATCCGACCCCAATTTATAAAAAATAAACAGCATTTTTATGTATTTTTAGACACCATGAAGGAGAAAATCCACAGGAAGGTATAGATTTGATAAGGTACAATAAATATATCACTTTTTAATCAATTGCAAACAACGATTGGTAAATCCAACAAATTTGACACTTAAACATTTTTTGTGCAAAATGTTTTGGCTGGTTGTATTGCAGTCAGTTAGAGGTACTTGGGGTCACCAACTCCGACAGGGATCCAGTCGGGGGGACCAGCAAGATCCTCAATTACCACAGCAGGTGAAGCAGCCTTCTGTCAGTTCCAGGCAATTATATCCGTTGCTCTACTTCCCTATGGAAGTGTCTTGATGCAAGGGATACAGGATGCTGTAGATGCTCAAGGATGCTGTTGATGGGATGTGGTCGACTGGGGTCTTCCTTCTGTCCTGGTCACAGGGTCAATGTCCCTCAAAGACCTCTTGGTCCTGGTAGAAGTCCAGTCGCTACTGGGCTGCCAGTCATCCGGTATCGCGGTCACAGTCTAATCCTTGGTGGGCGATAACTCATCTTCTGGGTGATCAAACTTCACTCCAATAACTCTCCCGGGACTAGCGGACTCAGTTCAACTTTGAGCACCTGGTTCTGGTCTCTGGTGCTGCACAGCAGCAGTTGGTGACGGTTTGAGGATTCTGGGCTGCCAACATGGCCTAGCTGGCTTCTTTAACTGTTGTGACCCTGTGCTGCAAACATGAGCTAAGCCAACTTATCCTTGGAGTCTCTTGCTTTGACTGGGCTCTTGAGACGACAACTCCACGAGTAGGACAGAGCAGGCACAGTCCCTTCTTTGCTTGGCAGCAGGTGCAGTCCACGCCGGTGCAGCCTCTCTTTGTTAGTTTCTTGGTGCAGCAGGGCAGTCCTTCTGGTTCAGTCGAGATCTGAGTTCTGATTGCCAGGGGTGCTCTTTTTATGCTCAGAAAATGCCCTCAGGGTAGGAGGTGGTTGGTAGCTAATGAGCTACAAGGTTCCCTCCCTCCTGGTGACCACTTCCTGCAAAGTATGGCATCTGGCTATCCCAGGATCCATCATTCGACCCACTTCCAAAACAACACAATTCTTCTTTCAGCGGTCCAGAGCTCCCTAGCTCATCCCAGAGGTGTGGCTATCAAAAGAGCTACATGCCCCTATAAAAACAGTTTAGCAACTGGTTTACCCTTCCCCGTGTCTAGTGCCAGCCTTTGTACCTAAACAAAGGACCGACCCCTCTCCCAAGTGGCACCCATTTGTCCTTTAAAGGCTACTTCTACTTTGAAGCTCTCCTTTTGGGTCAACACCTATGTGGCTTCCTGCAGGAGGGTGTAAACCCTTTCTACTGTGCAGGCCTCTATTGTGTCCCTTCTGCTTAGTCGTTAGCACGTCCTCCCAGGAAGGAAGAAATTGCCGACCGGACCGATCCCGTGTTCACCAGAAAACGGGCACTGGAAATCTTGGGCAACTAAAGTGGCAGCTTCTAAAGTTGCATTTTGCCTACCAATGACATTACATTCATTTAAACCAATAAATCTGATTGAATGCACTGATTTTGTGTTGATACCCGACCGTACCCACTTTTAGTAATCTCATTCACAAATTAGCAGGCTGAGAAGGGCTACTAGCAAAACCAAAGGGATAATGGACGGAGTGTTGAACATTGCAAGCACTCACCCCCAGTCAACTGATCTGTGTTTAATCCATCATCATTCTTAGGCTCACTCCGCCACCCCAGTTCAGACATGGCCATATGCAAATTAGTCTGACCCTGTGCCTCATGGGAACAGTCCAGCCCAAACTGCCAAGCCATGTCTTCCCTGGACCGGAAACAACATCCTGGGACCGGTTTCGGGTTCATAAGCCTCATCAGCCAGGCTATCTTGATTCCAGTGGCAAAGTGAGCAAGGGACCAACGTCTGGGTACACACTGCCAACTTAGTGTGAACTTAGCAAAACCAAAAGGGGATAATGAACGGAGTGTTGAACATTGCAAGCACTCACCCCCAGTCAACTGATCTGTGTTTAATCCATCATCATTCTTTAGTTCACTCCGCCACCCCAGTTCAGACATGGCCATATGCAAATCAGTCTGACCCTGTGCCTCATGCGAACAGTCCAGCCCGAACTGCCAAGCCATGTCTTCCCTGAACCGGAAACAAGCATCATGGGACCGGTTTCAGGGTGAATGTATGACATTGTTCTGCATTCTGTCCATCAAGTGTTGTTTTTGCATTTGTCACCCGAGTGGGACGGGTATGCTCAGACATGAGTCCCATGCTCTCCATGCCACTGGAATTAAGCTATCCTGGCTGATGAGGGCTGAAAGCCCGAAACCGGTCCTAGGATGCTGGTTTCCAGTCCAGGAAGGACCTGGCTTGGCAGTTCAGGCTGGACTGTTCCCAAGGGGGACAGGGTCAAGACTGATTTGCATATGGCTGGGTTCAAACTGGAATCGCGTGGTGAGCAAATAAACAATGGATTTAGGCCCAGATCTCTGTACTGGGGTGAATGTATGACATTGTTCTGAATTCTGTTGTTTTTGCCGAAGGGCTACTAGTCTTTCCAAAGTAAAAACGACAATTTGGGCTTTATACTGCTGGAACATTTAAAACTAGATGTTCCAATTTTTAACATCCAGCACCCTGTCATAGGGCTCATTATGCCTACCTTAGGGGTGACTTCCATATAATAACAAGCATTGGCAAAGCCAATAGGTCTCGCCTTTGCGAGTGGTTCTATTTTTGTTTTCTCTGATACATTAGTTGTCTGCCTCAGTAGACCTATTGGCTTTGCAAATATTTTTGTTGATGTTAGCTAGCTGAAGCATTAATGCCCAGCACTACCTCAATGATAACCATTACTGCAGATTACAGAAGCTCCTTTTGGCATGTGTTCAGTAAACTATAGTACATGCTTTAGTTAAGTCATTTTAGCACAGCACACATAGATTGGTTCTTTCAGTAGGGGGCCCTCTTATTTTAGCCTCGTTTCAGTACAGAAGCTGTATGTATAATGCATGTACAGAACAACCTAATTGAAAGGCAGCGGAGCGCTGTATATTGTCAAGGCAGAGCCATCAAAACATGATAAGTGGTAGCTGGTTTGTGGAGTATTGCTGATGCGGTTTGTCGTAAAAGTGTGAGTGAATGTCTGTAAATTAATCACCTCTTGCAGCATAGTCACTGCGCAACCTGTTGGCGAACTTGAGTCATGTGATGCAGCACGAAGGAGATGAAGTAGACTGCTTGCACAACTGCTTTGCTTGTTCCTAAACGTTAACCTTAGTAACACATGGGGTAGCCGCAAGACACTGCTCTTACTGTTCCTTTTATAAAATACATATCTGTAAAGAGTTGTTTGCATTTATGGTTGTGATAATTATTGTTAATGCATTGTGCCCCAGTGTGATTATTGGCGGTCTTGTGTGTGTGTAGCTCTTCATTGGAAACAGTTGTAACGAGCGGCCAGGACACTAAAGCGAGACCCAGAGGGGTGGAAACTGAAATAGCCGGTGGCGACAGAAAGTGCAAACAGCCATGAGGGAGGGGTAGGTGGACAAAACAAGGCCCCTTGGAAACTAGCAATTCTGACAAGATAAGGATTTACAGTTCTGTTTACTGAAACGGCGCTAGGAGCATCAACACTACAAAGAAACAAAACTAAAGGGACCTTCCCAAAACAAGAGCTGAAATAAATAAAATAAAAATAGTGCACAAACACGAACTGAAATAGACAAAAGGGAAAGGATACACATAATAGGCCACTGCTCCATGGGAGTATTCAATGTCCTACAAATGCAGGAGTCTTTTCTGCCCTCTGGTCTTATAGAGTAGGGGGTTTGCCGCAAATTCTTATATCTGCTCCAAGTTGATCTTTTCAGGGTTTCCACCTTTTGTTTACTTAGGCATTTCAATGTAAACATCACTCCAGTCTACATGTATAGATCATGTTGGAAATACAGACTCTCCTGCCAGCTACAAGGCATCAGGAACAATTGAAGATCCTGTTGATCCAGCGAAAATAGGCAGTGGAGCAAAATCTGCTCATGTGATTGACACCTCTGCACAAATATTGGCAGTATTTGATGCTTCCTGGAATGGCCAATAATCGAGCAAACCAAAACCTTGCTCTGTTGTGCCAGCAAACACCAAAGAGTTATAGTACCTTTCGTCGGACGAAGAACTTGCAAGTGGCCAAAGGTTTCCAGTATCTTTCATACCTAGTACGAAAGTTAATTTTGATCACCTCATCCAGTAGTCTTGAGTTACTCAAGACACCTCATTTCTTTTTACAGCCAGAAGGGATTTTTCCCTATTGCTTCCCATGTCTCTTCTAAGAAGAAGGCTAGGCTGTTCTAATTGTTTCCTAAGCATTTGCAATGATGTATCTCTGGGACCAGTAAACTGAGCACAATCATGGATTCAACTTGGGTCACACAAAAATTGATTTTTTTTTTACTTCTATTGCTCCCCCCAAACCCTAGTTCCTCTTTACAGGTAACCCTTAGCCCCTCTGCAGCCTAAAAAGTCTAGACCACAAGGTACTGCGACAACTTTTGCACAACACAGAAAATAAATGTGTGAAATATCCCTTGGCAAATGCACTCTTTGAGCTTTCTTCCTATGCAAGCTTCATCTCTCTCCACACATTGGTCCCTTTCTTCTGCTGCTTGTGATTGGTTGCCTTTGACATGTGACAAGATTCCTTCATACTCTGTTTTCCTTGGTCCCGCTTTGTTTAGTCTGTTGGCTTTGACATTTCAATGCTTTATATACATAAAATTATTTTTACTGGTGTCAAGTGATGGCAATTTGACCGGTCTTAGTCCTCCAAAGTCCTTGTCACTGGAGAGTTTTTGTCTCAGGAGGCCTGACCTCCTCTGGCTCGGGGAATCAGAGTTGTCTAGTGAGTGTGCCTTCATTTTCAAAAAACCTAGCTGCTCATGGGTCTATATTCTAGCATGGTTCGTGCAGACATTTGCAGAGGGACTTGTTGCGATGGAAGCAACTCCGTACCAGCTCCACTACTACTCAGAGCAACTGTACCATAGGCATGTAATCAAATAGTGGACCTCGCCCCCAAGTGCCCTTGTGACCTGAATGTATAGCCGCATTCTTTCTAGGTATAACCATGCGAACATTTCTTCCAATGTGCTATACCGATCTACGGTTAAAGAATGTTTGGTGGAGGTGAAAAGGCTTGTACCCATAGTGCCTGCAAAACCTATCCTAAACCTCTTAGATGGTCATGGCTACTGCTCTCTCTACTTTCTAGCCAAGAAGATGATATGTCAGCTTTGTAAAATGCTGTATCTTCTAAACCAGTTCCACTCCTTTCAGAAGCTGACCTCTGCCTTAGATCTTCAAAACAATGTAGAAAGCTGCAGCATATATACCTTCATGTGTACATCTGGCTGGATCACAGAATGTTCCTTGGTCCCTGCTAATTGTATTGGAACGTAAGGTGCAAACTCTAGGTCTAAAAGGTAGGCGTGCCAGTCTAAATAATACAGCCAATAACATTGGTGAACTGTTGCCGTGCTCTCCCCCTCGCCTTGAGACCATTGCGGGTGAATAGTCGTGCTCCACAAGACATCTGATTGATGCTTTTCGGAGACTCAGTCTAACAGACCAGAGAAAAAAAAGTTCCATTCTTTGATGCTCCTTTAAGAACACAGTAATTACAATGCAGCTATGTTGAGTCCTTTGTAGAAAGACACCAGGAGCCAGGATGTACATTTAGGTCTTCTTTATTATCTCTTCAGTTCAGGATACATCTGTCTTGACTCCAGCCAGCCTAGTGTGGTACCAGCCCCACCAGGAGCAGCCTGCCTAGCTGCTCAGCCCATCTCTAACTGCCACATTCATCCCACTCAGTCACCTAGGCATTCAACGCATCACAGGCACACCAACATTCTAAGACCAAGTCACACTCTGGCTGAGCAGCTAGAGGCAGCAGGGCTAGAGTACATGTTATACTAGTAAGTAAGATATAACAAGCTACAAACAGAAATGACCTTATGAGTTCTGTCTTGTAAGAAGGACGAGGAAAAGTAACAGTAAAATTCAGCGTTAAACCAGAAGCATTTTTCACTATCGTGTGTAACCAAGCAGGAGCTAAGCATAAGCGGACCCCTACTCACTCCACAGAGCGCCATTTGTGCAAACGTTGTGTAAGATACCAGTACAGGGGTGGGTTTAGGCACATGGACCAGTTACTGAGTGATGCTGAAACTGCAATGCATGATGACACATAAGGTATGTGGAAAAGCTTTAAATGGCTTGGTAAGCTAGTGTGACTATTCTGTTGAACATCTTGTCTACCACTACCAACCTTCACCCATAGAGGCTTCTCAAATAAGACTAATGTTCAGACAGCTGCCAGGAAATCCGCAGCTGTTCTGTATAGAAAAACAGATGGTTAATGTCTAGGAGAGTAGAGTCTGCTTCCTATGGTTACCCCCACTTTTTGCTGTGATTCTCTGGTTTTTCGACTTTAGTATGGCTGTGGTCCTGCTAATCCGGCCCACAGCCTAGCTGTTCTCTCTCTAAATTGATACCATGTACTTTAGGTACATACCAGGTTGGTTACTGGGTCACCCTTGTGAACCCCTGTATAGTGTACCCTAGGTACCCAGGGCATAGGTGCACCCTAGGCCTACCAGGGGCTGCAGCATGTATTGTGCCTCCCCTGGTTAGCCTTCCAAACTGACACCACAGGTCTGTTCTGACAGCCTGGGTAAGGTGGTGTAATCACCCCTTACCTATATATAGTATATCTATATCTACCTTATATATAGGCACATAGTAACCTATAAGTCACTCCTATGGCAGGCCTTAACAATCCTGGAGGCAGAGTGCTTGGTTTTATGTGAGAGGGTGCCCTAGCATGAGCTGAGCCCCTCTGCAGCTTTCGCAACCATCTCCTTATAGCTGTTCTATGATCTAGCCATACCATATACTCTTAAGTGCATTATAATCCTCGCAGTTAATGCTACCTTTGGTTTGGCTTTATCAAAACATGTTGTGTAAAGTGGCAAACACTTTGGAATACTACCCGCCCGCCAGTTCTGGCAGCAGGGGTAGCATTCCACCCATCTAGAGGGAGAAGACATGTAGTTACTGTTAAACCCGGTTAAAGTTAAACAGAGCTCCAGCATCACAAAATGGATGCTGCTGCCACAGACCAAGTCTGCCCTCCTGCTGCTGGAGCAAACTCCGGCAGGGGAGGCTTGGACAATAGGTTTCCTGTCCAGGGAGGTGTTGGAACCTCCCCAGACAGGCTTTAGTGTATTGTGGCAGGGAGGGCTGCATTCAGTGAATGCTTTTCAGACACTGCCTGGGGCACACAAGGTGCTCCGTGCATTTCCCAGTTCAAGCTGGTTGCTGGGGCACTTAGCCCCAGCTCTGGCGTGAAACTGGTCAAAAGTTCAAGTTCAAGTTCGAAAATGTATATAGCGCACTACTCACCCAGAGGGTCTCAAGGCGCTTGAGGAGGAGGGAGTATTTACTTATCGAATATCCAAGTTTTTAATTGCTTTCTGAAGGAGAGGTGGTTCTGAGTTAGGCGGAGGTGGGTGGGGAGAGAATTCCAGGTCTTGGCCGCTAGGTAGGAGAAGGATCTTCCCCCCATGGTGGATCTGTGGATGCGTGGAATGGCGGCGAGGGCTTGGTTGGATGAACGTAGTTGGCCGGTGGGGATGTAGAAGGACAGTCTCGTGTTGAGGCATTCGGGTACTAGGTCATAGAGGGCTTTGTGTTCGTGGGTGAGGAGACGGAACGTTATTCTCTTGTTGACGGGGAGCCAGTGGAGATCTTTCAGGTGACCGGAAATATGAGCTTGTCGAGGGATGTCCAATACGAGTCTTGCTGATGCATTTTAGATGCGTTGGAGTCTTTTCTGTAGTTTGGCTGTGGTTCCGGCGTAAAGGGTGTTTCCGTAATCCAGTCGGCTGGTGACCAGTGCGTGGGTGACTGTCTTTCTTGTTTCAGTGGGGATCCAGCGGAAGACTTTTTTGAGCATGCGTAGGATGTTGAAGCAGGATGATGTGACGGCATTGGCTTGTCTGGTCATCGAGAGGGAGGAGTCCAGGATGAAGCCCAGGTTACGTGTGTGATCCGTTGGAATGGGTGCGGTTCCCAGGGCTGGTGGCCACCAAGAGTCATCCCAAGCCGAGGGGGATGACTCTAAGATGAGGACTTCCGTTTTGTCCGAATTCAGTTTTAAATGGGCTGTTCTTCATCCACTCGGCTACTTCTTTCATTCCATCGTGTAGGTTGGTTTTGGCTGTGTTCGGGTCTTTGGTGAGGGAGAGGATCAGCTGGGTGTCGTCTGCATCAGAGATGATGTTGAGGTTGTGTTGGCGCGCGATGGATGCGAGGGGACTCATGTAGACGTTGAAGAGGGTGGGACTGAGTGATGATCCTTGTGGTACGCCACAGATGACTTCTTTGGCTTCTGATTTGAAGGGGGGAAGGCGAACTCTCTGGGTTCTTCCGGCGAGGAATGAGATGATCCAGTCCAAAGCAATTCCTTGTATTCCGATGTTTCTGAGGCGTTGTATTAGGGTGTTATGACAGACTGTGTCGAAGGCTGCGGAGAGGTCAAGTAAGATGAGGGCAACTGTTTCTCCGTTGTCCAGTAGTGTTCGGAAGGGGACCTGGGGAAGGGGTGTAACCACCCCCTCCCCAGGTCCACCCATAGGAGGGACCTTCGAGTTAGTCCAACCCCTAAACTTACTATAAGTATAGAACCCCAGTCCCAAGGACTTTAGATGACCCTGGACGAAACTGTACAACATATATCTTGGACCTTCGACATTCCATTTCGACTGGAGGATGGAAGAAATCTCCCTTGTCGTGAAGGAGTGACCACCCTGTTCAAACAGGCAGCAACAGCATCTTTGCCGGTCTGCATTTTCGAGGCTCCTGCCCGATCCTGAAGAATCTGCGACACAGGACACGGACTTCCAGACATCTCTGACGCTGACCTGCGCTCCCAGCAAAGCTGAGACCTGTGGTGGACACGAGAGATGTGGGACCGGAACTCCTGGACATCCTGCATTTTGCTACCTGCATCGACTTCCCGAGGTATCCCGAACTTGATCATTGGGGTGCTTGAAGCCCCAGCCAGGAGCACCTTTTGCACTGAAGCTCAGAGGCCCACAATGTAAGAGTGTCCCGTGGGCCCGCTTTGTGCATTTCAGCTCGCTGCGTCTTCGCGGCTCCTAGTCTGTTGGCTAGTGAGCCCCCAAGAAGACCAATCCTTGATTTAACCTGCTTTCCTGGTTGCGCCAGGCTTGCTCCAACTTCCATGCAAAGGAGAAGTTCCTCAGACCTTGCTGGTCTGCACCAAAGCCAATCTCGACATCCTGCGTGGATTGCGTTTGCCAAAGCTTGTTTGGTCCAATCCGGATACCGACACCACAGTCAACTAGATCCTTCGTGGGACAGCTTGAATCCAGCTCCTGGTCGTCGTCGACGCCTCCTGGACCTCGTGGCTGAAGAGACAGACTTCACCTTTTCACCTGAAATCACCAGACAACTGGTGGCATCTTACTATCGCAATTAGAAGCACTGAGGCACCTTCGAGGCTCTTCTGGTCACTGACCCTGTAACCACAGCGGTACTCCCTGAACCTTCCAGGACTCTGCAGGACTTTGCAGGACGACTCGCCGCACCCGCTCCGCGGGTGCCGCTTCGCTGCTTTGGACACCGGCTACCGGGTGAGTGCGGTCAGCAGGGCTGCGAGCGTGCAGGGGACTCCATTGCCCAGGAGTCCCTGCTAGACCATTGCTGACATCCGGTCCGCTCTCCCTGCTGCCGCCCCCCGCCGCTTAAGAACTCTCTTCTCCCCTTCATCTGCGGGACGCAATTAGAAGCACTGAGGCACCTTCGAGGCTCTTCTGGTCACTGACCCTGTAACCACAGCGGTACTCCCTGAACCTTCCAGGACTCTGCAGGACTTTGCAGGACGACTCGCCGCACCCGCTCCGCGGGTGCCGCTTCGCTGCTTTGGACACCGGCTACCGGGTGAGTGCGGTCAGCAGGGCTGCGAGCGTGCAGGGGACTCCATTGCCCAGGAGTCCCTGCTAGACCATTGCTGACATCCGGTCCGCTCTCCCTGCTGCCGCCCCCCGCCCTCCGCCGCTTAAGAACTCTCTTCTCCCCTTCATCTGCGGGACGCAATTAGAAGCACTGAGGCACCTTCGAGGCTCTTCTGGTCACTGACCCTGTAACCACAGCGGTACTCCCTGAACCTTCCAGGACTTTGCAGGACGACTCGCCGCACCCGCTCCGCGGGTGCCGCTTCGCTGCTTTGGACACCGGCTACCGGGTGAGTGCGGTCAGCAGGGCTGCGAGCGTGCAGGGGACTCCATTGCCCAGGAGTCCCTGCTAGACCATTGCTGACATCCGGTCTGCTCTCCCTGCTGCCGCCCCCCGCCCTCCGCCGCTTAAGAACTCTCTTCTCCCCTTCATCTGCGGGACGCAATTAGAAGCACTGAGGCACTTTCGAGGCTCTTCTGGTCACTGACCCTGTAACCACAGCGGTACTCCCTGAACCTTCCAGGACTCTGCAGGACTTTGCAGGACGACTCGCCGCACCCGCTCCGCGGGTGCCGCTTCGCTGCTTTGGACACCGGCTACCGGGTGAGTGCGGTCAGCAGGGCTGCGAGCGTGCAGGGGACTCCATTGCCCAGGAGTCCCTGCTAGACCATTGCTGACATCCGGTCCGCTCTCCCTGCTGCCACGCCCCCTTGTTTTACTCGGCCACTTATTTATTGTTCCAGCACTCCCGCAGCGCGGGACGCAGCCGGGGCGAAGACAGGGCAAAGACTGGGCCGTTTGAGGCCGTTCGAGGACGGCAGCGGACGGCCCCGGCCCATTTCCCTTGCTATTCCTACCCCGCCTGTCGATCTACTACTGTGGTAAGCCGGGCCAGCTAAATAGAGGCAACCCATCTAGCAGTGTGGGTGAGGGCCCTAACACAATATTATAGTAAGCATTATGAGCACTAGGATGACACGTAGCAAGGCCGCCAAAGGGGGTCCACAAGTCAGCGGTCCGATGGATGACTTCATCACTCGCACTACCATAGCCATTGATGAACAAATATCCAAACTCCAAACCCGGGTATCCCTTGAACTGGCAGCCGCACGCAGGCTGTCTGAGGTCATGGCCCACTCGAAAAAATTTTCTCTAGGCCACATAGCCTCTGCTGTCACCCCTGCTCGACCTGTTCGCCCAGATAGCATTATTATTCAGGCCGACCTCCACCATCCCCCGAGCACTCTTTCTCTCACTCCCCCCACAGAGCAAATACGCACCGTAGAAGAGCTAAGTTTCCCTGTACCTCCCCATGTTCAGCCCTACACCCCTAACCCTCCTGTCCAAGTAATTCCAACTACCTCCTGTGCTACTAGTGCGCATCCTAAAAGGAAACGCCAATCACGCTCAGCCTACTCCCGCAAAAAGGCCAAAGTGGCAGGCTCCCAACATCTTACAATGGCTAATACCCAGGCATGTATTGCCTTACCTGAGGGCCCATTAATTTCACAGCCAGTATGCCAATCAACGGGAGATGGCCTAGCTACCACCACGTCAGAGGTTGAGGGGTTGCAGGTGCAGCACCAGGGACTAAGTGATAAAGAATTCATAGACCAAGTTTGGGAATCATTAAAAAAACTTCTCTCACCACTCGATTTAAGACTATCTAGGATAGAAAACAATCTACTCGAGATGGAAAAGAGCATTATTGCTCTGGCCACTCTTGGCCTGAGAACCCTTGAAAACCAGGGCGTGTCCTTATCCGACCCACAATTGCCAGCTCCTGCTGTACAAACTGAGCAGCACCCCGTGCTGGTACCTGCTGCTGCAAGGCCTGTTCCCAAGCCAAGGACGGTGGCTGTGGATCAAATTTCCACGACCGCTAAACCCCAGACTTCCCAGCCGCAGGCTCCCGCACGGAATCCCAAGCCGCAAAATACAATTCCAAACTTGGTCCCACCTACTAGACCCCATCCTACTGAAACCCAGGGCCCTCGTCCAAAAGAAAATTTTAGAGGAGGCTATATAGATCTCCCTCCAGAGGCCAATGAGTATGTAGTTGTGTTGACAGGCGTCCCTGTCCTTGGCACTGACCAACACGAAAACCATTGGTCCTTGAAAAACAAAATAATGCACTGGCTCAACGTTCATAGACCGGCTTCTAATGGGAGGAGAAGCCGGGTAATGATGGTCCGCAGAATACCCTGGGTGGGACCAACAAAGAAATCCAAGCAAGGGGACTGCGTAGTTGTACCTTTTGACGACCCACATACGGCACGCCATATCTGGTCTTGGCCAACCAGCGAAGAATCCCTTGTTATCCCGAGGCCGCTATCTTACTTTTACCCTCCACGCCAAGTATACACCCAAGCGGATAATTGGTCCTTGGTGCAGCACCCTCCATGGAACATCCATCCCATGAGGCCAATGGACACCCTTTTACATTGGAATGGCCTCTCAACCTATAACAGATTTGGAGGCCTGGAGGAGGTCGATTGACTTTTTGTGCCCCCTATCTTTCCACAAGTAGAAATAGCTTTGTCTCCCATGGTTCCGGAATCATCTGGAAATCAAACTCACAGCCCACAAAATAATGATGGCGCATTCCTGTCTCAATCGCCACGTGCCTTGGATCTGTCCAAAACGGCTACTCAAGACTGTATAGGGATGGAACTACGGCCAGACACCTACTCCTTAACCCCATCTCCTCTTGCCCAACTCAATATAATGGAGACCAAACAGCCTGGTAGTGCTGCCCCTATTGAACCATACCAGACCAAGATCCCCCTAATACCTTCTATCGGGGATGAAGAAAAATCTTTCTTATCTTTCCATGTCCCTAAAATCCTTCCACCTGGCGATTCCTCACTGAAGATCTTAAACTGGAATGTGGCTGGCCTTGAACGTAACCTTGATAACCCAGAATGGAACACCTTCCTGGCACCCTACGACATCTGTTTGTTACAGGAAACATGGTGCCAGGAACCCAGACATAGAGTGGGTTTCTCGACCTTCTTTGTCCCGGCTGTACATCAACAAGGTTCCAAAGGACGCCCGTCAGGCGGTCTTCTAATCTGGATTAATATAGCTCTAGACCTCAGCGTTCTCCAAAGTACCACTGAATCTCCTGACCTCCAATGGCTAACACTCCAACACAAAGGGGGAAGGAAGCTAGAACTGTTTAACATCTATCTAAGGGACAGCAGGAACGGAGGATCTTCAACCTTATTAGGTCTAAACAACATCCTGGCTGCCTGCAATGCTGACTCTCTCGTCCTGCTGGCAGGCGATTTTAACTGCTGTTTTGAGCCTCTAGATAAAGAAGATATTCTGGACACCAATGAGGAGGACAACAGGAGGGGAATCCCCATCTTGAATCTCGACCCGATCTCGAAATGGTCACAACGGGCGATTGATATAAACGCTCTCTGTATGGAGCATAACTTGAGAGCAACGAATGGGCGTTCTAGGTCAGATTCCAAGGGTGCCCATACATATAATAGGACGGGCCACTCTTCCAGAATCGATTTTGTCATGCTCAACTATACCCTCTGGTCATACCATCAAGACATGGAGGTTATAGAATCCTGTGATAGTGACCACAACCCTCTTGCGGTAACCATCTCTGATCCCTGGCACCAGGACTTTCAAGAAACCACGAGCCAGACATGGAAATCGTCACGTGAGATCCTTCCCTCGAATTGTGGGAGACGTCTCAAATGGGCAAGAATCGCAACAGATGAGGCACGGATGACGCAAGCTAAAACCATCCTACTTCAGGCCGAATCTAAGTTTAGTTCCACAAATGGTGACAGTAAGAAGTTTTTAACACTATTCCTAGAGACAATAACAGCGCTAAGTGGGCTATTCACTATTTCCAAACCCAGCGCCAGAAGCGCTGTAAAAGGCGCCCCGAGAACAAATGGAAAGTGGTTTACAGCGAATTGCCGAAAAGCTAAGAGTGAACTTGTGGCTGCAGTAAAAGGGAAAGACCAAACTGCCATCAGGTCTGCAAGGAAACTCTACAGGAAATCTGTGTCAGAGGCCAAGCGGTCATATGATTCCAATTTCTGGCGTGATCTAACGGAGGCAAGCACAAAGAAAGACGCAAAGGGGTTTTGGGACTTGCTAAGGTCAAGAGACAAGCCCGTAGATCACCAATTGACCTGTAACATCCCTGGCGCTGTCTGGTTTGCCCATTTTTCGAACTTGTACACAGCACAAACAGGGCCCACCCAACCAGACCCGCTACTAGGAGCCAGTTCCACAGCTCTCCCACCAAATGAAGTTGCATTTACTACCGTAGAAGTGGAGAAGGCAATTAGTTGTATTGTTCCCAACAAAGCGGCAGGCCCGGATGGGATTCCGGGCGACCTGATAAAAAACAATCCCCCATTTTGGAGCAGACTTATTGCAGAACTACTCAATGAGGCTACATCGGGGGGATCCTTACCTAATTCCTGGAGGGGCGCTGAAGTCGTCCCTATATTCAAGAAGGGTAACAGGGAGGACCCAGCAAATTACCGCCCCATTAGTTTGTTGGACACAACGCATAAGGTGGCGGGGAAAGTAGTATTGGGTAGGATTCTGGAGTGGGTGGACGACAACCAGATACTATCCGATTTCCAAGCGGGGTTTAGATCAGGGACAGGTACCGTAGAGCAGACTTTCCGCCTTCTAATGCTCTATTGGAAGGTAGTGGTGCTGGGAGGAGGCAGTTTATATCTAGTCTTTATAGACTTGAAAACGGCCTTCGACCTAGTTCCACGAGCATTACTGTGGAAGGTCCTTGACGGTCTAGGTCTACCTCCTTACCTTCTGGCCTTATTGATAAAATTTCACGCAAACAACTTTGCTCAAATCAGATGGGGTGCCCAGGGAGAAAAAACACCGTGTATCCCAGTAGTCAGGGGCGTCCGCCAGGGGTGTGTGCTTGCCCCCACTCTGTTTTCGTTATACGTGAATGGAGTGGTGGAGCATCTTTTACAACATCCTGCTGATGCACCATCCCTGGCTGGAAGGAAAATCCCGACACTCCTGTTTGCTGACGACACCCTCCTGATTTCGAAGACACCCACAGGCATACAGGCGTTACTTACCAGCTTTAAGGCCTTCTGTGATACCAAGGGCCTAGCAATAAATATTGGCAAGACCAAATTCCTCGTTCTGAATCCCCCGAAGAAATCTGTAAAACCCCCCTCTCTAGACTCCGTTCCACTAGAGCGGGTCAAAGAATTTGACTATCTGGGCATACGCCTCTGTGACAGTATGAATTGGAAGGCCCATCACCAGAAAGTGTTTCTAACCCACAAGAGGGTTGTTGGCGCCCTACTTAAAGAACAACGTGCCTCTTCCACAAAACCGATCGGGGCACTGCTGGACATCTATAGGGCCAGGGTCGTGAGTGCAGCGTTGTACGGTGCGGAACTTTGGGGAACCCAGAGAGTGGACACCTTGGCCCATCTAGAAAACAAATTTCATAAAGACTTGATGAGGCTACCCCAAAGCACTCCCACAATCCCACTCTTGCTCGACGCAGGTACTCGCCCTATCTGTGATCAAGCTAAACTACGTCCCTTATTGCTGTGGTCCAGAATTTGGAACGTTCCTGAACTCCATAGCTACGCGGATGCCTTAAAATATGTCTTGTCCCTCCCTGGCTGGCATAAGATCGCCTGGCTTAGAGAGGTTAAGAAGGCGCTTACCTTGCTTGGTCTAGGATCTGCGTGGGAAAGCAAAACTGCACCTCCCAAACAGGAATTGAAGAAGGCATACTGGACTTGGGTCGACAGCGAGAGACTGGGTAAACCAAACCATCCAAAAACTGTTGCCAACTTCCTGATGGTTAAATGCAACCCCTCCAGAGAAGCTTATTTGGACCTGATACACAGCTCTCATGATAGGGCTTTATATTTTAAATTCAGGGTTGGGGTTTTACCTTTGTGCCAGTTCACTTCTACCTGGAAACCACCCTTGCAAACTGTTCCCGACTGTCCATTCTGTGAGCTGAAAACAGAATCCGTTGCACACTTCTTATTTGAGTGCCGAGCCTATTTTGCTCCCAGACGGAGGTGGTTGAAGCCTCTTTTTAGGAGCCTGGGAACTCGTTCACACCTGGAAGCCTTGAGAATACTGCTCTCAGACACAAGACCCTTCTTCTCAATCTGTTTGGCAAAGTTCCTAGGTTGGGCCTGGCGTATAAGATCCACTAAAAAACTGATGATCCAATAATGTCTCCCCCTCTTTTTAATATGTTTTTAGTCCAATGATCAGATTCCTTTTATTGCATAATGAATTGTAAGTTGTTCTTCGATTATTGTCATATTGTGATGTTGCTTTTATGATATGTTTTTATATATCGAAATAAAGCTTACTTACTTACTATCGCCACCCTGGTCACTGGCTAGTGGCCCAGACTCTGTCTCCTCTGCTTTCAGGTTCTTCACATCTCTGATCCACCCTTGGATCCACCCGGACACTTTTCCTCTGGTCGCCTGCAGCACTTCTTCGCAGCTCTCCATTGGAATCAACGACAAAACCCGACACAAAGACACCTGTGCACCCGGCTTCACTGGGTGAGGCAAAAAGGGTACTACAGTGCTCCTGTGGGTCTAGACTCTCGAAGTGTCCTAGTCTAAAAGGGTTCCATCGTAGTTCACCTAGAAGTACCCTTAAATTGTAAATTTGTAACTTGTTTGTTTCCCATAGAATGTCTATCGTAACCCGCGGCTGTGTTTAGACACTGCACACGTCTCCTGTGGGCCTCCTACATCCTAACCTTTGGTTGTTCATAGACGCCCCAGCGATTCCACAGGCCCCAGGCCTGCTTTCTAACTCTCACGTGGTTCTTATACTACTATTTTAGTATATGGTTTGTGAGGCCCCTAGGACAAAACGTATACTGTGCAACTTATCGTATGCTAATTAAGTTCCTTGTATTGTACTTTTACCTCTGACCTCATAAAGAGTGCAGAGGGGTTGTGTTTAGTATTAAATCTGTTTATTCAGAGCAAAATATTTACCAACCTGTGCTCAAAGGCGCACCGGCGACTCCATTATAATGCTTAGATGCAAGACATAATGGGCACTGCAGACAATCAGGATTTTTAAACACAGCAAGCCGCCTACAACCCAGAAGGGCCGGCCGCGTCAAAAAGTAGTGCAACGTGTCGGAAGCGGTAAGTAGCTGAGCCTCCAATTCAATCCCCAAACCACCCCCCAAACAACTACCCCCCCAACCCATCCAAACTACCCCCCCATCCCCTCCCCCACCCCCTTCTTGTCCGTCTAGTGATCCACCCAGGCACCAACCAGCCCCGTCATCTGCAAAGAATAGTTCTTAAAAATGTTCAGTCTGAGCTCTGCGTCGGCCAGGTCCCTTCTTGCTCTCTGGGAGCGGGGTGTCCGCTAGATGTAATAGTTTCAGGTATCGGGGACAGCTCAGCTCCCTGAATTCCCCGGTGAGTAACGACAAGAATGGCCTCCACATCTCTGCGAACTCCTCGCCCCGTCCAGCCGCTGTCAGGGACAACTTCTCCATCCCCAAAACTGTCCAAAGTCTGTGTAGCCAACCCAAATGGATAGGGGGTTGGGGATCTCTCCATCGTGCTACAATGTTCTGTACTGCGGTGCCCAGCGCTATGGCTATCAACCTCCCCCGCATAGATTTCAAGGGGTACATTAGTGCGTTCGGCAGACCAAGGAGGACATAGGCCTGGAACCTTGGGAGCTGGGTGTCCAGGTGAGCATCCACCAGATCTAAAATGGTGTCCCAGTACTGCTTCAGCTTCGCGCAGTCCCAGAGTAGGTGTACGAGTGTGCCCCGCTCCCCACAACCCCTCCAACACCGATCGCTGTTCTTGGGGTCCCAGTGGTGGAGACGCGCCGGTGTATGGTACCAGTACATGGCCACTTTAGTCAGGGTTTCGGTGAGGCCAGTATGATAGGCCGAGTGCCTGGCCCTGTGGTAAATCCCCTCCCACTCCTTCCGCTGCAGTTGCCTCCCTAGGTCCTCCTCCCACCTGGCTTTCCCCGGATGGTATGTGTAAATATGAGGGAGGAGCAAGTGTTGGTACAGGTCGGAAAGCAGCTTTTTCTCTGACTTGCGCGTGAGGAGCCATTTCTCGTAGGGGGTAAGGAATCGCTGCGCCCCTGACCGAATTGAATGCTGAAAAAAACCCAGTGCCGCACCTGTAAATACTGGAGCCTGTCCGCCTCCTGTATCCCGTAGTCCTCTTTCACTTTTTGAAAAGAGAGGATGCTCTCCAAGTTGAACATATGTCCCACCTCTTTACAGGGAGTAGACCTCCATGCTTTATAGCGCTGTGTGTCAAGGCCTGGGGTGAAGTCGGGGTTCCCGAATATGGGCGTCAGCGGAGACGGAAACGAAGTGAGTTTACTCCGGACCGCCACTTGATCCCAGACCCTCATCACCGTGCTCGTGATGTAGGAGGCGTAGAGGTTGGGGGGCCTAGGGCATCGCGGCAGAAAGGGTACACCCTGGAGCGGTCGGCCAGCCACCGCTTGGTCCTGAAAGAGCCAGTGTTTGCTGGATTCCAGCTGGTACCACTCGACCAGAGTGCGCATCTGAGCCGCCTGAAAGTACAGTGTGAGATCTGGTATACCCACACCACCATGTGCAGGTGGGAGAGTCGCTATCCGCAGCTTGAAGCGGGGGCGACGTCCGTTCCAGATAAAGCGTGTCAGGTCCGCTTGCGTCTTCTGAAGCCAGCCCGTTGGGGGGCGTAGGGGCAGGGTCTGGAAGATGTATAAAATTTGTGGCAGAAGGGTCATCTTGACCGCTGCAATGCGTCCAAGCCAGGAGAGCGTGAGGCGGTTCCATTTCCTCAACGTTCCAGTAATTTGTGCGCTCAACCTGGTGTAATTGGCCTCCGTTGTTCCCCGCACCGTCGTCGCCAGTAGAACCCCTAAATAGGGGACTGTGGAGGTAGACCACTGCAGAGCGAACTCGGCCTTAGCATCTGTGATTACGTCAGGGGGCAGGGACACGTTCAGGGCCACCGATTTCCCAACGTTGATTTTAAAGCCCGAGGCCTGCGCAAAGGAGCGTAATTCCACAACAAGCGCTCGCAGTGACTGCATAGGGTCCATCAGGGAGAGCACAACATCATCCGCATAAAAGCTGATCTTGTGCGTATCTCGCCCGAAGGGGATGCCCTTGATGCGCTGGTTATGTCTAACTCTCTGCGCCAGCGGCTCCATATAGAGCGCAAACAGGAGAGGGGAGAGGGGAGAGCGGGCACCCCTGCCTGGTCCCCCTACCTATCGGGAAGCGCGGGGAGGTGTGGCCGTTAACCCGTACCGTCGCGGTGGGCTGACGGTAGCAATTAAATATCCTATTCCGGGTAGTCTCTCCGAAGCCGAATCTCCGGAGCGCCTGTTCAAGGTAGGGCCAGTGCACCCTGTCGAATGCTTTTTCCGCATCTATCGCCAGGAGCATGCATCCCGGCTTCGTGCGGGAGCCCGCCTCAATAAGGTGGAGGATGCGTCTGGTGTTGTCACTCGTCTGCCGCTGAGGGATAAAGCCCACTTGGTCAGGTTCGACAAGTTGTTGCATGTATGGCGCCAGACGGCTCGCGAGAATACCTGTGTAAAGCTTTAGGTCGACATTCAGTAGCGAAATCTGTCTATAGGATCCGCACTGAGTGGGGTCTTTACCGGCCTTATGAATCACCGATATCGCCGCCTCCAGAAGATCTGGGTGGATAGCCCCTGCCTGATCAAAGGTGTTGAAGAGGTCCCTCAGCAGGGGGGCCACCTGTTGGCAGAAAGTCTTGTAAAAGGCCGCCGTGAAGCCATCGGGACCCGGGGTTTTCCCCAGTTTGAGACGGGAAATCGCGGAGATGACTTCCTCCAGACCAATGGGTCTGTCGAGGAACTGGGACTGTGCTTCAGTCAATGACGGGAGACGTGCCCCGTCTAAGTACTCATCGCTATCTTCCGCACCCAGCCCGTCTGCGTCGTACAGTTCAGTGTAGAAGGACCCAAACGACGCTGCGATGGCAGCGTCCTCGGTTAGCAACTCACCCTGGGCGTTCCGGATGGCGTGGACATGCCTCTGCTGCCGTTGTTCTCGCAGCTTACATGCCAACAGCCTCCCGCACCGATCCCCTCCGGTATAGTAGGCATGCTTCAGCCGTATAGCCGCGAATTCCGCGACATCTTGGTCGAGCGCCGCAAGCATCTTCCGTTCTACACACAGCTGGCGCCACGCCCTAGCTGCCCCGGTGCGTTGGTGTAGCTGCTTGAGTTCCCTTACGCGCTGTGTGAGCTCAGCCCTTTTCTGCGAGCGCTCCCTATTGTTGGCCACCGCCAGAGAAATAAACTCACCCCTAAGGACTGCTTTTAATGTAGCCCACTGTGTAGCTTTGGAGATATCACCATTGGCATTATGCGCGAGGAATTGACTAATTGCTGCTTTGATCTTCTCCACTGTGGTAGGGCTCCGCAGCAGACCGTCGCGTAGGCGCCAGTCGCTCTGCGGGGTGGGTGTGTCGGGGACCAAGAAGGACGCCGATATCGGCGAATGGTCGGATAGTGAGGCTGGATGTATCTCTACCTCGCGCACGTGGGACGCCAGTTGCGCAGAGCAAAGCAGGTAGTCTAGCCACGCGTATGACTTATGGGCCGCTGAGTAGTGTGTGTATGCCGTGTCATGGGGGTGTAAGTGTCTCCACAGATCTGTAAGCCCCAGATCCGCAAGGTGCGCATAGCCCTCTGCTGATAACGCCCCTACCTGTCCCACCCTCTGGTTGGAGCGATCGGTGATATTGTGAAATACTAGATTCAGGTCTCCCCCCCCAGTAGCAGGTGTTGGTGTGTTTTGGCTGTGGTGGTGTCAAGCGCAGAGTGTAGAAATCTTTCCTGCCCTTCATTAGGGGCATATATGGACCCTATGAGTAGTGTCTGGCCCGCCACCTGAAAGCTAAGGAGTAGCAGCCTGCTTTTAACCTCTGCCTCCCTCTGCAGCACTCGCCCCTTGAAGGATCGTGCAACCAGTATGGCCACCCCAGCTACTTTCTTGGACGCGGAGGAGAAGTGTTGGACCGGGAAGGCGCGGGATCTAAGCCTGTGATGGTCCTTGGATAGCAAGTGTGTCTCCTGAAGAAGGCAGATGTCCGCCTTTGAGTGCTCTAATAGAGAGAGGATTGCCCTTCGCTTGCTGGGGCTATTAAGACCCCTGACATTCAGGGAAAGAATAGTCAGGGGAGGCATACCACTAAGTGTGGAGAGCGTGCTATTGCTCGTGCAGTGTGCATCCGAAGCTCAAGAGGTAAAGGCGCTAGGAAGCCTTCAGATTCGACGGACAAGAAGGTACCCCCCCCATACCCCCCCCTCCCAACCCTCCAAAATTCAAACCCGCCCTAACCCCAACTGTCATGTCCCAGTCCGCCCAACCCGCCGGGAACCCCCCTCCATCCCCCCCACCTCCCCCAACAGAATCCAAACTTGAAACCAATGAAAAGCAACCATTGTCCCGGTCCCGGTGATCATACCAGTCCGTAGAATGTCTCTGCAGGGACGTGGCAGTGGCGGCGCCACCCTGGCCCCCCGACCCTCCTCCCATCAAGGCAATGTGTGATGCATAACCCCCAGCTTACTGCTCAAGACGGGATGGCGGTGTCCCTCACCACTTCCTGGACCGCCGCTGCTTGTTCCTGGGCAATAGTCGCGGGGTCTGGTCTCAACCGTGACCCACGATTGCGCTTTCGGCGCACTCTCTGCCAGTCAGCCCGCTCTCGATGTGCCGCACCATTTTGGGAGCCGTGGGGCGACCCCTCTTCCGTGTCTGAGGGGTCTGGCAGGTCGATGCCCAAGAGGGCGCAGGTGTCCCTGAGGGAGCGAAGTTGGTGCAGCTTCCCCTGCCATTTAAAGATGATCCTAAACGGGTGCCCCCAGGAGTACGGCACCTCCTTTTCGCGTAGAAAGGCCGTCACCACTTTAAATTCGCGCCTCTTCTGCAACGTGATGGCCGATAGGTCCTGGTATAGCGCCACTTGTACCCCTCGGAATTGCAGAGGTTGCTTCCGTCGGGCCTTCTGGAGGATTCGCTCCTTCAACGGGAAGTCCGGGAGGTAAGCCAAAATGTCAGGCGGAGGGGCCGGGGCTCGTCTTGGCAGGCCCACCATGTGGGCCCGGTCAATGCGAATAGGGAAGTCCACCGCTTCTCCGAGAACGTCCCGGAAGAGGTCCTGCAGATATCCAGTGACGCTATTCCCCTCAGCATTCTGTGGGACATTCCTGACCCTTATATTATTCCTCCGGGAGCGGTTTTCTAAATCCTCCGCGTGTGCCTGTAAGCCGACTTGCTATTCTTGGAGGCGGAGGACCTCTTGCTGCAGGTGTGCGAGCTCCTCGCTGCGTGCGTGGCTGGTCTCCTCCACCGCTGCCACTCTTTCCCCCAGTCCATCTAAATCCCGCCGCAGTTCTCGCTGCTCGCCTGCGATGTCCTGTTTAAGAGCCTGGAAGTCCTCCCTGAGAGTGTTGAAGAGAGACTCCAAAAAAGTGCGGGTGATGGGGGCGTCATGCTCTTCCAGAGGTTGCGACCCCGTATCAGCCGGAGTGGAGGGGGGCGTCTGAGTCTTTCCCCCTTTAGTGGTCGGCTTGTGGAGCATGTCTGGGATTGTACGATTGGTCCTGCGACTCGCGTTGGCCATGCCGCCACCAGGGCCCAGTCCGCGTCACACACCGGCTCAGGGGAGGCCCACTCCGATCACCAGGCAGCCGCCTATACAGCCCACACCCGTCGCAGCCGCCTACTGCCTCACCCGGGCTGCACCTCCACACTGAGCCTCGTCCGTCTGATGCACTCCCTCCGTTTGCGAGTGAGTGTGCCACGTCCCGGCCAGTCCCAACAAGCAATCACCGCTCCTCCCGCCGGGGACTCGAGCTCCCTGTCCCCCGAGGTGAAGATCCCGGCCCCCGCTCCGGTTAGGGCCCACTAATATTCCAGCACTCCCTGGGTCGCAGTGAGGGCAGGCTGGGGGTCCCCCTTCAGCAGCACCTTCGGGGGGGTCAATCCGCCCTGCCGGCTCCCTTAGGTCCAATCCCAGCACACCGCTTTGCTTTGCTCCCACTAAGCCAGGCGCGCAGGCCCCAGTCGATGCCCCTGGCGCTCCGTGCTGTATCTTGCCGTGGTCGTTTGGGCCCCCTGAGCAACAGGCAGTCCCCACACCAGCCGCGAGGCTCCTGTCCTGCCCCCGGGCCAGCTATCAGGCCTGCCGCAACCGACTGTTCCCTGTGTCCCCCTCCGGGAGCGCGCAGTCTCACCTCCCGTGCAGGCGAAGGTCAGGCCTCGTGGTAGGGCCCGGTGTGCTGCGGGGAGTCACTCTCTCCTGTCCAGGGTCCGCCTTGCCGCCGCCGCGTCACGCTGGATCTCCTCTGCCTCTCCACCCCACCAGGTCGACTAGGCCCGAAGCCGGGGCCTCAGTTAGTGTCCTTGCCGGCCAGGGTAACCGGCCGGCCGATCACCTCTATCGGCCGCCGCTGGTGCTCCGTGCCGCCGCTGAGTCCCCTCAACTGTCCGCTCCTCCCCGGCCGCCTCCCCGAGGGGCCGGCCGGCCTCACCTCTCTTCCGTACTCTGGCGCCCCGCCAACCAAGCTGCTGCAGGGCCGACTAGGCCCGGGGCCGGGGACCTGCAGGAAGCGGCCCGCCTGCCGGTAGTCAACCGGCAGTCCGCTGCTCCGAGTGTCTCTCCTCACCTCCGGTCCCACCGGGCCAGCTGCTCCACACACTCTCCTCTGCTTCCACTGGTCTCGGGGCTGCCTTCCGCCGGCGTCAGCACGCGTTGCTTCTGGGGCCTCCGATAATGGCGGCCGCCGCTCGCCCCGAGCCGGAGCCGCCCATCCTTCGATCGATTTTCCCCGCCAGCCGGGGGTCTCTCACGCCGGCCGCGGTCGCCTCTCTGTACAGCCGGGCAGAAATCGCCCGAGATGGGGGTCACTGCTTTTAGGCAAAGGGCAATCTTGGAATTCGGGCCGGGGAGCCGAGGCAAACCACGTCCGCCTAGCCCGCCATCTTAGCCACGCCCCCGAGGGGTTGTGTGTAGAATAAATACATATATATTTGATATATACCTTGTGCGGTGTACTTTCATTTGGTACTCAGGAGATTATAAATGGTAAAACAACTTGCTTAACTCTTCTCCAAGTCTTAGCCTGAAGGCTGCTCCCCACAGCTACCATTAGGATAGCTTTTAATAAGGTTGACTTTATAACCTCAACTATCAGGAGCCTCAGGGGGATAGGAAGCAGGCCGTCCCCTACTCAAAGTACAATCAACAGTGATGGCCTACCCCTTGTGCGCTATATGGCTAGACAAATTTCTTTATTTTAGTAAGACGGAGAGTATGATTAAGTCTTCTGTCTGCATGAACTGCACTCTGTTACAGATTAGAACGGCGCATGCGCCTATATGTGTGTCTGAGTGGTCCACCACCTATCTACCAATTCTCTCTATCTTCCAACTGTGAAAAAAGGGGGAGGGGAGGTTGACAGCGCCTCACGGAAGCAACACCAAGGGGAGGATCTGACAGACTGGTACTCGCCTGATTCCTCACTTCTCATCATCAGCTACTGTCAACCCGAAAATAAAATGGGAGAAAAAGATAGTGCAATCAAACCAAAAAACCATCATGTGTTACATAACCCATTGTGATGTTCCCATATCCCTAAAAAGTGGAATACAGATATATCACCATTAAAAAGAGCGGAGCAAACTGGCAACTATATCTTTATTCTGTGCGGTTAGCTCACTCTATTAAAAATCAACCGACATGTTTCATCACTGTTATTTACTTTACCAGTGATTTCTTCAGGGTTTTGGGTCAGCATATAAATTGCACGTTTTTGATTCTTCCCTTATTGTACCTGTAGTCGGATATAGGACAAACAACACACATATATATATATATCATACATCAGTCGTGTCTCAACAGGCAGCACTGTTTCCAGTGCAGATTAAAAAGTAGTGGGTGTGTTTCTGGTTCCTGGCAATAGTAAGTTATACATTACCAGGTGGCCTCCACTGGCATGCCTACCCGGTCCCCGTGGAAGAATGTATAGCTGTTCGGTGCCCCTATTTCTATTTAGGGGGTTTTGTAAAGCGCAAGGTGACGCAACAACGGCGTGTCCCCGCGCTGAGGAGCTACTTTATTGCTGGACCATACAAAAACGGCACACCTACTAAGCGAATAGAGCAGTTTTGAGCTTAGCTCTAAAAATTGACTCAGATGGCTCTAGTCGTAACGCCATGGGCAGCTTATTCCATCTAGCGGCAGCAAGGCATCTAAAAGATCTTCCCCCCCATCCGTGCTCTGGATACCTTAGGGACAACCAGGAGTCCAGAGCCGGAAGATCTCAGAACGGGGAGGCTCATAAGGTGTCAAGAGTCCTTGTAGAGGGAGAGGGGATCTCCCATTAATGATCCGATGGCACGTACAAAGTGCTTTAAATTCTACCCTGCTTCTGACCGGAAGCCAGTGCAAGGACCGGAGAGCCGCTGCAGAAGCAGCTCTTCTGGGTAATCTAAGCACCAATCGTGCAGCAGCGTTCTGTAGGACCTGTAAGCGGCTGAGATTCTTCTCCAGGGTACCTAAATAAAGAAGGTTGCCATAGTCCATCCTCGATGTGACTAGTGCATGTACCAAGGTCTGTCGGGCTCTCACAGGCAAGAACTTCAGCGTCTTCCTGAGGCTTTTAAGGGTCCCAAAGCATAGTCCGACCACCTGATTGATCTGAGGGCCAAAGGTGAGGGCGGCATCAAACCAAATGCCCAGATTCCTCGCTTTTTGGCACGGAATGGGTGTTGGGCCCAGGGAAGATGGCCACCATGCCGACGTCCACGCAGACTGGCAGCCCCCCACGACCAGCACCTCGGTCTTGCCCCCGTTGAGCTTGAGGCAATTGGCGGACATCCAGGCAGCAAGGCCTTGCATGCATGCTCTGAAGATGTCCGCCGAAAGACCGGGTGCGCGTGATAGGGAGATGACCAACTGCGTGTCGTCGGCATACGACACCAAGCTGAGGCCGTGACTCTCTACTAAGGTGGCAATCGGAGCGACATTAAGATTGAAGAGTGTTGGACTCGGGGACGAGCCCTGCGGCACCCCCTGGTCCAAAGGAATTCGCTCCGAGTAGTGGTCACTATCTCTGTAGTGGGTCCCGTCGACCGCCAATAGGTCGGTATCTGCAGTAAGACAATAAATAGGTATGTGTAACATTGTACGCTTGCCCTCCTCCATTGCCTTTCCACATCGCATCCATCGATCCTTACGCCCGCCTAGCATCGGTTTAGGTCTGCTCCTCGAGCTCCTTACCGATTACCACGCACTGGTGTGGTCTCTGCTCACCCCTCGTGTGTCTTTGCCTCAGCGGCGTCCCATTTACATCCTCGTTCTTGCGATCACGTGATCGGAGTGTGCTACGAGAACGTCAACGCGGCGTAACGCGTCATCGCGACTAAGCGTGAGCGCCATTTTGGATCGGGAGGTTTGTCCATAGTATCGGATCCCTGCCGATTTCCACCTTTTATTTGATCACTCTTGGGCTCAAAGTGCAGTATAGTAAATGTATCGGCTGCTGACAATTTAATGCCATTTTTCTCAAGTTGTCAGCAGACACCAAGCCCATATTCATAAAACTAATGTTTGTAATGTTTATTTTATTTCTTGTTTATATGTTGCCTACCCAGACAATCACTAGGGCGGGCGAACCTGTCAAAATTCAGTGTGTAAGCCTTACTTTGTAGAAATTAAGTACATGATGATTATATCACGAGCTAATGCAAGAAGAGTCAGCATTTATTTCAGCTACTGTTTTCCACCCTCATGCAAAAAGCCTATGTGTACAGGTAGAACGCTTGATTGATGGTATGCTTATTGGACGAGAGCCCTACACTGCTGATACTTTATTCCACTCAATAATTTCATTGAGGCCATGTTCATTCGTGGATTCTTCAAATATCCAGCGGGCCTCCTTCTTGAGTAGTCTGTTGCTCATATTGTGCTGATCTCCTTGCACTCTTTCAATGACTACCCAGCGTACGTCCCTCGGTTTGTGATTTTGACTGGTAAAGTGTTGCACCAGTTTAGTAGAGAGTTTCGCTACTTTGAGTGTACTGAGGTGTTCCTGGATTCTGACTTTGATTTTTCTAGTTGTTAATCCAATATAATACATTCCACAGGGGCATGATAACCTATAGATCACATTGCATGTGTTGCAATTGCTGAAACTATTTAGGTACCAGGTCTTCCCGTTTGTTCTTGTGATTGAACTGGTTTTTGTAGTGAGGGAGCAAATGGTACACTCGCCACATGGGTAGTGGCCCGGTGAAAGATTGGAGTGGGGTACCTTCACCTGTGGGCGGGTGTGGACCAGCCGGTCCTTCAGACTCGACGATCGCTTAAAAGCAAACCGTGGTTGTGGCATTCGCATGGAATTGGTACTTAGGATGTGCCAGTGTTTCCTCAATATTTGGCGGATTTTGGTGGAATGTGGTCCAAAGGTAGTGATTATCGGAATGCAGTCCTGTGGTTCTTTGATGTGTCGATCAAGAAGAACCTCTCCGGGGGGGTATTTAATTCCCGCTTTTTGGCTTGCTTCACAGTTTTTTGTGGATAGGCTCTGGCAGTCAGTTTGTCAGCCAGTCCTGCGGTCTGCTCTAAAAAACTGTCAGTTGTAGAGCAATTCCTCCAGTATCTCATGAATTGCCCCACCGGGAGATTATCTCGCAAGGCCCTGGGATGAAAGGACCTATAGTGCAACAGTGAGTTCTTATCTGTTGGTTTCTGGTGGACTAATGTTATAAGCTTATTATCTCTGGCATGTATATCTAGATCTAGATATGTGGCTTTTTGACGATCCACAGACCATGTGAATCTGAGGCATCTATCAAGACTATTAAGCCACGATAGAAACTGATCCAGTGTCTCAGAGGAGCCCCTCCAGATGCACAGGATGTCATCTATATATCTCTTCCAGAGGACAATGTTCCCCTGGAAGAGATTAGATGCATGATAGATGTAGTTTGCCTCGTATTGGCCAACATAGATACATGCCAGGCTGGGGGCAAAAGTTGCCCCCATCGAGGTTCCCGAGGTCTGCAGGTAGAGTTGTTGTTTATAAGCAAAGAAATTGCGTGTCAATGCTATCTCGATGCACTGCAGTACAAAGGTTTGTGCAGTGTCATAGAACCACTCGCGTTCCCCCAGGGAGCGGGCTGCTGCCACCAGCGTCGCCTCCTGGGGTATATTCGTGTATAGTGACTCGATGTCAATCGTCACTAGGAGGTTCTCTTCAGGATCATATGTAGCTGTCTGGAGATGTCTCAAGATATCAGTCATATCCTGCACAAATGAAGGTTGAGTAATTACACATTCACACAGGAAAAAATCTGCAAACTGTGACAGTGGCTCAAGTATAGAGTTAATGCCCGAAACTATCGGCCTACCAGGTGGTGGCCGTTGTGCTTTGTGAATTTTCGGCACAATGTAGAAAGCTGGTACCCTGGGAGATGGATTAACCAGGAACTCAGCTTCCTTCGCCGTCAGCCATTTCTTTTCTCTGGCATTGGCTACCATAGTTTGTATAGTGGTTTGTAGTTCAGGCGTTGGGTCTCTGGCTAGTGGTTGGTAATGTTCTCTGGCCCCTAAGAGTCTGTTTACTTCATTCTCATAGTCAGAGACTTTGTTTTTATAGTCAGTCGTCTCGATAGGGCATAGTGACGTGTATCTCTGGGTTGTACTACGGCGAATTTCTGCCTAGCCTTCACGGAAGACCAAATAGCACCTATCCTAGCAGGACCTTCCCTACTACCGGACACTCCATTGGGAAGTACTAACACTGCCAGGGATGAATGGGATAAACTGTCAGCTTTGAGGAAACGACAAGTTAGAATAGCTCTCCATGGAGCCTTAATGACAGAATACCTCCGGGCAGGGGCGGCACCAGCCAGCCTACTAGTGAGGCTGGAACCAAAAATTTTCATGGAGGATAAGCAGTTCCGGGTGGACTGGAGCTATATAGCTAACAAGTGCACCCGGGACTGGCTTATTTTAATAATTAATTCTGCTAAACGCCTCAGTGAGGAGCTGCTCACTGAAATACTGGATCTGGAAACCAGCATAAAAAATGATACCACCATACTTGATACAAAAGAACAATTAGCTAAAATCCAAACTGACTTGGGAGAATACCAAGCATACATGGTAAACCAGAAAATAAAGGGTTTGAGACGCAACCTAGACAGGTTTAGCCATGAATGGGCATTCCCCTACACAGAGGATCAATACTATCAGCAGACCAACGCTCAGAATCTAGCACCCCAATGCGGTAGGGGAGGGAGACAGCAGGCAAGGAGAACCCCAAACAACTGGGTGTTCGATAATACAAGCAGTGAAGAGGAAGAACCGAACGTGCAACCCCCACAGAGCAATGCCTGTGTTAGGTTTCAACCCCAGAGCAACTCTGATCAGAACCTAAGAGCTTTATTTAGGGCTTTTTTAGGACAGCATCAATCGAATCAGAGAGGGGCCAATACGAGAGGCAGGGGCAGAGGCCGAGCTCGGCACATCACCAACGTAAATCAACAAGCATACTCCCCAAGGATCACCCGCAGCAGGGGACGGACGCCAATATAAATCCAATGGAGAACATAGTGGTGAATCTATCGGATTACCCACTTACACCTAATGAAAGTGCAGTGTTAAACAAAGGCCTTGGCTTTGTCCCGACCCCAAAACACGATGGCTTTCAACTGAGGGGCAAACTAAATGTGATAATGAGAAAGATCAAACTCCGAAAATTCTTTGAGGGTAAAGACAACACTCCAACTAATATGACGTTTTGCACAGATTTACGGCATCCGTCTAATTTCACGCCCTTGAACCAGCAAGTGGGTCCTGAGGTAGTGGTATTTGAGCAGAAAGTCCTGCAGGATATTGCGGACCTAGAGCGACAACAACACTCCACCAAACAGAGCAACATGTCCAAAGCTGACTGGATGGCAGTGACGTCCCTTCAGGACAATGATTCCATCACCATCAAACCGGCCGACAAGGGCGGGGCGGTGGTGGTGATGAACACCTCTGACTATGAGAATGAAGTAAACAGACTCTAGGGGCCAGAGAACATTACCAACCACTAACCAGAGACCCAACGCCTGAACTACAAACCACTATACAAACTATGGTAGCCAATGCCAGAGAAAAGAAATGGCTGACGGCGAAGGAAGCTGAGTTCCTGGTTAATCCATCTCCCAGGGTACCAGCTTTCTACATTGTGCCGAAAATTCACAAAGCACAACGGCCACCACCTGGTAGGCCGATAGTTTTGGGCATTAACTCTATACTTGAGCCACTGTCACAGTTTGCAGATTTTTTCCTGCGTGAATGTGTAATTACTCAACCTTCATTTGTGCAGGATACGACTGATATCTTGAGACATCTCCAGACAGTTACATATGATCCTGAAGAGAACCTCCTAGTGACGATTGACATCAAGTCACTGTATACGAATATACCCCAGGAGGCGACGCTGGTGGCAGCAGCCCGCTCCCTGGGGGAACGTGAGTGGTTCTATGACACTGCACAAACCTTTGTACTGCAGTGCATCGAGAAAGCATTGACACGCAATTTCTTTGCTTATAAACAACAACTCTACCTGCAGACCTCGGGAACCTCGATGGGGCAACTTTTGCCCCCAGCCTGGCATGTATCTATGTTGGCCAGTTTGAGGCAAACTATATCTATCATGCATATAATCTCTTCCAGGGGAACATTGTCCTCTGGAAGAGATATATAGATGACATCCTGTGCATCTGGAGGGGCTCCTCTGAGACACTGTATCAGTTTCTAACGTGGCTTAATAGTCTCGATAGATGCCTCAGATTCACATGGTCTGTGGATCGTCAAAAAGCCACATATCTAGATCTAGATATACATGCCAGAGATAATAAGCTTATAACATCAGTCCGCCAGAAACCAACAGATAAGAACTCACTGTTGCACTATAGGTCATTTCATCCCAGGGCCTTGCAAGATAATCTCCCGGTGGGGCAATTCATGAGATACCGGAGGAATTGTTCTACAACTGACAGTTTTTTAGAGCAGACCGCAGGACTGGCTGACAAACTGACTGCCAGAGCCTATCCACAAAAAACTGTGAAGCAAGCCAAAAAGCGGGCACTAAATACCCCCCGAGAGGTTCTTCTTGATCGACACATCAAAGAACCACAGGGCTGCATTCCGATAATCACTACCTTTAGACCACATTCCACAAAAATCCGCCAAATATTGAGGAAACACTGGCACATCCTAAGTACCAATTCCATGCGAATGCCACAACCACGGTTTGCTTTTAAGCGATCGTCGAGTCTGAAGGACCGGCTGGTCCACACCCGCCCGCAGGTGAAGGTACCCCACTCCAATCTTCCACCGGGCCACTACCCATGTGGCGAGTGTACCATTTGCTCCCTCACTACAAAAACCAGTTCAATCACAAGAACAAACGGGAAGACCTGGCACCTAAATAGTTTCAGCAATTGCAACACATGCAATGTGATCTATAGGTTATCATGCCCCTGTGGAATGTATTATATTGGATTAACGACTAGAAAAATCAAAGTCAGAATCCAGGAACACCTCAGTACACTCAAAGTAGCGAAACTCTCTACTAAACTGGTGCAACACTTTACCAGTCAAAATCACAAACCGAGGGACCTACGCTAGGTAGTCATTGAAAGAGTGCAAGGAGATCAGCACAATATGAGCAACAGACTACTCAAGAAGGAGGCCCGCTGGATATTTGAAGAATCCACGAATGAACATGGCCTCAATGAAATTATTGAGTGGAATAAAGTATCAGCAGTGTAGGGCTCTCGTCCAATAAGCATACCATCAATCAAGCGTTCTACCTGTACACATAGGCTTTTTGCATGAGGGTGGAAAACAGTAGCTGAAATAAATGCTGACTCTTCTTGCATTAGCTCGTGATATAATCATCATGTACTTAATTTCTACAAAGTAAGGCTTACACACTGAATTTTGAGAGGTTCGCCCGCCCTAGTGATTGTCAACGAAAAGTCTCCGCAAGACCTGGCACACTTTTTATGTCCATTTTACAACATACCAAGGAGGCTATATTTAAAACCCTGGCTTAAAAAATTGAACTTTTTTCAATTTAGACCAGCACTTTATTATCTTCAGATGCTAAGCTGTGATTGTACTCTATTCGTATGCAGTTTTTTAAAACTGGCAATCAAATTCAGGAAAAGTATGGAAGGATAATATTTGAATTAATTAATTGAAAAGATAACCTTTTTATGCTCTCAGAACATATCTATTTAATATTTTGAATGTTTAATCTGCCTGTAACTTTTTGCGAGCGTTTCTTTGTTAAGTCGTTTTTAACTTTTTTATGCAAGTATGAGCCAACATATGTACAGTGTGTAATGCTTTTATGGTTGTCATTTTAAACAACCGAATAAAGTTCTCTTGACTTGACACTGGTAAAGTAAATAACAGTGATGAAAAATGTCGGTTGATTTTTAATAGAGTGAGCTAACAGCACAGAATAAAGATATAGTTGCCAGTTTGCTCCGCTCTTTTTAATGGTGATATATCTGTATTCCACTTTTTAGGGATATGCGAACATCACAATGGGTTATGTAACACGTGTAACACATGATGGTTTTTTGGTTTGATTGCTCTATCTTTTTCTCCCATTTTATTTTCGGGTTGACAGTAGCTGATGATGAGAAGTGAGGAATCAGGCGTGTACCAGTCTGTCAGATCCTCCCCTTGGTGTTGCTTCCGTGAGGCGCTGTCAACCTCCCCTCCCCCTTTTTTCACAGTTGGAAGATAGAGGGAATTGGTAGGTAGGTGGTGGACCACTCAGACACACACATATATAGGCGCATGCGCCGTTCTAATCTTGAACAGAGTGCAGTTCATACAGACAGAAGACTTAATCATATTCTCTGTCTTACTAAAATAAAGAAATTTGTCTAGCCATAGAGCGCACAAGGGGTAGGCCATCACTGTTGATTTGATTTTATAACCTACCATCAATAAGGGCCGATTGGACTGGTGCACGGTGCCCACTAGAATAGTAGACATCATATACAAGGCCAACTTCTTACATAATGTTTTTCTGCTGGCTCCGCCCAATGACATCAATCGCTAGTCTGCTGGAAGGGTGACTTCTTGTCATTTACTTGGCACCTGGCAAGTAAATACTTTTAATGCCTTCTTAGCAGCCATCAGGTCGTTTAGTGATTGATCATGGCTATATTTGTCCAACTTGGATGTCTTAAAATGTCATCTATCTTGTCTGTTCCATTTGTCCCTGTGGAGGGAAGTTGGGAGTTTAACCTTCTTTCATACCCGATGCACAAGTTCCTCGAGTTGGGGGCCTTGTGACATTAAGCTACTTTCATGGAAAACAGTGTTCATATTCTCCATACCAATCACATCGTAGTGCTCATAATCTCCATCCCAAAGACATTATTGTGAGCGGCGGCTACTCTTTGCTTTTGAATCGTGTGGTTTTCCAGTGCGACAAGTTGTAATCCAAGATTTACCCTTGTTATTCCCTCTAAATACCTTGATTTATCTCTAAATTTCCTTGCTGTGCCTCTGTGGTTAATCAGAGGACATATTACACAACATAGCCGTGAGACAAACACTCCGCTTACATCTGGACAAATGTGCTCTTTAACCACTTAATTACATAACAAATGCATCAGGGATATAAGGTTCTGCTTCTGTACCCCGACACATCAAAGCCATAACCCCGCTGCTGATTGCCTGTAAACCCAACTTTGGCAATTTCAGATTGGAAGGTACAACCATGTTTTTTGAGTTGTCCAAAATTCTGTCAAGACTTATGTCCTTTCGAGCCATCAGACTTGCATAAAGCCAGTTTCATTGCTTAACAAACAGGTCCGCCTCAGCCTGGAAGATCAGTTTAACCCGAAGGATAACTCTACTGTCGGTAGCATGAGCCTTCACCTGTGTAACTCCAGAAATAGTTCTCTTGACTAAGACTATAAACATCTGAGTGATAGTTCTTGTGTCTGAAGCCTGCTCTTGTAGGATCTCAGTGCCCTGAGAGATCTCATCTGTCTGAAGCGTGGGATAGTAAGGTCTGTTGAACACTAGACAGCTCGGCTCTAACAACGCAAGGATTATGTAGTCTGAAAAATATGCTGTTTGAGGCCTGTGCTTGGGAGATCCACCTTATCCGAGCAGTAGAACTTCGGTCTATAAAACCTGATAGCTATTTCTGCTGCCGGGGTGTGCGAGTTCCATGCACCCGAGGAGCTGCAGCTGTCCGACCTCTGAGTGAAGGGTGCGTAATGTCAGGCATACTTTTGCTGTTGTGTTTTGGCTGTCTAATCCCTAATCTGAGCGGTCCTGAGTGTCTGAAAGTTGTTATTGTTAAGTAGCACCTGTATAGCACACAATCTGCCAATAATATGGCATTGCAGCATGTAGTAGATTCAAAGATGAAACAAGCAGGAACATCTTCTTGAATAAAGAGTTTATTCGCAGCACAGAATAAACAAGCAGGTCACCATCTGGCCAAGGCTCAACTGACATTAACAAGAATTCTGTATAGAACTAAGACACAGGGAACATACAGAAAAGTTCTAAACAAGAAACAAGGAAGACAGACTAAAGGGACAAAGCTATTTACAACACATCTCCCTCCCTTAGAATAACAAAGAAAGAAATATTAAACAGACCAGTTAATAAATATAATCATCTAAGTAAACAGGAGGACGACAAGAACGAGGACTTCTCAAACTGATCCCAGAAGAAATAGGATGGTTGGAGCCATCATTAAGGGAAGGAGCTCGAGTGCCACAACCAGGACAAGTAGAAGTAGAAGTAGAAGTGGAAGCATCACCACTACCCACCTCCTCCCTTGCAGCAGACTGAAAAGATGTAGACAAGTCACACTGGGACGACAACATATAACCGTTGCTGAAAGAATCAGAAACCGGTAAGACACCTTTCACAGGTATAAGAGAGTGTTTACGATATAGAGCCACCCTCCTGAAATTCCATTTCTCCCCATTATCAAGAAGAACAAAATTAGGGAACACCCGTTTCACACAAAAAGGACCTCTAAATTTAGAAAGTCCTTTAGAGAACCTCCCAGGCTTTACCTTAACAAGATCTCCAACAGAAACAGGTGAAGAAATTCCGCCTGAAGAAGATTTATCATGAGGGACTTTATCCTGACTCCTTAACCAAGAAGGTGTTAACTTTGTCACAGGAGATCACCCACGCATCAACTCAAACGGAGATTTACTCTCATGTTTATGAGGAGTTAAGCGATAAGCCCACACAAGTTCCTGAACCTTGTCATTTGAAAAACAACCAAACTCAACAGACATCTGAATAACACCTTTCACCAACCTATTAACCCTTTCACAAATACCATTGCTTTGTGGGTTATATAGACTAGTCCGATGATGATCAATCCCACACTCTTTCAAAAACGCAACCATTTTTCCAGACGTCAATTGAGTGCCTTTGTCAGTAATTAAAACAGGAGGAAACCCCTCATCCAAAAACACACTCTTTAGAAAACTGATTGTAGAATCAGTAGTAATCTCCTTAACAAAATGAACAGTAAGCCATTTTGAGAAACAATCGCTAATAACAATGACAAAACGCTGATTAAAAGGCAACTCATTAATGGGCCCGATAAAATCCAGACAAACAGTGTGCCACGGTAAATTCTCAAAAGAAATGCTACCAACATTTTTAGACCCAATCACCTTCAAACGCTTTTCGCCTTCCTTACAAAAACTGCAACGCACAACACAATCCGCAGCATCAGCATCAATGGAAGGTCACCAAAAATTCTCCTTCACTCTGCGTTGGGTGAGGGTCTGGCCCAAGTGACCTTCGTGAGCTAAATTAAGTATTTTCCTTCTTAAGGAACAAAGGAGGAATAAACCTATCACCCCTCATTAAGACATTATTGTTGGAAAGAGACAATTCATCCAAAATTTTAATAAAAGGTCTCACAGAGGGTTCAACCGCACTCTCCCTTCTAGACCCCTTAATAACAAGGTCAATCACCTGCTTTAAAACAGCATCACACTCCATCCCTTTGGACCACTCATCACAAGTGAAAGAGCCAGCACAAAGAAAAAGAACATCCTCAGTGAAAGCAATGGCACAATCATCCTGAGCCTGGACCAAAGGATTCACACAAACCAAATGTTGAAAAGGAAGACGGGAAAGAATATCAGCCTGGATATTTTTCCAACCTTGGACAAACTGCACATCAAACTGAAAGTCCTGTAGACGTGACGCCAATCGGGCCAATCTAGTTGAACCCTTTCCAGTACCATCAGGAGACAAAATATTAACCAGAGGTTTATGGTCAGAGCGCAACACAAATTTGGTACCCCATAAGTACGTCCTGAAATAATAGATGCCCCACACAGCAGCAAGCGATTCCCGTTCAATAACAGAATAATTGCATTCTGAAGTCGTCAAAGGTCTGGAAGCAAAAGCAATGGTCTTTTCTTCGTTTCCATGCCGTTGGAGAAGAACAGCACCCAAACCGATACCACTGGCATTAACCATTAAAACAGAAGGACATTTAATGTCAAAAGGTGTGAGAACATTAGCAGAAGCCAGTTCACTTTTGAGCAATTTAAAACAAGACTCTTGTTCACTGGTCCAAACAAATTTCACACCTTTTTTTAATAAGGACCTCAAAGGAGCAGTCTTAGAGGAAAAGTCTCTCACAAATTTAGAATAAAATTCAATTAGGCCCATAAAGGACCGCAATTGATCCTTATCAACCGGACATGGAGCTAGCTCAATAGCCTCCAATACATTTCTTTTAGGTTTAACACCATCAGCAGAAAGAGAAAAGCCTAAGTACTCAATCTCATTGACCAAAAATGCGCATTTTTCTTTCCGTAAAGTAAGACCAGCCTCATCAATCCTGCGCAACACACGCTGAAGAACATTATTGTGCTCCTCCATAGAATCACCGAAAATCAATATGTCATCCTGAAAGTAGATAACCTTGTCAATCCCTTTGAATACCTCGAAAACCATTCGCTGAAAGACACTAGCAGCTGATATGAGTCCGAAGGGTAACCTGGTAAACTGGAAAGTCCCCTCACCAGTAATAAAGGCAGTCAGATGTTTAGATCCATCATCAAGCCGGATCTGGTGATATGCGTGTTTGAGGTCAAGTTTGCTAAAGAATTTAGCTCCCTTAAGGGTAGAGACAAGTTCCCCAATATTGGGTGATGGAAAAACATCAGCAACTACACACTTATTCAAGGATCTAAGATCCACACAGAATCTGATTTTGTTGTCAGGTTTTAGGGAAATAACAACTGGAGACATCCACGGGATGCCTCCACAGGTTCAATAATCCCGCCCTGAAGCATTTCCTCCAAAACAGCTTTGACCTCGCCCCTGACAGACAACGGCACCCTTCTTGCTTTATGTTGAACAGGGATACTACCCTCTTTCAGTAAAATTCTATGGACATAACCTTGTAATTCCCCCAACTGTTCTCTGAAAATGTGCTTGAAATTCGACAGAATATCATTCAAGGTAGTATCATCCACAATCATAACAGGTTCTTCAGCCCTTGGATTTACTACAATATGGAGATCGTACGGATGAATACGACCTAAGATAGCTGGGCCATTAACAGAAACATAAACCTTACCCCGAGTGGATCTATTCTTTAAAAAAAATTCCACCCTCAAAGTACCCAAGTAAGTCTATTTTCTCACCTTGATAACCAGAGGGAAAAATATCACAATTAACAAGAGTCTTCTGACCCCAGAGATGCTCCATAATAGGCGTGGGAATAATGGTCCATTTGGAACCAGTGTCAACCATAAGACTAATTGACTTGGAATTCTTTCCCTTTTGTCTTGACACGCACAAACAGCATCCTGTATAACAAGTAATTTGTTAACATCACAATTCAATTCAGTATAATTGTTTACAACCGTTACTCTAGAATTACCTCTATTTTTGCACATTTTTGCAAAGTGGCCTAGTTTGCCACTCTTTATTGTTAGCAAAACAAAATTTTGCATCTGAAGCATGAGTGTTGCTACCACACCTTGAACAAACTTTCAATTGTGACCGGCCGTATTGTTGATTCATTTTTTTTTTGTAAAACATACCCTTTTTTCCTAACTAGAGCAACAGCATTACATTCACTATCACTATTATCACTTAAATTATCAACCTTATGTGAAATTTCAGCAACTTTCAATTCTAAACCACTCTTTTGTAATTCTTTCATGCATTTTTCACTTTTCTCAACAATCTTAGCAAGTTCAATTGCAACCTTTAAAGTAGGGTTCTTTGCGGCCCATAAGCGTTCCTGTATTTTACGATTGTTACACTGAACAATCAGCTGATCACGAATAAGTTCCTCAGTCATTTGTCCAAAGTTACATTTGACAGATAGTTCTCGCAACCGTGCAACAAAGTCATCAATGGACTCATCATCACGTTGTTTGTTTTTATAGAATTTGAAACGCTGCAAAACAAGATTTTCCTCCTTCGCCTATTTAGTCTCAAGTCTATCAATGGCTTCTTTGAATTCATCAAGAGGTGACTGTGAACCAGAAGGTAGAACTTGAGGTAAGTATTTAAATACACGTTGGCCCGCTTTCCCCAAAGTTGTCATCAAGAGTGCTTTTTTCCTTTTTAGAGAAAAATCCTGCCCATCTAATGCCTCGATATAGTTATAAAACATAGCGATCCAATCTTCCCAGGCAGTAGAGGGATTTCCAGGTTCACTGAGGAACTTAGGTGGAAGCGCCACATTAATAAGTTGTGACATTATAAGACTTTACAGTAAGAGATAACAAAATTAAAACAAAGCAATTGAAATCAGAAATAAAATTGAAAGTCTTACTTAGTTGTCAAGCAAGTGAATAACGGTGGCAAGAACGATGTATCTCCACATACAGAATCTTAATAATTTTTTTTTTTTTAAATCAGTGGTATTTCGATAAATGAAAAACGTTTCACACTTCACAGGAATCAAGAAACGTCTGACGAGCAGGGCAGCAAAGGTTGGAAGTTGATCTTCACATGACGTGCTTGGTGCTGAAACGCTTACGGCGTTACCAGGACAACAATGGAGAACACTGAACATGTAGGCAGAGTCAGAGAAACGCGCAGAGGTGACGCGCTGATGAGCGGTAAAGTCGCGCTCAATTGCAGATAGGGCGAGACGATTCTAGCGTTGTCACAGCAACAGTAGATGACGCTGGTTACGCGCTGGAACCGTAGGCAAAAACGTTGTCACAGCAACAGCAACAGCTTGCAATGCTGGTTACGCAGGCAAAACGCTCACCTTGTCAAAACTTGAAATTATATATCCGGACTTCCTTAAAACAAAGAGAAAGTCCCACTGCACGCAGAGTTCTTCGTGTGGTGACAGCTCTGTTTATTCTGTAACAACTTCGCCACTGCGCCGCTGAACATCAGATTGTTGGCCAGATACAGACAAAGTCCTTGTCGCCAAAAATGTAGTAGATTCAAAGATGAAACAAGCAGGAACTTCTACTTGAATAAAGAGTTTATTCGCAGCACAGAATAAACAAGCAGGCCACCATCTGGCCAAGGCTCAACTGACATTAACAAGAATTCTGTATAGAACTAAGACACAGGGAACACACAGAAAAGTTCTAAACAAGAAACAAGGAAGACAGACTAAAGGGACAAACAGCCAGATTCATCAAAGACCCGTTTTGCGAGTCTTTAATAGCGATTCATTCGCAAAACGGGATTCATGTAGGAATCGCAAAATAAAATGCGATTCCTACACATTCCTTATTTGCGATTAGCCAATTGCTAATCGCAAATAAGGAATAACTCCCCATTCATTCCTGGGGGCGTGGCTTGGACGCCGATCGGGATGGCGGCGTGAGCTCGCAGCTCCGCGCGGAATCCCGCTAATTCTCCTGTTTTTCGGGACCCTAGGCGACCCGGAGACGACGCTCCTGCCCTCTGAAGTGTAAGGGGACAGCTGGGCATAATCGGAGAGTCGCTGGGGGACTGCTGGCCCTGAGGAGATCGAGAGAGGAGGCGGCCGAGGTGTAGCCCAGGGTGTGAAGAAAATGGCGGCGAGGAGGTCGGACGGTCCCGAACTTCAGCCCTGAGCCCGGTTGTCGCCAAGTAGCAAGGGACCCTGCACCCGGCTGCCCAACGCACTAGGATTGGCGGGGCGATGCCCTGAGACCAGGGGACGCTGACCCGATTCACCCAGAAGATCGGGGACCCTCGTCGGCCACCGCCCTAAGACTCATACATCCCCCCGCAGGCCAAGGGGGTGACGGAACGGAGCTCGTCCGCCTGGCCATTGTTCCTGTGAACGTCATCGGGGACATTGCACTGCCCGGTGCCCGGCACGGACCCACGGGCGTACTCGCAGAACGGGTGACTGGACTTGTGACGCAGCGCCCTGACATGGCGGCTATCGGAGGGCCGATGCCCGGGAGCCGCGAGGGGGACTCGGCGACATCGACTCGGCTGAGTGAGAGTCCCTCCACGGAGCTTGACCAGGAACAGCGGCTGAACCGGCGTTTGGATGCCATCCTTGAGGCGATCACCTCCACTAAGGAGGCATTGCACAATGACATTGCCCAAGTGGCCACGGGCCTGGGGCTGCTACGCGCGGATCACGCGAAGCTGGCGGATCGGGTCAAGGATCATGACCAACTGTTGCTGGACCTGAAGCCATCGGTGGTGACAGCGGAGCACAGGATCACGGACATTTTGGCCCGACTGGGCACACTGGAGCGGAGGGCGGAGGATGCCGAAGGCCGCAATAGGCGGAACAACGTGCGGGTCGTAGGCCTGCCGGAACGGATTGAGGGGGAGGATGCGGTGGCCTACATGGAGAACTGGTTTCGCACTGTGGTGGCGCCGGAGGGGCTTACTCCATTTTTCACTCTGGAGCGAGCTCACCGGGTGCCCGCTCGCCCGCCGGGGCTTGGCCGCCCCCCCCGACCGATGGTGGTGCGGCTCCTCCACTACAAGGACCGAGATCTCCTTATCCAGCGGGCCAGGATGTCGGGCCCTTATGAGGTGGAGAACAGCAAGGTAACGATCTTCCCGGACTATACGCAGGCGGTCCAGAAGGACAGGGCATCGTTCCTTGCTGTGAAGAAGGAGCTCAGGGAGGAAGGCATCCAGTACTCCTTGCTCTACCCGGCCAAGCTGCGGATTATCATGGATGGCACCACGCACTTTTTCCAGACTCCGGACGAAGTTTGGCAATGGCTTGAGTCGTACAGAGCGGGGACGGACAGATCACACCAAAGTCGGCGAGACCAACCCAAGCAGCCCCGGGTGCGGCAGTCACAACGCATCAGATCCCGCAACAGGCGCCAGCGGGAGAAACGGGAGGCTCAAATGGCGGCGGAGAAGAGGGATGCACTCGCAGCGACGGCGGCCATTACAGGGTCGCAACAGAACAGTGAACGGGCCGAAACGGACTCGGGAGGGGAAGGCAGCCGAACAGGAGAGGAACTTTCGGAGGCGGAGAGCCAGAAAGGGCCGATAGTAACCCCACAGACTTCGGAGGTTATTTTTTGCGGCTGAGAGAGAACTGGGACTAGATCGGGACTTCATGGTAGGGTGTTATCCTGTTGCTGGGGGGCGGGTTGCCGGGAGGGGGAGCTGTGTGTTTTGGAGGGGATGAAGTGCGGGACGCGGGCTCCGCTAGCTGGGGTCGGCGGCGACTCACCCCCCTTAGGCCCTTAAGGTCGACTGTGGTGGAGACCACAGGGTAAGTGTGTGAGGAGTTGGATCAAGGTTTGGATGGGGGCGGCCATTGGGTTCGTGTGCTCTGTCCTGGGGAGTGGGGTTTGGGGAATGTTTCAGTTTTGGGACTGTTTGGGGGGGGGCAACTGCATTGGGGGGGCCATGGACCGTTGTTATTTGATTCGGACTGTACGGAGTTGGAATGGGGACATTACCTAACTTGAAATACCTAACGTGGAATGTCCGGGGGCTGCGGACTATGGTGAAACGTCACAAAGTACATGCATACCTAGTACGCAGGGGGGTTCAGATTGCTATGCTCCAGGAGACTCATCTCACCAAAAAAGAGTGCGCTGCCTTGCAGAAAAGATGGCGGGGCCAGGTCTTTGGCACCACTTACTCAGCATATGCCAGGGGGGTCTTGATCTGGGTGAGGGCGGGGGTACCCTTCCAGGTGCTGAATCAGGCAATAGATCCGGATGGCAGGTTTGTGGCGGTGGAGGGGAGGTTATATGGACGGGATGTGGTTTTCTGTTGTGTTTATGCACCGAACATTGACCAAGGCCGATACGTTGATGGCCTCTCGGGGTCCATGGCCTCTTTCCTGGCGGGTCCGATAGTGCTAGGGGGGGACTTCAACTCGATTACTGATGTTGCTCTGGATGGGTCCCATCCCCCCCTAGTAGACTCTCCTGTGCGCAGGCTGGCCGCGCACAGGAAGGACTGGCAAGAACGATGGGGGTTGCTGGATGTCTGGCGGGAGAGGCACAGGGGAACCAGGGATTATTCCTTTTATTCCGCTCTCCATGATCTACATGTCAGGATCGATTCGGTGCTTTGCGGGGGATCCCTAGCCCCGTTGATTACCCATGCGGAGTACCTGGCTAGGACTATATCCGATCATAACCCCCTATTGGTGCATATTCAGTGGCAGAGGGAGCGCTCAGTAATACCAACATGGCGGCTTCGGCCGGAGACGCTGGAGGATTCTGTGTTTGACGAGGCGGTCCGGCAAGGCATTGACAGTTATTTCGGTGTGAATGAAGGCACGGCTGCGAGTAGATCTACTGAATGGGATGCAATGAAAGTGGTGGTGAGAGGGGTGTGTTTGTGCAGAATCTCGAATGCTCGTACGACTGTGCTGAATGACCTAATGAAAGCGGAGGAAGCTTTGAGGGACTTGGAGCGCCGCAGGCCGACTAGGCCAGGTCTACAGGCCCAGTTGTTGGAGGCGAAGGAAGTGGTAGCCGCGGAGACGGAACGTTTGAGATGTTACGACTATAGGCAGTACATTATCAGGGCACACGCAGAAAGGGACAAGGTGGGCACCCTCTTGGCCAGACTAGCTAACCCGGAACTTAGGGGCTGCCCGATCCTCAGCATTAATAATGCGCAGGGAGAGATGGTGTACTCCCAGGCAGCTATATTGGACCGCTTCAGGGGATATTATGAGGAACTGTACCGGAGTCAGCTGGGGGTGGGGGTTCAGGGCATCGAGGAGTACCTGGGGGAGAGGCCGCTTCCGGTCCTGGACGAGGAGGACGCGAAGGAACCGGGTAGCCCGATCACGCTTACGGAAATTCGGGTGGCCATTAAACATATGGCCCGTAACAAGACGCCCGGGGTGGACGGACTGCCAATCGAGTTCTATCAACACTATGCGAACATTCTGGCGCCCAGGCTGCTGGTGGTGTACACGGAAGCCTTCGAGAAGGGGGCATTGCCTGGCTCCATGCGGGAGGCCTTGATAGTACCGCTCCTCAAGCCTGGCCGGGATGCCGCGGACGTGAGGTCCTATCGCCCGCTGTCCATGCTGACGGTGGACTATAAGATCCTGAGTCGCATCCTAGCCACCAGACTGGCCCCGCATATGACGGGCCTGGTGCACAGGGACCAGGCCGGGTTTATACCCACGAGGAGCACGGCGATGAATATCCGCCGCCTGGTGGGAATAATGGATGCCATCTTGGATGGGGAGGGAGTGCCGGCGGTTCTGTCTGTGGACATCGAAAAGGCCTTCGATAGCTTGGAATGGCCTTTCCTGGATGGAGTGCTGGAGAGGTTTGGCATGGGCGACGGGTTTCGAAGGTGGACGAGGGTCTTATATACCTCGGCGACGGCGAGGGTACGATTGGGCGGCATGGTGTCCGCGGCGTACCCGGTGGGCAGGGGAACACGACAGGGATGCTCTCTCTCCCCTCTGTTGTTTGCCCTGGCGATGGACCCCTTGGCGGTCCATGCGAGGTCAGGCGACCGATACGCGGGGATAGTGAGTGATGGGCAATGGCATTATATATCGCTCTATGCGGATGACTTGCTCCTGTACCTAGCTGACACCTCGGGGGCGTTGGTTGGAGCAATGGATCTGTTGTCCGAGTTCGGCCGGCTGTCGGGCCTTAAGGTCAATTGGGCGAAGACTTGCGTGTTCCCGCTGAGAGCGGGATCGCCTGCCCCTAGCAGCGATTTGGGTGTGGTATGGGAACCCTCTTGCATCACCTACTTGGGTGTCCGCATTTACCACTCGGCTGCTGACCTTTTGGAGGGTAACATTGGCCGCTGTGTCCGGGCGCTGCGGGGCAGCTTGTCTTTCTGGTCAACCCTCCCGCTGACAGTCCTGGGCAGGATAGCACTGTTGAAAATGGTGGCGCTCCCCCGCTTCCTCTATTATTTCCGAACGCTGCCTGTCTGGATTCCCCAGGGGGTGTTTAGGGAACTGCGGTCAATGATAATTGGCTTTCTATGGGGGCATGGCCGCCGCAGAATAGCCCTGAGCACGCTACTTCGCCCCAAGCTGGAAGGGGGCATGGCCGTGCCCGACCTGGAGCTGTATTATCTGGCGGCGCAGTTGCAGGTCCTTACGCAGAACGTAGCCAGGGTGTTCCGGGGACCGGAGGAGGACCGGGATCGGGGGATACAGCGCCACGTGCTGTCATACATCGTAATGCAGCAGCGGCTCGAGCTACGGGCCCTCACCATGGAAGAGCGGACGCTCCGGCTGTGCTGGCAGAGGAGCCTCCGGAGAGCGAGGGCATCGCGGCCTTATGCCCCGGAGATACCGATCGGGATGTTGACGGCATTGCCGCACGGAGGAGATTGGTCCCCGTTGTTGGATTGGGAGGAGGCGGGGTTGCAGGTGGTGGGCGACTTGTACATAGATGGGGCTCTGGCGCCGTTCGAAGTGCTCCGGGACCAGTTCGGACTGCCTGAGGGGGGCTTTCTCCTACATGCGGCAGTTGTGGCTGCCATACAAAAGCACTGGAGAGAGGGGCTCTCGGAACCCGCGACGACTATGGCGTGCCAATATGTGGTAATGGCAGCTGGTACATTCAAAGCTGTGACGTGCCTACATAATAGGATGCTGAACGAAGGGCTGGAACCACTCCACGGACTCAAAGCTAAATGGGAGGTGAGCGTTGGCCGGCCCATACCGGATACGGCATGGGGCCATATCCTGCGACGCACGTGGAAGGGCACTAGGAACGCGCGCTTTCAGCAGGTCCACTTCTATGTGCTCCATAGGGCCTATTTAACTCCTGAGAAACTACAGCGGTACTTTCGGGTGCCGGATGCCTGTTGCCCCCGGTGTTCGTCCCTAGGGGCGGACATGGACCATTTGTTTTGGGGGTGCCCGCAACTGGGGACCTATTGGGCGGAGGTAGGGGAGCTCCTGAATGAAGTGACTGACAGGGAGGTAGAATTTGACATGGCAGCGTGCCTATTGCTCTGGTTCCCGCATACTAAGCACACCAAGGTGACAAGTAAATTCATAGACCTGGGTCTGATATTGGCACAGAGGGAAATATCGTGGCACTGGAAGTCCAGGGGAGGTCCATCACTGCGTAGATGGAAGAATGAGTTGCTGCGGTGGTCTGACTGCGAGAGTGTGCTCCGGATGAAGCAAGCAGTAAAGTTGGGGAATGAGAAGGTACTGGATGCGGCGCAAGCATGGGAGTTAGTGGTACAGGCTTTGCGTGATTCTTTGGTTGAGGATGAGGAAGGCGAGAACTAAGCCGCTGGACGCCGCGGGGCGAACACAGAAGTATGGTACTACGCACTGTAGTGGACCCATCCAATTCGATAGGGCGAAGCACACACCTTAGCAGTTGCCAGGGGAGGGGGGGTGTTGGGGGGGTTGGTTATAGGGGGTTTGGGGAGGGCCGGAAGCCATTGGAGGGTTGCTTGTTAGGGCCTTAGACCTACTGGGACGGTGGCACTGAGTGGAGGGCAGACTGATTGGGTGGAACGGCCAGGTGCGCAGGCCCACATAGTTTAGGGCAGGCCCTGTAAGGGCGATATCGTTGACTACCACGGAGATGGCTGATGGGACTGTTGTTGTGGGTGGGGGGGTAAAAGCAGATACACCAAACGACTTTCCGCCAGGGTCCCAATGGGACGTGCACTGTGATGTGTTCCTTTTGAGCGATGTGATATGCCGCCCGGCCTCCGGGATGCGGGCTGAATGGCTGTGTACAACTGTGAACTATCATTGAACGGGGGGAGCCCACAAGTGCACTGGCTGTTTAATTGTATCCTGTGGTTTGTAACTCTGCAATAAAAATATATTTAAAAAAAAAAAAAAAAAAAAAAAACTCCCCATTCATTCCTATGGGCCAAAAGGCCCATAGGAATGAATGGGGAGTATTCCTTATTTGCGATTAGCAATTTGCTAATCGCAAATAAGATAGCGATTTAAAGGGTGCCAGGGGTGTCCCAAGGACACCCTGTAGCACCCCTTAAATGCAAATTTAAACAGATGTTGCGCACACACATGTCCAAAGGACATGTGTGTGTGTGTAACATGCAAAAGAAAAAAATGCACTAAAGTGCTTTTTACTCTTTTTTCGCAATTTACCACGAAGTCAGACTTCGTGGTAAATTGCGACCAAATATTGAGAATTCGCAACTTCTAATTGGTTGATGAATTGCATTTAAGGAATCTCTATTAGAGATTCCTTAAATCCAATTCCTCGCAAATATGTGATTTCGCTAATAGTGATTTTTGCATTTGGCATGATGAATCCCAAATCCAAAAATTGCACTCGCAAAGGGCCAGGTTCTCAGGATCTGGCCCTTTGCTAGCGCAATTTCGCTGATGAATCGGGCTGAAAGCTATTTACAACACAGCACCTCGCCCCCTTGGCCACTCTTTAGGTATCTTTCACTGATGGGGAGTTCTATCTTCCTGTGGTGATGACTGGAGACCTCAAAGCCTCCTGTAACTTGTCCCAGAAGAACCTCTGAGCACCTGATTCGTGTGACCACTGGAAATACGAGGTCTAATGAAAGATTCTCCACATTCGGGTGCAGGTGGACAATGCCTGGTCAGGAATGTGGTGGGGGAAGATGAGGAGTAGCACATTGCGGCACTTTTCGAAGAGCTGGTACAATGCCACCTGCACTTCCATGGAGCACCACTCACTTGTCAGGTAGTACCGACTGACCACGTCCAGCATCTTGCAGCTGCTGTAACTGACCTCCACAGTATTTGTGACCACAGGGCCCAGCCCTTTGGTGCAGGCAGAGCTTGTAGCATGGGTTGGTCTCTTCTTCTGAGCTAGGAAACAACAGGGGGCATGTTATCAAGGGGGTTTATCTCCGCTTTTTTGGCTTTAAAGCCAAGAAAGCGGAGATAACATTATCTCCCTATTACCTAGCTGTCGCTAACACCAGTTAGCGACAGCTAGTAGGAGATAGCGACCATCTTGGGCCCCACTTTGCATGTCAGTGATATTTATCACTAATGACATGCAAAGTGGGCGTGCCAAGATGTTAGCGACTGGAAACAGTCGCTAACATCGCCATCTCCTATTACCAACTTATGGAGATATTCGTGCTAAGAGCAAATATCTCCAAAAGCTAACTCCTGCCCTGAGCAGTTCTTAGCCATGTTATCCAATCGGAGGTGGATAACATGGCTAAGAGCATTAGCTCAGTAATGCATGAATATCGCTGACTTTTCAGCGATATTCATGCATTGCGGCCGATTTTTATCGCATTTGCGATAAACCTTGGTAATACCAAGGTTTATCTGCGATAAAAATCGCCGCAACCCAGCGGTAAATTTTTGTCTCTAACCAAGCAATAGCGATAATTATCGCTATTGCTTGGTAATATGCCCCCAGGTTTATTCACCCAGGACTCATCTGTGCAGTTGCAGGACACTATGGCATGGTACGTAGAGAGCAAGAATTGGAGGAAGTTAATTGAGGCAGAGAAGACATGTCCTATTATCATGAGGAGGAACTTTTGTCCAATAAATATTGCTGACTATCTCCTCTAAGAAAAAGAGGTTTTCTTTTTTTGTATGATGCTTTCCTAGCAGAAAGGTGCCTGGCCCTCCATTTTCTTTTATTTTAAGTTTATTCTTTAATCTCATTTTTCCCCCGGTAACAATGAGGGTGCCCTGCCTCACATTTCTTCATTTATGCATTTTGTTATTTTAGCTATTTTTAATTATAGACCGAGTACGCTTGATTTGTACACTTCTCTTGAGCTCGCCAGTCTGACGTCCACATGACAGTGAATGGAGTTATGGCGGCTTTGCCTCATTTCCCAACTCCCCATCACATTTAATGCCGGCCGCTGCGCGTCAGTAATTCAGATTAATCACGCTGGATTCACACTGATGACATGGAGAGGATTGGATTGCTCTCTCCTAACACTAAGACAAATGCTATTTTCCTTGTATGACACCTCCCCATGCCAGTTAATGGAAGCCGCAGAGCGGCCTCGCCAAAGGCAAGCCTGTTGACGCCTGTCCGCATCTGAACGCAGCCAGACACCAATCCGCTCCCAGTTCTCATCCTAATCAATTAGCTGCAGAGGCCCATGGCAAATTAACCATAGCAAGTATGTCTATATTAGACCTCTTCTCACATGAATGTATGTCAGTATAGAACAAGTTACTTACCTTCGGTAACAATATATCTGTAAGAAACATTAGTTAGTGTTAGATTCCTTACCTTAGAATAGAATATCCCCAGGCGTCAGTCTGGATCCGGAAACTTTTGCGTAGCAGTACCCCTGCGCGTCGGTAGGCGTCGTCTGCAGGCGTCCCCTGCGGCTCCGCGTCCGTCGTTGGCGTCGTGCGCCGTGATGACGTCGCTGGAGTATATAGACGCCGCCTCCGCGCGCTGACGTCAGTTCTTTGCACACAGCATTTCCGCGCCAGAAGACGCAGAGCCATGAGAGAACCAACACTGGTGCCATGTAAAACTAGGGCCCTGAAAGGGATGACCTTAACCCTAGGTATCAGTTCGCAGAACGGGGAGGATGGGAGGGTTCGGTAAGGAATCTAACACTAACTAATGTTTCTTACAGATATATCGTTACCGAAGGTAAGTAACTTGTTCATCTGAAAGAAACACGTTAGTGTTAGATTCCTTACCTTAGAATACATACCCCAGCAATACCAACCCCGGTGGTGGGTCTGCGAACCAATACAAAACTACACCAGAAAGTCCTGGAGGACAGAACGGCCAAAGAAGCCATCCCTCCGGACTTGACTGTCCAGGCAGTAGTGCCTCGCAAATGTGTGCAGCGAGGCCCACGTAGCCGCTTGGCAAATGTCCTGCAAGGGGACTCCCCGGCCCAGGGCAGTAGTAGCCGCCGTGGCCCGAGTGGAATGGGCCCTCAGCCCAACAGGAGGCTCCTTCCGAGCCAAAGAGTAGCACGCTTTGATGCAGAGGACGACCCATCGAGAGATGGTTCGTTTACAAACCGCCCGTCCCTTCTTCGCACCCACGTAGCCAACAAACAGTTGTTCATCCACCCGGAACTGGCGTGTGCGATCCATGTAGAATGAAAGCGCACGTTTTGGGTCCAGACGGTGGAGCCGCTCTTCATCCTTTGAAGGATGCGGAGGCGGGAAGAAGGAAGGGAGGGTGATGGACTGCCCGATGTGAAAGGCCGAAACAACCTTGGGCAGGAAAGAAGGTCTAGTCCTCAGAACCACCTTATCAGGATGAATGGATAGGAAAGGAGGTTGGACAGAAAGAGCCTGGAGCTCACTCACTCTCCTGGCAGAGGTGATGGCAACCAGGAAAGCCGTCTTTAAAGTCAGGAGACGGAGAGGACAAGAATGAAGGGGCTCAAAGGGAGCACACATCAGGAAGGTCAGAACCAAGTTCAAATCCCACTGAGGCATCACAAACGGAACAGGTGGAAACATGTGAGTGATGCCTTTTAAGAACCGAGTTACAATCGGGGATTTGAACAAAGAAGGCTGATCAGGAAGCCTCAAAAAGGCAGAAAGGGCAGAAAGGTAGCCCTTGATAGTGCCCAGAGCAGAGCCCTGCTGGGCAAGAGAAAGAAGAAACAGAAGAACCTCCGAAAGAGGGGCAGAGAGAGGATCCACAGCCTTTGCTGTGCACCATGCCACAAATCTGTTCCACCGACAGGCGTATACCGACTTAGTGGAGGGACGCCTGGCTGCCAGAATAACATCACAGACTTCAGGAGGCAAGTCAAATGGCCTCAACTGCCGCCGCTCAATCTCCAAGCATGGAGGTGGAGACTGGACAGGTTCGGGTGGAGGACCGTCCCCTGCTGCTGCGACAGAAGGTCCTCCTGAAGGGGCAGGCGGATCGGGGGACCGACTGACATGCTGAGTAGCTCGGGATACCAGTACCTTCGAGCCCAGTCCGGAGCCACAAGGATAACTTGGGCCCGGTCGCGCCTGATCTTCTTCAGCACTCTGGGCAGAAGTGGTATAGGCGGAAAGGCGTATAACAGACAGCAACTCCACTCGCGCCGAAAGGCGTCGCCGTGCGAGTGCCGTCTTGGAAACTCCAACGCGCAGAACTGATGACATTGCGCGTTCTCTTCTGTGGCGAATAGATCTAACCAAGGCTCTCCCCATTGCAGAAAGATGCCTTGCGCCACGTCCGAGTTCAGACGCCATTCGTGATCCATCGAGCACCGACGGCTGAGTTCGTCCGCCCTGGCGTTCAGAGAACCTGCCAGGTGTTGAACCGTCAGAGTCACGCCCTGATGTTCCAGCCATTGCCAGAGGCGCAGAGCCTCCTGGCAAAGGGTCCACGACCCCACTCCGCCCTGTTTGTTGCAGTACCACATGGCGGTGGTGTTGTCGGTGAACACCTGCACTACACTCCCGTTGACAAAGGGGAGGAATGCCTTCAGTGCCAGACGAATCGCCCGCAGCTCCAACAGGTTGATATGGAGCCGGGACTCCGCCGGAGACCAGATGCCTCTGATCTCTGCCTCTCCCAAGTGGCCACCCCAGCCCTGGAGGGACGCGTCCGTCACAACAACGTGCTCCGGTTGGGGAAGGGAGAGGGACTTGCCCCTGACCCAATCGCGGTCCGTAAGCCACCACTGCAGTTGTCTCGCAGTGCCCTCCGAGATCAAGACGTGGTCGGACAAGTTGCCCTGATGCTGGGCCCACTGAAACTTCAGGTCCCACTGCAGAGCCCGCATCCGCCACCGGGCGTGATGCACCAGAAGGATGCAGGAAGCCATCAGTCCCAGCAGCCGCAGCGTCAACCTGACCGAAACTCGGGATAGCGGCTGAAAGATGGGAATCAAAGCCTGAATATACCGAACCCGCCGTTCCGGAGGATAAACCCGAAACTGCGCCGAGTCCAGAACCGCTCCGATGAAAAGGAGCTTTTGAGAGGGACACAGGTGTGATTTCGGCACATTGATGGAGAACCCCAGGTCGTGCAAGAGGTCTGCCGTCATCTGAAGGTGGTGGACGACTGTCTGGGGCGAGCCCGCCTTCAACAACCAGTCGTCTAGGTAGGGGAAGACTGAAACCCCTAACCTGCGCAGATGGGCTGCGACCACCGCCATCACCTTTGTGAACACCCGTGGGGCGCTGTTAAGGCCGAAGGGGAGCACGATAAACTGAAAGTGCTCCAGGCCTACCGTGAACCGCAGGTAACGCCGGTGGGCCGGCAGGACGGGGATGTGAAAATAGGCGTCCTGCAAGTCCAACGCTACCATCCAGTCTTGCGGGTCTAGAGCAGCCAAGACCTGAGCTAACGTCAACATCTTGAACTTCTCCTTCCGGAGGAAGCCGTTGACGTTCCTTAGATCCAAGATAGGACGTAGGCCCCCCTTGTCCTTCTTGGGCACCAGAAAGTAGTGGGAATAACAACCACGCCCTACTTCTGGCCCAGGAACGCGCTCGATGGCCCCCTTGGCCAAGAGGGCCGTAACTTCCTCCTGCAGAAGTGTCAAGTGGTCCCCCGACACACGGTGGTTCTGCGGTGGCATGGCTGGAGGAGAGGTCTCGAAGGGGAGGGAGTAGCCCCTTCGGACAATTTGCAGCACCCACCTGTCCGAAGTGATTGTGCGCCAGTGAGCGTGGTGATGGCGAACCCTGCCACCCACTGGCGTCACATGGGGCCGAAAGCACGGACTAGGAGGATTTTGGGGTAGATGCTGCGGGGGAGGGTGTGGTCTGACCCCGCCGTTGTCCCCGACCGCCACCACGGCGGTTTCCACGGCCGCCACCGCGTTGAAAGGATTGTTGCGGCGCGTGGCTGGCAGCACGTGTGGGGGCGCCCCTTCCTTGGCCACGAAAGGGGCGAAACGAACCCGGTTGCTGACGCTGGGTCGAGAGACCCAAGGACTTGGCCGTGACCCTGGAGTCCTTGAAGCGTTCCAGCGCGTGGTCCGCCTTGTCACCGAACAGGTGACAGCCATCAAACGGCATGTCCATCAATGTACTCTGGACATCTGCCGAAAAATTGGCGGATCTCAGCCAGGCGTTGCGACGAATCGCCACCGTCGTTGACATAGCTCTGCCTAGCGAGTCGGTCGTATCAAGACCACACCGTATTGAATATTTCGCTGCATCTCGGCCCTCAGCCACAGCCTGACCGAGTTTTGCCCGCACCTCCATGGGGCATTCTGGCAGCAGTTCCGCGACCGTATCCCACACAGAGTGGGTGTAGCAGCCCAAGAGGCAGGCGGTGTTGCAAGACCGCAGGCCCAAACTAATGGACGAGAAGACCTTCTTGCCAAATTGGTCATACCTCTTGGATTCCCGGTCGGTTGGGGCCGACGGGAATGCGGACTGGGAGGTCGAGGCCTGGATCACCAGACTCTCAGGAGTGGGGTGGGTAGACAGGAACTTGGGGTCGTCCGGACAAGGACGGTGGCGCCTGGCCACGTTCCGATCGACAGGCGCACCTGAAGCGGGCCTGGACCACGTGCCCAACAGAACGTCCGACAAGGCTTCATTAAACGGCAGCAGTGGCTCCTGTGGGCATGACTGCGGTTTGAAGACCTCGGTGAGGATGTTAGGCCTCACGGCCGCGACGGGGAGCTCAAGGTGTAAGGCCTTGGCAGCCCTCATCAGCACCACAGAATATGCAGCTCCCTCCACCGATGCCACGGAAGGAGGAGAGATCAAACCAGGGTTAGGAGAGTCGTCCAGACCACTGGCATCCCCCAAGTCACCTGTCCAGTCCGGGTCATACTGGCACTCGCGTGACAGAGGGTCCTCGGACCCCTCCCAACCTTCACCGAACTCTTCATCCTCTCCGTATTCGGAGTCAACGATGTAGACCGGCTCCTCGGGGTTCATGGGCCCCATCGGCGCCGGGACCGGCGTCGTGCGACGCCCGTCCGGCCCCGCGTCCGGCGTCGGTGAAGGTAAGGGGACGGCGCCGCCCGGAGCCGGCGCCGCCCGGAGCCGGCGCCGGAGCCCCAGTGCCGCCCGAAGCCGGCACCGAGGAACCGGCGTCGCGCGGAGGCGGAGCCGCGGGCAACCCTGATGGAATCGGCGCCGGGTTGGATGGGCGTCCATCCGGCGTCGACCCCGAAGGCCCTAGCGGCGCCGGGATCGGCGCCGGAAACGGAGCATCCGACAGCGTCGAGGTAGGGTCAGCAGAACCGCTAGGGCCCCCGGACGGGTTCACTGGGCCCGTAGGCGCCGTGGAACCCGCCGGAGGAGACAGGGCCCTCATGGCCATGAGGAACGCCTCTATCTCCTCAGGCGTCGCACCGTGCCCAGGGACCTGAGGGTATGGGGCAGGCCGCGCCGGCGACTCTCGCGGAGCCGCGGGGTTAGGGTCACCCGAACCCCCGGCCGCATCGCGCGAGCGTCAGGGGGAGTCGGGGGTACGATGACGACGCCCCGACTTCTTGTGTTTCTTACCTGACGAGGATGACGAGTGGTGTCGACTTCCGGAACGCTCGGCGCGGCCCCGCGACCGCTCCCTCGAACGCTCTCTCGACCTCCGGCCGGACCGGGACCGCTCCCGGTCCCGACGTGGGGCCGACACCCGGAGCTCCAGTAGCTTGCGGGACCGCTCCCGTCTAGCTTTGCTGGTGAGGGCCCGGCAGTCGACGCAGGAGTCCACGTCGTGGTCGGGGCCCAGACACCGGAGACAGAGGCGGTGATGGTCTGTGACCGACATCGTGCGCTCACAGTCATCACAGTGCTTGAACCCAGGCATCCTAACAGGCACAAAGTGACAATAATTCGAAAAAACTTGGTCAAAGACCGGAGTACTGCTCTTCAGATCTGCGTCCACTGGCGCGGAAAAAAGAAGAACTGACGTCAGCGCGCGGAGGCGGCGTCTATATACTCCAGCGACGTCATCACGGCGCACGACGCCAACGACGGACGCGGAGCTGCAGGGGACGCCTGCAGACGACGCCTACCGACGCGCAGGGGTACTGCTACGCAAAAGTTTCCGGATCCAGACTGACGCCTGGGGATATTCTATTCTAAGGTAAGGAATCTAACACTAACGTGTTTCTTTCAGATACTCATGTCTTTTTCACGTACATGTCTATAGCAGGCATGCCTTTACCACGCAATATAAGGTAAGTAAAAAAATATATAGATATATCTTATATTATTTACATTTTTGGAGGGAACACCCATAGTCCCTCATTTTTTAGGTCTCGCCTAGGCAGCGCGCATGCGCTGTCTAGGAGAGGGCCTTTAGCAATCGGTCTTCTCTTTTCAAGCACTGCACTCGTGCATGTGGAGGCATCCACCTCGCTCCGGATGACACCACAAACACGAGTGCTTGAAAAGTGCTTGTTTGCAATGTAATCACATTTATGTAGCGCTACATGCCACTGGTGAGGCGCTGAATAGATTTGATGACGGATCCATGTGATGACTGTAATGCAAGAATATGTGAAAAAATACAGTTGAATGTTCCTACTACACCGTACATAGGGGTCTATTAGGATGGCAGACGGATCGCCACCGCCATGCAGGCAGTGGCGATCCGTCCGCCATTCTTCGCCTGTCCGCCACCTTTCTTTCCCCTGCCATATTACAATGGCGGGGGAGACGGTGGCGGAGGGGAATACCGTCCGCCGCTTTTCCGCCCCGGTCGCCTTGGGACCGCGGCGGAAAAGGCCTGCTATGGTGGCTGTGTCTATCAGACACCGCCAGCCATATTAGGATGGCCTTGGTGGAATGCCTTTCCGTGGCTTACAATTCCTGCTTTGGGGGCCCGTTGCGGGCCCACATGGTGAAGGGGGGTGGGGGGTGCACATGGGGGGTACTTATGGTACCCACCTGCATTTGCATGCACAATGCGGCAGGCACCGCGCGGTGCCTGCTGCTATGTGCATGCAAATGCACAGCATACATTTTTAACTTTGAGGCGGGTGCTGCTTAAAGCAGCACCCGCCGCAATGTTAAATATACGGGATGTGACCGCCCGGCTGGCAGTCACATCCTAATTCAAACGGAGGGAACGCCGCTGACCCTGCGACCGGTCCCTCCATCTCGGGGTGGCGGATGGACGCAGGTCTATCTGCCATCATAATCGACCCCTTAGTTATATTTTTTTTGTCACTTGTTTTCCCGACATGGCTTTAAAGATTCAACAACTGCATTTTAGAAAGTGAAATTGGCGCGCAACACTTTTTATGCAATATCATTCTCAGTATCTTATGCCAGAGCCCTTGTGCTAGGCTTCCTCTAAAGGTTTGGCATTTGCTGTTGGATGTTCGGCGTGCCTGAAGAACGAGCGCTCTGCATTTTTCTCCATGGCCGGCATTGGGGACCGGCAGGCGGCGCAGTGCGCCTTGATGAGCACGGCTGGTAGAAAACAACTGCGCACGTACTGGCCTGTTTTGTTTCGAGCCGCTTCCATTCCAAAAATAACAGTGACAGACCTACAAGCACATGGAATTGCGGTCGACACACAAAAAGGCAGTGGCCATTGCCTGCTGTGCATTTGTGCATCGTCTATAAGAGCTAACTCTTTACGCAGTAGCATCTGACAACTGTAGTTTGAAGAAAACACAATTCTCTGATGGTAAACTGAAGCTAAAGATAACTCCCCCTCGAGGTTTTCAAGCTTGTGCAATACTTACCCCTCTGGCTTGCTGCTGCACTATGTGACATGTCATTCGGTGTCGCCTGCTAAGAAAGCGCTCTTGGCGGACCTAATGTTGTGCCCTTCCTCATCTTTGTTCCCTCTGCTCTCTTTATGTCAGCTAAGCACTATAAATATAAGGAGCTACTTGAAAGGAAGCAACGTCAATTATGAGGAGCATTGAGATAAAGAACAGGCAGCACCATCTGGAACGAAAATAAATTATTAAAAGAACATTTGTAGGTAAGGTCAGTGTGCCCCTATGAAATTAGCACACTGAAATTAGCAGCGCAACTCCCCCTTGGCCTCGCTCCGTAAAAAACACAAAAATACATTACTTATTGAATTTAACTTTACCATGGATATTCATCAGATACATTTGCATTCGATTCGCAGATGAACTTCCATATTCAGTGATTAATGTAAAAACCTGGCTTGAATCTAGACCTCCTGGATCTACTTTGTACACTAATAAGTTCCTGGAACATTCAAAAACCTTTAGGGGGCATCTGACAAGAAACTCAAAATGACAATTGCCTTTGCATGATTCAGAAGGCTGCAATCCCTAGTAGCAGTGGAATCCACTAGGTCAAAGTCTAACACTGACCAGCTTTGAGGACTACAGTCGACTGCAGCTACCTGTCTCAAACCTGCCTTCTCCTCATGCATGTTTTCTCTACCCCTGACAAAGTAAGAACAAGCATTGGTATAGCCAATAGGTTTCGCCTTCGGGACCTTATAAGTGTTTAGCCATGCAACAGTTGATGTTGTTGCACCAAGGATATTGTGCTGGATGACTAAACACGTTTAAGGTTCCAAAGGTGAGACGTATTGGCTATGCCAATGCTTGTTTTATTTACTCATAACCACACTTTACTACTACCCACCTATAACCCTAAAAATACCCTTACCCCAAAATCTTAAAATTACCCTTACCACCCTTTACCACTACCCACATGAATACCCAAAATTTACCCTTACCACACTTTAGCACTACCCACCCCATAACATTAAATTACCCATACCACCCCTAACCGTAAAATTGCCCTTACCACTACCCGCTCCTAAACCTTAAACTTACCCTTGCCACCTTTTACATTCTGCCATTAAAAATCAGGCCTTAATAAATAACCTTCTTAAGGAAATACAATCACATATGCGTTTCATTACTGAGACTTGGGTTTCTGATGATGCTATATCTTAGAGGACCTAGTACCAAAAGAATACAAAATCTTCTCCCTGGGTTGCCCTAATAAACGAAATGCGGAAGTAGGGTTAATCTACCACAAAGACATTGAAATAAGCAGGATGCAATGCACCTAGGTTACGGGATCAAAGATCATTTGTCTCATTATTGGGAATAATAAACCACTAATAGGCTGAATCCTTTCTGACCGTACCCCCAAAACTACCACCTCCATATTTTAACTTGCCTGAAGAATTATCCTTATGCACTCACTAATCACAGGGCTTTTAGTGCAAGGGAAGTTTCATTGTTGCGCTGAGCTATAAGATTCCCTTCCAGCGCTAAGGCTCTTGAGATTTCAAATGTGGAAAATGCCCACTCATAAAGCAACTCATATTCTGTGCATGATTTTAACGAACTCTGGTACAATTAATGTAAGCCACAACCTAGAACTCCTCTAGAATAATCATGATGTCATATTTCAATTAATAAAATAAAAAAAGATCCAACAGATCTAACTCTTCAAATCATCCTAGGAGACTGGGGAAGAATTACTCCTGCTACCTTCTAAAATCACTTTGAGGCCACTCACTGCTACTCTTCTGCATCTATTCAGATGAAGGACATGATGCAACTCCTAGAATGTAATAACTCTTTAGCTCTGGCATGAGATACCATTGCACCATTCTGAAGCCATATCGCTCAAATTTAAATGTGTATCATACGGTTTGTTACTCCAGTACTCTTGATGGTGAAAAAGAAACGTGGAGAACATTTGGTGCATGATCTGTAGTATCCATGATTCACAAGAATACCTTAAACAGATGTGCAAATACAATAATTTAATAAGAACATCTAAAGGGTAATTCTGTGCTCAAAAACTCTGTATGGTAAAAATTTGTCAACAGCCTTTTTTTAAACTATTACAAAATTGTAAGATCACCCAGCCTTAAGTCGCAGCTTGCACCAACGGAGAAATGGCAGCTTCGTTATAGGATTTCTTTCAGCACAAAATTAAGAAGATCATGTTAAACATTGAGCTGCACATTCTACTGGCAACCCTTCATTTTACCTAACCGCTGAACCTCCTAAACCAGCCTCTCTCATTTCTGAAATGGAATGTGGTGAGCTATTGGCCAATAGAAAACTGTTTAGCTCGTCTGTCCCCCCAACCGCCCAGCACGAAAATTTAAAAGATATGAGACCTATCAACACACCTGCTTTCCCTCAGATACTCAGATTTTAAGGCTTTCAGTAAACTATAGTAAAACCTATTCTACACGCCTGTGGCCATTTAATTTGTGCCCTGTCTCCCGCCTGTCAATTTTAGCGAAAATCCTTGAGAGGGTTGTAACTACACAGCGTCAAGCTTTTGTAGAAAACAATCACATGTAACACAAAAGTATGGCTGCTGTCATCGTGGCTAAAAGGTTAATGGTGTGGAGTGTCGTAGAATGGATTGGATTAGAGCGGATTTGAGTGGATTAGAGTAGTGGATTAGTGTGGAGTGGATTAAAGTGGGATGGATTAGAGTGAAGTGGAGCAGATTGGAGAGGTTTAGAGTAGATTAGAGTGAAGTGGATTTTAGTGGATTAGAATGGAGAAGAATTGGATTAGAATGAAGTGGATGAGAGTGGTGTACATAATATTAGATTGGAGGAGAATCGAGTGGTTTATCTTGGAGTGGAGGGGAGTTTGAATATGAAGAATGATTGCTTGTTATTTGTAAATTCACTGTCCAAATGGAATTGACTGAAATTTATCAGATGTCAATTTTTCTAAAAGACATACCTTGTTGACCCTGACGGAGCGACATAGATTGTAAAGGTCATGGAAAACATGTTGGTCCTTTCTTCCTCTGTAATCCTGCGATAAGAGGCCCTTTTTCCTTTTTTTAAAGAAATTGGCCTATACTGCTGTGTAATAGATAAATAAATATATCATGAATCTTTAGAAATTAAACTAGCCCTATATTGTGTCAAAGACTGCATTTACTTATTCACTTTAAGATAAAAAGCTTAAAACTACCATCATTATAATCAGTAATTTAGTTCGTTGGTTATCTCTGGAATAAAAATGTATGGCACAAAAATATGAACAAATAAAAAGGACACTTGCCACTGTCTAAATGTGGTGGCCGTATACTTGCAAGAAAAATCTTAATGTTTTCAAATAACCATTACATGGCATTTTAATAAAACAGTGTGGATTTTTTTTTTAAATAAAGTAAAATAAAAGCTCTCATCACACTTTTTTGGGCTCGACCACTCATTTTCTTTCCATTGAGGTCCAAACCGCCTCTGCCTCAGGTGTCCGTTCATATGCTCTGTAATATAAAGCTCCTATTTTTACAAGTAGATAACTCTAATAAAACCAAATAAAGCTGCTCTCACGTTATCAGAATGTTCCCAAATAGACACCGATGACTGATATGACTGCCCTAAAGCTGCCACTCTGCAGTATTTCTGTTCCGAAAATGTCAATGCGCGATATCTCTGTCCTGAAAAAATACCCTCTTGGTATTTTAATGCTGCAAGCGTTATAGTTTTCCCACAATGGCTAAGATCTGGTATTTCTGCAGAGGTATGTCACTGTTCCACTGCTACGCCTCGACAGTGGCGCCGCTTAAACTCTAAAAAAAGACAGTGTAATATTTGACCTTGAAAATGTCACACTGTGATACTTTTATTGTGCCATTTTGTGCTATTTATGCACTTAAAAGTCACTAGATAGCATTGTTATACTGTAACCGTCACAACTTGACATTTCTGCACTGCAAAGGTCATAGTTTGACCTTTTTGCTTTGTGGACGTCGCAGCTTTGAAATTTCGGCAATGCAAACGTCACAGCTTAATATTCCTGCATCGAAAACACCATAGCATGATATTTCTGTACTGCGGATAACAAAGCAAGATTTATGTACTGCAAGCGTCACAGTTTAATATTCCTGCATTGCAAACACCATAGCATGATATTTCTGTACTGCGGATAACAAAGCAAGATTTATGTACTGCAAGCGTCACAGTTTAATATTCCTGCATTGCAAACACCGTAGCATGATAGCTCTGCATTGCAGATGACACTACGTGAGATTTATGTACTGCAAGCTTCACAGCTCCTGCATCGCAAACTCCATAGCATGATAGTTCTGCATTGCGGATAACAAAGCAAGATTTATGTACTGCAAGCGTCACAGTTTAATATTCCTGCATTGCAAACACCGTAGCATGATAGTTCTGCATTGCGGATAACAAAGCAAGATTTATGTACTGCAAGCGTCACAGTTTAATATTCCTGCATTGCAAACACCGTAGCATGACAGCTCTGCATTGCAGATGACATAGCGTGAGATTTATGTACTGCAAGCTTCACAGCTTAATATTCCTGCATTGCAAACTCCATAGCATGATAGTTCTGCATTGCGGATAACAAAGCAAGATTTATGTACTGCAAGCGTCACAGCTTAATATTCCTGCATTACAAACTCCATAGCATGATAGCTCTGCATTGCGGATGACATAGCGTGAGATTTATGTACTGCAAGCTTCACAGCTTAATATTCCTGCATTGCAAACTCCATAGCATGATAGCTCTGCATTGCGGATGACATTGCGTGAGATTTATGTACTGCAAGCTTCACAGCTTAATATTCCTGCATTGCAAACTCCATAGCATGATAGCTCTGCATTGCGGATGACATTGCGTGAGATTTATGTACTGCAAGCTTCACAGCTTAATATTCCTGCATTGCAAACTCCATAGCATGATAGTTCTGCATTGCGGATAACAAAGCAAGATTTATGAACTGCAAGCGTCAAAGCTTAATATTCCTGCATTGCAAACACCGTAGCATGATAGCTCTGCATTGCAGATGACACTACGTGAGATTTATGTACTGCAAGTGTCACAGCTTAATATTCCTGCATTGCAAACTCCATAACATGATAGTCCTGCATTGCGGATGACATAGCGTGAGATTTATGTACTGCAAGCTTCACAGCTTAATATTCCTGCATCGCAGACACCATAGCATGATAGTCGGATAACAAAGCAAGATTTATGTACTGCAAGCATCACAGCTTAATATTCCTGCATTGCAAACACCATAGCATGATAGTTCTGCATTGCGGATGACATTGCGTGAGATTTATGTACTGCAAGCATCACAGCTTAATATTCCTGCACTGCAGACACCGTAGCATGATAGCTCTGCCTTGCAGATGACACTACGTGAGATTTATGTACTGCAAGCGTCAAAGCTCAATAGTCCTGCATTGCAAACACCGTAGCATGATAGTTCTGCATTGCGAATGACATAGTGTGAGATTTATGTACTGCAAGCGTCACAGTTTAAAATTCCTGCATTGCAAACACCGTAGCATGATAGTTCTGCATTGCGGATGACATAGCATGAGATTTATGTACTGCAAGCGTCACAGTTTAATACTCCTGCATTGCAAACACAGTAGCATGATAGTTCTGCATTGCGGATGACACTATGTGAGATTTACGTACACCAAGCATCACAGCTTAATATTCCTGCATTGCAAACACAGTAGCATGATCAGTCTGCATTGGAGATGACATAGCGTGAGATTTATGTACTGCAAGCGTCACAGCTTAATATTGCAGCCTCGCAAACACCGTAGCATGATAGTTCTGCCTTGCAGATGACATTGCGGGAGATTTATGTACTGCAAGCGTCACAGCTTAATATTCCTGCATTGCGAACACCGTGGTATGATAGCTCTGCCTTGCAGATGACACTACGTGAGATTTATGTACTGCAAGCATCACAGCTCAATATTCCTGCATTGCAAACTCCATAGCAGGATAGTTCTGCATTGCGGATAACATTGCGTGAGATTTTTGTACTGCAAGCGTCACAGCTTAATATTCCTGCATTGCAAACACCGTAGCATGATAGCTCTGCCTTGCGGATGACATTGCGTGAGATTTATGTACTGCAAGCGTCACAGCTTAATATTCCTGCATTGCAAACTCCATACCATGATAGTTCTGCACTGTGCATAACAAAGCAAGATTTATGTAATGCAAGCGTCACAGCTTAATATTCATGCATTGCAAACACCGTAGCATGATAGCTCTGCCTTGCAGATGACACAACCTGAGATTTATGTAATGCAAGCGTCACAGCTTAATATTCCTGCATTGCAAACACCATAGCATGATAGTTCTGCATTTCGAATGACATAGCGTGAGATTTATGTACTGCAAGCGTCACAGCTTAATATTCCTGCATTGCAAACACTGTAGCATGATAGTCCGCATTGCGGATAGCATAGCGTGAGATTTATGTACTGCAAGCTTCACAGCTTAATATTTCTGCATCGCAAACACTGTAGCATGATAGTTCCGCATTGCCGAGGACATAGTGTGAGATTTATGTACTGCAAGCTTCACAGCTTTATATTTCTGCATTACAAACTCCATAGCATGATAGCTCTGCATTGCGGATGACATTGCGTGAGATTTATGTACTGCAAGCTTCACAGCTTAATATTCCTGCATTGCAAACTCCATAGCATGATAGCTCTGCATTGCGGATGACATTGCGTGAGATTTATGTACTGCAAGCGTCACAGCTTAATATTCCTGCATTGCAAACACCGTAGCATGATAGTTCTGCATTGCGGATGACATACCGTGAGATTTATGTACTGCAAGCTTCACAGCTTAATATTCCTGCATTGCAAACTCCATAGCATTATAGCTCTGCATTGCAGATGACATTGCGTGAGATTTATGTACTGCAAGCATCACAGCCTAATATTCCTGCATTGTAAACACCGTAGCATGACAGTTCTGCCTTGCAGATGACATTGCGTGAGATTTATGTACTACAAGCGTCACAGCTTAATATTTCTGCATCGCGAACACCGTAGCATGACAGTTCTGCATTGTGGATGGCAAAGCGAGATTTATGTATTGCTAGCGTTACAGCTTAATATTCCTGCATTGCAAACTCCATAGCGCGATAGTTCTGCATTACGGATGACATAGCTCGAGATTTATGTATTGCAAGCTTCCCAGCTTATTATTTCTGCATTAAAAATAGCATGATAGTTCTGCATTGGAGAGGACATAGCATGAGATGTATGTATGTACTGCAAAGTTCACAGCTTAATGTTTTTGCATGGCAAACACCGTAGCATGATAGTTCCACATTGCGGATGACATAGCAAGATGTATGTATTGCAAGCGTCACACCTTCATATTTCTGTATTACAAACACCGTAGCCTGATAGTTCTGCATTACAGATGACGTAGTGTGATATTTATGTACTGCAAGCGTCACACCTTAATATTTCTGCATCGCAAACACTGTAGCATGATAGTTCTGCATTGTAGCGTGAGATATAGGTATTTCACGTGTCAACGTTCACTATTTCTGCATTGCAAACACCGTAGCATGATTTTTCTGCATTGCAGAGGACATAGCATGAGATTTATTTATTGCAAAGGTCACAGCCCAATAGTTCTGCTTTGCAATATCCATAGCTTGATATCTCTGCATTGCAGATGCCATCAACTGATATGTATGCCTTGTTGGAGGCGTAGTTTGATAGTTCTGCATTGAAAAGGACACTGATTAACATTTCTGCATTGTAAACGTTATTGGTTGAGATCTCTTCATTACAAAGTGCAAAGGTATTTCTGCATTTACACTTCATATACTTGTATTTTTGCATTGCAAAACCCAGAGCTTGATATTCCTGCATTCCAAACGACACTGTTTGATATTTATGCATTACAAACATCTAAGATTGACATTTCTCCATTGTAATGTCATAGATCAGTGGTTCTTAACCGTTTAACTTCTGTGGACCCACCACTTAATCTAGAGTGGAACTCTGGGACCCCCACTAAATTATTATTTGAATCCAAGCACCCCTACTGAGTCATTACTGGAAGCCGAGACCCCAGCTTAAGCATTTTTGGTGATTTGATCCACAAAATAATACAAAAAAAAATACACAAAAAAGCACTTATCAAACAAATAGACAAATGATTAAATATTTTATGCAATTCACAAACTCATATAAAAAAATCTCAATTATAATGGGAAGGCGGAGCTCTCCTAAATTCAATTGAGGCCTCTCGTCATCCAAACTATATTTGCTGCACTTCCACTGCTCCCATGAGGATACAAACTTACTTTTTAGCCTGCACTATCACATTTCTTGACATTTACAGAACGTTTTACATTTTTAAATGTTGCTCCTTTATTTATATACACTTATTAATTGGTTAATCATACTTAATTTCCTAAGCAGTAACAGAACCCCTGAGTAGGCTTCGTGGGCCTCCAAGGGTCCCCCGTCCACAAGTTAAGAACATCTGCCATAGATTATAAATTCTGCATTCTAAACATCAACACTGACATGTTTACATTGCAAAGTTCATAGATTGAAATTTTGCATTGAAAACTTCACAGTTTGATATTTCGGCATTGTCAAGTTATGATATTGCTATTCTTCTTTGTCAAGTTCATATATTTATGTTTCTGCATTGTCAAGTTCATATAGATATTCCGCTTTGAAAACTTCACAGTTTGATGTTTCTGCTTTGTCAAGTTCATATATTGATATTCTGCATTGTCAAGTTCATATATTGATGTTTCTGCATTGCAAAAGGCAATCGCTTGCTATCCCCTCGTTGCAAACACCGCAGTTCGATATGTATGCATTGTATGTACCATGCACGGTTTGATATTTCTGCTTTGTACATTTCCTAGATTGTTATTCCTACACTCTAGAGATCACAGTCTGATATGTCTACGTTACACAGACTACAGTCTGATATGTCTGCACTGATGTCGTCACTGCTTGCTTGGTATCTCAGCTTTGTAAAGGTAACAGCTTGCTTTTTTGCATTACACACGTCACTGCTTAGTATACACGTTTGTGTTTCAAGGGCACAGCATGGTATTTCTGTATTGCTAAATTCAAAGCTTAATACTCTCTCCTTGGAAATACCACGTATCCTCTCAGATCGTTCTGCCTTAAATACCCAACTGTGTGATGTTTCGGCCTTGCAAATTCACCACTTGACATTTCTACGCAGAAAATATCACGCTGTGTAATTTCAGCACAGTAAATGACTCAACTTGATGCTTTAAAAATGTAGCTCCCTGGTATATTTGGATTAACGAAAATAATTCCCTATATTTAGGTGTTGAAAACACCACAGCTTGACGTGCAGTCTCTAGAAGTGTGACTGTGTGAGTTTGATATGCCTGGGTGGGAAATGACGCTGCTTGAGACTTCTGGGGAAAAATAGTGTTACTCTATTTGGCTACTGCAAAGAAAATTAAACTCTTAAGATATTTCTACACTGAACATTTAGCAATGTGATTTGTATGCACACATTATCACTTCCTGTATGATTTATTCAGCTCTGAATATGTCTCCGATTGACGTGTGCACTGCGCTACATTGTCAGGGAATATATACACTGCGATAGATAACATCTCTGCCCTGAAAGTGTTACCTTCTGATAGTTCTGCCCTGAAAACGTCAACTATCACTTCCTCAACATGTCAGTGTGTAATATTTCTGCCCAATGAAATTCACAACGAAAGAGCTGCAAGGGGAGGTTGGAGTAAGGCACCCAGGGGGCTGTATGGTTCTAGAAGGAGGCTGGAGTAAGATCCTAAGAGACTTGAGTGGTGTTAATATAAGGAGGCAGGAGTAAGACTATGGCCCTCAGATGGTTATGTGGAGGCATGAGTAGTTTGAAGCAAGACACTCAGGGGGTAGGGTGGAGGCTGAAGTAAGACCTTCAGAGGCCCGAGTGGACCGGGGAAGCTGTACTAAGACCCACAAGGGGTTGAGTGGAGGCCCGATGAGGTTGGAATAAGATCCGCTGGGTGTTGAGGGATGCAGTAGAGGATGGATTAGCCTGAAGGTTTTGTGACGAGACAAGATTTATGGGGGAAGGGCAAAGGCATGATCAGGCTGGAGTGAGGCTCTCTGGAGGATGGAAAAAGACCCTCGTGGGGATGGGTGGAGACTTGGAGGTTGGAGTAAGGCCTGCTGCGGGTTGGGGTGGTATAAGGGCTCTGGAGTAAGACCTTCTGTGGGTTGGGTGTAGGCATGAGGAGCTGGCATAAAACGAGGTGGCAGTAAGGGTGCTGGAGTAAGTTCCTTAAAGTTTTGGATGTTCCAGGGGTAGATTGAATTGAAGACAAAGGTAAGTCTAGAGAGGTCCGTGGAGTGAGATTGTGGAGCTCGCGGATGTTATGGTTTGACATATCCAGCTTCTACACCATGGCCAGAAAATCCAATGAGAGGGGCATCTTAGTGATAGAATTTTCAGACAGCGCCAAGGTTGTAAAGTCTGGTCGGGCTGAGACTACCAGGTCCACCATTCTCTTTCGTCTGAACTTAAAGATACCTAGATCTGCAAGGTCCTTCACAGCTTCGACTACCATTGAGAAACTGGAGAAGCAATTCCAGGACATATTAAGAAACTGGAGTCTAACCTGCGGTTGTAGGACACTTGGCATAAAGATGGATGAGGAGTTGTTGCTCAGGATGGAAGTTGTTAGGTTCCTTAACCCCATTAAGGTGCCTGAGCTCAGATTCTCCAGACATTTATTGCAAAGATTCAGGAACATGAAGTTCCCCAACCCAAGTAAGGTACCTTACTCCACCTGCTCAATCTGGTTCATTGTAAGTCCAGACTTTTCAGGTTGGCCAGCTCACCCCAAGGCAGTGCACGATCTTGTTCTCTGTGATTTCTAGAGACAATATCATTGAGAACGTCCCTCACAGCATCTCGCAGCTGGTGCATGGCTTTGTTCTGACAGCAGACAGTGGTCTTCTGTGGAATGTGCCAGTAGCAGTTCTTGTAGCTGTAGGCATGTGTTGCTCCTGCCATCAGGAACAGCACTGTGAGATTTGTCACCCCAAGATCCACGGATGTAGTTCTACGCACATTAAAATAAATGGTACAAGAGCGACCTATGACCCTGCTCGCCGGCAGGTCGCTCCCCACGCTGCTGCACGGCTCTGCCTGCATTGTTTTTGCCTAATCTTGTATTTTTCCCCTGTGACATCACACCCCACCGGAGAGACCTGCACTGGCTCCCGGTCAACAAGAGGATAACCTTCAAGCTCCTCACCCACGCACACAAGGCACTCCACAACACCGGACCAAAGTACCTCAACAGACCACTCAGCTTCTACACCCCCACCCGCCAGCTCCGCGCGGCCAACCTCGCCCTCGCTACAGTCCCCCGCTTCCGAAGAGCGACCTTAGGCGGCAGATCGTTCTCCCACCTCGTCGCAAAGACCTGGAACACCCTCCCCATCCACCTACAGCAGACCCAAGACCTGCTGACCTTCAGAAAACTCCTCAAGACCTGGCTTTTTGAGCAGTAGCAGCATTCCCCACCCCAGCGCCTTGAGACCCTCATGGGTGAGTAGTGCGCTTTACGATTGATTGATTGATTGATTGATTGATGTGTGGATTGCCCCAGACGATTAACCCAAAGACCTTGGTAGAATATACCAGTAGACTTCTAAACTCTGAAATGCAATGGTGAAGACTAAGGAGATGGTGGAAGGCTCTACAACGTAATGTCTATATATTCCTAAATTCTAGAAGAAAATGGGTGTAAACTCATAGCCACTAATACCGAATGGTACACAAGCCTTTGTAACGTAGCAACGCCAGATCTCTGACTTTGGAAGAGAACCTTCAACCAAATTAATTTGGCCCTTGAACCTTCCACATACTGGCCAAAGTGCTGGCTACCAAGAAGGAATGTGACCATGAACTCAGTTTTCGCAGGAGGATGATGGCATGCTAATGTTCTCCGTGCCAGGGAGTTAAGGAAAGCAAGAGTAACTGTACCTGCAGGGCTAGTTATGTTGTGTTTTGTGTGAGGAATTGCAGAAGTTGGCCGGGGAAGTCGAATTGGTCTAATTGGAATTCAGCATTACATTTTGCAAGGCTGAAACCAAAGATCATAAGAGCTGCTAAATACTAGAAAGGCTTCAAGGTGTTTTAAAGAAGCGTGGGGTTGAAAGGTCCTAGAGCAAGGAAGGACTTTCATAAGTTAATCCGTTTTCATGGCCCCGGGGGACATAGAACATCTCTCCAAGGGAAGTGAAGAGGGATGGTAGGTGGATAGAAGGCCTATCTGTACCACTTTACTTCGAGGGAGATGAGCAACAAATAAGACCAAAGCCTCCAACTTGCAGAGTGGTATCCGGTGGCACAAGGGTAGTACTTCATCACTGGCCAATCAACACTTTCATCATACAGCCATTGACCCCAGGTGCAAACCACTTATTGACCAGCACATCCAAAGTGGATCTCGTCCGACCAAAGAACACCAATCAGCTCTCATACTCAATGTCCATAGTGAGACCATTGAGATCACTGACCACAAGATCTGGATGAGCCTGCACAGCATCAAAACTACTCTGAAATGGATCCGCTCTTTCATAAGGAAAGGAAACATAGCCAATCAGATTCTCCAAGTGTATATGGAAACAGGCCTGGGTTCAGGTACAGCATGGGAAACACAAAATCCGAGCCCAACTTTTATGCTGCATTCCGGGTTGAAATACTGGTAATTGGGTTAGAGATACTCTCCAAAATAAGTATCTCTAGGCCTAGAATCTGCATCCTCAGTCAGCGCCTGCCTTGGAATGGAGAACTAATTCTGGTTGCACATGTGCATACATGGTGACCTCATCAAGACTGCCGAGGCAGATAGTACAAACGTATTCGGTTGAGTTACAGATAGTTGTTCCTGTACAATACAGATGAGCAAATCTGTGCAGTTTCTCTCGTCTCTCTTTCTCACTCTTAGGGGCATATGTACAAGCCCCTATCGCCACCAGATCGTCACTTTTTTCAATTTTTTTATTTATTGGTTCATTACAGCCATACAGATATTCTTAGACGACAGTGACAAATCCAGCAGTATAATGTCAAAGCATAAAGTAATACATAAAAGTCATCATGCAGTGGCATCGTATTCAGTACGTCTACACATCTTCAGTTCCACCATAGGGGACACACAAATATCTCCACAATACTTATTTCACATCGACCACTTCTGATCCCACTTTTTTGGGCACCCTCTAGCCACAAAAACTTCAGTTTCTGCCACCATGCACCTGTCCAGCTCTCTTGCCCATCCGGTAACGGGTGGCTGGTTTGATCCCCCCATCCTCTTGCCAGTTCTCGTTTGACCAGCGTGTATCCAAGTGTTGCGAATTGTTGTTTGATTTTCGTGCGATCCGTCGCCTCCCATACGTTCAGCAGTTCCAGTCGTGACGTCAACACTACATCCTCACTCTAGGCTGTCTGCATATGCTCTGATGCTCCCTCCCAGAGTACCCGTATCTTTGGGCAGCTCCACAAAATATGATAAAAGGTGGCCTGCTGTCCACAACCCCTCAGACATAAATTGTTGGGTCTGGAGCCTATTTTTGCCAAGGTCTTCTCTGTCATGTATGATCGGTGTAGTATCCTAAGCTGTATGAGCCTGAATTTCAGTGTGATGGCCGCCTGCCAGTCCTCATCACTTATAGGGCCTAAGTCGTCCTGCCACCGCTCCCTAAGCTTTGGAAAGGTGTCCAGGACATTATTACACAGCTTTTTATATGTGAGAGATATCGCTTTGAAACTGAAAGGCCCATCTAGCAGCCGGTCCTCCAATGGGGACGAGTCCGGTATATCCTTAAGGGACGGAAAAGCCGCCAGGATTGCATGTCTAATTTGCAAATATCTGTACATTTCTCCCTGAGCCAGGTGATACTGGCTCAGAAGCTCCCCAAATGTAAGTACAGCCCCCTTCTTGACCAGGTCCTTCACTGCCAAAATAACTATGAGGTCCCACTTATCGAACCCAGTCTGATAGCACAGCATACCCAATTTCTGTGCATACCACAGCGGCACTACCCTGGAGAGGACGCCCGCCCAACCCAAGCGTGAATAGACAACACGTCAAATGTCTAGTGTGTGTTTGGTAGGTCCGAAGAAGTTCTATTTGTTCTTCCTGTCATTGGTGTATAATGCCCCCATAAAACCGGAGCAATCTGTCTGGTAGCGGTCGAGAGCGTATGCCGGGTTGCCAGGAGGATGATACAGCCAATGGTTAACCGTCACCAATTGTGCCGCCCAGTAGTAAAGCTGCAGGTAATAGCTCCATCGTACCAGCTTTTTGTAAGTTTTTTCAGTGCCACCCTAGGGGCCTTCCCATCCCACAGCAACGTACGGACTTCCCCCTCCAATGCTCTAAAATACGAGTCGGGAACTCTATGTGGGCAGTTATGTAAAATGTAAAGAAAACGAGGGAGAGCCAGGATCTTAAAAAGTGTAGCGCGGCCCACCAGTGAGAGAGGCAGGGACCTCCAATGCTTCACATCCGTGTGCTGTCAAGCCAATAGGGGGGGTTAATTGGAACTATAAAAACGAGCTGCATCCGAAGTGATATAAATACCCAAATTTCAAAACCCCTCCCTGCCACCGTTATGGTGTAGCCTGCGGGAAGTCGGGGAACTTGACCATGCAGCATAAACAAGTCGGATTTGTGCCAGTTGATTGCATACCCGGAATATTTTCCAAAATTTGTGAAGATGTCGAGTACCACTCTGATCGATTTATACGGGGATGCTAAATACAGCAGTATGTCATCCGCATATAAAGATATGCGATCCTCTACATCAGCCCCCCAGCGCATCCCTCGCACCATCACATCTCGGGTCACCCAGGCCGCGAGAGGCTCCAGTAAAAGGAAGAATAGCAGTTGGAATAGCGGGCATCCCTGTCTGGTGCCCCTCTGTAGCCCAAACGTCCGGGACGTGTAGCCATTAACCCTTACCTGTCCCAGGACATCAGTATATAGGAGCTTTACTCAGGCTATAAATTTAGGGCCTAATCTCACCCTTTCCAGGACTTCGAATAGATAGGGCCACTCTATGGAATCAAAGGCCATTGAAGCATCAAGAGATAGCACTGCAGCATCTTCCTCGATGTATTCTCTTCTAGCCATCACGTTGTGTAGATGCCGGATATTAAAGGCCGTGTTTCTCCCTGGCATAAACCCAGATTGGACCAGGTGGATCAGTGATGTAATAACCGTCACTAACCTGTTAGCCAGGACCTTCGCCAAAACCTTCGCCTCTACATTTATCAGCGAGATGGGTCTGTAGGAGCTGTAACTATCTGCCAGTTTACCCGGCTTGCGGATTACCACAATGATCGCTAACCCTTCGTCCACTGGTAGCCGACCTACCTCCAAGCTTTCCTCATACATTAGAAACCTGGGCAGACGAAGCTTCAGGCCCAGACCTGGCAATAGCTATTCCAACCTGGCTTGCCTTGGCCAGGATAGACCGTGTTGGCAAAAAGGGAGGAGGGCTGGCGATAATCTACAGGGATTATCTGAAAGCATCTTTTGAAGCAATTTTTACAGATTCACATGCAGAGGTGCTTTCTTTTAAGATAGCGGCCGGTCACGTCCTCTCGTTTAATGGGCTATTGGTCTACAGGCCGCCAGGGCCCAGAAGTCACTTCCTGTTAACTTTGGGTGACCTCCTGGAATTTAAAGTAAATCATCAGAACTTTACAATTCTAGGTGATTTCAATTACCATCTGGATCTGGTATCTGACAAGGACTCACAAGCCTTGATGGACCTAGTGTCAGATGCCGGTCTAGTACAGCTAGTAACAGGACACACCCATTCTGCGGGTCATCTCCTGAACGCCGTTTTCTCTGATTGTCCGCTGCTCAAATTCAGCTACAATTTGCTACTGTCATGGTCAGATCATTTGGCAGTTATGCTAACTCTTGATCTACCACAGGCAACATGCTCCAGATATGGGCTAGCAAACAGCGGGAAAAACTACTCGTGGCAGCGCTTTGATAAAAACACCTTCACTGAGCAATTAAATCTTAGTAAACCATGTTTTTCCTCAGATTCAGAAACCGCATCGCTCCAATATCATGATTGGATCTCAAAAGCAGCTCATCTAACCATTCCAAAGAGGACAGGCAAAGCTAGCTGTTCTGCCCCCCGGAACCATGGTTTTCTGAAGATCTAAGACTAGCAAGAAGACTCTGTCGCGGCCAGGAAAAGTGCTGGCGTAAATGCTGTGATTTTAAGGAAAAGGAAAAATATAAGTTGACTAGCTCAATTCAAAGAACTGATAAAAAATACCAAAATCGGATACTACTCAGAAAAAATAGAAGGGGCACAAAATAACTCAAAAGAACTATTTTCCACAGTTCTGAAACTTAGTCAGGTACAAGAGACTAGTCAAATCATAGCAGATCAAGCATTCTGTGATAATTTGGCCGCTCATTTTTGCGACAAAGTCTCCATTTTGTATAATACATTCATGACCCATTCGGGCAATACCCCATCGAACCAGGCTCCCCGAAATGAGACGACAAAGCTTTGTCTCAACACGTTCACCTTTGCATATGGTGATATCCCGCCGATCTCCCTAATTTTACACTAATGTCTCAGGAACTGTTAAATATTTATTAGCAACCAGGTCAGGGTCCCCACTAGATCCCTGCCCTCCCAACATCAGCCACAGGTTAGCTGAGACATTTGCCTGCCCTCTTATGGAGGTCGTGAACACCGTCATTAAAACTGCAATTTTCCCTTCCTCATGGAAAAGGATGTCTATCCTACCCCTTTTAAAAAGTCTGACCTAGACAAACTGGATGTAGGTAACTATCACCCCATCTCCCGTCTACCCCTGCCGGCGAAGATCCTGGAAAAACACATGAACCAGGAATTAGGGACTTATATCGAGAACAATCAAGTCCTTGATCCGACACAGTACGGTTTCAGACGACAACATAGTACTGAACTTGCCTTGCTCACTGCTACCGAGGAAATCAGAATGGCAGTTGACAAAGACGGATCAGCAGTTTTGATACTGCTTGCTCTGTCAGCTGCCTTTGATACAGTAGATCACAGCATTCTAATCAATCGACTCGGTGAGGCTGGAGTTGGCGGCACGCCCCTCGCATTACTGAAATCTTTCCTACAGGGTAGAGGGCAATTTGTTGAATCGGGTAGCTTTAAATCGAAATCTTTTAGACTCCCATGCGGGGTTCCCCAGGGCTCTTCGTTGAGCCCCACCCTTTTCAACATTTATTTCGCTCCCCAGGCTCACCTGATAATAAAGCACGGGTTTGAATTGGTGTCTTACGCAGATGACACACAGATAATTATTACAATCACAAGAAATAAGCAGGACACAGCATTCAAATTTAAGGGCTGCATGAGAAGTGTCAGTGAATGGATGGCCAAGAACTGCCTCAAATTGAATTCAAGTAAAACGGAGGTGTTGCCCTTTGGTAAAGACACTACATTTTGGTCCGCAGATTGGTGGGCTTCAGAACTTGGAGCGGCTCCCACTCCAGTGGTCAAAGCCAAAAATCTTAGAGTTATAATGGATTCCTCTCTCTCATTCTCCCTGCACATAAAAAGGCTTACTTCATCCATTTTCTTCATCTTGAAAATTTTAAGGAAAGTGCTCCCTTTTATTCAAGGAAACCTACAAAAAACAGTGATGTCAGCGTTAGTACTTTCAAAACTCGACTATTGTAATGGGCTTCTGGTAGGAGTAAACAAATCAGCGCTGGTTAAGCTTCAGGTACTTCAGAACTCTGCAGCAAGACTGCTTTTTAGATTAGCCAAATTTACATCAGCAAAACATGCTCTCAAAACGTTACATTGGTTACCCATGGAAAAGCGCATAATGTTCAAGGCCATGTGTATAGCCTTCAAGTCACTGCAGGGGTCCGGGCCTTGCTATGTGAGGAAGCATTTTATATGGTATACCCCCTGTTGATACAAGTTTGGATGGCATATGCACACCATTTAAGTTTTACCAATTTAATCCATTTTCAAAGTTACTCTTGTTTGTCCATGTAAATCCACTGTGCGTGCTGACTGGGACCATGCCTGCCCTTGGCACGTGAAGGATAACGACAAAACTTGCAGCGGCTCTTCGCTGCTTACCCAATCGCACAGCTTGAAGACGAAATCATTCACAATTTTTTGCATAGTTCCACTATGTTTTTATTCTTCATTTTTTGACAATTCATCCAGGTTAGACTTGCTTTTATAACAATAGGACTGTCCAAAATTGCCCATTGCTTCAAATGAGATGGTTGTGCCCATCCAGACCTCGTACCACTTCACGTACAGGACATTAAAGTCATGTAACACAGCAGTGATTAATAATCCCAATGCATTTCGGGCCCTCATTAATGGCCCTTCTTCAGGGAAACTGTACAGATTAAAAAATGACATGAGCACAAGTTACTACTTGTGTAACGATATATCTGTAAGAGACATTAGTTAGTGATAGATTCCTTACCTTAGAATATCCCCAGGCGTCAGACTGGATCCGGAAATTTTTGCGTAGCAATACCCCTGCGCGTCGGTAGGAGTCGGGGGTATTGCTACGCCGTCGTCGGCGTCGTTAGCGCCGGAATGACGTCGTCGGAGTACTTAGACGCCGCCGATGCGCGCTGACGTCAGTTCTGATACACAGCTTTCCGTGCCAGATACGCAGAGCCATGATAGAACCAACACTGGTGCCATGAAACTAGGGCCCTGAAAGGGGATGACCTTAACCCTAGATATCGGTTCGCAGAACAGGGAGGATGGGTGGGTCGGTAAGGAATCTATCACTAACTAATGTCTCTTACAGATATATCGTTACACAAGTAGTAACTTGTGCATCTGAAAGAGACACGTTAGTGATAGATTCCTTACCTTAGAATAGATACCCCAGCAATACCAACCCCGGTGGTGGGTCTGCGAACCAATAATCACACCAGAAAGTCCTGGAGGACGGAACGGCCAAAGAAGCCATACCTCCGGGCTTGGCTGTCCAGGAAGTAGTGTCGTGCAAACGTGTGCAGCGAGGCCCACGTAGCTGCCTGGCAAATGTCCTGCAAGGGCACTCCTCGGCCCAGAGCAGTTGTAGACGCCGTGGTTCGAGTAGAATGAGCCCGCAATCCAGCAGGGGGCTCCTTTCTGGCCATGGAGTAACATGCCTGGATACACAAGATGATCCACCGCGAGATGGTCCTCTTGTGCACCGCCTTTCCCTTCTTAGCGCCCACGAAACCAACGAAGAGTTGGTCATCCACCCGGAACTGGCGTGTACGATCTAGATAATAAGAGAGCGCACGTTTTGGGTCCAGACGGTGGAGCCTCTCTTCCTCTTTCGAGGGATGCGGAGGCGGAAAGAAGGTGGGCAAAGTAATGGACTGCCCGATGTGGAAGGCCGTGACAACCTTGGGCAAGAAGGAAGGTTTTGTTCGCAACACAACCTTGTCCGGATGAATAGAGAGGAAAGGAGGTGTAGAAGAAAGGGCCTGGAGCTCACTCACTCTCCTGGCAGAGGTGATGGCAACCAGGAAAGTAGTCTTCAGAGTAAGAAGACGGAGAGGACAGTTATGGAGCGGCTCAAAGGGAGCACACATGAGGTAAGTAAGCACAAGATTCAAGTCCCACTGGGGCATCACGAAGGGAACAGGAGGGAACATGTGTGTGATGCCCTTCAAAAACCTATTTACAATGGGAGACATGAACAAGGAAGGCTGATCAGGTAGCCGTAAGAAGGCGGAAAGGGCAGAAAGGTACCTCTTGAGAGTGCCCAGAGCAGAGCCCTGCTGGGCAAGAGAAAGAAGAAAGAGGAGAACCTCAGAAAGGGGTGCAGAGAGTGGGTCCACAGCCTTTGCTGTGCACCATGCCACAAATCTGTTCCACCTGCAGGCGTATACCGACTTTGTGGAGGGACGCCTGGCTGCCAGAATGATATCACAGACTTCGGGAGGCAAGTCAAATGGCCTCAACTGCCGCCGCTCAATCTCCAAACTTGTAGGTGGAGACTGGACAGGTTCGGGTGCAGAACCGTCCCCTGCTGCTGCGACAGAAGGTCCTCCCGAAGAGGCAGACGAATCGGGGGATCGACTGACATGCTGAGTAGCTCGGGATACCAGTATCTTCGTGCCCAGTCCTGAGCCACAAGGATAACCTGGGCCCGGTCGCGCCTGGTCTTCTTCAGCACTCTGGGCAGAAGTGGTATAGGCGGAAAAGCGTACAATAGACCGCAACTCCACTCGCGACGAAAAGCGTCTCCGAGCGAGTGCCGCCTTGGAAATTCCAACGCGCAGAACTGATGACATTGCGCGTTCTCTTCTGTGGCGAATAGATCTAACCAAGGCTCTCCACATTGTTGAAAGAGGCCTTGCGCCACGTCCGAGTTCAGACGCCATTCGTGATCCATCATGCACCGACGGCTGAGTTTGTCCACCCTGGCATTCAGAGAGCCTGCCAGGTGTTGAACCACCAGGGTCACGCCCTGTTGTTCCAGCCACTGCCAGAGCCGCAGAGCCTCCTGGCATAGGGTCCACAACCCCACCCCGCCCTGTTTGTTGCAGTACCACATGGCGGTGGTGTTGTCCGTGAACACCTGCACTACACTCCCCCGGACAGAGGGGAGGAATGCCTTCAGTGCTAGACAAATCGCCCGCAGCTCCAAAAGGTTGATATGGAGCCGGGACTCCGCCGGAGACCAGAGGCCTCTGATCTCCGCCTCTCCCATGTGGCCTCCCCAGCCCTGGAGGGAAGTTTCGTCACAACCACATGCTCCGGGTGGGGTAGGGAGAGGGATCTGCCACTGACCGAATCGCGGTCTGTGAGCCACCACTGCAGCTGTCTCGCAGTGCCCTCCGAGATCAAGACATGATCGGACAAGTTGCCCTGATGCTGGGCCCACTGAAACTTCAGGTCCCACTGCAGAGCCCGCATCCGCCACCGGGCGTGATGCACCAGAAGGATGCAGGAGGCCATCAGCCCCAGAAGCCGCAGCGTCAACCTGACCGAGACTCGGGATAAAGGCTGGAAGATTGGAATCAGAGCCTGTATATCCCGAACCCGCTGCTCGGGTGGGTAAACCCGAAACTGCGCAGAGTCGAGAACCGCTCCGATGAAGAGGAGCTTCTGAGAGGGACACAGGTGCGACTTCGGCACGTTGATGGAGAACCCCAGCAAGTGCAGGAGGTCGGCCATAGTCTGGAGGTGGCTGACGACTGTCTGGGGCGAGCCAGCCTTCAAAAACCAGTCTTTGAGGTAGGGGAAGCCTGACACCCCTAACCTGCGCAGATGAGCTGCGACCACCACCATCACCTTCGTGAACACCCGTGGGGCGCTGGTAAGGCCGAAGGGGAGCACAGTAAACTGAAAGTGCTCGTGGCCTACCGTGAACCGCAGGTAACGCCGGTGGGCCGGCAGGACGGGGATGTGAAAATAAGCGTCCTGCAAGTCCAGCCAGTCTCCAGGGTCTAGGGCAGCTAAGACCTGATCCAAAGTCAGCATCTTGAACTTCTCCTTCCGGAGGAAGCCGTTGAGGTTACGCTGGTCCAAGATAGGGCGTAGGCCCCCTTTGCCCTTCTTGGGTACCAGAAAGTAGTGGGAGCAACAACCACACCCTACTTCCAGCACAGGAATGCGCTCGATGGCCCCCTTGGCCAAGAGGGCCGTGACTTCCTCTTGCAGAAGTTGCAAGTGATCCCCGACACGCGGTGGAATTGCGCTGGTATGGCTGGAGGGGTCGCCTCGAAGGGGAGGGAGAAGCCCCTTTGGACGATTTGCAGCACCCACCTGTCCGACGTGACAGTGCGCCAGTGGGAGAGGTGATGGCGAACCCTGCCTCCCACCGGCGTCACATGGGCCTGAAAACTCGGACTAGGAAGGTTTTGAGGCGGGTGCTGCGGAGGGAGGTGTGGACTGGCCTCGCCGTTGTCCCCTACAACCGCCACAGCGGTTTCCACGCCCGCCACTGCGCTGTTGAACATTCTGCGGCGCGTGGCTTGCAGCACGTGTGGGGGCGCCCCTTCCTTGGCCACGAAAGGAGCGAAAGGCACCCGATTGCTGGCGTGTGGCCGAGAGGCCCAAGGACTTGGCCGTAGCCCTGGAGTCCTTAAAACGCTCAAGCGCATGGTCTGCCTTGTCGCCATAGAGGCGACGGCCATCAAACGGCATATCCAGAAGTGCTGCCTGGACATCGGCCGAAAAGTTGGCGGACCTCAACCAGGCGTGGCGTCGAACCGCCACCGTCGTTGCCATCGCCCTGCCCAGTGAGTCCGTGGTATCCAGCCCACACCACATGGAATATCGCTCTGCATCTCGGCTCTCCACAATGGTTTGGGCGAGTTTAGCTCGGAGCTCCTCCGGACATTGTGGCAGCACCTCAGCGACCGTGTCCCACAGGGTGTGGGTGTAGTGGCCCAAGAGACAGGCGGTATTGACAGATCGCAGCGCTAAGCTTAGGGACGAGAACACTTTCTTCCCGAACTGCTCATATCTCTTGGATTCCCGATTGGGCGGAGCCGACGGGAATGCTGTCTGGGAAGTGGAGGCCTGGATAACCAGACTCTCTGGGGTGGGATGGGTGGACAAAAAGCAAGGGTCGCCCGGGGCCGGGCGGTAGCGTCTGGCCACGTTTCTATCCACAGGCAGACCTGTGGCGGGCTTGGACCAAGTGCCCATAAGAACTTCACATAAGGCCTCATTGAACGGCAGCAGAGGCTCACTGGAGCTTGTCTGCGGTTTGAGGACCTCAGTGAGGAGGTTAGTCCTCACTGCCGCGACGGGGAGCTCAAGGTTTAAGGCCTTGGCCGCCCTCGTCAACACTACACTATACGTAGACCCCTCCTCCGAAGCCACGGTCGGAGGGGAGACAAATCCAGTGTCTGGCGAAGTGTCAATACCACTGGCCTCCCCAAGCTCATATGTCCAGTCCTGTTGAGACTGGCACTCAGACCCCTCCCAATCTCCCTCGTCACCCGTTCCTATAAAGCAGGATTAACAGACGGGGCCTCCTCATGGAAATAAAAATCCCCAAAGGCCATCGGAAGCGGCGCCCTGCGGTGCCGTTCCGGCCCCAGAGTCGGACCGAAGGGAACATTGGGGACGGCGTCGACAGTGGGCGCCAGGGGCGACACCCGTGGGGCCGGCACCGGTGAGGTCGTGAGGTCGACCGGCAACGACCCGGATCCGGAAGCGGATCCGGTAAGGTCCTGCGGTGCCGGGACCGAAGTCGCCGGCGGCGTCGGGGCCGAAGCACCCGATGGCGTCGGGGCCGAAGCGCTCGACCCGCTAGGGCCTCCAGCCGGGACCGTTGGGCCCGGAGGCGCCACGGAACCCGACTGAGGAGGGAGGGACCTCATGGCCATGAGGTACCGCTCGATCTCCTCCGGCGTCGAAGGTGTGGGGCAGGCGGCGACGCTTGCGACTCCCTCGGAGCCGCGTGGGCGGTGTCGCCTGAACCCCCGGCCGCATCGTGCGTGCGTCGGGGTGTGTCAGAGGAGCGATGACGTCTCTCCGACCTCTCATGCCTCTTACCTGAGGACTTGGATCCTGACGACCGATGTCCACTCCCGGAGCTGCGATGACTCCGACCCCGCGACCGGTCCCTCGACCTCCCGTGGGATCAGGACCGGGACATGGAACGGCGCGGGGCTCGAGTCGCTTGCGGGACCGCTCCCACCTAGCTTTAGACGTCAGGGCCCGGCAGTCGGAGCAGGTGCGGTCGTCGTGGTCGAGGCCTAAACACTTCAGGCACCGGCAATGGGGGTCCGTAACCGACATCAGTCGGTCGCACTTGGAACAGGGTTTGAACCCGGGCATCGCTACCGGCACAGATAGAGTCGAAGACTCGAAGAAAGAAATTATCAAAAAGATCAAAAAGTTTAGTCAAAAAATGACTAGGGGTAGAGCTTCTCCGGATCTGCGCTAGCTGGCGCGGAAAAAAGAAGAACAAAACTGACGTCAGCGTGCATGGGCGGCGTCTAAGTACTCCGACAACGTCATTCCGGCGCTAACGACGCCGACGACGGACGCGGAGCCGCGGACGACGCCTACCGACGCGCAGGGGTATTGCTATGTGAAAATTTCCGGATCCAGTCTGACGCCTGTGGATATTCTAAGGTACGGAATCTATCACTAATGTGTCTCTTTCAGATGCCTGTATTAGTCTAACATATTACACAAATATGATGTTATTTAACAAATGAACATTCAAAGAAAATTTCCCCTCTAAGAGCATTACAAATAATAAATCAAGCATGTCTTAATTCACCTTGCGGTCTCGCAGTTCCCTCTTCACCACCTGAAAGCTGCGACGTTGGGCCTGGACCTTGGCCATAAAGTCAGGAAAGAAGGCTACCTCATAATTATCTATCTTCAGTGGGGGATTGGATCTTGCGGTCTGCAGGATAATATCTCTATCTCGATAATTGAACACTCGGGCTATGAGGGGCCGTGGGGGTGCTCCCGGCTTCGGTCTCCCTCCCTCCCAGCACTCTGTGGGCCCTTTCAATGGAGAAGTAATGAGATCCTCTACATATAGGTCTGCCGCCGCCTCCTCAGCCCGCTCCGGAACCCCTAGGATGCGAATATTGTTCCGTTGCGCCCGGCCTTCGTAGTCATCAAGTTGCTGCGACATCCACTCCTGCTTCTTTTGTGATTCGAGCACCTGTGTTTGAAGTTCCGATGTGTCAGTCTGCAGGGCCTTCTCATCCATCTGCCCTTATAAGAGAGACCTCCACTGTAACTGAGTCCAGCGAAGCGCGCACCCCATTGATTGCTGCCATAAAATTGTGCAAGGTTGGCTCAGTTCCTTGCTTGGAGCCAGCCGCCCGATCCTTCTCCATCTGTGGCTGTTCGCCTTTATCACCTGCCTTAGACCAGGCAAACTTAGCCAGTTGCTTTTGAGTGTTAGTCTTAGGCCCCTTCCCGCCCGTTGCCATGTATGCGAGTCAGAAGGTATCCCACCAAGGGAAAGTATCGGGCCACACCAAGGTACCCGCAACACGTTGATGAAAATATCAGGTTCCGTGCAACTTCCCTTAAGCTGTCACATGTCCGTCGCCACCAGTTTCAGTCTTGTCCAGGCTGGTCCCCTCCACTGGCCGCTACCATCCGCCCTCTCACTGCAGCACCAGATACAACCTCCTCCGTGTGTCGCCAAAGCCCCCTGCTTCCACCTCAGAGGTTTAGTATCCCCTCCAAGGATAGGTTAAACGGCACCTCGGTATTCACAAAGCCGCCTCAGACTCAGAACTGCAGAACTCAGATTCAACGTCGAGTGCAGGGTCATGCCAAGTCCTGCCGCCACGACCAGAGGATTCACAAAGCCCACTTCACTCGCAATGGCCGGAGCCAGAGGAGTCAGCGCCTTGAACCTGCAAGATATAATTGCGACCCACTTCCCCACGCCATTTCTGGTGCATCAGGGTGTGACACTCCAAGTCCAGACCTTACCCCGCCGTCCCCTCTCACTGTATTGCAGTAAATCGCCCAGTTGTGTTGTTGTCACCAGGCCTTCTCACAATCCACACCGCTGGTCAGGACCAAACGTCAGGCTATCTTTGTGGAGCCCAAACTAGGTGTGGCGTTCCGCCCCAGATCAACCATGTGTGGCCCAGCCTGAGACTCAGGCCAAATATAAAGCCTCTGAGGCCCGGCAGTGCAGTCTCCCAAGGCAATAAAGGCAGCAATCCCAGCCAAATGATGTCCAACAGGCACTGGACGTCTCCAATCGCCACTTCAACACTGCCCCCAGTGAGTGCTGGACCTAGCTGCGCGTCCGCAGCAGGTCGCGGGACCGCCACCCCACTTACCGCCTTCCTAGCTCCTGCACCGGGCACTTTATCCTCACTGCCACAGGCCGCTAAGCCAGGGCCTCGATTGGAGTCCGTGCACCACCCCGTCTGAGATCCGGGCTCCAAGCCTCCTCCTGTGCGCGCAGCACCACCTCCCAGCCGCAGCCACCAAAAGCAATCTATTGGCCGAGCCAGGTCTCTCGGCGCTTCAGCCTCTGTCTGGCACTAGGGCTTGGGGTCACAACACCACACACCTTCCAGGCCCGCAGCCGCGATCTCGGTGTGTGGAGACACCCAGTCCAGGGTTTTTAGCCCCCGCAGCACTCACTGGGTCTCCGTCACTTCAGAAGGCCGCTCAGAGTGCGGCTTCGCTCGGCCCACTCCTGCTGTCGTACTGAGTCTTTCTCCACAAGCGTGGTACCGCTGGACCCCCGCCAAAGTCTATGGGCACCAGTCTCCACCGCGCTCCAGAGGCCTCAATGAGCCGCCATTTACGCTCCCGCGGGGACACTGGAAAAAGGTCACCTATCTTACCGATGCGGCCCCAGACGCCTGCCGAATGTTCTCCGGAGTGGGGAGTGTGGGTGGGGGGGGGGGTGGGGGGGGGGGTAAGAATCAAAACACAGCAATCACACAATTTCAGCCGTGGATGGCATATGACCAGTCGGGATAGAAATCAGGGACACAGGAGCTCACTCAGGCTGCGGCCATTCTCGGTGGCTGCTAGCCGGAGCGTCACTTTTTTTTTTTTACAATGTGGTGGCGATAGGGACTTCGCCTTATTTACAAGGCAGCGTTAAGCCACTTAAGGTGGCTTAACGCTGCCTTGAAAATAAGGCACCCTTTCATGCTATGCCTAGTGTGAAAGGGGTGGGCAACGGGTGTTGTGGTGAGCGTTCAGCCTCAACACCCATTGATTTTTACGCTGCCCCATATTTACAAGAGTGGCGTAAATATGGGGCAGACCAATCATTAAAACCAGGGAAAACCTGGTCTTAACAGGGTGCAACGAGGAGAAATGCTTTATTTCTCCTCATTTTTGCTGTTTCTATGTGTGCTACATTGTACAGCACACATAAAAAAAAGCAAAACGCCATGCATGATTGTTTATGTACAGGAAAATGTCCCTTCCTGCACATAAACAATAATTTAAAAAATGTCAAGTTGCAACTTTTATGTGTGCTGCATAAAGCAGCACACATAGAAGTTCCAAATCACCATTTTACGATTGTTGATATGCAGGAAGGGACACCTTCCTGCACATAAACAATCATTCCCCACAACGGAGGCACCCTTGCACTATGGTGCAAGGGTACTTGCGTTGGCGCTAGGCAGCTGTAATTCGCACCAGCGCATGGGGAAACGCAGGACTGCACCGTATTGTTGTAAATACGGTGCAGGCCCGCATTTCAGTTTTAAGGCTAACAAAGGTCCTAAGCTTTAAGATACTTGAAGGAATAATAAGCACAGGCTTTGAATAAGAACTGTGTGTCTTTAGCCTCCAGTGTCCAGCCGGACAAGGAGGTGTTTATTTCAAGGAATAAGTGAATATATACAGATTTTAGAAGTGGAGCAAGCAACAAATTAATAACTAGGCACAAGCCTTGACCAAGTCAAGGAGAAAAACAATACATGGGGAAGAAAGAAATAACAGGCAAACAGGTTGGAGAAAGAGGTGGCTTACAGTACAGTGAAATCTTACGTAAGCTTTAACCAACAGTGACTTCAACACATATTACAAAATGAAAAGGAAGCAGTACTGTACAAACAGTCGATGAACGTTTCAATCCCTGTCTCCACAATTAAGTTGGGATCATCTTCAGGACTACAAATAACAATTTTGCCTGATTGTGTTCATACAAGCCTGTGGGATTACACAGGACGGAGGAAAGAGGAAGAGACAATTTATCTCATGGGAAATTATTTACATTTTTACAGCTGGTCAGTTACATTTCTATACAATACGGATTTCGTAATATGCAGAGACAGTGCAGAAGCTGCTGTGCAGAGAGCGAGCGTGGTTATTTCAAAAGGGCACGGGGGGCAATGTGCTCATTTTTTGATAAAGTTGGAACGTGTGAGAGACCATGCAGGTGAGATAGTGCATGGTCACTAGTCATTGGGTGATAGTGGAGAGGTGCATCTAAAACACAATCGACGTAGTGCTCATTTAGGTGAAAAAACGGCATTTGCCGTGCGACGAGTGAAGAATGCTTGAACTATAGTGCACAACACTAAAATTAGCCAGTGACTAATACGGTCAATCGTGAGAGCGGAGGTGGTAAGCAGCGTACTAACCAGGGCACTCTATTGTAGTGCGGTCACGGCGGTGACGAGATTGAGGCAAGCATCAATCTAGGGTGAAACGGAGGATGAAACGTTAGCGTTTAGCAGTGAAGCATAGGTTGCTTAGAGGGGAAGATCGTATGGTTAGTTTACCTAGGACGCCAAGCGTTTAGCGTTAGGCGGCGTCACGATTCAGTTCGGAAACCTCAATGTTGTTTCCATCTAGATACTGGTGCTGTGACCTGCATAAAACAAGTGGTGGTGTTTAGTGAGCAGTGCCCGAGGGCAGTGCGGATCACGGCAGATTTAAATTGGAGTGGAGTTTACCTTCGCAGTAATTACTGCCGTTTGTGGGCTTGTGAGGCGCCGCGCTCAATGGGGCGAGCCTGTTCTTAGCTATCCTGCAAAAAAAAAGGTCGGTAGATCAGTTGGGCGGTGTTTCGAAAGTGTGCAGTGGCCGCGGAGATAGGAGTGAAACTTCTGCAATGTGATCGCCGTGAGACGGATAGTGGGTCCCGTCTGGTCAGCGTGGTAGCTGTTGCATGCAGCTGGAGGGGAAGTGCGTGTTAATCAACATTCTCAGTGGTCATAAAAACCGAGAAAGGACTAATTAGGGATCCTAGGCAAGGCTGGAACATGCACGCCATCTTGGAGTGGTGGGTTGGTGGGGGAGTGTGTGAGAATGGGTGACACGGAGGGTTTTAAGCTCTCTGCAATTGACAATTCTTAAACAAACAACAATTTGTAACAATAAGAAGTTGAACAGATCGTTCTGTGCGCCTTCGCACAAGTACAATTAAAGGAGTCGCATCTGATGAGTTTGCAGTTCATTGTGCTCACAGAGGCAGTCATAACCAACAGAGACAAGGGAAATTATACTAGGCTGGTACAGTCCTCAGCTCTGTTGAGGCCATCCTGAATGGAGTTGAATTGGATGATGGACTTCAGTTCTTCCTTGTTCAACAACTGTCCCATGTTGCCACCTCTGGGCGGAAGTTTCAACACCTTTAATACAGTCCGTTTGATGTCATTTTCTGAGTGTTTGAGTGCTGTAAAATGGTCAACCAATGGTGCATTCGGGGTCCCGCAGCGGATGCGGCTTCGGTGTTGTCCGATGCGGATCTTGACTTTCTGGCTGGTTTGCCCTATATAAACCTTTAGGCAAGGGCATTGAATCAAGTATATAACATTTGGTGTGTTACAATTTGAGAAGGAATAACTTTGCACAGTGACGTTATTAAAAGTAAAACTTTTGCCTTCCATTGTAAAGTTACAGTTATTACAGCCGCCACATTTTGAGTGGCCAACAATGGGGGACAGACCCCATACAGTGTCAAGAGTGGAAGCAGGTGGTGCACTGGGTAGAGCTGCCCTGACCAGGTGGTCTCTGAGATTTTTGTTCTTCTTGAAGGCAAACAATGGTTTTTCAATGGCGAGAATGCCCGAATTAATAATGGGCCAATGTTTGAGTATGGATTTCCTCAACATTGGAAACAGGTGTGAAAGTGGACATGCATGCAATGCGTTTTGAGACAGTTTTGGGTTTGGGGGTGAGTAAGAGCTCTCTCGGACAGTACCAAGCCCGTTTGGAGGCATTTTTTACTATTTTCTTAGGGTAACCCCGTTCTTTCAGTTTTGATGCTAGGATAGGGGCTTCTTGGAAATAGCCTTCCTTGCAAGAACAGTTGCGCCTAATCCGCAAAAATTGGGAATAGGGGAGGGAATCGCGCAGGGCCCTTGGTTGATTGCTGTTATAGGCCAAGAGAGTATTCTTTTCAGTGGGTTTGTGGTAAAGTCGTGTGAGTAGGGAACCTTCATTGTGGAAAATTGTGAGGTCCAGAAAAGAGATTGACTCATTATTGGTAGTGATGGTGAATGTCAGTCCCATGCAGTTGTTATTCAACCAGTGGAGGAATTGGTGTAGGCAATCGACGTCCTGTCTCCAGATGATGAAAATATCATTGATGTACCTACGCCAAAACCCTATCCCTGAGAAGAATGGATTGGAGGGATTGAGAATCACATTGGTCTCAAGCTGGTCCATAAAAAGCACGGCCAGATTTGGGGCAAAAATTGTACCCATCGCAGTGCCCTTAATTTGTTCGTAAAAGGTGTTATTGAACATAAAGAAGTTGCTCGTGAGGCATATTTCGAGCTGTACTGTAAGCCTCCTCTTTCTCCAACCTTTTTGCCTGTTATTTCTTTCTTCCCCATGTATTGTTTTTCTCCTTGACTTGGTACAGGCTTGTGCCCAGTTATTAATTTGTGACTTGCTCCACTTCTAAAATCTGTATATATTCACTAATTCCTTGAAATGAACACCTCCTTGTCCGGCTGGACACTGGTGGCTAAAGACACACTGTTCTTATTCAAAGCCTGTGCTTATTATTCCTTCAAGTATCTTAAAGCTTGAGACCTTTGTTAGCCTTAAAATTGATAATTACCCGAGGTCCTCCGCTACCTTTACGGGTTCCCTTGTTTCATATATTAGCATTTCAGAAGTGGCAGAGTGCGGCGTTAAGTCAAGAAAGCTAACCCTGCACTCTGTGACTTCTTTGTAAATATGCCCCTCAGTTTCTCTCTCTCTCTCTATTCTGTCATCTCTCGTTTTTAGGTTTCGGCCTTCCAATGCGCTTGCCCTTTGCTGGGAAGACATATAGAGGGCCACCAGCAAATCCTACCAAGAGGTTTTGGAGTGTGGATTACGCCCAGTGCATGTGAGGCATTGAAGCGCGAAGCTTCTCCAGCGCGCGCTCGGCCTCACTTCCTGCTCCCCCTCTTACCTTCGTTACTGCTCACACCCCATATGCTCGTTCCCTCTCACCCTTCCGACTTCAAAGGAACGCCGCTCCCCTGCTCCCCGCCACGTAATGCCGATAGCTTGTTTTCTGTCTTTAGCAGTCTCTACCCCTCTTCACCCTCACCTCTCCCTCAGCAGGATCCGCCCCCCCCCTCTTCAACCTCTCTCTATACTGCCTCCACCCGCATCCCCTTGATTTCCCTAGCAGCCTCTACCCCTTTTCACCTTCAGCTCTCCCCTCTCCAGACATGATCTACTATTGTTCTCTTAAACCACTCTCCGACCTCTCTATCTCTTAGAGGCAGCCTCCACCCTAGTCACCTCCAATTCTCTATCCATGGGCAGCCTTCAGCCTTTACCTTCTCTCTTGAAATTTCTGTGGCAGAACCCCTCCTATCCCTATAATTCCTTATTCTTTCGCTTCCCACCCTGCTCGTGCTCGGCCCGCTGCTCCTCCGGGGGAAGGAGGAGTTCAACACGTACACACCAGAGAAACAGAAACAAGGTGTGTGTTTCCTGTCTCTAAACCCGCCTTTTAGTTCCGGGAGCTCCACCCCTTCCTTGTTTCTCACAGGCCACAGCCTGTCTCTTTCCAGATTCTCGCTCGGGGACACCTGCACCCCTCATCTGTGTGCACAGGACCCCGGCATTATATTTTGACAGGATCCGATCTCTCTTAGGCACCTGTCCAACTTCTTGATCACGGCCTCAAAGTGACTACCGGTTACCACAGACCGGGTGACAGCGTTTTCTTTCCGTAACTGGCTGCCTTTTGGAGAGAATGACAACTTCTTTTTCTAGGGTGATAAAATAACACACGTAACTTTCACTAATCCCCTTTTCTGAGTCATTTTCGGACGACTTCATCCCAGATAAGACTATTTCCCCAACACAACATCAGCATGCCATAATTTATCCTTCTCCCATTGTGATTTTCCCCATGTGACATTTTTTTTAATTCATTTGTTCTTTCAATTTACTGTACGTAACTCAGTGGCATTGAATTTTTTATTTCATTTGTCGCAACATATTTTGTCTGTCTTTTCCGTCTTTGCTCATCTTATTTATTTTTCTCTTGCTTTTTTTCTTTTTTTTCCCCTCATTGATGTTCTTTTGTATATTAACCCGCTTTTTTCATTTTGTTTTCTTTTGAATATTCATTTGTTCTTTCTTTTTCCCAATTTTTTTTCCATTTCGTTCTTTGTTAGTTTGTTTATAGATTTCTTTCTTTCTTATTTTATCTCCCTCTTTCTGTTTTTAGGTCTCGCTGAAGCAATGGGTAAGCATTTTTTTCGGCGGGATTAAAGTAAACTGATTTCAAAACTCATACAGTTCATGTGAGAGCCAGGCGCGTGCACAGCAATTCGCTTCCTCTACCCCTCCCACAAAGCAAGACAAGAACATCAAAGCCATTTGCCAGCAGCCACTTCACGCGCTCGGCAGGTCATAAACAGGACCATCAGCTCGTGAATCGGAATGCTGGCATGGTTGCCCAGCCCCCCATCCCAGCGCTGCCTTGAAGGCTTTCCCCACATGCAGGAGACAAGGAGAATACGTTTTCTTACGACTTAAACCAGACCAGACATTTACAAACTTTACATTTACTTAATGCACATCTTTAAGGCAATTTACTAATTTGGCCAAATACATGCAATTTATGCCAGACACAATTGTTGCCCCTCCATATTCATCTTCTAGTTATTGATGACACTTTTTGTATAGCTGATAATTATGTACTTTTGACAAAAAATGTCCAACTTGCCATCACTGGTTTTGCCTGATCTTGGTATTAGTTTTACCCTGCAGGCTATTCTTTCTTGTCATTCTGGTGCTTCTTTAGCTTTGTGTTCTCCTCACAATTCACTCACTCTCACACTCACACCCTCACCATCACAACCCTTACTCACCCTTACTCACCCTCACACACACCCTCACCCACACACCCCCTCACTTTCACACACACCCTCCTCCCCTCACCCTCCCACACCCTCACACCCCCTCACCCTCACAAACTCCCCCACACCCTCACACCCCCTCACCCTCACACACACCCTCACCCACACCCTCACCCTCACACCCCTCACCCTCACACTCACACACACCCTCACACACCCCCTCACACTCACACACCCTCACCCATCTCACCCTCACCCCCTCACCTCACAACCCTCTCACCCTCACACCCCCACCCCCTCACCCCCACAATCCCCTCACCCTCATCCCCACCGTCACCTTCATACACACCTCACCCTCAAACCCTACCCCCCTCACCCTCACAACCCTCTCACCCACATCCCCTCACACCCCACCCTCACCCCCCCACCCTCACACTCACACCCCCTCACCCTCACACACACCCTCACACTCACACCCTCACCCTCACAACCCTCTCACCCTCACACACCCTCACTCACCCTCACACCCACCCTCAACCTCACACACCCCTCACCCCCTCACACACCCTCAAACATCCCCTCACACCCCCTCACTCTCACACCCCCTCACCCTCACCCTCACACCCCCTCACCCTCACACCTCCTCACACACCCTCACCCTCACACACCCTCACCCACACACACCCTCACCCTCACACACCCTCACCCTCACACACCCTCTCACCCTCACACACCCTCTCACCCTCACACCCCCTTATACTCACACCCCCTCACCCTCACACACCCTCACCCTCCTCACCCCTCACAACCCCACACCCTCACACACCCTCTCACCCTCACACACCCTCTCACCCTCATACACCCTCTCACCCTCACACCCTCTCACCCCCTCACCTCACGCCTCACTGCTGCACGCCACACACTGCTACACGCCTTACACTGCTGCACCCTGCACTGCTGCATTACTCCTACTGCTGCCCGCCTCACACTGCTGCCCGCCTCACACTGATGCACACTGCTGCATTACTCACACTGCTGAACGCCACACACTGCTGCATGCTGCACACTGCTGCATTACTCACACTGCTGCATGCCTAACACTGCTGCACAGCACACACTGCTGCACGCCTCACACTGCTGCACGCCTCACACTGCTGCACGCCTCACACTGCCGCCCGCTTCACACTGCCGCCCGCCTCACACTGCTGCCCGCCTCCACTCAGGGGCCCCCACGGACCCCTGCCCCCACCACATCTTCAACAGAGCCGCCAACACCATCGCACCCATGCTCCGCCAAACCATCAACCGCTCCCTGCCGACCGCCTCGTTCCCAGACGACTGGAAACACGCCGAGGTCAACCCCCTCCTAAAGAAACCCTCCACGGACCCCACCGACCTCAAAAACTACAGACCCATCTCCCTGCTCCCGTTCCCAGCGAATGTCATTGAGAAAGCCATCAACAGCCAACTCGCCACATTCATTGAAGAACACAACATCCTCGACTCCTCCCAATCCGGCTTCAGAAAACAGAAAAAACCACAGTACGGAAACCGCGCTCCTCGCCGCAACAGACGACATCCGCACCTTACTGGACAAAGGAGAAACAGTAGCCCTCATCCTCCTCGACCTATCAGCGGCGTTCGACACAGTCTCCCACCGCACCCTAATACGCAGACTCTACGATGCAGGAATCCAGGACAAGGCCCTCGACTGGATCTGCTCCTTCCTCTCCGGCAGGACGCAGCGGGGCAGACTCCCCCCTTTCCTCTCGGACCCCACACCGATCACCTGCGGAGTCCCCCAGGGCTCCTCCCTCAGCCGGACGCTCTTCAAAGTCTTCATGGCTCCACTTGCCCCCATCGTCAGAACCTACGGACTCAACATCGTGTCATATGCAGACGACACCCAGCTCATCCTCTCCCTATCCAACGAGCCCAACACCGCCAGACGCAACTTTCGAGAAGGCATGGAAGCCGTCGCCAAATGGATGAAAAACAGCTGCCTTCAACTAAACACCAACAAAACAGAAGTACTCATCATGGGCCCAAACCCCGACGCCTGGAGCGACACCTGGTGGCCCACCGCCCTCGGAAACCCGCCAACCCCCACAGACCACGCACGCAACCTGGGAATCATCCTGGACTCCGAGCTCAAAATGGACCGCCAGATCAACTCTGTCTCATCTTCCTGCTTCCACACCCTCCGCCTCCTTCAAATGGATCCCCCTCGAACACCGAAAGACAGTCACTCACGCCCTGGTCACCAGCAGACTCGACTACGGCAACGCACTCTACGCCGGAATAAACAAAAACCTCCTCCGCAAGCTACAGAACATCCAGAACGCCGCCGCAAGGCTATTCCTCAACCTGCCAAAACACTGCCACATCTCCCAGCACCTGCGCACACTCCACTGGCTCCCCATCGAGGCGTGAATCACCTTTAAGATGCTCACCCACGCACACAAGGCCCTCCACGGCACCGGACCAGCATACCTGAACAGCCGACTCAAATTCCACGCACCCCAAAGGACCCTACGATCAGCCCAGCTTTCCTACGCCGTGGTCCCCCGCACCAGAAAGACCAGATCGGGAGGCCGCTCCTTCTCCTTCCTCGCGGCCAAAGCATGGAACGCCCTTCCGCTCCACCTCAGACAGACAACATCGCTCCCCATCTTCGCAAGAAACCTCAAAACCTGGCTCTTCGACAGACCCCCTCCTTGATGGAATGGAACCTGCACCCCCCCACCCCCCCACCCCTAGCGCCTTGAGACCCTTACGGGTGAGTAGTCGCGCTTTAACAAACTCCTGATTGATTGATTGAAACTCCTGACTGCTGCCCGCCTCACACTGCTGCCCGCCTCACACTGCTGCACGCCTCACACTGCTGAACACTGCTGCAATACTCACACTGCTGCATGCTGCACACTGCTGCACACCACACACTGCTGCCCGCCACACACTGCTGCACACCTCACACTCCTGCACACTGCTGCATGCTGCACAGTGATGCATTACTCACAGTGCTGCACGCTGCACACTGCTGCATTACTCACACTGCTGCATTACTCACACTGCTGCATTACATTTCAATCTTTATTCGGTTTAAAAAACCTTGTAAGATGCAATACATTCAATCATAGTACATCATATCACAGTATAAATACATAATAATAAAATAGCGGTGGATAAAAAAATATCAACACATTTCCTTTGCATAAAATACATAGAATTCAATTCATTTTCCAAATCATCCACTTGAGGTTGGCTAGATCTTAATCGGCCCCTTTAGTATGCAGAACACTAAATAAATATACAGAATAATAAAACAATAAATTAAACATCTGTTTTTGTTAAAAAGATATACACCAGAACAGTAGAGCAAGCAGCACTTTAGCAGCTAACAGATGACTCAATAACATGGTGAAGTAGCCCATTTCATTAGGTTTTTTGGTTTTTCCTCCTCCTAATCAAGGCTACACATAAGAGAAAACGGCTTAGGCTGAACACAATCGGCTGTGCAGTGTCCCCTTTAAAAATTCTAAGTCCAACCTTAATTTGTCTGAGGCCTAACCTTTTGCAGATTGGCTTAAGCCATTTTTTCCTGGCTTTAAGGTATGCTGGGCATATAAATAAAACATGGGACTCATCCTCTTTCAGCCCCATCTCGCAAAGCTCACATATCTCAGAGCCAGCGGCCCCGGCCAACCCCTTATTACAGTTCCAGCTAGTTGTCCTTTCTTTTAATTGCAGAATACCATACCGGAACTTTAAATATAGGCTTTTGGCCAGTGGAGGGTAATTTTCATCCATAAGGGGCTCTAATTGCATAGTCATTTTAATTTCAAAAAATTTCGAGGTTAGAGTCCCTGTTCTGGGGTTTGATAACACTGAATCTCTAATATGGTCCCAGTACCTTTGCTTCAAGATCTTTTTTGAGCTATTTGTGAGGGAATCAGGGTCAAACCAAAAGTCACTTAACCCTAGTTTTTCAAACCATTTTTTGACGTACTCTAACCATGGCAAATGCGTAGTATTCCTTATAGCCAATATCTCTTTCAATGCATCTCTATAATCAGCCAGCTCCTCAATGGACCATAAGCGGACCCAATAGAGCAGCGGACGAAGAGAAGCATAGTCATCTGTAAGTCGAAAGTTAAGATCCCATAATACGGGTGTCAGTGGTGTTGACCCAGGTATCCCTAAAAGTTGCCTAATGAAGGAATTTTCCCTCACTCGAAAAGTATCCTTTAAAGCATAGGCCCAAAGGTCCGCACCATAAAGTGAAGATGATTGCACTTTATATTTAAATAATTCAATGGCTGGTGAGACTGCTTTGAAATGGCTATTCTTATGCCTCTTTAAAATCGGACACTGATTTTGGGTCAGCCTTAATTTTGAGTTCTCCAATTGTGTTTTCCATGTGACGTGGCTGTCTAAAATAATACCCAGGTATTTAAAATTGGGGACTTCTTCAATAGGTTCATTGTTTATCTTAAAAACCTTATTAAAACCTTTATGAGGGTTGATTGTCAAGTCAAGTCAAGTCAATTAGTCTTTATTTCGAATAAAAAATTCATAAAAGACACAGATAAAAACAACAATTCCAAATAACAACATTATACAAAGAGACCCCCATTACATTAAAATTAATGTAAAACATTAAAATTGATAAAACAGTTTACAGATTCTTTGCACGGATAAGCCACATCCAGCCCAAAAATGTGGCTACACAGATCACAGATTTAGTAGAGCGTAGATCTCTTAGTTTGAGAAGGGCTGTGTGGCTGTCCCCACAATTTAAAGTTTTGCAAATTGGTCTCAACCATTTTAGTCTGGGCTGTCGATATACAGGGCATGCAAAAAATACATGGCCCAGACTTTCTGCATGAACGGGGCAAAAGGGGCATTTATCACTGGAATTCAGTGCCCACTTAGCAGTAAAGGACTTGATCGGTAAGGTTCCCACTCGGAACTGATGGTACAGCTTGCGATCAAGCGTCTTACCGATCAAGTCCCAGTATGGTTCCAAGAAGGGGGTTAGTTTGTGCATCAGAAACTGACCTGTTAGGTTGTTAGCTGATGAGAGAGAAACCATAGCAGATTTTTTAGCAGCCCAGTAGAGCTCTTTGAATTCAACTTTTGATGGGAAGTTTGAGCATTCTGGGTGTAGCCATAGTTCTGGGAGGCCCATCAGGTATAATATGCGCTTTACCTCCCTGAACCAAGGGATTTTTTGGGCACCCCACAGTGCTCTAACTTCACCAAGCTCTCGGGAAAATAAGCTTAGTTCTTCAGTCGTCCAAAGGCGACGCCAAAGTGCAACAAGACGGTACTGGGCCATCTCACCCAGCGGTTTACATCCTAAGTCTAAAAGCAAAGGAGTAATGGGGGAAGATTGGGGGACACCCACTAGCATCCTGAGGAACTTATTCTGAGCATTGGTAAGAGCAGACAAACCTATGTACCCCCAAATGTCCGCACCATACAGTGTAGCTGCATTCACTTTAGCATCGTGTATTTTTAGGGCAGGTGTAATACGCTTTGTTAGTGATTTTTTCTGTTCCTTTAACAGGCATCCAGAAAGGCGATTAAACTTAAGGGCTGTCACTTCCAGCTGCGGTTTCCATGTGAGTTGATGGTCCAAGGTTACACCCAGATAGGACATCACTGTAACTTGTTCAATCGAAACGCCCTCTAGAGAGAATGAGCTGGTGATGGGCTTGTTTTTGTTAAAAATCATGAATTTCGTTTTGTCTGTATTAATTTGGAGGTCATTTAGTGTGCAAAACTCAGAAAATCTGTTTAAGGCCGCCTGCAGGCCACTACGGGTCCTTGAGAGGAGCAGGGTATCGTCCGCAAAAATTAGCAGAGGATATTTTGTGTTTCCCAGGGTAGGTGCATCAGTGTAGATTTCGTTAAAAAAAGCAACCACCCGGTTGATGAACAAGAGGAACAATGTAGGGGCTAACACGCAGCCCTGCCGGACTCCTCGTTCTACAGGGAAGCTAGGAGTCACCTGACCCTGGTTGCCCCATCTTACACGCGCGAAGTTTTCCTCATGGAGGCGTTTCACCAGGTCTAAAAGGTCTGGGGGGAAATCCATACTTTTAAGGGCGTCCCAGAGTTTGGCCCTGGGAACCATATCAAATGCCGACCGAAGGTCGACAAAGGCCGCATATATGACCCCCCCGCCCAAAAAAACCACCTTCCAATATAGCATGGTTAGCCGAAAGACCTGATCTAGAGTGCTAGTGCCTGCCCTAAACCCTGCCTGCAGGGGGGAGAGTATGTTGTTTTGCTCAATCCACCCCTGTATTCTGGCTAGGGCCATTCGTGCTACCACTTTTTGGATTGTGTCGATCAGGCTAATTGGACGGTAATTTTTTGGTAAGGATCGATCCCCCTTTTTAAAAACCGGTATTATTTCAGCCCCTTTCCAAGACTGCGGTATTTTTTCCCCGGCTGCTATTGAATTAGCTAAGATAGTAATGTAGGGGACCCACAGATCTAAGTTTAGCTTGAAAAGGTCAGCTGGTACAGCGTCAATGCCTGGGGCTTTCCCAGACTGGATGGAACCTAAAGCATGTTTAGTGTCAGTGTAGCTAAAGACAAGTCTGTTCTCAAGTGATACAGATTGGTTTCCTGATGAGTGCGCCTCGGCCAGCTGGGGAGCATTCTGGTTGGCAAATTGAGCAGAAAAGAATTTCACCCATTCTTCGGCTGGAACATGATTTTCAGGGGATGATGTGTCCAAACCCCTTCCTCGCCTGACTATCTCCCAGAATCTGATTTGGTTGGAAGACTCACATGCATGAAGAAGATCGTGCCAGTATGAGTCATCCCAATCCCTTTTAGCTTCCCAAATGGTACGCTTATAGTTCTGTCTCGCTGTTCTAATGGCCGGGGAGTTCCTAGACTTGACTGCAGCAATAAGTGTAGCATGAGCTTCCCTGCAGTTTTTATTGTACCAGCCCTTGCTTTGCTTAACTTTTAATTTCCGGCATGGTCTAGTGAGAAGTTCTTTAATTGCCTCAAAACATGCCTCGTGTAGATCGACATTATTTGTCATGGGCAGGTCGCTGGAAGGGGGTACCAACATCTTTTCTTTGGTGTTAAAAGCCAATTCTTCAATCTGGTTAACAAGCTCAGGGTCAGACATCACCTTGGGCCATTTGACCCGTCTTCTGCTGTCACATAAGACGAGGTCAGATGTGATGCAATCTGTTTCCTCTTGGGGTGGTGCTATCCCAGGGACCTTAAGTACTAGAGAGAGGGGGTTATGATCACTCTCCGGCCTACTGTCTACAATCATGTCAGCCATAGATGCCCAAGATTCGATATTAATGAGTATATAGTCAATGCGGCTAGCGCAAGACCCATTATCGAAAGTTGGCATCCCCTCCTTATCAGATGAGCTGCGGCCATTTACGGCTCGGAGCCCCCATTCCAGGCACAGCCCAAGCCAATGGAGAGCAGCCTCCGTTCCCCTGACTGCCTTTGTAATTGCTAACGGGGGAATGTCCCATGCGGAATCCTCGTCTAAACCAACATCTTCGGCAAGGTTCATGATAGGCTCAAATGAGCAGTTTAAGTCCCCTGCCACTATGGTGAGTTGGTCGCATTTATGCTCATGCAAGAGGGCTTCCAGATCGTTAAGGATTGGTTGCTTCTTGCCTCCTTGGCAACCTCTGGCATAGATATTAATGAGGAGTATTTCTTTGCAGTTTGCCTTCCTTAATGAGATACAAAGTATATCGGGATTTGTCCCTACTATTTCTCTAATTTTAAAACCCAGGCTAGTTTTAATCCAAACACAGAGGCCACCCGACGCCCTACCCTTCGTACCCTGAATAGCCGGTTTAAAGAAGTTAAGATAGCCTTGTCTATGGAGTGGGGCTACTGACCAGGTTTCTTGGAACAGGATGACATCGTGGGTGGAGATGTATTCGACCCAGTCGTCATTGTCCAAGCGACCCCTAAGACCCGGGATGTTCCAGGATATCATTTTAAGTTGGCTATCTGGGCTATCGGTACAAGGGGTAACTGGATGGGCCAGGGTTTCTATATCTGCTTGTTGAGAATAGTGGTCAGTGAAAACACAAATTGGGTCAGGTGAAGTCAACATTTGGCAGCCTATACTATCATCGCTTGTGGCTTTCATGCTAGCAACTGTCAGTTCCCCTTTAATAATGATGTCCCCCCCGAGTCAGTCAACCTCCTCCAGACAGCCAAACATATTAGACGTGGGAACTTCCTGCCACCAACTACTCTGGCTAGGTCCCGCATACCTATAACCCCTATTTCTAGACTTTTGGATTGTAGACCAACTCCCTCCTGTCTTATCCGAGTTCCTAGGGGGGTAGAAAAAAGTGAGGGGTCTGACGACAACCGACTGGTCATTAATACAAGGGGTCCATGAGCAGAGATGGTGTGCCGTGTTGGGATCAGCAAATGTCACCACTATACAATCTCCCAAAATGGATTTGTGGCTCGGTCCAATCCAAGGTACTCTTCGGACCATTAGAACCCGGCTTGTTTGGTGGCTAGGGAGCTGTCTGTTTGTGTTTAGCCAGTGTATGACCTTGTTTTTGAGGGACCAGTGGTCCTCTTTTGTTAGTGGATCAAGGGTCGGTACACCGGCTAAAACAGCAACATATGGACTAGCTTCCGGGGGTAAGTCTATATAGCCCCCACAGAAGTTTGGTCTGCTAGGTTCAAGAGGTTGTTGAGCATTGGGGGCTGGCTGAATAGTTTGCCGATCTGTTGGAGGTTTAGGTTTTGGTCCTACAGTGTGTAATTCGGCCACTGCTCGAGGCGCACTAGGCTTGGGGTTGGCAGCAGGCTTGGGTTTGGGCGGTGCAGGGGGCACCTTGGTGAGGCCCGCTTTTGCACTTGGGATGTTGGGGGTGCTGTTCCCTATTATTGTGCGTGGTTTGGGTACAGGTTTGGGTCGTTCGTTAAGCGAAGCAGATGCATTTGCTTCTAGGCATTGTGATGAAGAGCCCCCCCCTGTGAGAGTCTAGACTCCATTTGCTTGAGGCTAAGACTAGCAAGTGTTACTATCGTCTTATCCATCTCAAGCAGATGGTTTTCTATTTTAGTGAGTTTAAGCTCCAAGGGGGTGAGTAATTTCTTAAGAGTGACCCAGACAGTGTGTATAAATGCCTCATCATCCCCATTGTCCCCCTCCGCCCCACCCGAACTTCCCCCCATTGACCCCTCAACGTGTAAGCCAGGGGAAACCGCCGCCATAGTGACGGTCGAAGCTCCATCTGGAGCATGGGTGGTGGCACAAGCAATGCTGTCAGTGTGGGTGCCATCGTTTGATTCACCATGAGCTGAGGCAGACAAAGGGCGTCGGCAATTAAAGAACTGGGCTCTGGCGATTTTTGCCTTCTTGCGAGCAAAGGCAGATCTGGCCAAGCTCTTTTTTTGCTGCAGCGCCTTTTTGTTCGCAATGGTATTAGCCCTTGTTACAGCCCTAGGTGATTTGCTCTTTGCCTTTGAGCTTGTGCTGGCTACAGGTTTAACTGGCACTACGTCCTCCACCAGGTTAGATGGAGGTTCCCTAGCCAGGTCACTTAAGGGCTGAGAGGGGCAGTGATGTGTATCAGCTGTGGCTAACAGGGGGCGAGGGCCAGTTGTCCTCTCAGGGGTAAGTACTAGGGCAAGGTTCCCAAGTGACGATTTTTTTGAGGAAGCAATATTAAGAGACAATTTGCGGGCAGCATCAAGTTCAAGAGAGACCCTGTGTTGCATTTTGTTAATTTCGTGGTCAATCGCCATATTGGTCTTAAATAAAAAGTCATCCAATGTCCCACTAGAGCCACCAAGTCCCCTTGCGGTTTTACTTCGTGTGGTTCTTGTGCACATGATGGTTAGTGGGTGGCTTGTCGTAAAATAATGGTAGCAGACTCACGTGCAATGGCTGTTCGTAGGGCCAAATAACGTGGCCCAGCCCAGGCCTCTCAGGCCTAGAACGGCCTAAAACGGTCCCGCCCTTGTCCCGGGCTTCTCCCGGTCGCTCCCGCTCGCTCCCGCGAAGCGGTGTTCCTGCACGCCTTAAGATGCTGCAGCTATGTGATAGGCGGGGGGGCGTGGCCAGCGGGGAGAGCAGCCCAGGTGTTGCTAGTTGGGCGCGCAGGGGCTCCTGGTCGCTGGAGTCCCCTGCTTAGCTCGCAGCCCCGCTGGTTCTCTTACCTGCCCCCGCGTTCCTCCCTGGCTCCTCTGGGCAGTCCACAGGCAGACAACGACGCGCTGCGGGACCCGCGAAGCGGGTCCGGCGAGTCGTGGGCGTGAAAGCAGGTCCGCTGGGCAGCTGGTGCAACGCGCTCCTCCTCAGGCAGCAAGGTACGCAAAAGGGTGTCCCACAAACACAGGGACAGCAGCAGCTTTTAGCTCCGTTGGCGGGGGGGCGTGGCCAGCGGGGAGAGCAGCCCAGGTGTTGCTAGTTGGGCGCGCAGGGGCTCCTGGTCGCTGGAGTCCCCTGCTTAGCTCGCAGCCCCGCTGGTTCTCTTACCTGCCCCCGCGTTCCTCCCTGGCTCCTCTGGGCAGTCCACAGGCAGACAACGACGCGCTGCGGGACCCGCAAAGCGGGTCCGGCGAGTCGTGGGCGTGAAAGCAGGTCCGCTGGGCAGCTGGTGCAACGCGCTCCTCCTCAGGCAGCAAGGTACGCAAAAGGGTGTCCCACAAACACAGGGACAGCAGCAGCTTTTAGCTCCGTTGGCGGGGGGGCGTGGCCAGCGGGGAGAGCAGCCCAGGTGTTGCTAGTTGGGCGCGCAGGGGCTCCTGGTCGCTGGAGTCCCCTGCTTAGCTCGCAGCCCCGCTGGTTCTCTTACCTGCCCCCGCGTTCCTCCCTGGCTCCTCTGGGCAGTCCACAGGCAGACAAAGACGCGCTGCGGGACCCGCGAAGCGGGTCCGGCGAGTCGTGGGCGTGAAAGCAGGTCCGCTGGGCAGCTGGTGCAACGCGCTCCTCCTCAGGCAGCAAGGTACGCAAAAGGGTGTCCCACAAACACAGGGACAGCAGCAGCTTTTAGCTCCGTTGGCGGGGGGGCGTGGCCAGCGGGGAGAGCAGCCCAGGTGTTGCTAGTTGGGCGCGCAGGGGCTCCTGGTCGCTGGAGTCCCCTGCTTAGCTCGCAGCCCCGCTGGTTCTCTTACCTGCCCCCGCGTTCCTCCCTGGCTCCTCTGGGCAGTCCACAGGCAGACAACGACGCGCTGCGGGACCCGCGAAGCGGGTCCGGCGAGTCGTGGGCGTGAAAGCAGGTCCGCTGGGCAGCTGGTGCAACGCGCTCCTCCTCAGGCAGCAAGGTACGCAAAAGGGTTGATTGTCATAACTTTTGTTTTTGAGGAATTAATTTCTAATTTCTTGTCGTGACAATACAAACTGAATGTATTTAAAAGGTTTTGGAGCCCCCTGGGTGTCTGGGAAATTAAAATGGTATCGTCTGCAAACAATAATGCCGGAACGGCTTGCCCGCTCAATTTGGGAGAGTCATGCTCGCAGCCCAAAAGAGTATCGGGAATGTCATTGACGTATAAAGAGAATAAGGTAGGTGCCATTACGCACCCTTGCCTTACCCCTTTTGCTATTTTTATTTTCTCACTGACTTCTCCATTTGGTCCCCATCTAACTCGTGCGTAATTATTCTCGTGGAGTCTGATTAAAATTTGAAGGATATTCCCAGGGACGCCCATCTTACTTAATGTCTTCCATAGGGCTACCCTTGGAACCATATCAAAAGCTGCCTTCAAATCAACAAAAGCCACGTATATATGGGAACTTCTTATAATCGTTTATTTCCAGACTAAACATAAAAATCTAAAAACCTGGTCTACAGTGCTTATCTTTGATCTAAAACCTGCCTGGTATTTTGTATAGATAGAGTGTTCTTCAATCCAAGAGGAGAGCCGACTAAGAACTTGTCGGGCAAAAATTTTTTGCAACACGTCAATTAGGCTGATAGGCCGATAATGCGAAGGATTTGACCTATCACCCTTCTTGAACAGTGTTACAATCTCCGCCCCCTTCCAGGTTTCTGGAACAGGAGCTCCTCGAGCAATATCATTAGATAATAAATTGATATAAGGAGCCCAAATATAATTCTCGTGTTTCCGAAGATCACCTGGTATTCTGTCAGGGCCTGGCGCTTTCCCTGGCTTAACTGCCTTGATTGCTAGAATTGTTTCTGTCAAGGAGAAGACAAGAGGTGTGTCATGCGCTACCAAGGGAGCCTGCAAACTATCCCAGCCTTCAATCTCGCCTGAGCTTTCGCAAGAATATAACGAGGTAAAGTGCTCGACCCATGTTTTCTCCTCTAAAAATTTGTCTTTGCATTCAGTCGACCCCCTGGTGCCTCTAGCAATGAGGCTCCAGAAGGAGGTCTGGTCTTTACACTTGCATGCGTCCAACAGATCTGACCAAACCCTTTCGTCCCACTCTTTTTTGGCCATTAATAGGGTTCTTTTATACTGGGCTCTCTTAATTCTCACAATATCCGCTGAATCCCCCCTGACCGCTGTAATTAGGTCTGTTTTAGCTTTCCGGCATTCCTGGTTGTACCAGGTGATCCCTCTTTGTTTGCTCTTTTGGGCGTTATATGATCTTTTTACCGCCCTAGTCAGGATCTCGCCGAGTTGGTTAATTAAATGTTCATAGGATTCTATCAGACAAGGATTTTGGATGACAGTACTATTACCTAAGAGAGAAGACATATGCCTCACAAATACATTATAGATTTGACTAATGATTTTTGTGTTGTCTAATACCACTGGCCACTTCAGGGATCTACGGTTATTTGCCACTAGAGGATCCTGTGGCAAGGAAACTGTACTATTAACGCTTTTGTCAAGGGTTTTAAAGATCTGAGTCTGGACAGATAAGGACAAGGGATAATGATCGCTTTCCGTGCGGTCATCCACCATTAGGTCGATGGTCGTGGGCCATAAATTCAGAGAAACTAACAAATAATCTAAATGGCTGGGATTCACCCCTCTGGTAAATGTTGGTTTGCTGGGGCAGTCTGATGGCAACCGCCCATTGCAGGCACGTAGGCCTGACTCTAGAGTCAAATTCAGTAGTTGTAAGGCACTCACTGTACAAGGTGCTTTATAATTTGTGTCAACTAAAGGGATATTATTGGCACTGTCCTCATCCTTATAGATGTCTTCTAGACCTATTATGGGTTCAAAACCTCTGTTAAAGTCACCACCTATAATCATTTTTGCATTTTGATCAAACCCCGCCACAATATTACTCAGGTGGGTTACAACTGATGATTCTTTACATGATCGATGTGGTCTACTATAGATATTGATCACGTAAATGCTACAACCCTTAGTGTTTTTTAACTCAAGTAATAAAAGGTCGGGATTGTTTGTATCAATTTGCTTGAAGGACAGGCCTCCTGTAATTTTCACCCAAATTGTTAGGCCGCCAGAAGGTCTTCCCCCATTTGTATTTACTGCGGGGATGAAAAAGGATCTATAATCAACCTTAAAGTAATTCTCGAGCCCCCAGGTTTCCTGGAACATAATTAAATCCCCACTAGCCAGATAGTCATGCCAGGCCGGATCTGAAAGATTTTTTTTCAGACCTGCAATGTTCCAACAGATAATTTTTGTGATTCCTAGAACGCCTAGTTTCTCTGTTACCTGCTGTAGTGTAGTTGACCCATTTACATCTAAATGTGGTGTTCGTGCCATTGTGTCAGCAGGATACAGTGGCTGTTGAGAATTTTTAACAAGTGCAATCTGCTTTGGTGCAACTTCAGGATGCAAACCAGGGTATGTGTGATTTATGCTACATGACATTGTCAAAACCCCTCCATCAAGTCAATCGCAATCAGCTAAACCAGCTAGGGCCTCAAACCTATTTGAGGTGCTGACTCCCCAATTATAAGATGGAGCCCCAAAACCCCAACCATTTACAGGAACATTCCATCTAGGTGCAGGGGTAATAGGAAAAGGTGGATTCTGGTGAGTACCCAGCCATCCTCCATTATAGTTGCCATTGCCTATGGGTGCTGGGGTATTAGGATACAATAAATTCTGCTGCATACCTGGCCATCCTCCGTTGTGATTGCCATTACCTAAGGTCCCACAGTTGTTAGCTAGTATACCAGGCCCTCGTCTACCCATTAGGTTCCAGTTTTGCCCTGGAGTAATATGACGAGGAGTGTTATGTTGGTTGACTTGCCATGGGCCAGCCCTGTTTTTGGAAGCATAATTCGTGTCAAACATTGTAGGTCCCCCACCCCATCCATTATCTCTCGCTAACCAAGCTGGCTTCAGGGGCTTATGATTGTTGGCTTTTTGCGACTCATTATAAAAGAATTCTAATGTGAGGGGGATTATAGAACTACTTCTTCTTTGTGGTGGAAGAATATTGGATAGAATATCAGGAAGAGCAGCTGGGGTTGAAAAATTTAATATCACACAGTCGCCCTTCCATTTTTTTTGCTTATTTCCTATCCATCCAACCCTCCTTGCCATTTTTATTTCGTCAGCCAGCCGTTGTTCGCCCCCCTGTGCTATCCGCATATTATTTGACAGCCAATATAGTGCCTTGCTTATTAGTGACGAGGCTGACTCGGTTTGACCCGGTGGTAGGGTTGGTGTATTGGCTAGCACTAACACCAGCGGTGATGCTTCAACTGAAAATTGTGTTGAATTTCCTTCAAAACTAGGGGGCACTGTGACATGTGGTGGATCAATTAATTGAACAATTGGGGCTTCTAGTGGCAAGTCATGGATAATATGGTCAGTTTGTGGGCATTCTGGAAGAGTTAGCCCTGGTGGGGTAGCATCTGATGTTGACCCAGATTCATTATCTTCCTTTGGGCAAATACGGCCCTTATTAACATTACTTAAAACATTTCCTATCGCATCTGCTAATACATTTTGTGTACCTCCCAATTTCTTTATCTCTGCAGAGAGTTTATCAATCTTGCTAATAAGTGGCTTAATAATTGTCTGAATTTTTATTTCTAACAGCTCCGCTATTCTTGACATTAGGTCCTCATCCAGTATTTCCCTCAGATTATTCACCTCATTGTTCTGGCAAGTACTTTTTGACTTTAGCGGTGATGTAACCTTGTTTTTTCCTGAACGTGCCCCCCCACGTTTACTTTGTAATCTGCGGCAGGCTCTAACTGCCCTTGAGGACTGCTTTACAGGTGGTTCGTCCTCCACTTCTTCTTTTTCATCGTTTTCTTCAACATCAATGACAACCTGTGCATCTAAGTCATTGTCCGCATGTGGCTCAATGTCCGCCACATTAGCAGCACTGGTATCAATATTAACATTTACTAGGGGAGCTGTTTCATGGGCATCATTGTTAGAGTCTAATAGCAGAGACTCATTTGTTTGCGAGGAAGTGGGTGGGCTCATGGGAGGGAGAATAGGTGACTGGGACAGACCCAACGATTGTCTGCGCTCACTGTTTATCTTGCTAACCACTTGAACAAGATAGTTTTCCATGGTGTTCTTTGGTGTTTCAGATGACATGTGATGATTTCTTTTAGTCATAATTATACAAAGGTGTGTGATAGTTTTACGCCCACAACTCAATAAAATAGCAAGGTATTACTCTCAAAGTTAAAACAAAAGTCTTACTTCAACGCCTTGTGCAGATATTCAGCGGACTCGTTTCCTGATTCGTAGAGGTGTTTTGTCTGCTATCAACTTATCAGCGAAGGCCCCCTCCTTTTTCCGAGCTGCTGGGCGATTCGGTGGCAGCTATACAGCCTACTTACCGACCCCCGTCTGGATAACTAGGACTTAGGAGGCGGTCAACCAAAGGCATTAACACCACCACTCACAATAAACTGACAGGAACTAATCCCTGGTGCACAATGATGGATTTTAGGGAGGTGGCCTAGCCTGGCCTACTCGTGCCGTAGAGGGTCCGCTTTTTGCCCGGGCTTAGCCCGGCGTCCCGCGTAGCTGGTTCCTCTGGCGCTTATGTGCGCCTCTTGGCGCCCTCACGCTGTCACAATGCGCGCCGCCGCGTAGGCTGCCGAGATTTGTGGTCCCGGAGCGGCGGCGCGTGTAGTCTGCCGGTAAATGACTCTTGGCGGTGGCGACGTGCTTTCACGGTGCTTGGCTGCCTTGGTGTGACTCCTGGCGGTGGCGGCAGGTGAGTAGGCTTCTGTTTTGTCTCCCCCGCTCCGCCGGTTCCTCTGGCGCTTATGTGCGCCTCCTGGCGCCCTCACGCTGTCACAATGCGCGCCGCCGCGTAGGCTGCCGGGATTTGTGGTCCCGGAGCGGCGGCGTGTGTAGTCTGCCGGTAAATAACTCTTGGCGGTGGCGCGTGCTTTCGCGGTGCTTGGCTGCCTTGGTGTGACTCCTGGCGGTGGCGGCAGGTGAGTAGGCTTCTGTTTTGTCTCCCCCGCTCCGCCGGTTCCTCTGGCGCTTATGTGCGCCTCCTGGCGCCCTCACGCTGTCACAATGCGCGCCGCCGCGCAGGCTGCCGGGATTTGTGGTTCCGGAGCGGCGGCGCGTGTAGTCTGCCGGTAAATGACTCTTGGCGGTGGCGGCGTGCTTTCGCGGTGCTTGGCTGCCTTGGTGTGACTCCTGGCGGTGGCGGCAGTTGAGTAGGCTTCTGTTTTGTCTCCCCCGCTCCGCCGGTTCCTCTGGCGCTTTTGTGCGCCTCCTGGCGCCCTCACGCTGTCACAATGCGCGCCGCCGCGTAGGCTGCCGGGATTTGTGGTCCCGGAGCGGCGGCGCGTGTAGTCTGCCGGTAAATGACTCTTGGCGGTGGCGGCGTGCTTTCGCGGTGCTTGGCTGCCTTGGTGTGACTCCTAGCGGTGGCGGCAGGTGAGTAGGCTTCTATTTTGTCTGCTGCATTACTCACTGCTGCACGCCACACTGCTGCACGCCACACTGCTGCACGCCTCACACTGCTGCACGCCTCACACTGCTGCACACCTCACACTCCTGCACACTGCTGCATGCTGCACAGTGATGCATTACTCACAGTGCTGCACGCTGCACACTGCTGCATTACTCACACTGCTGCATTACTCACACTGCTGCACGCCTCACACTGCTGCACGCCTCACACTGCTGCATTACTCACACTGCTGCACGCCACACACTACTGCACGCCACACACTGCTGCACGCCTCACACTGCTGCACGCCTCACACTGCTGCACGCCTCACACTGCTGCACATCTCACACTGCTGAACGCCACACAACACCACCACATCACTCAGGGACACCACCATATCACTCTAGGACACCACCACATCACTCTAGGACACCACCACATCACTATAGGACACCACCACATCACTCTGGGACACCACCACATCACTCTGGGACACCACCACATCACTCTGGGAAACCACCATATCACTCTGGGACGCCACCACATTACTCAGGGGCGCCACCACATTACTCAGGGGCACCACCACATCACTCAGGGTCATCACTCAGGGGCACCACCACATCACTCAGGGACACCACCACATCAATCAGGGCACCACCATATCACTTAGGGACACCACCACATCACTTAGGAACCAGGCGCGGTTCGTCCATTGGGGCGTAGCCCACCCTGCCCGAAGCCGCCCGCAGCTCCCTCGGCGTTTGTGACAATCATGTCAATGAATCAACATGACGTCAGACTGCCCTGCCTGGTGGTCTGGCGTCATGTTGATTGATTGACATGATTGTACAGGCGGCAACACAAATGCGCAAGAGTGAGGACGGAGTGTGAATCTTTACCCGTGCCACTCATGCGCACTTGTGTTTTTGCGACGTTGCGCATGCCCATTAGGAGCCCTAATGGGCGTGCTGAGGGCGAGGAGGTACCTGTGCCCTTGGCGCCAGGATTAGCCAGGGGCGCTGTGAGCCTGTGACGTGTGGGGAGCAGAGCCCAGAGGTGGCGCGTACCGGGACCGGCAGCAAGGTAAGAGTGTGTGTTTTTCTTTTATTTTAAAGTGTTTGGTGCAAGTGTGCGTGCATGCATGAATGTTTGGTGGAAAGTGTTGCGAATGGATGTGTTTGTGTGTATGCGTGTGTGAATACATTTCTTTGAGTGTTGTGTACGTGGGTGGGGTCGCCGTCGGCCTGAGTGGCCTGGGGCCCGCTCTCGCAAATCAGTTTGCGCCTCACCACTTTAAAATGTCACCAGCCGCCCCTGTTAGAAAAACCACCACATCACTCAAGGACACCACCACATCACTCAGAGTCCCCACCACATCACTCTGGGACACCACCACATCACTCAAGGACACCACCACATCACTCAGGGGCACCACCACATCACTCAGGGGCACCACCACATCACTCTGGGGCACCACTCAGGGGCACCACCACATCACACAGGGACCGCACCACATCACTCAGGGACAGCACCACATCACTCAGGGACAGCACCACATCACTTAGGGACAGCACCACATCACTTTAATACACCACCACATGACTCAGCACAACCACATCATCACTTAGCACCACAACAGCCTCACTCAGCACCACAACAGCACTGTCCTTGCTTCCTACCAACAAGCATTCCCATAGCCAATAGGACTCGCATTAGGAAAGTGTAAGCTACTGGCTTTGTGAATAACAATGCTAATAATTTATATATTTTCAAAGCCAAGCTCCCCACACCATTTGTGCTAACTTTTTTTTATTTTTCGTTTTACCATTCAACTTGGATCCAAACATAGAAAAAAAGGCACTCATGTCATTTTTTAGGCGCATGTTTTATTGGTGTGCGCACCTACAAAATGACATGCAGGTCGCTCAAGTTTTTTTAAATTTTTTAAAAAGCCATGCTGCACAGTATTGGTGACTGTGCACTCACACATTGCTCACTCACAGTAATGTAGTCCACACATACTTCACCCTCACACACACTGCCCCCTCACACATTGCGCACTCACACTACTTTAGGCCACACACACTGCACCCTCAAAGCCCGCGCCCTCACACACCTCGCACCCTCACACATTCTCATTACACTGTGCCCTCACACACTGCCCCCTCACACACTGTGCACTCACACACTGCGCACTCACACATTGCTCACTCACACTACTTTAGGGCACACACACTGCACAATCACACCCCTCACACACTGCCCCCTCACACATTGCTAACTCACACTACTTCAGAGCACACACACTGCACAATCACACCCCGCACCCTCACACACTCATTACACTGCACCCTCTCACACTGCCCCCTCTCACACTGCCCCCTTTCACACTGCCCCCTCACTTACTGCACCCTCACACACTGCCCCCTCACACATAAGCCCCCACTCGTCGCCACCACAACATCACTCAGCGCCACCACAGCATCAATCTGTGCAACCATTCAACAACAACTGGTTCAAATATGTTCTCTCAATGTTTCAAGCTTTATTACAAATGTCACAAAAAATGTTAATATTTCTCTTCTGTTCTTGGATTTTCGGCACAATAAAATACACTGAACATAATCTTCACAAAAGTTATTTACAAAAGTTTAAGCTATTGTCATTATAAATTACAATAAGCATTAATTATTAAAAAAACATTGTTATTTGTAATATCAATACATCTAACTCATGTAAATACAACACATATTGCATTACACATGCTATAGGTGTCACATTTGCGAAAGTTATAACTATTGGCATTGTAAATGACAAAACTATTAATTTCGCTATTTTCAAAACAAACACATAATATATAAATGCAATTACAATACAATACAATGAATAAAAAAAATTAATTTACAATACCAATAACTCAAACTTTCCTAATGCGAGACCTTTTGCATTGCAAATGCTTGTTTCTTCGGTTACCACCTCTAACTCTCTTTCTGTCTCCGTGCCCTTTCTGTCTCTTTCTTTCCCTCTCTTAATCTTTCCTCGCCTTCATAATCTTTAATTTTGACTCCCTCTCCACTATTCCTCTTTCTCTATCCCTCAGTCATTTGATTTTTTACTTATAAAGTGCAAACTTCCGCTGGACTGCATCATGGCGAAGCAAACAGCAAAAGAAGGCGAAGTGGGCCTTTCAAAAGTATAGAAAAGAGATACATATTAAGCTTTTTTCCGAAAAGACGTAAGGTCAGAGGTTTGTCAAATAAGGATACAGAAGGTTTTTAATAGCTTTAGGTCCAAAACCCTAAAAGATCTCTTGCTGCAGCAGGCTTTGATGTTACGTGGGGGCTTCAGGAAGGAGGTGGAGCCTGATCTAAAAGACCAAGAGGGAACATGATTCATCAGCAGCCAAATTACACAGCAAGGTTGACTAAATTATGCTGCAAGAAAGAACAAATTATGTGGTGTAACGTGGCACTTTTTGTGATTTTATTACTTCATTATTTTTTCGGTTTTAACACTGTCTGGGCAAATGTTTCGCCTCTTTAGCACTAGTTTAACACCCTTACACGTCAATAAGCAACTGAAAGATAAGTAGTAAACCTTTGTGAAAGGTTTTACACTGCATGTGAACATTTGCAGAAACTTTAGTTCAGTTTGAGCTATTTAAAATCTGCAAATTATGCAGCAGATAATGGAATATGTGGCAAATCCATAATTATACAGAAAATGTTGCAGAATTGCTGCAGAATTCAATATTTCCACTTGATTTGCCTACAGGCCTTAGATATCTCCATTTGTACACACGATTGAGAGGAGCACTTGGAAAATTACAAGATATATCATTCGATAGGCTAGAGAGAGGGTTGATTTTTTTTGTACTTAAACAAAAATATCATGGACAAACTGTCACTCTCTTCAACCTATACTGGGATCTTGTGGAGACGTTCTGACGATATTAAAAAGCCATTTTCCTTGGAGGGGACAACTAGGTGGGCAAAGATTCATCACAACCCAAGTTTCAATGATAAGCGATGGGTGTTTGAGGAATCGCTTGCCATAAGCTTTGAATCATGATGGAGAAGTTCAAAAATCTAATACTGGCAAGGCAGGACAGGTTGGTGCTATGAATTGGATTATTTGTTTGTTTGGTTGGTTGGTTAGTTGGTAGCTTGTTTGGTAGGTTATTTGGTTGGTGGGTTGTTTGTTTGGTTGTTTGTTTATTTGGTTGTTTGATTATTATTTCTGTAACACAGACTCATCTGTCTCGGTTTCAGAGTGCTGTGCACTGAGATACATAGTAAAATAATCATTGAATGTAACACTTTCAATTTCAAACCACTGGTGTAACGAAACTTGAGGGGGGCCCCTCCGACCTCAATCAGGAGATCTCCAGCCAGAGTACTGTGCTGAGGGGGACCCCTCGGAGCTTGAGGGCCCACCCCCGCGCCGCAGGGTGACGCCACTGTTTCAAATGTAACATTACTCAGAAATAAATATACTTAGGGTAGTTGCTGGTAGAGTAAGGCACACAGCCCACAACATTTTCAGAAAAGCAGAGAATAGGAATATGTTAGTTATAATAACAATATCCCGTAAAAGACAGCCTCTGTTCACAAGGCTCTATTCTCATTTCCTTTGTTTTACATTCTTCCCCCATTGTTTCTCATTCCCTAGTCCCACTCCCTCAGCACTCTCAGGCGACCAAAAGGTGGTTCAAAGAAATACACACATGAGCAACATAACCACGGCCACTGGGATTGTGTGATTCTGTTGCAGCTGCGTTTTCTGCGCAAGTATGGTTTGCCCCATTTGCCATATAATGCATTATATGTTGCATAATCTGAAAATGTACAAAAAAGAGTTGGTTTCTAGCTCAAACAGAGCAGACGTTACTAAAAGCGTGACGACTTATGGTCGTGCGCAGTGGAAGGTCACCCACAAAGGTTGACTGGTCATCTTTCATTTGCTTATTTCTTTTTGGCTTGTTAAACTAGTACTAATAAGGTGAAATCTTTGCCCAGTGTTACAATGTGTACAAATGACAAAATAATGAAGCAATACTATCAAATACAAAATGTACTGCATTACGCTACATAATTTCCCTTCTCTGCAATAATATAGTCAGGTCTACCTCATAATTAAAGCGGCCCTGACCATAACATCTTCAGGCAGCCATGGATACAGCTAAGGTCCCTTTGCACTAGAATTGAAAAGTTAACATGGTCTTTACTGCAAAGGATCACACACGCACACACACACACTCACTCTCACATTTTCTCTCTCCCTCCCTCCCTCCCTCCCTGTTTGGCTCACGTATACATTAAAGTTGGTAAAAATTGTCCCCAGGATTTGCACACAAAAAAAACAGAAAACCCATGTTCAATATTTGAAAGGCTTTTCTACAGTGTAGGTTGGCCCTAAAAGAAGAGAGTCCTATCTTTGACTATCTGTAAAAGCATGAAATGGCAGTACCCCCCACAAAGCCATTTCCTGTGCAAGTTCTACAAACGTGGTTCCCATCAACAAGAATGTCGCTATCGAAATCTGTACAGCATCTTCCACCATTAGCGTGGCACAGACGCACAGTCTTAAAGTCTTTGCCCTTTTCATCCAGGTCTGGGGTTCCAATCCATCATCACGTGGCTGTGTACGGGCATTCTTTTAAGAAGCTGGCACAGGGTCCATCCATTCACCGCATTAATATTCTTCGAATGGTGCGTGTTGTGGAGATTACGCCCGCAGGCTCTTGGTGTGACTAGCGCCTGGTAATTACATCAGGCTCAAGCTTACAGTGGAAAGTATGTACACAGCGCCACCACCTGCCGCTGTGACCCAGGACTTCCCGCGTACATAACCTCACGCGATGCTGCTCCAATTACACTCTCGCTGCTTCCGGAATCGATTGTGCTTGATGCTGTCTGCCTCCTGTGCTCATTCTTTTCCTCCCTCTGCCCCCTGCGGCTCCTCCAACAAGTGTCAGGTCCACGCGGCCGCCCACGTGGCCTAGTGGGTAGCGGTTGCTGCCTTCCCGTGCACCCCATGAGGCTCCGGTTACCCATCGCCTACTATGGAGTTACATGACATGACTGTGTCATATGGCACCTGCTGAAACTCCCCATCAGCCTCCTTGGACTGGTATGTGGTGTCAATGGCGGCTTAACCTCATCAGGACCGGAGAGCTCTCGAGAACTCTTCTGACTGACTCGTAATCATCCTCCCCCTCAGTTTCCCTTCAGCAATTACCAAGGCCATTAGAATTATGCGGCAGGGGAGGACCAAATCGTGAAGCAGGGTTGGCCAAATTATTCAGCAAGAAAACCCAAATTATGCAGCAGAACGCGGCACATTTTCTGCTTGTATTGCCTCATTATTTTGGCATTTTTACACGTAAGCACTTTCTGGGCCAAGGTTTCACTTCATCAGCACCACTTTGACTGCCAAATACAGAAATAAGCAAAAGAAAAGTGACCAATCAGCATGTATTGTAGTAACTTTTGATCCGTTTTCACTATAAACAAGTTCTTTGTTGTTCCTTTAATCTGCATATTAAGCAGTTGATGCTGGATTATGTGGCAAATGCGGCTATTTCATAATTTTGCAGAAAATACTGTGCCCACAAAACCACTTAATTGCAATGGCACAGCCCAGTATTAACCACCCTTCTTACTCCAACACGCACCCTACACTGCCACCAACCTTTTACTCGATGCATTATCTCTGAACAAGACTTGTTTTAGCTTCTGCAGCCTAATCTTCAACTCAAACCAGACATCCTTTTCATTAGCCACACCTCGATGACTGCAAATCACTTCTCATCGCAGACCACTTTAACCCCTCCTTCATTCGCTCATTCTTCTTTAGACATGCATTTATTAAAAAGAACCTGGCATTGACAGACACATTCCCCATGGTCTTTAATAGTATTTCCCTAATTCACAAGGAACTCTGCATCCTAGGAGTCTTGGCTAGCTAGTTTGACCTGCAAAAACAAAACCTGTCAAAACTCCTGTCATCTGCCACTACGCCACATCCTTTCCCCACTTTCATGGTTAGTAGTTGGTTCTGTTTTAGGCGGCGCTAACATGGGAAAGGGCGGGTGCAAGGGGACTCCTGGTTGGGAGCTCCGCCACCTTTTTGTTTACAAATTAACCACTGCAAAAACTCAGTCAATTCAGGACCCATGGACTGGAAACCTCTGCACCGCTCTGAAGCCTCCACCCCCTCATTACTCCAAAGAGCACTTACTCACAAGTTCCACATTTACAACATTAAAGCCCACCAAGGGCTTCTACTAACAACAGAACAAGCTCATCTTCATCACACTTGCCTTTGAAGTGAACAAAGTTACAGAATGTGTGAACCCATCAAGGCATTTGTCTACATTAGGTTTCCTACAGGAGGTCCACCCTTTCCCCAGTTCTGTTCCATTGGAAAGTGTAGCACCTGGACAATGACTGCACTTACTTCTACCTGACCACATGACTCCAGCCTTGCAAACGTCACTGGCTGCTCATGGCTAGAAGTTCCTTCTTCAAGGTACTCTGCATTGACCACAGGGCCATCCACTGCAGCAGGCCATCATTTATCCAAATGCAACTTCAGAGATAAATACAGGAGAAGAACTGTATGCTCAGAACTGGTACCCATAGAGGCAAGCTCACCCTTTAGGATGACGCACATTGATGGAGCTTCCTTCTTTGTTCATGCAGCCCAAATCTGCAACCCACTCCTCGCGAGGATAAGAAACAAAGCTGTTACAGTCTCTAACAACTCACTGAAGCAGAGTCAGCAAATCACACAAGGAGTGTCACCATATGCAAATGAATCTCTCTTTTATCTTTACTCCCTGTCTACACATACGCATATCTAGATATTCTTTGCTATGTCATAAACTCTAGGCTGCTCTGACCGGGTCCCCTATGAACCCGCCAGTTCTGTGCTGTACTATGCACCTACAGAGAGCACAGCCTCAGGAAGGAAAGAGGAGTCGCAAAGGGTGATGGGGGGCTGGTGACTGGAGGCCAGTGTGTTTTATTTTTTTCTTTATTTTTTTACATCTGGACAGGGAAGAGCGGCCATGTATGTCAATGTTAACCTTTGCATGCCTTCAATTTCCCTGGCATTTTTGAAAAAATCGCTGCATTTTTACAAAAGTGCAGATTTCGTGGGCACTTTTGTAAAAATCGCGGCATTTTTTCAAAGAGCCGATTTCGCAGCAAACCGCAAAATCGCGAAATACTGGAGGGTCTGTATACTGAGTATATGATCTGGAGTTTCCTAGCTCCTTCTGTATTTACTGAATTCTGGGATGTTTGGTATCAAACATCTCAGAATACGAACAATCAGAATCGGACGAAGACGATGAGGAAGAGTGAGACAGGATGAGGAGGGGTAGATAGACCCAGAGACTTGAACCACAGCCAAGACACACAACACAGTCAGGTAGGGAGTACGAAGCCTGCTTGCCTAAACCAATGATGCACTCAGATTGGGATACCCACTCCAATGTATGTTCTACGCTAAACTAGAAGATATAAGAGACTTCTGTTCACCCACAGGTGCTGGGTGTCACCTGCTGGACTGGATAAGTGCTGTGCCCTAATTAATGTGTCGGCTATACTGTATGTTCTCTGTTAGTTTTTGTTTGTTCAATAAAAAGTGTTTATATGACACAAAAAAAAACATAGATCTATAGGTTATCCGGAACATTAACTGCATGATCTGTACACACTTTACTCTACCACGCCGCCGGACGCCAGGGTTGTCGGCTGAAGGGCTGTGTTAATTCGACAGTATTGAACAGGAATTGTACTTCACGCGGCCGGCCCCTGGGGTTGTAGGCTTAATACTGTGTCATTTCAGAATTGTACAATAAAGGTCTTTTAAAAAAGAACAAAAAAACCCATCTCAGAATAATAAACCTGCAGCACTGATTCCAGAATCAGATTTATTATCCCATGCACTCAGGGTCTCTTCTAGAATGGATCCCTGACCCAACGCAACCACTGGTGAGTTCCTGACTGGTGAACACCAGCATGCCACACATGCAGCTTTCTGGAACTCTGGGGTGGGAGCCTGTGCTCACTGGACCAAGAAACAAAGCCTTTCCTGGGCGGAGGTGTTCACAGCAGCGTTGTGATTGGTTGGCGCGCTATGGTTTGGCTCTCACACAGGGACGCGGAGGCTGAGCATGTTCTCCACCCAGGCTGTGTAATACTGCCTGGTGGAGAACAGGCTAAGTGAGCATGACTGTTTGGCTGGCCCACGACGGCTAGCCAAGCTGTCATGTGCACTTAAGAAAGTGTCTACCACTCCTCCCCCAGCTCTAAAGAGCACAGCCTCGCCCGCGCCCCCAACTAACTGAGCCAGTACGGTAAAATAAAATTATAATAACGTTGCATTATTACCATTTTTTTCCCTCTTGAACGGCTCAATGAGCAGTGGGGCGACGCTCCTCCACCTTAGCGGAGGAGCCGCCGATGTCTGAAAGTCTGATCCGGGGGTTGACAAGGCCCGGGGGTGACTGCTGGACATCTACGGGTTTCACCACTTTCATAATCCTTCAGTCGCCACTGCAATATAATTGTATACAAAATAATACCCTCGCTTACTAGAACCCTGCCGGCCACTACCCAATATCACTCCCCTTCAAACGATACAAAAACATAACTGAGTACAATGTACCCGGTCCACTTTGACTAGGTCAAAAGTGTTCCAGAACAGTAAAGGTTATCCAGCTTCTAAAATCTGTAAAGGTCCATGTAAACTGTAGAAATATGCTATACAAATGCATGCACCATAACATAACGCATATCAGCCAAAAGAGGGAAACCCCTGCTCAGCATGCATGGCATGGATAGCTGTTACCACACACACGATGTAACTGTCTGAGGGTCAGCTGGAGCAGACTTGTCACACAGAGCACGTGGCTGGAAGCCGTACCCTTTATAGTGTAAATATGCATGCTGTAAAATAGTAGAAGAGGAAGCAAGAAAAAGACTAAAAAATATTTTTTAAACTCAAATCTCAGGTATTTGTGTGGTATTGGACAAGCTGAACATGAAAGAAACAGGTTCCACTCCACACTAATCGGGCAGTACAGTCTGTTTGTATTACAAAAGGAGGAAACTCTTCTCCTGTCTATTGATTATACATTTCCATGTATACCCCCAGATCACATAAAACTACCTGCTTTGTACAACAGGAACTGCATACCACTACTGTAAAGATGGATTACAAATGTGTCATGGACATTGGAATTGTGTAATTCTGCAGCATGTTTTGCATAATTTTGGATTTTCTGCTTTTGCCACATAATACATAATCTGCTGTATAATCGGTAGAATTTAACGAAAAATTGGTTCTAGCTCAAATGGATTAAAAATTACTAAAACCATGGTGACGTATTCCTGTGCACTTGAAGGTCATTCACAAAGGTTGGCTGATCATATTTCAGTTGCTCATTGCTCTATTTAAGCGTTAAATTGATACTAATAAGGTGATTTTCACCCCCAGGCCCTTACCCATCTGTAAAAATGACAGAATAATGAGTTAATTCTATCAAAAAATGTGCCACATTGCGGCACAATTTGCCTTTTCTTGCCGCATAATTTTAAACAACCCTGATGCATAATTTGATCCTCTGCCACATAATTCCAATGGCACTGACATATATACTCATGCTTGGTAACAATCTGGACACACCTTTATGAATTGTTTTGAGAAACAGTGTCCGGTTGCACAGGTGCACTGCTGTGTCATGTTTGGGCACACTCTCTGGACACCACGCACAAGACCAATACTCAACCACTTGTAGGTGACACCACCACCAGAACCCTTCTTTCAGTCATGCATCTCAGAACCAGAGCTTTTAGGACATCAAAACATGCAGGAAAGCGCCAAAGAAATGCTAAAATATAACACAAAACCGTTAGGTGGCAGTAAACCCATAGTTTGTGAACTGTGTAAGCCTGCCTGTAAAAGCACTTCGAATCTAATTCCAACAAATGATTTCAAGGGCCTACTGTTTGCCCATTTCTTTTACTTACCTGCCCCTGACACCTTACATTGTCCCAAGCTTTGCTTATCCTGTGTTTCTGAATGTATGTCCTGTGGTTGTCTCTCCGATTAATGCCCATTTCTTTTACTTACCTGCCCCTGACACCTTACATTGTCCCCAGCTTTGCTTATCCTGTGTTTCTGAATGTATGTCCTGTGGTTGTCTCTCCGATTAATGCTGGAAAAGGTGGCATTAGCACAGATTGAGTGCCACTGCCTCGAGGCACATTAATGGTGGTTGTTGCGCTCACAAAGAGTTACCACTGAACAGTAACATTCACAACTTTTCCATGCTGCCACTGTTTTTTGTGCAAAATTACTTCTAGTGACGTAATCCAATTGGCAGGCATTCCAGATCTCCGATTCCCATAAACCACGAATGTTTTTGTGTTGCCACCCAGAGACGTTTTAAGGCACGGGCAAAGTGGGTAATTGCCCTGGGCTTCCACCTTCCAAGGTCCCACTGGTAAAGTGAGTGGACAGTTAATATGTCTGCCCTAATAACATGGCCCATAAAAAACAGCTTCTGTTTTTTACTTCACATCCATGCATGCTTAACAGTAACTGAGGGACACATTCACTTAGGATTTGCGCTAGGAAAAGTCATGCAAAGTAACGCAAAGCAGCAAAAACTCTTGCAAGGGTATTTACATTCTAGTGCAAAAGTTATCTTGTGCTGAGATGGTGCACTTTAATCAGCGCAAATACCGATGTTGCTCTGCTTTGTGCACTTTGCGTCAAGGGATCATTACTTGAGTGGATTAACGCAAGTACCCACAGTTTGGGCTTTGCGTCCAAAAATATTGCCTCCATGTAGTAGGTGCTATCAAGGAGAAATGATTCCTGCAAATCTTCCACACATTGCATGTGTGCTGCAATCTACAGCACACAATCAGTGAGTGGCTCGTTAAAAATGTGTCTAGACATGATTTTGTATGGTATGCTTCCAGTACAAATCTTGTCCTTGATGGCTAACACACACCCCTCTGCACCATGGTGCAAAGGTTGTGCGCTGTCATTGGGGTAGTGAGCAGCAGTAGATCTTATTTAATAATATGGTTCTCCGCTACTTTCTCCCTATTGTGAAACTCAGCACAGCAACTTTGGATGCTGCCCTAAGTTATCAAACAAGGATTGGCAAAGCCAATAGGTTTCGCCTACGCACGAGCTATTGGCTTTTCCAGTATTTTTTTTAGCTATGTTGCACACCAGTGTGGCTGCTGTGCAGCATAGTTAAATGTTAGTGGGGTAAAGAAGAGTGGAGTGGAGTAGACTAGTGTTTTGGAGTGGCCTATAGAGTCGTGGAGTGGCAAAGAGTAGTGCAGAGTTGAGTGGAGTGTTATAGAGTGACATGGAGTGGCATAGAGTGGAGTGGTGTGGAGTCTTGTGGAGTCACAAACAACAAAAGAAGAGAGGTCTAGTCTGGTTATGCACAAGGGTACCAGAAATTAGGAGCGAGAAGATAGTAGAGATCACGGTCACTCTAATTGATGAAGCATGACACTGACCAGGTCGGTGTGTGAGGGCTTTCCTACTCAAATAGAGTGACTGTGATCCCACTGAATTAGAGTGACCGTGATCTCTACTATCTTCTCGCTCCTAATTTCTGGTACCCTTGTGCATAACCAGACTAGACCTCTCTTCTTTTGTTGTTTGACACTTAACCGGGGAATAAGAGAGTGTCCCTGACTCTCCCTACCTCTCTCCTTGTTGATATATATGAGTCTTGTGGAGTGTCATGGAGGGAGTAGAGTTTCATAGAGTGGAAGGCCGTAAAGTGTTGTAGAGTGGAGTGGTATAGAGTAGCACAGAGTGGAGTGGTGCAGAGGGAGTTGCATAGAGTATTGTAGATTAGAGTGATGTAGATTGTTCTCTAGTGGCATAGAGTGGAAAAGTGCAGGAGAGTAGAATGGCATAGAGTGGAGTAGAGTGTTGTAGAGTCAAGTGGCATAGAGTACAATGGAGTGGCATAGAGTGTCAAGAGTGGAGTGACATAGAGTGTAATGAGGGATGTGGAATAGAGCGTACTGGAGTGGCATAGAATAGAGTAGTGGAGTGGAGTAGAGTGGTTCAGTGGAGTGGAGTCAAGTGGAGTAGAGTGCCATGGAATAGAGTGGAGTACAGTGGGATGGAAATGGTATTGAGGGAGTTATGTAGAGCGTTGTTAAGTGGAGTAGTGTTGTAGAGTGGCGAGGAGTGGGGTAGAGTGGGTTAGAGTTCAGTGGTGCAGAATAGATTAGAGTGATGCAGAGTGGAGTGATGCAGATTAGAGTGATGAAGTGTAGATTTAATTGCTGTAGAATGCAGTAGAGTGAAGTAGAGTTGAGTGGTGCAGAGAAGAATTAAATGGCATAGAGTAGAGTGGCGCAGCGTGCAGACATGCAGAGTAGAGCATCATAGAGAGCAGTGACTGAGAGTGTAGTGGCATAGAGTCAGTTGGTGAAGAGTAGAGTGGTGCAGAGTAGAGTGGTACAGTGGTAAAGAAAGCACTGGAGCATAGCAGAGTGGGGTAGAAATATGCACTGGCATAGACTAGAATGACGTAGAGTAGAGAGGCATAGAGTGAAGTGGAATAGAGTGCTGTGTCATAGAGTGCAGTAGGGGCACAGTAGATTAGAGTGACGTACAGTGGATTCATGTAGAGTGTAGTGACATAGAGAGGTGCAGAGTAGAGTGCAGTAGAGAAGTGGAGAGTAGAGTGGCATAGAGTTCTGTGGCAGAGTGTGCAGTGTTGCAGAGTAGAGGGTTATAAAGTGCAATGGAGTATAGTGCATTGGAGTATAGTGCATTGGTGTAGAATGCAGTGGTGTAGAGTTGTGCAGAGTAAAAGGAAAGAGTGCAATGGCATAGAGCAGAGTGTTGCAGAGTAGAGTATAGTGGCATAGAGCGCAGTGGTGTAGAGTAGTTTGGGGAAGAGTGAGGTGGGGTGGTTTTGTGTAAAGTGGTGTAGAGTGCCTTGACATACAGTTGTTGATAAAAGTATACAGCGCAGAAACGAGAATGTGTGGAAATGTCATGACCTAGTGTATTGATTTGTTTTGGTCGTATTAAAAATGTATTTCAACCAAATGTTTCAGAATTACAAAACAAATGTGATTAATTTATTGCCCTTTCAGATTCCGAAATCTCTGTGCAGTTCATTTATAGACATTTAAATGTTGTTTTATTGGATTTGAAATGTTATCTCTGTAATGCATGTGATTACAATGCTCTATTTGCTATGTATGAACCCCTGTTCTCGTGAAGTTAGCATGCATGGCGCTATCTTTATTGACGCCATGTTGTTTCATAAACAAGATTGAGTGTCTGAATCTGTAATGCTCGCCTCTGCAAGAAGGCCACCCGGCCCCTCTGGCTTGTACTTCTCAAGGTTAGAGTTTCGCTGTACTAATGAAAGTACTGTTCATTGTTGCATACTTTTTCCATTAGATGTACTCGTTCTCACAGCTTTACATGGTAGAAAGCTGTTGCATGGCCTTGAGATTGAGATAACATGCTCTTCGCACAGTGGCACAGCTCATCTTATGTGCCTTCCATTGTTCACCGTGGCCTGAGCTGGAAAATTCTGGTTTGGGCGGGTCTCTAAAGGTGTTGGAATAGTATAACTGATGTGACCATGTGGAGGTAGACCAGACCCTCCCTGCATCCTCTTAGGAGACTGGTCAGATTGGGCTCCGCTGCAGTGTATTTGCAATAAACAAACTGGTTTGTATTCTCTACTGTCTGACCGACTCTTCATTATTTGTGAAGACACATAGGAGTGACCCGTTTCGGGTCACTTCCTTCATTTGGCACCCGAACAGGCACTCCATCGGGTGCCCCATCCTCACCCGTAACCGGGTATAAGGAGGATGGGGCTTTGTCTGGTCGGATGGGCAGATGAGGGTACCTTGCACGATAGAGCCTCGCACTCGCAGCTGCCCCACCTGTCTGTTCGGGCGGCGTCTCGTCTAGTGGTCATTCCAGCTGGGGTCCTAAAAGGCGAAACCCTTGGAGCACGCTGTTTGGTCAGGAAGGGTCGGCAGTGGAGAATAACTTTGTTCGACCTGTGTGCATCAGGTGAGTTTGTCTTGATTTTCTTTTTGGTACGTACGGCACCGTATTGAATACGTTTGGATGTGGCCTGGAGACCCTTGTTCTTTGTTTGGTTTGCATTATTGGCAGGTCTGCGGACCATTTTGGTGACACATGGTGTCTGTGTGGATTCTTGGCCAGGCGACTTGGTAATTTGGTTATTCTTGGAGAACAGAAAAGCCTGGGTTTCGGTGGTGTTTGGGACTCGCGAGGTGGAGTCTAATTTGAAGAATTGGTGCAGTCTGGTCACCGACAACTGGGTTTTGAGCGTGTATAGCGAATGTAAGTGGTGAATTCACTCTATCGCTATTGGGTGATGCTCTGTTTCAGCAGGTTTTTTTGTTTCGGATGCCATTGTTGCACTGCTGATGCTCGATTGGAGGAGAGGCAACCTGCGCCTCCGAAGGCACTCCAAATTTTGACATGTACATGAAGCATGGCCTTGGCCCTATTATGTTTAGGACACTGTGGCACAAGTATACTAGGGACAATGCCGAGTTACAGTGGCCTTTGACAGGTACTTTTGACGAGCAAAAATTGAATTTCCTGCAGGATAAATTGTTTGCAAAGAGAAGTAGGCAGTCTATGTTTATTAACCTCCAGGTATGGCAAAAGGAGGCTAAACAGAGACGGATAAGAGCGGAAAAGGAGGCTAGGAAAAGAACAACACAGACAGTAATGCAAAAGGCTGTAGCATATGAGAGGGAGAAGATAGAGAAGGGTATAGAATGTGCTGATCGAAAGTTTAGACTGCAATGTGATGAGTCTTATGTCACACGTGAAGAGGGAGAACTTTTTGTGGAGGATTTCTTGGATGCTCGGCCCCCTCTCCCATATGCCCCGCAAAGGGTAAGTATGCCAGTTGTACCTGTATCATCAGCTGCTCCTGGTACCCCTGCCCCTAATCTGGCTGTTTCAGATGGAGCCTCTCCCCCTTCCTATTTGGCTTCAGTGACAGGGACAGCAGGAGTACTGGCCCAATCTCCTGTGTCTGTCACCCCGGTGTCAGTCCTATCTCCCTCGCATACACTCCTCCCACCAACATTGGTGTCCCCAGTTCCTGCTACAACTGTGAGCGCACCCCTCCCGTTTTCGCCCTCGCAGCATGTGGGAACGCTACTGAGAGGTGACAGTGCTGAGATTCGAGAGGCCGCTAAAGAACGGATGGGGTGAGTGTTGATTCGAACTGATGTGGGAGATGCAGAAAAGAAGATGGTGACTAATCAGGCCTCTCAGTCGGACCAGAATCCGATTTACAGTGTGGAAGACGTGTGGAGTGTATTGAAATATTACGAGCCGTTTGTGCAGCAGCATGCCCTCGAGCATATTTCGGCTACTTTGATTGGGTTATGGGAACAGTGTTTCAATAGTGTTGGCCCTCAAATTATCTATGACATTTGGGATAGTGTGTATATGACTGGGATGGCTCCTAATGATGTTTTTAGTAATGTTACTGCGTTAATTGGCTACTGAGGCAGGCTGATCCAAATGAATCTAATTGTGGTGTCCCAGTTCCCTATGAGGGAGGTACATCCCATTTATCACCCTGAGATACCGGAGTTACGAAACAAGCAAAATTAGGTTATTAGACAGCGGTTGGAAGGCTGTTTTCAGGAGCAGTGGGTTTATACTCCTTGGAAAAGGAGCCAGTTCAAGACCCAGTTACCGGATCCTCAAAAGAATCTGACTGTCTATTACAAAGAATTGATGAAGGCTGTGTCCTCGTCAGTGATGACGCTGGCCGATATTGAGATGTTTTTCGGGTACTAGTGCCGGTGACATCTGGTGGCAGGTACACACGCAGGACCACGCAGTGGAGTTGGGAGGCACCGGGAATGGTATCAGAGCATGGTATCAGGAGAGGATGCCCTGTTTGATCTGGAGTTATAACGGCAGTCACTTTTTTTTTTTAAAACCTTTATTTAACATTTGCAATCGAATACAGACACGGGCCTACAACCCCCCGGGCTGGCCGCTAAGCATTTCAGTACGTTATTACAATCCAACTTCAAACCCAGCCTCCCTGGGGAGCATAGGAACTTCATCCACAAAGCGCATCGGTTGTAAAGGCAGCTCAATTCGGAAACAGGATAAAAGGTTTTCATTTTACAAATATAAAGTAGAAAGGATCAGGTGTCGTACAGTGTCTCGGATCACAAAGGGGGGCGAGCAAAAGAACAACGTGTCCAAAATAAGCTCGCTATCATGTAAGTCAGCGGCGTTAAGACATACGACATCAGGATAAAATAGCACATTATTATTCGTCTACGCCATCATTATTGTCCGCCCCACAGCACCAAAACCTCAGAAAAGTCAAGGTACAGATGTTGAAACAAGGATGTAAGGAAAGCCGAACCCACTACACTAACCCGGAAAAGGAAAAAGACAGAAAAGGCAAGGGAAGAGAAGGAAGAAAAGAGGCCATAGAACAAAAATAAAAACGAAACACCCACCCCCACACCCCCCCACCCTGCACCCCTGCTGATGACTACGGCCACCCCCCTCGCAGCGTGCCTGTCGCCCAGTAACCAGAACCCGAAATATAGAAGAAAAGGAAAGTAAGGAAAAGGCAAAGAACCCCACTCGATGAGGGAAATCGGAGGAGGGCATAGTTCTACGGGCCCCCAGTCTCCTTCTCCCGTCGTAGCCAGCCCCGTCCCGGACTCCGTTAGGTCAATAAAACAATCCCGTTAAACATAGTGCCACAATGAGAGACCCAGATAAGAATCTCAACCCTGGCCCCGTCGATCAAATTCACTGAAGTTGTCAATTAAGAAAAGCCATTTCCACAAAATACTGCCAAAGTCTGCAGAACAGGAGTACACAGATGAGAAAAGAACGGCAGGTCCCAATGTAGATGGCTGGTACCTATGTTGCCCCTCCCTGCCTCCGAAGCCAAGCTTTACCCCATCCGCCATCTTGAAAGACCGACAGGGGAGGGGAGTCGACACGGTCCGTAACAGCAAATGATAGAAAGTAGAAGGTTCCAAAATGGGGACGACTGGTAATGTTCCGAGGGATACACAATCGGGGGTTCCAACGGTTCCATTGGGTGACCAGGCACAGTACAGTCAGGTAGATCCACTACAATAGGGGCAAACACTGCTTCCAGCGCCAGGTCAAAATACGCCTCCGAGACATCTATTGAAAAGCGGGCCGGCTTCCGGGTCGCGGGCGTCGAGTCAGGATCCGGTCTCAGGCCTGTGAGTCCATCCGTCGCAGACAACAAACTGCAAGTCTGGACTTCAATAGTTCCCTTAAGTGCCATGAGTGCCTCCAGCACCGTTCGCAGTGACGGGCCAGTTCGAGCCTGTTCCGCTAGATTCCTTTCGTCCTCCAACATGGTGGTCCACACGGAGAGGCGCCTTCTCCGGGGCAAAATTAGGCGGAGCAGAATTAAGCCATGAGGGACTGACGGTTAGCGAGCAGTAGTACGCAGCGAGGCACCGACCCGGGGGGATCGGCGATGTGAATGCCGGATCCCCGGTCAGGGACCCCCGCGACACAGCATCGTGCATCGTCACCTCACCTTCTGTAGGGCACCAGGCAGCTGGTGGTAGCAAAACAATCAAAAAAGTCAGAGTGTTCCAGAGACCGGACCCAACCACCTTCAGCAGTCCGTTGTTATTCAACTCGGACCCGGCAGAGCCAGCACTCGAGACTCCGGCTCCTCTGCTGGGTTAGGCCTCAATGCGACCATCGACGTAGCTCCGCTCCGCAACGGCGGAGAAACTCAGGGATTGCACCACTGGAGTGCGGGTCGGATCACACACACGGATCAGGTGCAGGTAATCAGGATAAGCAACAGGATAATAGAGCCAAGGACGGAGGTCAGAGGAGCCGGGAGATTATGCGGCCATCTTGGTTGGTGTCGTAGCTCCTCCTCAACGGCAGGCACTTTAATGCCAAGGTCATTCAGTTGGTGTGCGATGGGTTGCACATCAGGCAGAAGTTTCATGCAGTGAACCACCCCCAATCAGCAGGATTAGTTGAGAAATACAATGGTATTCTCAAGTTGAAAATGGCTAAGATCAAAGAGAGTACAGGATTGAAGTTGCCCGATGCTCTGCCCCTAGCATTAATGTCTGCGAGAGTCATGGCACACTCTAGAACAGGATTGTCCCCTTACCAGGTCATGTTTGGCCGACCGGCGAATGTTTGGGGCGTCCTGCGACCTCGTAAGTTCTCTGAAATAGAGAACCCCTTATTGATCAATTACCTTTATAAATTGACCAAAAATCTGCCTCCTATTCACCAACAGGTTGCAGAGGCCTACAGCAGCATCCAGAGGCTCCTGGTCATGAAATTTGGCCCGGGGACTGGATCCCGATTAGAAATTTTCAGAGGAGCAGATTGGAGCCATGCTGGAAGGGGCCCCTCCATGTCCTTCTAGCTACTAGGAGTGCTGTGAAGGTTGACCGTCGGAAAAACTGGATACACAGCACCCACTGCAAACGGGTGCCCCTTCCGCTGCCCTATGACCAGTGGGTTGCGGATGGGATTGGAAATGGAGAAGGAAAACAAGTGCCACAGTTCACTCCCTGTTCGGATGCTCAGCTCACGTGGGCATCGTCGGAGGAAGACAGCCATACAGCGCTGACTGAAGCAATGCCACCTAAAAGTAAGGCCATCAAGGAGCCCCAGCTGGTTAGCCCACCTTTGATTGAGGCACGTCCAACAGAGACCCCATCTGCTGATTCACCTGAGTCTGCCCCTGTGCCTTGTGGTCCCCTTAAATGTGATCCCTTGTTTTCTGACCCTATTGTGCCTGGAGTGTTGAGAAACAATTTGCGTCCCCGTAAACGGAATAATGCACCAGAGAGCCAGTCAGGTTAGTAGGGATGGACTGCATTGTTGAAGAATAGAGTGTGTGTACTGTACTTGTAGTACAAAGGTCAAGTCAAGTCAAGTCAAGTTTAAATTTGTATAGCGCACTACTCACCCAGAGGGTCTCAAGGCGCTTGAGGGAGGGGGGTACGTTATTTATCAAATATCCAAGATTTTAGTTGTTTTCTGAAGGAGAGGTGGTTCTGTGTGAGGCGGAGGTGGGTGGGGAGGGAATTCCAGGTCTTGGCCGCTAAGTAGGAGAAGGATCTTCCTCCCATGGTGGATCTTTGGATGCGTGGAATTGCGGCGAGGGCTTGATTGGACGATCGAAGTTGGCGGGTGGGGGTGTAGAAGGACAGGCGCGTGTTGAGGTATTCGGGTCCTAGGTCGTAGAGGGCTTTGTGTGCGTGGGTGAGGAGGCGGAACGTTATTCTCTTGTTGACGGGGAGCCAGTGGAGGTCTTTCAGGTGACCGGAAATGTGAGCTTGGCGGGGGATGTCTAGGATGAGTCTGGCTGAGGCGTTTTGGATGCGTTGGAGTTTTTTCTGTAGTTTGGCTGTGGTTCCGGCGTAAAGGGTGTTTCCGTAGTCTTGTCGGCTTGTGACCAGTGCATGGGTGACCGTCTTTCTTGTTTCGGTGGGGATCCAACGGAAGATTTTGTTGAGCATACGTAGGATGTTGAAGCATGATGATGAGACGGCGTTGACTTGTCTGGTCATCGAGAGGGAGGAGTCCAGGATGAAGCCCAGGTTACGTGCGTGGTCCGTTGGTATGGGTGCGGTTCCTAGGGCCGGTGGCCACCATGAGTCGTCCTAGGTGGAGGGGGATGATCCTAAGATGAGGACTTCCGTTTTGTCTGAGTTCAGTTTTAAACGGCTGTTCTTCATCCACTCAGCTACTTCTTTCATCCCTTCGTGTAGGTTGGTTTTGGCGGTGTTTGGGTCTTTGGTGAGGGATAGGAGAAGCTGAGTGTCGTCTGCGTAGGAGATAATGTTGAGGTTGTGTTGGCGCGCAATGGATGCGAGGGGACTCATGTATACGTTGAAGAGGGTGGGACTGAGTGAAGATCCTTGGGGTACGCCGCAGATGACTTCGGTGGCCTCTGATCTAAAAGGGGGGAGGCGGAATCTCTGGGTTCTTCCGGCGAGGAACAAGATTATCCAGTCCAATGCTTTTCCTTGTATTCCGACGTTGCTGAGGCGTTGTATAAGAGTTTTATGACAGACTGTGTCGAAGGCTGCGGAGAGGTCGAGTAGGATGAGGGCAGCAGTTTCTCCGTTGTCCAGTAGAGTTCGAATGTCGTCTGTTGCTGCAATGAGGGCGGTCTCGGTGCTGTGTTTGGCTCGGAAGCCGGACTGTGAAGGGTCGAGGGATTTGTTGGATTCGAGGAAGGCGGCAAGTTGACTGTTGACGGCTTTCTCAATGACTTTGGCAGGGAATGGGAGGAGCGAAATGGGGCGGTAGTTCTTATGTTCAGTGGGGTCTGCTGTAGGTTTCTTCAAGAGGGCGCTGAGTTCGGCGTGTTTCCAGCTTTCCGGGAAGGTGGCGGAGTTGAGGGAGCAGTTGACGGCGTCTCGGAGATGGGGTGCGATAATGGAGTCTGCTTTGTTGAAAATGTGGTGGGGACATGGGTCGGTTGGCGATCCTGAGTGAATGGTGTTCATCAGGCGGATGGTGTCTTCAGTGGTGATTGGGTTCCAGGCGTAAAGGTTGTTGGAGGGGGGTTTTAGTTCAGAGGTAGGTGGGGTGGGCTGGTCTCCAAAGCTGTTATGTATGTCAGCAATTTTGTTGTGGAAGAACGAGGCTAGAGAGTCGCAGAGGTCTTGGGATGGAGTGATGTCGTTGGTGCCGGCGGTGGGGTTGGTAAACTCTTTGACGATGTTGAATAGTTCTTTGCTGTTGTGGGCGTTGTTGTCGAGTCGATCCTTGAATGCTGATTTCTTGGTGGATCGGATCAGTTGGTGGTGTTTGCGGGTGGCGTTCTTGAAGGTGGTCAGGTTGTCAGTGGTTGGGTTTTTTCGCCAGGCTTTCTCGAGGGTGCGACAGATCTTCTGGGATTTCTTAAGGTCATCATTAAACCAGGGGGCTTTTTGGCTGCCTTGTTTGATTTGATGGTTTTTCAGGGGTGCTAATTCATCAGCGCTGTGGGTGATCCATTGTGTGAGGTTGGTGGCTGCTTGGTTTGGGTCCGATGATTTTGCAGGAGGGTTTTGGTGAAGCGATGTGAAGAGCTGGTCGGTGGTCATTTTATTCCAGTTTCTCCGGGGAATTGGTTGTGGGTGGTTGTGGGTCGTAGTCTTTTTGTAGTTGAAGTGAACGCAGCTGTGGTCCGTCCAATGGAGAGCTGTGGTGTGATTAAAGGAGATGTGCTTGCTGGAGGTGAAGATTGGGTCGAGCGTGTGCCCGGCAAAGTGGGTGGGGGTGTCAACAAGTTGTTTGAGTCCGAGATTGGCGAGGTGGTCCAAAAGGGTGGTGGTGTTGTTGTTGTTGTTCTTTTCCAGGTGGAAGTTGAGGTCTCCCAGTAGGATGTAGTCCTCGGAGGGGAGGGCGTGAGGGCTGATGAAGTCAGTGATGTCTTCGCTGAATTGTGTGCGGGCTCCGGGTGGTCTATAGATGAGGGTGCCTCTGAGTGTGGTCTTAGGGTCGGGTGTGAATCTGGAAGTGAAGGTGTTCGGCGGTTGTGAGGTTGTCATCGGAACTGGTCGTGATGCGGATGGTGTTCTTATGAACGATGGCGATTCCTCCTCCTGTTTGGTTGATGCGGTCCTTTCGGATGATCTTGTAGCCGTCCGGGATGGCTATGGCGATGTCGGGCGCTGATGAGGCGTTCATCCAGGTTTCTGTAAGAAAGGCGACGTCCGTTGATGTGGTGTCGAGTAGGTTCCAAAGTTCAATGGCGTGTCTGTGGATCGAGCGGGTGTTGAGTAGGATGCACTTCAGGTGGTTAGTGTCGGAGCTCTGTTTGGAGTCTGTGGATTTGGTGTGGGTCCTGATGCAGTCGAACTTGCAGGAGTGGCAGGTGAAGGGTCCATGGGTGTGTCCTGGGGCGGCTTGGTAGCAGTCTGGGAGACGGCTGGAGTTGAGTGCTGAGAGGGTAGCGGAGTCGTACGTTATGCGGGTGGAGAGGAGTTTGCGGGGGACAGGGGGTCTGGCGCAGACGGGCGTAGACGGGCTTACCTTTGGCGCACCTTTGGTGCGACCGCTGCACGTGAACGCTGCGCGCAAAAGCATTTGTCATAAGTGGATAGTAGTGAAGGGTGGGGCGAGGGAGGAGCAGCTGGGAGGCGGGAGCGGGGTGGAGGGAAGGGCTGGGAGGCAAACAAACAACAAAATGGCAGCAGAAACAAAAGCAAAACAAGGCGAAGCAAACACTCAGGCAATGAGATATAGCGCTACGATACCAATGTGGCACAATTGACAATGCTGGCAATGTAACAGTCCAGCGCTGCGCTACGATACCAATCTGGCACAATTTAAAAGCAGGCTATGTAGCAGTCCAGCGCTACGATATCAGGGAGCGTGGGGAGCGACCGCCTCTGCAGGAGTCAGGATGGTCATAGCGCTAGGGTAGGCAGGACAATTCCTTTGCTATCTGTGGGAGGGAGGAGCAGCGGGGAGGCAAGAGCGGGGTGGAGGGACGGGCTGGGAGGCAAACAAACAACAAAATGGCAGCAGAAACAAAAGCGAAACAAGGCGAAGCAAACACTCAGGCAATGAGTTATAGCGTTACGATACCAATGTAGCACAATTGACAATGCAGGCAATGTAACAGTCCAGCGCTGCGCTACGATACCAATCTGGCACAATTTAAAAGCAGGCTATGTAGCAGTCCAGCGCTACGATATCAGGGAGCGTGAGGAGCGACCGCCTCTGCAGGAGTCAGGAAGGTTAGTTTAGGGATAGAGTAGTTGGTGCGATACTTGAATATTCACTGGGCTGAGAGGACTGAGTTTTTGAGGAGAAGGTATTCTGCCCTGCTACGTGGGATCCGGATATGAGCTGGACGAACAGCTCCAACACCAGTGCTCAAAAGTGGCAACGATAAATGGACAATACATTGCTTGGTTTCCTTTTATTTTTTTTTATTTTTTCCTTTCTATTCCAGCTTGGCTCCAAGTCTAAGACTTTTCTGTTTTGTTTGTGTAAGCATAGAAGATACATGTATTCTTTTGGGTGCCCCATTCAAGAAGAGGAGCAGCCCTTTGCGGCTCCGCATCCTGAGCAAAATGGGCCTGTTTGGTCCATCTGGTCTGTAAGAAGTAAGGTTGTGTTTGTGCTTATTATCCTGATCTTACTGATATTGGTACTTGGGGTGACATATACCTTGAAGAGAAATACCCTGCATGTGTTTTGATGGTCACTACGCCTGTCCCCATGAGTACATCTTTGTCACCTTGGCTCCTCACAAGGAGGAGCATAGAAAGTCTTATAAAGATAGTGTCTTTTATTCAAACATTGCATCAGGCACATGCTGCTTATAACACAACAACGTGTTGGGTATGTGGTCTATTGCCTTCTATAACACATAAAAGTGAGAATTAACTGTCCATGCCCTTGTCATATGTTAATAGCTGTGAGGCGCGCTTTGCTTTATTGAGCATGATCCCAAATTTTCCCCAGGTTGACACATAGGAACAAAAAAGTACTAGTTCTTGTACCTCGACACAGAATGTGCATTTTCAGCATAGAGTTTCGCCTGATGCCCCCACAGGGCGAGAGCCCTTCGGCAGGTTCTTTTTAAGCTTTTGCATGCAGGCATACAAGGGAGTGAAAGGAGGGAATTTATCTCAGGTAGAGAGGGATAATATCCTACAGTTTAATTCGTCAGATACTACCAGTCTTTCCAGGCCCGCAAAGTTCACGAGGACAAACCAATACCCCTGTCAGTGGTGGTTGCTATGGCCCCTTTCTGTGTCCAGGGGACAGGAGACATGGAGGTGGGGAGAACAGGTGTAATACTACTTATGATTTGAGGGTTACAAAAAGTCCACCCCTGATCCCACAACGTAATGTTTATTTTGTTTGTCGGCACCATGGTTATGTTTAGCTTCCTGAAGGGTGGTCGGGGAGGTGTTACCTTTCCTACCTTCTCCCACCGGTATATATAGCTCCCCACAATTACCATAAGGATCATCATTTGCCACTAAGAGAATGACATGATCCCCGGACTAAGAGAATGATTAACACTAATGACATTCATCAGACAGACATCACGTTACAGCAGTTCATGGATGCTATGAAAGGTATCATACCTATTTGGGGCACCATTGCAAACAGTCTCAACATTAGACGGCTTAAAAGGGTGGTAGAAGGAGTCAATAATAGGACTGCAGGGGGGAGGAGCCAAGCTCGCGACCGTGATGGCCGCACTGTAGCTCGGCTCCGTCAACCTTCCTGCCTGAAACGCATATCCTGTACCTCATCCTGCTCCGAGGAGACACAATTGGCTAAATATGGGAAGGTGAAACATTGCTAGCACTTACCGTCCGTCCCGGGGGCTCCTGGGTGCCGCGGATCTGGAGTTGTGCCCTTGCTTGTTCCGGAGCCTCCGTGGCGTGCAGGCCGGGGACTCGCCTGCGACGGTCGGCAGGAGTGGGGTGTTGACGCCGGCCCCCGGTGGAGGAGAGGGGCCGGCTGAAGAGGCCGTTGTGCGGTTGTTCCGGTGGCGACTGACCGGGCCCGGTCTGGTGGCCCGGGGGCTTTGTGGTGGGGCGCGGCCCGCCTCGGACGGGGGTAGACCGTACAGGAGGCTTGTCCCCCCCTTTGTTGCCTTGTCCGGCCATCTTGAAGCCCTTCGCCCGGATTCGGCGGGCGGCGCCTGTGAGACGGTGGCGCCGGCAACCCCTGTTTTTTGGTGGCCCATCTTTCTGCACCAAGATTGCCATTGCTGGGGCTCGAGGAGACTCCGGTGGGCCTTGTTCGAGGGCCCGGTCCAGAGGTTAGGGAGCGGAGAGTCCTTCCTGCACTGACAAGATGGCCGCCGACGCCCCGGGTCCCGGACCTGCTTGGGGCGGCGAACCCAGTCTGTCGAACCACACGATGGCTGAGGCCTGTGGGCGTGAGCCCATGATCGGTGATGTCTTTGCCGCCCTATGTTCTTTACGCGCGGCCATGGCCTTCGACGCTGTTACGCAAGATAGCGGTCCTGCCGCCGTGCCTGTTGACTCGTCCCCCATGCACGCGGCTCGACTGATGGTGTGTGCTGCTTTGCCCCCCTCGGCTACTGCGAAGAGTGATACCGCCGTGCACCCACGAGACTGTATGTCAGCGGCCCCGGATCTCCAGAAAGCTTCGACTGTGGCGAACAGGAGCGAGGGCCCCACGCCGGGGCCCGTCCATGCCAGTCTGGCTGGGGAGCTCAGCGGATGTTTGATTCGAACTGCTTTGGTGCGGTCCCGCGGCTGCCTTGCAAGGGTCACTTCGTTTTTTTGGACGGCGGGGCCGCACCCAGTCTGTTTGCTGCTCCTCATGTTGCTACTTGACAGTCTGGTCCGCCGCAGCCCCTGCTTGCTTTGCTGTTTGAGACTGGAGTCCTCTGGACTGCACCCTTGGCCTGCCTTGCTTCGATCCTGTGGGCATTCTATGCCGAACTGCTTGCTACCTACCACTTTGTTACGTACGGAAGCTATGATCAGGAACGGACAGGGGTGACACAGAATTGCTTTGGCGGACTACTGGTTAATGTACGTAGATGAGGACTATCCGCAGCTGTGACAATATGGCCGACTCCTTTTCCCGTTCCTGATATCTGAGGTTGTGTCTTTCTTGCTTTGATGTGGGTTTCAGTTGTGTTAAGGCGGGGGGTAGGAGCTGAATGTTTGATTGCAGATCTCCTCTCCCACTGGATCCCTTTCCCCTTTCCCTTTTCCTTTTCTTTTGGCCTGTTGTGTTCTTTTTCTTACTTTCTGATTCTTCTATATTTCGGGTTCTATTTAGGGCGACAGGCACGCTGCTGGGGGGGTAGGCCGTAGCCTTCTGCAGGGGTGCCGGGTGGTGTGGGAGGGACAGGGTCTTTCTGCTGTTTGTTTTTCTCTTTAGTTCTATGGCTCTTTTGTATCCCTTTATCGGGACGCTGTGTCTGCGCGCGTCTTCCATGGAGTGTTGGCTGGTAGTGAAGGGGTCGCTTTCCCGCTTCCGCGATATTGACTGCACATATGGCATGTCCAACATGATTTGCCCCGATAGCGGGTCCTTCAGTTCTGCGTGCTTTATTTGCCGTGGGGCGAGTGCAGTGGCGCCGCGTTCTTTCTTTCCCTCTTTCTACATTCTCTTCTCTACCCCTCCCCTCTTTTTCTCTTTATTTGGGTTAGTATAGTGGATGACTACTACGTTGCTGCTCTGATTCTTCTGATCTGTGCCAGCACGCATTCAGGTGGTGACGGGTTGTGGCGGGCCGTGTTGGGAACTGATCTGAAACGGGGAGACTACAAGTTGATTCCTGTCAATTGCTGCTATTACTTCCATTAATCAATGCCCCTTTGTATTGATGCTTTACATATAGCCCGCCATGGGAATTCAGATTTTGATGGTTGCAACTGATCCTGCTATATTTCCCCTCATATTATAAAATTAACCTTACTTAATCCTGCTTCTAGCGGTTACATTTGGCTTATTAATGTTTGATTGCTTGCCTGTATACCACTGGGTGACTGCTGGGGAACTTCAATGTTGACTCATGTGCGTTCATAATGCGTCGTGGCCGGCCTGATTGGTTGTAGGCCCGTATTTGTATGCCTCTATTCGCACAATAAAGGTTTTCAAAAATTAAAAAAAAAATAATAATAATAGGACTGCAGGAATATTGACTAACATCACTGTAGAGGTTCAGGCTATGAGACTTGTTGCTCTTCAGAACCGTATGGTTTTAGACGTTATCTTGACCTATCGGGGTGGTGCCTGTCGTGTCATAGGTAGTAGCTGCTGCGTATACATCCCAGATCACGCCCCCACTGTATACACTGTCATACAAAAGCTGCATAAGATAGCATCAGAAATACACCAAGATAATGGTTCCTGGTCATTCACAGGATGGTTCCGGGGTTTATTTGCCCCTTGGGGGTGGAAGATCCTTTCTTTCCTCATTGCTATAGTTGATGAAATGCTGACATGTTGCCTGTGTATCCACTGTTTTCCTGTTTGCTATACCTACTGTGCATCAATGTTCAAACGACGTCCCAATCCCCCGCGGCGAGATTCTAATGCAAGAGTAATGATGTTGCAAGGTAGCCAGGGTTCATTAAATGTGGATGAAGGGATTTTTGATTATTAACTGAAACATGCCTTTCTTCGTGTCTCTCCGCTCAGCTTTCCAATTGTTAAGACCCTGACGTGATGGTGCCAATAAAGCTTCTTAGCATGCATGCTAAAAGGAGGGTCTGTTGGATTTGAAATGTTATCTCTGTAATGTGTGTGATTACAATGCTCTATTTGCTATGTTTGAACCCCTGTTCTCGTGAAGTTAACATGCATGGCACCATCTTTATTGACGCCATGTTGTTTCATAACCAAGATCGAGTGTCTGTCTCTGTCATGCTTGCCCTTGCAAGAAGGCCAGCCCGCCCCTCTGGCTTGTACTTCTCAAGGTTGGAGCTTAACTGTACTAATGAATGTACTGTTCATTGTTGCATACTTTTACCATTAGATGTACTTGTTCTTACAGCTTTACATTATAGAGAGCTGCTGCATGGTCTTGAGTTTGAGATAACATGTTTTTCACACAGTGGCACAGCTCATCTTATGTGCTTTCCATAGTTCACCAAGGCTTGAGCTGGGAAATTCCAGTTTAGGCGGGTCTCTAGAGGTGTTGGAATTGTATAACTGATGTGACCATGTGGAGGGAGATCAGACCCCTCGGGCAGTCCTCTTAGGATACTCGTCAGATTGGGCTCCCCTGCAGCATATTTGCAATAAACTAACTGGTTCGTATTCTCTACTGTCTGACCGACTTCATTATTTGGGAAGGCATATAGGTGGTCGTGAGTGACCCGGATGACCCGATTCTGGTCACTTCCTAAAGTTTTATGCTAGAAAACAAAATAACATGGTGTAGCACACCCCGAGTGGCCATCTATAAATAAAGTTAACATCCTATAGCCTTTCTGTCTCACATGGGTACCCAGCAGAATTGTCACAGAATTATGTAACTTTGAAGTCAGAGAAAGAAAAGTAAACATAAAGCTCCTTGGAAGACAGAGCTTGACATTTGACCTCTGTCTTTTAATGCACAGCAAATGTGACAAAATAAGAACAAGATTTAAAGGCCCGCTTACAGAAATTTAGTACTGATAGAAGAATACAATAAGTAGTATTTAGGCAAGGGAAGGGACTAACTCAAGCTGGACAGCCTAAAACACATAAAGGCAGCAAAAAGAAAGAAGCACATGTGAGTTACAAAGCCAATGCTAAGCAATGGGCAGAATGCATTCCCAGGGCAGCTTTCTGAATGTCCCCAAAATGTCATTAGCAAACCAGACAACTGTTCTGTCTGATAGACTTCGACCTAAAAATGCATCTGTCCTTTTGTGTACATGCCTGCCTGCCAAGCATTAATCCTCGAAAACTCAGGCAGTTGGTGGCTTTTATCAGGCGTTCCATGTCATTTATCTCTCCTAATTTCACCTCACTTGATCTCCTCTAATCATGCCTCTTAACACCTCTCGCTCTCACTCACTCTCTCTCCACTTCTCTATGTATCATCAATTTCTCTGTATCTCTTCTCTGACTGGATCACCTTTGTGTACCTCATCTCACTATCAATATACCCAAAATACGACACTAGACTTTATTTCTATCTCTCTCTCATGGCCTTTCTCCTCTCTATCACTTTCTGTGTCTATATCTTTGCCTATCGATCCCCTCTCAGCCTCAAATCTCTCTACCATGTCTCTTATTCGCTACCTCACTGCACTTGTTCCATGTGACCTCCCTGTATCTCTGTCCAACAACTTACTGTCTCTGTCATGGCATGTGGGTGTCATGTCCTCTTCCTTAGTTTGACCCTCCCCTGGAGCACAAACCACATACTTGTGTCTATCCACTGCTCCCATTTTTGGAGCTACTTTTCTTTTTCTTTGTGTTCAAGCTATCTATATGAGTGCTTGTGTTTTCACTCTATCTCCCATATTCCTGTCCAAGTAGCTTCTATTCCCTCTCACCCGTCCTTCTTCCATGTTGCTTCTTTTTCTTCCCACACCCTACCCTGTACTCTATGCCAGTCTACTCTATGCCACTGAACTCCAAGCCACTGCACTCTACTCTGCACCCCTCCACTCTATACCACTCTACTCTATGCCACTGCATTCTGAAGCACTGCACTCTACTGTGCCCCACTCTACTCTATGCCAATCTACTTACGCCACTGCACTGTGCACCACTGCACTCTACTCTGCACCACTCTACTCCACTGCTACACTATATGCCACTACAATTTACTCTGCACCGCTCTACTCCACTTCACTCTATGCAGCTGCACTCCACGCTAGCCTGCACCACTCTACTATATGCCACTGCAATCTACGCCACTACACTCTATGCCACTACCCTCTAGGCCAATGTGCTTTACACCACTCTACACTACTCTGAAGCACTGCACTGTATGTGACTGAAATCTATGACATTCTACTCTGCACCACTGCACTCTACACCACTGCACTCTACAGCACTCTACTCTAATCTGCATCTCTCTACTCCGTGCCACTGAACCGTACGTCACTTCACTCTACTCTGCACCTCTCTATGCCACTGTACTCTATTCCGCACCACTCTACTCTAGGCCACTGCACTCTATGACATCTGCTCTGAGACACTGCATTCTATGTCACTCTACTCTGCACCATGCTACTCTGTGCCACTGCACTCTACAGTACTGCACTGTACGATACTGCACTTGATTCCAATGCACTCAATGCCACTGCGCTCTACTCTGCACCACTCCATACCACTGCACTCTAAGCCAATTTACTCTACTCTGCACCACGCTACTGTACACCACTGCACTGTATGCCACTGTAATCTACTCTGCAACACTCTATCCCACTGCACTCCACACTACTGCACGGTACTCTGCACCAATAATAATAATAAAGGGTTTTGTAGAGCGCTCAGTAACGCCATCACGGCGTGTCCCCGCGCTAATGGAGAAGTGGCAGACAAAAAACCTCATTAGGAAACCCCCTCACCAGAGCCTCACAGTGAGTACAAGTGGGTCTTCAGCAGAGACCGAAATATTGCCTCTCTGCTCTCCAACCTTAGAGCAAGCGGGAGTTTGTTTGACCTGCAGGCGGCCCATACTCCTCTCGGTGGTACCAAGGAACAAAACCTTCCCATAGTCCAACCGAGAGGCGACCAAAGCCAGCGTCATCGTCCTTCTGGCAGTCAAGGGTAGCAGATCCAGAGTCTTATTTAGAACCTTCACGACCCCAAAGCACTTCCCCACAAGGCGTCTAATATGACCCTCATAGGACAGTGTGGGATTAACCCACACTCCTAGGTTTTTTGCTTCCTCACATGGTACAGGAGTGGCGCCCAGACAGGATGGCCACCAATCGGCTGACCAGCTACTGCTCTTACCACCCACCACCAAAACCTCGGTTTTGGAGCCATTGAGCTTTAAACAATGGGCATCCATCCAGTCAGCCAAGGCCTGCATGCAGGCCTTGAAATTGGAGGATGCTCCTGTGGGGTTTTGAGACAGCGAGATAAGCAGTTGAGTGTCGTCGGCGTAAGACACCAACTCCACCCCAAATGCTTGGACAACCTTGGCCAGGGAGGCCATGTAAAGATTGAAAAGTGTAGGGCTCAAAGCTGAGCCCTGTGGCACTCCCTGGTCTAGTGGCACCTCGGAGGAACGGCAGGACCCCTGTTGAACTTGAAAGCAGCGCCCCGTCAGGAACGACTGCAGCCAGTTCAGGGCGGCTCCTACGACCCCAGCTTCGTTTAGACACTGTAGCAAGATGGAATGGGCTACAGTGTCAAACGCTGCGCTGAGGTCGAGCATTATCAAGGCCATAGTATGCCCCGCATCTGCTCCAGGTCTAAGGGTCTCAGTTGCACGCAGAAGGGCCATCTCCGTCGAGAAGCCCGCTCGAAAGCCTGATTGGGAGGGGTGAAGAATATTGGCTCTCTCAAGGTGTTCAACTAATTGAGAGTTCACCACCTTTTCTGTGACTTTGGCCAGATAGGGAAGCAGCGAGATGGGCCTAAGGTTCTCCAACACGTCAAAACCGACGTTGAGCTTTTTCCTAATAGGCAACACAACCGCCTTCTTCCAGTCCTCCGGGATCTGTTGAGTGGAGAAAGACATCTGCAGTACATGCCTGATGTAAGGTTCCAGCACTGACAGACCACCCGACACCACTCTAGGAGGCGCAGGATCAATGGGAGATCCGGACCTGACGCTGCGGCAGATCCTGTTTAAGCTCTCAGTAGGGGGAACCGTAAACAGTTGTAGTGTAGTGCACGGATCCATAGGTGTCCTTGCAGCCCTGAATTCTGTGCCACTCACGGGTTGTTTAGAAAAAGAGGCATAAATGTTCTTAACCTTCCCCGAAAAGAAGTCAGCTACCCTGTTGCATTCTGCAACCGAGTCTACTTTCGGGGCATTAGAACTGGATACCAGGGATATTTCCTTAAAAATTTTGAAGAGCTCTCTCGATGAGCTCTCAGCTTCCTCTATGCGTGCCTGATAGTGTTTGGCTTTCGCCCTGCGCAATGCGCATTGATATCTTTTATGCGCTAAGCTGTAGCTACTCTTGCCCTGTGCGCATGGATTCCTCCTCCAGCTCCGTTCAAGTTTTTTGCATTCCGATTTAATTTGCTGTAGCTCCTGGGTAAACCAAGGGGCAGTGCGCTGTCTACCCCCTTTCAACTTATAGCTGCTCCGAGGAGCAAGCGAGTCCAAGGCAGTTAAAATTAGTTCATTAAATTCGGTATTTGCAGTGTCACTATGCCTGGCCATAGGTGGACCCACCCTTTGTATGAGCAGATTAAAAGCCTCTTGGGAGAACTGCTTCCATTTTCGCTGGGGAAAATTATTATTATTATTATATTATTATTACCACTGTACTCTAAGCCACTGCACTCTACGTCACTCTACTGTGCAGGACTCTATACTTCTGTACTCTGTGCTACTGCACTCTATGGCTTTGCACTCTACTCTACGCCACTGCATTCTATGCCACTCTACTCTACTTTGCATCACTCCTCTTTATGCCACTACACTCTAAGTCACTGCACTCTACACCATTGCACTGTACACCACTCTACTCTATGCAACTGCACTCTACACTACTCTGCACAACTCTACTCCAATGCACTATACCCCAGTGCACTATAAACCACTCTACCCTGCTCCTCTGCAACACTCTATGCCACTGCAATCTATGACACTGCACTCAACTCTCAAACACTACTCTGTGCCACTGCATTCTATGCCACTGCACTCTATGCCAGTGCACTCCACTGTACTCTATGCCACTCGACTCTACTCTATGCCATGCCACTCCATTCTATGACACTCTACTGCACTCCTCTCTACACTATGCCACTCCTGCCTACACAGTACCACTTTACACCACTCTACCCCACTCCACTCTACAACACTCTTCTCTATGCCATGCCACTCCTGCCTACACAGTACCACTCTACACTACTCTACCCCACACCACACCACTCTACTGTACACCACTCTCCTCTACCCCACTTCACTCTATTTTACTTCACTTCACGCCACTCTAAGCCACTCCAACCCACTCTACTCCACTCTGTGCCACTCTACTCGATTCCACTGTATGCCACTGTGCACCACTCTACACCACTCCATGCATCTCTAGTTTACTCCACTCTATACCAGTTTACTCTACCCCACTGCACTCTACACCACTCTTCTCTCCCCGGTAGCACTCTACTCTACGCCAGTCCACTCTACTCTACTCTAGGGCACTCTCATTTTTTACTCTATGCCACTCCACTGTACATCACTCTACTTTATGCCACTCCATTCTACACCATTTCACTCTACTCTACGCCACTCCAAGCCACTCTACGCCACTACAAGCCACTTTACGATACTCCACACACTCTACACCATGCCACTCCACTCCACCCTACTGCACTCCACCCCACACTGCTGTACAACATAGCTAAAAGACAATGGCAAAGCCAATAGCTCTCGCGTAGGTGAAACCTATTTGGTTTGCAAATGCTTGTTCTATATCTCTTCTCATTTTGCTCTATCTCTAACTTCATCTCTTCTTTTCCTCAACTCTGCAACTCTCACTGCATTTTCCTCTCTCTAATTCACCCTTTTCTACATTACCTATCCCTCTACCACACTGTTTCAAATGCTGTACTCCTCTACCTCTTTCTAGACTTCCATCTTCTTATCTTTATCTCTCTACCTCTCTTTTGAAATCTAAAACCATACCCATTTGCTGCCTCTTTTTCTCTACCGAGACCTGCTTCTTTGTACCTCTCATTAACTTTCCTTCGGGCTACCTCACCTTTCTTTATTTACTTTGTTTCTCTTCCTACCTCATATATCTTTCTATGTCATCTCTACCTCTACCCCCTTCTCCCTCTCCTTTACTTCTCTTGCTATACTGTTCTCTTTATGTCTTTGTACATCTCTTATATTCGGTCCTTCCCATTTTCTTTACTAAGAAGGGCCGTATGCAACTGTTGAGGCTAGAAGTGCACACATATAAAGAGGAAAAGAGGGATAAGACAAGAGAAGGGAAATTAGGGAAAGTTATTAGATGTTTACCAATGGAATGATGAAAATTCTCAGAGTAGTGCATTAATTTGAATGGTTGCAGCAGGAACACCATTAGCGAAGGAGGATATATTTGTGATTACAAATATTCAGCAAGTAAAGCTACAATTTCAAGTGCTATGTGAATTTGTCTTACTTTAATATTATGCACGAGTCCACTAACAAGTCAACCGTAGCTTGTTTTACATATAATGTGAGTAATACGCAGGTTAGACACTGAATTCTAGCTAAAATGTTGTTGCAAGTAAAATTATCTAGAGCCAAACTCAAAAGGAAATGGTTGTATCAATGCTTGTTCAAGCTTTCTTTTGTATTATTTGGTCCGGTGGGCAAGAAGCAGATTGAGTGTTTGAATGTTTTTCTGCTACTCCATTTCTGAATCTTTAACGTGTATAAATCAATATTGTTTGGCATCATGAGGTCTTGAATTAGCTGAAATCGGGTTATTAATTCAAAGTTGCTCCAACCAGGAGGGCCCAAAATAGATCGTGCCCAGGGCCCCACAAATCCTTAAGATGTCCCTGCTGCAACCTTCTTGGACATGATCTGAATGGTGGTCTCAATATCCCTTGAGCCCCCACTGTTTGTGCAAATTCACTTTCTGTGACATCATCAACTTAGATACATTTACCAAGGACCAACAATATTTGGATGACATCGCTGTTTCTAATGGGAAACATCCATTACCACGCAGTAATTACATCGCACTGCTTTTACAACACAACTGTTACAACGCAACTGCCTTTACATCGCATGCCATTACAACGCATGCCATTACAACGCATGTTACTACAACGCATGCCATTACAACGCATGCCATTACAACGTATTATAAGGTAAGTAATGGAGAGTTTTTAGTTTTAGAGTGGGTATGGGTTTTGGGGTGGATGGAAATAGTCATTTTTACCCCTACACTATTTGACACTTTCCCTACTGTTGCACTCACTGGAGTGGAAATAGTAATTTGCAGCCCTACACTAGCCAACACTTACCCTACTGTTGCACTCACTGGAGTGGGAATAGTAATTTGTACCCCTACCCTATCCAACACTTACCCTACTGTTGCCCTAAAAATATTATGAGTTGTAATGTATGCATTGTAATGGTATGAGTTGTAATGGAATGCATTGTAATGGTAGTTTTTAAAAATATGTTGTAATGGCATGCGTTTTAAAATCATGCAATGTAATGGTAGTTGCGATGTAAAAAACGCATTTTAAAAGCATGCGTTGAAATTGTAGGTCACAGGAAGTGACATACCCCAAGGTGATGTAATTTCTTGTGAGCTGATGCATCCTAGCTGGCCATGAAGTTTGAATGTTTTAGATGATATCCTAATTATTTCTACATACATTGACAGATTAAAGACTCTAAAATATCTCTCATGTCCACCCCAGCCCAGATCTTCAGTGGCTGCCATCTTGACCACCTGGGCCAAGCGCCCATCAATAAGAGCAAAACAAGAAACCCCTGATGATGGATCTAGAGTGGCAAACTGTTCTATTTCTGTGTGTTTGTCTTGCTTATGAGTAGGCTGTCCCGCTGCCCAGAACGAGGGGCTTTGGGATGCAAGTATCCAGCTTTTTGCCACATAGCCACGACCAGTGCAGGTAAGACCGGTGGGCGTTGGGGCCAGATGGGAGGGGGATTTTGACAGACGATGACAAGGGGAAATTCTTTATTTCATTTTCCCTCGTCATCGTCCGTCAAAATCCCCCCTCCCATGGCCCTTACCACCGCTCTTACCTGCAAGGGCCGCAGCTGTTGCCACACAAGCCAAGTAAGAGAGGAGGACTGGAGCTGCCAGGCAGGACACTTAGAGCGGCCTGGCAGGGTTCCCAACTCTAACCCTTTCAGCTGTAATGGAGGTTCTGTCGTAGGTTGGGAAGGAGGAGCTGAAGCACATGAAAGGTCCTGCGCAATGCAGCCTCAGGAGCACAATCAGCTGTAGATATGACTACAGACGGTGGCCACCCGCCATCAAACAGCCATGAATATGTGACTGAAAACCATGCTGATTTCATGTACTTGTAATATGCCTTCAGTGTATATTTCTTCCATTAAGTATGTTCCATAGTGCCCAAAAGACTAGTTGACAAAGGCACCACTAGAGGGAGTGATCTGCTCATTATCAAACAGTTTGTTAAAGAAGGGGACTTGAGACAGCAACACACTACTACTTGCTCCAAAGATAATACATTTACCACCATAATGCACTCTGGTGAACATACCATGAGAATGGGCACTGTCCTATTACCCCATGTAATATCCAGTCCAGCTTCTCTTTTAACCACACATTATTAGAAACTTTTAGATTGATTCTAAATACTATCAATCTTACCAAACAAGCATTTACAATGCAATGGCCTCGGCATTATTACAGGTAGAGCTATTGGCATTGCTCATGACATCATTTTTTTTTTTAAATCATAAATAAATGGCATTGTCATTTACATTGCTAATAGCTTAATCGTTTGCATATGCGAGACCTATTGCATTAGCACCCACACACAGGGGGCAGGAGAGCAAGCACAACGAACGAGGGGGCAGGGTAGCAAGCACTGCGATGGGTTAGGGGAGCAGACACAGCGAGGGAGCAGAGGCAGGAGAGCAAGCCGAAGCAACGAGGGGCAGGAGAGCAAGCACAAGCAACCAGGCGGCAGGGGCAGGAGAGCAAGCACAAGCAACCAGGGGGCAGGGGCAGGAGAGCAAGCACAAGCAACCAGGGGGCAGGGGCAGGAGAGTAAGCACAAGCAACCAGGGGGCAGTGGCAGGAGACCAAAGCACAAGCAACCAGGGGGCAGGGGCAGGAAAGCAAGCACAAGCAACCAGGGGGCAGGAGAGCAAGCACAGTCAGGGGGCAGAAGATCAAGCACAACCAGGGGGCAGGAGAGCAAGCACAGCCGGGTGTTTGGGGGTCCGGGGCTCTTCCGGCACATCTCCTGAGATGGAGAGACCCCAACAAATGCGACCATGCCACAGTTGGTGAGATGGCGGGGCAGGTATACGCTGAGAGGGTTCAGTTTTCATCACTGAGAATGAATCCAAAACTCACCCAGCTCTATAACCTAAACCATGTGTAAAGCACATACCAGTTGTTTAATTGGCAATTTAAGTATGCATCATTAATCGACTAATTTCCTAAATCGGAAAAGGGTGATACACTGTGCCAGCCAGGCCATGTTTTTCACGTTACACGCAGTTCTAGGCAGCAAGGACCCAACCCACTGAGCTATCTTTGCCCCAGTGCAGGCAGCTGAGATCCATTGTAACTTAGAGCGCTCGAAGGCTGAAGGGGTCTTTGTCAAGTCCATTGAGTTATACCCTTGCCTTTCTCCCAACCTGTTTTAATTTTACCATGTAACCATTAACCTGCTATCCCCGGGGAACTGACAGCAAGATAAACCGCGCATGCGCAAAATCGGTCTGCGGGTCGCTCATTTAATAGCCAATTAAGAGAGCTGGGATTTCTCCATTCTAATACTCCGTGTCACGCTCAACCATCTTTCCTAAACTTTTGACCCGATTTACAGTCTTTTTTGGCACACAAGTGGAACACACGTGCAATGAAAGCTTTTTTGCAAGCATTAATTCCACCTCGTTGCTCACGGAATGAGCACTGGTGGAATAGTATGTATTTAAGGTGCGGTAACTTGTATGGCTGCTATTGTACAATCTGTATTCGCCCATGTCCCCTTTGCCATGTTTTCCATCCTCAATGTCTGTCTGATGCCTCTGTACTTGCTGTGAAGCGCTCTGATACCCTCGGGTCCAGATAGCGCTATACAAAACTTGAATAAATAAAAAAAAATAAAAAATGCAGTGCTCGCATGTTTAGCGTTAAAAGTAGGCTGTTTGGTGGGGCACCCTGCATAAGTAAATGAAAAACCCTGCTCGTGCCAGATACGTTTCCGAAGCAGGGTGAACATGCTTACACTTTGTAGTTTCTGGATATTTACTTGCCTCGTGCATAAAGTCCCCAACCCTGGAAACACACAGATTTGCTCCTGTACTTTTCCATTAATCACCCCCATATTATGGATGTCCCTCGGGCTGGGGGATGCCACGCAGGGTTGGCATAGCGCACTCTGGGCGTTTTCATCCTGTGCCCGCCAACCCCCTCACATGCCAGGCCTCCCCTGCGGGGGTGAGCCAGCTGCACGGGTCCTGGGGAGTGGGTAAACATATGCTCCATTTGGGAAGGTGAGGTCCCGGCCCGGGGTAGCTGGCTCTGCAAAGGGGGCTGGACTCTGATTACATGCAAATATGTTCACATTTATTTCTCGCAGACAGGAACGTACACTCGTCCATCTTTGATGTCCACTGCCAGTGGCAGCACTGTGCTATGTCCTGTTTTACTAGGAAACATTTGCAGTTTACAGCTCGAGGAGGGGCATCTAAGGATACGTGAGTGGTTCCGGAGCAAAGTTAACAAGCATTGGCAAGGTCCAGTTCAGATTGCCGATGTCCGACATTTGTGTCTGCCAATGTGCAGTACGCCTCGGCGGGCTCCTCCCGACCTGAGCAGGGAGATGGTGGAGGCTTGCTCGGAGAATGGGCGGACCAATGGAGGACTGCTTCTGCTGTGTTTGTTTTCGGAGGGTGGAGGGCGGTGAATAATGGAACGGAAAGCAATTGACTAAAACAGCATATATAGACATTACAAAACTGCAACACCTGGCCTGAAGTTTGAGTGCATCCCAAAAGTCAAAGGTCACTCACGGGCCGCCTGCACATAAGTATCCTTATTTCAATGGTAACCTCTATTTGAAAATAAACCTTACATCGTCCTTTTGCCAATCTCATTTCATTGTACACGCGTTCCTTCAATAGTGTCATTCCTAATCCCCCATTCAAAGTGGAAAGGTGCTGGTGACTAGTGTGATCTGATGCACTTTCTACACAAGGAAAAGCATTAAATAAGAAGTAAGCAAATGAGAATGACACTATTGCCAACCAATGATAAGCAATGGGTGGGCTGTAAGCCCCTGTAAGTTTTTGGTAAGGCAACATTATGTCTTCAGCACCCAGTCAGCCTGCACTCTCTGGTAGGCTTGAGCTAAATAAAGGAGTTCCAAAGTAGACCACAGCATCCTTTCAGGTACCTGAACAGGATACTGGAGTGCTCATGATTTTAATGATTTTAATATGTAGAGTATCTCGGACATACACACACACAGACTTCTCAAGAGGTACCCGTCAGGTCAAATGTGGATCTGAACAACTGTGGTACCCACTGAGTGAGTAACAACAGCCACAATATCCCCTTGGAGCAAAGGCCCTGAACCTGAAGAGAACCAGGAGACAGCCCCTTACTCATGAGCAAAGGCTATCCAGGAAGAGGCCTCTGCACTTCTTAATTTCCTGTTCTTAACAGTGCGCATGTGCAGTTCAGTTTCTACACAAGGAACCCTTTACAATGCATCTTCCTTTACTTGGAAGATGCAGCCTTCAGTAGTTTCATATAGTTGTTGCAATGACTTTTACATTGGGTTCTCTGGACCACTAATCAGCAGGTTATAACCGATCTAAAATTCTGCAGCCAGAAAAGTCCTAAACCTGATTAGAAATTGCTACGTTACCCCGGTACCGGAGGTGCTACACTGGCGTCCAATCAGAAGAGGAGCCTCCTTCAAAGCCTAAAGATCTTTGCGTGATCAGTGGCACAGGTCCAACTTTCCTGAAATCTAAACTTAGATTCTACAACTAACATTGGGAATAGCGCTACTCCAGAAAATTCCTCTTTTTCATAAGAAAACCTGCATTCCTTAGAGATTTTTTTTTAGCAAGCACGCAAAGACTGGAAAACACCCTAAAGAAAATAAGGATCATCAGCAGTCAACTAGAACTCAAGAAAGCAATAAAGATCTTTCCCCACCCCTGGAAGAAACTTGGTTCCTACGGTAGAACCGTACCTCCCCAAGACCACTATCGCATCCCTGAGGATGTATCTCCAGAATGGTTCAACTGGACTCGTGGACCGATCAGAGGCTGACTCTCAATCATGCCCAATTTAAACCACGAGTTGGTTGAGGAGAGGTTCTTGAATTCAAACATGCACACTAGCCGAAACAATGGTGAGAGGTTCAGTGTAAATAAGCGTTGAAACTGCCTACCTGATATGTCTTAGAGTGCCGGAGTAGTAACATTACTCCACACCACCTGAGTGTTTCTGGTGATTGCATGCGTGTTTACATAAAAAAAAACATTGGCAAAGCCAATAGGTCTCACTTTTGAAACCTGTTGGCTTTGTCAATTACTTTTGTCAATGCTGTACATCTTTGGGCTTGTGCGTGATGATGTGCTGCATTTTCAACAAAAAAAAAAGGCGTAGTGACGCAGCCTGTGTTAGAGGTCGTGTCAGTCGACTGGTGCGTGAATGCTTACTGACTTATATGAGCGCTTGTGGAATGATAGACGCCCCGTTTGCTTAAAATTTTCATTTACCGATGCAAGATGGTGGCTCTACATCTTTGGCCTTGTGCGTGACGATGTGCAGCATCGTCAAAATTTTTCAAAAATCGCAATGACACTGGCTATGTTGGAGGTCGTGTCAAGTCAACTGGTGCATGTATGCTTAATGACTTATATAAGCGCTTGTGGAATAACTGAGGCATGTTCGCTTTAATTTTTTATTTCCTGATCCAAGATGGTGACTGACATTTGGATTGGTAAATAAAAAAAGATTTGTTTGTTTGTTTGTTTGTGTAACGAAGCAAAAATAAAAATGCAAAAAACAATGACCATTAACGGAGCGGTCCAAGGTCGGAGCGACTGGAATCGAGGAGGAGAAAAGTATTGAACGAGGTTAGCACAACACAGGGACGGAACAAGAAATATGCTTGGGGAGAAGCGCACAAGAAAGCAAGACGGTTAGCTACACAGGGTGTGGGGGAGAAGCACATGAAGGCTAGAATAATAAGAGCGTTGTGGGCATTTCGGGGGAGCGCTTGATGGAGAGAGCAAGAGAACTTGCACTTTTGTGTAGTGCAAAATTAAAAAGGAAAACATTTCCCTAAAAGTGAGCAGTGGAAGGATAGAAGCCAGTCATTCAAAGAGATGTCGCAGGGCGAGATAAACACGAAATGGACAAGCTGGGAAAAGCATTAGACTTGCTGCATTTGGTGGGGGAGGGACAGAGACAGGCGCCAAAAAGCAATTAAAAGCAAGGCGTCGGGTGAGGGCAGGAAGCTAGGTAGTACAGCTACTCACTTTGCGACGAGGAGCTTGAAAAGCCGTCTCCGGCAATGAGGAGCAGAGAGTTGAAAAGCGGTGTTCTGCAGGACAGCACCTACTTCCGGTTTGGCCGACAATGCTTCCGAGTCGCCGCAGGCAGCGCGGCGGCCCGCCCTGCACGGGGAAGGGAGGCAGCTTTCGAGGAGGACAGCACCTGGCCGCGAGCGCGTTCTCGTGCGCGTGGCCTTAACAAATCGCCGCGCGCGGCCAGTGCTGTCCTCCTGGGAAGCTGAGCCGCTAACAATAAGGTCTCTGGCGAGAGCGAGCTTCGCTCGCTTCTAGCCGAGACCTAAAAATGGAGCAGGGAAATAATTCAATAAGTGGTTGCCCAAGGGCACACAATTTGGCTATATGCAAATGCCAGGATATAATAAATGGCTCCTAATTCCACAGTTATCAGCTAGCCCACTCAACCACAACTGTGGTGGCAGTGATTCTAATACCAAGGCCAAGTGACTATCCTCAGAAAAACGTCACTGTGTTGTCGGCACTCAAAGATCTACAATAGTGTTTATTTCCGGCATGGATAGGTGAAGTGGCTAGCTGAGAATAGATGTCAAGTATTCCAGGCCCTTGACTAAAACTTACCCACAAGACCACATCTAGTTCTGTTGTCTTCTCACCCCACTTGCTCGCCCACCTTGTAAGGGGAGCTGTTAATGTTTTACAGCACTCACCACCTGTACTTAGCCAGTTTCTATGAAGTTGATAAGACATAGGTAGATTGCAAGACATTTCTTTGGCAGTAGGAGGTTACTGAGCAATATCCATGGTCGATACTGATGTTTGCTGTTATGTTTTTCAGGGCCTAAGACTATTTCATAAATAGCAATCACATCTGATAAACTCAATAGCTATCTGAGTTCTAACTTTTAAAGATAGCCTGATTTCACGGAGGGGGTCTATTGAATGAAACTCCTCGAATCATTGTCCTCTATTCCCGACAACCGTCAAAACATGTGCAAAACGTCCTGTGGAGTGATAATGGAAAGTTGGGCTTCCTTGAGATCTCCAGATGGGGCATTTATAGTAAGAAGCCTTGGATAAAGAAAGTACTTCTCACAAGGCATAGTCTGTAGGGATTGTTCCGGGCCCCTTTTCTGCTGAGCCCAGGCCAGGGTCGGATTGGGACAGAAAATGGGCCCAGATACCAAAATAGAAGTGGCACTTGTTAGACCTGTCAGCTTTTTGGGTAGTCTCCCCTTATTTTTTTTTGGTCACTCTCTGACTCCCATTATTTTTCCACCAACCTTTTTGTGTGGCTTTAGGTCTCCGAGTGCCCCACCACTACTAATTAGTGCTGAGGCACAGGTGCGCCTTTCTAAAATGGTGGAAGGTGAGAGCTCCTAAAATGGACGCCTGTTAAGAGTTACCTCAGAGCTATGGCCCATAGGATAGCATTAGAGGGTTCCAGAACCTTCCAGTCCACTCTAGTGACCCAGGTCTAGGCTATATAAGGGAAGACACTGGGCGGCCATTTTATCATGACTGGGCTGGCTGGAGTTCAGGCTACAGTGTGAGGGGGATTGCGACTCAGGCTAATCTGACTGCTTCAATGGGCTGCAAGTTGGTTGTGGGAGCTGCCCTCCTTCTTGTGGATCTGGCCCTGCCTATGAAGAGACTGCCAGAATCAAGATTCAGTGTGGCCACTCTTAAAAAGAACTAATCTACTCCACCATCTAGTGAGAGTGACCTGGCCTTCACCCTAGACACGCGAGGGGGTGGTCCTGAGGCAACGTGGAAGGGAAAAGACTTTTACCACGACCTGTAGTGAAGTGGAATTTGGGGTTGTGACTTGGGTCGCAGTTGGCCTGACTAGAGATTGCAGAACCTGCTTGTGATGTTTAAAGCCTAAATTACTCAGAGCAGTCTTTGTCATTGCCTGTGAATCTCACCCCCCCTTCTCTCTCCCTTTCTCAACCTGCACGACCTGTTGGGGGCTGGGTACCAGGGCCGCCTGGCGACATCGCGCCGTTGGTTTGTGTGAGGAGTTTGCCTGGGTGAATTCCGCGCCAGGCGTGAGATGAAGGAGGGCGTTACCAGCTTGAAGAGAGAGACGCGGGGCGGAGTCGCTTGACAACCGGACTCCTGCCCGGCGCGCCTCCTCTCTCCCCTAGCAAGCCGGAGGTTCTTCCTGCGTCAGACACTGCCGCGGCCTTGTGTACGGCCGGGCTGGCACTTGGGGCAGAAGAGCGCGGAGGCCCGTGCCCTGTGAAGCCTCCGGGGAAGTGCGCCCTGAAGATTAGCGGTATCCTCTGCCGCCTCAGGTGAAGTTCGGTCCTGAGCGGGAGGGGGAAAGACCGGCCTGCAGACCCAGCTCTGCGACGGCTTGGAGCGGGAGCCGGACGGGCGCTGAGGTATCAGGGAGGGGAGGGCTACACAGGAGATTGAATTGGAACGAGGGAGTGTAAGCACCAGTCCCCTCCTCAAGCACTTCTTGATGCTCCTCTTTGAAAATAATGAAATGAAATGAAAAGATTCTTATAATGCACAACTTTGCCCGAAGGCGTCAAGGCGCCTAACAAAAGAATATATAGACAAATCAAGAGTATCTACGGGTACGCCTTTGCGAACAACCAGGTTTTTAATGCTGTACGGAAAGCGGGGACAGAAGCCTGTGATTTGATGTCACAAGGAAGAGCATTCCATAGCTTAGGGGCAATTAAAGAGAAAGCCCTCCCGCCCCATCGACTCTTTCGAAAACGGGGGACCACCAGCAGGTTCTTAGAGGAGGAACGTAATGATCTGCTTGAAGCATAAGGCAGCAACAATTTCCTGACCCCACCCACACCCTTCCCAGAGAGGGCACTGTGGGTTAGGCAGAGCGTCTTGAAAGTGATCCTAGCCTCAATCGGAAGCCAGTGTAAGGTTTTCCTGGCTGCCGTTGATGAAGCCAGTCTGGGGGCGTCAAGAACGAATTTGGCTGCCGCATTTTGAGCAGTCTGAAGACGTTGGATTAAGCTCTTATTCATGCCGATGTAAAGGGCGTTACAATAATCAAGACGCGAAGCGACAAGTGCTACTACCACCTGCTTCCGCGCCTGGAGGGACAAGTAATGTTTTATTTTACGGAGAATTTTAATGATTCCTCAACAGGTGGCAACAGTTCTATTAACCTGCAGGGTCATGGAAAGAGAAGGTTCAATCATTACCCCTAGGTTCCGTGCTGATCCCGAGGGAGTGGGACAAGACCCCAACTCGAGCGGCCACCATTCAGGTGACCAGATGTTAATGTTGGAGCCAAACACCAAGATCTCGGTCTTTTCCCCGTTCAACTTTAGCGAATTGAAAATCATCCACTGGGACACTGCCTGCATGCAGTTCCAAAAGTTGACCGGGGACGGGTCCCCAAGGTGGGAGAGGGACACCAAGATCTGTGTGTCGTCCGCGTAGGAGACTACCTCCATCCCGTAAGAGCTAATTAACCTGGCAAGCGGCGTCACGTAGATGTTGAACAGGGTCGGGTTTAATGCCGACCCCTGTGGGACGCCACATTGCACAGGAAGGGATGGAGATAGAAACTCTCCCAGCTTGACCCTCTGAACCCTCTGGTCTAAGAAGGAGGACAGCAGACTCAGAGCCGCCCCTTCCACCACTATCTCCCTCAGCCGGGATGTTAAGACTGAGGGAGACAGGGTATCGAAGGCTGCTGTGAGGTCCAAAAGGACCAGGACGGTGGAATGTCCCTGGTCTACCTCCATACGGATGTTATTCAGTACGACCGTGAGGGCTGACTCGGTGCTATGGTATCTCCTAAAGCCATACTGGGATTGGTCTAGGAGACCCGCAGAGTCGAGAAAAGCCGCCAGATGTTGGATCAGATGCGTCTCCAGCATCTTTGCCGGCGCAGGAAGCAAGGAAATAGGGCGGTAATTCTTGAACACCTCGGGATCTAGAGTAGGCTTTTTTAAAAGAGGCTTAACCACCGCACTCTTCCATTGAGATGGAAAAATGCCCTCTCTCATGGCCCTGTTCATGATATCCAACAGGGGGGGAAGGAGGGGGTCTCTGCACTCCTTCAGAACTTTGAGGGGGCAAGGGTCAAGTGGAGATCCAGACCTTGTCTTGTTTAAGAGCAGGTCAAGTTCCTGATGGGACAACGGCGGAAACTCTGATAGAGTTTTTGGAGTGTTGGAAGAGATCTCCTCTGTGACAGGAAAGGAAGGGACAGGCGGAGGAGGGGTAACGGATCTTTGTAATTCAAGATCCCTATATGTCCGTGATCTTGGAATGAAAGAATCCTGCGATCTGATCGCAGAATTCCTGAGTACTTACTACAGGGTCCTGAGTCTGTAGCGTACAGAGCGAGTCCACTACTTTAAAGAGATCCCTGGGAGAGGAAAGAGCCGTTGTAAGGTTGGCAAAGTGCTCTTGCTTAGCTCTGATAATCTCAAGCTTGTAGTCCTTTAGGAACTGTTTATGTTTTTCCCTCTCATCAAGGTTCCAGCTCATCCCCCAGAGCCTTTCTTGCTTCCTACATTTTTGTCTCATAAGCCTGAGCGGTTCCGAGAACCAAGGTGAGGAAGGTTTCTTTCTTGCAGAGTAGCAAGAGGAGAGAGGAGCCAGTACATCGACTGCTGTACTAATAGCTTTAGAGAATTCTGAAGCAGCTGAGATGATGTCATCAAAAAGGGCTGTATTATAGTTTTTCATAAGAGGGGCCAGCGAGGTACTAGTAATATTCTTCAAATTCTTCCTAAGAATGGTATGGGTGGAGATGACCTTCTTAGTAGGGGTAGGAGCAATCGAAAGTTCAAGAGGGACAGAGAAGTGGTCAGACCAGGACAATGGAATGGGAACATCAGTTTGAAGCCTCACATCATTGGAGAAGACCGCATCCAAAATGTGACCGGCTTGATGGGTGGGATGTTTAACCAATTGTACAAGATCACATGCAGATAGTGCGTCCAAAAGGTCTGAGGAGACTTTAGAGTCCGGGTTATCTAGGTGAAAGTTACAGTCACCAAGAACTGTCAGATTAGGGGCTCCAAAATACGGTTCTAGCAAATTGAGTAAAGACTGACTAAATTCTGTCCTAGATCCGGGCGGTCTATAGACCAGTATGCCCACAAAAGGCTCGGCGTCGGGGGATTTTATAAGAAAGTGTAGGGCTTGAAAAAGGTCGGAGGGACTGGAAAGTTGAGTGGTGTGACATGTATGAGAGATCTTATACAAGATTCCAAGGCCTCCTCCTCTGAGCCCCACTCTATCCAGTCTTGCCAAAGAATATCCATCTGGTATTGCCTCGACCAAGTCAGGTCCCGAGTACTCGGTGGCCCAAGTTTCAGTGAGAAACACCCATGTGGGCTTTCTTGCTGTAATAAAATCGCAAAAAGCGAGATTGTTTATCATTTAGGATTTAGTGTTAATTAGGAAGCCCGATTCCTTCTGGATAGGCGGCCTAAGGGAGATAGCAGACAAGGAGGGGGGCCTATGAAGACAAGATGCTGAAGACATACCGCATGTGCTAAGACAAGAACAGTAAAAAGCTTCTTGTAGAATATCCGGCGGGCAAGTAAAATGGCAAGGGCTCCATGCTGGTCGCTACCGAGCGAAGTCCTGATAGGTGTATAAGGGCAGATCCCGGGGAGGCATTCCTCGAAACCCTCGGGACCAGAGACTCCCGCCCTTTAGCCCGGTCTTAGCGCGGACGGGCGCAGACAGGCTGGACTCTGGCGTGACTCCGGCGTCACTACGGCGAAATGCTGCGCGATAAACGCTGCGCGTACAATGGCTGCTTTATATGCAGGTCAGCGTGTCCTTGTGACAGCTGGTCTGCTAGCCCAAATGGTGCCGCCAGGCGTTCAAAACTTCCCCCAAGATGGCGGCCAAAGTAAAGGTGAATCCGGGGACCCGCCAAAGCGCTGTGTTTAACAATTAAAGTGCAGGTAAGGGGACGGCGCAAGGATTAAAAACAGGGTAAATGCAAGAAAAATAAAATTAAATAGCAAAACGGGGATATTAAAAACACTACCGCACTATCGCGGAATAGCTGTAAACTGAACTGCCTGTAGCGCGCAGATGCAGTAAGGAAAGGCGCACGCGTATTAACTGAAAGGGGAGCCCACCTACAATGCCCACCTTATATGCAGGTCAGCGTGTCCTTGGGACAGCTGGTCTGCTAGCCCAAATGGCACCGCCAGGCGTCCAAAACTTCCCCCAAGATGGCGGCCAAAGTAAAGGTGAATCCGGGGACCCGCCAAAGCGCGGTGTTTAACAATTAAAGTGCAGGTAAGGGGACGGCGCAACACCCGACAAGTGTCAATTTCAGACCCAGGAGAAAAGTAGAGACAGGGCCTTTTGACCAAACAGTGTGATGTTTTCTTCTTTTATATAAATATTTGCCTTTCTGTGCCAAATTCACATTGATGGAGAACCTGGTTAAAAATAGAATCGTATTTGACTATGAATGCTTCAAGTAAAGGTTTTTATCTAGACAATGCAATGACAGTTAATGTATTTACCGGTTTAATTGAACTGGAAACATGCTAAATTTGTTCCAACTGTGTATTCGTGCCTGTTGTTTGCCATGTCAAAAGTAATTGGGAACCAAGTGTCCTAACTTCTGCAAAGAAATGTAATGAGCTAATCAAAAGTACTTTTTATCCTGAAAGGAAATGTCTAAAGTTCCAAATTCCTAAGCAACGTGACTATCATCCTTTTTCCTTTACCAAAAAGAGATAAAGCCTCAATATTTTCTATTCAACTCAGATGGTGTGGAGTCATTTTTGGTGGGTTTGTACTAGGGTGTTGCTATGATTACATTGGGTAATCCCCATTACTCTTAGTCCTACTCGTCACAACCCAGTCATCACTCATGAGGTATTCCACAGACAGGAAACAAAACAGGAAACGCTTTTAGGCTCCATCCCCCTCCTGCCAGGTGCTATATCATATCTAACCACCAGAAGCACATCCTGACACACCAAGCAACAAAGGCCTGGACAGGGAGGGAGGGTGGGAAGTATGACTGGGTCGAGGACGAGTAGGACTAAGAGTAATGGGGATTACCCAATGTAATCACAGCATTACCTCTACGTCCCTCGTCCTCGACCCAGTCATCACTCATGAGGCATACCAATCAATCAATCAAGGAATTTGTAAAGCGCGCTACTCACCCGTTAGGGTCTCAAGGGGCTGGGGCGGGGGATCACTACTGCTCGAACAGCCAGGTCTTGAGTTGTTTCCTGAAGGCGAGATGGTCCTGGGTCAGCAGGAGGTGGGTGGGGAGGGATGGCATACCAAAGCAACGCCCAACCAGGCCTTTGGCAACCCAAACACAGCAAAACACAGACCAGACACAAAGGAGTGCAGCAAGTGAAAGTTTAATAAAACACACAGAATCAGAGCGGGGGGGCAACCCCCACAGCTTGCAACACCCCACGACCAAAATTGGTCCGGTCAGAAAGGGCACAATTCAACCGGTAGTGTCTCACAAACGTAGAATCGGAGGCCCAAGTCCCCGCCCGACAGATTTCATCAAGAGACACACCATGATAAGCAGCCCAAGAGGCAGACACGCCCGAGTGGAACGCGCCTGAACCCCAGCCGGACAAGGCAAACCAGCACCAAGATAAGCTAGAGTGATGACTGCCTTAATCCAGCGACCAAGAGGAAGCCTGGAGGCAGCTTTACCCCTACCAGCCAAACCAAAGATCACAAAGAGGGAGTCAGAGGAGCGAAACCCCTCAGACCGAGCCACATAAATAGACAAGGCACGCTTCAGATCCAAGGAATTAAGCAAGAGCTCAGAAGGAGAAGAAGGAGAAGGACACAAAGAAGGAAGAACCAGCTCCTGAGAAGAAAAGCGAGAGCGGATCTTGGGGACAAACCCAGGATCCAAAAAGAGCACCACAGTGTCATCCAGAAAATGCAAAAACGGAGGAGAACAACGCAAGGCCGTACGTTCGCCCAGCCGTCTCGCAGAAGTAATAGCAACCAGATAAGCCACCTTGTAGGACAGAAACTAAGGGGCACATGCATCAATATTGGTTTTTGCAATTCCTTAATTGCGAAAAATAAGGAATCGCAATTAAGGAATTGCAAACTGCAATGCATCAAGAAATTGCTAAAAAAATAGCGATTTCTTAAAATTCCTTCTTTGCGATTCTCTAATTGAGAATCGCAATTAAGGAACACCTCCCCATCCATTCCTATGGGCCTAAAGGCCCATAGGAATGAATGTGAAGACATTCTTAATTTGCGATTCTCCATTAGAGAATTGCTAATTGAGATTACAATTTCAAGGGTGCAGGGGGGTCCAAAGGACACCCTGTTGCACCCCTGAAATCTGCCTCTAAGTACATCTTGCACACACACATGCCCCAAGGGCATGTGTGTGTGTAAAATGGAACTTTCAAAAATGCACTTTAGTGCATTTTTCAAAGTTTTCGCAAATTACCATGAAGGTCAACTTCATGCTAATTTGCTCCCCTTATTTGCGAATTCGCACATTTTTTAAGTTTGATGCATTGTAATTAAGGAATCTCAATTTGAGATTCCTTAAATTGCGGAAAAGGACAAAAATGGTGATGCATCCCAAAAATTTAAATTGCATTCACAAACGGTCGAATTTTGCGATTCGCACCATTTGCGAATGCAATTTACAATGATGCATGTGCCCCTTAAGGTCCACCGACTCCAAAGGCTCAAAGGGGGAGGATTGCAAAACACCCAACACCAAGGAAAGATCCCAAGGGGGCACCAGGGAACGAACAGAAGGGGAAGAGAGAGAGAAACTCCGAAAGAGGCGAGAAACCAACAAGCCATCCGAAGGTAGAAAAGAATCCGAATCCCGGAAGGCACGGATAGCAGACCATTGGCCCCGCAAGGTAGACAAAGCAAAGTGCTTCTGAAAGCCATCCAGAAAAAGCTGAAGAACAGAAGACACAGGGCAAGAGGTAGGAGACAGACCAGAGGAGGAACACCACCCCGAAAAAAAAGACCAGTGCTTTGAATAGGAAGCCAAGGTAGACCGTCTACAAGAGGCCTGCATCACAGAAATGATGTGGTCGGGCAGACCACGGACCCCAAGAGACAACCGTTCAACCTCCAGACCGCCAAGGTGAGAGGAACCAGAAGGGGGGATGGGGACCTCAGAGGAGAGGGGTAGCGGGGCAGAAGCCAAGGAGGGCCAACCGCTAGGCCCAGCAACAGAGGAAACCAAGACCTCCTCGGCCAGTGAGGAAGAACAGCCACCACCGAGCCCCCCCGCTGAACCTTCAGCAAGAAGGCAGGAATCAGAGGAAAGGGAGGAAAGGCATAAAGAAGCCAAGGGGGCCACTGGAGAGACAAGGCATCCACCCCCCAGGCGCCCTCCTCCAGAGACCTATGGCAGAACAGGGGAACCAGGGCATTGGAACGGGAGGCAAACAGATCCAGATCCGGAGTCCCGAACTTCTGGCAAAGCAAACGAAACGTCCGGGGAGCCAGACACAGGGACAGAGAGAAAGGGAACCTCCGGCTCAGTGAATCCGCCACCACGTTGTCCACACCCTGAATGTGCTGAGCAGACAGGGCCAGAAGATGTTGCTCCGCCCAGTCCGAATTGGAGCAAGTCACCAGATTCAGGGAAGAACTGCAGGTCCCCCCCTGGTGATTGATGTAGGCCACCGTCACCGTGTTGTCCGATCTCACCAGGACATGGCAACCCCTCAGATGAAGATGAAAGAAGCGAAGCGCCCTCTCCACGGCAGACAACTCCCTCCAGTTGGACGACCTGCGTGACTCCGACGGAAGCCAGCGGGCCTGCACCGCCCAATGATCCAAAATCGCCCCCCAGCCTGACGCGCTGGCATCCGTTGTCAAAACCAGAGGGGGAGGAAGATGGATACACATCCCGCTGGAAAGGTGGGCAGAATCCAGCCACCACTGAAGAGCAGCAACAACGTCCAGAGACACAGGCACATGAACAGCATAGTCTAAGACAGGAAAGGGGACCCACAGCAGAGGACGCAGATGAACCCTGTCCCAAGGGACGGTGAAAACAGACACAGCCATGTGACCCTGAACTACCAGCCACTGCAGGAGGGGAGCAGAAGCCTGTGACAACAACTTCCTCAGTAACGACTGAAGGTGACGAATCCGGGTGTCCATCAAGAACACCTTGTCCAACACAGAATCGAACACAGCTCCGATGAAGGTCCTCTGGGTGGCAGGCTCCAGGTAGCACTTCGGTAAGTTGATCAAGAACCTGTGTTCCCTGAGCGTAGTCATGGTCAAGAGAAGGTGGCGAGACATGACCTCCAGAGATGGAGCCTGAACCATCCAGTCGTCCAGATATGGGAACACTGACACCCCCAGGAGATGGAGATGTGCCACCAAGGGAGCGACCACCTTGGTAAACACCCTGGGGGCGGACCGAAGACCAAAAGGAAGGACGCAGAACTGCCAGTGCTGACACTCCAGGCAGAAGCGCAGGTAACGCTGATCCCTCACAGCCACAGGGACATGAAGATACACGTCCTGGAGATCGAGAGTGGAGAACACAAATCCGGACTGGATCAGCGGAATCACCTTCTGGAGAGTTTCCATTTTGAACGGGATCTTCTTCACAAACAAGTTCAGACCCCGAAGGTTGCTGACCACCCGGAAACCCCCTGTGATCTTCGGCACCACAAAGATGATGGAGTATACGCCCATCCCCACTCCCTCTCCGGAACAGGCACAATCGTAAGCTTGCTGACCAAAAGCTGAACCCCGTCCAACAAGGCCAGACGGCGGGAGGCATCCCGAGGAGATGGGGGTCACCACCTCCCCGGAGGGGGGGTGGGGGTGGGGGGTAGATAGGAACTCGATCCGGTAACCTTGAGTCAAAACATTCAGCACCCATCTGTCGGAGGTCGTCAAGCGCCAAGCCGGAAGGAACATGCGAAGCCTCCCACCAACCACAGGTGGACCACCATCGAGAACGACCTCCCGGACGGCATAGTCAGGAACGCTGCGGGCCAGACCCAGCACCCCGCTGGGATTTCTTCTGAAACTTCTGTGGAAAAGACCGGCCAGTACCACGCTGATTCCTGAAGGAGGACTGTTGAAACCTGGAAGGCTGGCGGAAAGACCTGGCACCTGAGAAGGAGGAACCCCCACGGGGCGGAAGGTCACGAAAAGACAAAGAATGCTTGCGTTCTTTAAAAACCTTATGCAGCTTTTCCTCCAGAGAGTCACCAAACAGACGGGTACCAGTGAAAGGCAGCCTCAAAGCCATGGAACGTTGGGCCGCGTCCGTCTTCCAATCCCTTAGCAACAGGTTCCTACGGGCAGCAATAGAGGAACCACAGGACATCGCAGAAGCCCTCACAGAATCAAAAGCGATGTCCGACAGGATTTCCGCCTGGCGTTCCATGGACTCCAGTAATTCCGGACAACTGCCACCCTCCTGCATCGTAGAAAACAGGGACTTGAAATCGGTCAGCAAAGACTGGGCAACATAAGCCCCACAAATACCAGAACGAATAGCCAGGTGAGAGGCAGCATAAGACTTCTTCAGAACTGAATCCACCTTCTTATCCACATCGTCCTTCAGAATGTTATCATCCGCCATGGAAGGACGACCCACAAGACTGGCCACAACTGAGTCCACAGGAACGGAATCAGGCAACGAGTCCGCCATATCCAACAAAGGAGAAAGCTTGGACATAAACCTGGTGTTAGACCTGACACTCTTGGAGTGGTTATTCCCCCATCTTTTTGCCTCTGACTCATGTATTTTTGATGCTGTGCTGGATTTCGTTTTTGCTGGTTTGGATGCTTTGGACACTCTGCCACTGCTGAGCAGTGTCAGAGTGTAAGTGCTCCCTCTGTAAATTGTCATATTGATTGGGTATACCTGATTGGCATATTTGTATCACCATGAAGTCCCTAGTAAAGTGCACTGTGTGTGCCAGGGCTGGTGATGACAGATGCTACTAGTGGGCCTGCAGCGCAGATTGCGCCACCCACATAAGTAGCCCTAAAATGGTGTCTCAGGCCTGCCAGCGCAGGGCCTGTGTGCAGTCAGTGGACTGCCATGTCCGCCTGGCCAGTGTCCCCACTGGCTGGGCCTAACCCTTTCCTGTCTGTGCACATCAGTCACCCCTATGGAAGGCTCAAGGTACCCCCCTGGGCAGGGTGCAGTGTATGGATAAGGTAGAGCATGTACTAGTGCAGGTAATATGCTCTGGAAGTGAGCAGCAGCCATTTTGTGTGCTCACTGCTGTAAGGCTGTCTTGCCCCATAGAGTAACATGGGGGAGGCTGGTCCCATTGGATCCCCGCCTATCTTCCCATAGGAACAAGATGGAACATAAGTGATTGATATCCCTGAACTCAGAATTTAATAACACATCTCTTAGGAAAGGTTGTTTTTGAATTCTGTGTTTGAGAATAGTACTTTTAGAAAGTGGCTGTTCTCTTGTCTAACCTTTCTGTGTGCCTGGGACTGGTTGTGGATTGACTGTCTGGGTTGAGGATGACAGGGGCTGCAGAGCCTCCAAGGGGTTATCTGAAGCCAGCTCGTGGATGAAAGGCAGCATCTGCTGCCAGGGAAGTGGGAGGAGATCGCATCTGATAGTGCAGGGCTCTGCCTGCCTGACCACCCTGCTGGCTCCCCCTCCTGCTGGCCAACTGTCACCTCTGACCCTGATACTGACAGGCTGAAGGAAACCAGAAACACCCCAGTGCTCCAGCAACCCCAGAACTGGTTTAGACCGGGCTCAGGGCCCACTTGCACAAAGACTTCAAAAGACTTCAAAGGACTTCAAAGACTTTTTGGGGTATAAGAGAAGGACCCCTGACTACAGATTTTTAGATTCTACAATCAAGAGGAACCTCTGCCAGAAGAAGGACTGCTGAAGGAGCTGATGGAAGATTGCCTTGCTGTGTGCTTTAAGGGCTGACCTATCCTGCTATCCAACTGAAGGAGAGGAGAAGAAAGGGACTTTGCTGTGTGCTGTGACCCTGCCTGCTTGAAACTGCCAAGACTTTGCTGTGTGCTGTGTCTTTACTGAATCTCCAAGGGCCTGAGAAGAGCTGGCCTCCTGTTTGGAACCCAGGGCTAAAAGGTTCCCAAGCTTTGCAAAGAACTGCTGAGGAGATCGTGTAGTGTTCTGCCCCAACACGTGTTTCTAATTGCCAGCTGTAAGGACCGATCGCTGTGCTCATCGGCACAGATTTAGGGGTGAAACGCGGCCCGTGGTGTTACCCTGCGCCCAGGATCCCCCCTGTTGATCTGCTGGTTAGAAACGGTCTAACCGCGACCTGTGGCCCCGAAAATCTATTGCCACCAAATCACCGTCGCGGCCCGGGGCCAGAAACACCCTCTGAAGTGGCCGTTCGTGACCAGGAGCTGCGGTAGCGAAGATCGACGCCGCCGCGCTCCTATTGGCCCAACGAGACGAGCCCCTCCAGTAACGCCGCGCTGAGATTGGCCCAGCGCCGCCGCGTCATCGCCAAGGTCGCGCACGGATTGGCTGCCGGCTCAGCATCATCCAGGGGCTGGTCCCGGGAGCCGCACTGCCATTGGCTGACTCCCGGGTAAACAAAGAGGCTCGTCGCAATTGCCGCGACGCGATTGGCTGGTCGAAGGAAGCCGTGGACGAGAGGAGCCGCGCCCGCAGCGAGCAGGAGACCCATCTCGGAGACCCGTCCTCGCCGCGGGAGCAGCGTGAGTGCCGACCGCCCCTGGCCTGAGTCCCGAGAAGCCGCGCTAGCCCCCCGCCGCTCCCTAGAAGTGCTGAGAGCGGGTGGAGAGCAGCAGGGACCGAGTGCGCTCTGACAGGCGCGGGGCGCCCGAGACCATTAAGCGCACGAGGCAATACCGATCGGAGGAAAAGGAGTCCTCAGCGAAGCTGGTGAGGCGCGCTTGCAGCGCTTGGGGCACATTACTCTGCAGGCTGATTATTACTAATAAGAATCAGTGGCATAGTTTGCCTGCTCGTTTTTAGAGCCACGAGGAGCTAAGTTACCAGCCATATTAATTGATACCGAGTTAAGAGACTTGAGACATTTTACCTAGGAACTTCCTAACAATTTAACTGGAACCATTAAGAATTAAGTGCAACATTTTCAAAAATGAAGTGATTATCGTGCAACTGCTTGATTTACCTTGCTGAAACTAGATAAAGTTATATATTTTTATAAAATATACTTACCTGTGTGGTCTCAGTTTGTGGTGGATTGGGGATTACTGTTGTGTTGAGTGCAATTATTATACACATTGCCTTGGGGATAAGCCTGCCTGCTCGCGCCAAGCTACCTAGAGGGAGAGCGGAGGTTATCTACTGTGGGTATTCCTTCACCCTGACTAGAAGCTAGGGTCCCTACTTGGTCTAAGGTACTTACCTCTGCCAACTAGAGACCCCCAGATCTAACACCTGGGCATAGCAATATGATCTGGTCCTTCCACTCCTTCAGCAGGACATCAGACAGAAAAGGATGGACCGGCAGAGAAGAGGCAACCGGCTTCCGAAATTGCGGCAAAAGAGCATCCTGAGAGGAGCAGGGTGTAGAATCATCAGGAAACCCCATGTTAACCCGTACATGGGAAAGGACGTCAGGCAAGAGGTCCCTGGAAATGTACTTGCCCTGAAGTTTATCAGTAGCAACTGAAAACTCATCAGACTCCTCAGCGGAGGAAATATCCGAGTAAAAGGCAGCAGCACCAGAAAGATCAGCAGCAGCCTTCTTGTTTGCCTTAAGATTAGAAAGCGTCTCCAGGATAAGGCGCTTAATTCTATCATCATCCTTCCTGGCACGCTTCACAGAAGCAGCGGAGTCCCCACTGGACCCAGGGGAAGATGAAGGCACAGGAGAGGAATGTTTCCTCTTGCGATGGTGCTTGCCCATAACTAAATCACACTGGTACAAAGGAGCAGCAGCAAACAGAAGCAGGAAAGCTACAAACAGAAACACCCCCCTCAGCGCATATATAAAGGGTGAAACCCAATCCAATTAGCCCCCCACAGAGGAAGAAACTGTAGAGGACGAAAGATTTAAAGAAAAAAAACAATCCTCCAATCGGAAACACCGAAAAGAGGCAAGCCCCGCCACCAGCCAATCACCAACGAGGCCGAAGGGAAACTAAGCGAGAGGAAGGGGGCGGCACCAAAAGCGAACCCACGGCTAAACAGCCAGCACGGGCCGCCATGCAGGAAATCGCCACCAAAGACAGGCGTGCCGGAGCTCACCCGGGCGCCTGTCAAGCGCCCACATGCCGCATGGAAGCAGGGCAACCCCTCGCAAGCGCGAGCAAAAGTAAACGCCAGCCACGAAGGATCAGACACCGAGGCCCCTCGAGCACAGCAAGGCATGTCGGCTACGGAAACACACCCAAAAGAGGGGGAAAGCGAGGGGAAGCGTGCCCAAGAGACTGCCAAGCGCTACAGCCCCATACACCTGCCTGCGTCCATCCGTGTAGCAGGACCGGCATCCAGAACTCTGCCAGAAGGACACAAACCGGGCAGGACGAAGCAGGGAGACCCACGGAGCCACGCAGCACAGGTCTCCCGAGCCCAGGAGGAGACAGGGAAGCCCAGCAGCCCAACTCTAAAAGAAATCCCACGACCATCCACGGAAGCCTCCCAGAGCCCAGCAGAGGAGGATCCACAGGACAAACGAAGCAGGTAAGTGCCCGGCACTCACCCTAGCGTCTCCCACCAAGTAAACCACCGACAGGAAACAAAATAGGATGTGCTTCTGGTGGTTAAGTATGATATAGCACCTGGTAGGAGGGGGGTGGAGCCTAAAAGCGTTTCCTGTTTTGTTTCCTGTCTGTGGAATACCTCGTGAGTGATGACTGGGTCGAGGACGAGGGACGTAGAGGTAATGTAGTGTGTGTGATGCAAGCGCTTTACAATTGCCTTCCAGATTTAGCCTGTCCACCCAGGACCATGCTACCCTAGGTGGGCCGGCAGCCCCGGTTCCAACAGCACTCACTAGTGAATTAGATAGCTAAAAAAAAGAAGCCCTTGTTTTCAAATTGCGGCACTATTGACATTATAAAGACATGCTGTATAAGTATTTTGCCATGTATGGAAGACTGCATGGGTTTGAGTTTGCTTCAGGCAATGTTTGTTTTAATATCAGGGAAGTCAACAGTAACAACAGGCCCAGCAGATCATAAACAGGCCCACTGGCAGCTAAAAACACGGCCCACACACTGACTTTTCAAACCAGCCCCGCTCGGCACTGCCTGATTGCCGGCTACGCCAGTCCGACCCTGGAAAGAAACCACTAGTTTCTGCGCGTGAGTAAAGCAGACACAGAAAATGGTGATCTAATTTATGTCGCCGTTTGCAAGAAGCATTTTATTTGATGCAGAAACAGCTGAGATAGAGCTAGAGATGAAAAAGTGACATCTCTTTCCATCGAATATGTGGCAATGCTTATCCTTATGAGCAGTTTCACTTGTCGCCATCAGAGGGCAGAGTGTGGCTTCTCTCGCCCACTTGAAGGAAGAGTTATGAAGCACTCTGTGCGGTTCAGCGTTTCGCCACCAAGGGACACTGTGCGCTCTTCTGCGGGTTCGTAGCGTTTTGGGTGGGTTTCAAAGTTATTTGGAGAGCCGCTAAGAACACCTCTTTCTACTGCTTGGTATTCCTGCAGTGTGATTGGCTCCGTGAGGTTGGTCTTCTCACCACCACCCCCGCACCTCCTGTGCTGATGCACCCCCTTCAAGCTACTCTTTCCCAAAAGCGTCGTGTTCTGCACCCACCCACGTACCTCCTGTGCCACTCAGTGTGCATCTCACAGCTCTCGGCACTTTGATGTGAGATAGATCTATCTATCTATATTTCTAGCTATCTATCTATTCGTCCGTCCATTCGCCAGCCTATCTATCTATGTCTGTCAATTTAATATATCTCCCTCTCCAACTTTCTATCTATCTGGCCTATCTGTTCTGTCTGTCCTTCTGTCCATTATTCTGCCTTTCCTCCTGTCCTCCATCCATCTCACCAACCCTCTCGCCCCATTACTATAAGTCAAGTTGCAACCCACCGCCGGTCTGCACAGCTGCCTATCAATACACCTGTCTCTCGGTTTATAATGGAAGGCAGTGAGTTATTGGGCCTGCTGCTGCAGCCGCACATAGGCCAGCAGTCATATTATCCGTAAATCAGCCCAGTGGGTTAATGTGCTGACATCTCCGTGCCACATGCGGCTCAGATGTTCAGCTCCTTGCAGGAATGACTCATCCGTTCATCTTTCCAAAACCGATAACATGATTACCACCATTTTGGGTAGTGGCAGTAATGACGCCTATTATTTAATCAAACAAAGGCACGTCTGTTTGTGCACTGATGTAGTGTTTACGTGTGGCCTGACACACACACACACACATATATATATATATCGACGTGCTTTTCTTGTGAAAGAAAACAGAAGCCACCATGGGGAGGTTCCAGGGAACAGCCTTTATTCTCACAGCAACAGGCAACAGGCAACAGGCAACAGGCAACAGGCAACAGGCAAATGCATTTCGGCCGCGAGGCCTTTCTCAATGCCCCCAGTTGCAGAAAATGAGCACGCCTCCTATCCTCGGACTACTATCAATGTCCTGCTCAGTCTTGATTGGCTGTTGTCTCCATTCCTCCCACTCCGGCCGGAGTGGGCTGCCCCACATGCAGCTCTCACCAGATTGCTGAACTGCATGTCCCAGAATGCCACATTCCAGCAAAGGGATTACAAGGTTCGAGAAGTCCGCCTGTTCAAGTGTGTGACTGGCAGGTGAGTTCAAGAGTAGAGCGTGCCTCCATTTCCGTCATTATCGAGTTAAGTGCTCCCTCGAGTCCCCAAGCCGCAGCTACCCTAAACGCCCAGGTTGCGTTTTTACGAGGCTTCGAATGACACAGCATCCGATCCACAGAGAGGCGGAATTGCCTCTACATCGCGTCTCTTCCTTCTGGGGTCACCAGGTGTGCACCGGACACTCTGCTACCGCAGAAAACAATCACGCATCAGCCGGAGCTGCCGCTGCCAATGGATCCGTTGTAGCTTGCGCTGCGGGTTGCTTCCAAACCGTGTCACTGGCGAAACACGGTAATTGATATCGACGTGCTTTTCTTGTGAAAGAAAACAGAAGCCACCATGGGGAGGTTCCAGGGAACAGCCTTTATTCTCACAGCAACAGGCAACAGGCAGCCCCCAGTTGCAGAAAATGAGCACGCCTCCTATCCTCGGACTACTATCAATGTCCTGCTCAGTCTTGATTGGCTGTTGTCTCCATTCCTCCCACTCCGGCCGGAGTGGGCTGCCCCACATGCAGCTCTCACCAGATTGCTGAACTGCATGTCCCAGAATGCCACATTCCAGCAAAGGGATTACAAGGTTCGAGAAGTCCGCCTGTTCAAGTGTGTGACTGGCAGGTGAGTTCAAGAGTAGAGCGTGCCTCCATTTCCGTCATTATCGAGTTAAGTGCTCCCTCGAGTCCCCAAGTCCGCCTGTTCAAGTGTGTGACTGGCAGGTGAGTTCAAGAGTAGAGCGTGCCTCCATTTCCGTCATTATCGAGTTAAGTGCTCCCTCGAGTCCCCAAGCCGCAGCTACCCTAAACGCCCAGGTTGCGTTTTTACGAGGCTTCGAATGACACAGCATCCGATCCACAGAGAGGCGGAATTGCCTCTACATCGCGTCTCTTCCTTCTGGGGTCACCAGGTGTGCACCGGACACTCTACCGCAGAAAACAATCACGCATCAGCCGGAGCTGCCGCTGCCAATGGATCCGGTGTAGCTTGCGCTGCGGGTTGCTTCCAAACCGTGTCACTGGCGAAACACGGTAATTGATATCGACGTGCTTTTCTTGTGAAAGAAAACAGAAGCCACCATGGGGAGGTTCCAGGGAACAGCCTTTATTCTCACAGCAACAGGCAACAGGCAAATGCATTTCGGCCGCGAGGCCTTTCTCAATGCCCCCAGTTGCAGAAAATGAGCACGCCTCCTATCCTCGGACTACTATCAATGTCCTGCTCAGTCTTGATTGGCTGTTGTCTCCATTCCTCCCACTCCGGCCGGAGTGGGCTGCCCCACATGCAGCTCTCACCAGTTTGCTGAACTGCATGTCCCAGAATGCCACATTCCAGCAAAGGGATTACAAGGTTCGAGAAGTCCGCCTGTTCAAGTGTGTGACTGGCAGGTGAGTTCAAGAGTAGAGCGTGCCTCCATTTCCGTCATTATCGAGTTAAGTGCTCCCTCGAGTCCCCAAGCCGCAGCTACCCTAAACGCCCAGGTTGCGTTTTTACGAGGCTTCGAATGACACAGCATCCGATCCACAGAGAGGCAGAATTGCCTCTACATCGCGTCTCTTCCTTCTGGGGTCACCAGGTGTGCACCGGACACTCTGCTACCGCAGAAAACAATCACGCATCAGCCGGAGCTGCCGCTGCCAATGGATCCGGTGTAGCTTGCGCTGCGGGTTGCTTCCAAACCGTGTCACTGGCGAAACACGGTAATTGATATCAACGTGCTTTTCTTGTGAAAGAAAACAGAGGCCACCATGGGGAGGTTCCAGGGAACAGCCTTTATTCTCACAGCAACAGGCAACAGGCAGCCCCCAGTTGCAGAAAATGAGCACGCCTCCTATCCTCGGACTACTATCAATGTCCTGCTCAGTCTTGATTGGCTGTTGTCTCCATTCCTCCCACTCCGGCCGGAGTGGGCTGCCCCACATGCAGCTCTCACCAGATTGCTGAACTGCATGTCCCAGAATGCCACATTCCAGCAAAGGGATTACAAGGTTCGAGAAGTCCGCCTGTTCAAGTGTGTGACTGGCAGGTGAGTTCAAGAGTAGAGCGTGCCTCCATTTCCGTCATTATCGAGTTAAGTGCTCCCTCGAGTCCCCAAGCCGCAGCTACCCTAAACGCCCAGGTTGCGTTTTTACGAGGCTTCGAATGACACAGCATCCGATCCACAGAGAGGCGGAATTGCCTCTACATCGCGTCTCTTCCTTCTGGGGTCACCAGGTGTGCACCGGACACTCTGCTACCGCAGAAAACAATCACGCATCAGCCGGAGCTGCCGCTGCCAATGGATCCGGTGTAGCTTGCGCTGCGGGTTGCTTCCAAACCGTGTCACTGGCGAAACACGGTAATTGATATCGACGTGCTTTTCTTGTGAAAGAAAACAGAAGCCACCATGGGGAGGTTCCAGGGAACAGCCTTTATTCTCACAGCAACAGGCAACAGGCAGCCCCCAGTTGCAGAAAATGAGCACGCCTCCTATCCTCGGACTACTATCAATGTCCTGCTCAGTCTTGATTGGCTGTTGTCTCCATTCCTCCCACTCCGGCCGGAGTGGGCTGCCCCACATGCAGCTCTCACCAGATTGCTGAACTGCATGTCCCAGAATGCCACATTCCAGCAAAGGGATTACAAGGTTCGAGAAGTCCGCCTGTTCAAGTGTGTGACTGGCAGGTGAGTTCAAGAGTAGAGCGTGCCTCCATTTCCGTCATTATCGAGTTAAGTGCTCCCTCGAGTCCCCAAGCCGCAGCTACCCTAAACGCCCAGGTTGCGTTTTTACGAGGCTTCGAATGACACAGCATCCGATCCACAGAGAGGCGGAATTGCCTCTACATCGCGTCTCTTCCTTCTGGGGTCACCAGGTGTGCACCGGACACTCTGCTACCGCAGAAAACAATCACGCATCAGCCGGAGCTGCCGCTGCCAATGGATCTGGTGTAGCTTGCGCTGCGGGTTGCTTCCAAACCGTGTCACTGGCGAAACACGGTAATTGATATCGACGTGCTTTTCTTGTGAAAGAAAACAGAAGCCACCATGGGGAGGTTCCAGGGAACAGCCTTTATTCTCACAGCAACAGGCAACAGGCAAATGCATTTCGGCCGCGAGGCCTTTCTCAATGCCCCCAGTTGCAGAAAATGAGCACGCCTCCTATCCTCGGACTACTATCAATGTCCTGCTCAGTCTTGATTGGCTGTTGTCTCCATTCCTCCCACTCCGGCCGGAGTGGGCTGCCCCACATGCAGCTCTCACCAGATTGCTGAACTGCATGTCCCAGAATGCCACATTCCAGCAAAGGGATTACAAGGTTCGAGAAGTCCGCCTGTTCAAGTGTGTGACTGGCAGGTGAGTTCAAGAGTAGAGCGTGCCTCCATTTCCGTCATTATCGAGTTAAGTGCTCCCTCGAGTCCCCAAGCCGCAGCTACCCTAAACGCCCAGGTTGCGTTTTTACGAGGCTTCGAATGACACAGCATCCGATCCACAGAGAGGCGGAATTGCCTCTACATCGCGTCTCTTCCTTCTGGGGTCACCAGGTGTGCACCGGACACTCTGCTACCGCAGAAAACAATCACGCATCAGCCGGAGCTGCCGCTGCCAATGGATCCGGTGTAGCTTGCGCTGCGGGTTGCTTCCAAACCGTGTCACTGGCGAAACACGGTAATTGATATCGACGTGCTTTTCTTGTGAAAGAAAACAGAAGCCACCATGGGGAGGTTCCAGGGAACAGCCTTTATTCTCACAGCAACAGGCAACAGGCAAATGCATTTCGGCCGCGAGGCCTTTCTCAATGCCCCCAGTTGCAGAAAATGAGCACGCCTCCTATCCTCGGACTACTATCAATGTCCTGCTCAGTCTTGATTGGCTGTTGTCTCCATTCCTCCCACTCCGGCCGGAGTGGGCTGCCCCACATGCAGCTCTCACCAGTTTGCTGAACTGCATGTCCCAGAATGCCACATTCCAGCAAAGGGATTACAAGGTTCGAGAAGTCCGCCTGTTCAAGTGTGTGACTGGCAGGTGAGTTCAAGAGTAGAGCGTGCCTCCATTTCCGTCATTATCGAGTTAAGTGCTCCCTCGAGTCCCCAAGCCGCAGCTACCCTAAACGCCCAGGTTGCGTTTTTACGAGGCTTCGAATGACACAGCATCCGATCCACAGAGAGGCGGAATTGCCTCTACATCGCGTCTCTTCCTTCTGGGGTCACCAGGTGTGCACCGGACACTCTGCTACCGCAGAAAACAATCACGCATCAGCCGGAGCTGCCGCTGCCAATGGATCCGGTGTAGCTTGCGCTGCGGGTTGCTTCCAAACCGTGTCACTGGCGAAACACGGTAATTGATATCGACGTGCTTTTCTTGTGAAAGAAAACAGAAGCCACCATGGGGAGGTTCCAGGGAACAGCCTTTATTCTCACAGCAACAGGCAACAGGCAGCCCCCAGTTGCAGAAAATGAGCACGCCTCCTATCCTCGGACTACTATCAATGTCCTGCTCAGTCTTGATTGGCTGTTGTCTCCATTCCTCCCACTCCGGCCGGAGTGGGCTGCCCCACATGCAGCTCTCACCAGATTGCTGAACTGCATGTCCCAGAATGCCACATTCCAGCAAAGGGATTACAAGGTTCGAGAAGTCCGCCTGTTCAAGTGTGTGACTGGCAGGTGAGTTCAAGAGTAGAGCGTGCCTCCATTTCCGTCATTATCGAGTTAAGTGCTCCCTCGAGTCCCCAAGCCGCAGCTACCCTAAACGCCCAGGTTGCGTTTTTACGAGGCTTCGAATGACACAGCATCCGATCCACAGAGAGGCGGAATTGCCTCTACATCGCGTCTCTTCCTTCTGGGGTCACCAGGTGTGCACCGGACACTCTGCTACCGCAGAAAACAATCACGCATCAGCCGGAGCTGCCGCTGCCAATGGATCCGGTGTAGCTTGCGCTGCGGGTTGCTTCCAAACCGTGTCACTGGCGAAACACGGTAATTGATATCGACGTGCTTTTCTTGTGAAAGAAAACAGAAGCCACCATGGGGAGGTTCCAGGGAACAGCCTTTATTCTCACAGCAACAGGCAACAGGCAAATGCATTTCGGCCGCGAGGCCTTTCTCAATGCCCCCAGTTGCAGAAAATGAGCACGCCTCCTATCCTCGGACTACTATCAATGTCCTGCTCAGTCTTGATTGGCTGTTGTCTCCATTCCTCCCACTCCGGCCGGAGTGGGCTGCCCCACATGCAGCTCTCACCAGATTGCTGAACTGCATGTCCCAGAATGCCACATTCCAGCAAAGGGATTACAAGGTTCGAGAAGTCCGCCTGTTCAAGTGTGTGACTGGCAGGTGAGTTCAAGAGTAGAGCGTGCCTCCATTTCCGTCATTATCGAGTTAAGTGCTCCCTCGAGTCCCCAAGCCGCAGCTACCCTAAACGCCCAGGTTGCGTTTTTACGAGGCTTCGAATGACACAGCATCCGATCCACAGAGAGGCGGAATTGCCTCTACATCGCGTCTCTTCCTTCTGGGGTCACCAGTTGTGCACCGGACACTCTGCTACCGCAGAAAACAATCACGCATCAGCCGGAGCTGCTGCTGCCAATGGATCCGGTGTAGCTTGCGCTGCGGGTTGCTTCCAAACCGTGTCACTGGCGAAACACGGTAATTGATATCGACGTGCTTTTCTTGTGAAAGAAAACAGAAGCCACCATGGGGAGGTTCCAGGGAACAGCCTTTATTCTCACAGCAACAGGCAACAGGCAGCCCCCAGTTGCAGAAAATGAGCACGCCTCCTATCCTCGGACTACTATCAATGTCCTGCTCAGTCTTGATTGGCTGTTGTCTCCATTCCTCCCACTCCGGCCGGAGTGGGCTGCCCCACATGCAGCTCTCACCAGATTGCTGAACTGCATGTCCCAGAATGCCACATTCCAGCAAAGGGATTACAAGGTTCGAGAAGTCCGCCTGTTCAAGTGTGTGACTGGCAGGTGAGTTCAAGAGTAGAGCGTGCCTCCATTTCCGTCATTATCGAGTTAAGTGCTCCCTCGAGTCCCCAAGCCACAGCTACCCTAAACGCCCAGGTTGCGTTTTTACGAGGCTTCGAATGACACAGCATCCGATCCACAGAGAGGCGGAATTGCCTCTACATCGCGTCTCTTCCTTCTGGGGTCACCAGGTGTGCACCGGACACTCTGCTACCGCAGAAAACAATCACGCATCAGCCGGAGCTGCCGCTGCCAATGGATCCGGTGTATATATATATATAGAGAGATGCATAGGTAGCGCCTGCTTCCATCGTTTTAACTGTCTTTCTCAGGCTCTACATTCCTCTTATATGACTCTGGCACGTGGATTCATGAAGCTGAGCGTTTTATGACAATCTGCATAATAAATAATCTCTAATAATCCGACAGCAAAATGAACAATCCCGCCATTTATTGTAAACACACTCTATCCAAATGTTTAACCAGTCCAAGTATGTTTTCCATTTCTGCTTAATCGTCAAACAAAAAAATCGACAAATCGGATCAGAGATTTTACTGCATGGTCCACTCCCTGGAAGTACGAAGGGGACACGAACGGAAAATCACTTGCTCTAATTGGGCCCCATGGTTAATATCAATGATACACTTATCAAATGTCAGTTATTTCCTACTTTGAAGCGTGACGTCGCTATAACCCCATTGAAATTACAAAGGGACCAGAACGCTGTTTCGTTAAAGCAGAGGTGTAGGGCTGTGCAAAATAGGCATAATTTCTTTTCGCATAATTTTTGTAATTGTAATTGCATCTATATATCGCTTACTACCCCTGACGAGGCGCTGAAGCACTTTATGGAAAATAGCACGCTACCCCAGAAATATTGCGAAATTTCATAAAAATATACACAAAAAATGCGAAATGCAAATCTGGCATTTAGTGCTTTATTAGAGTGGAATGCAACCTTAGTCAATTTTGGAAGCAAGGATGCGTTTTTGCTTAGAATAAAATCACCAAAAAAAACAAGTGCTGTGAACAAAAGCCCCTTGTGTTCTGGTTGTTGAGGTAGCTCTCATTCTCCCATGATAGGATTTTTACCTTAATGGACTTGAAATTACGCGATGTGGTGAAAATGTGTAATTTCAGGAATTTTGCATAACAAGCGTAAATGAGAAATGACAGCAATTTTATCAGCATAATGAAAATTGTGCCTAGGCATACAAAGGAGGCCTAACTGTACCCTCAAAAAAAGGGTACTCTCCCTTAAAAGAAAAGCATTTTCGTTCACGAGACCTGATCGAAAAAGCTTAATAATGAATGTGTTCTGATACAAAAAACGCGAAGACATTTTTAATCAAGTGATTTGAAAACCGCCAAGACATAAAACAAAATAATTCTAAAATATCACTGCAAAAAAAGTGAACAAATAAGTGAAAGACTGCACTTTATAACAATGAAAACATACCAGTCTTCATTCAGAACCATCCTTCCCGTTTGTTACTTCTCATGAAAAGGAAAGTGTGTTGTCTATTATAACCATGCAAGCTGCCACCAAAGGCTTCACTCTTGTTGTCTTTGATGTCACTCAAAAATCCTCACTAAATGACGGCTACGCATCTGTGATTCCATATTTCTCCCAAACTAGCGACAAATAATTATACACCCTTTGTAAACCAAAGGCTGCCTTTGCTGTCACCATTCGTTAAATAATTCATGAAACTACCTTTCAAGGTGCTCATTCTTGCAACTGCATTCTGAACTTAAACTTAAAAAGTCCACATTTCTGTATAGTCCTCGGTATAGACTGCTCTTCTTTGTAATTCAGTCCTTTTGAAGGTACAGGCATAACAAAACTGGAGCCCCCACGAAATACAAGGAAATCCTCCTCTAAGGAGTCAGTCAGGAGCTCTCAGGCCAGGGTACTGTGCTGAGGGGGCCCAGCTGGAGGTCGGTGGCCTTTCTTATGCCACTGTTTAGAGGCTGAGGCCCAATTTTACTGTCCTTCAAGCAATGGAGTGCTGGGTGAAAAATGGTAGCGTCAGTGGCGGTTGGTGACATACAAAAAGGGTGTGGCGACATACAAACATACATAAAAATAAACATTTAACAAAGAAAAAATAAAGGTTTCACTTCTCGTTGTTCTCCAGTCCCTAGCTCCACATTCTAATCCAAACACTGCTCTCATGCTGTTATCAATGTTAGTAACACAAAAAGATGATGGATGTAATGCCAAACATTGTCAAACATTCACCCCAGTCACAGATCTGGGTTAAATCCAAAGTAGTGTAATGTAAGGGAATTTTATATGGCGCTTAACCGTCACCCAAAGGGTATCCTGGCGCTTAGGTTGTCCAAACAGCAGGGGAGAAGAAAAGACAAGGGGGAAAAACGGGACAGAATCTAGGCTCTTGGAAACAGAATGGTTTTCAGCCTCTTCCTAAAACTGGACAGAATATTAAGTTGCCTAAGCTCTAAAGGAAGAGCATTCCACAGTCTAGAGGCAGTAAAAGTGAAGGATCGGCCACCCATATGTGCTCTCTTGATTTTTGGGACCCTGATCAAGTGTGCTGTGGAAGAGCGAAGTGCTCGAGTGGGCACATACCAGGTGAATTTTCTCTGGTGCACTCTGGGTCCAATCCCATGGACTGCCCTATGTACAATACAGAGAGCCTTAAATTGTATCCGCTGTACAACCGGCAGCCAATGAGGGCCATGGAAGAAGACACTCTCCCCGGCCGATTCAATGCAAGTTTTGCAGCCATAGTTTGTATTCTCTGCAATTTCTTAAGTAAGGAGGCCGGAGCATCAAGGAGCAGAGCATTACAATAGTCGATTCTACTCAAGACTATGCACTGAAACACCTGAGCTATAGCGTCCGGGGCAGAAACGGTAGAATCTTGCGCAAGGCCCGTAAAAGGGACATACAGGTGCCAACCATTTTATTCACCTGGGAGTCCAATTAGAGATTACTATCCATCAGTACTCCAAGGTTAGCGGGTACCAAATAAGCGGTGCTAGCGGGTACCAAATAAGTATTGGAGGAGGCAGGCCAGAAATTTGTGGGAAGGGAGCTTTGAATACTACCTGCCGAGCAGCATAGAACCTCAGTTTTGCTTTCGTTAAACTGTAGAGAGTTCCATTTCAACCAAACTCCCACTTGATGCAGACAGTTATGGAACTTTTCCCTGGACACTGCATTATTGCCCTCAAGAGTGAAGACAAGTTGAGTGTTGTCAGCATTATTAATAACATTGATTCCAAAGGTTCTTATTAAGGAGATGAGGGGACGAAGATAGAGATTGAACAGAATGGGGCTGATAGCCGAGCCCTGAGGAACCCCTTGTTTAACCTCTCTATATTGAGAAAAAAAGGGGACAGAGTCACTGTCTGCTGCCTATTAGAAAGGTACGAGACTATCGAATCACAAGCCCTACCGACCACCCCTCCTTTTCCCAATCTGCTAAACCGAATCTGGTGGTCGGCCGTATCAAATGCGGCCGACATGTCCAGCAGGACCAGAAAAACTGTCTGACCACTGTCGGCCCGCATTCGTAGGTCGTCGAGGACTGCCACCAGGGCGGTCTCGGTCCCATGTGCGGGGCGGAATCTAAATTGGACTTCATCCAACAACTGATTATCTTTCACATGTTTGGAAAGGGATTTAGTCACTATTCTTTCCAATATTTTTACCTGGTAGGGTAACAAGTAGATAAGCCTATAGTTGCTCAGAATTAGCAGATCCAAAGTGGCCTTTTTCAGTAAGGGAGAAACTATTGCCTTCTTCCAACAATCCGGCACTACAGCAGTAGTTAGGGACTGTTACAGATCTGATGGAGAAGCGGGAAAAGCTAATCTCCAAACAGCTTCCAGAACCTATGAGGCAAATCATCCTTTGGAGAGCCTGATGAAACTCCAGAGGCAATTACAACAAAGTCTTCATAGGAGGGCATTGCTCCAGGGCAGATGGATGTTCCCTGTTAGTTGAATTGCTGTTTAGCCAATTAATATGATCAGTGCATAAATCACCCTTTTCATCAGCTGAAGGTTTCAGGCCAATTAAGATTTTATTAATCTTATCCTCAAAAAAAACAAGACAGCTCATCGCACAAGGCCTGTGAGACCGGGATAGAGGACTTGGCGCAGTCAGGGTTAGATAATCCCCTGACCAGAGAGAATAGAGTTTGAGATTTATTGGAGGATTGTAGGATTAACTCTTCAAGGTACGTAGCCTTGTGTTTGCCAATAGATATTTTAGAGGCATGAAGCATACCCTTGAAGGTTTCCTTATCCTCATCTAGATATTTATTTCTCCACTGTCTTTCCTTTCAGCTTGTTTAACTCTAGTTTTCAATAATCTTAGCTCTTCATTGTACCACGGGGCAGAAGGCTTTTTGCCAGTCTTGGCTTTCCTTAATGGCACTAACTGGTCCAATGAATTACAAATCTGATTACAGAGGTTAAGATAGTTCTCCTCCACTGAACCCTGCATAGCAAAGTTTTCATGCACCAAGTGTGGGAGATTTGCTAATTTAAAAATGTTTGACCACTCTCTGCTAACACGAGCTGCAGAAGAGTGGCTACATTGTTGACCTTGCTTCGGTAGCTGTAAGGTGAAGAGAACCAAGGTGTGGTTTGTCCAACGTTGGGGTAATACATCTTCTATAACAATATTGTTTTTGTCGGCAAAGTGTTTTTGTTCATCATGCCACCCCAGTTTGACCTAGCCAAATGCAAATCTGTCTTGACCCTGCTGCCAATGGGAACAGTCCAGCCTGAACTGCCAGGCCAGGTCCTCTCTAGATCGGTAACAAGCATCCTGGGACCGGTTTCAGGGTATCACCCCATATCAGCTAGACTAGCTTGAATCCAGTGGCACTGTGAGCACGGGACCCACACCTGGGCATACCCTTTCAAATTAGGGCGACTATAGCAACACAAAAAGATGATGGAAGGAATGCTGAACATTGTCAAACAGTCACCCCCAGTCACAGATCTGGGTTAAAGCTATCATTTATTTTGCTCACCATGCCACCCAGTTAGGACCTAGGCCAAGGAAAACATGGCCTGGCAAATTGGGCCAAACTGTTCCCATAAGGAGCAGGGTCAAGACTGATTTGCATATGGCTAGGTTCAAAATTGAAATGGCATGGTGAACAAAAAAACAATGGATTTAGGCCCAGATCTCTGTACTGGGGGTGAGTGTTTGACAATGTTCAGCACTCCGTCCATCATCTTTTTGTTTTGCTATAGTTAATAATGTTAAGCAGCATTAGTGAAGCGTCTGGATTGGCTGGAGCTGGCTGGTTCAGTGCTCTGAAAGGCACTGGAGGCCTGTGCCTGCTCTCGAACCTAGCTGTCTAAGACAGCTGGGTTGGCGAGGTTTGAATTGCGCATGTGGGGCTGGCCGTAGCAAGGTAGCTGGCTAAACTGACATGCGCAGTTCAGACTGAAGTAGCCACTCCTAATTGCTGCCAATCAGCAGCAATTGTGCACTGGGCCTACTCTCACACTCCGCATGGCAGAGTAAAAAATAAAATGGCAATAAAATCATTTTATTACCATTTTATTTTTCACACATTCTGCAGCAGTGTGGGAGGAGACGCTACTCCACTCCTGTGGAGGAACCGCCGCTGTGCAGTGCTTGGAAGACAGAAAATAGCGCAGTGCCAGATTTAATAAGAGCTGCCTGCAGATGATGTCATTGTGAGAAGGTGGCCTGATATGCAGTGCTCCCTATTCTAGTGAACACTATGTATCAGTCCAGCAACCCTTATTGATGATTGGTTGTAAGTCAACCTTATAGACCAGCTATCCTAGTAGCGTGGATACGAGCAGTCTAAGGCTAAAGACTCGAGAGGGCGTGTTAAGCCAGCTGTTTACCACACATATACCCCTTGAACACCAAGTGAAAGGACACCACACAAGTGTTATGAAAATAAACAGGATATTTATTAAGAATCACAACAGCCCTGTACTCTTTATGAGGACAGGGTACTAAGCACAAACCAAAACTCTTACAAAAATACTTAAGTTAGCACAGTATATACAAATGCCCGAGGGGCACGGAAAACCATATACTCTGAAAGTGGAATGCGAAATTACTAGCAGGTAAGTACAATACTAATAGGCTTAGGAATCGCTAGGACTTGACTATAGAACCTTCAGATTACTTATAGGAGGCCTAGGGGACTCGGGTGCAGTGTGTGCACTCTCAAGCGAGATGCGGGACAAAGTCTATGGTAGCTAGTAATTGCAAAGTTAGTGTTCTCGGGCGAACCCGACCTGGTAGGAGGAAAACGAAAGTGGATTCTGACCCTTGGATAGTGAGGCTATGCTGGGGCACCGAAATGCCGAAGTTACCTAGCCCAGGGGCTGCAGCTGCATAGGTCTCAAAAGACGTCGGGAATCCTCGTAGACGGACCAGGAGCCTGGAAGAAAGAAGTTGCTGGCAGGCGACCAGTGAAGAAAGTTCGGTGGATCCAAGCCTGGATCGATGGAAGATGACACCTGAAAGCAGAGGGGACCAAGTTCGAGACTACTAGCCAGTAGTCAGTGGGCACCAGGAGGGCACCGGATGGTAGCCACCTCGACAAGGTGAGTGGGTGACGCTGTGCTCGAAGATCTCACGGACCAGGAGGCGTTGTCGGCGACCAGGAAGGAGGAGCGAGCTGTCCCACGAAGATAGAAGCTGTCGGCGTCGCTGGACCCAGGATTGGGCAACAAAGCCTTGGCAAATTCAAGCCCACGCGGTGGACCTAAAATGGCGTCTGGAGTGGACCAGGAGGGTCCGGGGTGCCTCTCTTGAAGAAGGAAGCAAGGGCCAGTCTGGAGCAACCAGACCAGCAGCAGTGATGTCGTCGGGCGTCGTGAAGAAGGCCACAAGCCAGCCGGCTAGTAGCCACACAGCGCGGTGAGCACGCAAAAGCAGAAGGGCCCCACGCAGATCGTGGAGATGCTGGAGGGCGGATCTTCGGTGCTGGAGCTGCTCAGGGTTGGGGCTTCTCGGACCCCAAAGCACTCACCAGTGGAAGACTCGGTGGGCTTGTTACAAAGAAGTCGTGCAGTCTTGGCGATCGTCGGTCCCTCGAGGTCTCGTCGCACTCACGGTTCTCAGCTTTGCTGTAGAGGTGAGTAGAGGTCAGAGGTGCCAGGGAAGCCGGGTCTCGTCGAGCTGGGTCGTCGGATTCGTGAAGAAGGACTTGCAGCAGACCGCAGTGTTCTTAGGATGGTGCCCGCTTGATGCAGGGTGACTACTCCTTAGCCACAAGGGAGAATCTTGAAGAAGAAATCTTGATGTCCTTTCGTAGAAAGTCGTGTCTTGATTCCAAAGATGATCTAATTTGAACAGGGGGCCCGCTCCCATCTTTATACTAAAAAAGGGGGCTGACCCGGTGACTAGGTCCTGCCTATGGGTGGGACTAGGAGGGGGGTAGTTACACCCCTCTGCCATGCCGGACTTTCCCCAGGCCAGGGGCTGGTGTGCCCCTGGAACTGGTTCTGACCGGCCTATGCGTAGTGAGCACCGGGGTGCCACTCAGCAGTCACCTTCCTGAAAAGCCCTGCCTACCCAGGATACACAAAACCATGTCTGGGACGGTGCTAGCACCGCCCCGGACAGGAAACCCTTTGTCCAGGCCTCCCTCGCTGGAAGGACTCCCAGCAGCAGGAGGTCAGACTCGTGTCTGTGGTGGCAGCATCCATTTTGTGGAGCTGAGGCTTCAGTTCACTTTAACCGGGGTTCACAGTTACATACATGTCGTGTCCCTCTAGAAGGGTGGAATGCTAACCCCGTCGCCAGAATTGGCGAGGGGTTAGTATTCCAATTCGTATGACACCTTACTCGACATGTTTTGATAAAGCAATACCAAAGTTAGCATTTAACCGCGAGGATTATAATGCACTTAAGAGTATATGGTATGCGATATCATGGAACAGCTATTAGGACTTGGTTCCGCAAGCTGCAGACAGGCTCAGCTCATGCCAGAGCACCATCTCACACGATTCCAAACACTCTGCCTTCAGGATTGTCAAGGCCTGCCATAGGAGTGACTGATGAGAATCTGTGTGTCCATTTTTAGGGTTAGGTATAGGTATACTACACCTACAGCAAAGGGTGATTACACGACTTTGCCCCAGCTGTCATGCAGCCAGTTGTGTCAAATTTAGGAGGCCAGTCAGGGGTGGCATAATACATGCTGCAGCCCCTGGCAGCCCTGGGTACACCTATGCCCTGAGTTACAGGGTCTGATAAGGTGGCCTAGTACCAATTGGAAATGTACCTAGGGTACATGGAATCCATTTTACAGAGAGAGCAGTAGGCCTGGGGTCCTGATTGGCAGGGCCCCAGGTCGACTATGTCAAAAACCAGCTAAAACACAGGGCAAAAAGTTGGGGGCAACCATAGTCAGGAGGTACCTTCCTACACACCCCCCCCCCCCCCAAACGAAAGGAGATAAGGCTATCCTTGTCCAGGTAAGCCTCTATTACCTAAGTGGCCATATAAGGAAGGACCAGCTCTGGCTTGGTTTCCCCCTGTGTCATGGTCCACTAGGCAACCCCTCACCCTAAGGGTATCTGAGGGTCTCCACCATAGGGAATCTCTGTCTCTGGTGTGTCTTGGGAAAGAAGAAGGCTGATGCTGGGATGGAGTACTGAAGTGAGGCTCCTTTACCTTTGGGCTCAACTTCCTCCAATCACCATTCATCATGTGTGCCTTTCTTTCTTTAGCTGAGATGCACTGAGCTCTCAGGGTCAGCCTCTGGCTACCTAAAGCTGGAGGCTGAGTCCCTCTGTTTGGCTTACTGGAGGGACAGGTCAGGTCTGGGGTTTTTAGGCCCCATGTTTGGCTGTGCCCAACAGTGTCCAGCTGTGGGAGTTCCCTAACTACTTTTAAGGGGGATCCCTCAGGAGTCTGTTCTATTTTCACTTGGCTAGGTTTACCAGCTTCAGTGATCCTAATCTGCTGATTAAGGGGTTCTTTTGGACAGGGGGCCCTTTTGGGTCCACCACTGGCCTCCCTGATCTCTTCAGCCCTGGGCTGACTGAGGCAGGGTAGAGAGGTGCAGGTTACCTGCTCCAGACTGGGTCCCACCTGGGAAGGGTCCACTGACATCAGAGGTTCTGCCAGGCTAGGCCTGACTACCTCTGGGGCAGTTCCTTCAACAGGGGTAGAGTCAGTTCCCTGAGGAGGCTGGCTCTCACCTAGTGTCTGGGAGGGGGAAGACTCTTCTTCCTCCTCAATGCTCTCTGTTTGAGTGGAGTGATCCATTGTTTCAGGCTTCACAACCTCACTATCTGTTTGAGTAGAGGCTGAGACCATTTCAACCTTGCCAACCTTTTCAGGAGGGCACTCAGTTTGTGTTTGGGCTGTGACTGTCACAGCCCTCCTATCCTGTTCTGGAAAGTCTGTCTGAGCCTGGGCAGTGGCTACCACTGCCCTTCCAACCTTTTCAGGGAGGAATGGTGCTTGGGCTGGGGCTGTAGCTATTACTGCCCCACTAACCTGTCTGGATAGGCCTATCATTCTGGAGTGAGTTTCTTGCTCCACCTCAGCCCATGCTGAGAGTTCCAGGTCATTCCCCAGTAAGCAATCTACAGGTAGGTTATCTGTCACTGCCACTCTCATGGGCCCTGTGACATTACCCCAGCTGAGCTTGACTACTGCCATGGGATGCCTTCTCTTCACTCCATGAATGTCTGTCACCTGATAAGTAAAGCCAGGGGTCAGTTGAGCAGAGGGGACCAGATGGTCAATCACCATGGTGATGCTGGCCCCTGTGTCTCTGAATGCCTCAACTTTCTGACCATTCACTAAAACCTCTTGTCTATACTTCCCCAAAAGGTGGGGTCCAGTAGTGAAGTTGGCAAACCCCATGCCAGTCTCACAGACAAGAGTGTGGTCAGGGAACCTGGCTAGGCCATAGTCCTCCTGATGGCCCAAAGTAATGCCCACCACATTCTTGGGGGCACTCCCACCACCTGGGGGATTACCACTAGTGGTAACAGGAGGTTTAGGAGTATTACCTGGGGGTATATTTCCCTTATTACCATTTTTAGGGCAACTGGCATCACTTTTGTAATGACCCACCTGTTTACAGGTATGGCAATAAGGTTTCTTCTGTTCTGAAGGAGTGTTCTGGGACCCACCACCCTTGTTGGAGTTTTGGGGCCCTTGGGAAGTCTTCTCGGTGGATTTATCCCCACCCTTCTCTTGAGGCTTGGTTGATTCCTTTTTCTGGTCACCACCCTGGTTTTTAGGCCTGACCCTGGTTCTGACCCATTTGTCTGCCCTCTTACCCAATTCCTGTGGGGAGGTCAGATCAGAGTCTACCAGGTGCTGATGTAATAACTGGTTCTGACAATTATTTAAGATTTGCTCCCTCATAATTAGATTATACAATCCTTTAAAATCAGTAACCTTACTACCCAGTAGCCAGCCTTCAAAAGCCTTAGTGGCACAATCAACAAAGTCAGTCCAATCTTGAGACTGAGTTTTCTGGGTGTCTCTGAACAGCATCCTGTATTGTTCAGTGGTTAAACCAAACCCATCAACCAGTGTATTCTTCAAGATTTGGTAATTGTTAGCATCCTCAACTCTAGTAGTGAGGAGCTTATCTCTACCTTTACCATCAAAGGAGAGCCACAAGATAGCTGCCCACTGACTTTGGGGAACACCCTGCACAGTGCAGGCTCTCTCCAAAGCAGTAATCCATTTGTGGATGTCATCCCCTTCTTTAAAGGGGGGCACTATCTTATTCAGGTGCTTTGTATCAAAACTCCTTTCCCTATTGCTAGGTTTATTGCTGCCACCAGTGGGCTGTAGCCCACATAATTCTTGCTCTCTAGCAAGGGCAAGTCTCTCTTTGGCCAGGGCAAGTTCTTCCCTTTCAATCCTCAGTTTGATTGCCCTTTCTTCAGCTTCATACACTCTCCTCTTAGGGGAAGACATCCCTCTGTGAGAAGAGTCGAGAGAGCCATTGGTTCGAAGGGATCTGTTAGAGCCTCTTGATAGAGACCTAACTCGTCCATTCCCAATGTTAAGCTGACCTGAGAGTGGGCCCAGGAGTCCCCTAGTACCAAGCTCATGTCTGCTTAAGTTGGACCTGGTTAGTCTACTGACTTCTACCTGTCCCTTATCTGCCTCATCCCCTGACAACTGGTCCTCATCCTCATCCTCAGCATCATCTGCTTCCTGGAGGGGATGGTCCTGGCTATCAAAGGGTCCCTGTAAGGAGGGCAAACTCCCCTCTGGATTAGAAGGGTCTGGGTTACCAGCCCTACTGGCATCATAAGCCTCTAAGAGATCAATCAGAAAGGAGGTGGTGGGGTTAGACCCCTGTTTTAGCTTCCTGAGGGTACACACTTGTCTCATCTCATGGAAGCTAAGATCAGCATATTTTGAAGTAAGGACCTGTGGAGGGTCCACTAACACAAGGGGATACTCAGAGTTTCCTCCTTTGTCTGACATGCTGATTCTAGTGTGGTGTAAGTGATGCACCTACCTACACTATGTGTTTACCTACTGATCCCTTGCTAAGAGTTGCAGCCAATGTGTGCTAAGCCTTGAGGAGCTGCAACAGCTGGTTCAGTAGAACTCAGAGTATTCTAAGCTTAGTTATATGTACTAACAGTACTTATGTGATCTTTCAACAAGATATTCTTAGGATACGTGTGGTAAAACAACAGCAAGCTCAAATCCCAACCGCTGCTCACCAATGTGAGAAGATGGCCTGATATGCAGTGCTCACTATTCTAGTGAACACTATGTATCAGTCCAGCAACCCTTATTGATGATTGGTTGTAAGTCAACCTTATAGACCAGCTATCCTAGTAGCGTGGATACGAGCAGTCTAAGGCTAAAGACTCGAGAGGGCGTGTTAAGCCAGCTGTTTACCACACATATACCCCTTGAACACCAAGTGAAAGGACACCACACAAGTGTTATGAAAATAAACAGGATATTTATTAAGAATCACAACAGCCCTGTACTCTTTATGAGGACAGGGTACTAAGCACAAACCAAAACTCTTACAAAAATACTTAAGTTAGCACAGTATATACAAATGCCCGAGGGGCACGGAAAACCATATACTCTGAAAGTGGAATGCGAAATTACTAGCAGGTAAGTACAATACTAATAGGCTTAGGAATCGCTAGGACTTGACTATAGAACCTTCAGATTACTTATAGGAGGCCTAGGGGACTCGGGTGCAGTGTGTGCACTCTCACGCGAGATGCGGGACAAAGTCTATGGTAGCTAGTAATTGCAAAGTTAGTGTTCTCGGGCGAACCCGACCTGGTAGGAGGAAAACGAAAGTGGATTCTGACCCTTGGATAGTGAGGCTATGCTGGGGCACCGAAATGCCGAAGTTACCTAGCCCAGGGGCTGCAGCTGCATAGGTCTCAAAAGACGTCGGGAATCCTCGTAGACGGACCAGGAGCCTGGAAGAAAGAAGTTGCTGGCAGGCGACCAGTGAAGAAAGTTCGGTGGATCCATGCCTGGATCGATGGAAGATGACACCTGAAAGCAGAGGGGACCAAGTTCGAGACTACTAGCCAGTAGTCAGTGGGCACCAGGAGGGCACCGGATGGTAGCCACCTCGACAAGGTGAGTGGGTGACGCTGTGCTCGAAGATCTCACGGACCAGGAGGCGTTGTCGGCGACCAGGAAGGAGGAGCGAGCTGTCCCACGAAGATAGAAGCTGTCGGCGTCGCTGGACCCAGGATTGGGCAACAAAGCCTTGGCAAATTCAAGCCCACGCGGTGGACCTAAAATGGCGTCTGGAGTGGACCAGGAGGGTCCGGGGTGCCTCTCTTGAAGAAGGAAGCAAGGGCCAGTCTGGAGCAACCAGACAAGCAGCAGTGATGTCGTCGGGCGTCGTGAAAAAGGCCACAAGCCAGCCGGCTAGTAGCCACACAGCGCGGTGAGCACGCAAAAGCAGAAGGGCCCCACGCAGATCGTGGAGATGCTGGAGGGCGGATCTTCGGTGCTGGAGCTGCTCAGGGTTGGGGCTTCTCGGACCCCAAAGCACTCACCAGTGGAAGACTCGGTGGGCTTGTTACAAAGAAGTCGTGCAGTCTTGGCGATCGTCGGTCCCTCGAGGTCTCGTCGCACTCACAGTTCTCAGCTTTGCTGTAGAGGTGAGTGGAGGTCAGAGGTGCCAGGGAAGCCGGGTCTCGTCGAGCTGGGTCGTCGGATTCGTGAAGAAGGACTTGCAGCAGACCGCAGTGTTCTTAGGATGGTGCCCGCTTGATGCAGGGTGACTACTCCTTAGCCACAAGGGAGAATCTTGAAGAAGAAATCTTGATGTCCTTTCGTAGAAAGTCGTGTCTTGATTCCAAAGATGATCTAATTTGAACAGGGGGCCCGCTCCCATCTTTATACTAAAAAAGGGGGCTGACCCGGTGACTAGGTCCTGCCTATGGGTGGGACTAGGAGGGGGGTGGTTACACCCCTCTGCCATGCCGGACTTTCCCCAGGCCAGGGGCTGGTGTGCCCCTGGAACTGGTTCTGACCGGCCTATGCGTAGTGAGCACTGGGGTGCCACTCAGCAGTCACCTTCCTGAAAAGCCCTGCCTACCCAGGATACACAAAACCATGTCTGGGACGGTGCTAGCACCGCCCCGGACAGGAAACCCTTTGTCCAGGCCTCCCTCGCTGGAAGGACTCCCAGCAGCAGGAGGTCAGACTCGTGTCTGTGGTGGCAGCATCCATTTTGTGGAGCTGAGGCTTCAGTTAACTTTAACCGGGGTTCACAGTTACATACATGTCGTGTCCCTCTAGAAGGGTGGAATGCTAACCCCGTCGCCAGAATTGGCGAGGGGTTAGTATTCCAATTCGTATGACACCTTACTCGACATGTTTTGATAAAGCAATACCAAAGTTAGCATTTAACCGCGAGGATTATAATGCACTTAAGAGTATATGGTATGCGATATCATGGAACAGCTATTAGGACTTGGTTCCGCAAGCTGCAGACAGGCTCAGCTCATGCCAGAGCACCATCTCACACGATTCCAAGCACTCTGCCTTCAGGATTGTCAAGGCCTGCCATAGGAGTGACTGATAGGAATCTGTGTGTCCATTTTTAGGGTTAGGTATAGGTATACTACACCTACAGCAAAGGGTGATTACACGACTTTGCCCCAGCTGTCATGCAGCCAGTTGTGTCAAATTTAGGAGGCCAGTCAGGGGTGGCATAATACATGCTGCAGCCCCTGGCAGCCCTGGGTACACCTATGCCCTGAGTTACAGGGTCTGATAAGGTGGCCCAGTACCAATTGGAAATGTACCTAGGGTACATGGAATCCATTTTACAGAGAGAGCAGTAGGCCTGGGGTCCTGATTGGCAGGGCCCCAGGTCGACTATGTCAAAAACCAGCTAAAACACAGGGCAAAAAGTTGGGGGCAACCATAGTCAGGAGGTACCTTCCTACAGTCATCAGTGGCATTCATGTATGTTCTGCATCACACACGGCCTCACACTGTGGAATAAAGGAGGCTCTTTACGTAGCCTACAATTTGTACTGGAAATACACCTTCCAGAATGACCTACTAGGTATTATACTAAATCTGGCTTTGACCCAAAACCTGGGGGTTTTGATCTGCTCCACAGCAAACACACCCAAACAAGCTCTACATTACTATGGGGATCAGTGGCGTCTTAACCCATGGGCATGCTGGACAGTTGCCCAGGGTCCCCAAGAGCATAGGGGCCACATGCACACCAGAATTTAACACTATTTTTTCAGTTAAACATTTTTATTCCTCTCAGTGGTTGTATTGGCAGGGCCCAGTGCACTGCTTTTCCCGGGGGCCTATAACGCTGTTAAGAGTACAGCCATGAGGGGATGGTACAAAGAGGTTTGGCCGCAGCACATGTGATATGTTTCAATGCAAAATTGGGTTTGCATGAAAGTTGATCTGTTGCTGCTGTTTGCAGCGCTTTGTGACATGTTGTGATGATTCGCATTGTTTAATGTCATGCAAGCACCAGGCCAACCTCTTAGTAAATCTTAATCAAACTGTACAGTTTGTGAAGAGCATCTTAAAATTTGTCAGGTATACAGCGGTCAAGTCCTGCACAACTAACAACCAACAAAGAACTGTATGTATTACATATTGAAACTGTCCCTTTAGATGACGTATGAGGGTTTTGTGTATAGCGCTCACCACAAACTGAATTACCTTTAGGTGCTTCTGGTAAATTTAATGTGTGGATTTAAGGTCGATCAAAAATACCAGATTGAGAGCATGGTACCTTAATCCCCCGTACCAGTAGTAGTGCAGTCTTAAAACAGTGGCCACACGTGAGCATCAAAGCCCTGACAAATGTGGACAGAGTTATAGAGTTCAGATTCCATGGTCAATACATGCTTGATCTCTCCAGTAAGACTTGCAACAAGAATGCTGATTTTTGGCCAAACTAGATCATAATTGTGTTGTAGGAAAAGATGATGAGTAAGATATGTAACAACCATAAAACGTCTGCGGTAATATTCACAATCCTGGATTATTACAGGATTCAAATGGGAAGCAATTTTAAAGCCCATAACCTCATGTAGCCGAGCCCCCTATGAAATATGGTAGGTTATCTTATACAAAACCAGAAAGTCCTTTCCCCACAACGGCACATAATGAGCTAAAAAAGAAAGAAATGTACATATAATGTCCTTGCTTTTTGTGAGTAGAGCTCTCCTCTCTTCATTCATTCCACTTAGCACTACATACTCTAAAACAATAATCCAGCAAGCATCTTTTTCTCTAGGGTTTCTTTCACTATTGTCTCTTTCATTTGCTCAATCACCAGCGTGGCATGCAGGGTCATAAATCGTTGAAAAGCACAAAGCTGGCGAAAGATGCACCCCTACGTCTTCTGCAATGTAATCTTGTATGTTTAGTTCGTGTGATACAGCAAAATGATTACCTTGCAGCATACTATGTACAAAACAAAGACAAGCATTTGCAATGCAATAGGTCTCGCATTAGGAAAGTTTGAGCTATTGATATTGTAAATGACAAATTTTTTATTTATGTGTTGGTTTTGAAAATAGCGAAATTAATAGCTTTCTCATTTACAATGCCAATAGTTTTAACTTTCGCAAATGTGACACCTATAGCATTTGTAATGCAATAGGTGTTGTATTTACGTGACTTAGATGTATTGATATTACAAATAACAATGGCTTTTCATTTTTTTAATAATTAATACTTAAATAAAAGTTATTGTAATTTATAATGGCAATAGCTTGCACTTTTGTAAATAACTTTTGTGAAGATTATGTTCAGTGTATGAAAATCCAAGTGTGACGAAAATCCAAGAACCGAAGTGAAATATTAACATATTTTTGTGACATTTGTAATAAAGTTTAAAACATTGAGAGAACATATTTGAACCAGTTGTTGTTGAATGGTTGGGCGATAGATAGATACATAGATAGATAGATAGAGTGAGGGCGATAGATAGATAGAGGGCAATAGATAGATACAGGCCCGGACTGACCGTTGTGGGCACCGGGCAATCCCCCGGTGCGCCGCAAGGGTGGGGGCCGGTTTTGGGCCCCTGGGGGCCGTTTTTGTTACAGGGCCGTTTTTGCAGCATAGCTGCAAAATCGGCCCTGCAACAAAATCGGCCGAAAACCGGCCCGGCAGAGAGCTCGGTCGCACCCCCACCCTCCACCAGGGGGGCCGGCCGAGCACTTTGCCGGGGCCGGTTTTGGTTCCCAGTCCGGCCCTGGATAGATAGAGTGAGGGCAATAGCTAGATAGAGTGATGGCGATAGATAGAGTGAGTGCTATAGATGGACAGATAGAGTGAGGGCGATAGACAGATAGATAGAGTGAGGGCGATAGATGGATAGAGTGAGGGCGATAGATAGACAGATAGAGTGAGGGCGATAGATAGATAGATAGATAGATAGATAGATAGATAGATAGATAGATAGATAGATAGATAGATAGATAGATAGATGGCGATAAATAGAGTGAGGGCGATAGATAGATAGATAAGATAGATAAGATAGATAGATAGATAGATAGATAGATAGATAGATAGATAGATAGATAGATAGAGTGAGGGCGATAGATAGATAGATAGATAGATAGATAGATAGATAGATAGATAGATAGATAGAGTTAGGGCGATAGATAGATAGATAGAGTGAGGGCGATAGATAGAGTGAGTGCTATAGATGGACAGATAGAGTGAGGGCGATAGACAGATAGATAGAGTGAGGGCGATAGACAGATAGATAGAGTGAGGGCGATAGATAGACAGATAGAGTGAGGGCGATAGATAGAGTGAGGGCGATAGATAGATAGAGTGAGGGCGATAGATAGACAGATAGAGTGAGGGCGATAGATAAGAGTGAGGGCGATAGATAGATAGATAGATAGATAGATAGATAGCGATAGATAGATAGATAGATAGATAGATAGATAGATAGATAGATAGATAGATAGATAGATAGATAGATAGCGATAAATAGAGTGAGGGTGATAGATAGATAGATAGATAGATAGATAGATAGATAGATAGATAGATAGATAGATAGATAGATAGATAGAGGGCGATAGATAGATAGATAGATAGATAGATAGATAGATAGATAGATAGATAGATAGATAGATAGATAGATAGATAGAGTGAGGGCAATAGATAGATAGATAGATAGAGTGAGGGCAATAGATAGATAGATAGATAGAGTGAGGGAGATAGATAGATAGATAGATAGATAGATAGATAGATAGATAGATAGATAGATAGATAGATAGAGGGCAATAGATAGATAGATAGATAGATAGATAGATAGATAGATAGAGTGAGGGCAATAGATAGATAGCAGTTTCACATTTTGCCACAGTGTTGTTTTCGGTCTTCTTTTCTTTTCTTCTTAATTTGGAACAAACCATCTTTATACAGACAAAAAATACTCCTAAATAACCAGCTGGTGAGGTAGCATTAACCAGAGAGTTCAGGGGTTAATCTATTTAATGCATGCTCGTTGTTTGTTCATTTTATAGCATGAGATGAGCTCCCTAGGGTCTGCCAACTCGCATCTAAATGCAAACGTGATCACTAAAAGACAACAGTAGTACAAAGTTACAAAAAAGAAACGCTTAAAAAAAAATTACCATGGCTGCCACCAGAGTAGAGTAAAAGATGCATCAACAGCAAAATTAAAAACACAAGTGTGTGAGGAGATTACTTTTAAGATGTCAAGGTCCTCCTGAAAAGAAAATGTAAATACTTACACAGCCCTTCTCTATGGTAAGGTATGGAAAATAGCACTTTTCATTCAGATTATATTAGTTTTTTTGGGGGGGGGGAAATATTTTTATTGCGAAATTATAAAAAGGCACAGGTTACATGGTTATCCAGACCACTTATATGCAAAAGTTGATAACATGCAGGTTCCATGACAATACACAGCCATATTTGGCCCACATCCCGGAGGCTGGGCGGCGTAGGACCAGAGCATGTAGAAAGGAAACATTCAGTTGTGCTTTAAGGATATGGAATTATCGTTGTATTCGCTAATTTTCCATTTTTGTACATTTATACTATTTAACGTTTAACAAGAACCAAATTCCCCAAGTATGGCATCATTAGCACAGAATTTAACGAGGCAGGTCATTTATGCAAGGACAACATGACCTGCCGCCACTTGGCCCCCACTCCAGTCAGACCGGACGGGGTAGCCCTGTCAGAGAGCCACACATAATTCGGATTCAACATGGATATGATGCCAGTAACAACCTCTTCATGAACCTCAGCCCCCCCCCCCAAAAACCCCGGAACACAGAACTTTTGAGAAAACAGGTTCCCTCCCCCCACCCACGAGCAAAAGGATAGCAACAATGAAAAACGCCACCCCGCCCTTCCCCTGCCAGTGCCAGGACGTACACAGCCACCCCATACAACTCACTCAACACACACTCACACACAGCAAACCAAACCCACCCACCCTTCCCCCCAGCTCCCTGAAAGACCCAGTGGTCCTAAGACAGTTCCCGGGCATGTCTTCTTATATCGATAATCAGTACGGGCAACATGTTACTCAGGAAGAAAGTCGACCCCCACTCCCTTCTCGTACCTTAGGCCATAGGGGCGCAAGTCGTCTTTTGTGGCAAGTTATCCAACACCCTCAGTGTCAATGAAAAGCAGCGGTGGGCTACCAAAGTGTCAATATGAGGTCCCCCAATTCGGAGGACAACAGCATGCACAGCAATATACAACATAAGTCAATAATTTACTCCAACCTTGGTTCAGAGAGGGCAGTCTCCGGGACCACCGGGGCCGTAGAGTCAGTATCCAGCGGTGTCTCCTGCAAGGTGTCCGGGATCAAAATCTCACCAGGAACAGGGGCCCCAGGCGACCCCGGTCCCGCCCTCAACGGTGATGTTTCCATATGCATAGCGCCATCCGCTCTCACCGCAACTCGAGTCTCAGGAGAACCACGGGATCCAGACCGGCGCCTTCCTCTACCTCGGCGCTTCCTCTGTGGTCTGGTTCCCCAAGTTTCACGAGGGCCACCACGCTCACCTGGGGGCAGATCATCTCCTCTAATCTCAAGCCACTCCCAGACTTCCGCAGGCGTCTCGAAGAAGTGTGCACGGCCCTGGGAGAGCACCTTAAGTTTGGCTGGATATAAAAGCATGTACTGGAGTTTCATTTCACAGAGTTTTTGTTTAACTCCCAGGTAGGATTTTCTCTGTTCCTGCACCTGTTGGGTATAGTCAGGGTAAATTGACACGCGGCTGTTCTCAATTGTTAGGGACTCCGTTTCCCTTGCAGCTCGCAAGATGCAGTCACGGTCCTTATAGTTCAGGATCTTTGCGATGAGGGCCCTAGGAGGTTCGCCCGGGCGCAGAGGGGGCACAAGGGCTCTATGTGCTCGCTCCACGATAAAGACATTGGACAAACCAGTCGGGCACAGGTGAGTGCGGATCCAGGTTTCCAGGAAGTGTTCAGCGTTTCCCGCCTCCAATCGCTCCGGCACTCCCAGGACCCTTATGTTGCTTCGCCGGGCCCTTCCTTCCGCGTCCTCGGCACGTCTCTCCAATGCGCGGGTGGTAGATGTTAGCTGCGCAACAGATTTTTGCAAAGAAGCCACCTCACCTTGCAATTGAGTGATATTGCCCTCTGCGTCCGAAACCTTGTCCGCCACCTTGCGGAGATCGGTCCAGAGTAGGTTTACATCTACAGAGACAGTCTCTATCTGTCGCTCCAGGGCAGAGTGGGATCCCTGAATAGCCTTCAAGATTTCGGCTCTAGGCGGTTCTGCAGGACCTTCACCCCCGTCTTCGGGCCCGTCTGACGTGTGATCCTCTGTGATTGCAGACGTGGAGTAGTATATTGTACAATGGTGTTAGGTTAAGAGGCTTTCGAGGACCGATCCTTTCGGGTTGCCATCGTGTGAGGTGGATGTTGCGCCTATCCAGCCCGTTCCAAAGGGCTCTCCCTAGGCCCCACCGGTCAGAGAGGGGATATGCGAGCGGGCCCAGGTCAGGGATAGCAGGGACAATGAGGCCACGCCAGTGCTCGCGGCAAACGCAGTGTGGGCAGTGCCCGAGGCAAGCCAGGCGACCCAACAGCAGTGATAGAATGGAGGCAGCGTGCTCTTGTCCCCCCCTCGACGCCGGGAGTCCAGTGGTGGTCAGAGTCAGGCACTCGCCGAGGCAACAAGGAGGGGGACGGCCGGCACGCTCACCAAAACAGTCCACGGCCAGAATATATTAGTTAACTGGTAAGGCAAACTGCAGTAAATAGTTATTTTTTTTTCTTTGTATGTTACGGTACAATTTTGCCATTATAATTGTAGAATGTGTTCGCTTTTGAAGTGTACATGAAAAATAAAAAATAAAATAAATGACGAGGTTGTACAAAGCACACACAAACTAAAAACACTTTCCACCACTATATTACAAAGAAGAAACTAAATCCACACAGCCAGCATACGTTTTATATACAAAGATGACTTCATATGTTTGAATCACGCGATGGCTATAGCGAGACCTAAACAGGTTTCACCTATGTGAGATTTTAGCTTTGTTATTATTTTTTTTTTTAAAGCCACAGTCAACAGCATTCGGGATTTTGTGTGTGGTGGCTGAAGTCTTAAAAAACCCAAAAACTTCGGGACAAGGAACAATAATAAATGGTTGGGAGGAGTTCATTGAGAACCCGAGTATGACTGTGTGTGAGAGGGATAAGGAGAATGAAACGGAGGTAGGAAAGGAACGTGACAAAAAGTGATAGAGAACGAAAGAAACTATGGAATGAGAGAAAGGGGACAGAAAGAACAAGACATTACATCGCAAAGCGTTTTTCACAGCCCTGCCATTATAGTCATACCAGTACATCAGCACTGTTCTGTGATCAGGCGTTACGGGTTTGGAGAGTTTTCCTGGCATCGTCACCGATTTCTTTAAATGAACTACATGTCCCAGTTTTCAAAGATGGCAGCAAACACATGCTCAGTATAGACAAAACAAAAAAAGTTAAAGAACAAGTCCCCCCCAAAAAAACCCGATGGCCTTGTCACCCTCAATATGACAGTGGGAATATTGGAAATGCGAGTAGTCGTAGGGGATAACAAGCATATGCTGCATTTGAATGGCCTGAAGCCTCAACTCCCTGATGAGGCCGCCTCAGCCTGTGGTGGACCTCCCCCAGCCTCGGTCTAGGGCAGGCAGGGTAGAATGTCATATGGAAGACGGTGAAAGAAGTTAAAAAGAAGGGGCTATAGTTCTTTCACCCGTATATCTAGTGTTTAGGCGCTCCCGATGTCGGCCACACACCGCTGTTTTCGGCAAGTTCGCCCAGCCGGGTCCCAAGTCCCAAACTCTGACAGGGTTTGCACCTCCCTCGTGGGACTGGCTTCCTGCTTAAGACATTAATTAAGCTGGGCGTGCTCTGCCCACTTCCGGAAGCTCTTTTAATTCAATATGTGTTCATTCACATGACTTCGTATGATTGTCCTCCCGGAGGGCAGCCGGGGTCAACTGTCTCTTGATCACCGCAAGGAGAGACGGGTCACACTGCCAACAGACAGCATTTATCGCCGACAGACTCCAATACCGCGGACATACAACTATTTACTTGTTGTATAGTAGCCACGACCACACAGCAGAGGAGACCAGAAGACGAGCAGGAGCATCAGAGTGCAGCAGTGAGCAAGGGACAAAACTACACTTGTGACTTTCAGCAGTAGCAGCATCAGATCCTCGGGGCACGACCGGGTTTGCGTGCTCACAGCCTGCTGGGTGCTGAAGTGCACTGGAGCCACACTTAGGCACGTGCAGTGTAATAGACATAATGCGAGAGAGAGTGGAGAAGGACAAATTGCTGTGTTACTCCATGTTCTGAATACAGCTTGATGGGAAATGTAATTCTACCGCGTGTTTCTGACTACAGTGCCGGGAGTCTGAACAGGCAACAAATGTTAAAACCAGCAACTCCACCGCATTTGGCTGTGCCTTTGTGGAGAAGTTGCTGCACTTAGCCTTGTAGGGGAGGAGATTCACAGGGAAGAGCAAGCACTCTGCCAGCTCCCTTTCTCACTGCGTTCAGGGGATAGAACAAGCCGCAGCCAATTACAGAAGCGTGATGCACGAGCAGAGCACGCAGCGAACACGAGCCTGAGAAGTGGTGAAACGGACGTCAGGCGAACACAAAGATGGGTGCAAACGAGGAAACTGGGGGGGGGAGGTGTGGGGGGACAAACAGATGGCTGCCTGTGTGAGGGAGGCTGATGATGTGAAAATGAGAAGAAATGAGAAATGAGAAATGAGAAGCGGCCTTGAAGCAGAGGAGGAGAAGTGAGGCCAGTGCGCGCTGCGCACGCTGGGGAAGCCTGTGGGAGGGAGGCTGATGGCTTTGATGTGGGGAAATGCGCGTGCTTGTGTTCACGTGATTTCACGTGAACTGCATGAAATCCGCCGATGGTTTGAGAACTTATTTTGCACACTAAAATTCGACCCTATCCATTCCTTGCGGAATGGGATAGGCTCAACCTTAAAAACTACAGCACAAGAAGGGATGGGAACCAATGATTGTGGCAATTAGTAGAGGGGGGCTGCGATAACCATCATGAAGTGAGCAGCCGGCGCGCAAGCTCCCTGTCAGCCTGCGAGCCCCCAGCTTCCTTCAGCCACTAAGCCCAGTGTTCGACACCAACCCAGGTGACCCCCGGCTGGCGACACCCTGGTGGGGACCATGGGTGAAGTAGCAGGCACACAAGTCCCTTGAGAAGCCAAGGAGATCAAGCGCAGCAAGTCCCTGGCGGCAACAAGATGGCTGCTCTGTAAGGCCGCAGCACTCTTTGTCACTGTGCCCACGGTGGGCGGGGGTCGTGGGGCAGGGTCGGCGTGGTGCTACACGCTGAGCTTTCAGCTGGGGCATTTTTCCGCCACCCCTCCCAGGGCACTGAACGGCGATGAGGGTTTGGACCACTGGTCTTGACCCTTTGATTGCAGGGGCTCCTGTGACACACTTTCGGGGGCTGCCCACGTGGACATGGGAGTACCATGGGGTACTGGCAATTACTAGAGCACCCCATAGCCACTGGGAGAGGAGTGCAGCAGATGCATTGGGTGGTCTCTTTGGCGAGCGGCGACCCGGCCTGCTGAACCTGGGTATATAGAAGGTCCCAAGGACTTCGATATTGTGGCTGATTGGCGTGCCCTTGCTGTTGGACTTTGGAGGCGCAGCTGGGACAACCAGGGCTCCCCCTACGCCCACTGACTGATTTCCTATTTCCTATATGGATAGCAGAGGCTCTTAAGGTGTTCCCCTAAAGGGGGCTCCTAATCTATGTTCCACCTGTGAGGAAGGTTGGTGTCCTGCTTGGAGACACCAGTTTGCTGCGGCCCACTCCCCCAGCCTCATCCGATGATTGGTGAAGCCCTGTCTATGACCTGCTGGGGGAACACTGGAGGGCTAGTCAGCTGCGGGTAACTTCTGCTCCCCATATGGTTCCCCCTGCCTATAGTATTTTTATCATATGGTGGGGCGGATGGACGCTCTATGCCCTAACCCTAGTGGTGACACTGGACTCCGCCGGTCACAATGCGTCTTCCAGCACTATCCCCCTGGCTGAGGCTAGCTGTGCTACACATTCCTTGTCCTGCTGCTGGTGACATTGGTTGTTCAGCCTGGATGCATCTTGATCTCCCTTGTCTGCGTCAGTCATGGGGCACACTTTGAGAATTAAGGATGGTTCTCTAACGGGTGCTTCCCAAGGAGAGTTTCAAGCAGGGCGCTGGGGGGCCGAGATGTCTTCCACTTCGACAACAAATTTGCTAAACTACCGCCCGCAATTGATGCCACTGAAGAGCGACTAGAGGATAAGATTGACCCTATGGCGGTCAAACTGGGCCTCATTCGTTGGGACTCTAAGAGACTGTTCAAGTGGGCGCCTGTCTTGGAGGTCTCAGTATAAACGTTGGGAATCCTAACATCGGTTCAAGGTTATTGTACAATCTTATGGTCACTAATTTCAAAGATGGAAACCAGTTGCTGATTCGCTCACTGCCAATTGCATTGGCTTTTTGAAATCCCTTGAATTTCCGGTCTGTGCTTCCAATCTTCTTGTGGGGGCCTATTTCATTCTGTGTCCCATATATATAACAATGGAATGTTACCTTCGTTATTTTACTTTGGAATAACCGTTTTCTCAGCCAATCCCTGGGTGGCATAACATTCAGTGCTGAAACTCTGGTTGGATTTTCTTTCCCATATGAATAGATATTTTACCTAATTGTCCTGGACGCTCTGATAGTTGTTTTTCTGTCCTGGTGATGGCCATCAATATCTACAATGGTCGAAAGGTTGTCAACGAATATATGTGGCCACATTTAATGAAGGACCCATTTTCATGTTTTGTGTTATTTCAGTTTTGTTCTGAACTCCCTATTTATATATAATCCCTTCCGGTAGCCACTTGTTCGACTACACATTGTATTGTTGATTATATTATTGTTTGTGTGCCGTGTTGAGCGCCATTGTCTTATATATTTTAGTATTTATTAAATTTGTTAATACATTTTCTACTAATTCATATTTGCTTTTGTCGTACATAGGTTTCCTGTTAATTTTTACCTTTTCTTCCTTTTTCCCTTTTTTTATTGAGTCATTAAAATGGCACGTCTTTGCAGTTTAATGTATAGTTTGTTCTTTGATGTATGTATTGTCACCTTGAACCGCTGTTAGGATTCCCATATTTGCCCTTGGTTCAGGTTTGTCAGGGTTGCCTCTGTTGTTTATAACCATCAGTATAAACGTTAGAACAGAGGCTCTGAAAATGGAACGTCCTCTTACAGACTTGGAGGCCCACACCCGGAGTTTGGCTGCCAGGCTTTACAATCAAGGGGGGAGTGCCCGCAGCAACAACATTTGAGTTGTTGGGCTCCTGGAAAGAGTGTATGGAAGTTCCATGCTTGGTTTCCTGGAGGACTGGCTCGAAGAGGTTGTGGCCCGGGAGGCCTGCCTCAGTTCTGGCCTTGGAACAAGCTCATAGAGTTTCTGCCCTAATGCCTGAGGTGCCCCCTCCCTGCCCAGTGGTGGGCCACCTCCTTCATTTCCGCCACAGGGACCTCCTCCTCCAGCAGGTTCGAAATAATGGCCCTTTTACGCAGGAGAATGCTAGGGTCTCCCATGATCCTGAATTTATCCTCCAAGTCCAAACTTGGAGGACCTTGTCCACTGAGGTGAAGATGAAGCTTCTTGAGCTGGTGTTGCTTTACTCTTTGCTCTTCTGGGCCTGTCTGTGAATACAAGCAGAGAAAAAGTTCAATTTTTTTATGGGCCTTGCTGCAGCGTGGGATTAGCTGGAATTTTATGACAGAGCAACCTGAACCTACAGAACCTTATCACCTGCCACGCCGGAGGAGCCAGCTCTTCCGTCAAAGGGGAGCGAACTGACCTACCAGACAGCAGAGAGCTGAGGAGCAGTCAAGGGCAGTGGAAACGGTGTCCTCCTTGAGATCTGGTGAAAACTCTCCACATCCCAGGATACTCTCCCGTAGAGTGTCCAACTCAAGTTTGATGAGCTCAACAATGCCTTGTCTGGAGAATAACCTCTCGAGGGTCATCCCGGGTATGGCTGATAAGATTATTTGAACCTCGCTTGAATGGCGGCTGTCTCTTCTGAGGCACAGTATCATTTGTGATACTGTTGTTTGATGGCTGCATAATATTTATCACTAATGTATTTAGGTACTGTTCCTATAGTAGAAAGAATGAAAAACAAGCATTTACAATGCAACGGTCTCGCCTTTGCAAAAGATAGAGCTATTGGCATAGTAAATGACAACATTTTTAGGTCTCGGCCTGCGTAGGGTGCACTTGCGCAGTCTCGCTGGCGAGATGTTATGTCTTCCAGAAGGGGCTTAAACAAGCCAGCTCTTCTCAATTGGCTGGCTTCCTAAACGGCGGCCAGCCATTGGAGAAGAGCTTTGTCCGTCTCTTTAAGCCCTGTCCGTTTCGGATTGAGAGGCGTGTTTTTTCTCTCCTCTTCCCATTGGCTGGAATTTTACATTCCAGCCAATTGGAAGAGGAGAGAAAGAAAAACACGCCACCCCAGTCGGAAAATGACGGGGCGTTTCTCCGAGGCATTTCTGCATGAACTTGGAGAAACATGGTGGTGTAATGGCGTGGTCCGCTTTCCTGCCGGAGCTCTCTTTGCTGCCATATACTGAGGGTAAGTATCTGCCCTCTAGTGATGGCCCTTTTGCCTCCACGTGGTCTACGTGTGGTCCGCTTTCCTGCCGGAACTCTCTTTGCTGGCTTTGGGGGCAAGGGAGCTGAATTCATAGAAGAAATGTTGGGGGATTCGGAAGAGGTGGGAGGCATTGGAAATACACTGGGAAACCAGCGCTGGAGATTGGAACATGGTAATATCACGACGGGCGTGGGGAGCTGGAAAATACAAGCGATATATTGTGGGACACAATTACATAAAACGATGGGGGTGGGGCAGACATAACAAATGCTGGGGTGGGGGGGCAAGATGGCCGCACCTGCGTGAGGCTCCTGCTGCCGGGTTACCATCCGGCGATTATCCTGCCCATCTTCCGCTCACCATGTCACAGAACGGTCCTACCTTACTGCCTCTGCCACGGAGATCCCTGCGAGACCCGTTGTAGATCGCAAATCGGCCCCGATCTCGAGCTACTCGTCCGTGCCACTGACAATCATGAAATGGCGGCCACGGTGCCCTGGAAAACAGCCGGAGACACTAGTGCGCTGACTGGAGCAGCGCTGACGGTCTGGGCAGATGGAGACCTGCTGTGCTCCTGGCCCCAACTAGCTGTGGACGTACGGACGCGGAGTGATGCCCGCGACAAAAGGAGACTGTCCTCTTCTGCTGCGTGGGGACCCCGTTGCTCTCTGACAGTGTGTTGCTAAGGCGTCTACAGCATCGGAGGCCCCAGACGGAACCGTGCCGGACTGCCGCGGTGAGTGCTTCGCGCTGGCTGGGGGCCCTTGCCGCGGCCGCTGTGGTGCCCGCGTATCCCCTGTGTTGGTCCGGTGCGGCGAGAGGGAGTACCACCCCCTACCTTGCTGGCTGCAGCAGCGGCCGGGCGGAACATGGGGAGAAGGCCCGCCGGCGCGCAGCCCAGCGCGTTGTTACCCTAGAAGCACTGGCTTGCGCTGGGGGACTGTGGCGCGATCAGAGACTCTGGCTCCCTTTCCAGCAGCTGATCTGCCTGCGCTGCTGCGGCTGTGACCGCCCCTGGGACCCTTCTGCACACGGGGACTGTTGTGCAGCGGTCAGGCAGTGCGGCCAGATGAGCATAGAAGACCGCCATATTTCCTAATGCCCTGCTGAAATAGTAAGAAACAAGTAGGGTCTGGCGTATAACACAGTAAGGCTGCGCCCTATTAAGCAATTAAACAAAACAATGTGCCAGTACTGTGAAACGAATGGCTACACTTTACATTTGGAGAGCTATCAATCGCTCTCTCAAGATGACCACTTTTTCAGTCAGAAAAATTAGAAACAAAAAAAGTTCCCACAAGGTGGTTGTTTATTGAATATAAACTTCACTTTTTTTATTTATTCAAACTTTTGTTTTTTTGGCTTTATGTTTTTCAAAATTATTTTTTCAAAGAATCATACAATATATACAACGATACACAATTAGTTAGGAGGAGAAACAAATGAATGGGCCAAGGGAAAGTACATGGAATATATTAGACAACATTTAGACATTTAGACGTACAATTAGACAATAGACAACAAGAAACCTTAGGTAGTACACAAAAAATTGGGGTTGGGAGCGGTTGTTGGCGATATTTACAGCTATTTACAACTAGGCAAAGATGTTTTTTCGTCCTATATTCAAGGTATCTTGAGGGTTTACCTCAACACAAATGAAACTCTTAAAACCAGTAGTCTCTACTTGGAGGGGATTTTCTTTATCAGCAAAAAAAGTGGCCAATCTAATTTTACGACAAAATTCAATAAATTCAAGTTTTAATCTCACAAAGTCCGTGAACCTAGAAGGAACAAATGTGAGTCCCTTTTCGAGGACGCTGATTTCTGATGATGTTAATATCGTGTTTGAAAGATTAAAAATAGAAGATTTTTTGGAAGATGTTAGTTCTTGTAGTTTTGTCTTCGCGTTGACATTTCCCATGGCTGATTGTATCTGGTTTTTCCCCGCGGTTTTTGTGCGTCCTGTCCTAAAAAAGGCTGTTGTTGCTGTTGATTTTGAAAATTGGGTTGATAATTCTGCTGATATTGTTGCTGATAGTTCCTCTGATATCCACCCCTTTGATTGAATCGCGGGCGGGCACCTCCTTGATCAGAGTCACTACCTCCCGAGGAGGATGTATCTGAAAATGTGAGAAATTTAGAGCGGGATCTCCCTTGGTTGTCGTTCAGAAAGCGTCTTGCTTCTGGTCTTGAATAAAATTCTTGCTGTAAATACGGATAAGTTTTCTCAAATGTGAAATTGCGTTTGTCTCTTTCAAAGTTGTTGTCTTTCTGTTGGACAGTGAAATCTTTGAATTCCAATATTTCTTTATCAACTCTCTCAAGTAAGGCCTTACAATCCTGGATCAGAGGATTCGTTTTAATTTCAGATTCTAATTTTTCGATCTCCTCAAGTTGTAATTTTGATAGGCGTTGAGCAGTTTCGATGGTTAACACCATCAGATCCCGACTACATTTAGTCTCAATATAGCTGAATCCTTTTTTGTATATATTATCCTCAGTAAATATGACTGGTATATTCTTAACAATTAGTCCAGATGGTATAGTTCCTGACCTGAGATGTTGGAGCAGGTAGTGACCGTGCAGATCTGTCCTTATTTGTTTTTTCTTTAAACGAATCAATTTGTCTGATTCATTGTTCACTTGTGCTGTATTACTGAGTGTGGCGGAGCCAAATGTGGGAGGGTCCTTCAACAGCTTTTTAATGTGATCTTCGCTGTATGCGAAGGTCTGGTCTTCTGACATAGTCTAGGAAGTGGGTTGATGAACTACACTCACCTAGAAGGTATTCAAACAGACACTTTCATTCTTTCATTCAAATGAAAAGAAGAAAATTATAAATAAATTGTGAGAGTAAATAAATGAAAAAACAACACTGGTGTGACCCCAAGCAGGGCCAATTCACTCAAAATACTACCTGTAAATGGAACAACACAATCACCAAAAAACTACTAGCCACAGTCCAAGGCCTATGGCAACAACGGGTTCAAAAAATGAGACAAGTTTGTGTCTCACAATTACCCCTCGCGAGCCGGCGCCCGCTAGATCAACTAAGAAACAAGTAGGGTCTGGCGTATAACACAGTAAGGCTGCGCCCTATTAAGCAATTAAACAAAACAATGTGCCAGTACTGTGAAACGAATGGCTACACTTTACATTTGGAGAGCTATCAATCGCTCTCTCAAGATGACCACTTTTTCAGTCAGAAAAATTAGAAACAAAAAAAGTTCCCACAAGGTGGTTGTTTATTGAATATAAACTTCACTTTTTTTATTTATTCAAACTTTTGTTTTTTTGGCTTTATGTTTTTCAAAATTATTTTTTCAAAGAATCATACAATATATACAACGATACACAATTAGTTAGGAGGAGAAACAAATGAATGGGCCAAGGGAAAGTACATGGAATATATTAGACAACATTTAGACATTTAGACGTACAATTAGACAATAGACAACAAGAAACCTTAGGTAGTACACAAAAAATTGGGGTTGGTAGCGGTTGTTGGCGATATTTACAGCTATTTACAACTAGGCAAAGATGTTTTTTCGTCCTATATTCAAGGTATCTTGAGGGTTTACCTCAACACAAATGAAACTCTTAAAACCAGTAGTCTCTACTTGGAGGGGATTTTCTTTATCAGCAAAAAAAGTGGCCAATCTAATTTTACGACAAAATTCAATAAATTCAAGTTTTAATCTCACAAAGTCCGTGAACCTAGAAGGAACAAATGTGAGTCCCTTTTCGAGGACGCTGATTTCTGATGATGTTAATATCGTGTTTGAAAGATTAAAAATAGAAGATTTTTTGGAAGATGTTAGTTCTTGTAGTTTTGTCTTCGCGTTGACATTTCCCATGGCTGATTGTATCTGGTTTTTCCCCGCGGTTTTTGTGCGTCCTGTCCTAAAAAAGGCTGTTGTTGCTGTTGATTTTGAAAATTGGGTTGATAATTCTGCTGATATTGTTGCTGATAGTTCCTCTGATATCCACCCCTTTGATTGAATCGCGGGCGGGCACCTCCTTGATCAGAGTCACTACCTCCCGAGGAGGATGTATCTGAAAATGTGAGAAATTTAGAGCGGGATCTCCCTTGGTTGTCGTTCAGAAAGCGTCTTGCTTCTGGTCTTGAATAAAATTCTTGCTGTAAATACGGATAAGTTTTCTCAAATGTGAAATTGCGTTTGTCTCTTTCAAAGTTGTTGTCTTTCTGTTGGACAGTGAAATCTTTGAATTCCAATATTTCTTTATCAACTCTCTCAAGTAAGGCCTTACAATCCTGGATCAGAGGATTCGTTTTAATTTCAGATTCTAATTTTTCGATCTCCTCAAGTTGTAATTTTGATAGGCGTTGAGCAGTTTCGATGGTTAACACCATCAGATCCCGACTACATTTAGTCTCAATATAGCTGAATCCTTTTTTGTATATATTATCCTCAGTAAATATGACTGGTATATTCTTAACAATTAGTCCAGATGGTATAGTTCCTGACCTGAGATGTTGGAGCAGGTAGTGACCGTGCAGATCTGTCCTTATTTGTTTTTTCTTTAAACGAATCAATTTGTCTGATTCATTGTTCACTTGTGCTGTATTACTGAGTGTGGCGGAGCCAAATGTGGGAGGGTCCTTCAACAGCTTTTTAATGTGATCTTCGCTGTATGCGAAGGTCTGGTCTTCTGACATAGTCTAGGAAGTGGGTTGATGAACTACACTCACCTAGAAGGTATTCAAACAGACACTTTCATTCTTTCATTCAAATGAAAAGAAGAAAATTATAAATAAATTGTGAGAGTAAATAAATGAAAAAACAACACTGGTGTGACCCCAAGCAGGGCCAATTCACTCAAAATACTACCTGTAAATGGAACAACACAATCACCAAAAAACTACTAGCCACAGTCCAAGGCCTATGGCAACAACGGGTTCAAAAAATGAGACAAGTTTGTGTCTCACAATTACCCCTCGCGAGCCGGCGCCCGCTAGATCAACTAAGAAACAAGTAGGGTCTGGCGTATAACACAGTAAGGCTGCGCCCTATTAAGCAATTAAACAAAACAATGTGCCAGTACTGTGAAACGAATGGCTACACTTTACATTTGGAGAGCTATCAATCGCTCTCTCAAGATGACCACTTTTTCAGTCAGAAAAATTAGAAACAAAAAAAGTTCCCACAAGGTGGTTGTTTATTGAATATAAACTTCACTTTTTTTATTTATTCAAACTTTTGTTTTTTTGGCTTTATGTTTTTCAAAATTATTTTTTCAAAGAATCATACAATATATACAACGATACACAATTAGTTTCTCCTCCTAACTAATTGTGTATCGTTGTATATATTGTATGATTCTTTGAAAAAATAAGTGAAGTTTATATTCAATAAACAACCACCTTGTGGGAACTTTTTTTGTTTCTAATTTTTCTGACTGAAAAAGTGGTCATCTTGAGAGAGCGATTGATAGCTCTCCAAATGTAAAGTGTAGCCATTCGTTTCACAGTACTGGCACATTGTTTTGTTTAATTGCTTAATAGGGCGCAGCCTTACTGTGTTATACGCCAGACCCTACTTGTTTCTTAGTTGATCTAGCGGGCGCCGGCTCGCGAGGGGTAATTGTGAGACACAAACTTGTCTCATTTTTTGAACCCGTTGTTGCCATAGGCCTTGGACTGTGGCTAGTAGTTTTTTGGTGATTGTGTTGTTCCATTTACAGGTAGTATTTTGAGTGAATTGGCCCTGCTTGGGGTCACACCAGTGTTGTTTTTTCATTTATTTACTCTCACAATTTATTTATAATTTTCTTCTTTTCATTTGAATGAAAGAATGAAAGTGTCTGTTTGAATACCTTCTAGGTGAGTGTAGTTCATCAACCCACTTCCTAGACTATGTCAGAAGACCAGACCTTCGCATACAGCGAAGATCACATTAAAAAGCTGTTGAAGGACCCTCCCACATTTGGCTCCGCCACACTCAGTAATACAGCACAAGTGAACAATGAATCAGACAAATTGATTCGTTTAAAGAAAAAACAAATAAGGACAGATCTGCACGGTCACTACCTGCTCCAACATCTCAGGTCAGGAACTATACCATCTGGACTAATTGTTAAGAATATACCAGTCATATTTACTGAGGATAATATATACAAAAAAGGATTCAGCTATATTGAGACTAAATGTAGTCGGGATCTGATGGTGTTAACCATCGAAACTGCTCAACGCCTATCAAAATTACAACTTGAGGAGATCGAAAAATTAGAATCTGAAATTAAAACGAATCCTCTGATCCAGGATTGTAAGGCCTTACTTGAGAGAGTTGATAAAGAAATATTGGAATTCAAAGATTTCACTGTCCAACAGAAAGACAACAACTTTGAAAGAGACAAACGCAATTTCACATTTGAGAAAACTTATCCGTATTTACAGCAAGAATTTTATTCAAGACCAGAAGCAAGACGCTTTCTGAACGACAACCAAGGGAGATCCCGCTCTAAATTTCTCACATTTTCAGATACATCCTCCTCGGGAGGTAGTGACTCTGATCAAGGAGGTGCCCGCCCGCGATTCAATCAAAGGGGTGGATATCAGAGGAACTATCAGCAACAATATCAGCAGAATTATCAACCCAATTTTCAAAATCAACAGCAACAACAGCCTTTTTTAGGACAGGACGCACAAAAACCGCGGGGAAAAACCAGATACAATCAGCCATGGGAAATGTCAACGCGAAGACAAAACTACAAGAACTAACATCTTCCAAAAAATCTTCTATTTTTAATCTTTCAAACACGATATTAACATCATCAGAAATCAGCGTCCTCGAAAAGGGACTCACATTTGTTCCTTCTAGGTTCACGGACTTTGTGAGATTAAAACTTGAATTTATTGAATTTTGTCGTAAAATTAGATTGGCCACTTTTTTTGCTGATAAAGAAAATCCCCTCCAAGTAGAGACTACTGGTTTTAAGAGTTTCATTTGTGTTGAGGTAAACCCTCAAGATACCTTGAATATAGGACGAAAAAACATCTTTGCCTAGTTGTAAATAGCTGTAAATATCGCCAACAACCGCTACCAACCCCAATTTTTTGTGTACTACCTAAGGTTTCTTGTTGTCTATTGTCTAATTGTACGTCTAAATGTCTAAATGTTGTCTAATATATTCCATGTACTTTCCCTTGGCCCATTCATTTGTTTCTCCTCCTAACTAATTGTGTATCGTTGTATATATTGTATGATTCTTTGAAAAAATAATTTTGAAAAACATAAAGCCAAAAAAACAAAAGTTTGAATAAATAAAAAAAGTGAAGTTTATATTCAATAAACAACCACCTTGTGGGAACTTTTTTTGTTTCTAATTTTTCTGACTGAAAAAGTGGTCATCTTGAGAGAGCGATTGATAGCTCTCCAAATGTAAAGTGTAGCCATTCGTTTCACAGTACTGGCACATTGTTTTGTTTAATTGCTTAATAGGGCGCAGCCTTACTGTGTTATACGCCAGACCCTACTTGTTTCTTAGTTGATCTAGCGGGCGCCGGCTCGCGAGGGGTAATTGTGAGACACAAACTTGTCTCATTTTTTGAACCCGTTGTTGCCATAGGCCTTGGACTGTGGCTAGTAGTTTTTTGGTGATTGTGTTGTTCCATTTACAGGTAGTATTTTGAGTGAATTGGCCCTGCTTGGGGTCACACCAGTGTTGTTTTTTCATTTATTTACTCTCACAATTTATTTATAATTTTCTTCTTTTCATTTGAATGAAAGAATGAAAGTGTCTGTTTGAATACCTTCTAGGTGAGTGTAGTTCATCAACCCACTTCCTAGACTATGTCAGAAGACCAGACCTTCGCATACAGCGAAGATCACATTAAAAAGCTGTTGAAGGACCCTCCCACATTTGGCTCCGCCACACTCAGTAATACAGCACAAGTGAACAATGAATCAGACAAATTGATTCGTTTAAAGAAAAAACAAATAAGGACAGATCTGCACGGTCACTACCTGCTCCAACATCTCAGGTCAGGAACTATACCATCTGGACTAATTGTTAAGAATATACCAGTCATATTTACTGAGGATAATATATACAAAAAAGGATTCAGCTATATTGAGACTAAATGTAGTCGGGATCTGATGGTGTTAACCATCGAAACTGCTCAACGCCTATCAAAATTACAACTTGAGGAGATCGAAAAATTAGAATCTGAAATTAAAACGAATCCTCTGATCCAGGATTGTAAGGCCTTACTTGAGAGAGTTGATAAAGAAATATTGGAATTCAAAGATTTCACTGTCCAACAGAAAGACAACAACTTTGAAAGAGACAAACGCAATTTCACATTTGAGAAAACTTATCCGTATTTACAGCAAGAATTTTATTCAAGACCAGAAGCAAGACGCTTTCTGAACGACAACCAAGGGAGATCCCGCTCTAAATTTCTCACATTTTCAGATACATCCTCCTCAGGAGGTAGTGACTCTGATCAAGGAGGTGCCCGCCCGCGATTCAATCAAAGGGGTGGATATCAGAGGAACTATCAGCAACAATATCAGCAGAATTATCAACCCAATTTTCAAAATCAACAGCAACAACAGCCTTTTTTAGGACAGGACGCACAAAAACCGCGGGGAAAAACCAGATACAATCAGCCATGGGAAATGTCAACGCGAAGACAAAACTACAAGAACTAACATCTTCCAAAAAATCTTCTATTTTTAATCTTTCAAACACGATATTAACATCATCAGAAATCAGCGTCCTCGAAAAGGGACTCACATTTGTTCCTTCTAGGTTCACGGACTTTGTGAGATTAAAACTTGAATTTATTGAATTTTGTCGTAAAATTAGATTGGCCACTTTTTTTGCTGATAAAGAAAATCCCCTCCAAGTAGAGACTACTGGTTTTAAGAGTTTCATTTGTGTTGAGGTAAACCCTCAAGATACCTTGAATATAGGACGAAAAAACATCTTTGCCTAGTTGTAAATAGCTGTAAATATCGCCAACAACCGCTACCAACCCCAATTTTTTGTGTACTACCTAAGGTTTCTTGTTGTCTATTGTCTAATTGTACGTCTAAATGTCTAAATGTTGTCTAATATATTCCATGTACTTTCCCTTGGCCCATTCATTTGTTTCTCCTCCTAACTAATTGTGTATCGTTGTATATATTGTATGATTCTTTGAAAAAATAATTTTGAAAAACATAAAGCCAAAAAAACAAAAGTTTGAATAAATAAAAAAAGTGAAGTTTATATTCAATAAACAACCACCTTGTGGGAACTTTTTTTGTTTCTAATTTTTCTGACTGAAAAAGTGGTCATCTTGAGAGAGCGATTGATAGCTCTCCAAATGTAAAGTGTAGCCATTCGTTTCACAGTACTGGCACATTGTTTTGTTTAATTGCTGCTGAAATAGTGGCACTGACTAAGACCTTCTGGGCCCCTGGCGGGACTTGACCCCCCCCCCCCCTCCTGGGCACTGCGGTGAGTGGAGGCGGAGGGGTGGGTGCACCCCAACTAAGATTGCGCCAGCGGGGCTCCAGGGACGATAACCTGGTCAACGCCATATTTCTGTATTCAAGGCCGCTGCCTGCCATGCGCCGTGCCCGGGAGGCTGCGACCACATACGCCAGAGGGTCACCCACCGGAAGAGACACTTGGCTGCCTATTTGATACCCCATACAGGCCTCCAGTCCACTTATTCACTCCAACATCATCATCCATTCTATTTTTGCGAGCCGATCTCACACAACTCACCTGCACTCGACACATACCCTTGTGAGACCAGGGTGAGTGGTTTTCTTCCCCACCGGCCAAGCCGACCTTGAAGCACCTAAGTAAGCAGCATACTGTGCTTTTGTGTGAGCGTCAGTGCGTGTATGAAGGGGTGTGTGCGGACGCACGTGTGTGTGTGCGCCTGTGTGTGTATGAAAGACTATGTTCACAATTCTGTGTGCTTGTGCATGTCTGTGCGTGTGATGGTGTGGACATGTATTTGGGTGTTTTTGTATTAGAGCATGTGATTCTATGTGTGCTTATGTCTGTGTGTGTGAGGGTATGTGCATGTATTTGAGTGTATTTGTATTAGAGCATGGGATTGTATGTGTGCTTGTGCATGTGGATGTTTCTGTATGTGTACTTGTATGCGCCCTCTGTTCACGTATGAGATTGTGTGTGCACATTTGTGTGCTTGTGCATTTCTGAGCGTGTGATGGTGTGTGTGTGTGCATGTATTTGTGTGTACGTCTTTGGGTATTTTTGTTTTGGAGCATGTGATTGTATGTGTGCCTGTGTTTTTGATAGTTTCTGTATCTGTGCTTGTGTGTGTCTGCCTGTATGATGGTGTGAGCGCATTTGTGGGTGCTTGTGCATGTCTGTGCATATGTCGATGTTTGCATGTGCATGTATTTGTGTGTTTTTATATTAGAGCATGGGATTTTATGTGTGCTTGTATTCTTGGATGTTTTCTGTCTATGTGCTTGGGTGTATGCGTCAGTGCGCATATGGCTCTGTGTGTGTGTGGCTCCGTGTATGTGTGTGTGGCTCTGTGTGTGTGTGTGTGTGTGTGTGTGTGTGTGTGTGTGTGTGTGTGTGTGTGTGTCTGTGGCTTTGTGTGTGTGTGTGTGGCTCTATGTGTGTGTTTGTGTCTCTGTGTGTGTGTGCGTGTGTGTGGCTGTGTGTGGCTCTGTGTGTGTGTGTGTGTGTGTGTGCGTGTGTGGCTCTGTGTGTGTGTGTGGCTGTGTTTGTGTGTGTGGCTGTGTTTGTGTGTGTGGCTGTGTGTGTGTGGCTCTGTGTGTGTCTGTGTGGCTCTGTGTGTGTGTGGCTCTCTGTGTGTATGTGTGTGTGTTGGGCTCTGTGTGTGTGTGGGGGGGGGCTCCGTGTGTGTGTTGGGCTCTGTGTGTGTGTTGGGCTCTGTGTGTGTGTGTGTTGGGCTCTGTGTGTGTTAGGCTCTGTGTGTGTTGGGCTCTGTGTGTGTTGGGCTCTGTGTGTGTGGGGCTCTGTGTGTCTGTGGCTCTGTGTGGCTCTGTCTGTGTGTGTGTGTCTGTGTGTGTGTGTGGCTCTGTCTGTGTGTGTGTGTGGCTCTGTGTGTGTGTGTGTCTCTGTGTGTGTGTGTGTGTGTGGCTCTGTCTGTGTGTGTGGCTAGGTCTGTGTGTGTGTGTGTGGCTCTGTGTGTGTGTGGCTCTGTGTGTGTGTGTGGCTCTGTGTGTGTGTGTGTGGCTCTGTGTGTGTGGCTCTGTGTGTGTGTGTGTGGGTGGGTGCGTGTGGCTCTGTGTGCATGGGTGGGTGCGTGTGGCTCTGTGTGTGTGTGTGGGTGCCTGTGGCTCTGTGTCTGGCTCGGTGTGTGTGTGGGTGGAAATGCAATAGATCTCGCATTTGCGAGAGATTAAGCTATTGGCATTGTAAATGACAATGCCATTTATTTATATGTTTTAAAAACAAAAATAATGTCATGAGCAATGCCAATAGCTCTAACTTTAACAAAGACGAGACCATTGCATTGTAAATGCTTGCTATTTATGTGTTGGTTTTGAAAAAGATAAATAAATGGCATTGTCATTTACAATGCCAATAGCTTAATCTCTCGCAAATGCCACACACTAACACACAGAGCCACACACACGAACACCTACAGAGCCGCACACAGAGCCACACACACACACACAGAGCCACACACACACAGCCACACACACACACACAGCCACACGCACACACACACACACACACACACACACACACACACAGCCACACACACACACAGCCACACACAGCCACACACACACACAGCCACACACACACACAGACACGCGCGCACACACACACACACGCGCGCACACACACACAGTCACACACACACGCACACAGCCACACAGTAACAGAGCCACACACACAGAGTGCCGTAACACTATTTGTGATTGAATACAGTCAAAGCCACATGGCAAAATGTTTATTTATCAACAATTTACACAACAACATTATAAACTATTCATATATAAATTGCTACATATATACTAGGGGTATACATTAAAGACAGATTATGTTAATGTGCAAGAAAATCTCATATCATGCTTAAAGAAAGACACTTAAAGCTGTATTTAACCTTTTTATTAGTGCGCAAAATCTTAGGAGATAAGGGAACTAACACATAAAGAAAATAATATATGGTACCAAGGATTATGGTCAAGTGGAATACAGTGCTTGATTAGCTGATTACATTTTAGCCAAAATACATGTTTAAAGTCCCCACAGAGATCGTGGGTGAAGATCATTGTGTTTAAGTCTCCATAGAAATAGTGTGTTCATTCAAACCTTAAATCCCATTATAAAGAGTGTGAAGCTAATGATGTTCAAGTCCACACAGGGCTGTGTGTAATTATAGGAATGCTCAAGTCCCCACAGAGATGGTACATTATTATAGCAATGTTTAAGTCCGCACAGAGATAGTGCATGAAGGTGATTGTGTTTAAGTCCTCATTAAAATAGGGCCTAATTCACAAAGGTAAACTTAGACAAAATGTCTAACTTTACTACTCAGCAACAACACAACGATCAGATAGGGGACCCAAGGGAATATTTTAAGGCCAATCTCTGGGGACATTCCCTAACAGTATACAACAACATAAGAGTTCCAGAGGGTCTATAGAAAAAGTGAGTTGACAGTGTAAGTCACCACAAGGCACAGAACACCTACTAACTGACTGAGAATGATGGTAATCAATGACACCCTGGCAGATGGTATCTTTGACCATCTGCCAGGGTGTCATTGATTACCATCATTCTCAACTCACTTTTTCTATAGACCCTCTGGCACTCTTATGTTGTTGTATAACTTTACTATTCTTCAATATTCACAAAGCCCCATACAGAGAATGTGAAGCTGATATTCAAGTTGAGGTAAACATGAGATGATGTACGGAGTGCTGAAACCTTTCAGTCACTCACCCCAAGTAACAGATCTGGGTTGAATCCATCATAGTTCTTTAGCTCACTTTGCCACCCCAGTTCAGACCCATCAATATGCAAATCAGTCTTCAACCTTTGCCTCATCTGACCAGTCCAGCCTGAATTGCTAAGCCAGGTCTTCCCTGGACCAGAAACAAGCAACCTGGGACCAGTTTCGGGGTAACACCCCCTAATCAGCCAGGCTAGCTTGAATCCAGTGGCAAAGTGAGCAAGGGATCCACGTCTGGGCATACCCTGCCAACTTAGGGAGAACAAAGCAAACACAAAGAGATGATGGACGGAGTGCTGAAACTTTTCAGTCGCTCACCCCCTGTCACAGATCTATGTTGAATCCATCATCGTTCTTCAGTTCACTTCGCCACCACAGTTCAGACACAGCTATATGCAAATCAGTCCACTGGTACTTCAAGTAGAAACAGAGCTTGCTTTTAGTTACACAAATGCTCAAGTCCCCACAGAGATGGTATGTTTTTATAGTAATGTTTAAGTCCACACAAAGATTGAGTTGTATTATAGTTTTTTTCAAGTCCTCACAACGATAGTGTGTTATCATAGTGTTGTTCAGGTCCCCACAGAGAAAGCGCACAAAGATGATTGTGTGTAAGTCCTCATTAAAATAGGGCCTGATTCACAAAGGTAAACTTAGACAAAAATATCTAACTTTTCTACTTTTCAGTTTCACAAATGTAAACTTAGACAAAAAGTCAAACTGTACTACTTTTCTGTATTCACAAAGCCCCATACAGAGAATGCGAAGCTAATGATGCTCAAGCCAAAACAGAGCTTGCGGGTAATTACAGTAATGCTCAAGTCTCCACAGAGATGGTGTGTGACTAGTATTGCCAGGGTTGTCAAAAAAATGTGTGTGATTATAGACTTGCCCAGGTCCCCACAGAGATAGTGTGCGATTATAAACATGTCCAGGTCCCCACAGAGATAGTGTGTGATTATAAAGATTCAAAGTCCCCACAGAGATAGTGTGTGATTATAAACATGCCCAGGTCCCCACAAAGATAGTGTGTGATTATAGAGATTTCATAGTCCCTACAGAGATAGTGTGTGAGTATAAACATGCCCAGGTCCCCACAAAAATAGTGTGTGATTATAGAGATTTCAAAGTCCCTACAGAGATAGTGTGTGATTATAAACATGCCCAGGTCCCCACAGAGATAGTGTGTGATTATAAAGATTCAAAGTCCCCACAGAGATAGTGTGTGATTACAAACATGCCCAGGTCCCCACAAAGATAGTGTGTGATTATAGAGATTTCATAGTCCCTACAGAGATAGTGTGTGAGTATAAACATGCCCAGGTCCCCACAAAGATAGTGTGTGATTATAGAGATTTCAAAGTCCCTACAGAGATAGTGTGTGATTATTGACATGCCCAGGTCACTGCAGAGCTACTTTGTGGATATAGAGATGTTCAGGTCCCCACATAGATAGTGTGTGATTATCGGGATGCCCAGGTCCCCACAAAGATGGTGTGGGACTATAGACATGCCCAGGTCCCCACAGAGATAGTGTGTGATTATATAGATGTTGAGGTCCCCACAAAGATTGTGTGTGACTATAGACATGCCCAGGTCCCCACAGAGATAGTGTGTGATTATATAGATGTTGAGGTCCCCACAAAGATGGTGTGTGACTATAGACATGCCCAGGTCCCCACAGAGATAGTGTGTGATTATAGAGATGATGAGGTCCCTACAGAGATAGTGTGTGATTACAGAGATGTTGAGGTCCCCACAAAGATGGTGTGTGACTATAGACATGCCCAGGTCACCACATAGAGAGTCTGTGATTAATGGGATGCACAGGGATAGCACACAGTGAAGTGCATGATTATAAGCATGTACAAGTCCTCACAGAGAGAATGCGCGATTACAGTGATGTTTAAGTCCTCACAGTGATAATGTGTGACTGCAGTAATATTGACGTCTCCACAGTGATGTGTGTATTGATAGGTTTGGTGAAGATCCTATACCGATTGTATCAGTCTGGTGGCTTAGTAAATGAATGAATCCACTGAGGGATATGTGTTTTACCACTCTCTCACGTGTTTGAATCCTGGTGCTAGCACTAAGCCTTTATTCCTTCCAAACAAGGTGAATCATGGGAAACTTTCCCAAAGTTGAAACATCTATTTGTTCAGCCTTTTATATTTGGAGTGTAAAATAGAAATTCTTAAACAAGGCTTAAACAATCTCAAAAGTGCCCATGGCAGCTACGAGACACTTCTCAGTGTTGATGGTCTTGTTATTTGAAGGGCAAAGCATATACACGAGTCTAACAAATTGTATTCCTGAACTGAACTGGTATGCTCATGATGTAAGAGTAGAGAAAGTCACTTTGGCTGACATGCAGCTGTCTTTTCATGGGAATAAAAACCTCAGAATGTGCCTACTTTAAATATAGGAATCTTTCACAATGTTAAAAACATATTTGAGGAGTGAGCCCAAATGTTTTACTTCGGTGTGTGGGGTATAAAACTAAGTTTCCTAAAAGGAGTCGGTGAATTCTTTGTTCAGGAATAGAGAAGGACTAAATTTGATAGTTATGCACTAGCTGTTTTTGTGAGAAAAGAAACTTTAAAATGTGCCCATGTTAAAGATAGGAGTCCTTCAAAAAGTTGAAAAACGTGTTTTTGGCAGTGGGCATTTTGTACATACAGTCTTAAACACTAAGAGCCTAATTTATGAAAAGTGTTGCATCGCTGCGTGAAAGCAGTGATGCAATACTTTTCATTGCGCCCTCCTTGCGACATGATGGATGTGCCGCATTTAGTATACGGCGCACCATGTCGCAAGGAATAACAGATACGTCAGGAATTCTGACGTATCAAAATGGGTATATATTAAATATGGTGAATGAAACAAATATCGATTACAAAATATCATGTGACATAAATATGTTGTCAAAAATATCACCACTGCAAAAACAGAATATCAATATTGAGAATGCAAGTTTTATAGTATACAATAGGTAATGAAGACAAGTGTTGTAATTAATATTGTGTACTTTAGTATATTTGTAATAAACATTGTTTGTAATGAAATATATATATATATACTTATAATGTTAGTACAATTTTCTTTGTTTAAATATAGTCTGCAATTTTAAATATGGAATGGAATTTTCAAAAGGTAATTAGATGGGTTTAGTGGCTCAGTGGACGAATGTGTCCACTGCAGGGCCCTGTGTTCAATCTCATGGTCATAAATTCAAATCCCAAATAGTATTTGGGTGGGAAGGGATTTTTGGGGGGTTTATGGTGGGTTTAGGTTTTTGTGTGTGGTAAGAGCTTTTTTTTAGGGTCTAGGATGAGTATGATTTTTGGGTGGCAAGTGAATTTTTAGAGTTTAGGGCGGGTGTAGGTTTTTGTGTGGTAAGGTTTTTTTAGGGTTTAGGGTGGGTATGGGTTTTTTTGGGTGGCAAGGGAAATTTTATCATTTAAGATGGGTGTGGAATTTTTCGTGGCAAGGGATTTGGAAGGATTAATGGTGGGTTTGGGTTTTTGGGTGGCAAGGGGATTTTTAAGGTTTTGGATGGGTGTGGGTTTTTGGGTGGCAATGGAACCTTTAGGATTAGGTTGGGTATGGGTTTTATTGCGATAATGATTTTATTAGGATTTAGCATTTGTATGGGTTTTTGGGTGGCAAGGGATTTTTTAGGGTTTAGCATTTGTATGGGTTTTTGGGTGGCAAGGGGTTTTTAGGGTTTAGCATTTGTTTGGGTTTGTGGTTGGCAGGAGAATTTTTAGGGTTTGGGGATATGGGTTTATGAGTGGTAAGGTTTATTTTTAAGGTTTAAGGTGTGTATGAGTATTTGGGTGATAAGGGATTTTTTAGAGTTTAGGGTGGACATAGGTTTTGGGTGGCAAGGGAACCTTTAGGGTTTCGGATGGGCATGGGCTTTTGGGTGGTAATTAATCTTGTAGGGTTTAGTGTTTGTGTGGGTTTTTGAGTGGTAAGGAAGTTTCTAGGGTTTAGGATGGCTATGGGTTTTTTGGGTGGCAAGGGTATTTTTATCGTTTAGGATGGGTGTAGGATTTTTGGCAGGAAGGAATTTTGTAAGGTTTACTGTGTGTATGGGTTATTGGGTGACAAGAGAATTATTAAGGTGTGGGGTGGGTGTGGGTTTTTGGGGGACAAGGGACATTATATGGTTTAGGGTGGGTGTGGGTTTTTTGTTAAGGAATTTTTAGGGTTGTTATGGGTTTTTGGTTGTGAGGTTTGTCTTAGGGTTTAGTTAGGGTTTAGGGTGGGTATGTGTTTTTGGGTAGCAAGGGAATTTCTGGTGAGTATGGGTTTTTGGTGGTAAGGTATTCCTTAGGGTTTAGGATGAGTATAGGTTTTAGGTTATAAGGACTTTTTTAGGGTTTAAGGTGGGTATGGGTTTTTGGGCAGCACAGGAATGTTTAGGGTTTCGGTGGGTATGGCTTTTTGGGTGGCAAGGGACTTTTGTAGGGTTTAGGGTGGGTATGGGTTTTTGGGTGGTAAGGTCTTTTTCAGGGTTTAGGGTGAGTATAGGATTTGAGGTGATAAGGGCTTTCCTAAGGTTTATGGTGGGTATGGGTATTTGGGTGGCAAGGTACTTTTTTGGGGGTTTTGGGTGGCAAGAGAATTTTTAAGGTTTAGAGTGGGTGTGGGTTTTTGGGCGGCAAGGGGAATTTTATGGTTTAGGTTGGGTATGGGTTTTAATGCGATAATGATTTTATTAGGGTTTAGCATTTATATGGGTTTTTGGGTGGCAAGGGATTTTTTAGGGTTTAGCATTTGTATGGGTTTGTGGGTGGCAGGAGAATTTTTAGGGTTTGGGAATATGGGTTTGAGTGGTAAGATTTATTTTTAGGGTTTATGGTGTGTATGGGTATTTGGGTGAAAGGGGATTTTTTAGAGTTTAGGGTGGGCATAGGTTTTGGGTGGCAAGGGAACATTTAGGGTTTTGGATGGGTATGGGTTTTTGGGTGGTAATTAATCTTGTAGGGTTTAGTGTGTGTGTGGGTTTTTGAGTGGTAAGGAGTTTTCTAGGGTTTAGGATGGCTATGGGTTTTTTTGGGTGGCAAGGGTATTTTTATAATTTAGGATGGGTGTGGGTTTTTTGGCAGGAAGGGATTTTGTAAGGTTTACTGTGTGTATGGGTAATTGGGTGGCAAGAGAATTGTTAAGGTGTGAGGCGGGTGTGGGTTTTTGGGGGACAAGGGACATTTTATGGTTTAGGGTGGGTGTGGGTTTTTGGTGATAAGGAATTTTTAGACTGGTTATGAGTTTTTGGTTGTGAGGTTTGTCTTAGTATTTATGGTGGGTATGTGTTTTTGGGTTGTTCGGTTTGTCTTAGGGTTTAGGGTAGATATTTTTTTGTGCGGCAAGGGAATTGCTAGGGTTTAGGGTGGGTATGGGTTTTTGGTGGTGAGGTATTTTCTAGGGTTTAGGGTGAATATAGATTTTTAGGTGATAGGGTTTTTAAGGGTTAAGGGTGCGTATGGGTTTTTGGGTGGCACAGGAATTTTTAGGGTTTAGGGTGGGTGTGGATTTTTGGGTGGCTGGTAAGTTTTTATGGAGTTAGGATGGGTGTTTTTTTGCGTGGTAAGGGATTTTTTTAAGGTTCTGGTGGTTTTGGGTTTTTAGGTTCTACTGGGTTTTTTGTTTTATGGTGGCAAGGAATTTTAGGGTTTAGCGTGGATATCGTCTTTTGAGTGGGAAGGGAATTTTTAGGGTTTTTTGTCGGCATGGGTCTTCAGGTGGTAAGGGACTTGTTAGAATTTAGGATACAAAGGGAATTTTTAGGGTTTCGGTGGGTATAGGTTTTTGATTAGCATGGGAATATTTAGGGTGGGTATGGGTTTTTGGGTGGTAAGGGAATTTTTAAGGTTTAGGGTGGGTGGTGATTTTTGGGGACAAGGAAAATGATATGGTTTTGGGTAAGTATCAGTTTTGGATGAATTTTCAGGGTTTAGGATTGGTGTGTGTTTTTCAGTGGTAAGGTATTTTTCAGGTTTAGTTTTTTTTTTTTTTAAATCTTATTAGCAAAGTAGGTAAGAACCAATACAGTGTATCCAACATAGTTATAAGTTCCGCATCGTGTTGTTCCCACATATCCACATTATTTAGTGCAATAATCAGACATTTTCTTTTTATATATCCCAACTATTTCATACTCAACTCCCCTCACCCTTACCCTCCTTCCCCCGGCACTTGTATTTAATCACATTCGATATTTGTGGTACATGACTCTACTTAACACGGCTGATTCACAGTTCTTGGCTCATCACAGACCTTTCGGGGACTATGTACAGTATAGTATAGTAAGCATAAGGTCTCCATTCTTTGCACCTAGAACTGATCTCTCCTATCGGAGTGTAAGTCGGCACCAACTATAGGGTAAGCATCACGCATTCCGAGCATAACACTTTACATCCTAACCGGCAGTAGATGATGAATCAGATGCAGTGTCCCCACCCGCCTCGAAAGCCCCAAGTGTAGCATTCCAATCCAGGGACGTTAGGGTCTTCCTGAGTCCCCTACGCTCTTCGCGCTGCAATGTCTCACCCTCTGCCTTTCCCCAACGCACCACTTCTGCTCTCCACACCTCCGGGTCCGGCCGCCTAGCCGACTTCCAGCGCATTGTTATTGTGCGTTTCGCAAGTAGCAGAGCTAGCTCAGTAAATCGAGTAGCTACGCTTTTTTTACGCTCCACAGGACCCAACCCCAATATGGCATATTCTATAGTGGTGTATGGCTTGGAAGGAGCCAATTTAAATAGAGCCTTCTGAATCGTCTTCCATTAGTACACTAGTTTCGGGCAGTCCCATATCATATGTATTAGTCGCGCATCATCCGCACCGCATCGGGGGCAAGTGTTAGCTGTGTTGGGGAACATCGTGTGTAAGGGGTGGGGTGTTAGGTACTCCCTATGCAGGACCATAAGTTGAATGAATTTAAATTTCAGGTTCCTGGACACTTTCTTCGGGAATTTGAGGATTCGCTCCCATTCCTTGTCCCTGACCGGTCTCCCTATATCTCCTTCCCATTTTCCTCGCAAAGGCTGTAACGAGGTCGCCCTCCCCGCTCTTATACCATTAGTTATCCATTTTGTCAGATGGCTGCCCGATTCCATGAGGTACTGCATTGTGAGCAGCGGGTTCGTAAGTGGCTCCACCCCGTCCGGTGTCCATGTCTTCGCTATGTATCGACGCACCCCGGCGTGTAAGAGAAACATTCCTCCCGGGTCTGATCCGTGTCACGAAAGTCCTCAAAAGACATTACTTGGTCATCTGCAAACAGATCTCCCACCTGTGTCACGCCCGCCTCGTGCCATGTAGTGAGTGTTTGGTTCGAGAGCGGTCCCAACCCCAGCGGGATTCCTAGCAGTGGTATCGTGGGGGCATAGGAGGACACAGGGGATGTGTACTTCACCGCCTTCCTCCAGCAGTTAATCACGAGTCGAAGCAGGGGAGGCGACGACCTAGATACCTCCGACCTAGGTAGTAACAGGGTGTGGACGTTCCCCCTTGACCAGTCCGCCTCTGACATGCCAATTTCAAGCAGGTTGTGCCCTGCCAGACAGTAGGCCAGCCACTGTAGTTGACAAGCATAGTTGTATGCCTGGAAGTCCGGGAACCCCCATACCGCCCGTCGCAGTGGTAAGCTGCAGTTTAGACAGGCTGATACGTCTCCGCCCCGTTCCCCACACTAGTTCTGTTAGAATTGTATTCAACATCTTGAACATTGCAGCAGGGACCACGAATGGCAGGCTCGTGAAGTAGTAAATTAGGCGGGGTAGTACTACCATCTTAGAGATGGCCACTCTGCCCGCCACCGACAATGGCAAGGCGGTCCAGAATTGTACCTGTGATTTCAGCGCTGCGGTCGCCCTTCCCAGGTTTCCATCAATCATATCCTTCGCCCCTCTGTATACCTGTATCCCCAGGTACCGGAAGGTTGTCTCCACCACCTGAAAAGTGTGAGGCGCAAAGGACAGCAGGGTAGTCGCTCCAGTGGCGCTGAAGCAGAACCCATAAGACTTAGGCTCGCTAATGGTGAGTCCCGACAATGCACGGAATTCTTTGAAGATTTCGGGGATGGGATCCAGTTCCCCCCTCAGATCCCGTAAGTATAGAATGATATCGTCTGCATATGCCGACACCACATGAACTGTTTCGGCTCTATCTATGCCCCGGTGTTGTGCCAATCTTCGAAGTTTACAGAGTAATGGCTCAAGCGCCAGTATAAACAAGAGCGGGGACAGCGGGCATCCTTGTCTGGTCCCCTTCGCTATGTCCAGTTGTGCCGAGATGCACCTATTCGTGCGTACCCGGGCTGTCGGATGGGTATACAACAATTTGACCCAGGCACCATACTCGGGTGGTATCCCAAACTTCGCAAACGTCGCAAACATGAAGTCCCATCTGAGGGAGTCAAATGCCTGCTTCGGGTCTAGGGAAATACAGCCCTCCGTCCCCTCATGTGCCTGCTCGCATAGCATGAGTTGGCTGAGCCTCCGCAGGTTCATGGCCGTACTCCTGCCAGGTACGAATCTGCACTGGTCGGGGTGTATTAGTTGTGGGATGTATTGAGCCAGTCTCGTCGCTAGGATCTTACTCAGTATTTTATAATCTGTATTTAGTAAGGACAGGGGTCTGTAGTTCGCCAAGTGCATTCCGTCCCTGCCCGGTCTCAGGAGTGAGACTATCAGCGCCTGTAGGGACGACCGTGGCAGTCTCTGTGTTTGCAGCGCTTCTTGGTACACTATATGTAGGCGTGAGGCAAGGAGGTCGATATAAGCCCCATAGAATTCGGCTGGGAGGCCGTCTGTCCCAGGGGTTTTATTCCGAGGGAGCGCGCGTATGGCCTGCCGAACCTCCGCAACCGTGATAGGGCGTGTCAGGTCCTCCCCTTGGTGGTCCTCAAGTCACGGCAATTCGAGCCCCGTCATAAACTCCTCGAAAGCCGTTTCAGAGAGTTGTCGGTGTGGGCCATACAGCGTCTCATAATAGTCCCTAAAGGCAGTGTTAATGTCTATTTGTGTCATGGCTGGGGACCCCCCTTGGTTAGTAACCTCTAGTATGGGCATGTGTGCTGGGACATCCCGCACTATACGGGCCAGTAAGGGCCCCGATCTTTCTGCTTGTGCGTGTTGCCTGCATGTGTACTCCCTATAATCCAGCACACGCAGCTCCTCTAGGAGTTCAGTGTGATGTATGTGCACCTCCTGTAACGGCGTGAAGGGTAAGTTTGTGCCTGCAGCTTCACTTTCCAGCATGGCCAGGCGGCCCTCCACCTCCCGGAGCCTTTCTAATACATTAAGTCTCATGCCCACTCGTGTGCCCATCGCCTCCCCTCTGATTGACACCTTAAAGGCGTCCCATTATACTTGCCGGGAGCTAGCAGTACCTGTGTTTATGCTGAAGTAATTTGTAATGGCATCTGCAAGCGATGTCTTAAAGACAGTGTCTTCCGGTAATTCCGTGGGTAGGCGCCATGTCGGTATAGACGTCGGGACCCTACCCCACTGCAATGTGACTTCCACTGGGTTATGGTCAGAGAGGGTTTTACCCATATGTTCCGCTGTGGTAACCGCCCCAGCAATGGTTTGGCACAGACGACTCGGTCTATTCTAGTGTGTAGTCTATGGGGCGGGGAGTAGAAAGTGTATTCTCTGTTTAACAAGTGTTTGCAGCGCCTTGTGTCAGCTAAATCCTATCCCTCTGCCCACTGTGCGAGTGCGTCTGCCTGTCTCCTACTTTCAGTGGCTTGTAGAGGTGGGTGCGACCTGTCTAGTGATATATCCAAGACTGCATTAAAATCCCCACCTATAATCCACTGATATTCTGCCCAGTCTGCCAACACTCCATTTATGCTAGTTAAAAAATCCGATTGGCCTGAGTTCGGCGTATACACACTGCCAATCACAACAGGGGAACCATCCAACAATCCACGGACAAATACGTATCTACCCTCTATGTCCAGTCTCTTTTCCACTATCTTAAAGGGCACTGAGTTCCTAAACCATATAGTCGCCCCTCTTGAGAACACAGAATAAGAGGTAGCAAACAGCTGTCCCTTCCATTTTTTGAGCAGTTTTACGCTCTCCGCACTGTTCAGATGAGTTTCTTGGAGGCAAGCTATCATAACATTTCTCCGGTTAAGTTGTGCCAAAAGTCTATGTCTCTTGTGGATGGACCCCATACCCCTTACGTTCCAGGTGCATAGTTTGTAGGTGTTAAGAGTCCCCATTTCTGTCCGTGGTAGGTGCTTCCATCAGGCCTTGCGCCAGTAAGGCCATGTGTAGGATATGCAATGACCCAAGTGCCATCAAAACGTGTAACCCCCTAACTTTAAGGTCCCCAAGTGAAAAAACCCGAGGTCCAAACCTTATTGCCCAACGTGGGCAAGAGTTAAACCAGAACATGTCTATACGTTGGGGGGGTGGTGTCCACGTACACCTGCCCGGGACCAGTTGGTGGTACTACATCGTGCCCTAAGCTAGTGTGTCCCCATTCCCTGTCCACCCACTCTTGCCCCTGCGTGAATCTCATACATTACCAACTGGAGTCTTCTAAGGACACACTCAGAATTTGTTTGCCACTTGTGCCGTGATTTTGGGAAAGAGCTGTAAGCTATCCGCAGAGCCCGACACCTCCGTGTGCGTGCCCGAGGTGCTGCCCAGATCCGATTTGCCTCTTGCGTCGTGTACAGCCAGCGCAGCCTTCGTCAGCTGGACTACCTTCGTCTTCTTTCCAGATCGTTCCGACATTGTCCCACCGCTTGCCGCCGACTCTTTTGCATGTTCTTCTCTCGTGTCAGTCTGTAGGTGTTCCTCCTGGTGTGAAGGCCCTCCACCTTGGTCCTCTTCAAACGGGTCCTGCGTAGTCGGTGGTGTCAGAGCCACCTCCATCCACTCTGCTGCCTCCTCAGGGGTATCAAAGAAATGTGATTTGTTTTCGTATATTATTTTGAGGTGGGCAGGGAACAGTAGGGCATATTTCAAGTTTCTGTCCCGCAGTTTGCGCTTCACTCCTAGGAATGACGACCTGGCTCTCTGCAGCGCCGGAGTGAAGTCTGGATATACTGAGATGGTCTTATCCTCATACCTTAGCGGCGCTTTTTCTCTCGCCACTCTCAGCACTGAGTCTCTGTCCTTGTAGTGTAGGAGGCGTGCTATCAACGGTCGAGGTGGCGCACCTGGCCTAGGCGCCCTTGCCGGCATTCTGTGTGCCCTTTCCACACTGTACAACGGGGTTAGGTCTTGCGGGCCCACTATCTTCTTCAGCCAGTCCTCGACGAACTGCCTGGGATTCCTCCCTTCACTTCGATCCGGTATTCCCACAATTCTCACGTTGTTGCGGTGGTCCCGCCCTTCCGCGTCGTCCATCTTGTCCCAGAGCAATTTAATCTGTTTCTCCATGGGCTCAATTTTTGTGGAGTGGTCCGTCTGCTGCGGTATCAGGTCGTCGAGCGCGATTTTATGTTCCGAGACCTTTTCGGCTAGTTTGTTGTGGTCTGCCCTGAGGAGCGACACGCCAGTGGAAGTCTTCATTTCTCACTTGATTTTACCCCCACTACCACCTTTTCTGGCATTCTAGCCTACCGTCCTCCTGGTGCTCTTAATAATTTCATAATTAAATTCATGGACCTTACTGCAGGTCTCATTTTGTCTTCACCCAACTTCACCTTGTTGGGTGATTTTAACTTGCACTTAGACGACCCTCACGATACTGCAGCTAATACCCTCTGTTCCAATCTTTCTGCGTTAGAACTACATCAAAAGGGATTCCTTCCAACCCACAATAGAGGTCACCTGCTGGACCACATCTACAGCAACATTAGCGATCTCTTAGTCGAATCCCCTGTTCCATTACCCTGGACGGATCATTTTTTAATCCCCTTCATTTGGCGCACCAATCTCTCCCCCTCCACTCGCGGCCCCGTTAAACATCGAGGCAGGAAATGGTCCTCACTTCCTCTCCCCGCCTGGGAAGCCGCCTTGATTAAAAACTTACCCGGGAAAGTATCGAATCCCACTACAGCAGCTAACAATTTTGATGAGTGGATCTCTACCACACTTGATAAAGTCCTTCCTGTACAGGCCACCAACTTCATAAAAAGACCCAGAGCCGCCCCATGGTTTACTTCCACTCTTAAGACCATGAAATTAACCTGTCGTAAATTTGAAAGAGCTTGGAGACAGGATTACTCCAAGTCTAAGAAGGATGATTATAGAGCCGCTATTAGGCTCTATAAACAGGAGATAAAGACGGCACAAGCTGCCTTCTACGGCAGCAAAATTAATGCAGCCGCTAACGCCCCAAGAGAGATTTTTAAAATTGTTAAGTCGCTTATTTCACCCCCTGCGGAATGCCCCCCTGCTGATGGTGCCCAAAGCCGCTGTAACGAGCTGGCCGAGTTCTTTTCTGGGAAAATACAGAACATATACTCCTCATTTGGGGATGCTAATAATGACCTGGACCCCCCCTTCCCTTCCACTTCTGATATCGCAGTCCCGTGTAGGCTAGACATAATTCCTCTTTTAGACTCTTCGGCTCTGGACAAGCTTACCTCTAAAGTCACTTCAGGCTCTCCTAACGATTCAGCACCTCCTCAGACTCTTATCAAAGCCATGGACACAGTTCGCCCGGTCATATTGGACCTTCTCAACACCTCCATCTCCTCTAACTCCGTACCTCCCTCCTGGAAGTGCGCGATGGTGAGGGCCTTGTTGAAGAAGCCCAATCTCGACCAATCCAATCTGGCGAACTATCGTCCTATTTCCTTGCTCCCTTGGCTGAGCAAACTGCTGGAGAGGCATGTAAATAACACTCTGATGAACCATCTGGAGTCAAACAGACTTCTTCGTGCCTCCCAGACAGGGTTTCGTCCCCTACATGGGACTGAAACCGCCCTCCTAGCGGTAACAGAGGAAGCAAGAGCAGTGTTAGACCAGGGCGGCAAAGTTGCCATCATCCTACTAGACCTCAGCGCCGCGTTCGACACGGTTAACCATGTCACGCTATTACAACGTCTGGCGGACATGGGCGTGTCGGGCCCGGCTCTGGACTGGCTGACATCATTCCTGACTGACCGTTTTTTCCAGGTCTTCGAGGGCGAGGCAGTGTCACCTAAACACCCCCTTAGGTGTGGGGTTCCTCAGGGCTCCTCCCTGAGCCCCACCTTATTTAATACCTACATGGAACCCCTCGACAGGATTGTCCATCCCTTCGGTGTGCGTATTATCACCTACGCGGACGACACCCAACTGGTGGTCTCTTTAGACCACACGGAGGTGTCGTCCAACACCCTAGGCCCCTGTCTGGAGGCTGTTGCCAGATGGATGCAATCTTCCTGTTTAAAACTCAACGGGGAGAAGACAGATGTCATCTTATTAGGTAACCCCTCCCCCTCTGTCTTTGCCTCCATCTGGCCACCATGTTTGGGCGCGCCCCCAGCACCCAAGGACCAAATAAAAAGCTTGGGAGTCTGGCTTGACACTGCCCTGAATTTCTCAGTTCAAGCCACAAAGACTGCAGCCACCTGTTTTGGAATGATGAGGATGCTGCGGAAGGTGCTCCCTCTACTTCCATTCCAGGCAAGGAGGATCCTAGTCCAGGCCCTCATACTATCTCGCCTGGACTACGGGAATGTCCTCTATATGGGAGCCCCTTCCTTTGTTATTCAGAAGCTCCAAGTCACCCAAAACAGTGCTGCTCGTCTGCTCTACAACCTTCCCCGTTGGCAGTCAGCAAGGAACGCCCTAAGGGAGCTCCACTGGCTTCCCATAGCGGCCAGAGTGCAATTCAAGGCTATGTGCACTCTTCACAAAGCCTTTCATCATCTGGGCCCTGCAATCTTACAGCCTTTTGTCACTCCCTATGTTCCGGCACGTTCTCTGCGTTCCGGGACCCTCCAGCTGGCCTCCTCTACCAGAGTTAGGAGAGCCCGCTGGGGAGGCTGCTCCTTTTCACACACCGCGGCCAAACTCTGGAACACCCTTCCTCTAACCTTAAGAGGGACCACTAATCATCTTTCCTTCAGGAAAGCCCTGAAAACTCACTTGTTTGCCAACTCCTGCTGATCTACCCCAAGCCCACGGTAACTTAGTCTTCTGTCATAAGCGCTACGAGGCCTCCGGGTAGATAGCGCTATACAAGTGAACTTTCAATTCAATTCAGTGGCCATATTATCCATAAGTAGTTCCAGAGCCTCCCTTGAGGCCTTGATTTCGGCCAATATGAGGTCCAGCTTAGCGTCCTGCGTGCACTTGCCCGTCGGTGGTATGATCTCCATGTTGGAGGAGGCCAGCGGGTCCTCCGATCCGGTGGACTGTACATCTGCATTTGTGCCCTGGTCTTGCACTTTGGCCCTGTGCTTCCCCATGGCTCTCGTCTACAGGGTGGCGGTGGCAAAGTCCCACTTGCTCACTCAATGTCAAGGCGGGTATTGCGTGTCTTCGGTTATCGTTCGCTCTTTAGTCGCAGCCTCTCCCCCTAGTGCACTTGTCTGCGTGGGGGTAAGTGCCCGGTAAATCCAGAAGGACGTCCAGTTCCGCTGCCAGGTCTTGCTAGTGCTATAATCCGGCACTCACCGTGTGTACCGCAGCTCTCTTCGTTGGGGCTCGGCACGGCATAACGGTCGGTGGATTGAGTGACCGCTACTTACAGCATTCCACGCGGTGATCTCGCCCTCACTTCAGCATGAGGGCCAATTATTGCTCCCTCCCTACAGGCTAGTGTAGATGTGCGGTGTGGCAACACCACTTCCCAGTCACTCGAGGTGGTTGCGGTTAGTAGTCTTCAGTTGGTTCCCTGCTGTTGCACTGCACTGCGGGAAATGTACACTTTATGGCGAGTATCGGTGCGTTTTACGGTAGCTTGCGCCCTGTGATAGCAGTTCATACCCTTGTCGTGCACTGATGCGGTCGCACTTTCCTGGCTGGTCCGGAGCTCCGTCAGTCACCAATAATAGGAGATACCCTTCGGGGCCTAGGCGTGCAGTGGTTCTCCCCGCCGTTTCACAAAATGGCGACCGCTATCCTTTGCGCAGCTATTTTCAATGCTTACTCCGCCGGGTCTCGCAATCAGGGGATAGCCGCTATCTCCCGACCTCTCACCGCCATGGCGCTTCCCTTAGCCGCACCTCACTGCACTGCTTACTTGTATTGCGGCACCAGTAGCTCACAGCGTGCCGGGGCTCTGTCCGTCGGGTCAGTGCCCCGCTGCTGAATCCTCCGGCAGCAGCTTATGTTCCGCCCGCTCCACCTCGCAGTCAATCTCGGCCCGGTAATCTGTGCCGTAGGGAGTAGCCGCGGACTGTCTCACTCCCAGTTTAATATGCCCACACACCTCCGGGCTCCGATGCGATGTCTCTGGTCTTAAGCCGCACACGGGCCGGCTTCTCCTCCCACAGCAGTCCGCGGCTTCCGACGTGCAGCAAGGCCTCCCCGCCTCAGACAGTCCTCCTCACATTTCAGGGGCAGCTAGTGTCGCAGAGATCATCTCCGCCAGTCTTCCTACTTCCGACAGCAGTTGGGCGAAGGTGGGTGCCCCTCGGGAACAGGGATCGCAGGATATTTAGCAAAGTATTAGGGCATGGGACGGAGCTAACTCAGTTCACGTCCTCCATGCTCGGCTCGTGGCCACGCCCCCCCTTTCAGGTTTAGGTTAGGTATGGGTTTGTGGGTGTAAATTGAGTTTTTCAGATTTTTGGTGGTTATAGGTTTTTGGGTGATAAGGTATTTTTTAGGGTATTTGGGTGGCATGTGAATTATGAGTGTTTAGTGTGGGTATGGGTTTTGGGTGGTAATGAATTTGTTTGGGGTTAGGGTGGCAAAGGAATTTTTAGGGTTTAGCGTGGGTATGGGTTTTTGGGTGGCAAGGGAATTTTAAGGTTTAGGGTGGGTATTGTTTTTTGATTGGCAAGGAAATTTTTAGGAGTTAGGGTGGGTATGGGTATTAGATGGCAACTGAATTTTTTTGTGTTTTTTGACTTGCCCATATCTTTTGTGCCTGTTGACGAATCTTCACAAAATGTTCCCAAAAAAGTGTGGGTTTAGGTTTTTGGGTGGTAAGATGTTTTTTAGGGGTTAGGGTGGGTGTATGTTTTTAAGTGGTAAGGGATTTTTTTTAGGGTTTAGGGTGTGTATGGGTTTTAAGGGTGTCAAGGGAATTTTTAGCGTTTATTGTGGATGAAGGATTTTTGGTGGCAAGGGATTTTATAAAGTTTACAGTGTATGGGTTTTTGAGTGGCAAGGGATTTTTTAGGTTTAGCGTGGGTATGGTTTTTAAGTGGCAAGGGAACCTTTAGCGTTTAGGGTGGGTATTGACATTTGGGTTGTAATTAATTTTTTAGGGTTTAACATTTCTATGTGTTTATGGGTGACAAAGGATTTTTGGGGGGGTTTAGGGTGGGTATGGTTTTTTGGGTGGGGTGGGAATGGGTTTTTGGGTGGCAATTTAATTTGGGGTGAGTATGGATATTTGGGTGGTGAGGGATTTTTTAAGGTTTAGCATTTGTATTGGTTTTTGGGTGGCAAGGGATTTTTAGGGCTTAGGGTGTGTATGTGTTTTGGGTGGCATTGGATTTTTTAGGGTTTAGAGTTTAGGGTAAATTTGGGATTTTAGGTGGCAAGTGAATTTTTAGGGTTTATGGTGGGTATAGGTTTTGGGTGGTAAGGGCTTTTTTAGGGTTTAGGATGGGTCTGGGTTTTTGGGTGGCAAGGGAATTTTTAAGGTTTATTGTGGGTGTGGGTTTTTGGGGGCAAGGGAAATTTTATGGTTTCGGTGGGTATGAGTTTTTGGGTGGTAAGGGAATTTTTGGGGATTAGGGTGAATACATGTTTTTGGGTGGTAAGGTGTTTTTTCGGGTTTAGGTTGGGTATGGATTTTTGGGTGGCAAGGTCTTTAGAGTTTAGGGTGGGGGTGGATATTTGGGTGGTTCCGAATTTTTTAGGGTAGCGGGTAGGCATGTGTCTTTGGGTGGCAAGGGCATTTTTAGAGTGTAGGGTAAATTTGGGTTTTTAGGTGGCAAGTGAATTTTCAGGGTTGATGGTGGGTATAGGTTTTTGGGTAATAAAGGCTTTTTAGGGTTTAGAACAGGTGTGGGTTTTTGGGTGGCAAGGCAATTTTTAAGGTGGGTGTGAATTTTTGGGGGGCAAGGTAAATTTCATGGTTTCGGGTGGGTATTGGGTTTTGGTGCTATGGGAATTTTTGGGGATTAGGGTGGGTGCGTGTTTTTGGGTGATAAGGTATTTTTTTGGGTTTAGGTTGGATATGGGTTTTTGGGTGGCTGGTGAGTTTTTATGGGATTAGGGTGGGTATGGGTTTTTTGGATTCCCAAAAAAGTGTGCCTGTGATTCTAAATGTGCATGGAAAGTTTTGGGGGATTCAAAAAAGGCAGAGGTAAAAAAGTGCATTCCCATGTTAATTACACAGAGTCTTTAGAGACTCCTGCAGCCCAAACCGCCGGACAGAATTATAAAATAATTGGGAGAAAAGTAGATTCTTTTCTGGGATCACGCCTGTTATTATTTGGTGTAAATCATTCAGTAGCTATTGAGATATTATAGGAAAACGAATTTGATTATCTGGGCATATGTGGCACATTTGTAGTGCCTTAGTATTTTCTAAAAGTTTCTAAGTTTTAAATATAAATACAAACAATCACAGGATGATGTCATCAGTGGTGTCATGAGCAATGTCACTGACCATGTCATAAGTGATCTAATATGTGAGGTCATAAGCAGTGTATTTGGGGGGTATAAATTATAGTTAGCTCAGGTAATTATAACAGCTGAATTTCACTGATTTTGTACAAGTAACTATAACGATCCTGTAACTTTTGACTTTTTCAGTGAATTTCTAAGGGTTTTTAATTCTGTTTCCTAAGTATAATGACCCGGTAACCTTTATTTTTTTTCAGTGAATTTCTATGTTTGTTTCTGTTAATTTTGATGCCCATCACAATGCACAGTGGGGGGGTTAAACACAGGGTCTGGCCTGGCATTGTGCTACCTCCACCCAAGCTTGCTGCTCTTGCCCACCCCCCTCCTTTTCATCTATTGTCCAAGTTCCATGATACTGCTACCTCATGACAGCCATTTGTGGCTGTTTTTGTGCCACTTCCCTTCCTGCCCCAGCACTCTCCTCCCTACCCTCTTTTGTCTGAGTCCATGCACGAGCCTCCCGCTCCTGTCCTGCATGGTCTGCTGTGCTGCCACTGCTCTCAATCAAGCTTGATGTCCCTGCCCACTCCTCCTGCCTTCCGTGGCCCAATTCCATGCCTCATCATTTCCACCTGCTCAGCTTCTGTGCTTAGCTTGCTGCCCCTACTCCATTTCTACTTGCCCTCCAATGTCTGTGTGCATGCCCCTGCTCCCTCCTTCTGCCAACCATATTCCATGTACATGACACTCCTATCTACTCTAAGTGTTCTGTTGAGCTGCCACTGCCCCTTCCACATGCCTGACATTGTCAGATGGCTGCCACTTGTCCCTGCTACCTCCACTCTGCCTGTCAAGTTCCATGCCCCATTCCCTCTCTCCTGTCCTCCAAGATCCATTTTGTTGCTACTCCCTTCTGCCACCCATGCTCTATTTTGATGCAACTGCTCCTCCTGCCTGCCCTGCGTGGTCTGTTGTGAAGCCCTTCCCCTGCCCTCTTTTGTGTGTTTCCAGCCTATACCCCTCCCTTCTGTCCTCCATGGTCCATTGTGCATGCTCCTGTCTCCTCCCTCTTGCCCACCATGGCCATTGTGCTGCCACTAACCCTCCTGCTTGCCATGCATAGTTTTCCATGCTGCCACATCCCCTTCCACCTGCCCTGTATAGTCAGTTGTCTGTCCCTGACCACTCCGCCTTTCCTCCAATGTGTGTGTGTATAGCATTATAGTCTCACTGTTGAACTTCATGGTGTGTTGTGCTTCCGGTGCGCATCCCTTCTGCCCTCCATTGTCAGATTGCTGCTCCTGCCTGCCCCTTTGCCCCTGGACTCCGTTTTCCATGTTCAGACATCTATACCCTCCTTCCTGCCTTTCCTGGTCCTTTGTCATGCCCATGCCCCCTCCCTCCTGCCCTTCATGGTAGGTTAGGCTGCAACCATCCCTCTTGTCTGTTCGGTATGGTCAGCTTGCATCTTTCCTCTCTGTTCCCTGTTGTCTATGTGCATGGCTCTGTCCACTCCCTATTGCTTTCCAGGGTCCCACTTGCACTGGGTGGTGTGTTGTGCTGCTACCACCCCTGATGCCTGCTCTGTAAGATATGTTTGGGCCCCGGCCCAACTTCCTCCTGTCCTCTCTTATCAGAGTCCAAGTCCTTACCCCATCCCTCCTGCACTCCGTGATCCAATGTACTTTATTTGCCAACATTTTGTACTTTGTAAGAGGGAGATATTGAAAAAGAAGAACAGGGGAATTTAATTTCCCCATTGACTCACATTGAAAAAGAGGTGCTTTTAGGTAGGAGACAGATCAAATACAGCGCTTTCGGGCATTAAAACATTGGGATTCTCATGCCTGAATTGGGTCTCTTGGCATCTATGGTTGTAACGCCACTGCCTCTTCCTTCTGCCCTCAATGGTCTTTCATGTTGCCACAGCCTCTTTTTTCCCTGTATTGCATAATTGGTTTGCTGCCCTTGCCCCTTTCCTCTGCCCTCCATGGTACAATGTTCTGCCACTGCCCCTCCCACCTGCTCAGCGTGGTCAACCTATTTCCTCTGCTCCCTCCTCCATGAGAGGGTCTTATTACCAGAGAAACTATAGTTAGTGCTCTAAACAACTAAAATGAGGACATATTTTCCGAGTTCACAAATAGCGACAAAGCGCTTGTAAATAATTTGCTTTCTTTATGTTTTTTTTTATATAGTTGATTGCTTGATTATTTGTCACACTTAAGAGTGAGGATGTGGCATTTGCAACTGGGGAACCAGGTTTGAGTTTTGACGTCAGCTCAACATCAATCTTCCCATGCCTCAAAACAAAATGAATTTGTCCTTGACTAATGTTAAAACTTAAAGTTTGATTCAATCAACATGGTTACAAGTGTGCCATGGTTTCATCATAAGTAAGACTGTTAGCGCTCTAGTTTTTTTTAGAACACTCTGGGAGGCTGCAGTAGAACACAATAGAATCAACTGACGGGCTGCTCCTGCGTGCTTCAAAGACATTACTGGTGTACAGGGATCACGATTAGGTTGAAATTATGTAAAGAATAGATTCCTGGCACCATTCATTGATTTCAAGTTATTTTGTCACGCTTCTGGATTTGCCCACTTGATAGAAGCTAGGCGAATGATTAAATTACTGTGGCTCTTAGTGGGCTATTCAATTCAGAACTGGGATACAAGGTTGTTTAGTTGTACACCCAGGTGTGAATAGGTTGTTGATATTTTTCACGTGTAAGTTATGATTTGTTTTAAATGTTTTGTTGGTTATTAATGTGATTTAAAAAAATATGCTGGTAGTGTTTTTCATGTATGTTGGTCAACTGTCAATTTGTTTTTGATGCAAAAATGATTTATGAATATTTCAGAATATGAAAAAATAAATGGTGGTTGCAGTAATTAATTTTCGTGCCCACAAAACAAGTGAAAGTACTAAAGGATTGTCAGCATTTAGTTCAATTGCTGTTTTATTGTTAGTGACCTAGCCTTGCTGACGTGGTATTGGCCCAACTCCTGTTTCTCTTTGTTAAGATTTAGAAGGTTGGCATTTTCTTGCCTTAACCTTTTGTGCCTTCAGACTGTCTCTGGGTCACATGACTGGGTGTAGTTGGCAGTTTGGTGTTGTGTATTTCTCCTAGACAACCACACACCATGTACACAATGGGAGCTTAGGTGTGACTGGATAGGCCATGACTGGCAGGATGGGAGGGAGCTGCTTGGCACAGCCCCACTTACACTTGAATAGGTTGTGTCCTGTCTCCACACAAAGGGCTCCGTATCCCCTGTGGTTAGTGTGGACCCAGGGAAGACATGGCATCTGTGCACTTCAAATGCATGCCTCTAGAGGTTTCTCCCCACTGCAAAGGCAAAAGGACCTCAACACCACCACTTCAGTACAGTTCAGATTGTGTTGATACTCCGCCTGGAAGCACTGCTGTGCTGTTACAAGTAGTGCTACTCTACAGGAACTGCTGCTCTACAGTGACTGCTGCCCTGCTGAGCTAACCTGCTGCCTGCTGCCCTGTTGCCTGGGGAAGAAGAACTGGCCTGCAACTCATCCTGAACCCATGACGCCACAGTGACTTAAAGAGCTAATCTGCTGGCCTCCTAATCTCAGCTTTAGGGACACAAAAGGCTCCCTAAAAGCTGCTGGAGCCCTGGTCAGTTAGTTCCTTACCCTCAGGTGATGCCCCTCAGATCCTGGATCTTTAGAGTGGCTCTAGAGCTCTTGAAATCAAGCTTTGGGCTATTCAGGACAAGTCGCGCCTGAACCATGTTCCTTGCCTCGAAAGTCAGTGCATGTAGCCACCAGTCCCTCTTTTCGCACAGCTAACATCAATCGCTGTGGAGGACCGCCGGTGCAAAGCTCCAGCCTGCCATCCGCGACACCCAGCCTGCTCTTCGTGCTACGTTGACCACCACCAGCAGCACTCTCCTTGCTCCCTGTGACCCTCTCCACTGCAAACAGGACTCTTGGCACAATCTTGTGAAGGTAAAACTTCAGCAGCACTAATCTGGGACTGTATCTGACCCGCACTCCATCATGGTCTGCATGAACTTTTGATGTTGACCTGGTCCAATGTGACCAGATATCCCTGTTGGTGATTTTTGCTTTTAGGTGCTATTTTACAGTTCAATCTTAAAAATTCACACCTTCAGGTCTACCGATTGGATTTTTGTCATTTTGGTCCTGTTTTATTGATTACATTTTGCTATATTATCCTGATCTAGTGTGAGATCTTATTGTTTGACGTTTTCCGCAAATACTTTACACATTACCTTTAAGTTAAGCCTCACTTTTCAGTGCCAAGCTTTCAGTGGGTTGAGCACAGGTTAATTTTTGAATTACTTGTGCCTTACCCTGACTACGATTGTGGTTGCTGCTTGAATAGGGCTCACACCACAGTCAACCAGTAACCCAATTTCTAACACCTATTGACAATAATAAAATTGATTGTTGGCTAGGATTATTGAAGCATATGTCTGGACATATACTGATGTCTGATTCCAGACTGTGATGGCCACACTTGCTTTTGGTGGTGATTTCTGATGGTCAGTTCACGTCTCAATCCTAGCCTCAAAATGCTGGAGGAGAACCATGACTCTTCCATGAAGGAACATCTGACAATTAAAATATCTGTCAGTGTAGGACACACTAAAATATCACATGAAGTCCCAACAAAATGCTCTAATATCACACCATGTCATGCTAGGCTTGATATGACAGAGAAGAGGTTGAATGTTTTGGGGACCAACTGAATTCCATCTCTGGCTGCAGATCTTTGTTGCAATGTAGAATGGGAAGATTTTAACAGATGGGACAACATTTATATTTGTGAGACTCCTGATAATGTCAATGGAAAAAGACATTCTGGGCATTTTGGCACAGACCACCTGCTTTGAAGAGGCCCTAAGTGGGACAAGTAGTCAGCAAAAGCGGTTCTCCTGCCTCCACTGTCATACACTCTTCTCCCTTAGAACAGTTAAGCCACACTTTTCATGAACACCTTAGCCATTAATCCTCTTAATTCTTGGATGTTCTCTGAGGCGATGCACATCTTTATAAAAATCATTACCATGGACTCCAGGATTACTGTGGTCTCAGTCTCCACAAGAAATGGTACTAAAGCCATCTTTGCCTTCAGGTTATCTAGATTGTAGAATTCATCAGAAATTGTGAAGTAGTAAGCGGTGATTGGAAGTTTGTGATTGTATTTATATAGTGCTTACTACCCTTAACAAGGCATTGAAGCCCTTTTTGGTGAATAGTTCACTACTCCAGAAAACGGAAAAAAGATTATTGGTGGATGTCTCTACATGCCATTCTTGACACATTTGTATATCAATAATGAGAGGGCCCTACTCAAAGTTGTAGGCTTCAATCTGTTGGGTACTTGGGAATTGCCTCACCTGCCCCCTTTAGGAAAGAGTACACATTTGTATCCTGTGTCCATGGGATGAAGTTTAGTATTGGCTTAGCCCTGTTTTTAAATTCTATGCTACCAGTTGTATACTCAAGGAGGTATTTCAGATCATGCCTGAGTGTACTGGATTTACATCAAGGACATGTGGTTGTTTCAAAGTTCATGCACGTTTAGAACCAATGTATTTCCCATCTTGGAATGGAAAACATATGATATACGATATCCATAATGGTCTCCTGGTGTAAGGGTAGCAGCCAAGGGAGATGAGGTGTACTGCAGATGAAATGAGCAGAAAGTAAGTGACCCTTTAGGATTGCCTGGAGAGCTGTAGAATCCTCTTAAGAAGTATTAGAATAAAAATAAGAAAAGCAAAGAAAAAAAGGGGGAACAATATGTTACAATCTAAAGGACTGACCAACTAGGCCTGACCTAATGCACCCTCATCTTCAGGTGCCTGTGCACACATGATCAGAAAATGCTGTCATTCACAGGAGAGAGGATGACTGATGGCAACTGAACCTTTACCCTATGCACTTCACTTTCATGAATGGAAGCAGAGTTTAAATGACACTCAGACAGACCAATGCATTGACAGAAGAGAGCTGACCCAAAGGCTCTCTATGTATTTATATGGATATAAATGTATGAATAGACTAGATCTATGGCATTGGACATAATATATCCATATCGAAACCCAGTCCTAAAGTTTTGAGCGTAAGCTTTTCCACAAGGCGACAATCGGAAACAGCCATAAAGTTAGGAAGGGGTCAAAATTACAGTTGGCCAATCAATATACCTACAGCCTAGGACAGGGCATACCTTCTATATCCATGGTTTGTCACACTGGGTGGCCAACATCAAAACAAATTGCCCACCATGGTAATCTGTGCGATTCCATCTAACAAAATGCCTAGCTGAAGGTTTTAAAATAGAGTAATCAAGATCCACACTTAAAGGCCTAATGGTGTTCTCATCTGCTTTTTACCAAACATATGTTAGGTCTAGTGGCTTTGTCATAACATTTAATAACAAATAGATCAGGTTCATAGCCATGATCATTATCACTGGCTTGACACCATAACCAACTTCTGTAACGAGCATACATTTTGCCTCAAGCTAAAAAGTGCAATTCAAGCAGTGTTTGTAGCAGAACAACACAAATGTATCCCTGTCAAGACCTCTACTAAGGGAAAGCTACGTGTGAGTGGATCCTACATTTCTCCCTCACTCTCAGTCGGTCTGTAAAAGCTCTATTTTGTTGATCACATCAGGTCAGGCAATGGGTGCACTGCCAATCCAGTCCTAAAGCTCGATCTAGGTTAGTGTAGCCTTTGCCTCTTAAAAACAGAACTGCACTCTTAAATTTAAAACAACTTCTTTTGGCATAAAATGGAACAGGGTGTCATTAGCATAAATTGGATAACCAACCTGGTCTAAGTCTATAAAGTTGGTAAAAAGTGCCATGCGGATAAAGAAAAGTCCTGAAGGCAAAGGTTACTCTCCATGTGATGTTGGCAGTATCTGAGATCAAATGAGGGAGATTAATTAAATGAGTATCATTTGGAAGAACTGATGCAAAGCAGAACAGTACAGTTCAACAACACCAGCTCTCCCTGACATTGTTTTAAGAAGTACTTGATGGTCAACAGTAAAAAATGCAGCCAAGAGATCCATTTAGAATCTGAGCGCAGGGATGTTTTGAACATGACTATTCTTCCCTTGCTTTTATACGAAGTGTCATATGCCCCTTCCACAGCCTCGATATTATTTAATTCACAGTTTCACAATTTCAGAATGTAAACATTTCCGATGTTAATTATTTATTACACATTATTGCTGGTACTCATTTATCTTAAACAACTAACAACCATTGACAAAGAAAACAGTACTGTCAGGTTTTAGGTGTATGTCAGTTGTTGTGTTATATATAAGGATAAAGTAACATCTCAGAAAGAAACCAAAAAGGCTGGTCGAGTGACACACTATGGGAAACATAAATTTACTGTTCATTTCCCTTTTTAGAGAGCTCCCACTTTTTTCATCCCACTTTCAAACCTGTCTGCACACCTTTCCATATGACTGATTGCAGCCAGCAGGTGTGGGTGCTTCCCAAAACTTGGTTAGAGCATTTTCTTCCAAGTCTATACTGCATGTGGTGCAAGTTGCTTGGCCTAAAGTTGTAGCGCTGTACAATTTTCACATTACAGGCACTGTTGAGCATATTAATGCAGTAAGATACAGGGACATTTTCAATTTCTTTAATATTTTAAGACTATAAGTTACCACTGCTTTATAAACTTTGCTTTCTCACTAAATTGGTTTGCGCCATTTGCTAATTGTTTTTTTTTTATTCTCTGGAGGAGGATCCCCCAAACTTCATGTTTGTCCATTAAGCTTGCTCACTTTGCTCCCTACTTAAAAATCATAACCAACGTTTACAAAATGCTACTTTTAAATGTCACCAACTGCTCCTGGCCGAGTAAACGCAACTCATACTCTCCCTCTCAGACAAGAGACCCAACAGAAGAGTTAAGTTCACCGCCTGCATGACCAGCGTTGCTAAATGGATGGGAGTCAACTGTTTGAAGCCTAACACTGATAAGATAGAACTAGTGATTTTCTTCAAGAACACTTGGCCATAGAACTCCAATTGGTGACAAGCTCAGACTCACAACCACACCCAGCACCTATACCAGGAACCTACCAATCATCAACAGCAAACTGGACATAAATGCACAAGTCAGCACCATCACCACACTCTGGAAATGCTAAGGAGGATCTTCAAAATGGCTCCTAATCAACACTAGAAAACGGTCACTAGCAAGTTAGGCTACCGGAACAGCCTCTACTCTGAGATCACAAAGCAACCCACTAGAAGGCTAGAAATCATTCAGAACTCAGCAGTCTTACTCATCCACAATTTAATTCAATTCATAAGCTTTATTCGGTACATATGAAAACAAAGACCATAAAAGCACATAATATTATACACATTTGAGGGGAAAAAACAATATACAGAAGATAGGTATAAACTGTACTCATAGTTTTAAAATATTAAACTTTGTCTTAGATGAATTGATTTGTATAAAAAGGTACCAGTAAAAAAGCAAACGCCCAAGTTATCCAGGCTAAAAAGCAGTTTCATAGAATCATTACTTGTACAAACTCCATATTTTATAAAGATAGGTTTTAAATAGACAATACGCAAATCCCTATAAAGGTTACATATCAAGAGAAAGTGCATAGTGCTCTGTACAGATTTTCCGTCGCAAGGGCCTGCTGGATGCATTTTAAGAGATGGAAAAGCCACTGACTGATGTACAAGCCCAAACCTCAGCCTGGTAAGAACAAATCTGTGCGAGGGTCTGGTCACAGAACTTAAATAGGGTTGGAACCCCTCGCTTCCACCAAATTTATTATAAAGCGTAGAGGTTGCTAATTTACCAGTGCTGATCGCCCTCCTATCTGCCATATGAGACAAACACACTTTTCATTTCCTGTTTAGACATTTTTACAAGGGCATAGGGTCAGCCACAACATTAATATTATTAACTTCCTGAGCCTCAGGTGATCCGGGCGCGGTGTCACACACTGGGGCTGATGGGACTCGTAGTCCCAGAATCCCGGCAATCAGGAGGTGCGCGGAGCAAGGTGGCGTTCTCCCCCAGCAAGGTCTCCTCTCAGGGAGACAGGTAGCTCCAACAGGGTGGTACAGCAGCACACTCCGCAGTTAGCCCCCACAGCGCAGCGGCACCCGCGGCAGCGGGTGCGGCAAGATGTTATGTAGCTGCGAGGCTAACGAGCCTCGGGTGAGCCTCAGGTGAGCCTCAGGTTATCCGGGCGCTGTGTCACAAACTGGGGCTGATGGGACTCGTAGTCCTAGAATCCCGGCAATCAAGAGGTGTGCGGAGCAAGGTGGCATTCTCCCCCAGCAAGGTCTCCTCGCAGGGAGACAGGCAGCCCCAACAGGATGGTGCAGCAGCACACTCTGCAGTTAGCCCCCACATCACAGCGGCACCCCTCATCCACAATAACCCACTAAGTGCTCACATCACACCACACCTCAGGGAGCTTCACTGACTCCTGATACACAAACGCACTCATTTCAAACACCTCACACACTGAATGAAGGCACTAGACAACTTAGACACTACATATCTGAATAGTTGCATCTCCCTCCACCAACCAGACTAGACACCACTGTTCCGCAGGACGGCAATCTGCATACATTCCATGCATACCCAGAACTAGGATGATGGGCATTCTATTACATCACTCATAAAGTGCGGAACAACATCCCACTCCACATCGGAGCTTCCTTCTTTCTTCTCTTCTGGAATTCTGGCAGAAGCTGACTCTCCAATCAAACAAATTAGAGGTGTGTCAGAACACTGACATTATGAGTCAGGCTTGAGCCTGAATCCTGGCTCTGGCTCAGATTGAGGTTCTGTTTTAACCTTGATCCAAAAAACAAGCCGATCTTTCATGCAGCTTTTGCCTGCCTTCCTCCCTCTTCCCAGGATGTGGTGTTATGGCCAGAGCTGTAGACTGTGCAACTGGGTATCCAGATTTAAGCCTTGGCACCGGACCAACAGTAATCCATGTTAGTGATGCAGTCTCTGTTTACATTTCATGTTTTTTACCGTGAAAAAACACGTGAAATGTAAACAGGGACTGCATTACTAATACTACACTCCAAGTGTAATTTAATTTTGCCAGATGTTACTTTTCTGTAGGTTTTTTCATGCAACATAGAATTCTTGTCTAGTGCATACTGTGAACTGAGTCGCCCATGGGTGTCTGGGTGAAATTGGGTTGGGGATGGCAATTCATAAAGGGGCACAGTTGAGGGCTTCATAGTTGAAGATGAAGCAGTGAGAGGTTCTCACATTGCATGGCCTTGGGTCATAAATGTGTGCATATTACATGCCGATCAAATGCTTGTCCTCTGTGCAGCACACAGAGGGATGGTAACAAGTGTTGCTTTGTTCGGTTGGCCTGCAGTTGCTGCTTCTGTCTGTCGGCAGTGGAATGGATGGACTTTTGCCTTGCTGTCTTATCCTATTTAAGAAGATTCTCCAAGGGCTTGAAGTGGAGTTTGCCTCCTGTTCTGAAGTTTCAGGGACACAAAGACTTTACCAGCACCTGGCTTCCTCTGCTGGACTCCAGCCAAAGGGTGCCAAATCCAGTTCCTGGGTGAGCGTTGCTGCCAGTGATGCCGCGACATGCACCGAGGCCGTATGCACCTGTTCGTGAAGTAAATGACCCACTGCCCTGACTGCACCCCAGCTCAGACAGCCGCCGACACCTGCAAGTTATTGTTCTTCCCAACGCCAGAGTTTGCACTTATGCCGGACGTCACCAGCGCCTGCATCTTGTGATCGCGGAGCCAATAACCGATGAGGGGGACTTCCCGAACTCATCGACACTAACTGCTGAATGGAATTGATGCCTCACCGTCGCCTTACCTCCCCTGCCAGCCCAAACTCGATGCCTCGTGGACTCAACATCTCACCTCCCCAAAGGCAGTAAGGCGCCAGCCTCGCCTTGGACCATCAACGCTTCATCTCCATGATGCTGGGCACCCTCCATTGACTCTGATTTCCAAGGTACTGTTACTTAGGGATCAATGTGACTCCGTGGCCGGCCTGTACACCTTGTAGTCAGCGGTGTGTTTGGGATTTGTGCCTGTCACAATGTCGTAATAGCCCGAGTTGGAGCTATATATAATGCTTACTACCCTTGATGAGGCATTGATGCGTGTTGAGGCAAGTAGCACTCTACCTAGGGGTTTATGTTTAGAGTTAAATAGCAGATTATTAATTGAAAGGCAGTAAATCCAGTTTTGTTCATGTCTCTTTTTTCCTATACTCAGTGTCACTGTAATTATGCGATTGTGCAGCCGTTGCATAATTCGCACAATTATAGACTAGCTGTATTTTCCATATAATCCTTCATCTGCTGCATACCCTGTGGATTTCAACAAAAAAATATTCTACCTCAAATGGTTCAAAGGTTGCTAGAAAAACAGCGACACATGTTGCCTTACAGTAAAGGCCCTTTGCAAAGTCTGACTGATTATCTTTCTGTTTCTCATGGCTAAATATAGGTGTTAAACTGTTACTAATGAAGTACAACCAATGCCCAGACCTGTGTTAACAAGTGTAAAAATGAAAAAAATTATGTAATACTATCACAAAATAGCATGTATTAGCCACATAACTTGCCTTTTCTTGCCCCATAATGTACTCAACCGTGCTGCATAATTAGGCTCTGACTAAGCTAATAAACTTAGATTTTACCTTTGCACCGTTCCAAATTTACTTTTACTACGATGGCATGGCATTACACACAATATAACAGTGAATTGTGAGAATAAAAAAGTTAGCAACATTTAAAAAAAGCAGAGCAGCAAACTACATTTCTTGAAAGGCCTCAGTGCGCTTATGGAAATGAAAGCACAAACCCAAAAATGTTAATGTCAGAGGCCACTCCATGCCTTAACAATGAAAAAGAACGACAGATATACTATTCAATTTGACCAGAAGGCTGTAGGTTCACACGGCGTAAATCTCCAAAGAGCGCCTGTTCTGAATGTATGGAGAGACTAAAATGTTGATGTTGCGAGACAGAAAAAAAAATCTGAATTGATTTATGCGTATCTTGCCCTTTTTCGGGGTGCTGGTTTGTTTGTTTTTAAATGAAAAAATATCACATGAAAGAGAGAACTGCTCAGGACCTAGAGCTGCACCTTCAGCACCTACCCACGGAGCTGTTGATGTGTTCCATTCAGTGCTACGGCTTCGGCTGCCACGCCTTAAAAACAGCCTCAGGGGATGCTTTTTAGCCCCCCCCCAAGGCTTCCACACTGAGTGTATGGGAAGAGTCGGGGATGGGTGCAACTGAGAGCCATTAACTATCTGTGCCTACACTGGGGCGATTACTCTTCCTCTCGATTGCAGTCCGCTTTCAAACAGGTGCATATTTTTTGTGAAAGGGTGAGAGAATGTGCGTTCGTTCTTTACTGGGGCTAAACATATGAGAGCAGGAAAAAAAATACCACTCTTTCATTTTGGGAAAAAGCAGCATTTGATTATAAAAGTGTTTTTGTACATAGTGCTTTTATTTAATCACTTTAACTAAAACAGTATCCTTCGTTTTTATAATTAAATCTAACATGAAATGTACACATAAAAAATGTTCTGCGCCTTTAAAATCCTACATCACTTAATGGTTGCAATTGTTTATCTGGTGGTATATTGTGGCTTAGCAGAGACAGCCTGGGTTTGCACACCTCAGCCCTTTCATTTTGCTTCTCTGTAGAAAGGTGCACTCTTAGAAGCAGGACCCATCCCCCAGTCTGGGTTAAGAGCGGACGGGTCTTTAGCTATGCTAATGTCACCCCTTTGTTGTGCGTAGAGGTGCATTTGCATCTCTGTTCCGGCATCCTGAAGTCCTGCCTCGAGTTTCCTCTCAAAGCAGGAAGGATTCACGGAAACAGCAGAACATTCGATACTTTTTTAGGTCTCGCCTGTCGATGCGCATGCGCATCGAGCAAGGCGAGAGTATTGGGACTTATCTACTCTTTATCTAACTTGCAAGGAATCGTGGCGATTCCTTGCAGTGCCCGTGACTTTTAAGCTCAATGCGCATGCGCATTGAGCTTAAAAGCGCGTGCACGTCCGTCTTTGTTTACCCGCTCCGCCCCCTCCCCTTCCCGCCGTGTCGCATTTCTCCTCCCCTCTCCCCTCCGTCTTGTTTATTTTACCCGCTCCGCCCCCTCCCCTTCCCGCCGTGTCGCATTTCTCCTCCCCCCTCCCCTCTCTTCCCTCCGTCTTGTTTTAGCTACTTGTCTGGGACTGCCTCTTCTCAGTCACTGACCCGACCACATTGTACCCATACTTTGTTATGCACTTCAACCACTGACTAGTCCAAATATCCCCTCACGCAAATCCACACACCTCCTCGCTTCCGCTCTATGTGTAAAGCATGTCCTCCTAACATCCATTGGCTGCAATACCTCCCAGTCACTTGTTTGATGCCCCTTAGCTCCTGCCTCTCTTTTCTCCTGTCTCTTACTCCTTCTACGGGATTGGATCAGACACCCCCTCACTTCAGTCTGCACCACCTCGCTCGGTGTTTGAACCACTGCCTCCTCGCACCTCGTTCATCCACTGGCAACAAATCCTTCCAGTGACTTTTTTTATGCCCCTCAGCTCAGGCATCCCTCTCCTCCTGATATCTGGACCGCTTCTACGTGACTAGGGCAGACTTCCCCTCACTTCAGTCCACACCACTTATACATGCGAAGCCCTCCCACCTCACAGGGCAGACACGCATTTTGTTTCGTCTGGCCACATTACACCCCAGTGCCCCCTTCGTGATGCCCCTCAGTTCAGGCAACCCTCCCCATCTCACGTGTCGCCACACCACCTCACAGCACCTGCAGGCCATCTCCCTCCCAGACTTCAGTTCACGCTATCTGGCAATCTCTGGCACTTGCCACCCCCTCCTCCCCGTCTATCGCAGACACCCCCTCACTCCTGTCTGGTCCCCGAGCTCAGACGTCTCCACGCGACCTCACCTTCACACACTGCACTCCCTCCCTCCTGTCTGACTGGTATTGCGTCCCCCCTCGCCCTACTGCTTGAATGAGTGGCGCCGCCCGCTGCCTACCTTAGCGCCTCGCATGCCCACCCTCGCGGCGTCCCGCGAGAGAGAGAGCCAGGCTGCCCCCATCAACGGCGCAGCCTTTGTTTCCGGATCAGGGGTGCCTGCCCCTCGGTGCATCCTGTTCATTTCGGCCCTGATTATTATTGAACGACGTGTTCGCCTCGCGCTGCCCGTCCTGTGACTCTCGAGCACACATACACACACAAACCCACTAACGTTTAAAATGAAGCGCCTCCGCCCGTGTGTCATTCGGTCTGAGCACGCACTTTGAAGTTGGGGGGCGGTGGCGTTTAAGTGAGCCGAGGCGCCCCGACTTTGTGGCTGCTCAGCCTCGCTGGCAGTGCCAGGTTGAGTCTGCCTGTTTCGCGTTCGCCTCCCCGTTTCGCGTTCGCCTCCCCACATCGTTCTTCACGGACTGACCCTCCTTGTGGGCTCTGTTCAGGTGTGCGGTGCCATGTCTCACCGTGCCTACTAAAAAATGATGTTTAGTAGTGCATCCAGTATTTGGGAAAGAATGCGCTTATAGAACACAGTTTTAATGTTTGGTCATACCCCCTAAAAATGTATATCTGGCTATGGGTCTGAGCTTTTTCCTCCAGCTGAAAGTGCTGTAGGGTATGTGTGTGGGGCTGTAGGGTAGATGGGCGCCTGGGCTTTAGTCGATCTGCCCACGTGCCCAGATTATGGCAGCGCTCTCATTGCATCAACGCTCTGATATCTCGCATTATGCCATAGCTCAAATTACACCTCAGTTAGGGAAACGCTCTTTTAATTGTGCCATTGCTATATATATATATATATATATATATATATATATATATTTCACTTTAGTTTCTGAGGAAAACTCATGCAAATGACACTAATTTACTTTTAGGTTACGTTATTTGTGTCCACAAATTAGTTTGCCACTGAGGACCTACATGACCGCTCACAGTTTGATCTACTCCACTTGACCACATTGTGTGGTTTTTGGGCAGATGGCTTTTTCATCAAACTGAGCCTCAGTTCCTTACTTCCCAAAAATGTGAGTGTGTTGCAAGCATTAGATCAATGCATTGTTTATCTTTGTAACCTAGATGAACTCTGCAAAGTCATCTAGGAGTGAAAAATGTTATGGACCAGTACTCAAAGCTCTTCACATCTGTAGGTTTGCTTTGCAATTGTAACATTTGGAATTTCACTCGTAAAAGGATTTACTCACATGAAGATTTTCATGAGAATTTAATCAAATGAGAAAAATGTTTTTACCCACAGGACCTGGAAATAGGTGGGAAGTCGTAGTTATGGGGCTGAAACGCTCCATGAAAATGTGCCCATCCATAAGCTTACGTCAGTATTTTTTTCCAAGGTCGAAAGAGGCCCCTCCCCCTCCAAATAGAAAGGAGGTGGAATAGGGAAAGGAGTTGCTCCGTATGAGAATTTTTTTTACCCCTGAATAAAAAGTTTGTCATATGAATTTGCAGTTTTCACCCTCAACCCCTCACCCTCACTCACCCTCAACCCCTCACTCACCCTCACTCTCACTCACTCTCACTCACTCTCACTCACCCTCACTCACCCTCACTCACCCTCAACCCCTCACTCACCCTCACTCATCCTCACTCACCCTCAACCCCTCACCCTCACCCACCCTCAACCCCTCACCCTAACCCTCACTCACCCTCACCCTCACCCTCTCACCCTCACTCACCCTCACTCACCCTCACCCTCACTCACCCTCACTCTCACTCACCCTCAACCCCTCACTCACCCTCAACCCCTCACTCACCCTCAACCCCTCACTCACCCTCACTCACCCTCACCCTCACTCACCCTCAACCCCTCACCCTCACACAGTGCAATAGGTCTCGGAGCATTTGAGTTAGAGCTTTTAGAATTGTTTATGGCTTTTTTTATTTGTAATTCTTTAGCATTGGCTACAGGAAACAAAAATGCTAAAGATTTACAAAAAAACCCATAAACAATTCTAAAAGCACTAACTCTAATGCTGCGAGACCTATTGCATTTCCAATGCTTGTTTCAAAAGGCCTCTCGGAGTTTAGAGTGAAGCTAGCCACGCACATCTCTCTTTTAAGGTCTGACGAGTTTAAGCAGTTAATCTCCATGTGCCTAAAACCTGTTTAATGTAACTGGTGCTTATGTAAAGCGCACCAAAACCATTTGGGTCGGGTTCACCTATATAAACTGCAAAAAAAAAAAGCAATAGTGTTGCCTGATCAGAAACATCAATAATAAACATTGCACTATGTGGTTTGCCAGGCGTGTTTCCTAATGGAAAGAGCTACTCCAATTTACACAATAATGTAGACACAATTGGGATGCGCAAAATGAACGGGCAAACGTTTTGTTAGATCAAGTGTGGATATATATTTTTTTATTTTCTCTTGAGTTTAGCATAGGGCTTACACAAGCTTTTGTGGTGCACTGAGCCAAGCACCTGTTTCTGTGGCCCTGTACTGAGTAAAGAAACCTCCTTTACACCAGATTTCTCTCAGTTACTGCATTATTTTTTAGATATTATAGCTCCATAACAGTAGTCAAAGGTTGCCTGTATTTGGGGCACCTATCCAGAAAAATATCATTAAAAGGGCCAGCACCTAAGCCTGGGACATATTTATCAACATATCATGCAGCGCAGCAAGTGACTTTGCTGCGCTGTGTAATAGGGAAAAGGCAGGAATACGCTGTATTTAACATTGTGCAGCACACTTCTGCTATTCCCTGTGCTGGTGCACAATGGGCTGCAGTGCGCCAACACAGGCACTCTTGCACCATGGTGCAAGGGTCCCTGAATTGCTAGCATGATTGTTTTTGTGCAGAAAGGGGCCCCTTCCTGAGCAAAAACAATCCCCTGAGACATTTTCCTCTTTCCATGTGTGCTGCAGAATGCAGGATAAAATGAGGGGAAATAATCGTATTTCTCCTCATTATGTCTCACCTGCAGAGGCGTGGCCGTTTTGGCGCATTCCCAGGTCTACCACTTATGGTAAATCTGGGAATGCATCAAAATCCATGGGTTTTGCATTAGAACAACTATGCACCACCCATGGAATGCCTCCCTGGGGCACAGTTGCTCTTGATCTATCCAGCCACTTAGGGCCATGGAAGGAGGCTTGCATGGCTTAACGAATCACCTCTGATGCGTTGCATCGATTTAGCACTCTGTTGCGCGGCCCTTGATAATTGAGTGCAGGACAGCATGTGGGAATTTGATTTGAGTACCTATTGCTTTGTTGCTATAGCAGGAGGAGTGGTGCCATGGGATGCACAATTGTGGCACACCTGCTGCCAGTCATACATTGAGCAGCACACCACTACAATGAGCAGCGCACCCACCGGTATTTGTACGCTCTACAAATTGCTTAAATACATAATTAAATAAATAAATATAACACTTTATAAATAAATGGTGAAGCAACAGAAGCCGCTTCTCACATACTTCTGTAAATGGCTCATTCCCACCAGTGCTGTGCTTGTTTCACTCCACTTTGATGCACTGTACATGAGCACCAGTTAAGTCATGTACAATTTCTTTAGGCACAGGGAGATTAAGTGATTTGACCAGAATCACAGGATGTCAAGCTAACGTCAAGAATTGAGTTTGAAGTTTGCAGCTCTAGCATAACGCTACATCCTCTCCACCCTTCCGACTTGAAGACCTTCTCACTCATAAGGCAGGTGATTGAGCACAGCCTTTGCTACTGCAGTATGTTGTAGTTAAACTAGTATGATCTTGGAAGGCAAACTGTATTTAAATATACAGGAAGGGCAAATTGAAGTGGACATCAACATGAGGGTGCCCATTTTACAGCAGAACTTTGCACCTTAGCTGAAGCACTAAGTCCAAACTGTAATAAGTGTGGGTGCCAATGCAGTAGTAAGGGCACTGTGAGCCCAAATGTAAGCTAGGGATTTGGTCTTCTATCCACCCCCCCTTTTTTGGCTTTTAAAACATACCCACTAATTAGGTTGAACCGGGACTCTGTGCCTCTGCACCTACTTCACTACGGTTGATATATATCAGAGTCTGCATTTTATAATTGAATAAGGCCAAGGAGGCTCTGACACCTTCTTTATATACTGTGATCAATAGTGGCAGCGTCAGTGATTTTTCTTTTCCCCACCCCCTCTGTTGATAGTGTTGACCCCTCACACGCCCCACCCTACTGCCAGCAATAGAAATTAATGTCATGATGGTGTCTGTTTTGGCTGCATCATAGTGCTTTTAAAACATTTTAATTTCAATTTCATCCATGAGGCAGAGCAGGCATGCTGCTGTACAACAGGGCAAGAAAACTCTGTCAAAGCCAGTAGCTGTCTCGTAGGTGACACCGGTTGGCATTTGCTAATGCTTGTTATCTGACCGGTTTTCACCCATATATGGGAATGAAGCTGATTTAATTTGTAAAGCATTAGGAACAGTTTGAAAATTAATTAAGCAATTCAATTAAATGTAATTTCAACTTATGGTAATATTTGAATATATGTTTTAAGAATGTCGCTAATGTTCTAAGAACATGCTTTTTCTGATAAAATTAAACTTCCCATTGCTGTGAGCATGACATTACTGCAGTTCGGCATCTGAGAGAGCACATCTGTTAGCACAATGCAACTCTAGGCACTCACTCATCTAGCCATCATCTTAAGAACAAAGTGCATATTAATATGTAATCAAATTTGTAAAAAACGATCAGATCAGTTTATATTATATCATGTTTTAATACACCATAATTATTTAATTGCAGATTAGGATCATACCACAAAAGTGATGTAATCTGGGATTCAAATCGTATCCAAATTGCTTGTAACAATGTTTAACAACGTTTAAACCCAAATAGTCTGAATTCAAAATTTTCATGTAAATAAAGTTTTACTTTATTAAATGGGGAAAATGTTACTTTGCATGAAAAATATGTTTTAACCCCGGGATTTGCAGCTTTTCCTTTGAAATATCTGTGCTTTCTGCTGCTAACTTGTGTTCCTGGTGAAAAAAAGTGTGTTTAAATGCAAAGTGTGTTTAAGGCTGCAGTACCGCCTCCTGTCTACGGGGACAGAGCGAGCAAAAATATAAACACACTTTATGAAACACAGGTCCCCACAAGACAATTTTTTTAAAATTTGCAAAAATTGACACAGATGTTCCTGAAGTCATATTTTATCATTTAAAGGACATTACCTTGTGGGGACCTGGGTTCAGGTCCCCACAGTGCAATCAAGTCCCCACAGCGTGAGTGTGTTATCACACCCAAGTCCCCACAAGGATAGTAACACAAACCCACACAGCCACACACACACACAGCCACACACAGCCACACACACACACAGCCACACACACACACAGCCACGCGCGCACACACACACAGTCACACACACACGCACACAGCCACACAGTAACAGAGCCACACACACAGAGCCAGACACACAGAGCCACACACACAGAGCCTAATTCCAAAAGCCAAGCAGACTCCATCCATCCAGTCAACTAGTGGCTGACTCAATATATGCATCCACCCACTGGCCAGCTCCATGGATCCACCTGTTGACTATATGCACCAACTGACTCGTTCACCCATCCATTGGCCAGCTCCATCTTCTATCCATTCACCCATCCACTTACCACATCCAGACACATACCCACCTACTGAATAGTCCATCCAACATGCAAATCCACTCATCCAACACCTAACTCAATTCAACCATCCACTGGCTCAATCCAACCATAAAACTCCTTCCAGCCACCCAGTGACTTGTGCATTCCACTAACTTCATCAATCTAACCACCATTCAACTCCAACCACCCACTAACTCATGCATCCACTGACTCCATCCACCCACTGACTAATGCATCCACTCCATTCAACTCCATCCACCCACCGACCCAACCAACTTAAAACATCCATCCACACACCCACCAGTGACATCTATCCATCGATTCACAATCCACTCATCCAACAAATGAACACACCTGCTGCATAGATTCATGTACTTCATCCATCTGCATATCAGCAGACTCCATCCATCCAGCCAACTAGTGGCTGACTCAATATATGCATCCACCCACTGGCCAGCTCCATGCATCCACCTGTTGACTCTATGCACCAACTGACTCATCCATCGGCCAGCTCCATCTTCCATCCATTCACCCATCCAGACATATACCCACCTACTGAATCATCCATCCAACATGCAATCCACCCATCCAACACCTAACTCAATACAACCATCCACTGGCTCAATCCAACCACAAAACTCCTTCCAGCCACCCATTGACTTGTGCATTCCATTAACTCCATCAATCTAACTACCACTCAACTCCAACCACCCACTAACTCATACATCCACTGACTCCATCCACCCGCTGACTCATGCATCCACTGACTCGTGCATCCACCCAACCACCACTCAACTCCATTCACCCACTGACACATACGTCCAACCATCAATTCATGAATCCACCAACTCTATTCAACCAACCACCACTCAACTTTATCCACCCACTGACTCCATCCACCCAACCACCATTCATCTACATTCACCCACTGACTCCATCCACCCAACCACCACTCATCTCCATTCACCCACTGACAAATACATCCACCACTGTACTCCATCCACCCACCAACTCATGCATCCACTGACTCCATCCACCCAACTCCATTAACCCAATGACACATACGTCCAACCATCAATTCATGAATCTACCAACTCTATTCAACCAACTACCACTCAACTTTATCCACCCACTGACTCCATCCACCCAACCACCATTCATATACATTCACCCACTGACTCCATCCACCCAACCACCACTCATCTCCATTTGTCCACTGACAAATACATCCACCACTGTACTTCATCCACCCACCAACTCATGCATCCACTGACTCCATCCACCCAACCACCACTCAACTCCATTAACCCAATGACACATACATCCACCACTGTACTCTATCCACCCACTGACTCATGCATCCACTGACTCCAGCCACCACTCGACTCCATTCACCCACTGACACATACATCCACTGACACAATCCACCCACCAACTCATGCATCCACAGGCTCTAACCAACCAACCACAACTCAACTTCATCCACCCACTAAGTCCATCCACCCAGCCACCACTCAACTCCATTCATCCACTGACTCCATCCACCCAACCACCACTCAACTCCATTCACCTACTGACTCCATCCATCCAACCACCACTTAACTCCATCCACCCACTGACTCATGCATCCACTGACACCATCCACCCAACCACCAATAAACTCCATTTACCCACTAACGTATACATACACTGACTCCATCCACCCAACAACTCATGTATCCACTGACTCCATCCACCCAACCACCACTCAACTCCATCTACCAACTGACTCCATCCACCCAACCACCACTGAACTCCTTCCACCCACTGACTCCATCCACCCAACCACCACTCAACTCCTTCCACCCACTGACTCCATCCACCCAACAACCACTCAACTCCTTCCACCCACTGATTCCATACACCCAAACACCACTAAACTCCTTCCACTCACTGACTCCATCCACCCAACCACCACTCAACTCCATACACCCACTGACTCCACACACCCAACCACCACTCAACTGCGTCCACCCATGATTCATACATCCACCCAACCACCACTCAACTCCACCCACCCACTGATTCATACATCCACTGACTGTTAATTTCTCTTTAGTCATCCGGTTCACTAATGGGGGCCACTTTGATTTTAGTGCCCGGGGCTATTTTTTGTCCTAGTCTCACACTGCCCACACCCCCTTCACACTCCCTCCCCCCCTCACGCCCCTCGCACTCACAACTGAACTCTCCCCATCTAACAGTTTGAGCCCCTCAGTCACTTCGGGACACTTGCTGAGTCTCTGCCCCTCACTTTCCAAGCCCCCACCCCGCCGCCTTCTTCGTACACACTCTCACATCACCGTCCTCAGCTGCCCACAGGTAGCTGCCGCCCCTCCCTCCCAGAAGCGCCATCAGAGCCCGGCTTACCGTGGGCCGCTTCCACTTCACGCCCTGCACCTAGGAGGAGCCGGGCCCCAGCTCCTTGAAGCCCAGCGAGGAGGCGATGGCCGTAAAGGAGATGTGCTCGAAGAGCTGCCCCGCCTGCTGGCACTCGACGCGCAGCGCCTCGAAGTCCTGCCGCAAGTACTTGATACTAAACACCACTGGGTACGGGCTCCCAAGCAGCAAGGCCAAGCCACTGCCTTATGTACTATATAATAGAAAAACGCCAATGCTGCCTATCTCAATTTGTTCTCTACTTTTTCATCTCACTTTTGACTGAAACATAAAGTGGGGGGACCTTAGTTTCTTGAATGAATCATGAGTTTTATTTTGTTTTACTTCATTTGTACTTTTTGATCATTTTTTATCAAATGTATGCATTTCAAAAGAACTTATAACAAACAATATATGGAAAACATTCTGTACATTGATGGCCTGCTCGTTGGTGCCCAGGCCATTGGCCAGAGCCCGCTCCTTGGCCAGCGCGGCCGCCACCCCGGTCATGGTGTGATCTTAGGCGGACAGAGGGGCTGCGAGGGAGGGCAATGCGGACAGCAGGCTGAGGGAGGATGCAGGAGCGTCTGGGACACGCGGCCGCCACCCCGGTCATGGTGTGATCTTAGGCGGACAGAGGGGCTGCGAAGGAGGGCAGTGCGGACGGCAGGCTGAGGGAGGATGCAGGAGCGGCTGGGACGGCAGAGAAAGCAGGAACCCGGCTCACCAGCAGCATCAATAGCTGACGGGTGTGGCTCCGCTTAAAGGCACAGGGCCGCCCTCAAACACGATCCACCCGTGTCCTTCGCAGTACAAGCTCTTTACCAGCACCACCCCACCCCCGCCGCAGGCTCTGCCCTGAGCTTGATACGCATCACTGGTCAGTGCAAAGGCATGACAAGCGGAAGTGACGAACGATCCTGGGGACTCCGGGGGGTGGTTGTCATGTGCGACCCTCTCAGATTAGACCCTGAGACAAGAGTTCAGCAGGGGCGGAGGCTGGGCCGGGTGGAGGCTATCAAGCGGTGTGCAGCTGGAGCTTCTGGGACTTCATAACAACGTACTTGTGCTCTGGGCTCGTAAGGTGTCCCGCAGCCTATCACAGCTTCACCGTGACTCCAGCGAAGCACACCCACGCCGCGAGCTCCGGCCTTTCAAAGCACCACCGTGACCCTAAGCCGTGCGAGGGAAGCGGCGTGTGAAAGCCAGAGACTCCCTCACCTCATAACCTTTCTGTGCTCAGATAACGAGCTAGCAACAAGCGCTCACCATTTGCTCTAAGCCCCATCCTTTTCAGACTGGGGACGTGTTTTTCTTTCTCCCCTCTTCTGCGTGTTTTTGACTGTTGTTTACATTCCAGCCAATGGAGAAGAGGGGAGAAAGACACTAAAAAACACGCCCCCAATCCGAAAAGGACAGGGCTTAGATCGAGAGAATGTCATCACTGGGACCTCTTTTCCAATGGCTGGCCGCCGTTTAGGAGGCCAGCCAATGGAGAAGAGGGGCGGGGCTTAACCTCGCTACTCAGAGACATTAAATCTCGCCAGCGAGACTGCGCATGTGCGCAGCCTACGCTAGCCGAGACCTAAAAAGGAAGAAAAAGGAACGGTTGATGAATCCTGCATCTGGATTGGTGTGCTTTGGCACACCAACTTGCTCAAATGCTCTCTTTAATGGTTGACCAGATCCGGTTGATTGCCTGGAACATGATGGGACTGTCCACGCCTTCCAAGCATTACAATGCTCTTGCCTACTTAAAGGGGAGGAGGGTGCAGGTTGCGTTTCTACAGGAGACACATCTACCCGATTCTGAGGGCAGGGCTCTCTGCAAGAGGTGGTGAGGGCAACTGTACTGTAATGCTTAATCTGTGTTTGCAAGGGGGGCTATTATTTGGATCAGACCCAGGGTGCCCTTCCAATTGCATATGGTGGTCATTGACCCTGAGAGATGATGTGTCTGGTGCTGGGATGGTTGGACGGCAGGGATGTCACTTTCCTTAATGTTTACATCCCAAACACAGATCAACCCTCCTTTTTGAATAGCTTGACACCCCTCCTGGCGGCCACAGTGCCTTACTTGAGGATAGTTGGGGTGTACTTCAACTGCTTGGCAGATCTCAGGTTGGGCAGATCCCATTCCCTGTTACGCTCAGCACCAGCACATAAATTGGCAGGAGCTTTTCGTACATGGGTTCATCAATGGGGTCTTACTGATTGCTGGAGGGTGTGGAACCCTGGGGTACGGGTTTACTCCTTCCGATCTGACCTTCATGATTTGGAAGTGCCCCTGGATGGGGTGCTCTGTTGCGATGCAGTGTATGAACGGATGGTAGATGTGGAGTGTTTGGCAAGAACTTATTCCCACCACTGCCCATTTCTATGTACTTTCCGTTGACCCCTTGCAGATCCTGTGCCCCTACTTGGTGGTCGGGCCAGGCCATACTTGATGGCATGGTTTTCAGGACCTCGCTTGGTGAGACAGTCACTCATTTATGGCTGGACAATGCGGGGTCAGCGTTGACTGTGGGGATTGAATGGGAGGCCCTGAAGGTGGTTGTATCTCCAATAAGTAAGGAGTGCGCAATCAACTGAATGTGGACATTAGGCAGCAAGTGGCCGGCCTGGATGGTCTGTCTCCGGAGCTATAGGAGATGTCAGAGGGCAAGGAATCTTTACTTGCTGAAAGGGAGAAACTGTTTGCCTTGATGGAGCGCTTGCGGCAATATGATTACAGGGCCTATATTGTAAGGACCCACGTGGAGAGAGATAATTCGGGGAGCATGTTAGCCTGGCTCATCTATGAAGAGACAAGGGAGCACACTATCCTCTAGATTCGTGCCTTAGTGGGCCAGGATGTGTTTACGCATGAGGAAGTCAACGCTGCATTCATTCTATATTACTATGAACTATACTCCGTAGGCACTGAGGTTAGGGAGGTGGACATTTTGCAATATATTGCAGATTCCTCTCCTTCGGTCTTAGACCCCTTTGTGGCAGGTGGTGCGCTGTGTAATTAAGGAGATGGCTCGGGGTAAGTGTCTCGGATCAGACGGGTTACTCATAGAGCTTTTTGCCACCTATTCTGCTGCAATTGCCCCTAAACAAGTGAATATTTTAAATGGACCTAAGACGCAGGTGCTACTCTACCCTCTTTGTGGGAGGCCACGATTGTATCTCAAGAAGGACAAGGAACCAGCTCTAGTTGATTCCTACCTCCCCTATCTATGCTTAACCTGTATTATAAAATTCTGGGTAAAATCCTGGGGAATAGGATTTTGTCCTCTGTAGACAGATTGATATACTCTGATCAGACAGTATTCATTCCTACCCGTAGCACCTTGCCTAATATCCACCAGCTGATTCCCATCCAGTGTGTGCTAGAGCGCCTTCTTCTGGATTCCCTTGCATTATCCGTTGACACTCTGAACGTGTTTGACTCCCTTCACTGGGAGTCCTTGTATACTGCTTTACTCAGGACAGGGTTTGGGCTTGCATTTGTTAAATGGACTAAGTTGCTATATTCCCAAGCTAGAGGCAAGGGTTAGAACTTGGTCTGTGATATTGGAGGTGTGTGCTGTGGAGCGGGTCACCAGGCAGGGATGCCCAGTGTCACCTCTGTTATGGGCTCTAATTTTGTACAGCAGGGTGCGCACTACAGTGGACTGCAAATGGCGGGATTGCCTATACATTTCCTTATATGCAGACGGCATATTGTGTATATGTGTGGCAAGACTTCTAACTTAGAGGAGGTGGCGACAGCTCTGTCTGCATTTGGGAAACGAGTTGGCCTTCACTTGGCATTGAGGAGCTGAGACCACCTGCGGCCGCTGGGAAAAGGATACCATCCACTACATGGGGGTATCTGTCTATAGGTCTGTGGAGCTGATCTTTGAGCGTAACTTTGCCCGGACTTTTTCTGCTTTTAAATGATTTATAGCATTTTGGACTACCTACCTATTTCAATTAGTGTCCGGATAGCCATCTCCAAGATGGTGCTTCTCCCATGGCCCCTCTATTTGTTTTCAGCTGTGCCGCTGGAACTCCAGAGCGTTCTTTAGGGAACCTGATAGCATCCTTCTCACAATATATTAGGGGTCCTCAAGACACTAAGTGGCCTGGCAGAAATTGCGCCTACCAGTAGATGAGGGTGGAATGGCTGCTCCAGACATTGAGCTTTATTATCTAGCCACCCAGCTACATTGGGTGGCTCGGTGGCAGTTGATTATCTGGGAGGGAGACAGCGTTTACAACGCTGTCAGCACAATGCGCGTTGGTAACAACGTGGACGTTACATCGTCCACGCTGTTACCACGCATGGCATTACTTCGCAAGTCGTTTCAACGACTTGCTCTAGATGGCGTGCAAGACCAGGGAATGTGTTGGATTTTAAGTCCAACACATTCCCTGCTGTTGCGCTAACTGGAGTAGGAATAGTAATTTATACTATTCCTAAATCCAGCGCGCCATCTATTGCGAGTCGTAGAAACAACTTGCGTAGTAATGCCATGCGTGGTAACGACGCGGACGATGTAACGTCCGTGTTGTTACCTATCGCGATGTAATATGTGGCGTTGTAACGTCACATATTCATCTTGGATGATGTAAGGCACCGGGAACTTGGGGTGCCTTCCAGGGCTCATTTGACTCAGATTCTGCTGAAACCTTTCCCTGCCACAATAGTGCATGACGAGAATATGTTGATTAGCACGGCAAGACGTGCGGCGTGGGCGTTGCAGAGGACGCGCACCAGAGTTCCATGCACTTGTGAGCTCCGCTTGCTGATTTCTCAGTATTGGCAGCACCCAGGAGCCTGGGCTGGTCTGCAGCTGTGGATCGATGCAGGGCTTTCTATAATGGGTGACCTGTTCACTGGGGGTGAAGGTAGCTCCTTTCTGGACTAGAGAGAGACGTATGACTTCCTGATGGGACACTTCCATTTACATGGGGCACTGCTGGGTAAGGTCCGTGCTTGGTGGAGGATGGGTTTCGCAAAGCCTCCGGAACATGCCTGCTTTCACTATCTATTTCTCATAACGGGGAGAATGAAGGTGATCACGATTCTCTATAGGGCTCTTCTAAAGGAGACTCAAGTGACCCTGTCTCATATGCACCAGCAATGGCTAGTATATTTGGGTCGCATGTTTGATGACTCAACCTGAAAGAAAGTCCCAGCCTTTGCCTCCAGGGTGTCTTGTAATGCAAATGCTACTTACCAGTATGCATCTGTTCTTCGCATGTAGGGCTGCTGACATTCATATCTGTGCATAGATCGCCGCCTAGTGTTGGGTCCGGATGATTGCACATTGTTGTCCTGGAAGAGTCTTCAAAATATCACGAGATAGGTGGCTCCTCCCCTGGACTACAGTGCGCATGGGCATCGACTCCATCCCCAGATTGTTTTTAGCCATTGTGGCCAAGATGGAGTGAAACTCAGTGAATGATGACCATGCCATGAGAATATATGTGAATACTGCAGCTGCTACAGGCGCCGGGGAGGAGGGCGGGCGATATGAATGTCAGCAGCCCTACATGCCAAGAACAGATGCATACTGGTAAGTAGCATTTGCAGTTCGAGGCATGTGGGCTGCTGAATTCATATCTGTGCATAGAATACATAGCAGTCCCTCCATTAGCGGCGGCCGCCCGTGCCAGCTGCAGCAGTTTGGAAAAGTGTCTTGAGAACAGCCTGCCCTACAGCTGCCTGCTGTTTGGAGTGCACGTCTACGCAGTAATGCTTAGTAAAAGTGTGTGTGGTAGACCATGTGGCTGCTCTACATATGTCCTCTAAGGGAATGTTTCCAAGGAAAGCCGTAGAGGCCCCCAACTTTCTGGTGGAGTGGGCTCTTGGTGGAATGGTAAGAGTGCGTTTTGCCTTTGCATAGCAGATTTGAATACATTTCACGATCCACCTAGCAATACCAGCCTTGGAAATAGGGTTACCTTTGTGATGTGGCGCAAAGGCGACAAAAAGCTGCTAAGTTTTTCTAAAATCCTTAGTCCTATCAATGTAATACATTAGGGCCCGTTTAACGTCAAGGGTGTGGAGCATCCGCTCCGCCAGCGACTCAGGATTTTGAAAGAACACCGGCAACTCAATAGTTTGGTTGATTTGGAACTGAGACACAACCTTGGGTAGAAATTTAGGGTTAGTGCGGAGCACTACCCTGTTTGAATGAACTTGGAAGAAAGGCTCTTGGATTGTGAGGGCTTGCAGTTCACTAACCCTCCGTAGCGATGTAATTGCTACAAGGAAAGCCACTTTCCATGTCAAGAACTGAATCTCGCAGGAATGTAGTGGCTCAAAAGGAGGACCCATCAGTCTTGTAAGAACCACATTGAGGTTCCATTCAGGAGCTGGTGGCGTCCGTGGCGGAATGACTCTCTTGAGGCCTTCCAGAAAAGCTTTGATGGCAGGCACCTTGAAAAGTGAAAGGTGCTGTCTATTTTGGAGGTATGAGGCCATCGCAGACAAGTGAATGCGAATGGAAGTATAGGCCAGATTACATTTGTACAGATGAAACAGGTAACAGATGATGTTCTGAATAGAAGCATCAAGCGGATTAATGTTGTGGTTTGCACAATAGATGACAAACCGCTTCCATTTTGCCGCATAGCAGGCTCTAGTAGTGGGCTTCCTAGCCTCCCGAATGATGTCCATGCAGTTGGGAGGAAGGTTGAGGTAGCCAAACTCTAGGACTTCAGGAGCCAGATCGCCAGGTTGAGCTGTTGCGGATCTGGGTGCTGAATGTCGCCATGGCTCTGCGTCAGAAGGCTGGGTGTGAGATGTAGCCTTTGATGCGGTACCACGGACAGTTCCAGGAACGTGGTGTACCATGGTTGGCGAGCCCACGTTGGAGCAACTAGGATGAGAGTCATTGAGTGCTGCCTGAGCTTGCGTGCTACCAGCGGAATCAGAGGTGCTGGGGGAAAAGCGTACGCAAATTTGCCTGACCAGTTCATCCATATCGCATTGCCCTGCGACTGTGGGTGTGGGAACCTGGCGACGAAGCTTTGGCATTTTGCGTTCTCCCTTGTGGCGAACAGGTCTATCTCTGGATGACCCCACCTTTGGAAGTACGGTTGGAGTACTGATGGATGTATCTCCCACTCGTGCATTTGGTGGCTGTGCCTGCTGAGTAGGTCCGCCATCTGATTGTCCTTGCCCGGGAGATGCTCTGCCATGAGGAAGATGTTCCTCTGAATGGCCCACTTCCACATGCTCTGAGCCAGATGAGACAGCTGCGGAGAGTGTGTGCCTCCCTGCTTCTGAATGTAGTACATGGCCGTCATGTTGTCCGTCCAGATCAACACGACTTTGTTGCATAGATGTACTTTGAATGCCTTTAAGGCCATGAAGATTGCCATCAGTTCCAGAACATTGATGTACATCTTCTTCTGCTGCTGCGTCCATAGTCCCTGCACCGTGTATTGGAGTACATGCGCTCCCCATCCTTGGAGAGAAGCGTCCGTTGTCAGGATAATCTGTGGCACAGGCTCTTGGAACGGTCGGCCCTTGCAAAGGTTTCGTGGATTCCACCAATGCAGAGAGTTGTATGCCCGACCGCTCACCAACACTAGGTCTTTCAACTGGTTGTGAGCCTGCGTCCACTGACGTGCCAAGCACTCTTGAAGCGGACGCATATGTAGTCTTGCGTGCGGGACAATGGAGATGCAGGAGGCCATCATGCCTATCAACTGCATGAACACTCTTGCTGGAAGCGAGTGTTGAGGTCTGAATTTTTGGATCAGCGATTGAATGCTGTCGACTCTCACTGAATTTGGCTGTGCTGTGGCCGCCAGAGTGTTTATGGTAGCACCCAGATACTGCCGTATGTGGGCGGGCTAGAGATGGGATTTTGGGTAATTCAGTGAGAACCCCAGATCGTGCAGAAGGTGAATGGTGTGGGACACGCGGTTGGCGCACTGCTGGGCCGACTTCGCCTGAATGAGCCAGTCGTCCAGATAGGGGTAGACGTGGATGTTTTGACGTCTCAGATGCGCCGCCACCGTCGCTAGCCACTTTGTGAAAACCCTGGGCGCCGTGGTGACCCCAAAAGGCAAAACCTTGAACTGGTAGTGCTGGTTTTGGATGGTGAACCTGAGGTATTTTCTGTGTGAAGGATGTAGTGGAATGTGGAAGTACGCATCCTTCAGGTCCAGAGTTGCTAGGAAGTCCCCTTGCCGAAGCAGTGGGAGAACCTGCTGCAGCGTGAGCATATGGAAATGTTCTGAAAGAATGTAAAAATTGAGCGGCCTGAGGTCTAGGATGGGCCTGAGGGATCCGTCCTTCTTTGGAATCAGAAAGTACAGGGAGTAAACTCCCGCACCTCTTTCCTGCAGGGGCACGAGCTCTATTGCCCCTTTTTGCAGCATGACGTTGACTTCTTGCTGCAACAAGTGCAAGTGCTCGCTGGACATAGGACATAGGACGGTTTTTTGGGGGTATGTTTGGTGGAGTGGATGTGAGCTCCAGACAATAACCGTACTGGATAAGTGTTCTGACCCACCTGTCCGTGGTGATGGACTTCCACATGGGCAGGAACTGCTGGAGTCTCCCCCCGACCGGTGTTGCGTGGTCGGGGGGCAGTGACAAGGCGTCACTGTTTGTTGGCGGTGGAGGACCTGGAGCTGTTGTTCCCACATCCTCTGCCTTTGACGTTGTTGCCACGGTATCCACCCCGACCTTTGTTGGTATAAGAAGTTTGGGTGTTGCTTTTGTAGAATTGCGTTGACTGTGAAAGTTGACCCCTTGAGGTGCCTTTAGTATTGGAGCGACGAAAGGAACCACCCCGAAACTGCTGGGATTGCAAGGCACCCATAGACTTCGCAGTGTCGGTGTCCTTTTTCATCTTCTCGAGGGTGGTATCAACCTCGGGGCCAAACAGGTGGTCTGGGTTGACCGTCTGGTTCAAGATGGTAGTTTGAATGTCTGGCTTGAACCCAGATATCCTTAGCCATGCATGTCTACGAAGCAGAACGCTAGTGTTAATTGCTCGCGAGGCGGTGTCAGCCACGTCCAGAGCGCACTTAATTGAAGCATTGGTGATAAGCTTCCCCATCTGTATCAACATCTCTGCTGCTTCTTTATATTGATCGGGTAAGTGCTGTAAAAGGGTCTCTAGAGTATCATAGTGTGCCCTGTCATAACGCGCTAGTAGCGCCTGTGTGTTGGATATGCGCCATATGTTGGCTGCGCAGCCACCCTTTTCCCAGAAGCCTCAAATACTTTTGATTCCTTGTCTGGGGGAGGAGCATCACCCGTAGTTTGTGAGTTGGCTCGTTTGCGTGCATTGGAGACAACCAGGGAATCCAGAGGCAACTGTCCTTTGATATAAGTAGGATCAGTGGGCGCTGCCTTGTACTTCTTGTCGATACGGCTCTTTGAACACCTCAGCCGCATGTTTCAACACCCCTTTTAGCATTGGCAGAGTTTTTACAGTTTTTTCAGAGACTGAAAAGGTGTCAAAGAGGAAGTCGACGTCCACTGGGTCAGCATGGAGATCGACGTCGTGATTGGCTGCCGCCCTTTCAATGAGGGCATTGAAAGCCGCAGAGTCCTCTGTTGGGGAAGTTTTGGCTGAGAAAAGCTGAGGCTCCTGCCCCGAATGCGGGTCCCCAGGATCGCCACCTGCAGACCATGGTTCAGTCACATCCTCTGGGTCTGAGTAGACGGGATAGCTATACTCATCCTCGTCATTGCCGTCACCCTCCTCGACATGGGAATGAGTGGGTGAAAGTTCTTGAGCCTGTAGTGATATGGGCTCCATAGAGGCAGGGGCACCAGCAGAGTCCATCTTTCTTTTGAGTGGAATTTTGTAGTGCTCTAATTGTGGTTCAGGGGTAATCTTTCTCTTGAGGAGAGAGAGCTTGCCCGTGTTGGCGTCGATGAAAACTTCCTGACGCTCCTCTTCTGCCAGTGTTCGTTGCAGTGGGCTTGGGACCGCTAACGATGGCTTCGGCGTCGAAGACACCTTCACGGGCACTCCGGCCCCTGATTTTGCTGTGAAAGCTTTCGGCGCCGTCTTTGGTGGCAAAGTGAAAAGAATAGGCGTCGGCGCCTTCGCCGGTTTTTCTAGAGGCTTGGGCGGCACAGGGTCCTTTGGCTCGACTGCTGCGGCCCCCTCCCTAATACGTTGAAGGGACTCCGTAACCTTCTTAGTGAACGAGGCGGAGGGACGCACCGGCTCGAGAGAGTCTTTTGAAGCTGGTTTTGGGGTTGCGACCGACGATGCGCTCTTCGGAGTCGACGCCGTTGCCCACTTGGCTTTGTCGAGTGGAAGCGAGGCAGTGAGGGACTTGGGGTCGTCCTGCCGCTTCTTTGGGTCGAGAGTGGACTTCTTATGGTCGTCGACCTGCTTCTTGGGATCGAGTCGACTCTTATGTGCGTCGACCGTCTTCGGCGCTGATGCAGCTGCGTCGGTCCCTTTAACCTTCGGCTTCGATACAGTAGCCTTCGGGTCGGCCATTTTGGCGTGGCCCTTGAGCTCGACAGCCATTTTAGATTTCTTCGGCGCCGAGGCCTCCGAAGTCTTCGACCCGACCAGCGTGATCCGCGCTTTCGGTTTCGATACATCTGGCGTCGAGACCGTTAGTTGCACTTTCGGTTTTGGCTGTACCGTGAGTGGCGCCGTATCAATGTCCGTGGCCGGGCCGGAAGGCGGAGCCGTGGGACGGGTATCAAGGTTTTGGGTAAGGCCCGAAGGCGATCCCTCGACCTGGGCCTCATAATGGTGGCTGGCCCCGGAGTCAGTCTGAGGAAGCTCCTCGTCCGAGCTATCCTCTACGGTGGCAAGGGCCCCGTCGTCGTCCCCTACCTCCTCGACGACTTCATCGAAATCCTCGTCTTCCGCGTCGTAGTCGTCCTCGACCTCCGACGCTGGGTTAGATTCTGTGATCTCCTGGATAGCGTCGTCCCCGACATCCTCCGCGTCGAAGATGTCTGTAGGAGGTGGTGCAGATCGCTGGGCCTCCAGGCGCGCAGCTCGGCGGAGCTTGAGTGTTTTCTTGGACCGGAACTTGGAACAGGCCATACACTTGGCCTCGTCGTGGTCCGGCGACAAGCACTTGTTGCACACCGGGTGTACATCGATATGCGGATACTTCGAGGCACACACCGGGCACCGTTTAAATGCACTTCGTTCCATGATGGAAGAGGTTGGAGCGTCGAGTAGGCCCGTCTGCGCCGAAAGCACGCGGAAGGGTAATGTTGGTTCGGAGCCGAGGAAATTACGAACCCGAACGAGAGACAATACCGACGCAAGTCCTAAAGACCTTTTGGACTCAAGCAAAGTAAGTTAACAACTATCGATTCCGACAGAGGGAACCGACACACATCCGAACCCAATGGCGGAAAAAAACAATCTGGGGATGGAGTCGATGCCCATGCGCACTGTAGTCCAGGGGAGGAGCCACCTATCTCGTGATACTTCGAAGACTCTTCCAGGACAACAATGTGCAATCATCCGGACCCAACACTAGGCGGCGATCTATGCACAGATATGAATTCAGCAGCCCACATGCCTCGAACAGCTAGGTTTAGATGTATCCAGTTTTATTTAATTGACCGGGCATACCTCACCCCTCGGCACATCCTTGCCATGGTCCCGGGGGCTTCATCTGTGTGCCTGCAATCTGCTGGTGGCCTGACCTGCATAGATGGAGGAAGGAGCTGTCCATGTTAGCGGACTGTGAGAAGGAGGGGAAACAGAAGGAGGAGATCAAGGGGGTTCACAGGGCCCTGGATTTGCCTGCATGGGGTGCAATCTGAGTGGCTTGCAGCAGAATTGATGCAGAAGGACAGATTCTAGCTGAGGAGGAGGTTTCTGTATCTCCCTCCCCAGATGCTGGTGCACCCCTTTTGTCGCATTCCCCTGCTTTTGTTGTCTGATCAGGCGCTGGCCTGGTTCTGAGGGAGGGCCATTCCTGTATGCTAGATCTGTGTGAGGTGGATGTGGGCAGGGCACACAGTGTTACTATTTGTTACTATGACTTCAGTTTTTTGCCACTCCAGTGGATTATTGATGAAGATGAAGAATTTATAAAGCGTGACAAATACCCTAGGGTGTCTAGGCGCTGATCTTAACACATACAGAACAAGACAAACTCAGTGTGAGAGCTATGCCTTAAACAGTCAGGTGTTTAGGCCCTTTCTAAATTCCTACAGACTGGACTTTTTTTTTAGCAAGGTTGGCAAGGAGTTCCACAGCTTGGTTGCTGTGGCCGTGAAACTCTTGCCGCCCCACCTAGCCCTAGGAACAATTATGTTTCCATGTTCGGCAGATCTAAGGGGTCTTGCAGGTATATATGGCTTAAAAAAGTTCGCCAGATGCATTGGCCCTAAGTTGTTAAGTGATTTAAAGGCAATACAGAGGGATTTGAATTGGATCCTCTTGGCTACCGGTAGTCAGTGAAGATGAAGTAAAGCTGTGGAAACTGAGTCGCATTTAGAAATACCTAGAAGTACTCTTGCTGCTGCACTTTGAGCAGTCTGTAACTTTTGAATGCTGCGCTTGAGAGCACAGGAAAAAATGGCATTGCAATAGTCCAATCTTGAGGATATCAGCACTAATACCATAGTTTTCCTCAGGTTTATAGGTATTGCCAGAAGGATTTTCAATAACATTTTCAAAATAAAAAAGCAGGCTGAGGTGACCGAGTTGATTTGCACTTCAAAGACAACTCCTAAATGTATGGCCGTGAGCACTGGTTTAGGTAAAGAACCAAGTTGGACAGGCCACCAGCTATCAGTCCAGAATGAGGGTTTTTTCCCCAGCACCAAAACCTCAGTCTGGGATGAATTCACCTTCAGACAATTGTATGTCATCCAATTAGCTAGATGGCTCATATAGTCATCAAAGCTAATGGCTGTCTGGCTAGATGGACTGCTCACCAAGACGATAATCTGTGTATCATCTGCGTAGGATACAAGAGCAAATCTGTAACGTTTTACTAGTCTGGCAAGGGCGATAACAAAAAGGTTAAAAAGCTTTGGCTTCAGGGAAGAGCCCTGGGGAACTTCACAGGGCATCATAAAAGAAGGTGAAACCACGTTCCCCAGTGCCACCTCCTAGGACCGTTCGGACAAGAAGGAACCCAGCAAGGAGAGCGCCTTATCCCTGATCCCTCTGGAAGCTGGATGGACCTGCAGCAGCCCATGATTAACCCTATCAAAGGCCTCTGACAGGTCCAAAAGGATCAGAGCTGCACTCCCCCCACTGTCTAAGGTCTGCCTAAGATCCCCCATAGCGGTAATAAGGGCCAACTCTGTGCTGTGGTAAGCACAAAATCAAAATTGGGAGGAACTGAGGTGCCGGGTTTTTAGAGACCCGGTGGTGCCAGGGGGCCACACCCGAAGACCTCTGGGTTCTCCCTGTTCTGGACTACAGAAACACAGAGTCTTCTAGTTGAAGTCAGAGATCGAGGTTTATTGGTTGCAACCAAGTAACATGTGTCCTAGAATTACAGCAGCACGGGCTGTAAGTTCTCAGGAGACTGCTCGTTTTTACAGAACCAGCCTTCTCCTTATATACAGAAATAACAGCTGCGGGCAAGAATTCTTGAGTTTATGATATGGTTATACACATTTCTACAATAATACAAAGAGCGAAGTCATGCTGGTCAGCACATATTTTAGATGTCCGGATCGTGATGGATTACCCCGCCAGGCCCAGAATTCCCATCAGAATCACTTTCCGACTGCTAACCCACGCACACAAATCACTCTACGACATCGGTCCAGAATGCCTCAACTCAAGACTGTCCTTCTACACCCCCTCCCGCCAACTACGCTCTTCCAGCCAAGCCCTCGCCACTGTACCTCGCATCAACAAGACCACCATGGGAGGCAGATCCTTCTCTTACCTGGCTGCTAAAACATGGAACTCACTCCCCACTCACCTTCGCCTTACCCAGAACCACCTAGCTTTCAGAAAGCAACTTAAAACGTGGATATTTGACAAGTAATCCTCCTCCCCCTCCTTAGCGCCTTGAGACCCTCTGGGTATGTAGTGCGCTATATAAATTCTCTGACTTGACTTGACTTGACATATCGATGAAACACCAATAAGGTCGGGCACCCTCCCGTCGTAAAACTGGTCATAAACAAGAATCATGGACAGGTGTATGTGTATGGAAAACATGGTCTGTATGTAGTGAATGGTTTATGGCATGTTGTGCCTTGATGATATCTTACTCGGCCACTGGGCGAGGAGCTGCCCAAACAGGTTTGGCTGGAGGCAGTGGAGTCAGCTCGGCCAGGTCATGGGGAAGTCAGCTACGGTGGACGTGTCCTTTCAGGTCAAACTCGGCCTTAATCAATTGACTATATGAGGGCAAGTCATAAGATGGATGTCGTTTACAAAATGGAGTCTGAGGGTTCGGAACGGAAACCACGATTTAAGGGTGTTAGCATCATTCAAATGCATAGGGATAATGTCCTTATCATTACCGGTCCGTCGATACCAAATTCGTCATGGTACGATGATATTTTGTGATACGAGTGTTTGGACCTCGATACCGGTGGAAACAGCAGGGTCCGGAATTTCAGTACCACAGACCCTCCTTTTGCCCTCATATTAGGCAATAACTTATGCTAATCTGAGTCCAAATCTGTTCTGATGAATTCATGGAGATGCTGCTATAGCATCATTCTGTTGCTCAATTCGTCCCTTGATACAGGCTTCCTTACACATGAAGTTGCACAGAGGCCACATATTGCAGGAGCGCACTGTACAAACAGACAGAACATAAACAGAACGGCCAGGATCATCCCAATGAAGATCAGAGTTTTCCATCCCCAGGCAGAGATCAGTTCCCACAGCCACCCTAGCAAGGACCAATCCCCTTTCTCCACGTGAAGGGAATCAGAGATTTTGTGTAATTTGGAGATGGCCTGGTACACTGTCGGAGCATTGTCAGGAATGAAAATGCAGCAACTAGATTGGATCACTCTACATACACCACCACGGTCTGCAAGTATGACATCTAGGGCAACCCTGTTCTGAAGGGTCATAAGTCGATCCGACTGAAGCTCAGCTGTCAAGTTGCTAAGGGCACCAGCCGTTTCAGTCACGGCGGACTCAACTATCCTTGTCAATTGTCGAATGTTCCTGCTGTTCACCATAGGCCCCCAAAATGGCAGAAAACCCTTTGCGAAGTCCCCAAACTCTTGACCCGCAGTGTCGTCTTGACTCACGACACCCCTAGCTGTCCTTGTCCGATGGTAATCTGCCCCGGCAGTGTAGGTGGGTGGCAGCAGAAACGAGATAAAGCATGTGCCCGAGAAGTCAGGGGGCAACCATGTATAGGCTTTGTCATGGCAGACGAAATAGGTGCCTCTAGCCGCCACGAATGGAGGGGAAGTTCGGGAGGTAAACACATATGTTTCCGTGCATACGCTCTTCCCCAACTGAGCTTTGGGATCCCTGCCAATACCTTGCAGACATAAGTGACCTCGGTGGGGCACTATCCAGACTGGGGAGGATTTCTTTGTTTTCTGGCTTTTATTCAAAGAGATCCCGTATTTAGTTACATTCCAACGGCTGTAGGGAGTGAGTTCATCTTTAGGAATCGTTTGATACGTGTCAACATCCCTACTCATATTTCTTATTCCTACCACTAGTGCCTTGTTGCTGGAATCGCTCTCTGTGGAACGGGGCGGGTATGGTTCTAGGGCGAACAGGAACATGGTCTGGAAAGCCCACAGAGAACCATAATAAGTGAATGGCAGGATGAAGTATGGAATGCCCTTATCTGTCGTGTGCGGCATGAGTCCACAGATCCAACAATTCGATGTGTTCATTATAGACTGGTGCTGGTGTAGGAGCTGGATGAAGGAGTTATTTACGAACTCTAGTCTTCTGGCAGACTCGTGTTCAGGAAGAGGGTGAAAGGAGTGTAAAGAAACAGTTGGAGGAGTGGGCTGAGTGTTGTTTACAAAGGTGACTCGAAACGTGGATAAAGTATAACCAATCAAGAACATTGTTATGCTACATATCATCAAAATACATATTATCAAGAATCTCCTTCTTGCCATCACAGTGCACATTTTCTTGTTAAAGTTCATGTGTCTAGCAGGTCTCTCTACCCTCGGAAACTCCATCCTCTGGTTGCTGCCCGCGGTGGGAGGTTGCTTCTGTCAAGATGTGCGCTCTGTCCAGTCCGGGGTAATTCCCTCAGACCGACCAGAACCGTTGACCTAGGCGTCCCCGGCTGCACTCCTCAGACTTCAACCGCGGCCCTAGCAGCAGAACCGGATGGCGGTTCTAAAATCAAAAATGAGCTAGTTCCCTGGGCGAGAGAGCTGTAAAATCAAAAAAAGTTCATGGGAAAAAGGGAAAATTGCACTAATTTGATTATGTCAGTTCCTTGGTCTTGACCTCAGATTATATTGTTCTTTCCCAGGTACGGTGTGATCTTCAAACAATGTTTCAGGTTCTGTAATGTCCAACTGCATTGACGGTGGCACAGATCCTTGCAAAATACAATCGCTCTCTTTGTCGGTCCCAGTTCCTTTTAATCGTGCATCGCTGAAGGGGACAAAGCGAGGTATGAACTCTGTCTCGGAATCAGCGACTCCTTGCCGGACCCACCGGTCATATGGAAGGGGCAGCGGGACCCTTTTGCAATGGGCGCCGTGCACCCAGTGTTTTTTTCCCGTGGACGCGTACTGCGGAGCGGGTAGATAGCAAGACCTGGAAAGGTCCGGTCCAGCGAGGCTCCTCGTTCTTTGTTCGCCTGAAGTTCCGAACTAGGATCCAGGAGCCAGGTTCGATGGCGTGGCCTGGATCGTCAGACGCCGGTGGAGAGGAGCTGTGGACCTGTTGATGTAAAGCATGCAGTTTAGTTGTCAATTCGTGCAAATAGTCAAACAGTGCGAGGTACTCTATTTCACTCAATCTCTTGGGTCTGGGCACACCCCAGATGTTAGCTGGGCGGCCGAACACGATTTCATGTGGGCTAAGTCCTAATCTGGAATGGACAATCATTCTGGTGGACAGGAGTGCGAAAGGCAGGGCGTCTGGCCACTTGAGACCTGTGCTGGCTTGGATCTTGGCCAATTTCAATTTTAACGTGCCATTATAGCACTCTACCAATCCTGCCGATTGGGGGTGGTTTGCAGCGTGGAATTTCTGGTGGATGCCTAGACACTCACACACTCTCTTCATTACTCGTCCCACGAATTCACTTCCATTATCACTCCAGACAATCCTAGGCATGCCAAATCTAGGGAAGAATTCTTTGACAAGGGCTTTGGCAGTTGACAATGCAGTGTTGTCCTTAAGGGGGTACGCTTCTACCCACCTGGAGAAGGCGCAAACGACAACAAGCACATATTTTAGGTTATTGCACCTCTCCATGTGAATGAAATCGAGCTGCAAGACCTCGAACGGGTACGTTGGAGGCGCAAAATGACCAACTGGGGTTGGGGTTCCCCTACCGAGATTGTGCTTAAACACACCATACAGTTTCTGACCAGATTCTCTGCACATTTTGGGATACCACTATTCTGCCATACTGGGGCCAACAGTTTACATATTCCTTTCACACTGATGTGCGCCATTCCATGGGCCATCGTCACCACTGCGAGCACATAGGCGTTAGGTAACATCCATCGCTGATGTTCTGACAGGTCGACCCAACAACCATTCGCATCTAATCTACCCTTGCTTTCTCTCCATTCATTCACCTCTTTCTCAGTAGCATCAGCTTGTATAGATTTTACGCTTTCGATGGTGTCCTCACACATACCCACATCAGGGGTCCATCTAGCAGGACCTACAACATACATCCGACTCATTGTGTTCCTTGCAGTCTCTTTCGCGACCTCATCAGCAAATGCATTCCCTCGACCAACATCATCTTGAATCTTTCTGTGTGCAATGCATTTCACAATTGCAACTTGTAGGGGCAAGGTCAGTGACTCGAGAAGGTCGTGTACTAGCTGGCCGTGTTGAATTTTTGCACCATGTGACGTCAGGAACCCACGTTCACGCCACAATCTTCCAAAACTGTGGGCTACGCCAAAGGCGTATTGGCTATCAGTATACACATTCACTCGTTTTCCTTTCGCCAACATACACGCTCTTGTGAGTGCGACTAACTCTGCTGCTTGCGCGGAATTGTGGGGGATGCGAGCTGTCTCTACAATCGTGTGTAATGTTGTCACGGCATATGCTGCAGTCGTATCACCATTTGGCAACTTGAAACATGAACCATCAACCCATAACGCATCATTACATTCAGGGAGGGGAGTGTCCTGCAAGTCTACTCTCCCTTTTGTCTCTTACTCTGTCCTAAAGCAGCAATCATGTTTTTCAACCTCATCTGTCTCTGCTGGAATGGGTAATAACGTAGCCGGGTTGAGTGTATCACACCTCTTTATGTGAATGTGACTTGCTAACAGGGTCAATTCATAGCTGGATAGTCGAGCACTGGTTAGATGTTGTGTTTTCGTCCTGTTTAGTAGGATATCTACTGCATGTGGGACCAAAACGATCAGAGTATTATTCATGACTAGCCCAGCAGACTGTCGAATACAGACAGCTGCTGCAGCAGTGGCCCTCAAGCAACTTGGTAATGCCTTAGCTACAGGATCTAGAGTCGCAGAGAAATACGCACATGGGCGTTGTTTGTCCCCAAAGTGTTGCGTCAAGACTGATAATGCGCAACCTTCCTTCTCATGGACATATAATGTAAAAGGCTTGCTGTAGTCGGGGTTGCCCAATACAGGAGCCGAACATAATGCCTCACACAACTCATGGAAACTCGTCTGACAGTCTTCAGACCAAGGCAAAGGATTGGGTGTGTCTTTAAGCATTAATGCCAGCAAAGGTTTGGCCAATAGTGAGAAGTTTGGTATCCATTGTCTACAGTACGATGTAATGCCCAAGAAGGCACGCACTTCTCTTCGTGTCCTTGGGACACTCAGTTCTGCAATTGCCTGTATTCTTTCTGGGGTCAGTCTCCTTCCCTCCTTCGATAAGATGTGACCTAAGTAGGTTACTTCTTGTCGACAAAATTGTAATTTGGAAAGCGAGACTTTGTGCTTCATGTCACATAAATGATGTAACACTGACAATGTCGTTTGTTTGCAAACTTCTTCGGTGTCTGCAGCGATCAGCAGATCGTCCACATATTGAATTAAAGTTGCACCATCCTGCAGAACCATTGTGTCTAGTTGTGTTTTCAGAGCCTGACTAAATATTGATGGACTTTCACAGTAGCCCTGAGGAGCGCGTTTAAAGCGGAAGCTTCGTCCTACTAAATTGAAGCCAAAGATATCTCTGCTCTCCTCGGCAATCCAATTCCAATTCCAAAAATTCTTTATTTCGGCCACATAGGCCATAAAAGATACAATAAAATACAGTACATATATTACACAGTATTTACATATAAAAAAATCTACTGGATCTGCATGGGGTAGGGAATACATGGTTCCAGTTCAGGGGGACATTTTCTTCCTTATTATCCATGCTGCCATTAGGAATTTTGAAACAGCAAAGACAATATGGCCCAGGGTGTTAGTTTTCATAACCATGTATGCCTGTAAGTACTCCCTAAAACCCAGGTTTCGGCACAGCGGTGCTATCCAACGCTTCCTGGGACTCTGGTAGGCGTGGCAAACAAACATTATGTGTAAATCATCTTCATCCTGAGTTTTGCAACAAGGGCATACTTTGTCACCCCCTGTGGACCATTTATGGGTAAATACTTTGGTGGGAAGTGTACCAAACCTCCATTGCAGGAACAGTTTCCTCGCCAAAAGAGGAAAGATAAAATCCATAAAAGGTTCGAAAAGATAAGAATTTTTGGATTCCATAAAACGTCCCGTCAAGGTGCCGCTGTTATGAGCATTATCCATGTCAGCCAGATTTTTGTTTTTGTAGAGCTGGGTGAGAGTTTTGCGCGTAATCCTTTGGCAGCCCTGAGCTGGATCATCCCATAGGTCTGGCAAGTTCAAACTGTGCAATTCCGTCTTGATAAAAGCCAGCCAGGGAATTTTGTTGCTACCATTCAGCCTCAATACATGAACAAGGTCCTGTCTGTAATGGTACAGTTCCTCGGTAGACCATATCCGGTGCCAAAACTTCACGGGTTTCGACAAGAGATCTTCAGCAATGGAGTGTAAACCCAAGTCTAGTCTTAGGGGGAGGAGTGGCGTACCTTGCGGGAGAGCAAGTAGGCGTCTCAAAAAACTATTTTCCACCGCTGCCAGTGCCTTCCCTGCTTTGTGCCCCCACAACTCGCTGCCATACATGGCTGCTGCCTCGCTTGGGATCTATATGTTTCCAGGGCCGGGCTTACAGGCTTAAAGGTGGACTTGTTTGCTACCTTCAGGAGTGCGCCCGATAGCTGGGATAGTTTCAGCCTTGATCTCGCTATCTGGCAGTCCCAAGCTAAGTTTTCTTGTAGTGTTACCCCCAGATATATAAAGGTCGAGACCCTCTCAAGACTAACTTCCCCGAGTTTTGGATTGGGTCTGGTTTTGGTAGCGGGATGCTGAAGAAAGCGTTCTTCAGGTCAATCACTGAAAACCAATTGGCTGAAGCTGGAACCATTGTCAATAAGGCAGTAATGTCGGGGACGACTGGAAACTGTGGTACAACGATCTTATTCACTTCCCTGAGATCAATCACAAATCGGTACACGGGGGGGCTGCGAAGGATCCGTACGCTTTAAGACAGGCAAAACAGGACTGTTACAAATATTGCCTGTTGTCTCTTCGATGACATCTTTCTCGATCAGATCGTAAACGATCGCTAACAAAGCCTTTTCACATTCGTTTGATATTCTATATTGGGGAATGCGTGGTAACCTAACATTAGCTTTCAATGTTATGACATATGGCGCTATTTCCAAATGACCTACATCATTAGAACCATTCGCCCAAAGTACATCCGGTAGGGATGACAATTCAGTCGGAATATCTTCCTTTGACAAATACATCGGGGTAATCACTTTCTTACCAAGGGTAATTTGTACTCCCGAAGGAGAACAGTATAAAGTCGCATATAATCTCTTTAACAAATCCAAACCTAACAAATTTTCGCCACAACCTGTTGTAAGAATGAGGGGTGCTTCTAATTCGCAAGGGCCAACAGAAAGGGGCATGGGACTGGAGATCGTGTTTCTAACAGGGGCGCCAGAAAAACCTACTGAAACATTCATTTCGCCAGACAAAGGTGCGCCAGGAAGTTTTGAGTGCATAATAGAACTTTTTGTAGCACCAGTATCCAGCAGAAATGGCTCCGGCACTCCGGATGTAATCACCTCGACATAAGGTCCATTCTGATCTACTGGAACTGAAACAACTCCCTCTCTTTGTCCATGGCTGTCCTAGCAATTATTACCCTCATTCTCGTTTTCTGCGTAATAGTCATCTGCATAGTACTGAGCTGACCTGGAAGACGCATTATTCTGTTGGTCAAAGCTATTCATGGAATTTTGAGGCGGAAAAGAAGTGGTATTCTGGGGGAAATTTCCACGGCCCCTACCTCTAGGAGCCTGTTGAACACCTCTACCTCTTGTACCGGAAACACAGTTTAAGCGTCGCGCAAGAGCTGGACAATTACTTTTGAAATGACCCTCTTCTTTGCAATAGGCACATTGATTCGGGCCATACGGAGAACGCTGATGGGAAAACTCGTTTCCTTGCGCGTTACTCGAATACTGCTGTGGTTGCTGATAATTGGGCTGACTAGGAGTGCGAGGCAGATAGGCTTGCTGGAGAAGAACTTTAGTTTTTAACTCTTTAGTCTTTTTGTCTGCCTTATCTAGCTCGTCTTTGCGCCTATTTTCGTAGTACTGGGCGGTGGCTAAAATCTGCGCTGACGTGGAAACAGCCCAAGCACTCTCTGATTCTTTCAATTTATTGCAGAGTTCGGGAAGCAAATTATGTACAAATTTGTCCACAAACAATCTTTGGTCACCCTCGGTAGCCATATCCTGACCACTATGATCGACGAAGGTCTCCTCAAATCTCGTGAAAAAGTCAGACACATTCTCATCTTTCTTCTGCTTGCATGCAGATAACTTGTCCCAGTTTACACGTAATTCAGGCATTAACGTTTTCATGTACGTGATAATCCTACCGGGAAGTTCTGCTATTAAAGGCTCGGGTTTAGAACCACTGACTTGTCTAGCATCGGTAGCAGTAATGTTAGCCCATGAGTCACCTAGTTCTTGATCATGATCTGTATGACGAATTTTACTCCATAAAGGATGCGGAACAACATTCCCGAACAACATGTCTACATCTGCTAAATTCATTATACATGAGCTGGCGGTCTGTGATAACTCCTTATAATATCCTGCAGGATTTTTACGTGGATCGGGTAGTGTCTGCTTGAGTGCTAGTACTTCAGATCTTTTCCAGGGGACATGTACCCATACACGCTGGAAATGCGGTGGAACAGGTGGCTGTGCATTCGCATCACCTTCCCTCCAAACTGGAGGAACTTCTCTCATAGGGTATTGTCGTGCCTTTTTCCTACCTGACACATCATCCTCATACAGTGATCTAGACCCATTTCCCTTACTCCTATAGGATAATAACAGATCTATTGCTTTTTCAACATCGGCACCTACAATCATGCCTTCATAGAATTTGAAACGCATACGAAATAATTCCTGCATTTTGCGTTTGGGATCGTTTGTCTCCAAATCTTCACAAAGATATACACACATCTCTTCAAATACGTATCTCTGAGTGGGCGCATCCCACTGACGGAAAACTTTCATAACGGACTGAACATCATATTTAGCAGTGTCAGTAACCCATTTGCGTGCTAACTCATTTAGCACTTCTCTTTCCTCGTAGTCGGGCAGTTGACTACGCAACTGTCTACGTCCTGTTTTAGGGGTCGTTTTAGGCGACCCAAAGAAAGGTGAGAATAGACCAGTAACAGTACTTGCCATTCTCTGTCTGACAGAAGGAGAAGCTTGCGGCGAGGCAAATGCGCCAGAAAAGACAGGCTGATGTAAAGAGGAAGTCGAAGCAACAGCAGAAGAAGTCAAAGCAGTAGCAGGGGTAGTATCAGGATTAACAGGTGGAGCGGTAGGCAAAGTTGTAGAAATAGATGGAGTATGTAGCAAAGGCGGCGGCCCTTGAGAAGGCTGCGCCGGAGAAGTAGGAACCAGCTGAAGAGGAGCTGGTGCTTGTGCAAGAGCTGCATTTCGTGCACTGGGGCGTGGTATAACAAAGCGCTTTGGGGGTGCAGTAGCGTCTAACGCATATGGGGGTGGTGAGCTTAATAAGTGGGACATTAACAGATCTTTCTCTGATGTTCCCTTTGAGCCTTGTCCCTCATGTGGTAACATCGGGTAGCATTTATCTACTGCTAGTTTCTTGCTCCTAAGCATTCGTTCACTTTCTTGTTCTTCCTCATTATCCCTATATGCAACGGCGGCTTGCACCATTGACATACCTCTTTTATTTCTCTTTGCTAATTTTATTTCTTTCTGTTTGGCTTCTTTGCGCCATAAGCGAAAAGAGTCAAACATCGCCGGCCGGGCTTTCTTCTTGAACAATTTGACCTCAAGGTTGTCTAATACTTCTGAGTCAAAACTACCATATTGGGGCCATTTTAAAACACCATCCTTGCGGGTGTATTTTATCCATACTTCATTATACGTGATAGGACCTACTCCGTGCTTTATATATAACTCATATGTTGGAGTTCCAATCGGAGGAACCGGACACGAATCCTCTAATCGGGAGTCCCTACTACAACCAAGACAAAACAAGTTTCCAAGTCTGCTAAGACCAGGCATCTTCGCTCACTAGTCTAGCTTCAAACTTCAAGGGATTATCTAATTATGATATTGTCGTGAATACACGAATCCCTCGGTTTTGGTGCTTGCAAGAACCAATACAAACCGTATCTCTGGGATACCAAGACTAAGAACCAAACTAAGGACTGGGAGACGCTCCACTTATACTTAACTGAATATTGAAGATCGGTGACGTCACTAGAAGACTCGTCTATCGTTTCGCTCTACCAAGGATCACTGGGTCCAAAACAGGGCGATAGTCAGGGCAGCAGTCCCTCGTAGCCGTCGGGACGCGGGGAACCTCGCAGCAAAGACCTTCGGAACCACGTCGACATGCAGGGGTCCCTGAAGTGGCTGGCCTTCCTCCGGAATTTTCACACGAAGCTCCTCACGAACATCTGGCTTGGACCGTCACCGCTTGATATCGCCTCGAGTTGGGCCCCAACTGAGGTGCCGGGTTTTTAGAGACCCGGTGGTGCCAGGGGACCACACCCGAAGACCTCTGGGTTCTCCCTGTTCTGGACTACAGAAACACAGAGTCTTCTAGTTGAAGTCAGAGATCGAGGTTTATTGGTTGCAACCAAGTAACATGTGTCCTAGAATTACAACAGCACGGGCTGTAAGTTCTCAGGAGACTGTTCGTTTTTACAGAACCAGCCTTCTCCTTATATACAGAAATAACAGCTGCGGGCAAGAATTCTTGAGTTTATGATATGGTTATACACATATTTCTACAATAATACAAAGAGCGAAGTCATGCTGGTCAGCACATATTTTAGATGTCCGGATCGTGATGGATTACCCCGCCAGGCCCAGAATTCCCATCAGATATCGATGAAACACCAATAAGGTCGGGCACCCTCCCATCGTAAAACTGGTCATACACAAGAATCATGGACAGGTGTATGCGTATGGAAAACATGGTCTGTATGTAGTGAATGGTTTATGGCATGTTGTGCCTTGATGATATCTTACTCGGCCACTGGGCGAGGAGCTGCCCAAACAGGTTTGGCTGGAGGCAGTGGAGTCAGCTCGGCCAGGTCATGGGGAAGTCAGCTACGGTGGACGTGTCCTTTCAGATCAAACTTGGCCTTAATCAATTGACTATATGAGGGCAAGTCATAAGATGGATGTCGTTTACAAAATGGATTCTGAGGGTTCGGAACGGAAACCGCGATTTAAGGGTGTTAGCATCATTCAATCATGACGCAAATGCATAGGGATAATGTCCTAATCATTACCGGTCCGTCGATACCAAATTCGTCATGGTACGATGATATTTTGTGATACGAGTGCTTGGACCTCGATACCGGTGGAAACAGCAGGGTCCGGAATTTCAGTACCACAGAATCCAGAATAGCGTTATAATTGATAAAAGAGGATAGTTAGATATTTATTATATTTATTTTATATTAACACCGGGTGCTGCTGTGCCAGCCATTCACTAATATTGAGAATCCGTGGAATCTGTACTTTTCTGCCTGCGTTTGACTCATGTCTCCCCGGCCACATTGGCCTGCCTTCTTATGTTGGCAATATAATATTGTTTGTCTGAAAAACGTAAAACAAAATATTACAAAAAAATTAATGTGGCAGTTAGTATTTAATAAGTAGTACAGTTATTAGACAAATCTTATCTAAAGACACCTCTCCAAAATAGAAATGTTTCCCAAACTTGGAGTAATCCCATATGAATGATTTCTCTCCCAACCAGCATACTGAAGTCAGGAGGCTGTTAAAAAGAGACTGAATTTACTCTGTAATGACACAGGATTGAATACAATTTTAGTGGCTATTATCAGGACATAATTGCTTTCCATCCAAGTTATACACCCTTAGCTGAAGGAAAGGGTATCTTAGTATTAAAACCCAGTAGAACCTTCTTTAGCATGTTGAGTTGATGCTCGTTACGGCCTTCCAGGGTTTAGAAAACTCTTCCTTAATCTAACATTTAAAAAAAGCTAAAAAAAAACTGTGTTCTGTTGCCTAAAGTATGTCTATTATGTGACAACCCTTTCTGATTGGCCTGCAGAATAATATTACATTAAATTATCCAGAGGCAGGCCTGCAGAATAATATTACATTAAATTATCCAGAGGCAGGCCTTTACTGACTGTTAGAGCCATATTTCTACAGTGTTGACTGGTCATCGCTGTTTGAGCATTCCAGTACAGTGTGACTAAAAAATATCAGATATCTAATACCTTGGGAACTTAGTCCCTGATTATGATGTCGGGCAGAATTCCCTCCAAAAGCTCATCAGAGGATTTCTGCCAGACATCATAGGTTTCTGTTTAACCACAGTATTACAATGGAAGCGGTCGGAGAGAAACCTTTGGGGGAATTCCGCTCGGCTTCCGATGGGCTCACAGAGCCCGTAGGGGTGGTGGGCGGAGTAAAAATCCCAAATTGACAGTGGAGCCAGCCTTGGCTCTGCTGTCGGGATTACGATGTTGGGGCCTGCTAGCCATGAAAAGGCAGACGAAAAGTGACTTTGGTGGACCCTAGCAGGGCCCCATTCCCACATGGCCTTCTGCTATGGAGCCTGGGGGGCACCTATGGTGCTCCCCAAACATCCATGCATGGTGCCTGCCACATGGTGCATGGATGTTTTGAAAGTGTATGTTTTTTTACTGTGGCTTGTGTTGCAGCCTGCAGCACAAGCTGCAATAGAAAACATACACTTTTCAATTACCGTGAAGGCAATCGCATCGTAATGATGGCAGTGCGAGCGCGGACTCTTCGTTGAGCAGTCCCCTTTCTCCTATGGTGTCGGCTGGGCGCTCGGAATTAGGCCCTTAATATCGTAGACACAATATCGAGTGACAAAATATTGAAAGGTAAATATGTATAGATTTTCCATACTTAACTCCACATATACGTGCCTTCACGATATATATATATATCTTCAAGTTATGTAGATGTGGAGTTATGAATAGTAACCCTATGCTTTCTCTACATGTGCTTGCCATTCGATATTTTCTCCCTCCATATTTTGTCTACGATATTATAATACCTCAATATTTCTATCTTTGAAATTCTATGGTACAATCTCCATTACATGTTATAAAAAGACGATAAAGTGGCTCTGTAGCTAAACTAATATACCACACAAGGCTCTCTCTGTAGTGTCAAGGCACATTGCAGAGTTTTGTAACAGACCCCTCGCATGGCATAAACAGCTTTGCTAGCCCTGCTTAAATTCAGCCTATAACTCACAACCTGCACTCCGAGCTCAGCAGCAGGTACATAAAGTTGCTGAGCTACTTCACAAGCTATCCCACTCCCCCCTTTGGTGAAGCAAACTGGAAGGTGAAAGCGGCTTGTTGCACAGCGGGTTGCACAGAAGGACAAGCAGGAAATACATTTTGAGTGGGAGTATTAGCTTTCTGTCACAGCATTTGTCTTTTTTCTGTTGATCGCTGTCTCTGCATCTCCGCCACTCATCTGCAGCTTTCCCTCAATCTCCTGCTCACTTTTACATTCGTTTTTCCATCCCGTCCTTCCGTTTCTCTCTTTCACACAGCCTGTTCCTTCATGTGTCTTTTTGTCTGTCTATTTCTGGGATGGTGTCCAACTGACATCCATTCGAGCCAGGCTTTCAGGCCATCTCACAATCTCACAAGATACTTTTACATGCAATGAATTTAAATGGTACCCGTATATATCCATACTAATCCATACTAATATAATAAAGAGAGAACCCAAACCTTTAAGGCGGGTAATCTCAGGAACCACAGCACCAATCACAACACCCAATACAGCCTTGGAAAGGGCAGTTGCAGCAGAAAGACATAGGCTATGCAGACGCCCACCATATACATTTAAAAGGTAAAAGAACCGTGCCAGCAAAGTAGTCCCTTGTGGGCGTGTCTGCGTTGTGCTGTGGGCGTGTGCTGGGGGCGTGACAAACGCTGGGGGCGTGTGGTACATTCCGCCCTTCATGCCATGTCTCATATTGTATGCTAATCCCACCCTGCTCCCTTTAAATACCCCTGCACCCCATAATCATAACCCAAACTTACCCCTTAAAATACCCCAACACCCTTAAACACTAACCGATCTTAACCCTATAAATATACCCTGTACCCCAAAACCCAAACCTATCCCTAAACCCTAAAAATACCCATGTACCCTAAAACCCAAACCTAGCCCTGAACCCTATAAATACCCCTGTACCTCAACACCCAAACCTACCCCTGAACCCTAAAAATACCCTGTTATCCCAAAACCCAAACCTAGCCCTGAACCCTAAAAATACCCCTGTACCCCAAAACCCAAACCTACCCCTGAACCCTAAAAATACCCCTGTACCCCAAAACTCAAACCTAGCCCTGAACCCTAAAAATAACCCTGTACCCCAAAACCCAAACCTACCCCTGAACCCTTAAATACCCCTGTACCCCAAAACCCAAATCTAGCCCGAACCCTAAAAATAGCCCTGTACCCCAAAACCCAAACCTAGCCCTGAACCCTTAAATACCCCTGCACCCCAAAATCCAAACCAACCCCTGAACCCTAAAAATACCCCTATACCCCAAAACCCAAACCTAGACCTGAAACCTAAAAATACCCCTGTACCCCAAAACCCAAAACTATATCTGAACCCTTAAAATACCCAAACACCCCAAAACATATACCTCAGTACCCCAAAACATATACCCCTATACCCATACTTACCTTAGCCAAACATTTAAAAAATGCTTTTACCTTTCATGCATTTACAACGAATTTCGTTGTAAATGTATGCGTGGTAAAAGCATATAAAATGTAATGCCATGCGTTATAATGGCATTGCGGAGTCATGGTACTTTCGTAATGAAAGTATGCGGAGTGATGGTATGCGGAAAGAAAGTTGCGGAATAATGGGTGTTTACCCTCCCCCGGTAAGTACATTGGTGGCACGGCGGCCCACATCTCCAGCAACATACTCATATTTTTTCACCACCCATTTGAAAAATGCACAGGTCTCTCTCATTGATGGCCAGCACCGACATACACTTTTAGACACACCTCCCGCCACAAGTTCTAGATTTGCGAACTTTAGAGCTGGGGAGCTACGTTAGAATCTCGGCATCAGCTCAACATCCTGTGATTCCAGGCAAATCGCTTTGTCTCCCTGTGCCTACCACAAATGAATGTGTTCTTCTGTAATGTAAATTGTGCTCATGCCATGTTGTCGAGTTCGCGCTATATAATATTGCTAGGAAAAATAAAGTAAGGAAACTCGAGTTCACACACTACTGAACGCGCACTCTTAATTGCATCAGAAGTGCACTGTGAATAGGAGCGTTTCACAGGCCTGTCACAGATAAGAAATGCTATCTAAACGAAATCCTACAAAACAATATACTACTGGGACAGGCTGCTAATATATATATATATATATATATATATATATATATATATATATATATATATATATATTCAAGCGAACTCGTCCCAAAATCCACCGAGACTGCAAAAATCCTGCACAGCTACGGACAGACGAAGAGAGGAACCCAGGAATGGTGCCAAACAAGTGTGATTTTATTTCAACTCAATCTCGCTCAGCATGCCCGCCATTACGCGTTTCGACAGTATCCACTTGTCTTGATATATATATATATATATTCCAAAACCTTCAAGTAATGCACACTCAGAGTCTTACCAATAGCGACATTTGTGGAATTTGCTTTGGGTGCCCTCATTAGAATCGTGCAGCCTCGCGCTAAATACATCTTTGTTTGCCGGTCCCCCCCGCTACCGCTTAGGAACACTGTGGCCGCCGAGCGGGGGGACTACAGCCCCCAGGAACCTCTACTCCACAACCCCGCCCACTGACGCGCCCGGAAGGCGCTTAAAACTACGTTGCTCCCTCTGTGGAGCGGGAGAATCTTACCAATAGCGACATTTGTGGAATTTGCTTTAGGGTGCCCTCATTAGAATCGCGCAGCCTCGCGCTAAATACATCTTTGTGTGCCGGTCCCCCCGCTGCCACCCAGGAACACCGTGGCCGCCGAGCGGGGGGACTACAGCCCCCAGGAACCTCTACTCCACAACCCCGCCCACTGACGCGCCCGGAAGGCGCTTAAAACTACGTTGCTACCTCGGGCGCCAGGCCGAGCCCGGGCGAAGGGCGGGCCGTCTGTGGCCGTCCGAGGCTGGCCAAGGCTGGGCTGGGCCACCCCCCTATTAGCGGCTCTGGGTCTTGTACAGTAAGATCACAGTTGTTTCTAAGAACTTCTTGCTACTGGACTAACAATATTCAATATTGTGCGATCATTTGGCGCTATAATCCTTTTTCATTGCAGTGTCACTTATTTAAGATATTTATTCTTGTTATTATACTTGTTTCTTGATTCCAGCCTTTAACAAAAGCTAAAAGATTATGAGTTCTTGTCTCAGTAAAGGCAGGCAATCCCTGGTGGGTGGATCTGTTAGGGGGACTTTGGATAATTTTATTACTAGGGCCACTTCAGTGCTAGAACGTGAGATAGCTATCACTGAACGGCGCCTCTCCTCGGAACATCTGTATAATAAACGCTCTTCCTTGGGCACTATCCAACTAGCGACCACTCCACCAGTCCACAGCACGGAAAAAGATCAAATAGGTGATATTAGGGTCCCACTACAGTTACAAGACGAAACAGCCTCCACTGAATCAAAATAAAAACGATTCAAACGTAGAACCACCGCTAGAAATTACATCTGAAGAACAATCATTCACAACATCCCCTAGGCATACCCTGAGAAATAAAGCTCACACTAAAACAACAGGTCCAGGGCGCGGGGGATTAGCCAAAATGGCAGAAGAGCAAAAACACCCAAATTATTCTGGAGCCCGTTAAGGAGCTCAGGAATAACTGCTAGGAAGACCACGTCAGACCGTTTTCCACCATCCTCCCATTCTATTAAAGAATTACAGCCCAATTCATCATCGGCATGTTTTGCGAGTCTGTAATAGCGAATAATAAGGAATCGCTATTACAGACTGGCAAAACGGGATTCATATAGGAATCGCAAAATAAATTGCGATTCCTACACATTCCTTATTTGCGATTAGCAAATTGCTAATCGCAAATAAGGAATAACTCCCCATTCAATCCTATGGGCCTAAAGGCCCATAGGATTGAATGGGGAGTTATTTCTTATTTGCGATTAGCAATTTGCTAATCGCAAATAAGGATGCGATTTCAAGGGTGCTAGGGGTGTCCACAGTGTAGGAGAGTAGGGTCTGCAATCCTATGATCACCCAGACTTTTTGCTTTTGTTTCACCGGTTTACGACTTTCTCGGGCTGTGGGCCTGCTAATCAGACCCACAGCCTAGCTGTTCTCTCGCTAAATTGATGTGTGTACCTTAGGTGCATTACCCAATTGGAACTGGGCCACCCTGTCAGATCCTGTAACTCAGGGCATCGGTGTACCCAGGGCCTACCAGGGGCTGAAGCATGTATTATGCCACCCCTGGATGGCCATCTAAATCTGACACAACTGGCTGCGCAACAGCTGGGGCAACGTGGCGTACCCGCTCGTTGCTGAAGGTATAGTATTCCTATATCTAACCCTAAAATGGACACCCGAGTTCCTATCAGTCACTCCTATGGCAGGCCTTGACAATCCTGAAGGCAGAGTGCGTGGAATCGTGTGAATTGGGCTCTGGCACGAGCCGAGCCCGGTTGCAGCTTGCGGAACCAAGACCCAATGGCTGTTCCATGATAACGCGTACTATATCAGTAACTTTGGTATAGCGTTATCAAGACATGTCGAGTAAGGTGTCATACGAATCGGGATGCTGCCCCCTCACCAATGCTGGCGACGAGGTTAGCATTCCGCCCTTCTAGAGGGACACGGCATGTACGTAACTTTGAACCCCGGTTAAAGTTAACTGAAGCCTCAGCTCCACAAAATGGACGCTGCCACCACAGACACGAGTCTGACCTTTCTGCTGGGAGTCCTTCCAGCGAGGAGAGCTTGGACAAAGGGTTTCCTGTCCGGGGCGGTGTTCGCACCATCCCAGACAGGGTTTTGTGTATCCTGGGTAGGCAGGGCTTTACAAGAAGGTGACTGCGGGGTGGCACCCCGGTGCTCACTACGCATCTGCCGGCTAGAACCAGTTCCAGGGGCGCGCAGCCCCTGACCTGGGGAAAGCCCGGCAGGGGAGAGGGGTGTAACTACCCCCCTTCCTGGTCCCACCCCTAGGGCAGGACCTAGTCATGTACCCACCCCTTTCTTTAGGATAAAGGCCGGAGCGGGGACCCTTCCAAATTAGATCATCTTTGAATCAAGAACTACTTTCTACGAAAGGACATTCAAGACTCTTCTCAAGATTTCTCCCTTGTGGCTAAGGAGTAGTCACCCTGCATCCGCAGGCACCATCTAAGAACTCTGCGGTTTGCTGCAAGTCCTTCCTCAGGAATCCGACGACCCAGCTCGACGAGAACCGGCTTCCCTGGCACCTCTGACCTCTACCCACATCGTCAGCTCAGCTGAGATCTGTGGGTGCGACGAGACCTCGAGGGACCGGCCATTATCAAAACCTGCACGCTTTCTTAAACCAGCACAACCACCGAAGGAATCCTCTGGTGAGTGCTCTGGGGTCCGAGAAGCCCCGACCCTGAGCAGCTCCAGCACCGAAGTGCAGTCTCCCAGCATCTCCACGATCTGCGTGGGGCCCTTCTGCTTTGCTGTTCAGCGCGTTGTCCGATCACTAGCCGCTGGCTTGTGACTCTTTGACGACGAACGACAACCAACGTTGCTGGTCTGTTTGCTCCAGACTAGCCTTTGCTCCCTTCTGCGAGAGAAGCACCCCGGACCCTCCTGGTCCACTCAAGACGCCATTTTAGACCCACCACGTGGCCCTGAAATCTGCCAAGGCTTGTTGCCCCAATCCTGGGCCCAGCGACGCCGACAGCATCAACCTTCGTGGGACAGCTCGCACCTCCATCCTGGTCGCCGACAACGCCTCCTGGTCCGTGAGACTGCCGAGCCTAGCGTCGCCCACTCACCTAGTCGAGGTGACGATCATCCGGTGCCCTCCTGGTACCCTCTGACTACTGGCTAGTAGTACGAACTTGGTCCCCTCTGCTTTCAGGTGTCATCTATCTCTGATCCAGGCTTGGATCTCTACGAACTATTCTCCACTGGTCGCTGGCCAGCAACTCCTTCCTTCCGGCTCCTGGCTCGTCAGCGAAGACCCCCGACGCCTGTAAGACTTGTGCAGCCGCAGCCCTTGTGGCTAGGTAACTTCGGCATTTCGGTGCCCGCATAGCCTCCTTACTTAAGGGTCCGAGTCCCTCGCTTCCGACTTGCCTTATCGGGTCCGCCCGAGACCACTAAACTTTCCGTGCCATCGGGCACTTGTATTGATTGTGCACTTGAAGTATTTTCCTAAGAGTTTCGTTGTGTGCTTAGTATCCTGTCCTCATAAAGAGTACAGGGCTGTTGTGATTCTAATAAATACACTGTTTATTTTCATAACACTTGTGTGGTGTCCTTTCACTTGGTGTTCAAGGGGTATGTGATGGTATAACAGCTGGCTTAACACGCCCTCTAGAGTTTAGCCCGAAGACTGCTCGTATCCACGCTACTAGGATAGCTGGTCTAAGGTTGACTTACAACCAATCACCATAAGGGTCGTTTGGACCGATGCATAGTGGTCGCTAGAATAGTGAACACTGCATATCGGGCCAACTTCTCACATTGGTGAGCAGCGGTTGGGATTTGAGCTTGCTGTTGTTTTACCACGCGTATCCTAAGAATATCTTGTGAAAGATCGCATAAGTACTCCAGGTACATATAACTTAGCTTAGAATACTCTGAGTTCTACTGAACCAGCTGTTGTAGCTCCTCAAGGCTTAGCACACCTTGGCTACAACTCTTAGCAAGGGATCAGTAGGTAAACATATAGTGTAGGTAGGTGCATCACTTACACCACTAGAAGCAGCATGTCCGACAAAGGAGGAAACTCTGAGTCTCCCCTTGTGTCAGTCGACCCTCCACAGGTCACGTCCAGATATGCTGCACTTAGCTTCCAAGAGATGCGACAGCTCTGTACATCTTGAAAGTTAAAACAGGGTTCAAACCCTACAACTCCGTTTCTGATTGGTCTCTTGGAGACTTATGATGCTAGGAGGGCGGGTAACACCGACCCTTCTCATCCAGAAGAGAGTATGCCCCCCCTCGAGGGAACCGCAGGTGACCCTGACCTTATCCATCTCTCCGCAGAAGGTGAAGAGGGGGGTGAGGATCTAGAGTCATCTGGGGACGAGGCAGACAAAGGTCCAGTAGTGGTTAGCCAGCTAACTAGGGACAACTTAAGCCGGCACGAGAATGGTACTAGGAGACCCCTGGGGCCCCTCTCAGGCCAGCTTAATATTGGGAGTGGACGAGTTAGGTCTCTGTCGAGAGGCTTTAACAGATCCGCTCGAACCAATGGCTCTCGAGGCTCTGCTCGAAAAGAGGGATGACATCCACTTAGAGGAGAGTGTACGAAGCTAAAGAGCGGGAAGTCAATCTGCAGATCGAAAGGGAAGAACTTGCCCTAGCCAAAGAAAGACTCGCCTTCGCTAGAGAGCAAGAATTGAGTGGGACAATTCCCACTGGTGGCAGCATTCCCCCACGGGAAAATAGGAGTTTAGACACTAGACACCTGAGTAAGATAGTGCCCCCCTTTAAGCAAGGGGACGACATCCACAAATGGATTACTGCTATGGAGCGGGCCTGCACTGTCCAGTGCGTCCCCCAGAGTCAGTGGGCAGCTATCTTGTGGCTCTCCTTTGAGGGTAAAGGTAGAGACAAGCTCTTCACTACTAGAGTCGAGGATGCTAACAATTACCAGGTCCTGAAGAACACACTGATTGATGGATTCGGCCTAACCACTGAGCAGTACAGGTTGCTGTTCAGGGATACCCAGAAAACTCAGTCTCAGGATTGGTCTGATTTCGTTAATTGTGCCACTAAGGCTTTGGAGGGCTGGTTGCTGGGCAGTAAGGTTACTGATTACACAGGATTGTATAATTTGATCATGCGAGAACAGATTTTAAACAATTGTCAGAACCAGTTGTTGCATCAGCACCTTGTCGACTCGGATCTGACCTCTCCCCAAGAATTGGGAAAGAAGGCAGACAGATGGGTCAGAACAAGGGTTAAGCAAAACGAGGGCCAGAACCAGGGTGGTCAGAAGAAAGCAGACCAGAAGGGTAAAGATTCGAAAGGGGAACAAAATGACCAGAAGTCTTCGACAGGTCCCCAACAACCCAAAGAGGGGGGGGGGTCAGGCTTCCCAGAAAAAGAAGAATCAAGAAGGCCAATCGAAAAGGTGGTGCCAATACTGTAAAAGTAAAACTCACTGGATTAGTGAGTGCACCAAGAAAGGAGGGCAGACTCCTGCTACTGCAGCCCCTAAGGCACCTGTGCCCCCTAGTACAGCCAGCAGTAGTAGTGCGCCTCCCAAGGGACTAGTTGGGTTAACCTTGGGTTCTGAGGGGTGTGACAACTTAGTTGGCACACTCACTCAGGCTGTCCTTGTCTGTACGGGGATGTGGATATATCCCCCGATGTCAGTCCCAATACTTTGGGCAAATACCGACAGACGCCTTTGATCAATGGAAGAATGGCTCAGGCCTATAGGGACACTTGTGCCAGTGTCACCATGGTGACGCCTAACTTTGTGGACCCTGGACAGATCATGCCAGGTACAGATTTCCTGGTGACCAATGCCAGCAACGTCACTACCAGTCATAGTATGGCGATTGTTGCTTTCTCCTGGGGAGGGGTAAATGGCCGGAAGAAGGTTGTTGTTAGTTCAGACCTCCCAGTGGATTGTTTGTTGGGCAATGATTTGGAGTCATCGCAATGGTCAGAAGTGGAGCACCGGACTCACATGGAGATGTTAGGCTTGCCAGCACATGTGCTTGCCGTGACTAGGTCACAGGTCAGACGATGCCCCACTGAACAGGTGCTGGATCCTGGAACAACGGACCAGACACCTTCCAAGAAGAAGAGCAGTCGGGTTAAGGCAGCGCCTTCCCCCTTGCCCCAGGTCGAGGATCAGGTCTCAGAGGAGGCTGACCTCCAGGAATTGCGGGAAACTGAACCTAAAGAACTCGAACTTGATCAAGTTGAGTTTCTGGGCTCAGGGGGACCCACACGAGAAGACGTGGGGAAGGACCAGTTAGACTGCCCTTCCCTTGAACCCCTCAGACAGCAGGCTGCTGCTGAGGCTGCTGGGAACGCCACAGGTACCCACAAGGTATACTGGGAGGATGGACTCCTGTACACTGAGGCAAGAGACCCCAAGCCTGGCATGACCAGGAGGCTGGTTATCCCCTTGTCTCAGCGTGGTTTCCTTCTTACCTTGGCCCACGAGATTCCCTTAGCAGGACACTTAGGCCAGACGAAGACGTGGGACAGGCTTGTCTCGCACTTCCACTGGCCTCAAATGAACGAAGATACCAAGGAGTTTTATCGCTCCTGTGTCACTTGCCAAGCCAGTGGTAAGTCAGGTGGCACGACAAAGGCCCCCCTTATACCAATGCCTGTGGTGGGGGTGCCCTTTGAACGTGTGGGGATTGACATTGTCGGTCCAATGGAACCCCCAACAGCATCAGGGCACAAGTTTATACTGGTGGTAGTGGATCATGCCACCAGGTATCCTGAAGCTATTCCCCTTAGGACCACTACAGCACCTGTTGTGGCAAGAGCCCTAGTTGGAGTATTCTCCAGAGTGGTCTTCCCTAAGGAGGTTGTCTTTGACAGAGGAGCAAACTTCATGTCGAGCTACTTGACTGCTATGTGGAAGGAATGTGGTGTCAACTACAAGTTCACTACACCCTATCATCCACAATGCAATGGGCTTGTTGAGCGGTTCAACAGGACCCTGAAAGGGATGATTCATGGACTACCTGAAAAGCTTCGGCGTAGATGGGACGTCCTGATTCCCTGCCTTTTGTTCGCTTATAGAGAAGTCCCACAGAAGGGGGTTGGCTACAGCCCTTTTGATTTTTTGTACGGACATCCTGTAAGAGGACCCCTGTGTTTGGTGAAGGAAGGATGGGAGAGACCTCTCAAAAAGCCTGCAACCAGCATAGTGGACTATGGGCTTGGCCTCCGCTCCCGGATGGCTGAGTACATGGAGAAGGCATCCGAAAACCTTAAGGCCAGCCAAGAACTCCAAAAAGCTTGGCATGACCAAAAGGCTGTCTTGACTGTTTATCAGCCCGGACAGAAGGTGTGGGTGTTGGAGCCAGTGGCCCCAGCAGCACTCAAGGACAAATGGTCCGGGCCCTACACCATCCTGGAGAAAAAGGGAGAGGTCACCTACCTGGTAGACCTTGAAACTCCCCGGAGCCCCCACAGGGTGCTCCATGTCAACAGGCTCAAAGCATATGTTGACAGGAAGGACATGAGCTTGCTCATGGCCATAGATGAGGGACAGGAGGAAGAGAGTGACCCTCTCCCAGACCTGCTCACTCAGAATCCTGACGATGGATCGGTAGACGGTGTTGTCTTTTGTGGCAGCCTCTCCGAACATCAACAGGAGGATTGTAAACAGGTTCTTCAATCCTTCCGGCATATGTTCTCTCTAACACCCAGTCAGACCAATTGGTGCACCCATGAGGTTGACACTGGTGACAGTTTGCCCGTCAAGAGTAAAATCTACAGGCAGCCTGATCACGTTAGAGACTGCATCAAAACTGAAGTGCAGAAAATGTTGGAGTTGGGAGTCATTGAACCCTCGGATAGCCCTTGGGCTAGTCCCGTAGTTCTAGTGCCGAAACCTCACACCCCGGGCGGTAAGAAAGAGATGAGGTTCTGCGTAAACTACAGGGGTCTCAATGCAGTCACTAAGACTGACGCCCACCCAATACCAAGGGCAGATGAGCTTATAGATAGATTGGCTTCTGCCAACTACTTAAGTACGTTTGACCTAACAGCTGGGTATTGGCAAATCAGGTTAGCTGAGGACGCCAAGCCTAAGACAGCATTTTCTACCCCTGGTGGGCATTATCAGTTCGTGGTGATGCCCTTTGGTTTGAAAAATGCACCTGCCACCTTCCAACGGTTGGTGAATCACGTTCTCACTGGGCTGGATGACTTCTGTGCGGCGTATCTTGACGATATTGCTGTCTTTAGCTCCACCTGGGAGGATCACCTGGTCCACCTGCGGAAAGTGTTAGAGGCTCTGCAAGCAGCAGGTCTCACTATCAAGGCTACCAAGTGCCAGATAGGGCAGACACAGGCTGTATACTTGGGCCACCTCGTCGGTGGAGGCCAAGTTCAACCACTGGAGAGCAAGATACAGTCAATCAGGGACTGGGCTCCTCCAACCACCCAGACTCAGGTTCGAGCTTTCTTGGGCCTGACTGGTTACTACCGAAAGTTTGTCAGAAATTTCGGATCGATTGTGACTCCGCTTAATGAGCTGACAAGTAAGAAAATGCCAAAAAAGGTTCAGTGGACAGCGAGCTGTCAAAAAGCATTCGATGACCTAAAACAGGCCATGTGCACGGCACCTATCCTCAAGAGCCCAGACTACTCCAAACCATTCATTGTCCAAACAGATGCTTCTGAGTTGGGTGTGGGAGCTGTTCTATCTCAACTGAATTTTGATGGTAATGACCAGCCCATTGCTTTTATAAGCAGACGGCTGACCCCCAGAGAGAAAAATTGGTCAGCTATAGAGAGGGAGGCCTTCGCTGTGGTGTGGGCCCTGAAGAAATTGAGGCCATACTTGTTTGGCACTCATTTCAAGATTCAGACCGACCATAAGCCCCTCCTATGGCTAAATCAGATGAAGGGTGAAAACCCCAAACTGCTTAGGTGGTCCATTTCCCTACAGGGGATGGACTTCATAGTGGAGCATAGACCTGGCACTGATCATGGCAATGCAGATGGGCTCTCCAGGTATATCCACTTAGAACAAGAAGACTCACCTGGTCAAGATTAGTTTATTGTCCCAACGTTTGGGGGGGGGGGGGGGGTCGTGTAGGAGAGTAGGGTCTGCAATCCTATGATCACCCAGACTTTTTGCTTTTGTTTCACCGGTTTACGACTTTCTCGGGCTGTGGGCCTGCTAATCAGACCCACAGCCTAGCTGTTCTCTCGCTAAATTGATGTGTGTACCTTAGGTGCATTACCCAATTGGAACTGGAAAATATATGGAAGGTTCCCCTGTCGAATGTACACAGGTAGGGGTAGGATACTATGGGAAAAGAGAAAAACCTGTGGTTTGCATCCAACTAAATAGAGTCATGAGTACTAAAATGAACTAGACTTTGCCAATTAGAAACGAATACAGATATATTAGTCACTGTAACACATTTGTGGAAATGGTTTGAATTTCAAGCACTGTCCATATCAATCTCTCCCAAAATGATTCTATTCAATAAACAAAATCTAACAGGTAAACACACAACAACAATGAAATTTAAAAGGTATAAACACAATTTATTAAAATACCTCCCTGTAAGGGTTACAATCTAATTAAAAGACAATAAAATAATCCCATAATTGAAATTAATCTAAAAAGAAAGGGGTCAAAGTACAGAGGTCGACGCTGCGTTTCGGTGTTCGTTTTGATTGGTTACATCTTCTTCAGGACACTTTGACGATTCACAAATCAATCTAGAGATTTGAGAAAACATTTTTAGAAATCTATTCCTTCAACACATGGTCAGTCATTACTATACAGTGTTTACCATACTAGTTGGGTTACCTTATGACAAATAAAAATTATAGTTCTACCTGTTATGCAAAAAGAGGGGGGACATGCTGTTGTGAGAACACATTGTTAATACCTAGTCGGCCTTCTATTGCCACACTTGAGTTTTGTATGTTCACTCGTCAACTCGTCATATCAATCGAACTATCAACTGGGTTTGCTATTTTAATTAAACCAAGATATCGTAATTTAAAAAAATATATTTATTACCTGATAGTATTTCAAGACTCTCTTTTCAAACATTAAGAGGACTTCTTGTTCAACCAGTGTTTTATCTATCATCTGGTGTTTTTGCGTCATCAATTGGTACGATTTTTTTGGCACCTTAATGGGCGAAATAGAGAGAATCCTGAATAGAGTATGGGATTCGAACTGGATTGTTAAGCTGTTTTGAATTGCTTTAGTCTTAAAAGTTACCTGTTTTTAAAAAACAGGTGCAGATTAGATAAACCACGGAGGAGCCACCGGACTTTTCTCTTCACTTTGAAGTCTATACGGTGTTGAATCGGGTCCTTGTTAACAATTTTTGGGATCCCTGCAGAAAGGGGCATATATTTGCATATATATTGTCACTGCTGTACCCAGGTTTCTTTTCAATTTCATTTTTTCAAAAGACCTTTTTACTATGATTAGGTCATTAAGTAATACTACACTTACCACACTTCTATATCCTTCTTGCAAATGGTGTGTTTATTTGAATGATAACAATTCACCACCTGTTTGGAGAAAGCGCGTTTGTTTTAATGATTTTTATAGGTAAAAATGGATTTCTTTACACTTTAATCTTTATTTAACGTCTGCTTCTGGTGTACACTTGCAGAGTATGGTATAAGTTGGTATTTCTGCCAAAAGAATTTTTTCACAAATGTTTAATATGGTATATCCATAGTCAATAGATATATCCACAGATATAACACAGGGACTGCATTTAATCTGGATGCTACTACCTGTCGATTTTTTGAACGAATATAATTTTTTAAAGAAACATTCAAAACAGAGATATACTTTACTTCTATTGCTAACCCTGCCTCTCCACTTACAGAAGATAGACAAAGAAACTAACTTGTTCTATCTACCAAGGTTGGGATTGCATTGGTATTGTTTATGCTCACTAAACCCTCTCGTTTACATACCTTCAGATTAAGGGTCGGCCTCCCTGCTCCTCCGTGTTCCGCGTCATTCGAGTGAATGATGCTAAGAGCGCGGGGGTTGTTTAAATGCTACCGCTGCCGTCTGTAACCCGGAAGTGCATCGCGTAGGCTATGCATTATTTGGAAATAAAGTCTTTCTTTGTTGCAATAATAATTATTCGGCATGTTTACTTTTCTAGGTTTTTTAGCAGGATCCAAGGGTCATTATTATTGAACTTTTCTAAATTATTGCACCGGAAGTATTTCGATCGAAATAATGCATAGCCTACGCGATGCACTTCCGGGTTACAGACGGCAGCGGTAGATAGAACAAGTTAGTTTCTTTGTCTATCTTCTGCAAGTGTACACCAGAAGCAGACATTAAATAAAGATTAAAGTGTAAAGAAATCCATTTTTACCTATAAAAAACATTAAAACAAACGCGCTTTCTCCAAACAGGTGGTGAATTGTTATCATTCAAATAAACACACCATTTGCAAGAAGGATATAGAAGTGTGGTAAGTGTAGTATTACTTAATGACCTAATCATAGTAAAAAGGTCTTTTGAAAAAATGAAATTGAAAAGAAACCTGGGTACAGCAGTGACAATATATATGCAAATATATGCCCCTTTCTGCAGGGGTCCCAAAAATTGTTAACAAGGACCCGATTCAACACCGTATAGACTTCAAAGTGAAGAGAAAAGTCCGGTGGCTCCTCCGTGGTTTATCTAATCTGCACCTGTTTTTTAAAAACAGGTAATTTTTAAGACTAAAGCAATTCAAAACAGCTTAACAATCCAGTTTGAATCCCATACTCTATTCAGGATTCTCTCTATTTCGCCCATTAAGGTGCCAAAAAAATCGTACCAATTGATGACGCAAAAACACCAGATGATAGATAAAACACTGGTTGAACAAGAAGTACTCTTAATGTTTGAAAAGAGAGTCTTGAAATACTATCAGGTAATAAATATATTTTTTTAAATTACGATATCTTGGTTTAATTAAAATAGCAAACCCAGTTGATAGTTCGATTGATATGACGAGTTGACGAGTGAACATACAAAACTCAAGTGTGGCAATAGAAGGCCGACTAGGTATTAACAATGTGTTCTCACAACAGCATGTCCCCCCTCTTTTTGCATAACAGGTAGAACTATAATTTTTATTTGTCATAAGGTAACCCAACTAGTATGGTAAACACTGTATAGTAATGACTGACCATGTGTTGAAGGAATAGATTTCTAAAAATGTTTTCTCAAATCTCTAGATTGATTTGTGAATCGTCAAAGTGTCCTGAAGAAGGTGTAACCAATCAAAACGAACACCGAAACGCAGCGTCGACCTCTGTACTTTGACCCCTTTCTTTTTAGATTAATTTCAATTATGGGAATATTTTATTGTCTTTTAATTAGATTGTAACCCTTACAGGGAGGTATTTTAATAAATTGTGTTTATACCTTTTAAATTTCATTGTTGTTGTGTGTTTACCTGTTAGATTTTGTTTATTGAATAGAATCATTTTGGGAGAGATTGATATGGACAGTGCTTGAAATTCAAACCATTTCCACAAATGTGTTACAGTGACTAATATATCTGTATTAGGTTCTAATTGGCAAAGTCTAGTTCATTTTAGTACTCATGACTCTATTTAGTTGGATGCAAACCACAGGTTTTTCTCTTTTCCCAATTGGAACTGGGCCACCCTGTCAGACCCTGTAACTCAGGGCATCGGTGTACCCAGGGCCTACCAGGGGCTGAAGCATGTATTATGTCACCCCTGGATGGCCATCTAAATCTGACACAACTGGCTGCGTGACAGCTGGGGCAACGTGGCGTACCCGCTCGTTGCTGTAGGTATAGTATTCCTATATCTAACCCTAAAATGGACACCCGAGTTCCTATCAGTCACTCCTATGGCAGGCCTTGACAATCCTGAAGGCAGAGTGCGTGGAATCGTGTGAATTGGGCTCTGGCACGAGCCGAGCCCGGTTGCAGCTTGCGGAACCAAGACCCAATGGCTGTTCCATGATAACGCGTACTATATCAGTAACTTCGGTATAGCGTTATCAAGACATGTCGAGTAAGGTGTCATACGAATCGGGATGCTGCCCCCTCACCAATGCTGGCGACGAGGTTAGCATTTCGCCCTTCTAGAGGGACACGACATGTACGTAACTGTGAACCCCGGTTAAAATTAACTGAAGCCTCAGCTCCACAAAATGGACGCTGCCACCACAGACACGAGTCTGACCTCCTGCTGCTGGGAGTCCTTCCAGCGAGGAGAGCTTGGACAAAGGGTTTCCTGTCCGGGGCGGTGTTCGCACCATCCCAGACAGGGTTTTGTGTATCCTGGGTAGGCAGGGCTTTACAAGAAGGTGACTGCGGAGTGGCACCCCGGTGCTCACTACGCATCTGCCGGCTAGAACCAGTTCCAGGGGCGCGCAGCCCCTGACCTGGGGAAAGCCCGGCAGGGGAGAGGGGTGTAACTACCCCTCTTCCTGGTCCCACCCCTAGGGCAGGACCTAGTCATGTACCCACCCCTTTCTTTAGGATAAAGGCCGGAGCGGGGACCCTTCCAAATTAGATCGTCTTTGAATCAAGAACTACTTTCTACGAAAGGACATTCAAGACTCTTCTCAAGATTTCTCCCTTGTGGCTAAGGAGTAGTCACCCTGCATCCGCAGGCACCATCTAAGAACTCTGCGGTTTGCTGCAAGTCCTTCCTCAGGAATCCGACGACCCAGCTCGACGAGAACCGGCTTCCCTGGCACCTCTGACCTCTACCCACATCGTCAGCTCAGCTGAGATCTGTGGGTGCGACGAGACCTCGAGGGACCGGCCATCATCAAAACCTGCACGCTTTCTTAAACCAGCACAACCACCGAAGGAATCCTCTGGTGAGTGCTCTGGGGTCCAAGAAGCCCCGACCCTGAGCAGCTCCAGCACCGAAGTGCAGTCTCCCAGCATCTCCACGATCTGCCTGGGGCCCTTCTGCTTTGCTGTTCAGCACGTTATCCGATCACTAGCCGCTGGCTTGTGACTCTTTGACGACGAACGACAACCAACGTTGCTGGTCTGGTTGCTCCAGACTAGCCTTTGCTCCCTTCTGCGAGAGGAGCACCCCGGACCCTCCTGGTCCACTCAAGACGCCATTTTAGGCCCACCACGTGGCCCTGAAATCTGCCAAGGCTTGTTGCCCCAATCCTGGGCCCAGCGACGCCGACAGCATCAACCTTCGTGGGACAGCTCGCACCTCCATCCTGGTCGCCGACAACGCCTCCTGGTCCGTGAGACTGCCGAGCCTAGCGTCGCCCACTCACCTAGTCGAGGTGACGATCATCCGGTGCCCTCCTGGTACCCTCTGACTACTGGCTAGTAGTACGAACTTGGTCCCCTCTGCTTTCAGGTATCATCTATCTCTGATCCAGGCTTGGATCTCTACGAACTATTCTCCACTGGTCGCCGGCCAGCAACTTCTTCCTTCCGGCTCCTGGCTCGCCAGCGAAGACCCCCGACGCCTGTAAGACTTGTGCAGCCGCAGCCCTTGTGGCTAGGTAACTTCGGCATTTCGGTGCCCGCATAGCCTCCTTACTTAAGGGTCCCTCGTCCCTCGCTTCCGACTTGCCTTATCGGGTCCGCCCGAGACCACTAAACTTTCCGTGCCCTCGGGCACTTGTATTGATTGTGCACTTGAAGTATTTTCCTAAGAGTTTTGTTGTGTGCTTAGTACCCTGTCCTCATAAAGAGTACAGGGCTGTTGTGATTCCAATAAATACACTGTTTATTTTCATAACACTTGTGTGGTGTCCTTTCACTTGGTGTTCAAGGGGTATGTGATGGTATAACAGCTGGCTTAACACGCCCTCTAGAGTTTAGCCCGAAGACTGCTCGTATCCACGCTACTAGGATAGCTGGTCTAAGGTTGACTTACAACCAATCACCATAAGGGTCGTTTGGACCGATGCATAGTGGTCGCTAGAATAGTGAACACTGCATATCGGGCCAACTTCTCACACACAGACAACCTGTAGCATCCCTGAAATGTAAATTAGACTCATGTTGCGCACACACATGTCCAAAGGACATGTGTGTGTGTAACATACAACTGAGAAAAATGCACTAAAGTGCATTTTTCTCAGTTTTCGCTATTTACCACGAAGTCTGACTTCGCGGTAAATAGCGGGAAAAATAGCGAATTCGCAATTTTTTATTGGGTCATGAATAGCATTTGAGGAATCTCAAATTGAGATTCCTTAAATGTGATCGCAATTTGTGAAATCGCAATTTTTTGCGATTTCTCAAATTGCGAGTACATGACCCAATGATGAATTTCAAATGCCATTTTTGCTGGTGCAAACGGCCGAATTCTGCGATTCACACCGTTTGCGCCCGCAAAAATGCATCATGAATCTAGCTGTTAATGGGGAGCATGGAGCAATTGGTCAAATCACTAATATTGCCACTAGTAGAGAGGGTTAAAAGAATGGCAGAACAATTGGGGTCTATAGTAAAAGCGATTACAAAGAACACAGACTTAATTAGGGAACAGACAACCTGTAGACAAAAATAACCCATGTGTAATACATCATCAGGGCTGACACCAGTTGACAAACTATATAGCAAGGATCCACCACCAGTACAAGATCAGAACATTTCGGCCCCCTGCATAACAGACAAGGGCGATATCACCCCTGGGGGGAAAAGAGGGGACGGGCAGGTCAATAAATTAGGCAATTCTCAAACAACTGTAACTAGGACACCTCCCGCCGTCAAGTACCCAAGGGCAAACCAGCAAAAAATAGACCTGCCACCAGAGGCCGCACCCTACGTCGTGGTATTGACTGGGGTACTGGAACTAGCGGTTGAAAAAACTGAAGGCTATCAAGAGCTTAAGAATAAAGTAGTATACTGGTTGAGTAACAACAGGCCATTACCTCCCAACATCAATGACGAAATCCTCCATGTAAGAAGACTTGGATGGGTGGGTCTCAGACGAAGGATATAAGGGGGGACATCATTATTATTAATTTTAGGGACCGAAGAGCAATCAGACATATTGGTGACTGGTACACTGAGAGAGGTGGAGAAGAAATCTCGACACGCAACTTAAGCTACTTCTACCCTCAATCGTTGTTGGCAAATCCTCTAAGATCTCGTGCCTATATGGGTGCAACATAGAACGCTCCAGTTTCAACGCCCCCACTTTTAATCGCTTCTCTATGCTTTCTGGGCTGAAAGGAGTTGATTGACTCCCCAACCAGGTTTTAGGAGATAGCCATGAACTTAAACAACTGGTAATTTTAGCAATCCCAACTGGTGGTCTCGAAGGCAGTCAGTCTAAATTAATGGACCTCAGCATACCACCAGTGGTATTAAATCGTACAGAAAAGGTGACATCTAACTCTGTAGTAGGCAGTAAAAATCCCAGGTCCTCAGTAAGTGTCCCATCCACTCCTCCTTATGGAAAGGTTGTGGTATTTGGAATGATCGATGATCCACTGGTAGAACAGGCAATAATACCACCGGATAATAATCCAGTTAAAAAAGGCCCTCTTATAGCGCTTCTTTTCTGGAATATAGCCAGACTCCGTCCCAAGGTAGAAAATGGCACTGGGTTGAATTTCATTCAGAATTACAGTATAATTTGTCTCCAGGAGACTTGGTCTACCACTGAAATCCATCTGGTAGGTTACAAAACCTATTTTACCCCCGCATTACCTGTAGCATCTGGCAGAGCAAAAGGCGGTTTAAGTATATTCATTTCGAATTCAATAGGGGGGGTGGAAATAACCCCTGTAGAATTGGAAGTGAATTTTCAGATACTTAGTCTTCGTTTCAACAGAGTGGATATCGTTCTCTTGGTAAATATTTACAAAAACTTACCAGAGGGAGAACTGCTGAAAGTCTTGCGTAGGTTTCGCCTCAAATTATCTCCCCTGGTAAGGGGGGCCGTTGAAGGAGCTACCATCATTTGGGGGGGCGATTTCAATCAACACCTATGCCAACATAGTAACCGGAATTTGTGTGGGATAACAGACGAAAATGAAGAACCTATAGTCAATTTTTCCCACTCAAGTATTGGAAACTGCCTAAAAGACGATTCTTTTTGACTTGGATCTTGTAATCGCTAATAAAAAAAACACCTCAAGTCAGTTGCTGGATCCAACATTTCTTGGTAGGGGAAGACAGACCACCATAGATTTTAGTCTGATATCAAATATAGTGGATAACCGTGCCACTAATTTTGCAACACTGATTAATGTACTAAGCGATCACTGCTCTCAGTTTAACATTTCGACCACTTCATGAGCACAGTACGCAAAGTATAGCCAGTGCATTGAGGCAAAACACCTTACACTTGGATAGATCAAATGGATTCTCCATAAAATGGGAGACAGTTGATCCTCAAGAAATAACTAGGAGAGTCATAAATCCAGCTTATCTTCCAATTCTTAAATGTTTAGATCTGTCTACATTAGATGAGGAAGTATTAAGCAACTTTAAGGTGGTTCTAAAAGCAATAAATGAGGCACTTTTTGTAAAGCTAAAAAATACCCAATCGAATAAAGCAGGGTGGTTTAATCATAGATGCACAGCAGCGCATTCTAAATTAAAAATAGCCCTGCAAAAATCAAACAGGGTGGCCCAAGAAACAGCAATTCTTAGGAGGGAGTATAACATAACGATAAAGAACAGGAAATCCGAATTAAAACAGGCTTTATGGAACCAATTACATAAAAGTTGCACCCACAAAAATAGTTCAGCCTTTTGGGCCGTGATCAAATCTCCATTCCTATTCGATCACAAAGATTCACCTGCCATTGATGTGGCGATTGACGAATCGGTTTGGGTGGAGCACTTTTCAAAGATCTTTGAGAAAGGTCCAGTTAGCATGGGCGGGCAAGAAGACACAACTCCTGAACAACCCGCGCTTTCCCATCCATTTACATTAGAAATTAGCATTGATGAGGCACTTCAGGCCCTGAAAGCAAGCAAAAACGGCAAGGCCCCTGGCCCCGATGGGGTTCCAATAGATCTATTCAAATCAAATTTAGACCTTTGGGCCCCAATTTTGACTAGGGTACTTAAGGCAGCTTGTGAGGTGGGTCTATTGGATTCATGGTCCAAATCAATTATGGTCCCTATTTTTCAAAAGGGGGACCGTCAGGAGGTGTCCTGTTACCGCCCGATCGCACTGTTGGACTCCTTGGGCAAAGTGGCTGGCAGAGGTATTCTCGAGCGTCTCCAGCAGTGGCCGGACGATGGTGGGATCCTCTTGGACCTCCAATTCGGGTTCCGTGAGGGCCAAGGGACAGTTGAACAGGACCTAAACCTGAAAATGCTATTAGGCAAGTACGTATGTGCAAAGGCGGGCAGTATGTACATGGTATATGTCGATCTGTCAGCAGCCTTCGACTGCGTTTCCCATGTCAAACTTTGGTCTGTGTTATTGGATATGGGGGTAGACATAACATTGGTAAACTTTATGCGCGAACTATATTCCAACGCCTCAGCTAGGGTGAGGTTTGGGGTAAAGGGCGAGTTATCCGCGTCGTTTGGAGTAGAGAGAGGAATCCAACAAGGTTTTGTCCTGGCTCCCTTCCTATTCACGCTTTACACCAACGGTCTGGAGAGGGCCATGTTGAAGGGGAGCCAGGATCTTCCATTAATTAAAAAACGTCCGATTCCAGCTCTGCTCTATGCGGACGACGCAGTGATACTGGCCCGTACCCCCTTAGAACTCCAGAAGGCGCTAAATAGATATTCCCAATTTATAGGAAAGCTTGATTTACGCATAAATATCAAAAAAACCTTTGTTATGACAGCAGGAACAGGGAAAAAAAGGACAAAGGACATACATTTAAACAAGGAGAAATTGGCAACCACAGCACAATACCCATACTTGGGAATTATTATCGACCATAAACTTAACTGGAAATCAGCAATTGAGTCCAGAAAATTCCACCTTATGAGAGCCAATATGGCCCTCGTAAATTTTTCCAAGAAATTGGGAAAGAGGCCGCCGGTAGAGCTTTTAAAGATATATAGAGCTAAATGCCAATCAGTAGCGCTATATGGGGCTGGAGTGTGGGGGTACGCAAATATCAACAACTTACAAGTAGCTGAGAACGCCTTTTTGAGATTCCTTCTAGCGGTACCAAAGAGTGTATCAACCTTCTCATGTCATATGGAACTGGGGATCTCTCATTTATCGGATCTAGCCAAAATACAACCACTTTTTCTTTGGCACCGAATTTGGTTGACAGACAAAAATGAATTCACACAGCGAATCATTTCAGATTGCATGGTTTTGGACCACTCACATAAAATTGGATGGTTGTCATATATAAAATGTTTCTTATATGACCTAGGATTGGAAAAATATTATCTGGTACCAACCTCTATTCGGTCATTATCCAGGAAGGCACTACAGGTGCTGTCCCTTACACGTCTAAGAAGAAATACGGATAACCAAAGAAGCCTCTAAATCATCTGTTCAACACTGTATCGCTGTTCAAACAACTCTCTTAATTCAGCCTTATGTAACCCATGATTTTACTACCTTTGAGAGATTTCTCCTGACTAGGTTCAGGTTAAATATCTTACATTGTCTGGTTGCCTTTCCAACAAGAAATAACTGGGACTCAGAATTACCTCTTTGTCTGTGTGATGAGACCTCTACTCAGGCAACCATTCACACTTTCTTTTTCTGTAAATATTACAGGGGGCATAGAAAGATCTGGCTGATCCCGCTATTAAAACATATGGGCATCAGAAGATGCCGTCCGGCCTTGCATTCTCTACAGTATATGAGTGGACATCGAAGTACATTGTTAAGTTTCTGAAATGTATTTTTCGACATCGACCAAACTTGTAAAAATCATTGTATAACCATGCGAATTAACAAATCTAATTATGCACGTAATAAGTAAGATGATTATCCGTTATAAGGTTCCATGTACATATTATTAACTTGTTTTTAAGTTGTATATATTATAGGGCATTAAATAGTAAATTTGCCTATTTTTAGAACTCTACACGTTTTAACTGTTTTTAGAGGCAGTATTTCGTTTTGATGCAAAATGTGACATGAAATTTATTTGCGAAACTGCTTTTATGGTTTTTTTACATGTTAAAAACCGAATAAAGAAATACTTGCTTACTTACTTACACTCAGAGTCGTAGGTATACCTACTACTCTGAGTGTGCATTACTTGAAGGATTTTGAATATATGGAAATTGCTGATTTCTGGCATAATCAGCGACATGCACCAACTGACGAAGGGCTCGGTCTCAAAATGACCAGATTCGATGGGAGTAATATATATATATATATATATATATATATATATATATATATATATATATATATATATGTATTATCATAAACACTCGCTCTGTCAGAGAAAGAATGTCCAGACGTTCGTGGATATTTAAAAATGAAGTCAATTTAATGGCAATCCCGACGCGTTTCGGCTTTATGGTGTGTGTGTGTCTGTGTGTGTGTGTGTGTGTGTGTGTGTGTGTGTGAGTGTGTGTGTGTGTGTATGGGTGTGTGTGTGTGTGTGTGGGTGTGGGTGTGGTGTGTGTGTGTTGTAGTGTAGTTCCTATATTCCCAATAGGCTCTGCGCATTGGAATAACATAAACAGTAGTTTAGACGTAGGACTGAGGTCGACTAGGTCTCTACTGAATATGTTAGACTTAATTAGGTATGCCAGCTAGGTCAGAAGTCACTAGAAACTTTCTCGAATGAACAGGAAGGAGTTAACTTTCCTGATTAGAATAGAAGGGATTCGTTTCTGACAACCGCATAAACATGACAACTTTGCTCCCTCCAGAATAAGGAGTATATCTCCAGAGTCGGGTGAAAACAATAGATAGCTATTTCACTCAGTCAATCGTGCCTGCTTAGTTTCACCAGAGTGCAGAGAAATAGAGAGACAGACGTTTTCAATAAAAGGTGTTATTTATTGAGCAGTCCTCTTTCTAATGCAAGAGAAGTGAATTGCCACAATTGCAATACTTGTCATAAAGTAAAGTGACTATAGTAAAAGGAGTATTATGAAATAATACTGTAAAAGCCATATGATATTTAAAACGGATAAAATATATACAGTTACATACAATGATCAAAGTTGACTAAACGTACTCAACTGGTGCTTCTAAAATACGCCTACCCCGGTGTACCTAACCTAAGCCTAGTACGTGGGAAGGAGTAAGTGAGCTGCAGTTTAAGTTAACTTAGTTTTGCCAAGAATCTGAATCAAGAATTCTCTACGGGTCTAATCAGCTCCATACCTTGGTTTTAGAATGAAGGAGGTCTTGTATCTCGTTCTCAGGACTCGATCTCCCAGCAACCCGCAAGGGTGACTGGAAACACTGGAGCTGGATTTCTCGACAGGAGAAAAGACAGCGTCTCTCTCAGTGCATCAAATAGGAGGGTTGGCTTCCTTCGGCACTCGCATCAGCTGGGCTTTTGGGTAAGTAGATAGCCGCTCTGCTCCAAACCACCGTGCCTTGCTTAAGGCAAATGCTGGTATATTTATACCTGGAAGGTGCCGAGTTTGACGTAAGGTTGGACATAAGACCTCACTAAGAACTGTCACTAAGAACTGGCAGTTCTTTCAGGACACGCAGGAGTTCTGGGACAAATCAAAACAAAAGCAGGGGGAATTCCCGGGCTGCTGGAGGTTTGGTTTGTTTAAAGAACGCGTTGTACTTTCTAAGAGTCTTAGGGAAGTAGCCTTGCCGTATTTGGACTGCATTGGCTATTACTAAATATGAATATGATTCTTATGCCTTTATAAGGATATGATTTGTTATAACCACATAAGGGGCATAAATCGGAAATATTTAATTAGGGTCCTAGATACGTTCACAACAGTGTGTGTGTGTGTGTGTACATATTTTCACAACCCCACCCACCAGCGTCTTGACAACCTTACGGTACGGGTGAGTAGTGCGCTGTTACAAATTTCTTGATTGATTGAAGGTTACAGGGACATAATAGAGAGGTTCAGATTTTATACACATAAAACAAAAGAAGTTAAGCCGACACAGTTATAATTATCTGAAGAAACCATAACTCATGCACTAACGTAACTATAACTCACACCCCCACCATGCAGTTTTCTCACCAATAGTTTTATTGCAAATGTTGCAGTGATATTATCAATGAAGTCATAGAAGATGTCATGACTGATGTATAATGTGGGGTAATTAGCAGTGCATGGTGAGTGCTCCAGTTATAGTTACATTAGGGCACGAGTTATAGTTTCTTGAGATAACTATAACTGCTGAATTTCTATGGTTTTGTATGTGTAAAATCTTAACCTATCTATAACATTTGTGTAACCCTTGGTTTTTTAGTGAATTTCTCAGGTTTCTTTAACTCTATTTCCAAACTATAATGTCCCTATAACTTTTGTTTTTTTCAGTGAATTTCTTGTTTAGTTAATGCTATTTCCCAACTATAACGTCCCAGTAAACTTTGCTTTTCTCAGTGAATTTCATTTTTACTGTAAAATAATAATTAATTACTCTAACTTCTTATTCGCAGTATGGAGGTTTACGCAAAAGATTTGCCTCAAAATGTCTGCCTATTTTAAACAAATGTATTTATTTTTCATATCCAGTTTTATGCTGTTTTATATATACTGTATTTACTTGCTTTTTTAATATTTCATGGGGTGCAACTCATGTCATACTTTTTTATTTGGTTATTTTTATGGTATGCAGGCAAAATAAAATTAATAAAGTAAAGCAATATTTAATTAACATACGTTAATCCAACCTTTGCAGGGCACGCCCTCTGTCCATGCGCAGGGGGGTTGGGCACAGGGCCTGGCCTGTGTCCAACCCCCCCCACATGCAGCCAACCCCAGGCTGCACACGGCCTTTGGCTGTCTGCAGTGGGGGGTTGGCCACAAGGCATGGCCTGCAGCCAAACCCTGTGGCCAACCTCCTGCATGTAACCAATCCTACCCTGCACACAGCCTTTAGCTATGCGTGCTGGCGAGTTGGTGACAAGCCCTGTGGCCAACACCCTGAAAGCAGTCAACCTACAGGCACCCCCACCCCGGGCTGCTTTTGGCTCCAGGGACCCCATCTCCTGGGGCCCGGTGCATTTTTCAAGAAAATGGGGCACAGGGCCCCCCTCTCCCGTCCACTTTTGTCCCCAGAGCCCCAATCCCATTGGGTCCGAAAGAATATTTCAGGGGGGTGGGCATGCCCGGGGCCCAGCTATATTGCAACGAGCATTGGCAAAGCCAATAGCTATGTGCTTTGTCAGGCTGGTGGGAGTGGTGAATGGGAAGGCAGGTAAACTGGTAGAAATCGGGATGCTAAAAAAAACAAAAACATTGCCAGTGCTGGCTGCGTTATGGCACTTTTTTTCTTTTGTCTTTTGGGAGAGGTAAGTGTAAATGGACGAGGCAGGTATGGGGATTAAAAGAAACAGTGATGGGACGGCTGGAGGTTAAGTTAAACAGAGACTGGGCGGGTATTGGCCACAAGAAATAGGTACAGGACTAATGGGGGATAAAATACTGGAATGATGGTGGAAGGGAGGAGAAAATCAGGGACTTCCTCTGGCTAGTAATGGGTGACTATATATGTCCTCGAAAACAAATAGTTATAATCAAGCCCATCCTACTAACTACTGCACCAGGCCTCCAGCACATCACCCATTCACTATGCTCTCACCAATATTGACCTCTCCTCACTCTAGATAAGGAGTGGCCGGTGCATGTAATTGTGATGGGGGTGGCAGGGAGTCGACAGACGATGATGAGGGAAAATAACATTACAAAAATTAAAAACACTTACCTTGCGCTCACTGCATTGCCGAGTCAGCGATGTGGTAACCGCAAGGTAAGTGTTTTTCTTTTTTTAATGTTATTTTCCCTTGTTGCCGTCTGTTGACTCCCCCCCCCCCAACTCAGCCCCCATCTCCACCGAGCTAACCTCCACTGGCCACCTCAGCTCTAGATGGAAAACCTCAAACATCTGAGATCATTATGGAACATCTATAAAAAACGCATTAGAATCTCTCAATCTAACCACTTCAGAAACTAACTCAAGCAACCGAAAAAAACACCAAAACATGTTTGGAAATTGTTAAGCTTCAATCAAACATCCAACTCAATCTCTCCCCTTTGGCATCCTGTCCACAGCAAAATTTCAAAGATTTTGTCACCTTCTTCATTGAAAAGACAACAAAGATGGAACATTATCTGCAGACTCCAATGGAGCACCTGCCGATCTTACCACCTTTCAGCCCCCACCCTCCTCAATCTTTGGTGCCACCGGTCGCTCCAGTTAATACCTCCAAGAACAATATCTCTTGGAGCTGATTCGAAAACCTAGATGAAAACACCATTCTAAAAACTCTTACGTCATTGAGACCATCTACCCACTCCAGTGACCCGTTGCCATCGAATTTCTTCAATGAGATTAAACCAACCTTACTCCCACTATGGGCAAAGATAGTTAATACCTCACTGTTTTAAGGCTCTATCCCAGACTGTCTTAAAGCTGGACGTGTCAACCCTATTCTAAAAAAAACTACTGCAGATCACACAGTCCTACACAACTTCCACCCAATCTCCAACATTCCAACTCTGGCAAAGCTCATAGAGAAATGCATCCATGTCCAGCTATGTAACCACATAGAACAATTCCAACTATTTGACAACTTTCAATCTGGCTTCCGTCATGGTCATAATACAAGATCCGCTCTTACTCACATTGGGAATGATGTGCTCACAATGCTGGATCAGAATGATTCCTGCCTTCTGAGTCTCCTCGGTCTATCGACAAGCTTTCGATACCGTTGAAAATTACTGCTTACTCGACCTGTTGGAATACAGGATGGGACTCTCAGGGCTCGGCCTAAACTGGTTCGCCTCTTTCCTCCACAATAAAACTCAAAGTTTTGAGGTTAATCAGTCTCTATCTAATCCCTCCCTGGTCACTCTAGGGATACCACAAGGATCCACACTCTCACTAACTCTCTTCACCCTGTTCATGGAGCCTTTAACTGAAATGTTTAAACTATCTAACATTCATTATCACATGTATGACACATGACTGTACTTGAAAGTCTCCTTCCAGAATATATCAGGTCCCTCAACACCACTCTACTGAAAGCTCAAAACTGTCTGACTCTCAATCATCTTAAATAAAACAATCTTAATACTGAATTCCTCTTAATCTCCCCACCTAAACAGTCACCAGCCATCAAAGAATGGATGAATCAGCTAACAGCTCTTAACTGCATACCGCACATCATAGACTCCACGAGTTCACTCTGTATAATGCTAGACAAGAGTTTGAACATGCAGAAAGACATTAGTGCTCTCACTAAAGGTGCGAACTTCCAAATAAACATCTTGTGGAAAATTAAACCTTTTCTTCCCCCAATGACTTCAAATCTGCTGTGCAAACGCTAGTGATCGCCAAGTCGGACTATGGAAGCACAACCTTCTGCGGCCTCCCCAGATCTAAGGTGACTCCACTGAGGGCCTCTCTTAACTTCGCTGCACGACTCAGCACATGTTCCAAAATAAACTACCATATCACGCCAGAGTTTAAATCTCTAAACTGGCTACCCTATGGAGCAAGGATATAAAAAAAATTGCCTGCATGATCCATAAAGCCTTACACTTCAACAACCAGCTTTACCTTGAACAAAAACTGTGCTATCTGGCGGTTCTAGACTAACCAGAAGTGCCAGCATTTTACTGCTGAAGCCACGGAAATTCCATAAAAGGAAAACTTACAATTGAGCTTTCTCGGGTATCGCCAAGAGAATTTGGAACTCCCTGCCCCCTGAAATCAGGACAAACCCCTCCATGGCATCCTTCAAAACGAAAGTTAAAGTGCTTTTGATGAACAAATTCTTGTCCTAGAACAACCCCCGCCCTACAAGCACTCTAAGACGCACCCTCCTCACCCTTGTTTGTTACATGACTTTTCTGATAGTATTTTGGTATGTGGGTGCAGAGAGTTACTTCTTCTTGCATATTTCATATTTACCTTGTTGTGTGATCATCTAGCTTCCTCCTCCTGAGGATTTGTAAATTGCTTTGCTTATTCTTGATCCGCGAATCTCCAGATCCGCTCTGACAATTTTCCGTCACCCTTGTATATTACTACAATGTTTATGATTAATCCTAGTACTGTTGGCCTGAAGCTTTTCTCCTCCTGTACCTTTTCGATTACCTTGTTGTTTGATTCATATGTCTCCGCTTTCTCTTCCTTTAGTAAAGCACTCTGATACTCTCACAGGTCTTGTTCGCGCTATATAAAACTTTTAAAATAAATAAATGTGGGTATTTCACAAGACCACCCAGTTGAGAAATGTGAACTAATGAAAGCTGGCAAATACACAGGCTGTAAGAAAGTGTCTGTCTTCTTAGAAAATCTCGGGCAGTGGGACATATGTGAATTAATTTGAAGGAAGCAATAAACAGCAGAAATTAGCCCATCACTTCTTAGTTATTGGTGTAGTACACACAGTGCAACTGTTGAAAGGCTCCACCATGTGTGCCCTGTTGTGTAACCTCCCTGCACCATGTATGCCCTGTCATGTACCCGTCTGGTCCCTGCAAACTTTGACAGTGAAGAGATTGGAGGGTCAGCTTTGATAAACTCCTGCTACAGATTTATAGTTGAGAAAGTAGGAATTACTTCACTAAACCAGAAAAACTGGAACTTTCATTTCTCCTGGAAGAGATGTAATTTGCTACCTTTGTGCTTTATTTATTTTGCAATGTTTGATTTCTACAGTAGCCAATTTCCATTGTGCACTTAAACAAATGTTCTCTGTGGTGTGTAAATAATTGCTGAGGCATAACAAAAAAAACATTTTGAATGCAATCCTCTAATCTCTTTTATGCCAAATAGCTGTCTAGCAAATGTTGTTTTCACCAAGGTGAAGGTTACTAAGTGGAAGAAAGCGTGTACCCAGATGCAAATCTGGAAAAGAAAAAAATGCTTCTCAACATAGCAGAAAATTACAATTTGTGCATGTGCCATATTGGTGAAGCTAAAACCAACGAAAGCACACTTGTGTAAAAGGACGTAGGAACAATAAATGTTCTGTGCCGGGGTCGTGGGGTCTTTATTTAGTGGCCAGTTTAGCCATGATTTTGCCTAATAAGTATGCAATCAATAAACACACATTGTAACATGTATGGTATACAAGTACCATGTGGTGTGTCAGATTTGTTTGTTTTTCTCATTTCCAAACTATTTTGGAATTTCTGATGGCATAGTGGAAGTAAAAATAGGAAGCAACTGCCAAATTGTACTTTCAGGTAAAAAGGCTACACACAGAGGAGCCATTAAAAAAGTTCTTGTACGAAAAATTCTGCATATGCACTTTCGCTGGGGACAAGGTGTCATTCAAAGGTCTACATCTGGCTTCAGACGTGCTTCCCTGGAAAGCAAGCACCAACACCCCTAGGAACGAACAGCGCTATGGTCGACTTTGGAAATGAGGAACCAGGTTCGAGTCTCTGTTTCACCTCAACACCCTGTGATTCCCCCTGCCTTAAAAATAAAAATGAATGTGAAGTTGTGCAATGTAACTGGTTCTCAAGTAAAGCATCACATAACTTCCAGCCGGATTAAATAAGTTAAATGAATCTGTACTTGGACCATGCTCCACACGGAAAAGAGTAAGTGATGACATCCCACAGTGTCATATCTCACTCGTTTAAATAAATGCACCGAGACGGAGGCTGGACATGAACCTGTTACTTTATTCCCTGCCAGCCTCGCACTGGATTACAGGCTAATCCCCTTCCTGTATCCCACTTCCTGTTCCTTCTTCCTGCTCGCCTGTCCTGTCCTAAAGTAAGGTCAGGCGAGACAACGTGACATCTCCCCTGTTTCACAAAGTCTTGCTTCTACTACATTTCTTCAACCAGTCGTCGAGGTTTCCTCTTTAGACGTTGAGGACGCTTCTCTCGCCCCGATGTTTGGCTCTTGTGACTTGTGACTTCGCTGGTTCGTGCAGGACTGTGAGGACATTGGTCACTGCTGTCACTTTGGTTGTGGGACTCACTTGAGGTTTGACTTGGCGACGTCTCACGCTGGGTGTTCCGATTGCATCTTTTGAAGTGCGAGATATTCCTCGTTATCTGTTTGTGGTCGGCCTTGGCCGTGATCATGGTTCCTTTCTTTTTGATGACTCGGAAGGGAATGTCGAGATATCGACTGTCTGCCGTGGCGCGCCGATCACCTCGGACAATCACCCAATCTCCTTCTTGGATGTTAGTGTCTTTGGCGTGCCTACGCTGATCCGCGTATGTCTTCATTTTGTGTTTATTTTTGCGGTCTATCTCAACTAGTGTCTCATGGTCGACGGTGACATGTCGTTGTTGAGGTGTCGAGTCCACCATAGGTAATCGGGTTCGAGGTGTCCTTCCTAGCATCACAGTGGCTGGGAACTGGTTGGTGGTGCTGTGTGGTGTGTTTTGGTATGCTCTTAGCACTTCGTTTAGTGTCTGTTGAACATCTCTGTGAGTCAGTACCGTCTGTTGAATCGCCTTTTTGAGTGTTCCCATGAATCGTTCCACCATGCCATTTGCCTGTGGCCATAATGGAGTGATTTTCTTATGTTTGAAGTTGAGATGGGTTGCAAAGCTCGCAAATTCATGGCCATTGAATGGCAGTCCATTGTCTGTTTTTACTCGCAGAGGAATGCCCCATGCTGCGAAGATTTTATCAAGCACCGGAATCACTGTTGTTGCTCGAGTGGATGTTATTAAGTGTGCAAAGGGAAATCGTGAGTATTCATCCATGATGACGATGATATATTGTCCTGATTGCAGTGGTCCGAAGAAATCAACTGCTACTTGCTGCCATACTCCTTCTGGTAGGTCTGACATTTGTAATGGTGCTGGGGGCTCTTCCCGACTGACCACCTGGCATGTCATGCAGTCTTTCAGGGTTGTTTCTACCATGTGATCAAGTGTGGGGAACCACACACGTTCTCTCAAAGCTTTCTTGGTTGCGTTGATGCCTCTGTGGCCCTCATGTGCCAAATTGATGACTCCTTGGCGCAATTTGAATGGGATCACAATCCTCCCTCCTCGCAAGAGAAGGCCATGGTCACTGATGGAGAGTTCGTCACGCACGCGTTGGAACGCGGCGATGTCTTGATGCAAGTGGTCAGAGTCTTGCGGTGAATGTTTCACGTCCCTCCAGGAGTTCGTGCGGATGCGGGTCATTACCGCTTGTATGAGTGGGTCGAGCTCGGATGCTTCTCGTATGGCTTCAACAGGAACCGTGGGTGGACATGCCGTGTCAACGACAAAGTGAAGGTATTCATCAGCCACAGATAGTGCAGTCCGAGCCCCGGCTAGTGGATGGCGTGACATGAAGTCGGCTGGGTTTTCAGCTTTTCCGGGTTTGTGGATGATTGTGAAGATATAGTCTTGCAGGCGCAGGCCCCACCGTTCGATGCGCGGCGGCATCTTTGCATTAGGGTTGCCGAAGATGGTGATGAGGGCTTGATGGTCCGTGATGATCGTGAAGTGCTTGCCATAAACAAAAAGGTGGAAGTGTTCGCACGCCCACACCACGGCCAGGCTTTCTTTCTCCGGTTGGGAATATGCTTTTTCGGTGTCCGTGAGGCTGCGGCTTGCGTACGCGATGATGTGACGTTGATCTGAGTTTTCGCGATATTGAGCCAGAATGGCGCCTAGGCCCACCGGGCTGGCGTCGACTGTGATCTCTGTCTTTTTCTTTGTCTCAAAGTACGCCAGATTTATGGCAGACCCAACAGCTTGTTTGATGATGGTAAATGCTTGTTGGCACGATTCAGTCCATTCGAATGGTTGGCCTTGGCGGGTGAGTTCACGTAGAGGGTAGCTGATAGTGGCGTAGTCGCGAATGTAACACGCGCAATAACTTGCCATTCCGAGGAAAGAACGAAGGTCACTCACATCTCGGGGTGTTGGGGTGTCCGCAAGTGCCACTACTTTCTCAGGGTCTGGTCTTATCCCCTCTTTGGAAAAGATATGTCCATAGAACTTCAGGGTGTCCTTGTGGAATTCACATTTACTGGCGTTGAGGGTCAGGTTTGCGGTCAACAACGCGTGGCAGACCCTGTCCAGCGCTGTGTCATGTTCAGTTTGATCTTTGCCGAACACTAGCAGGTCGTCACTATAATTAAAGGCGTTGGGAATTCCTTGTATGACCCGTCTGATGGCCTCCTGGAAGATCTCGGCGGCCGAGGAGATGCCGAAATTCAGGCGTTTATAACGGAATAGGCCTTGGTGCGTAGTGAACCTTGTGATGTATCTCGATTTGTCATGAAGCTCCAACTGATGGTAACCTTTATTAAGGTCGAGTTTGGAGAAGACAGTAGCACCATTCAGCTTCGTGATCATATCACTGATGTGCGGCCCAGGATGGCGCTCCCGCTCTATGGCGGTGTTGGGCGCGCGCATGTCGACGCACAGTCGGACTTTGTTGTCTTGTCCTTTCTTGGGAACCACCACGACTGGAGATACCCATGGAGTGGGTCCTGACGTGCGTTCAATGATGTCTGTCTGGAGTAGGTCTTGTAACTCATCATCAACAGCTTGTTGGAGGTGGAATGGCACCTTCCTGTGGTGTTGAGCGATGGGTGTCACCTTCTCATTGATGTGGAGTTTTACTTTGAAGTGGTTTAGTTTCCCGAGACCTTTGAAGAGGTTTGGGAATTTCGCTACAATGTCGGGAGCATCCTCGGTCATGTAGAGGAGTTCTACCAACTTGAGTCTTTCTGCCGTGGGTAGGCTGAGTAGGCAGTCTGCTACATCTGGTCCTTCTACCACATGGATGTACGCATCCACTGTCCGGTCCTTGAATGTGAGGGTGGTGTGAAAGCGGCCTAGGCATGGTAGGGGTTTGCGTGACATCCACGTAAAAATGCGGACAGCAGCAGGTTCTAGTTTGGGTCTTTGTTTCATGTTATAGTATTCAAGTGCGCAGATGTAGTTTAGCGAAGCTCCTGAGTCCAGAACAAATTTCGCAGGATGTTTCCCTATCAGGATGTCCAGCTTCGGGTATCTTTTGAGGCGGTCGGGATCCGATACCATGCAGATGTATTCATCGCTGTCCTGCGATGTTGGGGTGCGTGATGAGGATGACTCACTAGATGTGTCTCTGCGTGACCGGTAGGATTCTGTCTGGTGCCTGGTTCGGTGAATGCTCTCCGAACGACTTCTCGACTGACTAGAGTATGCTGACTGAGCGCTGGAGTTTGACGAGCTGGAGGAACGTCCTTCCCTCCTCTTTATGGCTCTCGCGTGGTGACGTGTGTCACGGCCTTTGGTCGATGATCTGTGTGTTGACTGCTTGGCTTGACATGCTATCTCGAAGTGATTGTCTCTCCCGCAGCGATGGCACCGCTGACCAATTGCTGGACATTGCCCTGAGTGTGGGTATTCTTGACCACATCTGTAGCAGGTGGGCGCTGACTTGGCAGACCTGGAGTGTCGTGAGCTTCCTTTGGAGGAGGTCTTTCGGGAGCTATGAGATTTGCGGGATCTAGATGTTGGTTTGGTCGACTTAGATGATCTGTGTGCCTGGACTCGCAGGGCATGGTTCTTCTGGTCAGATTTGTGTGTTCCCATTCGTTTGGCATAATCTTCCGCTTGATCATTTATCCGGGTTAGCTCCTCGATTTCTTCTAAGGTGTAGGGTTTCTTTAGAAGCCTCCGACAGAGAGTCTCGGAATGACATCCATCAATGATGGGGAGCCTCAGTGCATCTTCCGTCTTGAAGTTGTCAAAGTCACAGTAGCGTGCTAGCCTCCTTATACGCATGATGAAGTCACTCATGCACTCATCCTTTTCTTGAGTTGCTAGATTAAATGTGTGTCTTTCGTAATCCACGTTGCGTTTGTGGAGAAATCGTCTATCAAGAGCGGTTTTTACTTCATCATAGGTGACGGTCGCTGCGTTGGGTAATTCTTTGATGATTTGCGCAATGTCTGGACCTATTAGGTTCCTCAGCGCCACTAGTTTTTGCTTGGGGTCCTGCACCAGGGAGCCTATCATATAGTCTTCGAAATCCTCACTCCAACTCTTCCACGCTGGGCCCATGCTGTTACCTGGCGTCAGTGGTAGTGGCTGTGGTTGGCGCATGAACGAGGCTCCAATGGGGTTGTTGGCCATGGTGGGTGCGTCGCCTGGGCTGGATGGCCCTCCTGTATTTGCTTGTGGGGCTGGACCTGTTGTGTTGCTCCCTCCGGATGAGCTATCAGGAGATGTGTTGGACATCTGTAGCAACCTCTTCGAGGAGCAGGCAGGTTTATTCTGCAGGTTTCCAAATTAGAAGGCAGCAAACAAGAATGCTAATGGTGCTAACAAATAGCAAGTGCTGGGCGAGCTGAAATCCCCTTTTAGTAGTACAATAGATCGTAGCCTGAATGGTTCAACTTCAGCCCCGGGCACCCTATCATCAGAGGCCTGGCCGTTTTGGAATGGGGGAGGGGGACACGCAGCACAGTGACCTAAGCATTTAGGCAAATGACCATTTAACATCCATGCCCAAGCAGGCCATCTGGTTTGTCCAAATTGTCAATGATGAATCCACCTAGGGGTTGAGGGAACATGGCGGCCGCTAGCTAACCGGCCGCTGATCTGCTCACCAGCTGTTTCGGTTTTAAGAGGACATTAAGAGGGCAAGAGAGACACGGCAGGGTTGCCCCCTCTATCCTCTATAGTTTGACATATATATATAGAACCTTTGGCACAACTCCTGAGATTAGACATGCAGGGGGTCCCTTTTACTCTGTAAGGCTGTGATATATGCAGATAACCTGCTGATATATACAGCAGATCCTGCCACAACAATTCCAAGAGTAGATTATCTTGTTGCAAAATTTGGGGCCCTCTCAGGTTATTCAGTGAATACCTCTAAAACTGAGGTAATGTGCTGGAATGTCAGAGATCGGGTGGGAGAGTGAGCCCAAACTTTATATATTTGGGGATTTCAATTGTGGAGGACGTAGATAAAATTACCCAGATTCATTTGCAGAGGGTCGCTAGAGAAATAGATTGCCTATTAGTCAGTTGGTAAAATCTCCCGTTGACCATTTTTGGGCGTGTTAACCTGATAAAAATGGTGATACTCCTCAAATTGACTTACCTTTTTAATGTAAATGTAAATGTAAATGTAGTAGTATTTGTATAGCGTACCGAATCGACCCCCGAAGGGGGATCTCAGACGCTTGTACGCATACCGCTGTGGAACCCTTCCTGGCTTTTCCCTGTGTAGTGCCCACTCCTGGGCACCCCCAAGGTGAAGCCAGGCATCCTAGCATTGTTGGGGCAGTTGGGGACTCAATGCTATTCCTCTTGAGTTTTCTAAATCGTTGGGGACTCAATGCTATTCCTCTTGAGTTTTCTAAATCAAGCATTGATAAAATTCAGGGGATGGTCGTCAGTTTTATTTGGGTTTATAAGGGAGCCAGGATGGCCTGGAAAAAACGCTGACGAAGGCTTGTTTAGGGAGTATTGGCCTTCCCATATTTTAATCTATATTTTGCAGCATTTTAATTTTAAAACATTTGGATGCTGTTGGGGAAGCCTGATGATTCCATGTGGGGGAAGTTACTAGGGGGAAATGGTGAGAGAGATGAGTGCAGAGGGATTTCTCTATAAGTTTGGTGCTCCTAGATTTTTCAAGTAAAAGGGATTGAGGTACTTGCTAAAATTATGGTACAAAATGAGGAGATCATGGGGCACAGGTTACTATTCAGATTTGGCTCCAGTTTTGGACTCCCCTTGTACCCCGACATGCCTGAAAGATAGTTTAAGTGGTTGGGCCTCATAACATGGGCAGATTTGAGGACAACTGAGGGGCTACATCATTGGGAAGTCTTAAAAGCCAAAACCGGAATAACATTGTCCAAGTTTAAATTCATCCAACTGTCCTCTTGGCGTTAGACATCAAAACAGGAGATAGGGGGCGACTGGGAGTTAGAGCTTCTTCTTCAGGATACAAGGCCAAAGAGCAAGGAAGTTGCTATGTGGTATGAGAAACTATTGGAGGCTGAGAAGAAGAATCTATCACCTCCTCATTTAGTATGGTGTGGAGCCCTCTTGGAGACGGATATCAAATTGACTTGGGACAATTCCCTGAGGCTCTTGTATTCCACTGTCAAACCTTCTAATCTGAGGAGGCATCACTTTTTCACTATTAACCGCCTTTATTGGACTCCATCTAAAATCGCTAAATGTGCCCCCCCTCCTCCTAAGTGTATAAGGTGTGGCCATTTGGGCGCTGAAGATGTCCACATTTTCTTTCATTGCCCCAGGATAAGAGTCTATTGGGGAGATATTGAACTTTCTCTGAAAGATATTTTAGGAGATTGTTCTGAGTTCATCGCTCGTTCTTTTTGGAATGGATGGGATCACAAGCAATCTCCTCAGACAATCGCTTAGAGCGCTGCTTTTTTACCTGATATTAATTGCAAGAAGAGAAATCTGTGAGGTAGAGGGATCCTATACCTCTGAAAGTTGAAAATTGGATCAGGGCGGCAGTCAGGGTATGGCGGTTAGATCAGGGTATAGAAACGAGCCACCCTCAGACGATATGGACTTGATATTGTCCTTTCGGTGCCGGTCATACATTCAAATAATTACACCAAGGTACCAATAACGTAGAAGGTCCTGTATGGTGTCAGGACCCTGAGCGAAAGCAGCGATCACCGGCGTACAGATAGATGGAGCGGTCTCTTGAGAATTGCAGACGCTCTTGGTGGTACGAGGATATAAAAAAGAAAAAATGATGAACCCACCTGCAATGATTACCACATGATGCCCTTTAAGGGGTTGCGCTGCCTCCCCTCTACACCCCGGGTAACCCTTCTTCTGTTTTATTTAACTTCTTCGACGCGGCGCAAATTCCGCCGTGGCGGAGTTTGACGCGTGCCGTCCGAGGCACACGAGCACCGTGATGAGATTTTTTCCTTGTATTCCTACTGCTTGCCGTGGTATTTCATTGCCTGCACCTGCCTCAATGTTTATTTATGCGGTGTAGTGAAGGAGGCAAAATGACAGCTGGCAAACAGAACGTGGTACGAGGCCGCATACCCCTTCCACAGAGGCTCGCTTCGGGGGGTGGAAGGGGTGTCACACCCCTAATACATTATTTTGTGGTAAATAGTTGGGTGCAGGTGCTTTCAGTCGGGTATGGTGAGGTGTCTGTCAGATTTCACTTGTAATTTTTCCATACACACAGAGAAAAAGACACATACACACACTCTCCCTGTCGCTATTTGGAAAGTCTTCAAAAATGTTGATAAGTTTACAAAAATGTGTTTTTCCTCACTTAGTACACATACCAATCTGCATTTCCTCTCCCTTTCTCCTGCCCCTCTGCCCTTAATCCTCTCTCATGCGTCCTGCCCACAAAATAGCGAAATTAATAGCTTTGTCATTTACAATGCCAATACTTTTAACTTTCGCAAATGTGTCACCTATAGCATTTGTAATGCAATATGTGTTGTTTTTACGTGACTTAGATGTATTGATATTACAAATAACAATTGCTTTTATTTATTTTTAATAATTAATACTTAAATAAAAGTTATTGTAATTTATAATGGTAATAGCTTAAACTTTTGTAAATAACTTTTGTGAAGATTATGTTCAGTGTATTTTATTGTGACGAAAATTCAAGAACAGAAGTGAAATATTAACATCTTTTTGTGACATTTGTAACAAAGCTTAAAACATTTGAGAGAACATATCTGAACCAGTTGTTGTTGAATGGTTGCACAGATTGATGCTGTGGTGGTGCTGAGTGATGCTGTGGTGATGCGATAGATAGAGTGTAATTAATTGACGTGTAACTATTTGGCACTGAGCCAGAGAGAAAAATGTGGGAGTGAGAGAAGTAAAGAATGAGCCAGAGAGCAAAACGAAGTAAAGCAGGATTTGAGAGAAAAAAGAATGCTGAGTGTGAGCCAGACACAGAAAATGTAAAGCATGAGCCAAAGAGAAAAAGTGAAGCATCAGTCAGGAGGAGAAAAGGGGGAAAAGTAAAACATGAGCGAAAGAGCAAAAAGTATTGTGAATCAAAGAGAGCAAAAAGTAAAGATTGAGCCTGGGGAGCAAAAGAGTGAGCCAAAAATAGATACACACAAAAGTAGGGCTTGTGCTAGAGAGGCAAAAATAAAACATGAGCCAGACAGTGATAGAAAAAAGTAAAGCTTGAGCCAGACAGACAGAGAATGAAGTAAGAGACAGAGAGATAATAAAGTAAAGCGTGGGCCAGACAGGGAGATAATAATGTAAAGCGCAAGCCAGACAGAGCGATAATAAAGTAACATGCGAGCCAGACAGAAAGAGAATACAGTAATGCGCGAGCCAGCCAGAGAGATAATAAAGTAACAGACTGAGAGAGAATAAAGTAAAGCGTGAACCAAACAGAGAGAGAATAAAGTAAAGCGTGAGCCAGCCAGAAAGAATGAAGTAAAGCGTGAGCCAGCCAGAGAATAAAGTAAAGCGTGTGCCAGAGAAAGAGAGAAAAAAGTAACGCTGGAGCCAGAGAGAGAGACACAAAAGTAAAGCTTGAGCCAGAGTGAGACAAAAGCAAAGTGGGGGATGGAGAGAGACGACCCAAAAGTAATGCGTGAAGGAGAGGGACAGAGAGATTCACACAAAAGTAAAGCTTAAGCCAGTGAGACAAAAAAAGTTTGAGGATAAAGAATAAGAGAGGGGTTGACAAGAGAGAGAGAGAGACAGAGAAACACACACAACAGTACAGCGTGACCCAGAGGGAGAGAGGCAAAAGTACAGTATGGGGTTAGGAAAAGAGAGAGAAGAAAGAGACAGTAAAGGATGTGCCAGAGAGAAAAAAAAGTTAAGTATCACCCAAAGAGAAAAAAAAAAGCGGGAGCCAGAGGAAAAAGTGTGGTGGGGAAAGCATGACGAATGAGTGAGGAAAAAAAAGCACTAAGAAAGAGTGGGGGGGAAAAATGCACTGAGAGAGTGAGGGCGCACAAGCCGATGAAAGAGTGGGGGAGGGGATACTCGAGCCGACGAAAGAGTGGGGGGGAAAAATCTCGAGCCGACAAGAGTGGGGAAAGAAAGCACTAGCAGACGAAAGAGTGGGGAAAAAAGCACGATCCGACGAAAGGGTGTGGGGAAAAATGTACGATGCGATGAAAGAGTGGCGGGAAAAAAAGTACGATCCGATGAAAGAGTGGTGGAAAAAAGCATGATCCGATGAAAGAGTGGGGGAAAAGCATGAGCTGAAGAAAGATAAAAAAGCATGAGCCAGAGAATGAGGTTAAAGGAATTAGCCAGATGGAGAGAAAAAAAACACATTAGCGAGAGGAAGAAATGAATAAGTATTAGCAAGACACCTTGAAGAAAAAAGCATGAGTCAGAGAAGAAAGTAAAATGTGAGCCAGAGAAAGACAGGAAATAAGTAACGAGCCATCTAGAAAAAAATAAAAGCTCTCAGGATTGCTGTGGCGGGGCGGGGAAGTGCATTCGCCCAAAGAGAGAAAAAAAAGCGGGGGCCAGAGGAAAAAGTGTGGTGGGGGAATGCACGACGAATGAGTGGGGAAAAAAGCACTAAGAAAGAGTGGGGAGGGAAAAAGCACTAAGGAAGAGTGGGGGAAAAATGCACTGATAAAGACTGGGGGGATCACGAGCCGATGAAAAAGTGGGGGAGGGGATACTCGAGCCAACGAAAGAGTGGCAGGAAAAAAGCTCGAGCCGACAAGAGTGGGTAAAAAAAGCACTAGCAGACGAAAGAGTGGGGAAAAAATGCACGATCCGACAAAAGAGTGGGAAAAAAAGCACGATCCGATGAAAGAGTGGGGGGGGGGATGCACCATGCGATGAAAGAGTGGGGAAAAAAAGTACGATCCGACGAAAGAGTGGGGGAAAAAAGCATGATCCGATGAAAGATTGGGGAAAAAGCATGAGCTGATGAAAGATAAAAAAGCATGAGCCAGAGAATGAGGTTAAAGGAATTAGCCAGAGAGAGAAAAAAAACACAATAGCGAGAGGGAGAAATGAATAAGTATTAGCAAGAGATCTCGAAGAAAAAAGCATAAGTCAGAGAAGAAAGTAAAATGTGAGCCAGAGAAAGACAGGAAATAATTAACGAGCCATCTAGAAAAAAAAAGCTCTCTGCATTGCTGTGGCGGGGGAGTGCATTCCTTTCAAGTCTGATGCGGGCGGGGGATCTGCAGCCTTTGAAGTCTGATGCAGAGGCACAGACAAATGGCGATGTGTAATGTGGCTGGGGATGATGTGCACGCGCCTGGCTCACATGAACTGTACGCGATCCGCACCTAGGTAGACTTTTCGGACCGCTTACTATAATCTCGCCTATCATCCCTACGGGAGAGAATAGGCAAGACCTAAAAAAGCAGTGTTTCCTACTAGCGTGCCCTAACCCCCCGCCCCACCCCTGGGAACAGCCCAATTGCCAGGGCTGGTTTGCGTTCTCAGTCCGGCCCTGATTTTAACATTAAAAGCCAGCGTCATTGTAGGGAAATCTGAATTTTCCCCCCTCCCCTAGTCTTAATGACCAAGCTACGCCTCTGCCCTTCCACAGTGCCGCTGTGCAGTTGTCATTCCCTTTCCTGGGCTCTTACCACTGACCTTCTGTGCAACTTTGCCAGCATGCTATGCTCTACTAAAACAACGGTAATTCTCGGTTTGCTAATGTAATTGTTTCAATTCAGTGCTTCTATCCCTGTTACTGTAAAGTTGTGTAAAACGCTCTGAAGTTAATAATTTTCTTCAGAGGTTAATTTGTGCCGGGCGCTGCTGGCGATAGGCGCCAGCGCTCATTTTTGAAGACCATGGTCCTTAGCTTACTGCGTCCTGGGTTCCCTTGTATTACTTAAAAGATCATTTTTGAAGACCATCATTTATTTTTTTTATCCTCAGACTTTGACCCAAAGCAAGTGGGAAAAAAGGTAGAAAATGGAGATAGAAGTATAAATGAAAAAGAAAAGTGTGACTAAGGGAGCAACAGGGATGGAAAAATAACTTGTAAAAGAGATTTAAATATAATATGTCCAAGAATAAAGAGAACCATTACATGCAATCAAGACTAGACATCCTTAGTAATCAGTAACCATGGCATTCAGCAGTGATGGTGGCGAGCCGCTAAGAACACTTTTGGACCTCCGGCTTTGTTTTTAAGAAGAAGGTAGATTTTTCCTCCTATTCTCGCTGTCTGCCATGGTATTTCATTGCCTGCACCTGCCTCAATATTTGTTTACGTCGTGTAGTACAGGGGGCAAAATGAAAGGTGGCAAACGGAACGAGGTACTAGGCCGCATATCTCATCCAGAGGGGTGTAGCTTCATGAGGGGTGGTTGGGTTGTCACCCCCCAATAAATGTATTTTCTGGTGAATAGTTAGGTAAAGGTCCTCTTTTTTTTAGAAAGTAAGGACTGATTCTCTCACTTCTGTTATTGTAAACACTTTTTACATCACTTTGAATGTGTTTCACCATATGCTGTTTCTACTCATGTTACTAAGACACCCAATATGGTGTTCTGAAAGCAAGAGGGGTGGATTCTGAGCTATATAAAAACACTATATAAATGTATTAAAAAAAGAAAAGAGCAAGGGGTGACTCAAGCTTGTGTTCAATTTCCCCCTGAAACAATTTGACCTCAAACCCGACACATATGATCTCTTACAATAGCTAGACTAGGAACCCTCTTGAATAGTACCTTGGTGTAGATTTCTCCAGGGGGCACAGACAAGCCCCAATACTGGCAAATAAAGTTGGGTCCATGTGGGAAAGAGACGTGTCCCGAACATCGACACCTACCTGGTGCCGCTTTTCCTGAAGCCATAGCAGAGTGATGGCGTGAAAAAAAGGGGAAGTGAGGATAAGTCACTTACCTGTAATCCTAGTTCTCTTCCAGGGGTATCCTCATCAAAGTCATAAGCACTGAATATTCCCGCCCATGTGCAGGACCCCGGAAACAATATAAAAATATATATGTAAAAAACACAAATATCTCGCTCCACATACATGTATGTACATATATTATTTTTCTCACAACAATGCAGCTCCATAACTGAGGGTAAAAACAATGTAAACACATATACATGCACTGCAATTATTTAGGAAGCAAAAGAAAGCAAACACATTAGGTCAAATAATCTTTGAACTTTGTGTTTTAATGAGTAAACCACTCATAAATCCTGAAAATTGCTTATAAATAGACATTGTTAGCCCTCAGGCTGCATTGTAAAAACAATAGCATAGAAAATGAAACCATTTTCAACAAAAACTGGCACTGTGCCTTTAAGGCAGCCATGACCCCAGACTTCCCATCATGCCTCAGGGGTGACAGTTAGGTCAGTTGTTCTTTGCATAACCCTGAAGACAGGGCTCAACCATAAGATTGAAAAACAGTACCAAATCTCATTTACCTGGGGAGGCGGGTGGGTTGCTTATGACTTTGATGAGGATACCCCTGGAAGAGAGCTAGGATTACAGGTAAGTAACTTATCCTTCTCTTCCAGGTGATCCTCATCAATAGTCATAAGCACTGAATAGAATAGCAAGCCCATCAACCACCTGCAGGTAAATGAGAAGTACATGACCCAACCAAATTATAACAGCCAAATCCTCAGCTCTTAAACAGATTCCTCAGGGAGGCCTGGCCCACCTGGGTATCTGCTCTCGTGTCAGAATCTAGACAGTAATGTCTGGTAAATGTATGGACGGACCTCCAGGTCGCCGCTTTACAAATCTCAGACATGGGCACATCATGCAGGTAAGTTGCCATGGCTGCTCTACCTCTAGTGGAATGCGCCTTAGGAGTACCCCCTAAAGGCTTCTGCGCCACTTGGTAAGCAAGCTTGATACACGAAACGATCCGCCTGGAGATAGAACGTTTCGAGGCAGCATGACCAGTTCTGATCGATCCGTAGTTAACAAACAATTGATCAGAATGTCGAATAGACTTGGACCTGTCCAGATAGAACTTTAAAACCCTTTTCAGGTCCAAAGAGTGTAACGCCCTCTCAGCTGGTGTAGAGGGATTAGGAAAGAAAGTGGGTAAAGAGATAGACTGATTGACATGAAAATCTGATACCACTTTCGGCAGGAAAGAAGGATGCGTTCTAAGCACCACTCTGTTCAAATGAAAAACTGTATACGGTTCTTTAGTACAGAGAGCCTGAATTTCGCTCACCCTACGGGCTGACGTAATCGCTACCAAAAATGCCGCTTTCCAGGAAATATGCTTTAAAGTAGGTTTATGAATGGGCTCAAAAGGAGGGCCCATTAATTTTGATAGGACTAGGTTCAGCTCCCAGGGCGGAGCAGGAGGCCGTACAGGAGGGTACACCTTTTTCAGACCTTGCAGGAAATCTTTTACTGCTGGAAGCTGAAAAAAAGAAGTTTGTGAAGGTGATCGCCTGTAAGCTGTAATAGCGGCTAAATGCACCTTAATGGAGTTAAACTTCAAACCTGTTTTAGTCAGGTACAACAGGTATGGGAGAACTGCTTCTTCCTGACTCTTTACCGGATTGTGATCATTCTGCATGCACCACATATAGAATCTCTTCCACTTGCATGCATAAGAATGTCTTGTGGAAGGACGTCGTGCTTCTTTCAGAATGGACATGCAGTCCTGTGGCAGTCCTAGATGGCCGTATTGAATGACCTCAGGAGCCATGCTGCCAAGTTCAGTGACGGAAGGTTGGGATGGTGAATCCTCCCGTTCATCTTCGATAACAGGTCCAGCCTGCATGGAAGCCTCTTGTGAGGAGACACTTATAGGTGAAATAGGTCCGTGTACCACCATTGCCTCGGCCAGTCGGGGGCAATCAGGATCATTGTTGTGCACGAGTGGTTCAGCTTGCTCACCACCTTCGGGATCAGCGGAAGGGGTGGAAAGGCGTACACAAACTGCCCTGACCAGTCGATTAAAAGAGCATTCCCTCTTGTTCCTGGTCGATAGAACCTGGAGGCGAAGCTTAGGCATTTGCTGTTTGAGTCGTCCGCGAAGAGATCTATGGAAGGACGACCCCATGACTGGAAAATGTCGTGCAGCACTTCGTCGTTGAGAACCCAGTCTTCTTTGTCTTCGAAATGCCGACTTAGTGCGTCCGCCCTCACGTTCTGCTCTCCTGGTAGATGGACTGCCTGAACAGACAACTTGCGAGCCAGAAGCCAATGCCAGATGCGCTGAGCTTCCAGAGACAGTGTCCTTGAGCGAGTTCCTCCCTGCTTGTTCAAATAGTACATCGTGGTGGTGTTGTCCGTCTGTACTAGAACCATTTCCTCCTGAAGCGAGGGAAGGAACGCTTTGAGAGCCAGGTGAACCGCTCTCAATTCCAGCAAGTTGACGTGATATGTGCTTTATTTATTTATTTGCTGGTTTGTAACGCGCTAGGATCACCTCCCGAAGGAGTATCTCCGCGCCTTTGGCATCCTTCCTACACAAATACAGTGGGTAGCATCCTATCTAATAATTTTGGAATAGAAAGGTTTTTAATTGTTTCCTAAATGGAAGAAATTCCTTACAGAGTCTTAAAGAAACTGGGAGACTGTTCCACAGCTTTGGGCCCGCAATTGAAAGGGCTCTGTCGCCCTGTCTGGTCTTTTTTGCTCTTGGGACCTGCAACAGAGCTTGTTCACTGGATCTTAGAGAACATAAAGGTTTATAGGGGAGAAATGTATTCCTCAAATACCCAGGGCCTTTCTCCTGAAGACACTTGTGTATTATGCAGCAAGTCTTATATTTCACCCTTTGCTTGACAGGAAGCCAATGCAGGGTATTTAAGAGGGGTTTGGAGGGAGTGCGGGGGGGCCGGTTTAGCACAAGGCGGGCCGCAGTATTTTGGACTACCTGTAACCTGGCAATTACTCCCTCATTAGTTGATAGAAGCAGCCCATTACAGTAGTCCAAACGACTCAATACCAGGGCCTGCACTAACGTCCTTCTGGTAGAGTCAGGGAGTAAGGGGAACACTTTCCTTAGCATTCCGATGACATGGAAACAGGAGCTCACCACTTGATTACTGTGTTGCTTCAGGGACAGCTCCTGATCCATACGCACACCAAGATTTTTTACCACCTGTTTAGGCTCCGGGGACTGGTCCCAAATCCTGTGACCACCAATCAGGGGACCACAGGAGTTTGGCCTCACCGAACAGCATCACTTCCGTTTTGGCAACGTTACATTGCAGGAAGTTAGATGCCATCCAGTGGGCCACTGCCTTCATCCCCTGGGAGAAGGAGTTCCTGACCTCATCGGTGAAGTGTGTAAAAGGGAAGAGGAGTTGGGTGTCATCTGCGTAAGACACAGGGATGAACCCATGGGACCTCATGATGTTCGCTAGGGGGGCCACATAGATATTAAACAGGGTAGGGCTCAAACAAGAGCCCTGTGGCACCCCCTTCGAGATCTCCAACTCCTCTGACCGATAGGCACCCAGGGTGACAGTTTGGGTGCGGTGTGTCAGGAAGCTCCTCAGCTACACTAGGGCCTCACCTTCCAGGCCGGTGTTAATAAGCCTGGTGGTGAAGATGTCGTGTGACACAGTGTCAAACGCCGCGGACAGATCCAACAGAACCAGGATAACAGAGTGACCTTTATCCTGGAACATGTGCAGATCGTCCGCGACTGACAACAAGGTGGTCTCGGTGCTGTGTCTCGGGCCTGAAGCCTGACTGGGATGGATCCAGTCCACCTGTCTACTCAACATAATTGGACAGGTGTCTATTAACACATTTCTCAATCACTTTACCCATACCCATCTTTGGAAGACCACAGACCCTGCACTTGTAGAGGACCCATGTGCGCCCCCCATCCTTGTAACGATGCGTCCGTGATGATCGTTTGTGTGGGAGGAGGTTGATGGAACAGAATCCCCACCTGCATGTTCTGTCTCTTCGTCCACCACTGGAGGGAAGATTGAGCCACCTCCGACAAAGTGATCTGATCGTCCCATCGATCTGAGTATTGGTCCCATTTGTCCTCCAGATCCTGCTGAAGAGGACGCATCCGAAGTCTGGCGTTCGGTACCAGGAAAATGCAGGAAGCCATCGACCCCAAGAGTGAGGCTATCTTCCGCACCTTCTGAGACCTGCGGTGAAGAATTGTCTGGCATTTGAGGGCTATCGAAAACTGTCTCTCCTCCGAAGGAAACACTTTTCCTACCTCGGAGTCTAGCAGAGCTCCTAGGAAGTGGATCTTCTGAGTGGGTTGAGAAACAGACTTGCTGTAGTTGACATGCTGTCCTAGACGCTGACACAGTTCTATGCATGTCTGGAATTGATTCCTTACGTTGTCTGGAGTTGGACCTTTCAACAGCCAATCGTCTAAGTATGGGTATACGAAGACTCCCCTGCGGCGTAGAGCTGCCGCCACCACTGCGACACACTTCGTGAACACCCTGGGAGCCGACTTCAACCCAAACGGAAGGACTTTGAACTGGTAGTGGTAGGTCCCCACCCGGAACCGAAGGAATCTCCTGTGATCGGGCCGTATTGGTATATGAAAGTATGCATCTTGAAGGTCCATCGAACTCATCCAATCCCCCTTCCTGAGATGTGGATATATTTGGTGAAGCGCCAACATGCGAAACTTTTCTTTTCGTACATGCAGATTGAGTGTTCTCAAGTCCAGAATGGGCCTGTATTCTTCCTTTTGGCCCTTTTTTCTGACCAGAAAATACCTCGAGTACACTCCTTTCCCCCTTTGGGACACCGGCACTCTCTCGATGGCTTCTTTTTCGAGGAGTGTAGCTACATCCTTCTTTAATCTTTGTAGCTGGTGGCTTGATGTTGACATCGGGGAAACGGGTGGAGGTAGACGATGGAAACGAAGACAGTACCCATTCTGCAGTGTAGACAACACCCATTGATCTTTTGTGATGCCCTGCCACTCTGTCCTGTGATGCACAATGCTTCCCCCCACTGGAGTGGGTAACGGCGCTGGGGGAAGTGAATACTCATTGCTTCTGCTGAGATTTATTGAAGTTGTTGCCTTGGCGCTGATTGCCATTTCCTTTGGAATTGCCCTTGCCCTTGTATTGAGACTTTTGTTGGCTCTGCTGGTTCTGGCCTTTCTGCCAGTGAGGGGTTTGAACCCTCTGCTTCGAAGAACCCTTGTTGTTCGAACTGAATTTCTTCCTGAATTCCTTTTTCTTCTCAAGCCCCACGGCTTTGAGGGTGTCCAACTCAGTCTTCATGCGTTGCATCTCCTCATCCGCACTTGCTCCAAAAAGAGATGTGCCTGAAAAAGGAAGGTTTAGGATTCTGGCTTGAGCCTCTGGTTTCAATGCTGTGAGACGTAACCAAGAGGTTCTCCTTGCTGTGATTCCATGTACATAGCCATGCGCAGCCAGCGTTGCCCCATCTGCCGCCGCTCCTATAATCTGATTGGAGGCTTGACCGCCCTCCATCAGAACCTCCTCAAAATCCTTTCTATCCTCCTAAGGAAGTTTAGCAGTAAATCTCTGAAGTGAGTCCCACAGAGCTCTGTCATACCTGCCGAGCAGTGCTTCCGCATTGGAGACTTTGAGGAAAGAGGCCGAGGTGTTACAAACTCTTCTCCCCCATGAGTCTTGCACCTTGCTATCCTTATCCGGAGGTACCGTGGACGAGGAAGCTACCGCATTGGATTTTCAAGCCGCCGCAATGATTACTGAATCTGGCGGGGGGTAAGCCTTGAGGAACAGGGGATCCTCCTCCGGAGGGCAATATTTTTTGAGAATCCTCGCTGGATCGGACTTCACCGTTGCCGGAGTGAGGAAGACTTCGTTCACAGGTTCCATTATACCCGGAACCAACAGCAACAACGGTTTGGGTGCTGTTCTGTGTTGCAGGGTTTCAAATATGACAGTCGTCTTGATTTGTGGAGCTGTCATTGGTACTCCCAGCTTCAGGGCTCCCCTGCCCAAGATATCTTGGAACGAGAAAATATCTTCAGTTGGAGATACCCTCGAGCGTGGGCTGCTTGTAAGGGTCGGAGAGTAAGCTCTGTGAGATCGTGTTCTCGAAGAACTTGAAGAGCTACGTGTCCTCCTGGACCTAGATCTTCTGCTTGAACGCGTTTTAGAACGAGAACGCTCTCTGTGACGAGAATGTCTCTTACTTGAATGCTTAGAACGAGACCGTTCTCTGCGGGGATGAGGTTGGTCTCGATATCTTTTAAGGCGATCTGCCGTCTCCTTATCCTTTGCCCAGTGGTGAAGAGGTCTATTCCATCTTGGGGAAAGATGAACAGAAGGAGATTTGTGGATGGGATCCTTCACTGGTGAACGTGACCGTGGAGGTCGATCCGTTCGATCCTGTTGCGATCTTGCAGGAGATTTGGACCTCTTCCTATTCGATGCGCAGCTTTGTCCATCCGAGTATCTGCCACTGCGAGATGATGAGGAAGATGAGGAAAGACTCACTAGAGATCCAGAGGAAGACCTCGACCGAGATCTCTCTTCTGCAATCCTCCGTCTCTTGGCAGGGGGATCTTGCACTGGAGATTGCTCCACCTCCGCAGCCGATGCTGAACCTGGAGAACCCAACTGTGGTCCTAGGACTTGAGCCTGGTTTAATGTGTCACTTTCCTTGTCTTGAACCACCTGTGTCAAAGGTGACGTCTCCTTTGATCTTGCAGGAGAAATGTTCTCTGGCTGCGAAGAGCTCCGTTCCCTGGATCTTTGCTGATCCATCGACGGTGGTCATAACGACGTTGAGCGCCGAGCAGGCAGACGCTCTCTCGACGTCGACCGTGCTTTCTCTAACGTCGACCTTGGGTGGCGATGACTGTCCTTCGACGTTGAAGGTTGTCTGCTCGACGTCGATGGAGGCTGTTTCGACGCCGATCGCCGTTGTTTCGTCGGCGATTGGGCGAGCCTCGAGTCCGAATGACGCTTCGACGTCGAACGCTCTTGACCAAGCGTCGACGTTGGCTGCATCGACGTCGACCGATGATGTGTCGACAGAGGCTCCCTCGACGCCGAACAACCATGACTAGTCGTCGACGGAGGATGACTCGACGTCGAACGCCGATGGCCCGACGTCGACGGAGAATGCCTCGACGTCATAGCATGACGATGCTGTTTCGACGTCATATGGCTCGCCGTCGAGCTCATCCGCTTCGACGGTGACCTATCCCTCGACGCTGACTGTAGCGGAGGTACCTTAGATGTAGACGCTGAAGACATCTTCTTCATCGCCGTCGACTGCTTCTCCAACGCCGATCCCGACGTCGAATGTGAACCAGTCAGGGCTTCCCTCGACGTCGACCGCGCCTTCCGACTTTTCTGCTTCTTGGGAGATCTTCCTTTCTAAGAAAGCCCATAAACTCGAATCCTCTCACGTTCCTTAAGAGTCCTGGAAGTTAAAACCTGGCAGTGTTCACAGGTTTAAGAGGAATGAGAATCTGGTAAGCACAGGATACAGACTGAATGAGTGTCAGTCTTAGCCATCTTCCTTCCACATGAAGGACATTTGTCAAAGAGAGATGGCATCTTTGACAGGAAAAATACCTTTTTTAAGCCTAAAAAGGTTTAAGCAACACCCTATGTCTAAAAGACGTCGAATGAAAGCAAAAATTGTAGATTAGTTGGAATATTTTTTGACAGAAAGTCAAAAAAGAAAGGAGCTGTTTCACCAGGGTCCTGACTGAAGGAGCCGGAAAGAACAACTGACCTAACTGTCACCCCTGAGGCATGATGGGAAGCCTGGGGTCATGGCTGCCTTAAAGGCACGGTGCCAGTTTTTGTTGAAAATGGTTTCATTTTCTATGCTATTGTTTTTACAATGCAGCCTGAGGGCTAACAATGTCTATTTATAAGCAATTTTCAGGATTTATGAGTGGTTTACTCATTAAAACACAAAGTTCAAAGATTATTTGACCTAATGTGTTTGCTTTCTTTTGCTTCCTAAATAATTGCAGTGCATGTATATGTGTTTACATTGTTGTTACCCTCAGTTATGGAGCTGCATTGTTGTGAGAAAAATAATATATGTACATACATATATGTGGAGCGAGATATATGTGTTTTTTACATATATATTTTTATATTGTTTCCGGGGTCCCGCACATGGGCGGGAATATTCAGTGCTTATGACTATTGATGAGGATCCCCTGGAAGAGAACCAAAGGGTTAAACTTTTGACCTCCGCTGCACAGGTTGACAGCGAGTCCGTTTCACTGGAGAGCCAATCAGCTGTCTCGGGCGGCCTTGAATAGGAGGACCCTTTCGAGGAAGAGGATCGGTTCCAGGACAAGAAGCAGGAAGTCGGGGAGAATGCCAAGGAACAGTGTGAAGACGGGAACAAGACACTGGGAGCCGTGGAGGAGGAGGAAACCCTCTGCCGGTTCCGGGCAGGAGAAGATCCAGAAGACGACGCTGGTCAGAAGAGTGGTCGACCCCTCAGGAGAGCAGGTACAGCGCCGTCGCAACTCAGGAGAGTTGCAGCTATCGCAGTGAGTGATCGTGTAAGGGAGGAGGGTGGGAAATAAAAACTAACACCACATCTCTCCCTTAAAAACCGGTAAACGGACCCGACCAGACCTGACCCCGCAAGCGCAGCATTAAACTCCAGAAAATAAGCATTTTTTTCCCATTTTCTTTTCTTTTCTCCCTAACTTTATGTTAAACACAACCCACCACCATTATGGATAAGCAAAAACTCTAGATTCAACCTCTAAAGAAAAGTGTTCCCTATCTGAGCAAAGATAAAAAGAGAAGAGGAGAAATGGAAAGCCCCATGTGTGTACATTATTCTTTTTTCTTTTGGTTTATCCCTTCCCAACCTCTTCTCACCTCGCTAAAGAGTTAAATTTTCCAGGCACGTTCTCAGTGTGGTGGAGGTTATCTTGTCAAACTCAAAGAAATCCCTAGGTACTCACACCTCCTTCTCTCCTTTTTTCTTCCGGGGCTCCTAGGGTATGTCTGCCTTCGGCACAAGACCCTGTAATGAATAGAAATGAGAAGAAGAGAGAGAGGATAGTAATTGAACAACCAAGCCAAGTAGCAACGGGAAATAAAAAAGAGACAGAACTGTTCAGAAACATCATAAACCTTGAGGACATAGGAAAAGACACAGAAGAAGAAAAGAAATAACATTAAAACAAAAGAGAAAAGTTTATTTTTGATTCATTTTGGTATAGAGAAATAAATCAGTCAAAATTGAGCATCTCATCCGGCCTTCTAGATTTTGTTTCCGCCCAGCCCTCCGACAGTCCACTGTAATTACGTAATTTTGTGGCCACTGCTTTATTCGCATTACTATGGATTTTCTTCATTTGCCACATAATCCATTATTGGATTCATAATCTGCAGATTTTACCCCAAAAATTGTTTCTAGCTCAAATGGATCGAAAGTTACTAAAAACGTAGAAACACATGTTGCCACACAGTGGAAGGCCCTTTGCAAACATTAACTGGTCCCCTTTCTGTTGCTTATTGCTCTATTTGGATGTTAAACTAGTACTAATAGGGTGAAACTGTCTGAGCAGTCTGTCTGTCAGTGTAAAAACTACAGAGTAAAGAAGTAATATTATCACAAAATGTGCTGCATTATACAACATAATTTACCATTTCTTCCTGTTGGACTTGGCCCTTTCCCCCCCAAAATTTTCGCGTTTTGCCCCCCTAATTTGAGATGTCTCCCCCATGGTAATAAACCTGTATAGGCCATGTGTGGTGTGAGACGCCTTGTTAATATGTAATGTCATGCAATGGTGTGAGCACTTGTCCATTTCCCCCATTGTAAAATGTACCCTGGTGAAGTGCTGTGTTTTTAAAATGGATGCCCAGGCTATGTGTGTGCCACCTGACTGCAGGAGGTTAGCAGTCTAGTCGTCAGGTACCCAGCCACCCCAGCATTTGGAGGGAAAGCCTGGCACCCAGGGTGCTCTACTCCTCCCCCTGAGCCAGTTTAGACCAGTTGCCCCAAGATTCTAGAAGGTTCTGGCACTGCCTGGGAGAAGGGTATAAGTAAGGGGGAGGGGCCACCTTGCAGTGAGACTGAGCTGGGACAGGAATGCAAGGGGACCTGCTGCAAGGGGATACCGCCACTTGGGCCTGTGTGCTGGACCCTGCACCCATCCAGAACCCCCCTACTGTCCCCACGGCTTGTAAAGCCCCACTTCAGGAGTTCAAGGCTGCTGTGTGGGAGGAGGGCCATGCTGCAGTGGGGATGGTGAGAGCCTACCACCCTGCTTTGATGATGCCCCCACTACCTGCTGACCTGGCCCAGTAGTGCTACAGCTCTGTCCCCAGGGCTCCTGAAGAAGGAGGGCCCCCCTAGGTCCCTGGAGCTGTTGGGACCCTGCACCACGCCAGCGCTGTGCGAGGAAGCGCCCAGAAAGGGAAGGAGTGCATTGGACTGGACCCCCCACCACCCAGGAAGTGAGAAGAGGTACCCTGGGGCCTGCTGTTGGGACCGTCCGCCCCCCTTGCGCTGTGCTGTTAAGTACTGCCTACTCCTCAGCGCTATACTAAGGGGACTGTTGCCTGCCAAGGTGCTGGACTGCCTGCCCTGAAGCTAGGAAGTGCAGTGTGCTGGGAGGAATGGCTGCCTGAGATTTACCTGGAAGACCTGTCTGCCCACTTGCAGTGCTCAGCCCCGAAGTGCTGTGATGCCCTGAGCGCTATAAATTGACAAGCACCCCCCGGCCACCAGAAGCGCTGTGCCTGTGTGGCCTAAGGGAACTGTATTTACTTCAAAGCGCCGCAGCAGCCTACCCCGTGTTTTGGCGTGCTTTTGGCCCCCTGAACCGGGCGGGTGCCTACCCCGCAATATAAATAATTAATAGAAGGGTGCCTACCCCTTGTTGCCGCCGATCTCACCGCCGCAGCCCGGCGCTGCATTGGAGGGACTCCCCGCTGCTGTGGGTAACGTCACGGCGGTCTCCGGTGCCAGGAGAGGGCCGCCGGAGAGAGGTGAGGGCCACGCTAGGCCCTGAAGCCGGAGAGGCCAGCATCACGTGGCTGGGGCGCCGGCGACGTCACCAGCCTCGCCCCCAGCCCGCCGCGCACGGATTGGCCTAGTGGCCGTGCCGCCAGAAACCGCGAGCTGATTGTTTGCTCGTCCGCGCAACCGGAAGAGGCCGAAGAGAGGTGCTGCTGGGCCCCCGGGGTGAAAGGGGAGCCCCGTTACAGTGAAGGAGCCAGGCGGGAGCCTACCCCGCGCTGGCCCCGGAGAAGCCTGCATCCTCGCTGAGGCTGCCTTGAAGTCCTGGGTCCCCGTGAGAGAGGAGGGGCCCGGGTGAAGCAGGAAGCCGGCCGGAGGAAGCTGCACTCCTGCGGGGCTCCCATCCCGTGAGGAGAGCCCTGCGCATCGGTCTAGTGGAGCCCCGGGTCCCAGGTGAGGGCCCGGGTGAAGCCCGAGGAAGCTGCCCCAAAGTCCCGGGTCCCCGTGAGGCGGAGGGAACCCGGGTGAGGCCGCCGGAGGTGTTGCGGGGCTCCCGTAGTGAAGAGGGAGCCCCGTTCGTACAGAGTAGCCAAGATGTTGCAACGAGCCCGGTGAGTGGGGCCTCAATCAGACTGTGTGGGGGGGTGAAGGCAACGGGGCACAGGGTCGGTGCTCCCCCCCCCCCTCTTCTTTGGGAAACCGGGACTGGGCCCTGTTTGTACACAGGAGACCCCTAGACTGGGCAACACCCCACAGTGACATTTGGAGACCTGTTTTTCATAAGCAGAGATAGCCCTGTGGTAAGAGGGTCGCCCCTCTTCGCCTGACCCCACGCAGGAGCTAAGAGTCCCTGCTGTATGGATTGCCCTGAGGTCCCAAGTTATTACAGAAGCCTGGTGAAGGACATGGTTAATGGATCATAGAAGAATAGAGTGGCATATGGTTGCCTACTGAAAGATACCTGCTTATGCCAAGGATTCATGCCCCAGATTAAATTTGATTCAGGCCTGGTCTATCTTAGGGGTACCTCCTGTTGCTAATGTTATTGATGCCCATGGTATTGCTCAGGAACTATGCACTATGTGTTATTGTTCCCCTAAGGTGCCCATGGAAGAGTTCATGCCTCACAAGCTCCGCCTGATGTTTTATACCCACAGGGTTATGGTGGAGGAAGCCTTGCTGTTTTATTACAGGTGTTCCTGGCCCATGAGTTAGGCCCCTGCCTGATGTTAATGCTGGGTGTTTATGCTTAATGTTGTATTTTACCCTTACAGCTCACTACTAGGCGAGGCCAAGAATGAAGGCCTGAGTTTGCCCTGCGAGATCGCCCTTGGGCTTCATTAGTATTTCCTTCTTTCCCTCACGTAGTCTACTAAGGATTCATGCTTATGACCACACATTCTTTTTGTTTCAGCCATGGACTCCCGGACGTAACCATTTTTCCCATTGGTCCCTTGTAAATAATCCCCCTGATATACTTTGCTCTGGCGCCAGTTGGCGCCCTGTTGTGATTACCACTGTTTTTGTGCTTTACCTTTGCAGGTTGGAGATAATACAGAGCTTCTTCTTTTTCCAACTCGAACTGGTGTCGTGTCTCTTTTGTAGTGTGCCTGGTGCGTCGTATGGGGGTACTGCGTGGATGCTTCACATGTCCTCTGTAGTTTGGCCTTCCCGCTCTGCTTCATGCTACCCCTGTAGATTTGGCAACCCCATTTCTAACACTTCCTGAATAATTTAGTCAACTCTACTACATAATTTGGTCCTCCCTGTCTCATATTTGCAGTGGCCCTGAATAAAGTTTATTATGAGTCCCGCTTATCTCTGATAGAAAACTCTGCAGAAGATCTTTGCTGGTTTAAGAAAGAATTGGTTTATAAAGAATTAATTCCCACCAGCCAACCAGAACCTGGACACCACTCAATGTTTTGTGACCTCTTTGTGTCACTTTATTTCAGAAACAAAACTGTCACACTCCTAGAACAATGTATTTATTTATATATTTTTATGGAACACGCTCAACCTGAAGGTGCTAGCATCACCAAGCTACTGAAAAGGCTAACCTCGAATCTGCAATCTTAGGGAACTGCAGTACAGCCCCTTCCTAACTTACTTGAGTGCCCAAGGCCTTCAAAACAGCAATCAATAGCCAATTTGCCTCCTACCTAGAACAAGCATTGGCAATGCCAATAGGTCTGGCTTTAAATTAATGTGTATGGTAATGTGAAGCATTACAGGTAAATAGCATATGTGTTTGTGTGGATGGAAAGAACTGTAGAATATTATTGGTGTAGGGTAAAAGGTGACATGACAGTTGCACTGTTAAGTCAGATCTAAAATTCTACATAGGTTAGTGACTGCCCTCCTCCTATCTGTGCTTACAGAGAAAGACTAACACCTTAAATTATCTAAGACACTTTTACAGCATTTATTTATTTGAAAACGTTTATAAAGCGTGAACATGACCCTTACGGGTATCAGAGCACTGTACAAAGAGGCAAAAGCAAGAATAACACAACACAATGGAACAAATGAGGTAGTTAAGTAATCACACAGTCAAACAAAGGGGGGAACCATCACTGTCAAGGGGCAGGAGAGTCATTACAGTGTCATGTATGTGTCCCTGAAAGTTCAAGGTCAGCCAGCTGGATAAATAAATTAAATGATCATAGCTGGTGAAGAAAAAGCACATTTTTGTGGAAGCACAAAAATTCTGCCCAGTCAAACCATGCTTTCTTGGCTCCCAACACACTTAAGCAATGGCGTCCTTGAAAAAGGCTTTGGCTGACACACCTGCTTTGCTGGGGCCCGATAAAGATTCCCCATACTATATTTGGAACCTGTTTTTTTAAAGATGTTTCTTGTTTTTTATATTGATTGTGAAACTTTGAAACACAGAATCTCGAATGAGCATAACGAGGTTTCCACAGTCATGAAAACATTATCTACAACAAAAGTATGAGATTCAGTCTAGAAAAAAAAATTTGTAGGAAGAAAAAGAGTAGGAACAATGAGAAAACCAAACAATACTCTGGCTCCAATCTGCTCGAAAATACAGAGCAGCAGTACAAAGGAAGTAACTAAACATATACAAAACATTTAGATACAGGCTGATCAATTGTATGAGGGGTCAATTAGTTACCATAGTCTTTGTAGGTTCCTGGGGAGCACCCACTATGCAAGTATAAAAAACAGAGGGGATGGGAGAAACGGTGGGGAGGCAGGAGATGTAGGAGAGGTAGACCATGTATTTGAACCATGAAGACTTTGGATCGAGGCAACTATTAGTCAAGGAATATTAAAGGAGAGTCAGTGATGACCATCTAAAATAATAACACATAGGTCGCAAAAGAGGCTGCTCACAGGCCATAGAAGGCCACCCATCCTATCGAAGGTATAACATGGGTATGTTCATAGGGGCGTTTTTCATCATTCCGCACCTTAGACAAAAACAAGCCTCAGTTTGTAATACAAGACTCCTTCCCCCTTTTCTCACCAAATCAGTCAGCTCTTGGGCTTCTGCCCCAGGTTACTGATCAAAGTATTGCCTGCATTAGTTGCCAGCTGTACGGTGACAAACATGCAGTTATTTTGTGTGCTTCCCATATGTTGAAGCCCCATATATCCCATATGTTGAAGCCCGCAGAGTTGTGGTTTTAAGTGCGCAAACGCACAGTCTTATGTGCCTGCTAAGCAGTGAAAAAACATCTGTATACAACTAGGCATTATCATTCAGACTCCTCACGCACACAGACAAGGCACTACACAACATCGTCCTGCATACCTATACCGCCGCCTACACTGCCCTCAACCCTCTAGACACGTGCACTCGGCAGGGCGCTCACTTGCACATGTACCACGCATACACAGCAGCAGAGCAGGAAGTTGCACCTTTTGTTTCATCTCCCCAAATGCTGAAACAACCTCCCACCACACATCAGAGCCTCCACATCACTTCTCAAGTTCAGCAAGAAGCTGAAGACCTGGTTCGAATAACGTTCAGGGAGTCTGTCGTCTACCACCTTGCTAAGCACCTGGTTACCCTCACAGGTAATTAGTTTGCTATACAAATCCTTATAACATAATATAAAATAAGATATTAAGAGCCACAATTCCTCTATTAGGATGCTCATGGAACTTAGGTGTCTAATTGGTTGCAAGGGTTAGAACAACTGAAATATGCAGGTGCACAATGAGGAATTGAGATAGCATTGAAGTCCGAATGTTCCTTTATTGTAAGTATTTGTGTCCATGTGGCATGGGGAATGTGGTTGATGTTCTTTAGGCTGAAGATGAGTTGGGTTGAATAGTGTTGTCGTTTCTGTGGAGTAGGTACTAGCTCCATTAGCTAAAACAGAGTTATCGGCTGAGCCCTCAGTCCAGATAACTTCTGAATGGGTCGACTAAAATAGGTATTTCAAGGTATTAAATTAATTGTGGCATGAAACCCGATTTACGAGCCAAGTCAAATTTAATGTCACTTCAAGAAAGTTGCCATTCTGTTGTCCAGTTGATTGAATGGCCTTTCACAGTTGCTGACCACCAGACAGCCTTCTGCTCTTCTGGGGAGTTGGGTAAAAAAACTCCCAGGCTCAGGAACAATGGAGGCCTGATACAGAGGGGGGGTGTTACCTCACCCATGCAAGAAGCCAAACAGGGTGTTGGCCCAAAAGGCGAGCTTCAAAGGGCAAACCACCTGGAGGGCAAATAGGGAAGACGCTCACGTTGGGCTGCCCCTTTAGTCAGGTAGATGGGCTGGCAGCACGAACAGTGAGTGAAAACCGGAAGCCAAACCGGTTTTCCCATGGGTGTGTGGCCCACAGGTAGCCCCTTCTCTAGGGTGGGCTACCAAGATCATAACATCCAAGGAAGGGTTCAGACATCTTGTGAGTGGGCAGAATTGTGCACTCTGGGACTGCTATATGTTACACAAAGCTGAAACTCATCACAGGGCAGGAGGGATCCTGGTAGCCCATTGGCTAGCAAACACATCATCCCCCCAGGGCACTTTATGGGCATAACTATGGAACCCTAAACCTCAGATCACATCTGGACAGGTGGAAGATTTTTGTATACCCCTTGTGAAGACAACTTTCTGTAACAGTAATATGTACTAATCGTGTGGTTTTGAAATGAACCAACATAAAATAGAATGCACCTACACAAATACACGTGGGATATTAATTTGCATGTAATTGCCAGGCATAATTTACAAATTTGTCATGTATCACGTCATAAAAAGTACGCATTTGTCATAATCTAATCGGAAATTGCATGAATGTGCTTTATGTCTGTTTATTTGTGGCATAAATCATGAAGATTGGTAAGTAAATTCATGCATATGTGTTGCTTAAAGCTAGGTAAATACTAACTGGGATATTAGAAAGGGGGAGGTAAACAGAAGGGCTTTATTTCTCAAATTTACCTTTATTTGTGTTTGTTTCTATAATAGTTCCTAAATTGAGGCCTATGTGACCAAAAGAAAATGGAAGCTGACTGTGACTCCGAGGGGGCGGTCTAAGAACGCATGCGCTGACTGGAAGCGCGAGCCGCCTGTGCCTGTTCAGTATGGGTCAAGGACAGTGTGGCCTGCCGCATGGAGCAGATGCCAATTTTTATGAAAGTCAGCAGACGAATCATGAGAATGGGGCACTGAATAACAATTTAAAGGACACTTCGAAGGAAGTAGAACATGAACAATGGCACCACTATTTTTCCAATGATAATGATGACTCCGCATAAATTGAACAGTAAGGTGATGAGGTGATGCTCATCCACCTCTAAATTGACCAAATACGGACACTCTAGGACATAAGAGTTACAAATTTCGATAGATAAATTAGTGAAAAAGGGTATAAAAGAGGACATTTGGGACAATGAAAAAAGCTTGCTTTTCGACTTAATCTTTACACCTCGAGATACTGTCGGACTGCGCAATTTTCCTATGACGCAGGGACTTTGAAATTTTCTGAATTTTTACTTTTGAATGGGTGCGAAGTCCTATGAGAGGGGAATATCGAGAGAGATAGAGAGGTGTTTCTTTGGGAACTATTCTGTCCTATGCTGATGTCTGCGTCTCTGCATCTTGGTAATATGATTTGAGTTATTTTCCTAAACTGTCATGCTAAAATGAATGTTTTAAATTTAATTTTTCTTTCAGGTTATTAATGCATAACTGAATTTTTCTTTCAAGTAAAACGTAGAGATCATGCTAGAAGATTAAGTCTCTAAATAAAACTTAAATAAATGGAGAATTAAGCAGGTCTTGTTGTCCTTTAGTTAACTTTTACTAGCTGATCCATCGAAAATAAATGGTGGGGTGTTTTAAATCTTTCCTTCAGTAAAACCATGGTATTATAATTAAAACTGCAGTTGTAAATAATGTATAAAATCTTAAGTTTAGACACTCCGCTATTGCTCCGCGGCTCTCCTTTGGTTTTCACTGAATCCTTGGATCAGAGTAAATGTGTGTATGGATGAATTGCAGTGTTATGGGCCCACTGGTGAGTAATTTGTGAATAGCTCCTTGGGTTAAGGTGATGGTTTATGAAGAAATTCTGGAGCTGCGCTGCACCACCAGGAAGACCTCCTTCCCAGACTCAAAAGTTGCACCCGTGTCTGCTGGACCCCGGAGTATCATCAGACTGTGGATTGGTCGCAAAAATTGACACTAGCCCTCACCAAAATATATCGCTGGACCAGCTGTGATTGGAAATCGGTAGCTGGACTTCTACTGGTTCAAAGGGGAATTTGAGGGACTCTGACCCCTGTGGTCAAAGTCAGCTCACCTTACCCATGAACTAAAGAGTAATCCTAGGAAGACCCCATCAACTGCACAACACCCAGAGCATCTTCCAGTATTCTCAGCATCCTGCATTCCCAGCGTCAGGACCACGCCATTGAAGTCTATGGCAGTCTTCATGTAAAGTGTGGTACTGGACAAACGACTGCTTTGATGACCAAGTACCTGTCCATATGCTCCTTATTGGCCCCCTTACCTTGTCCCTGTCAAAATTGCTCATCCAACTCGGGCCAGAGTAGCGGAACACAACTCTTTCAACCTTTCCAAAAGGTCCCAATCTTTAACGATTACTAATGCTTGTTTGCGCTTTGGACTAAAAATCTGAAATTCATGTTTTACTTAAAAATATACATCTCCGGAACCCTCTAGATTTGCTCATCTTGGTGCCTTAAATTCATAAAAATATAATACATTTTTATAAATTGGGGTTTGGATGGCTTTTGTAATATGTGACTTTCTTATTTCATTGCTTGGTGTTTCACACATTTTTTTCACTAGTTCCTTTGTTTAAGCCTTGCTGCTCAAAGCCATTGCTACTCAGAGTTGAGCTAGCGGTTTTACAAACAAGCCTGACTGGACCCAAGATGGTTAAGTGAGTGCATTACATGGTAAGGACACACACCTATACCATATAATATACAAAAATCCTCAGATTGGTGCGTAACGATGAGACCCAGAACTTGTGTTTAGCTGTGCCACACAATTAATAAGTTAGTAACCACCACACAATCTGCCAAGTCAAGTCTGAGTAAAAGTTTCAAATACTTTTGTCAAGCTCTGAATACCCAAGGCATCGTTTTCCAGGAGTTTACTGACTTGCAAAGATCACAAAGTTTGACAAAAGTTACACAATGTTTTTGTTGAGTCTCCAAAGGATGGAAAACATGTAAATCAACTTGGCCATCATACCCACACTGAAAATCAACAACCTAAGTGTGCTGTGCAGGGACAGGAAAATAAGTCTGGGGATCACTGCCATGAAGGAGGACCTGGAAAGGTATTTGGATTTGAAAAATACTGAGTTGTAAATATTGGGAGACAGAAATATCGGAAAAAATACAGAGAAGCATAATATTGTGATGCAGTAAAATCATTGTCAAGAAAATTGCTGTTGTTCATATAATTTTCAATAATATAGTTATACATTTTTTTGTTAATTATCTTAATATGTTTTAGTTCATATATACATTGTATGTGTTATTTGTTTGTATAATTGTTAATAATATTTTTAAATATTGTTTGCAATACTAAGTGATTTTGTATGTTTCATTGAATTGCTAGTAGTACTTAATAGTGTTGCTGCAGGTGCTAGGTTTGTAGGGGTATAGGGTGGAAAGTTAATTAAGTAATAAATAACAATTAATTCTTATTTCATTATTAATTATTACATTGATAATTAATTATATAAATTGTGTACTAACTTTATTTTTTAGTTATATTGGAGGTTCAGGCTACTGAATTTGTAGGGGTTTAGGGTGGGAAGTTAATTAAGTAATAATTAATTAACAATATTTTTTTTATTTATTAATTATTTAATTAGTAGTTCATTATGTACATCATGTCCTGCCGAATAATTTTAGCTCTATTTTAGTTGTGTTTGCTAGGTTTGTAGGGGTACAGGGCGGGATGTTATTTAAGTATTAATTACTAAATAATTATTGTTGATTAATTAGTTAACTGATGATCAATAATGTAAATGTTATACGTATTCATTTTAGCTATATTTAAAATGTGGGCTGCCAGGATTGTAGGGTTGTAGAGTGTGAATTTAATTAGGTAATAAATAAATAATACTTTTTAATTGATAATAAATTGCGTTATAATCATGTAAGTTGTCTATTTTATACAAATATATATTTTCTATTAATTAAGAATATTATATTTGGAGGAGGAGCCTAGCTGGCAACCATGATGGCCGCCTAGATTCTCGGCTCCGCCGACCTTCACGCTTTCCTCCACTATCCTGCAATCCATCCTGTAACCGAGCCCAGCCTGAGCCCAGCTTTGAAACGGGGAACTGATCCTGAGTGCAATGGTGTGCTTCTCGGCTTGTTCCTGGCGGTATCGGCGGTGATACGCCTTCGCTTCTTCCCCGGTCCTTCGCTGCGGAACGTCCGGGTCTTTGTTTGTGCACACGGCCGGACCCGACCCTGACAACAGTGGCCATCGTAGATGTGGCGGAGCCGATCGGCCGGTGGGGAACTGTTGCGCTGTGCCTCCCGCTGCAGCGATTTATCCTGGCCCGTGATCCTGCTTGCCTGGACACATTGTAACTGAGAGGCGTACATTGTATCGATTCCCGGCTTGGAAACGACCTGTACAGCTCCCTCGTCTACCCTTGCTCTGCAGCAGACGCCATTTTCTACATCGCGCATTTAGCGCTTGACAGTGGAGACCCAAGACCACGGCCGAGAGTCCGGATAATTGCCGATTCCTCTCGGTCCTGTGTGTGGTACCGCAATGCGGTCTGATACCTCTATGCCTCTGGCTCGGCGGTACTCAACGGATTCTTGGCAGGGTGGTCTGCTGTTCACGAGTGAAGATGGCGACCGGACCCCGGAGCTGATACACGTCTGCGAGCCCTGGATAAAGGTAACTGCTGCGTCCTCTCTTCATGGGGCACCTCTGGGGCTCCGCGATGTTTTGAATGCTCTGGACGATGTACGAGCTGCCCTGCATGACAACGCCCGGGATCTGGGGAACCGTCTCGATGCTATTACTCCTGTTTGCCGTGGTTCTCCTCCGGTGCTGGACACTGCGCCACACCCTGTCCCGGACCACAGCGATCTGCTTACCCAGGTGCCTGCGGAACCGTTGGCGGATCACGGATTGGATTCTGCCGACGTACTGGCTGTGGTGTCCCGGAGGAGGACTGGTGTTCGTGGCTTCGTGAAATGGTTGGGGTGTCGTCCCCGGACGCCATGTCTGGCAGCTCTTCAGTGTTCTAGTGGTGTGGCTCTTCCTTCCTTTTTGAAGCTGGTGCTATCGCTCTGGCCTGCTGCTCCCGGAGGATTTCTGCATTGCCTTGGTCCTTTTTGTGTTGTTTTCAGACGCGCAGCGGTGGTCTGGGCAGACTTTGGTGGACGACTCCCCACTCTGTATTGGCTGTCTGGGGCGCCTCTGCTGTCCGTGATTGCGGCTGGATTGCAGAACTCCATCGCCTATCTTGATCGTAAGGGGCAAGGTTGAGGACGCTTTCTGAATTGCTCACTTCAAGGTGCTGGCCTAGGGGGGAAAAGCGGGACATTGTTTGGGTTGACTGTTGGTATCTTCTCGGTGGCGGAGTCCGGGGGTGGGCGGCTGACACTATACCTGTTGATGGTCCTCCTCCTCCATTCTTGTTATACTCTTTTTCTTTTCCGTTTTCCCTTCTCTGGATCTAAATTTCGGGTTTCGGTTTTTGGGCGACGGGCACACTGCTAGGGGGGGGGGTAGGCCGTAGCCTCTGCATGCGTGCGGGGTGGGGGGTTGGGGGGTGGGTTTTGTTTTGTTTTAGTTCCTATGGGCCTTATTTCTCTCCTCTCTTTCTTGCTTCTTTTTACTTTTTCCTTTTTCTTTTGGGTCAGTGTGGGGCTGGGTGTAGCGCTGTTTCTTGTTTCTGTTGTTAGTCCTATCACTAGCATTCTTTAGGAGGCTCCACGTTCATCGGGCGGGTAATGACCGGAATGTAAGGTGACCTTATGCTACTATCCTGATGTGAGTTTTATGCTGACTTCTCGATTGCTCTCCTTCGTTCTGTTGACAACTTGCTGTGATCATTGCTCGCTATGTGCTTTTGATGGACTGCTTGCATCTGATCCTTCTTATCTTAAAAACCTTTTAAAATTAACCTCATTTATCCTGCGCTCAGTGATCCCCCCCCTTCTTTCCATACGTATTGCTTTGGATAATTGCTGCTTATCGTCTCTGGGATTGCTGGCCTGCTTTTATCTTGCTTTTTGTGCTATCACTTGATTTCGAGGCCGGCCATGATGGTTGTGGGCCCGTATCTGTATGCTAACGTTGCACAATAAATGTTTTCAAAAACATTTTTAAAAAAAAAAGAATATTATATTTATTCTAAGTTAATAGGGTTATTCAAGTATTTAATGTGTTTGAAGTGCTTTCCCTACTGTTGCTTAGACTGGAGTGGGAATAGAAAATGTAACCCGTTAAAAGTCAAAATGAACCTACATGTATACGTCTCCAAATCTGGCATTTGCATTAAAAAACAATAAGCCATCCTAAAATTCCTTATATTGCGCTTTTTAATAAACTGGAGTAGAAAATGCTTTGCATATTTTGAATAAAATGTATACAAAAGTTCAAAGTACTGCATGATCTGACCAGGGCTTCCATGATAAGGGCATACATCAAGATATAGTTGGTAGCCCACAGGGAAACATAATAGATATTTTAACGTGCCAGCCCTAAATAGAAACAGCAACCTTTGTTCCCAGTGCCCCCTTGCTAAATAGGGACATTTAGTGAAGGGTTGACCTCAACCATACTCAAATAAGCTTCCACAGTTAACTTATCCCATTGACGTTCAGTCTCGTGATACACTCAAAGTTAAGCAGGGATGGCTGTGAAATGTTTTTGGCCACAACTGTAATACTTTCCTGGTCTGTATAAATATGGTGCAGATCAGCCTTATGAAGGGCAGACTCCACTCCAGCGAACCATGGTATTTGGTTTTGCACGCAAGACGATACTTAATAATAGCCCAGGTTAGATTGGCCTCTAGGTTTTTCAATACTGGTAACCACAGTAGGGGTGGACGTGTTCTAATATAATCTGATTAATGTGATAGACCCAGCTCTTCATGACAGATCACAGTCGAAGACGATGTGAGGGTTGACAGCACCCTTCTACAGAACCTTTTTTCTTCCATTTTGGATAGTTTCGCATTTAGAGGACCCTCATACCCTGGCTCCATATGTTGCATCAGGAATGCAGGGGTCCAATGCCGCCCCACCCCAATCAGCTGGAGTAGATTGTATAGTGAACTAACCACCCTCAAAAGCATAGGCCTGCTCTGAGAAACTTGGGGCATCCAGGATCTTGACGTAGAAAAGGTAACCCCTAGATAAGAAAAAGTGCTGGTGCATCTGAGGGTATTTATGCCTTCAGTGAGGGTCGCTAACTGCTTACTCTTCTGACTGCATGCCATACGGGATTTAGAAAAGTTTGCTTGCAGTTCCAGAATACCCAGAAAATCCACAAAGGCTTTCACTAACAATCACAGAGCTTTTAGGATCCGTGCCATCAGCATGGCATCATCTGCATAAAGAAGGGAAGGGAGCGGTAATCCTTTGATTTTGGGTACATCTGGGGTGGCAGTAATTACAAAGGGGTGAAGCTAATTGGAATACAAAATAAATAAAAGAGGGGCAAGAACACACCCTTCTCTCACCCCGTGACATTTTTTATATCCTTGGACACCTGTCTGTCCATACTAATTCTAACTCTGGCCATCATATTTCTGTGCAAATATGCAAAAAGTGCACCCATGTTTCATCCATTCCACAAGAACGCAGGGATTCCCATAATTTATAATGATTAACACGGTTGAACGCTGAGGTCAGGTCTATAAATGGCAAGTATAAGAGGCATACTTAGCAACAGCATATTTTCCTATTATTAGTGATAGATTCAGGCATTGTTTAACCGTTCCCACCTGACTTCTAAAACCATATTGGCAAGGATATATGATGGACGAATCATGTGTCCACTCTTTATTTGGGTTACACAGCTCCCTCCCTAGAATGTTGACGGATAGATCTATTAGGGAGATTGGTCTGTAGTTTCCCAGGAGAGAACGATCTCCCTTCTTGAAAATGGGTACTATGATGGAAGTTTTCCAAGAGTCAGGTAGTGGGGAGGTAGCAAGAATGTTAAAAACATTCACTAAAAGAGGTGCCCAAAATTTAGATTACATTTTATGAGGTTCAATTGGTTCCCACCAATTCTCTGACTAATAGCATCCTCAACTTCGGACACAGTTACCTGGATGTCTAAACGCTTATTAGTGGCCATGACGGGATCAGTACCACATGATATAGAGGCATAGATTTTTGAGAAATGTGGCTCCCACAACTCACTAGGGATATGACAACTGATTAGGTTCACAGTTAGATTTGCTCTGTGCATTTCCGTCACAGAAGAACAGAAGGTTTTAGTATTTTTCCTATCTGCTGCCTCTACAAGGAAGCAAAAGACACACAATTGATGGACGGAATGCAGAACAAATCAAAACATTTACGCACAGTCCAGAGATCTGTGTTAAATCCATAATTATGTTGCTCACCATGCCACCCCAATTTAGACCTGGCCATATGCAAGTCAGTCTTGACCCTGTGCCTCATGGGAACAGTCCAGTCCGAACTGACAAGCCAGGTCCTCCCTGGACCGGAAACAAGCATCCTAGGACCGGTTTTGGGGCTTCAGCCCTCTTCAGCCATGATAGCTTGTTTCCAGTGGCACAGTCAGCCCGGGACCCACGCCTGCGGATACTCGGCGCACTTAGGGCGAGAAAGCAAAAGACACACGATTGATGGACGGAATGCCGAACAAATCAAAACATTTACCCCCAGTCAAGAGAGCTGGGTTAAATCGATCATTCTTTTGCTCACCATGCCACCCCAGTTTACACCTGGCCATATGCAAATCAGTCTTGATCCTGTGCCTCATGGGAACAATCCAGTCCGAACTGCCAAGCATGGTCCTCCCTGGACCGGAAACAAGCATCCTAGGACCGGTTTCCGGGTTTCACCCCTCTGCAGCATTTCATCGAACCCGTATAACACTACACTGTGGGAGAGTGCTTAGTTGTAAGAGTGTTGAAACTGCTGGACGGCTGTGTGGGAGGTTTGTTTTGGTGTGATGTGTGAGTTGCCAGAGTGGTGGCCTCATCCTGTCCTAGGGCGATATGCCAGGCATGTAATGGAAGGAAGAGGTGTTGTATTGACATTAATTTATTTTTTGATTCTGCTTAATTGTGCCAGTGTGGTCCTTCACAAGAGTGAAGCTTTCCACAATATGCCCTGGAACCAGGCAATCATAGTGCCCGGAGAGGGGGGGTTTGAGACATTGACCCACTGGCAAGGAATATGGCCAATCATGGTGGATAATTTCTGGCAGTCCACAGCTCACTCTGCATACATATAGTCATGGTCGATGTAATGCCCAGGAACAAGAGGATAGAAACCGCAGGCATGGCTTTATACATCCATTAATAGCTCATTATCAAATTCTGTCCCATCATAACTAAGTGTATCCCCATGGGAGGCAGTGGAGAGAGACACAGCCACAGTAAGCACTCTCTAAAGGCTACTCAAGAACTGTAGTGGAATAATACATTGACTTGAATTTGGTTACAGGTATCCTGAATAAATTTCTATATAGTTTCCTAAAGATTGATAAGGGCTGAACTTGTGGGTCTACAGCTGGAGCAGGGAACCAGGCTAGACCCAGGATTGTCGCAAGAGCAGATGATGGCATGCTCTGGATATAGGCAGCCAGTAAAGGAGTTTAAGAGTCGACTGGTTAAGGGACATAACCAGGCGGTATTCTTAGGAGAGGAGCAGCAATAGTGGCTGCAATATACGATCTGCTGGGACCACTAGAGGGTGATCGATTGAAATATAGTGGTTTCAAAACAATCAGGATTCTTTGGTCACAAACAAGGATTCTAAATAAATAAGACAGAGCAAGACACCAAGGGACAGATGTACGGCCATTTTCGGTGGTGGCAAACTTAAAATCAGGCCGTTTACGACTGCTAAATAGAGTTGTAATATGCACAAACTCTATTTTGCAAGTCAAAAAATAGGGTTTGCAGGTCACTATTAGGAAGGGGCGTGCCAAGGGAGTACCTTCCTAATAGCAAGTCGCAGGGGGATGTACAATTGTTTCAAATTGGTGGTAAGCCAGTTGCAAACGGGACGGGGTCCCCAGAGGACCCCTTCCCCTTAGTTTGTGTCAGCGATTTTTTTTTTGTTAGGCATAGGCAATGGTCACATGGACCACTGCCTGCCCGTACAGAATTAAAAGAAAACGTTTCATAAATGCATCCTGTTTTCCTTTAAGGAAAATTGGCTTCATTTGAAATAAAAAACTGCTTTATTGAAAAAAGCAAATACAGACATGGTGGTCTGCTTTCCCCAGCAGGTCACCATCCCTGCGATTGTAGCCCATTCCCAATGGGGAACAGCCTTTACAACGCGGGTATTACCACGCACTACCATTACAACGCTGCTATTACAACGCAAATCGTTACAACGACTTGCGCTGGAGGGCGCTGTTGGATAGGGAATAGTTTAATTTTCTATTCCAACACCTTCCCTACTGTAACGTGGGCTGGAGTTGGAATAGAAAATTAAACTATTCCACTATCCAGCGCAAGTCGTTGTAACGGCTTGCGTTGTAATGGCACGCGTGGTAAAAGCCTGCGTTGTAATGCCATACAATCATTCCCAATGGGTCACAAATTGCGACCTGCCTCATGAATATTGGTGAGGCAGTTCATTTGCAACCCCATTGGGAATCCTGAAATATATCTGTGACACATTAGTACATTCCGTTTTGCGAGTCGCAAATTGAGAGTTGCAAAATTTTGCAATTTGCAACCCGCAAAACAGAATGGTCATACATCTGGGCCCAAATGTGTAACGTAACAAAACATTAGGCTATGCAGGAATTTCCAGCTTGAACAGTAACATTGGCTGCATTGCAATGAAGAAGTGCAAAGTGAGTTTTTGGGGTTGCTCGCTAGGCCCCCTAACCTACCAATTGTCAGGACACATATTGCATGGTACAAACTTTGTTATCTGTGGGCAAAGCTTCTAATGGTTTATCGGTACAAAAGGGGGTGGTGATGGACGGATCTAATGGTTTATCAGCCATCAATATATTTTCCGTTCGAGATACGTTCTCTATGGGTTCAGCCAGAAGTGCAAGAGAAGCTAGACAAGGGTAATCAGAGGCCTGACCTTCTGGACACCAGCCCATCCAGGGCGACACAGCAGTGACTCACAGTCTGCGCCGATCACAGTGACTTGTAAGATCCTATTGACACTTGCCAGGCACGTGTTACTGCTGACATGTGTAGGTGTTGTATGAATTGAATCCATAATCAGCATTTTACATGGGCTGGATGAGTGAGGGGTTTCAGGAGAGGATTAGATGTAGAATGATGGTCAAGAGCCATGGGCTCAGGCCCTTGATAGTTACCTGCCGAGAGAATCAGGTGCATATGAGAAAGTCGCATAGGTCATCTGGGTAATGATTTGCTCTCTGCGTCCATACAGATGGTGAGTGTGGTGGACAAGAGAACGAAAAAATAAGTTATGATGCAGGTGAGTTGGCCACTGACAGACAGATGACTGATCCATATAATTGTCTCATTTTTAGCCTCACCAAGCAGTACCACACTGACTGAACCCCATCTTAGCAGTGACTCCCATCCGCCAAATGGAGGGCACAGTAGGTCATCTCGCAGTAGGAGGAAGAGACTGCACATCTGCCAACTCAAGCTGTGCCACTGTGTATCACACTATATTGTCACTCTTTACCAGTGGCGGCTCGCAACTGTAACGCGGGGAGGCGGGCGGGGTGCGGCTAGGTGGGGGAGTAGTGGAGTCCGACATACGACGGCAGATATTTATTTATTTATGTTCACTTTTGCCGTTGTTTGTCGGACTCCACTGAGGCACCGTGAGGGCAAGGTGATTTTGAAACCCATGCACAGAGTAGGGTTCCACATCGCCTGTGAAGGCTTTACTCAGGGTGAATACATTTAGCTTTTCACAAGCTCATCAGGGGCACAGGGTATGCCATCAGAAGCATTTTTCTGAAATATGGGGAGGGTAGAAGTGTCTGCACAGGCAAAACTGGCCTAAAATCCTTTCACTCCGAATCAGGTCCTACCACCTCCAGTGTACCCACATGGCTTTGACTGTCCAAAAACCTCACCCCTTTAAGGCCGTACCCCTCATGCAATCAACTATAACATTTTGAACGTTAAAAGGTCGGAGATTGTCAGATCACACCCTGAATAGTTATAGTTTTGAAAAAGGACCTAAAAGTGCACCTGAAGCTGCCTTGGTTTGGAAAAAGCCAGGTATGTATGTCTTTCCTGAATGTCTGATTGGCTAGAGGGCTTCTGATCTTTACTGGGAGTGAGTTCCATAGTTTTCCTGATTGTACCAGTGAAAGAGGTTCCACTGGTGCTCTTGTTTTGTAGGAGGGGATGGCTATGCAAGGTGCTAGTCTGGAGGAGAGAGCTTTATTTTGTATCTTTTAAATTTGACGGATGAACAAAAGTCTTTTGCTGTGGATGTCCCTTTGAACGATCCAGAGTACCTTGAAGGCACATAGGCTTGCTCTAGGTAGCATCAAAGTACCTGGAGCACTGTTGATGCTCATTCCCTTGAACAAAGTAGCTGCTTTGCTGCAGTGTTTATGAAGTATATAAAGATGCACCCCCTAAATAGAGACTGTTGGTGTAGTCTGCAAATGACATGATGCAGTTGATGAAGCGAGTTTTTGAAATAAAATGCGTTTTGATTCGCTAAGTTATACTTCCATAATGAATTAATAATATTAATGAGTTTATGCATAATTTGTATTAATTTAACCTAGATTAATATGCACTTACACAAACATATGGGAATTAACATTATGTGCTCTTTGTTGCATTTGCAAGTACGTTTAAAAATAATAAATTAACTTTGTCTTTTCGTTCTGTCAACATTAATTGCGGCTGTTTAAATAATAGCATGTGCTTATTTGTAAATGTGCTTTTGTATATGACGTGTCTTTTACGTGGCAAAGGTTTGCTGCTTATTCGTGCTAAAAGCTAGGTAACATAAACTAATGGGTTAACATTAGTAAAGGGGGTGGGTAACAGAACGACTTTCATTACTCAAATTAATTAATGTTTTGTGTTTCTTTGCATACTAGTGCTTCGAAAAGAGGCCTGAGGCCTAGCTTTAAAATGGGTGTTTTGGAATCCTGTCATGATGAGCCTAGCACAGCAAAAGAATGAAAAAAGTGTTTGTCACGTTTCATATCATCAGTGAACAAAATATGAGGAACTGTGCAGGGTGTGCTCCGTGTTGTATAATTTTCCAAGGACAGGATACGGCGGAAAAGCCAAGCTGAGGAAGCAACAAACTGTTATTCAATAAATTGTTGCAAAGGACCTCGGAAGCTAATGTCACTTGTAGACAATGGACAAAGACATTATAGAAAGGCACGATTTCGGAATGAAGAGGCAATGACTTCATGTGGACTGACGGCTGTCAGCCAATCAAATCGCTGGATGTCTTTTAAAAAGTATTCTTTTAGCTAGTTTTAGATAGAGAAAAGGTATAAAACTTGGCCCCTTGGGAGGAGCTTTGCTGGCTCGTTCCTGAATCCTGAAGGGCGTGAGATGCTGACGGACTTTTGACTCACGTAAGGGGAAAATGAACTAATGCTTTACCGCTTAGGTTCTAATAAATTTAGACAAGGAAATAGGGTTTAGGGAATGAGATTCTTTCTGCTTAAATACTTTTCATGCTGATTCGTTTTGAACTGACAGTCTAATGTGCCTTTACTTAATAAAATGATGCTTATTAATTGCTAATAAAAGATATTCTTTATTAAAAATGCTCTTTATTTGAAAATAAAGTTAATAAAATAGATTTTAAAATGACAAGCTGGTCTTGTTTATTTAGAGTCTAGTTACCATTAGTTAATCCATTGCCTAGGTAACTTAATTAAATGTATTCATGTATAAACATGAAGATGATAAACTGGAGTTGTATATAAATGTAAATAGTCTTATGAATAGTTCCGATTAATTAGGTCACATGATTCAGTTGGTCAATTCTTGTCTCAGTCATTTATGGGCCTTGTGAAGAGTTTATAATTAATGGTGAGTATCATGGTGTAGGGTTGTGCTTTTGAGACAAAATTTCTTTAGGCCCGCTGGATCAATTCTCTGGTAGCAGAGGATGGTTACTATGGTAACTGACATGCTACAAGTAAGATACATAGGATATATGTGATACATGTTTAACACATGTTAAGTTTGTCTAGTTGTTATATGTAGTCGAAAGGTTTTTTCCAGCAGTGTGAAAATTCCTGGTTAAGTTGCCGGCAGAGTAGTGTGACAAGTGAAGTTACACAGTTCATTTGTTCTGTTTCAAATTAGTGATATTGATATATCACTAGTGTTGTGGACGTACAGCACAAGTTTAGGGATTTTAGGTATGACAGGTTGTATGTTTAGTGAGGATTGTCTATGAAATCGTAGCTTTGAGTATAGGGACTAGGAGCCCGTTTTAAAACTCGCTGTGAAAAGAGTAGTAGGATTTTTCCAAGCTTGAGTGAAGGGTAAGGAAGAGTCGTCTATTTTACTGGCGATTGAGGATTTCTATTGGTAGGTTAAAGTCCTGCCGAAGATTTCACGTATACATGGTCAGGTTTTCCGTTTTAATGCGTAAAAATTATTTTGTGAAAATAGCGTCGTCTATTTCACAAGAGTGTGTACTCGAATGATTGATAAAAACTATCACTTTGTTTAGCGAAACAGACAAATGGTTCGTTTTTCTGTAGTTACTAACTGGATTTCATTGAAAAGAAAAGTTTAAAATGGCGCTGTGAAAATATTTTGTAAAGGAGGGGTGAGTTTGTGGAGCAGAGACAGTGAAGCTGCAGCGGTAGTATACGTCACAGGGTTCGCGCTGCGATTGGTTGACATACGGCACAGCAAGCGCACTGATTAGTCCACGTGACCAAAACGAGCTGTTAGCTAATTGGTCCTTTCTAAAAACAGTACTTCCGTTGGTTGAGCAAGATAGTGACGTGGCTTAACCTGATTGGCTTGTTGGTGAGTTTCGTGCACGGATTGGCTAGAGTAGCGGAACAACAAAAAAATACTTACGATCTTTTCCAAATTAAGCGGAATAGTTTTAAATCATGAGTTATTGGTACGGAAAGGAGGAAAAGAAGTCTTCATGGTTTCAGAAATTTAAAAATGTATTCAGCCCCGATAAGAAAATTGAAACGCGTGGTAGAAAATTACTTCATAAGTATAAAACACCCGCAGCATACATGGAAGGTGAATATGGTTATCATACTGTCCTTTGGTTTGAAAATTGGATGCAATATACCAAAGGTGATGGTGTATTAGCGTGGCCGGAAGATGGATCATTTAATGTAAAAGTGTTGAAAAACCTGAGAGAAAAAATGATGGCTCTTATGCCAAAGCCTGGACCTACTCAATTTGAAGCTTTAGTTGAATGGGAGGTTGAAATAATGGAACTTGAACGAGAAAACAGAGGAATATCAAGAGGACCAAAATTAGACATAAATAGGGAAACTCATCAGGATAGAGTGCGTCGTTGGAGAAAAGCAGACATGTATGATGGTCTGTACCCAGTAAGAGAGATGGTTATTGAAACACCAGGTCAAAAGGATTCCCGAAAGAGAGGTCATCTTGATGAAGAATTAGATGATGCAGTCTTAGGAGAAATTTTTATTAATCCACCGCCCTATCAGTCAAGTTGTTCACAGTCTACACCGAGAGTTTCTTCAGGAAATCTCTCCTAGTGCACCTCCAAGAGAAGTTGATGAAAATTCACCCAGATTTTTATGATTACCTGAGAGAGTAAGGTCAAGAAGTAAATCAAATACTCCAAGAGAGAACAGAAATTATCCAGAGATACCAGAGCAGAGAAATGAATTCCCGATAAATGGAAAGAGCAGAAATACCTGAGAATATACCAAATATTTCAGAATATTTAAGAGCAAAAGAGGAATTAATACAGCAATTAACAAAAGGGATGGAAGCAGTAAAGGTACCAGTAACAATTGGTCCTGTTGTACCAGTTTTTGAACAAGGAGAAAATAGACACTCAGCTTTGACTGTTCCATTAAATGCGGAAATTCAGAAAGTAGCTGAAATTTTTTATTCAGAATTATCAGAAATCCATAGAGAAAAAACAATGCCAAATTTAACTTTTAATCAAAGTTTGTCAAATGGTCAGATACCATCAGTTGCAGGATCTGATTCTGGATCTGCAGAAAAGAGCATGACTAAAACAGATTTGACGCAGACTCCATTAATCCCACAAGTTCCTGAATCTAAACAACTTGATGTTGCAAAATTAAAAGCAGATTTAGAAGAATTAATTATTGGCACAATTGGAACTGACTGTTTAAAGCAATATCAGGATGATGAATTGTTATTTATCTGTAAGAGCGTACAATGGAAAACGAAAAACAAATATGATCAATTTGAAGAAGTGGCTGCTGAATTAGACATAGATTTGAGTAGACACAAACAATTGCAAAAACATTACAGAGTGAATTTCTCTGAGAAAGACATTGAAAACCTAAATACCACAATCAGGATAACTCATGTAAAAGAATTAATTGTGTTTCTGAAAAGATTAGGTGAATTAAGTAAATGGAGAGTGAAATGGACAAAGAAAATAGAAGAAGAAAAAAGAGAAAGAGGGGAAGTTGCAACTGAGTTTCCTATGAGGGAAATAGCTTGTGGAGGTTATGTTCATGTACCTTGGACAAGGCAGGACATTTTGCTCTTTACAAATGATTTTCCATCGGCTGAGAGAAAAGCCAGTAGAATGGTATCGTCAGGTAGACAGATTCATTAAAGTTTCAAAAGTTCTGTGGATTGATCTTGATGGATTCTTTGACATTGTTGTCCCATCAGATCTTTCGACAGAATGTAAAATGTCTGTAGGTTGGCCCAGAGAAGAACCAGCTCAAAATAAAATAACAGGTGCTCCTTCAGCTGATGTCATGGATTTCTAGTAATGGTCTGGCTGAAAAACAAGATTCCTCCAAAATAAGTAAATTGGGTTAAAATTGACAGAACAAATCAGGAACCCAAAGAATCAGTACATTCATTTTATGAGAGATTACTGCTGGTATTTAAACAATACAGTGGTTACGAAAAATTAAGTGAAAAGGATATGAGCCATTTCATATACAGATTTGTTTATGGCTTGAGACCTGAAATTGGTGAGATGATTAGAAACGGAATTGTCGGCTGGCAATCACTTACAGTTGATGACATTTTGAGAAAAGCAAAATACTGCAGTGATGAGAAAGATGCAAAGCAGAAAAAGTTTAAGGAAAAAGCAATGTGGGAACAAGTGAAGGTAGCTGAACAGCAAATAGCAACTCTTGAAAATAAAAATGTTCATCAGAATCAAGGCAAATTTAAGGGGAACTTTGTTAGTAAACTAAAATTTAATGTAAATATTGAAGAGCTTAAGCAGAAGCTCCCAAGTTTTAATTGCGGTGAATTTGGACACTGGAAGCGTGAGTGTAAGAATCCACCCAGAAATTTTAAAAATTCATCATTAAATCCACAGATGCAGAATGAGATAAATCAGCAGCAACAGCTACAGCAACAGTTAAATGAAATGAGTCAGCAGCAACAGCTACAGCGACAGTTAGTGAATCAGCAGAGCCAATTGAATCAGCAGAGCCAAATTCCACAGCCACCACTTCCAAATTGTATGAATGCGCAAAGGTTCAGTCCTGAGACGGGATTCTGCGGAGGTGAGCAGGTAAATAGATCACAAAGAGTGAATGTGTCAAATGTTTCTCAACAATTTTGGTTAAAGGAAAATGAAGGCAGTGACTCAGAAGATTACTCATGACGGTGCCTGAGAGAGGAAGAAGAGTGTGTGCTTGGAGCCACTCTTGAGGTAGATCAGTCAGGTCCATTTGTAAATGGTAAAGTGAATGATGTAGAAATCACTTTTCTTGTGGACACTGGTGCTACTCGTTCTACTGTTAGATCAGTGGAAATTGAAAACCTTCCTCTCTCTGGTGAGTCCATCCAAGTAGTAGGTGTAGCAAATCAACAGATTAAAACAGATTTAACAGAACCAGTTAACATTCAGATTGGAAATTACAAAGATAAACACAGATTTGTAGTCTGTAACAGCAGTCCAGTTAACCTGTTAGGGAGGGACATTTTGTGTAAGATGAACTGCAAAATATATTGCTCACCGGATGGTATTGAGCTCCAAACTTTAGAAGAAGATGGTCTGTACAAATTAACAATGCTAATGGTTGAGGAAGAAAATAAACTGTTTCCTGCTTTTGATAAAAACAATTTGCCTGAAGAACTGAAAGATACAGTTAATCCAAACATTTGGGATTTAACTGGAGATGAAATGGGTTTAATGAAACATGTGGACCCAGTAAAAATTACTGTAAAGCAAGGAATAGATTTTCCAAACATTCCTCAGTACAAAACGAAAGCTGAAACTAAACTACTCAACTACCAGGACAGAGACGTCGTGCTACGCCTGGCGAGAGAGAAAGGTACAATCACGCATCAGGGAAACCACATTTCCTTTTACCCGGATTTCACCCCTCTGGTGCAAGCGGCACGAAAGGAATTCCTACCGGCGAAGAAGATCCTACTGCAAGCTGGAGTGCCCTACTCACTCCTATACCCGGCGAAATTGAAGGTTCAACACGAAAACACCTCTCACTTCTTCACTGACGCCAAATCAGCCCTCAAGTTTGCCAAACACATATGTGCTGGAGCCAGGAGAAAATCGCCACGGCTGGAGGACGCCTCGGAGCAACTCAGTGACAATGACTGAAACCTGTGCAACGCTCATCCGGCACGGTAACCGAACTGCCTGTTACACTGGGGCTGGGAGGCCTGGAACAATCTTTCGTAAAGGTATGCTCCTGCTGGACTGCCTCCTTTTGGGTAAGTCACTGGGCCGCCTTTATACTACCTTTTGCTGCTAACTCCGTGCCTCTGCTGGGACATTGGTAGACTTTGTCACTGGCGGATTACTGGATGGGGGTCGCTGTCAGATCCCAGGGACACGGAAATTTGACTGTAGCCACCCCGTGTATGCGGGGGTGTTGGCCGAGCGCACCACGCCTCATGGGGTGCCTCCCTTTGTTGTTGATGTTGGGGTACTTCCACGCATTGCGTGAGGACTTTTGGGGTATATCACGACCTAATTGGGGGGTTGCTGAGGGTGGGGGGTTGATGGGAGTTATTCCTGAGTTGCGAGTTCCTGTTTGTATTTGGTGCAATGTACTACTACAATTGTCTATGTGTTCGCGTGCTAAGTCTGCAATTATGGCGTCTGGATGCCTGAGGGGCCTTATGGGGCGGGGAGGTGGGGTGGGGGCTGGTTACGGTTGTGTACTTTAATGGGAGGTATCAAACTCTGGACTTGGAACATTAGGGGCCTGGGGGACTACAAGAAAGCCCGCTTACTGCATGGAATGTTGTCTAGGCACAATGTAGATGTATGCTTCCTTCAAGAAACTCATCTGAATGTCGCCCCCTCAGCTCGACTGAAAAATTCCAGATGGGCGCATGTTTATTCTTCCATCTATTCGAATTATGCGAGGGGTGTCGCCATACTCATTCGAAGGGGGTTGGATTGGCGGGAGTACTCCCAGGTGCGGGATGAGGAGGGTAGGTATGTTCTGCTGCATGGGTCATTACAGGGGCGACGGATTGTCCTAGCTGCTATCTATGGCCCCAATGTGGACGATCCGGATTTTTTCAGAAATGTTTGGGCGAAAATTGTGTTACTGGACTGTCAGTCGGTAGTGTTGGGAGGGGACTTTAATACTGTGTTGAATGATGACATGGATCGCAGTGGCGTAAGCAGGCCGCAACACAATAGAACGCGCCAGGCGATATCTGATATCATGAATGAAGGTCTGCTGTCTGATGTATGGCGTGCTAGACACCCGGGAGCGAATGTGGGAACCTGTTACACCTGCCATAAGGCTGCATGGTCGCGGCTGGACTTCTGGTTGGTGTCTCCCGAAGTCGCGACATGGGTTTCAAAGGTTGATATCATGGCTAGATCTTTGTCCGACCATGCCCCATGCATGTTGGAACTACACCCCCCGGGAACTCCACATAGGGCATTCCAGTGGCGCCTCCCTCCACACGTGCTCACAGACCCTGTGTTCGTAGAAGAGATAAGAGAAGACATTAACAATTACTTTGCTGAGAATGCGGGATCTGCCACATCTGAGGCCGTTGTGTGGGATGCATTTAAGACTGTCATCAGAGGTCAATGTATAGCGCGCAAGGCAGGGGTGCTGCGTACCATCAGGGATGAGCTGGCTAAAATTGAGAGGGAGCTGCAGGCCCTAGATGTTGCGTTTAGTGCTAACCCGTCGTTAGAGACTGCAGGCGCTCTAAAGGCCAAACTGCTGACCTTTAACGAGGAGGCGGAGCGGGAGGTGAAGTTTCTAGGGAAACAGGCAGAAGCGCGCAGGTATGGGGAGGGTGATAGGCCAAGCAGGACCCTTGCCAGACTGATAAATCCCCGCGCATCATCACATTTCATACACACTATTCATGATGCCACCGGACGCCTTGTGGTGGGACAGGAGGCAGTGTTAGACGCCTTCGCAGACTTCTATGCTACCCTGTACACCTCACGACAACCCACTCCGCCGGCATCGCTGCGAGACTTTCTTGACTCCATAGCACTTGTATGGTTCAACAACAACCACAGGCAATACATGGACCTCACTGTCACAGTACAAGACATAGCCCAGGTGATTAAGAGTATGCCGGCCAATAAGGCGCCTGGCCCTGATGGCCTGACCACCTCCTTCTATAAAACATATGTTACTGAACTGGCGCCGAGACTTCATTCTGTATTTGTCGAGGCTCTCGAATTGAATTCCCTCCCTGACTCCATGCGAGAGGCTCTCATTATCACACTACTCAAGCCGGATAAGGATGAACAGCAGCTGGACTCCTATAGGCCCCTGTCCCTTATAAACGTTGATGCTAAAATATACGCAAAGGTCATCGCGGATAGGTTACAGCCGATGTTGCCTATGATAGCGCTCCCAGATCAATCAGGCTTCATTCCTGGACGCGCGACGTCACACAATCTCAGAACGATCTTTTCGGTCCTTCACTATTTACACCCGTCAGTACAGGCAGCAGTGGTGTTTCTGGACGCCACCAAAGCCTTCGATTCATTAGAATGGCCCTACCTCTTCAGTGTATTAAGGCGGATGGGTTTCAGTCAGAACTTCATGACCCTGATAAAGCTTCTTTATAAGGAACCAAGGGCCCGGGTGTGCGTCAATGGTCTCGTCTCCGAGCCATTCAGTATTACACGAGGCACTAGGCAAGGCTGTCCCCTATCGCCGCTCCTTTTCGCGATTGCGATGGAGCCGCTGGCGGCCAGAGTCAGACAACACCATACCGCCAGGGGCATCGGATTTAGTGCTAGAAGCTTACTAATCTCGCTATATGCGGACGATGTAACCCTGTACGTCCTGAATCCTAAAGAGAACCTGAGCCCGCTACTCCGGGAATTTGTACGATTTGAGGGATTAGCGGGGATATCCATTAACTGGGCGAAGTCAGTGGCCTTCCCCCTGACGGAGAGCACTGAACGCCCTGCTCCTGACTACCCCCTCAGATGGGAAACTGAAACTGTCAAATATTTGGGCATCTGGATCAGCAGGGATGTGCAGGAGTTGTGGCAGATGAACTTCGGTAGAGCGGTGGATTGGTTGGAGGGGAGGGTTGAGATCTGGAATAAACTACCGCTTTCCCTGGTAGCAAGAATTGCGTTGGCTAAAATGGTGGTCCTCCCCAAATTCTTATATTTGTTTGTAAATGTGCCACTGCCTATGACAGCTTGCTTCCACGCCCGGGTCCGCTCACTGCTACTTAAACTGGTGTGGGCTGGAGGACAGGCTAGAATCTCCTGGGACCTGCTCACGCTTCCGCTGCGACAAGGGGGACTAGGTGCCCCAGATTTGAAACTTTACGCACTCTGTGCGCAAGCCCAGTTCCTGCATTTCTGGGCATTCCCTACACCTTACCAACCACATGTGGCGGTGGAATTAGCCGTTGTCGCCCCCTTGCCATTACGAGTCGCACTGCACGGTAAGGTTACATGCCCGTCACGCGAGGTAGACACAGTAGAGATGGTCCGCTGGACATGGCGCGAACTCCAAAAGAGAGCCGGTCTCTCCCTGCTTTATGCACCAGCTATCCCCCTGAGGGGCAACCCGATGCTGCCGTGTCTGACGGCCAGAGGCGACGTCCTCACTATCCTTGGGAATAGGCTACTCACTTTTGCAGACTTATATCCAGATGGTACCTTTTTCGAGCTGTCTGCCGAGGGAGCCGACCGGCTCTGTACATTTAATGACAAATTGCTATTTCATTCCCTTAGGGAGTCTTGCAAGAAGATGGGGCCGTGCTTCCCGGAGGAACCCCGCACACTTGCCGCCCTCCAAAACTTGCTTTCACGACCTTCCCCCAAAAAGCTGGTGTCCAGGTTATATAATTGCATGCAGGAACAGGCCCCGGCGACAGTAGCCACGGCCAAAACCAGCTGGGCTGAGGACCTGGGGGACGAGCTACCAGACGACGCCTGGGAGTATTGCTGTGCGCAACTTACAGCCCTGTCCCCAAACTATCGTCTGAGGCTCATCCACTTCAAATTCCTACATAGATACTACCGCACTCCGACTCTACTACGCCGAATGGGCGTCCGTGAGGATGCCAACTGCTGGAGATGTGGAAGTGAAGAAGCGTCCTTTCTTCATATGGCCTGGAACTGCCCCAAGCTGACTACATACTGGTCAGAGGTCTTCACGGCCATAAATCAAATCACCCGAAGGGAGGACTCACCTTCCCCGCTGCTAGGTCTGCTGGGGTATGTTAAGGACACTGAGCCCTGCGACAGGAAACTGCATGCCTTACTCCTTTTATATGCCAAGCGACAGATCGCACTGCACTGGGGTAGACCAGCCCCCCCCTCTCTTGAGAGCTGGATCAGGGACGTGACTTACGGCCACACGCAGTTAACGCACTATTGGGAGTCTATGCCCACCGCTTCCAGACCCACTGACATATGGGGCCCGTTTATACAGTGGGCCACAGCACGCAAGGGCTCTGACTCACCAGATACCTCCCGGGATACGAGTGTTTCAGACGACATGGGCTGAAGGTGCGCAATGCGTAAGTTAGTTATGATGATCCCGCAGTCCCGCGTTTACACTGACAGGCCCTTACCGGACGCACGCTGGGAGACTGCTGCACACGCTGACCCGAATCGAGACCCTGGCCGCCCTGCGCCCCACTGGCAGTCTTGTGTTCTAGCCTCTGTCCCTGGCCCCCTCCCCCCCGCATCGCCCATGCTCCCCTAGACTGTGCATAACCGGACTAGATATCCTTACATTCCCGCCCTGTATGTAGCTAGCCCACTACCTGCATGACCTGAGGCTGGCCCATATGACCTCGTTGTGGACTGCCGTGTTGTGTGAATGGTTTGTCCATGTACTTGCACCTCTGTTTGTAGTGTTTGGTTTGACTTGCTGGGGGGGGTTGTTGGGAGAAAAATGGTGCTGACGGACGCATCCTTTTACCGTACCGCTGTGACGGGGGATTAACCACTTCCTACTCAGGGGCGACCTCGTTGATTTTCTATATCTTTCAAATGTCGACAGCACTATGAGAAAAGTAAGACCGTTTCCTTGCTGAAGTTGTACTGCGTATGCTCAAAATTCTGTTGTGTCTCATGCTTTCATATGTATGTCTTACCCGGCTGGGTGAAAGACTCCGGTCTGTCTCTCAGTGATCTCTGTATGAACTTCCTGATAGCGGCCTGCCTCCGGGTTGTTGGCGTGACGCAGTGTACATCTTCATGGCCTTTGTTACAAATAAATGTCTTACACCAAAAAAAAAAAAAAAAAAAAAAAAAAGCTGAAACTATTGAGGGTGTCATTCCTGTGATTGAGAAATTCATAAAACAAGGTGTTTTAAAGGAAATCGAGAGCAGCCCATGTAATTCACCAATTATGGGAATCAAAAAGCCAAACGGAACTTACAGAATAGTTCAGCACCTGAGAAAGGTTCATCAAATAGTTGTTCCTTGTTGCCCAGTTGTACCAAACCCAGCGGTAATTCTATATCAGATTCCGCATGATGCAGAATGGTACACGGTCATAGACCTGTGTAATGCCTTCTTTACAGTTCCACTGCATCCAGAGAGTCAACAAATTTTTGCGTTCAGATTCCAAGATTGTATCTTAGCATGGTGTTGTATCCCTCAAGGGTGTACTGAGAGTCCATCTATCTTTAATCAATTTCTAAAGAAATCTTTGGAAGATCTAGATTTGCCTGGAAAATCAACATTGGTCCAGCACATTGATGATCTTCTAGTGGCTGCAAAAACACGAGAAAATTGTGTAACAGATACCATTACACTTTTAAATCGTTTGGCAGATGAGGGGCATAAAGTGTCACCTGCAAAATTACAGTTTTGCAAACAAGAAGTAAAATACCTTGGTCACAGAATTGCGAAGGGAATCAGACAAGTGACAGTTGAGAGAATAAAAATGATTCGAGCAATACAACCTCCAACAACATAGAGACAGGTCAGAATGTTTCTAAGAATGGTAGGTTATTGTCGTCAATGGATTAGTGGATTTTCAGTAATTGCGAAACCACTACAAAGATTGACAAAAGCAGACATAAACGACACGATTATTTTGACAAAAACTGAGTTAGAGGCTTTTGAGCAGCTAAAGAAAAGTCTGTGTGAAGCTCCAGCATTGGGGATGCCAGACTACAATATGGAATTTGAGCTGTACTGCAGTGAAAGGGAGGGTTGTGCATTATCAGTTCTGATTCAAAGACATGGAAAACTGAGAAAGCCAATAGCTTACTTTTCAGCTGTTCTTCATCCTGTTGCAAAAGCATTGCCAGGTTGCTTAAAAGCAGTGGCTGCAACAAGTGTAAGCCTTGAGCAAAGTGAAGGAATCATAATGGGGTTTCCTGTGAAAGTGTATGTACCTCATTCAGTTGAAACTCTCCTTAGCAGAAGCAAGACATAGCACTTATCGAGTAACAGGTTGAACAAATATGAAAAGGTTATTCTAGGATCAGATAATGTTTCGATTGCAAGATGTGTGAATTTAAACCTATCCACGTTGTGGCCTGATGGTGTTATTACTGAAATCAAAAATGAGACTGATGTTGATCACGAGTGCTTGGATATTTTGGAATACTGTACTAAACCTAGAAAAGACATAAAAGATGTGCCCTTGCCAGAGTCAGACATTGTTTACTTTGTTGATGGCTCTTGCCTAAGAACAGATGAGGGCATTTTGAGAGCAGCATATTCAGTTTGCACAGTTGCAGAAGTGGTTGAAGGTTCAACTCTTGAAGGAATTCGTTCAGTTCAAGTGGCATAATTAATTGCTTTAATTCGTGCATGTGAGAGAGCAAAAGGGAAAAAGGTTACCATAGTGACTGATAGTCAGTATGGATATGGCGTAGTCCATGACTATGGCCAGCTCTGGTCTCAAAGAGGTTATTTAACTTCTGAGGGAACACCGATCAGGAATGCAAAATTGATCAAAAGATTGATTGATGGCATTCAATTACCTGAAAAAATTGCTGTTTTGAAATGCGGAGCTCATATAAAGGGTGAAGACTATATTACTAAAGGTAATTCTTTTGCAGATGAAATTGCACGTTACTGTGCGAAAAACAATTTTTTCAATTAATCGGGAAAAAGACAATGATCATATTCTGAACTCTCTCATGCTAATATCTGTAGTTGAAACATGGCAGGGAGTAAAAGATCTACAAGATGAGGCAGATGATGAGGAGAAAAACACATGGCTAAAAGATGGCTGCAGACAAAGGGAGGAAGATGAGGTTTGGGTTTACAAAGATGACAGACCAGTAATGCCAAATTGCATGATTGCTGACATGGCACGGATGTACCATGGTCCAGGGCATTTAGGAAGAGATTCTATAAGGATGTTCAGGCAGACATGGTATAATCCAAAATGTAGGATTATTGCAGAATCACTTTGCCAGAGATGCTTGATCTGCCAACAGATCAATCCAAACAAAAAAACAGTTGTGAGCATGGGAACCATAGGACGGGAGGGTGGTCCTTTTACCAGGTTGCAAATGGATTTCATTGACATGCCACCCCACAATAAACTAAGATATGTCCTTGTGATTGTCTGTCTGTTTTCAAGATGGGTGGAAGCGTTCCCAAATTGTCACAATGACTCAGTTACTGTGGCAAAATTACTTTTAAGGGAGATCATACCGAGGTATGGATTTCCAGTCACTGTTGAAAGTGATCGTGGCACACACTTTGAAAACAGATTGCTAAAATTGATTTGTGAAGCCTTGAACATAAAACAAAAGCTACACTGTGCATACAGACCAGAAGCATCAGATGTTGTGGAACAAATTAATGGGACAATTAAAAATAGAATTGGAAAAATGTGCCTGGCTACAGGAATGAAGTGGACAGATACACTTCCACTTGTCTTAATGTCTTTGAGAAGCACACCAGATAAAAAGACAGGTTTAAGCCCCCATGACATACTTATGGGGAGAGTAATATGACAGGCATTTATACCAGTTGGAAAAGTTTTAAGCATAAATGAAAGTGCAATTATGGAGTATTGCAAAAATGTATCTGATGTGGTAACTTCTGTATTCCATCAGGTGGGAACTGATGTAATTTCAAAAGAAAAGGAGCAAGCTCATGATCTGTTACCAGGTGACTGGGTGAGGACAAAAGTTCACAGAAGAAGAAACTGTTTAGTACCCAGGTGGCAATAAGCAAGACAGGTGATACTAGTTACATCAAATGCAGTTAAAAATGCAAAGGTTTGAAAAGGTGGGTGCATGCAAGTCATACCATTCGTGTACCACCTCCTGATAATCCTGACGAGGATAGTGACGATACAACAACTGATTCAGACTCTGAAGAAGAACCAGAAAATCCAGATTCTGAAGATCGACAAGAAGGTCGACATCTGGAAGATTCTGATGTGGATCAGGCATTGAATGAAAAAGATCTAGAGATTGTGATTCTAGATTCAGAAAATGAAGAAAATGTTCTAGAAAAAGAAACAGAAAAAGAATCTAAATCAAGAGAAAATCAAGATCAGGAGAGTATTGAAAGCGGATTGAAAGCTCTGAAAGCAGGAACAAGAATTCTGAAACTGGGAAGTTAGAAGTAATTCCTGAAGAAGAAGAAGACGAATTACCGAGTACCAGCTATAAGGATGATGTTCCTAACGGAGTGAAGCTGCCTAGTAAAGAAGATCCTAGACATAAATTTGAAATCTCAGAGACAGATTCGGATGAGAGTGATGAAGATTGGAATAAGAAAATTCAGAAAAAGGGCTTGGAAAGCTGAATGTAACGAAACTGAGCCTAAGAAGAAATTCATAAGAAAAGGAGATAATTGGCTAACAGAAAATCTGAAATTCAAATTGGTGAACAAGTCAAAGGAGCAGATTAATGATATATCAAGTCAAAAAGGTGACTCTGAAAAGAAAAGTCAAGCAGGAAAGAAAATTGAAGTGATTAGCAGTAGGGGAAAAAGACCATTGAGGCCAAATCAAAAGTACAAGTCCCCTGAATGGACCTATATTATAATTCCACCAGTAGTGGAAATCAGTAGCAGTAGTCAGGAGGATTTGGAAGAAACCAGTGACATTGATTAGAGTAGTTTTCTTTAGGTTTGGATTTATTTTTGGCATAAGGCTGAAGAAATTGTGTTAGTTACAGAAGGTCGAAGAAATTGTGTTAGCTGGAAAAACACTTTGATGTAAGACGCAAGGTCGAAGAAAAGCTGTTAGAGGGTTTCTAAAAAAAAATTTTTTAATTAAAAAGGGGAGGTGTATACAAGTACTATTTTAGTACTATTTTTTAATTTTTGTTTTAAGTAAAACCTTTGTATAAAAAAAAGAGATGCCTAACACTGACAATTCAAGGTGTGCTATTTTAAGAAGATGTTGTAAAATGTCTTCTATTTGTGTGATCTTAATAATCTTGGTTTGGTTAATTTTGGCAGTTATCTTTCCTTTTGGCATAGATAAAGAGGATTATAAAGCTAACATGACAAGCAAAGCTGCATCTAAACAAGCTGTTCATGATGTTGCAGGCAAAACTAATAGAGTTATTGAGCACAAACCAGAGATCCACCAAGATAGATCTGTCGGTGATTTTTCTACTAATTCTTTCTCAAGACTCTTGTCAGAATATGTAAAAGTTATGGATGTAAAGGATTGCTTCGTCTGTGTGAAGCTTCCTGCTTCAGTTTCAGAGGGGGTCAAATATAACATGCTTCCCCTTACTTATGACATTACATGCAGTGTTATAGCTAGCTTGTTCTATCAAACAGGTCGTCTGGAGTACTATTACTCCGATTACGACGACATTTTTGCTAACCTGAAAGTTGTAAATAGCTTAAACAAAGTTAGACCTGCTAAACAGATGAGGGAATTCTTTTTGGTGACTAATGAACTTACCTACGAATACGCTTACAAGAACAATTTAACTTGCAAAATGAGAGATGAAGAAAGATCTTTCCTGAAGTTGGTTGAGGAGAGAAGGGAGATTTATAAGAGAAATGAGATGCTGAAACAAACTAAATCCAAATTTTGGCAGCTCGAGGATGAGAAGCTCAATGGTGGAAATAGTTATGCTGCTATTCATATAGATGATCCTGTTAGTCGGAAATTCTGTATTAGGAGAGACAACACATTATACAACAATTATTTTGTCGGAGCTAGTCAATGCGAGGATACTTATCGTATCATAGGGGGATGGGGATTTATAGGTGGCAAAGATCCAATTTTTCCTGGAATTTATTTTGTTTGTGGGAACAAGGCTTATTTTAGCCTCCCGAATCATTGGTATGGGACGTGCTATCTTGGTCTAGTTTTTCCAAAAATCTTTCATGTGGACAGAAATGCAGAAGGTTCATTCGAAATTGGCAAACACCTGAACAGATACAGGAGAGAAAGTTTTTCAGAAATCATGGGTGACATATTTGGTGCAATAATTCCTATGGTGGGAATAACCCTGAATGCAATTAAAATCAGAAAGGTTTCTACAATTGTTGACAGATTGTCCACAGATACTGCAAGTGGTTTTCAATTAGTTAACACAGAACTTGTCGCCACAAGGAGCATGGTTATGCAGAACCGTCTTGCATTAGACATTCTGCTAGCAAAGGAAGGAGTCTGTGGGATTTTACATGTCCAGCATTGCTGTACTTATATCCCAGATAAGAGCCAGAATATAGAGATGCTTATCAAAAATATCACTGAATTTCACTCAGAATTAGAGCCCATGGAAAGTGACAATTTTTCAGAAGGTCTGAGCAAAAGGTTTGAGGCCATGGGAAATTGGTTTAGAGAAATTGGCAGTTCAATCATTGGCAAAGTGCTTTATCCTGTAATAATCATAGTTATAGTGACACTTTTGTAAAACATTAGTTGCATGATTCACAAGAGAAAGAAGCATGTGAGGGAAAAGAGAAGGATTTAAGAACTCAAAAAGGCACAAGAGAAGGAGATAGAAATTGAAGAGTTTCGCAGAGCTCAATATGAGAGTTCCAGACAAACTGCTGAGACAGGGGTTTAGAAATACTAACACAGAGAGTGATCAAAATATGTCTTCAAAAGTTAAAAATTTGGTAAAATTTTGGGTATTATTTGGTGATTTTAAAATCACCAGATGAGGGAGTTGATGAAGTGAGTTTTTGAAATAAAATGTGTTTTGACTCGCTAAGTTATACTTCCATAATGAATTAATAATATTAATGAGTTTATGCATGATTTGTATTAATTCAACCTAGTTTAATATGCACTTACACAAACATATGGGAATTAACATTATGTGCTCTTTGTTGCATTTGCAAGTACGTTTAAAAATAATAAATTAACTTTGTCTTTTCTGTCAACATTAATTGTGGCTGTTTAAATAATAGCATGTGCTTATTTTTAAATGTGCTTTTGTCTATGACGTGTCTTTTATGTGGCAAAGGTTTGCTGCTTATTCGTGCTAAAAGCTAGGTAACATAAACTAATGGGTTAACATTAGTAAAGGGGGTGGGTAACAGAAGGACTTTCATTACTCAAATTAATTAATGTTTTGTGTTTCTTTGCATACTAGTGCTTCGACAAGAGGCCTGAGGCCTAGCTTTAAAATGGATGTTTTGGAATCCTGTCATGATGAGCCGAGCACAGCAAAAGAATGAAAAAAGAGTTTATCATGTTCATATCATCAGTGAACAAAATATGAGGAACGGTGCAGGATGTGCTCCGTGTTGTATAATTTTCCAAGGACAGGATACGGCGGAAAAGCCAAGCTGAAGAAGCAACAAACTGTTATTCAATAAATTGTTGCAAAGGACCTTGGAAGCTAATGTCACTTGTAGACAATGGACAAAGACATTATAGAAAGGCACGATTTCGGAATGAAGAGGCAATGACTTCATGTGGACTGACGGCTGTCAGCCAATCAAATCGCCGGATGTCTTTTAAAAAGTATTCTTTTAGCTAGTTTTAGATAGAGAAAAGGTATAAAACTTGGCCCCTTGAGAGGAGCTTTGCTGGCTCGTTCCTGAATCCTGAAGGGCGTGAGATGCTGACGGACTTTCGACTCACGTAAGGGGAAAATGAACTAATGCTTTACCTTTTAGGTTCTAATAAGTTTAGACAGGGAAATAGGGTTTAGGGAATGAGATTCTTTCTGCTTAAATACTTTTCATGCTGATTCGTTTTGAACTGACAGTCTAATGTGCCTTTACTTAATAAAATGATGCTTATTAATTGCTAATAAAAGATATTCTTTATTAAAAATGCTCTTTATTTGAAAATAAAGTTAATAAAATAGATTTTAAAATGACAAGATGGTCTTGTTTATTTAGAGTCTAGTTACCATTAGTTAATCCATTGCCTAGGTGACTTAATTCAATGTATTCATTTATAAACATGAAGATGATAAACTGCAGTTGTATATAAATGTAAATAGTCTTATGAATAGTTCCGATTAATTAGGTCACATGATTCAGTTGGTCAATTCTTGTCTCAGTCATTTATGGGCCTTGTGAAGAGTTTATGATTAATGGTGAGTATCATGGTGTAGGGTTGTGCTTTTGAGACAGAATTTCTTCAGGCCCGCTGGATCACAGTCATAGTGTCCTGTGGCTTCTGGTGATACCCTAGGCCAGGGTAGCTGCGTCTGAGTGTTCGTATTATATAGAAGGTGCTTTTTGTAACTTGATTCAATTGAGGGATTTATGAGAGGTCAGACTCCATAATTGCTCTTTCTTACTTCCTTTGATGTTAATGGTGGTGACTCTAATGCCTTTCAGTAGATGGTTGAAGGATTGCAGTTTCAACATTGTCCACATGTGAGGATACATGTTTTGGAACAGTTTAGTTAAAGGTAGTTGCTGAACATCCATTTCTGAGTAGCATGGGAGTAGCCAGAAAATTAAAATACCCCCCACTTTGAACCAAAGCTCTCATGGCACCAAGCAAGCAAAGCAAGTCATCACACCCCTCCCTAAGAAGAGGTTGCTTGTTTCTTCCATCCAAGTATCTATCCGTTCATCCTTCAATCCACCATTTCACCTGTACATTGTGTCATCTTTTCAGTCCTTGATCCAACATTCAGTCTGCTACCATTCCGTCCATTAATCGGCCCATCCAAATCCAAACCTATCCATCAAACATAACCACCCATCCTTTCATTCGTCATCCATCCTTTCACTTATCCCTCGCCCTTTTAGTCATCCATTCTTTTGTTCACTCATCCATCCACCCTTTCACTCATCCATCTATTCTTCGACCCATTCATCCATTTACCCGTCCACTCATCCATTCTTTCACTCACTCATCCATTCACCCTTTCACTCACTTATCCATCCATTTACCCTTTCAGTCATCCATCCATCCATACTTACATCTAGCCACCCATCTACCCTCCCTTTCACTCACCCATCCATTCTTACAAACATCTTTGCATTAATTCATCCATCCTTGCACTCTGTCCATCCATTCACCCTTACACTCTGCCCATTTATCTTGCCTTCCATTGATCCATCCATCCACTCATCCATCCATTTACCCGCTTACTCATCCATCCTTTAACTCACTCACCCTTCCACCTTTTTACTCTTTCATCCATTCCCCCTATCACTCACCCATCCATACACCATTTCACTCACACATGCATCCATCCATCCATCCATTCACTCATCTGTCCATCCATTCATCCTTTTTACTCATCAATCCATCCAGTGACCCTTTCACTGATCCATTTGTCCTTTGACCCTTTCACTAATCCAGCCGTCCACCCTTTCATCTAGCCATACATCTACTCTCCATTTTACTCATTGATCCATTCTTTCACTCATCCATCCTTACATCTATCCTTTTCTCATTCATTCAACCTTTCACTCATCCATCCATTCCACCTGTCCATTCACCCAGCATTTCAGTCCATCCACCCACTCATCGATCCATCCATTTACCCTTGCATCATCATCCATGCTTTCACTCACTCAATACATCCATCCATCTTCTCATCACACATCCACCCCTTCACTCATCCATCCATCCATCCAGCCTTCTTCCCTTCCCTCATCCAAGTTTCCATTTATCCTTACACTCACTCATCCATGCATTTATCCATCCTTCCTTTCACTCACTAATCCACCCTTCCAAAGCCCTCCATCTTCTCACTAACTTAACCCACTCACCCACCCTTTCACATTGATTATGGGCCTTTGTCTGCTGAGGTGCAAACAGAAGAGACCCATAAATAACCCCACCCCCGCTGTAGCTGTTAGAGACAGTGGTTCAGATTGGAACATTCCAGTTCTTCTGGAGCTTACACCTTTATGGCAATCAGAGTATCATTGGTTAGAAGTCTTGATAGAGAGAACTAATCAGTTTCAGCAGTGTTGTTCTGCAGAGGTTGAATAGGAATGGAGAGATAATTGACGCCTGAAGGGCTCCTTAGTGATAGGTGAAATGGGTTTACATGAATGGAGGTAGTGAGTCAGTACTGTGCGTACTCTCCAGATATGAGTAGATTCTGCTTAGTACACTATGCTGGAAGATGAGCGTCCTTGTTTCAGAAGTAGAGGCTGGTGGTGAACAGTGTCAACGACTAGGAGTATTAGCATTGATATTCCATTCCTGTCACTCAATCAATAAATAACATTTCGAAATTTGGGGTTAAAAACAGGTTTCCACATATAAACAAAGGAGTAGCCAGAACATTAAAATACCCTCCACTTAAACCAAAGCTCTCATGGCACAAAGCAAGCAAATCAGGTCATCACGCCGCTCCCTAGGAGAGGTTGCGTGTCTCTTCCATCCAAGTATCTATCCATTCATCCTTTCATCCTTCAATCCACCTGGTGATATCCATTATTTCACCTGTACATTCTGTCCCCTATTCAGTCTTTGATCAAACATGCAGTCTGTTTCCATTTCTTCTATTGGTTGTAGATTTATATAGTGTGGCTTTTCACACATGAGGATAGCCAGGCGCTGTCCATAGGCACAGGGAGATTAAGTGATTTGCCCAGAATCATGGGATGCTGCACTGATGCCGAGACTCGAACCTGTACCCCCAGCTCCCAAGTCGGCAGCTCGAGCCGCTGCGCCACATCTTCTAATCCATCTACCCATCAATACCCAAACCTTTTCATCCATCTTCAAAAATATCCATCAAACATATCCATCCATCCTTTCACTTATCCATCTCTCTTTCATCACCCATTCATCCTTACATCCTTCCAATCATCTATTCTTTCGCTCATCCATCCACCTATTCACTCATCCATCTATCCTTTCACTCCATCCATACTCCCGCCCACTCATCCATCCATCCACCCTTTCACTCAGCCATCCATCCATTTACGCTTTCACACATCCATCTTTTCCCTAATTTATCCATGCACTCACCCTTTCACTCATCTGTCAATCCATTTACCCTCCGCCCATCCTTTTATCCAGCCAGTCATCTACCCTCCATTTCACTCATCCATTCATTCTTCCACTCATCCATTCTTACATAAACCCATAACTGTAGGCTCTTTACAAAGTTAAAGTCCTCCAGGTAGGACCTGGAATATCTGTTGATGTTGCACATGCAGGATTACAACATCTAGGAGTATAAAGTGCAGGAACCCTGCATCACCCTTGCGCAATCTGCGCTCTGCTCATCTGCACCTCCTGACAATACCCTCCTTCAAGCTAAAGAGTCAAGGTGGCTGTAGGTCCGCAATACTGGCACCAGGGCACAAGTCCTAAAAAAAGAAGTGGCAGGACTGACAATATGCAAAAGACCTCATGATGTCAAGTGTTGAACGTGTCCCGGTGTCTGCATATTACACCAGGACACGTTCAGCATATCTCTGTGGGGCCCAGCTTCTTGGCAGGGGGGACGGCCCCGTGAAAAAAGTGGGGGGTGCGACGTGTACCTGCGTGTACCCCCGACTCGAGCCCTGACTGGCACCCAGATATTGGAACTGCCTCTCCTTCGAAGTTAGATCCTGCACCGACATCCAGAGCTTCAGGAAACTTCTCAAAACGTAGCTGTTTAGACAAGCATACGAGTAACCCAACAAGGCTTCGGCACTTCCCAGACTAGCGCCATGAAACCAATCGGTGAACGTGCGGTTTACAAGAATTTTTTAACATAACACTTGTGATCCCTGACCAAGCCAATAATTCTCTGGAATACCGGGCCAGTTTTAATAAAGGCCTTGGGGCCTCATTCTGGGAGTGCCAAAGTTATTCTGGTAACTTCACCAATGTACTTACTGCTACCAATGGAGGGTATCAGTAATTCTATTACAGGACCGGAGGTTTCAGATTATGCTTCTCTTTCTTTACTGTATAAACACAGCAGCCAATAAACATACAGTTTAGTGCAATAAAAAAACTTCAAAGTCCATGGTGCTTGGCGTAGCCACGCCCCCTTCAGCACCCATAAGAGCCTAGGTCACACCTTCAGCTTCCTCTTTCTTTGCTGCTCACACAGCAAGAGTTAAGTGCCCAGCCCCTTATCTATGCATGTGTGCTGTTTTCGAAATGTTTTATGACTGATTCAGGACGATTTGCATGTGATTTCGCTTTTTAAACGTTTGCAAATGCGCCCTTGTGCATAGCGCTTATGTTGTTTGGTTTTTAGTGCCTGTTTCAGTTTAATTGGGGCTATGCAGATCGACGCGGGTGTTCCTGCAGTGTGTGTTCCCCGCCGTAGGCGGGCAGTCTGAGAGGCGCGTTCGCGCTGGATCGGAGCCCGGCTCCGGCGTTTCACGAGTGTGCGCCTGGCGGCGCTAGAGTCAGGACAAGGACCGATTGCCGGTCACGCCTACCTGGGGCTTTATCGTCTCCCCTTGTCCCCCGGCAGGCTGCGCGAGGGCTCCCCTGATCGCCCGACCGCCAAAGCGAGCCGCAAACCACAGGGCAGGAGCGTGCATCACAATGCGCGCCCATTGGGCTAATTTCTAGTAGGATTTGGGCGCGCGTTGGGCTACACACGCCGAAGGCCGTTTTTTCCACCTTATACACACCGGATAGTGTCGGAGTTGGTTGTATGAACGCCTGACTGGCTGCAATAACAGTCCTTGCCTTCGGTTGGAGTGGCACACGCTCCATATATCTATATTTTGGCTCTGACGCCCTTCTGGGCTGTAATAATTGACTACAGCATCTGCTGAGGGGGTTTATTACCTGACTCTATTATAATATCACAGTGTGCTTGGGGCTGACCCCCCCCCTGACTCCTCTAGTGCCTACCTCTATTGGATTAAGGTGTATATTCTCAGTCTTATCGCAGTTCACTAAGGAGGATGATGGATATTATTATGATGAGGAGGCGGAGGAAGGAACCTATGCAGAGCAGCAGTCTGCTGCAGTAGAGGACAAAATTGTGGAGGTCCTGGATACATCAGTCCAGGCCTCAGTTAGTAAAGCGGTAGAAAGTGCAGTGCCTGCTACTGTACAACAAGCAGCATTGGCGGCAGCATTAAAGCCGATCACCAAGCAGCTCGAGAGCTTCGCTAAGCGCCATGGCTATGTCAAACACAAGCCCGGTAAGAAGCAGACACCAACTCCGCAGGCAGGTTCCTCAGAACAATGGCCACACTCCAGCGCTTTGGGCTCTCTTCTGACCCCGTCCAATTCAGATCATGCTTATGCCAACAGTGGTAAGGCGAAGAGTAAGCAGCATTACGTGGACCCTGATACCACCGCCACCACTGACACCACTAACACTACCGACACGGATGAGGAGCAGCCTCCGAAGAAGAGGGCAAAGAAAACTGCCTCTTCGGCTTCAGAACCAGCTCCTCCCGACACTCCGTTTACCTTCAACCCTTCGGAAATTATGCATCCCCGCTCCACAGAGTGGGTCCCGGCCCCGGCTGTGGCGCAGTATCTAGAGGAGAATCTGAAAAAAGGGTTCGATAAGGAGGTCCGTAACAGACTGCGGTCTGAGTGTCCCCGTCCTGACCTTCCCCACAGGGTTGCTGAGACCTCGGAGATCGACGCCAGTATGCGGACATTTTTAAAGAAGTTCGCCAAAGACCCCAAGAAGGGTTTGGATCGCGCCTGGAGGGTATGCCAGGGTAAGATGTTAGATGTGGTGGGGCCCCTGGCCAAGATCCTAGAAATGGCTTTGCATGCCAAAGAGACCAACGTCATTATCGATCCGGATATTCTGGCGGGGTGGACCCAGCGCGCCATATGTCTCCTCGGTAATGCTAATTGCGCAGTGTCATTGGAACGGCGCAAATCGTTGTTGATGAGAATGGATTCGAATTTCACTGAGTTAGCTACAGCTGAACCGGGTCCCCTAGCAGAGGGCAATCTCTTTGGAGATCGTTTTGTGAAGGACGTTTCAAAGTACGTGGGAACCTTCACTTCCCTGGACAAGGCCCAAGCAGGCATCAAGCGGGCCCTGCAGAATAGCCTTTTTAATAGGGCCGGACGAGGAAGGGGACACTCGTCAGGCCGTTTCGGCAATCAAGGTCCCCCCCGAGGTGACTTCAGAAGAGGTCGAGGTGATTGGGACTCGACAAGGGGAGGTACCTTCTACCCACAGCGTCGCAGATACTCCAGAAACAAGTTTCATGCAGGCGGCAACAGGGCAGGATTCCACGCCCAGAACAATTCAGGTGAGCGCTCTGGATTGCTTTTGCATGCCTTTGGGGGGTTGCACGATGTTTTTCTTACACAATTGTAGTTTCCTGACTCAAGATGCATGGGTCCTTCAGACCATTCAAGGGTTTCACCTAGTTTTCTATCAGAGCCCCACACAGAGGGCGACCCCGAAGGTTCTCCATTTTTCCCAACTAGAGACGAGTTCTATAGACAGCGAAATAGAAAAATTACTGCACAAACACGCCATAGCGAGGTGCGAGTACAACCCGCACGGGTTTTGCAGCAATATCTTCCTTGTACAGAAGAGGGGCGGAGGTCACAGGCTGGTGTTAAACTTGAAGGATTGCAATTACTTCCTAGTCTACAACCATTTCAAGATGGAGGGGATCCATCTGTTAACAGATCTTTTACAGGCAGGAGATTGGATTGTACGTTTAGACCTGAAGGATGCTTACCTTTCCGTCCCCATCTACCGCCCTCACCGTCGTTTCCTTCAGTTTCAATGGAAGGGATGTTGGTTCGAATATTCGGCCCTTCCTTTCGGGCTTTCCTCGGCTCCTTGGTGTTTCACCAAGGTGATGAAGCCAGTGGTGGCGTACCTGAGAGAGCAAGGGGTGCGTCTCATCATTTACTTAGACGACATTCTAATTTTAGCTCACAGTCCAGAGCTGGTGTTGAGGCATCTTCAGATGACCATAACCCTCCTTCAGTATCTGGGATTTGTGATAAACAGGGACAAATCAGCCCTGATTCCGTCGCAGGAGATGGACTTTCTGGGTTTTGTGATCGACTCGCGGATAGCACAGTTGAGTATGCCGAAGTCGAAGTTGAAGGATTTGAAGAAAGAGATCACATCTCTTCTGAGCAAACAGGTGACCTCTCTCAGGTTGGTTGCCAGAGTAGTAGGGTTGTTGGCCTCGTCAGTACAAGCGATTTTTCCGGGCCCGCTACATTACAGGGCTCTGCAGAGGCTTAAAATCCAGCACCTTCAAAGAGGGCTGGCCTACTCGGACCTGATCCAGCTGACTCAGGAAGTGCGAGACGAGATGCAATGGTGGCTGAACCACGTGGAGGCGTGGAACGGCAGGGTCATCTTCGGCTCCGTGCCGGAAGTAGTCATAGAATCGGATGCCAGCCGTTGGGGCTGGGGCGCCGCGTTGTGGCGAAGTTTCCACAGGAGGAAGATGGTCGCAAGAAGAACTAAAGTTAAACATAAATTGTCTGGAGCTCCTAGCGGGCTCCTTCGCGATCAAGACGCTCTCACCCCAGAAACACTCGTGTTGCATCCTCCTTCGGATGGACAACGTGTCTGCGGTTTGGTATATAAACAAGCTGGGGGGGGGACGAGATCGTCCATGCTGGTAGAGATAGCCAAGGATTTTTGGCATTATTGTCTCAGTCATCAGATCTCGGTAATTGCGGAATATATTCCAGGGCAGTCCAATGTAGTAGCGGACTGGAACTCGAGACATCTTCGGGACTACAGCGATTGGCAGCTGTTGCCCAAGATATTCAATTGGTTGCAGGACCTGTGGGGTCCCTGCCAGATAGACCTATTTGCATCCAGACTGAACCGTCAACTTCCCAGGTTTTTCAGCTGGAGGCCGGATCCAGCAGCGGAGGCGACGGATGCATTCTTGCAGGACTGGTCGAGGGCGGTGAACTATGCATTTCCCCCCTTTCTATTGATCCCACGAGTGGCCTCTCATATTCTCAAGCAGAAGGCCGAGGTGATTCTAGTGACGCCTCTGTGGCAGTCGCAACCATGGTTCCCGATGCTGTTAGGGATGTGTTGCGACCTCCCCAGGAGACTTCCATGGTCGGAGACGCAATTGCTGGGACCAGCGCGGGAGCAACACCCGCTAATCATGTCCCGGGGCCTCACGCTGATGGCATGGAGGCTTTCAGGCAACTGTGGCACGTGCCTGGAATTTCAGGAACGGCTAGCGACAACATTAAGCAAGCCTGGGCTCCCTCCACGAGGAAAAGGTACTCTTCAGCCTGGAAGAGTTGGTTATGTTGGTGCGTGGAACGGGATCTGGATCCCGTGGGGGCCGGAATTTCTCACATAGTAAATTTCTTGTCCGACAAAGCAACTAGCGGTTTGGCCTACAGATCCGTGAACAATTTCCGGTCGGCCATCTCGGCGGGACACGCTCGCATTGACGGGAAACCAGTGGGTATGCACCCCTTGGTTTGTATGCTGCTTAAGGGCATACGTGTGGCGAACCCTCCCAAGCCCAAATATTCGGGGCTTTGGGATGTCTCTGCGGTTATTAAATTTCTGGATAGCTGGCCGGCTAACGACTTGCTTTCTAGGAAACAGTTGTCAGCAAAGTTAGCGATGTTGTTATGTTTGTCGGCGTGCAGGAGATCATCGGACGTTCGTGCCTTGGATATTGCAGGTAGAGTATTTACTCCGGAAGGAGTTTCTTTTCCTATCACAGGTCGCACGAAAACACTGTCTAGACACATTGAATACAATGCCTTTCCTAGTAATCCAAAACTATATGTGGTCCAATGCTTGAAATCATACGAGGAGTGTACTCGTTCCTTCACGCAGCTTTTGATAGCTGTGCAGAAGCCGTTTAAGCCTGTGACCTCGGCTACTATAGCAAGATGGTTGAAATTTATTATGAAGGAGTCTGGTATTGATGTTCAATTGTTCGGGGCGCACTCGGTGCGAGGTGCCATGGCTTCAAAATCATATCTGTTGAGGGCTAATATTCAAGATATAATGCATTGTGCAGATTGGTCGTCTGAATCGACATTCAGACAGTTCTATTATAAGCCGGTGGGAGACATTACTTCTGTGGTATTTAATACAGCTTTAAACTAGCATAATCTGAAGCCTCCGGTCCTGTAATAGACTCAAAAATTAGCTAGCATTCGCGCCAAGAATTTTCAATTCTATTAAGGACACGGAGGCGAGGATTATCCCACCCGGCTATGTTCAATGTATGATCATGCTTGCCCACCCGTTGTGTTTATGAATACTCTGTTATTTACAGCAGTTACGGGTTGTCTATTTCGTTTTTTCCAGGCAATGACAAGAACAAAGAGTAAGAAGTCTTCCGTTGAAGAATGATGTTGGACCAGGGTTCCGTTTTCTTTTACCATGTTGGGGAAGTTATAGACTGTTTATGGTTCATGGACTTGTGCAGTTTGCGCAAAGAAAGAGGAAGCTGAAGGTGTGACCTAGGCTCTTATGGGTGCTGAAGAGGCGTGGCTACGCCAAGCACCATGGACTTTGAAGTTTTTTATTTCACTAAACTGTATGTTTATTGGCTGCTGTGTTTATACAGTAAAGAAAGAGAAGCATAATCCTCGCCTCCGTGTCCTTAATAGAATTGAAAATTCTTGGCGCGAATGCTAGCTAATTTTTGACTCCGGGGGTGGGAGTTACCATGTATTGTGAGTAGGGAGCTATAGGTCCCCTTAGAAATAAGTTGTTACCTGGAGAATCAGTAATCCAACACACACGTTCCATGGTTATTCCTCATTTTTCCTCAGCAATTCGCCCTGCGACAACCCTTGCTCTGGGCGAAAGATACCAGATCCGTAGGGTTACCATAGATCTCCGAATTCCGGAGTAAGAGAAGTTACCAGCCCCATCGGATGTGCAGGACAGCTCCTCGCAAGGCCTTTGGGGTGAGAAGCGGCAGGCCATCTTTGCGCATCATTTTAGCTGCGCACAAACTGCACAGTTGCAGCTCGTACACTGATATAGACCTCTATAATAGACGAATAGACGTTTTCTGTGACGTGATACGTGAGGGCATGAGCAACGAAGGAGAACTGTGAGAGGTTGAAAACCTTTCCTACCTTAACTTACAAATATTTGCATCCGTTAGGGTTTTTGATTACTCTAACATCTTATCACCACTTCAGGAGCTTCCAAAAACATACATTGCTCTCCATCATCCCATTTCGTCTCTAGCTCGCTGTCGCCCCCTTTGTGGTTTGTATAGAGTGGTCTTTCTCTCCGGCTACCTCATTATTCCTTCCTTTGCCTCACTCTTTCTGGTCAATCTCTCTAATTTTCACTCATTCTATTTCCCTCTCTTCCTTTATCTCTTTCACTTTTCACCTGCCTTATCTATCTCCGTCTCCAGTCAGGTCTTCTAACCCTGACAAGTCGAAGCCTCTCGCCGAACAGGTGTTGCTTCCGGTTTAACCCTGAGACACGGAAGTCCTGCCACAGGCGCGAGTGTTTTTGTAACCCTTACACTGATTGGACGTACACGACCTTGTTTCCGCTCTGGTGACTGACCCCGGGTTGCGGTGCACGCGCACATAGCGACGCATGAGGGTCATCAGGCGTTTGTAAAGCGCCGGCCCTGGATAAGTACTCGCGGAGCACCGCGCTCGTGTTAGGAGGCTCTGATACTGCTGCCGAGAGCTTCTCTCGACGCCGGAGGCGTTCTTTGCACAGATGGGATTGGAAGTTTTTTTTCTGTACTAATTAAATACCATGCGACAGATCACGGATCTTATTAACGCGATGCAAAAATCACTGCACGTTCCGCTTCCACGCCCCATCTGCTGCCGTGATGGGGGCGGTAAATGGCAGTCTTTAAGGTGGCGGAGTTGAAAGCGGTATGAATTAAGGAGGCGATGTGGTGAATGCTTGTCCAGCCCAAGTAGCAGAGAGGAACACTGGAGACCGGCACCCAGGCCCGGCCTTTGCTCAGGCCACGCCCTGGGGTGAATCGAATTTGGCACCCCATCCTTACCTGCATTTCGTCCTAGCTGTAACTTGATAGAGGCGGGATCACTGAAATTATGTGGCATGGGAGGAACCATTTATGCGGCAGGGTTGAATAAATTATGCGGCAAGAAAAGCCAAATTATTCAGCATAATGGGGCACACGTTGTGATAGTATTAGTTCCTTCTTAGAATAATAATAATAATTAAAAAAAACACATTTATAAAGCGCATGGTTACACTGACTAGTGTCCCCCCGCGCTGATGTTAATTTTACACGGGTAAGCCCTGTCTGGGCAAATGTTTCACCTCATTAGTACCAGTTTAACACCTAAATACAGAAATAAGCAACAAAAAAGAAATCAGTCCATATTTGCATACGGCCTTCAACTGCATGGCAACACATTTTGCTAGATTTTAGTTACTTTTGATCAGTTTGAGCTAGAAATAAGATTTTTTTTTTAATCTGCAGATTATGCAAGATGTGATGGATTATGTGGCACATGCGGCATAATTATGCCGAAAACGCCGCAGCCACAAATGTACATAATTCCATGTGGCCGGGCTATATAAGATACACAAAATGCAAACCGTTAACTACATTGACTTTGCAAATACTTTTTTTGCATCCTGGTACTCATACTCCTGCGTTTATAGTGAGGACAAACAAAGCTGCAAGTATGCAAACAGAAACTGAAGAGCTTAATATAACTAAGCATCTAACACAGTAATTTTGTACTTGTGAACAGAACAGTTTCACACTTAGAAAACAGTAATTAGGATTTTTGTTTTAGCTGCTCCCCAATGAGACCGTAACTGACTGGCTGGCTGCTGTTCTATTTACCGCATCTTCCTCGCTTCTAGGCTTAAGTAAAACACTGCTTGGACCTTTTGTTTTAATGCTCAGGCCTTCACTGATCATCCTGCCCTCACCTCAGTCACCCACAGCACATCCCCACTCATTCATGCCGACTCGCTCCAAATTGTAGGTGACTGATCATATGTGCAAGGGTGTGAAGGAGATGGTAGGGTACGAGGATGTTAAACAGGGGGCCTTTATTCTGCATAAGAACAAAAAATTATGAATTCCAGTGTGGCTTAAACTGCTGGAGCCAGGTCAGAGGTAGACTGCTGCATGATCTCTATGCATACAGCTCCAGGCAATCATCTGAAGGTTCTGAAGGAGCCTGATGGACAACAGAGAGACAGCCGCTCTCATCCTCCTGCACCTCTCGGCCGCCTTGATACCGTCTGCCACCACACCCTAATAACCCGCCTCTACAACACCGGGATCCGAGGAAAGGCCCTGGGCTGGATCACATTGTTCCTCTCCGACATAACCCAGAGATTCCGCCTCCCTCCCTTCCGCTCCGAGGCCACCAAGATCATCTGCGGCGAACCCCAGGGCTCCTCACTCAGCCCAACTGTTATAAGTAGATTTCAAGGATGACCAGAGGTAGCCGTGAAGTATTACCATGTAAAGGTTTATTAGTTGCTCCAGTAGATATAAGTTGTAAGTCTTGTTAAGTTCATTAGATGTCCCACCAGGAGCTAGATGGTTGTTGCTCAGCCTACACTCTTCAACTGTCATTCCTCACATACCAACAAGCAAACTCACATTCTAACCACACTGTCATCAGGCATTCCAACATTCCACACAGACATCACATTCATTCAGGCTGAGCAACTAAGAAGAGGATGCATTAGGGAGAATTAAGTCACTACACCAACCCTCTTCAATATCTACATGGGCCACCTCGCCACCATTGCACGCAAACACAGCATCAACATCATCTCCTACGCTGACGACACCCAACTGATACTCTCCCGCACCAAAGACCCTCTCACGGCCAAAGCCAACTTCCAGGAGGGAATGAAAGATGTCGCAGAATGGATGAAGCACAGCCGTCTGAAGCTCAACTCGGACAAGACAGAGGTCCTCATCATCGGACAATCCCCATCCGCCTGGGACGACTCCTGGTGGCCCACGACGCTGGGCACCGCACCGACACCCACGGACCACGCATGCAACCTGGGATTCATCCTGGACTCCTCCCTCGCGATGACCAAGCAAGTTAACGCAGTCTCCTCATGTTTCAACACCCTGCCCATGCTCCGAAAGATCTTCCGGTGGATCCCCACCAAAACCAGAAAGACGGTCACCCAGGCCCTCGTCACCAGCCGACTGGACTACGGGAACACCCTATACGCAGGAACCACAGCCAAACTTCAGAAACCCCTTCAATGCATACAGAACGCCTCGGCACGACTCATCCTCGACATCCCTCGCCACAGCCACATATCCACCCACCTTGAAACCTGCACTGGCTCCCCGTCTGCAAGAGGGTCACGTTTAGGCTGCTCACCCACGCACACAAAGCGCTCCACAACATGGGCCCCGAATACCTCAACAACCGCCTCTCGTTCTACACCCCCACCGCCAGCTCCGCTCAACCAGGCTAGCCCTCGCCCCGTCTCACGGATTCGCAGAACCACCACCGGAGGAAGATCGTTCTCCTACCTGGCAGCCAAGACATGGGACTCCCTCCCCGCACACCTACAACTGACCCAGGACCATTTCACCTTTAGGAAACGCCTCAAGACCTGGTTATTCGAGCAGTAGCGGCACCGCCCCCCCTCCCTTCAGCGCCTTGAGACCCTCATGGGTGAGTAGCGCGCTCTACAAATGTACTGATTGATTGATTGATTGATTCTGCGCCTTGGGCCCTGCTAGCTCATGCCTAAAGCACTTCTGATGGTAACACACAGCACACCAGAGCTCCAGCTGCACACAGCACTGGCAAGGCCCATGCACCATCAGAGCCCCAGTTGCATAGAGCACAGCCAGAATCCAGAAACACTCAACAAAACGAAAGCCCCAGCGGAGAGCATTGCCAGACCCCAGCAGGAAAAGGGCCTACCAGATCCCCAGAAGCCTAACAATAACAATAACCCCAGTCCAGAAGCCAATAGCCCTGGCAAAGCCCCTGTTGTGCACAGCACTACCAGAGCTGCAGCACCAAAGACAGCTAAAAGAACCATCAGCACAGCAGTCCCAGAGACCATAAAGCACAGAGCTCCTACAACACAAAGCACCCTCAGCTCTAGCATTCACCACAGATCAACAGCAAACATCGCTACCATAGCCCCAGCACAACCAGAGACCCAGCAAGAGACAGTACTTCAGGACCCCAGGAGCACTGTCAGAGCCCCAACAGTATACTCACTACTAGCGACCCGATCATGCATAGCACTGCCAGCAATGAAAACATTACATATATTTTACTAGATAGAGTGACAAAAGTTCTTCAGAACTACCACGACCCTTAAATTCTAAGAGACCTCAACATCTAAGGCCATATTTATGGCAAAGTAACACAAGGCCGCACAGCTAGTCATCTTGCTGCTCTGCGTTACAAGGAAAGGGCAGGAATGCCCCGCCCGTATTTAAAAGAACATGCCACATTCCTTCTTTGTCCCTGCACTGGCATCGTTTTGGCTGCCTAGCGCCAACACAGACATCCTTGCACCATGGTGCAAGGGTGCCTGCATTGTAAAGAGGATTTTTTTTGTGCAGGAAGGGATACCTTCCTGCACAAAAAGAATCCTGAGAGGCACATTCCTTTTTCAGTGTATGCTGTAGAATGCAGCACACATAGGAAGAGGAAGTAATGAGGACAAATAAAGATATTTCTCTTTGTCATGCCTTACAAGGGAAGGTGTATCTTTCTGGCGCACTCCCAGGTTTTGCCAGTTCTGGTAAATCTGGGAATGTGACAAAAAACATGGGAGTTGCATGGGAATACCCTCGAAATGCTGATGGAATGCCGCCCTGGCGCAGAGTAAAGCAACGCAGTGATTTGTGTTGCGTTACTTGAGATTTATAAAGACACTCAGGGCCACACAATGTGGCCTTGCGTGGCTATATAAGCTATTTTTTAGTTGCATCCCTCTTTCACCACATAGCGTAGTGCATGAGTGACACACTGGGTCTCGCAAATATGCCCTCTAGAGTGACAAGAAAAATCTAACTTCAACTACAGCATCACATCCAACCTTGATGCCTTCAACCTCCAGAAAATTGTCACTCTGCCAGACACACATTGGACATGGTAATTGTTCCATGGTACAGGCCGCAATGATGGATAACTGCCCTGTAATATGGAGTGATTAAAGCATCATTATCTTGTTGGACTTAGAATTCGTCTAGCCGACTCCTTTTAGCATTGTGCGAGGTAAGTTAGCATTTGCTGCACCATTTGGAACCATGATTGAAAGTAAGCTTCTGTCTCATAATGTTTGCCTCAGCAGAAAGCAGTCTTGATTGTTTTTCTTAATCTTATTCAAGTTTGAGCTCCACCACACCAACGAATAGATTGTTCTGTCTCTGCTTATCTTTCCTGATAGGTAGCTCTGCTCCTACTCTCAGAAAGACGGACACGGGCAGAGTAACCTTGAAACTAAGATAGCATGTACCCATTCTCAAGATGGAAGCTTGTCTTTCTGTACCTCCTTTGTTCATTAGTGCCCAGGCTGGAATTTTCCAGCCTGGGCGGGTCTTTAGAGATGTTGGAAATGTATATTTTGTGCTACAGTGTGGACGGGTGTCAGTCCCTCTACATCATTCTAAGGAGGCGGGTCAGATTGGACTCAGCTTGAGTGTATTGCTAATAAACAACTTTGGTTTGTATTCTCTACTGTCTGATCGACTCTTCATTTGTATGGAAGGTGGAGAGGTGGTCGCGAGTGACCCGAGTGGCCCTAATCGGGTCACTTCCTTTAGTTGGTGCCCGAACAGGAACTCCATTGGGTGACCCATCTTTCCCGCGGACAGGTGGAGAGGACGGGGTTGGATGGGCGGATCGAGGATCCCTGCACAAAAGAATCTAGTACTCGCAGCTGCCCCGTCTGTCTGACCGGGCGGTGCCTCGCTCAGTAGTCATCCCGACTGGGGTTCTGAAAGGCGAAACCCTTGGATCTTACCGTTTGGTCCGAAGAGTTGGCAGTGGAGAATAACTTCATTTGAACTGTGTGCAACAGGTGAGTTTGCTTTGGTTTTGTTTGAGGCTATGGTGCCACTTTGGTTTGTGTTTGGTACGGTCTGAGGATCGTTTTTGGACAAGCGATTACATTTGTTTGGGTTCTTTATGAACATGGTACCACTTTGATTTGGATTTGGTGAGGTGTGAGGACCAACTTTGGTAAGATATTTGCAAATATCAGCTCTGCATTGATAGTGAACGTTTTGTTTGGATAAAGGCCCTGCTTGAGTAAACTCTGTTGTGTGAGTTGTCGTTGTTGGTCTGCTGGTGTTTGATTGGATGAGAGTCATCCTGCGCCACCGGAAAGCACGCCTAATTTTGAGATGTATGTGAAACACAGCTTGGCTCTATTATGTTTAGTACATTATGGCACAAATATATGAGGGACAATGCCGAGTTGCAGTGGCCACTAACAGGTACTTTTGATGAACAAAAGCATAATTTCCTGCAGGATCAATTGTTTGTGAAGAGAAGTAAGCAGTCGATGTTTGATTCCCTCAGAACTTGGCAAAAGGCAGCTAAACAGAGACGAATGAAAGCAGAAAAGCAGGCCCGAAAGGGAAGGATGCAGACAGTGAATCAGAAAGCTGTTGCGTATGATAAATTAAGGACTGAGAAGGGGATAGAGTGTGCTGATAGGAGGTTTCCATTGCAGTGTGAAAAGTCTTATGTGGGTCGAGAAGAAAACAATGCATTTGTGGAGGAGTTGTTAGACACCCAACCTCCGCCTCCTTACGCCCCGCAGAGAATATACCCTGCTGTAATAATAATATTAATCCACATTTGTAAAGCACGAACAATCATCCGTAAGGGTCTCCAGGCGCTGGGGGCCGTCTGGAAGATTAAGCAAGCTATTGCCCAGAGTCACATGGTGCTGAGCTAATCTGCCACCGGCGCCAGGGATCGAACCGTGATCCCCAGATTCCAGCGTCAGTCGCCCTGGCAGCGGCACCACACCTCTCCCTGCTGTATCACAACCCCAGTCGCCTGTCTCTACTGCCCCTGTTGCACCTGTTTCCTCTGCTACTGACCCAGCTGCTTTGGCCACCTCGCTTCCTGCAGTTTCTGTGGCTTCGACTTCTGCGCCTGCTATAACTGTTAGTCTCCTTGCAACACCTATTGTGTCAGCGTCACTTCTCTCCCCGACCCTAACCCCCACGACCCAGTCACTGACGACTTTAGTGTCTGTCCCTTCTGTCACTACTCCTTCCCTTGTCCTTCATTCTCCGAAGGTACAGGGTAGCAGGACACCAGTACGGGGAGCAGGGTACAGGGACTGGGTGACTGCTAGGGAGCGACTGGGGCGGATATTGATACGATCGTATATGGCAGATGAAGAGAAAAAGGCGGTAGCCAATCAGGCAGCACAGTGGGTTTGTCACCCCATCTATAGTACGTAAGATGTGTGGAGTGTGATGAGAGAGTATGAGCCGTACGTGCAGCAGCATGCCCTTAAGCACATGTCGGCTTCACTGATTGGATTGTGGGAGCAGTGCTTCAACGCTGTGGTGCCTCAGATTATTTATGATATCAGGGATAATGTTGATGCTGCTGGTATGGAACCTAAGGAGGTTTTTGGTAACATTGCAAAACTGTTAGCTTATTGAGGTAGGCTGTTTGAAAAGAGCCCGAAGACAGTGTCTCAGTTTCCGATGAGGGAAGTTCACGCCATATATCACCCTGAACTACCGGAGCTAAGGGATTGGCAGAATACTGTTATTAGACAGAGAGGAGAGACCCGTTTCCAAGAACAATGGGTCTTGACCCTTAACGCAGTTACCTGACCCTAGGAAAAATCCAACCGCATATTATAAGGAATTGACTGAGGCAGTAATGATAATGATCCACTGTAATGATGCTTGCAGATATTGAAATGTTCTTTGTTCTGCTGGTGCCCGTCGACATTTGAAGGCAGGTGCACACACAGGACCACGTTGTGGAATTGGGTGGTACTTGGGAGAAGATTAAAGACTGGGACAAGGACAGGAAACTTGGGGAAAATCCTAAGGCTTTTACTAGCTTTGCCTTGCCGAATTATTACATATATGCACTCTCTCATTCCACCGAGAAGGGTAGATTGGGATTAGTTAAAGGCATGTCGTCAGAAGAAAGATAAAAGTGTGTCATTTACCCGGTTTGAGGATGTGTTTTTGGATTTTAGTGGACAGGATTTGTCAATGGAAGGGGGCGTTCGATTGTTAATAGATTTGTGACAAATTTGCTTCCTGAGATAGCAGCTCGTTTGCAGGCTTCGGAGAGTACTTGGACCACATCCTCTGCCTCTGTTATATTGAGTATGGCACAGTATTATGAACATGGGAGTGCGAGGAGAAGAAAAAGGTAGAGAAGAAGCACAAGGAGTTGAAGACAAAGGTGTTGTTGCAGCAGGCATCTAGGGGGAAAGGCAGGGGACGTGGTGCTGGTCCAGCCCGGCAGCTTCCTCGTACTAGCAGGAAAAAAGTAGGGCCGAATCAGTGCACCTACTGCAAAGAGGAGGGGCACTGGTGTAGCGAGTGCCCGGTTTTATTGCAGAAAGATGCGGGCCCCATGGGACGGGGTACTCGTGGACGGGGTCTTGAGGAAGGTGACCAAGAGAGGGTTCAGGAGGATAAGATATCGCAGGGTCGCACAGACCAGAATTATTTCGATTACCCCCGAAGCAGACAGGATTACCATGACGACTATGATCTGGATTGGGTGACTTGAGTGTCCAATAGCTAGGACAGCCGGGGCAGGATGAGGGACCAGTCCAGATACCTGTAGATCAGCACAGTCCTTATGTCACCACAGATTTGCAAGGCTCAGTTAAGAAATTCTTGGTGGATACAGGTGCAATGAATAGCTCTGTTTCTCATTCGCTGGTCCCCAGTACTGCTCTGTCTGGCCAAAATAATGTTTTGGTAGGATTTTCAGGTGTACCGTTGTAAGCCTCATTTTCAAACATCTTGCCTTGACTATCAGTCCTTTTACTGAGGATTCGTAATTTTTATTGGCTTCCAATTGTGGATCTAATTTGATGGGCCTAGATTTATTTTAAAAAGTTGCATGCGGGGGGGCGTGGCCAACATGGCGGCGTGATCAGACGCATCTTCCCGGAGCTCCCTCCGGCAGCAATATTTAACCTGGGCCCTAGCCCGAATTAGCACCAGTGGAGGGCCGGACAAAGAGAGTAGCCCTCTAGGGAGCTGGTGTGAGATCGCCGCGCCGGTCGGCTTTGCAGGAGGGCAGCGGGACGCTTGTAGTGATCGGTGCAGCCGGAGCGGGGGGCCGCGACTCGGGCCCGGAGAGGAGAGCCTGGACTGAGGGTGACCCGGCGTTGGCTGGCACCTTAAGGTGATTGTGGCCGCGAAGGTGGTGCGGAGTCGCCGGAGAGTGCAGCGAGGTGTAGGCGGCGGCGGGGCCCTCCGGTCCGGCTGGAGACAGAAGCACGATGCCCGCCCGCCATTTTGTGAGGCGGCTGAAATGCCGGGAGAGCCAAGGTGGTGAGCCCCTCCAGGCTTGAGGAGCTGAAGGTGAGAGCGGAACGGCGGATGCGGTGCAGGCTCGCCAGCGAGTGTCGAGAAGTGTGGGGAGCAGAGGCCCCACCGGCCCGGGCTGAGTTTGGGGCGCAGTGACCGCCCGCCATCTATCGAGGAGTTTGCGGAGACAGGCGAGCCGTTGCAGTGAGTGCCCCTGTCTCGAGGGCTGAAGGTATCAGCAGAGCAGAGGAGTGGGGCACGCGCTAGCGGCGACCGGAGGACTGAGGAGCGGCGGTGGCCTGCTGGGGCTCGGCTGTAGGCCTGTTTGCAGCACGGGGCCCGGTGCGGAGGCCTCCAACTTGTATCGGCCCTGAGTGGCCACGGTGGCGCACTTTCTCAGGCGCGAAGAGTAGCAGGCCTGGTGGAGGTGAAGAAGGGTCCGACTGGCCCCAAGCAGTGACGGCTGCAGGCTGGCCCTTTGGTTGGACCCCGAGGCTTGTCCCCCGAAGCCCGGGCAGCACAACAGGCACCCCTTTAGACTTTGTGTAGGGGACGGCGGCAGCTCAGCAAACGGCGGTGTCCTTCTGCCCGCCTGAAGCAGTGGGGTCTTCGTTCCGGCGAGCAGTGGCAGCACTAAGAGGTGGAGCGGAGTGGCAGGTGCACCCCCCTGGGGGCAGCGTAGAGGAGCGGCTGGGGAGTCGGAGTGGGACTGAGCTGGTCGTCTGCAGTGCAACTACGACGGGGCCCGAGTAAGGCCTGTGGAGGGAGTCGCAGATTGGAGGAGATTGGAGGAGAGGTGAATACAACGCGACAGGGATCTTTGGCACACGACTGTCCCGGTCAGGAGCCCGACAATGTCCACGGGCAGAGTGAGGAAGGAGAAGATGGTCAAGGACCTTTTCGCGTCGGCCCAGGTAGGGCAGCAGGCCAAAGACATGGCGACTAAGGCCTCACAACCAGCGACGGAGGTAGCGGAGGGCAAAGACTTGATCACAAAAGCCTTCCTGGAGTCGCTCTTCACCGCCTTACGTGAAGATATCCATGCCCTAAAGAAGGAGCTCGCGGATGAGATCAAGGAGGTCCGCAGAGACATGGACGGCATTGGCGAGAGGGGTGCAGACTTAGAAACTAAGAGCGACTTCAGGGATTTGGAAATAGAGGGGCTGCGCCATGAGGTCGTTCGACTTCATGATCAACATGTGGACCCGCAGGCCCATATGGAAGACCTGGAGAATCGCTCCCGGCGCCATAATGTCCGTGTCCGGGGGGTGACAATGGCCGAGGACACTAAGGACCTCTTGGGCTTCACTAACGGTCTCTTCAACCACATTCTAGGACGCTCTCCGGAAACAGAGATACGTATAGACCGAGTTCATAGAGTGGGCCCACCGCGTTCTCCCACGGCCCCCCCTTCTGACATCCTGGCGTGTGAGCAGGATTTTCGCACCAAGGAGGAGATCTTTCAAAAAGCTCGCCAAATGCATCCCCTGTCTTACAAAGGTCAATCTCCCGTCCTGTATCAGGACCTGTCTGCTGTCACACTGCAGAAACGGCGGTTTTTCAAACCAGTCACGACCTTTCTTCAACAACAGAACATCCCCTACAATGGGGTCACCCCTTCCGCCTGATATTCAAGAAGGACAATAAGCTGTTTCAATTGCGATCCCTGACGGAGGCATACTGCTTGCTGGGTATCGACCCACCCGAGGAGACGGAGGACGCGGCAGATCCCACGCAGGAATGGGACGACGGGAAACCCCAATGGCAGCAACAACACAGGCGACGCCGGTTCCGTAAACCTCCGGTGGCAGCAATCAGAGAGGGTCAATGTGCAGCAATGGAGGCGGTGTCCATCAGTCCGGAGGTGACCCATCCCAGCTGAAGGTCGATCTGAGTCTTGTCTTGGCTGGGCAATTTCTGCGATGATGAATCCTGCTGTCGGCGGGGGGCAGGGAGGTCACTTTAGTTGTGCGGACGATCTACCCTGAGGTGACATTTTACCACTCATCCTCGGATGATGGACATTGACTATGGGGTTCTGGTTAGGGGGGTTGTTTCGTTGCCTTCTACCACTCATCTTTGGATGATGGACAATGTTGTTGACTATATCCTTTTTGTTGGGGGGGATTTTCTTATAGCTAAAATGCAAGGGTTGAAGGGTGGGTTAATGGGGTGGGGGGTTCCAGGTCCACGAATGAGTGCATGTGTGCGAGATGGGATGCAACAAGTGGCGGGCGTCTGCTGGAGGGTAGATGCATCCTTACATAGGGCCACAGGGAGCCCGGGGTTGATGAGTGATCATGCCAACGACTGAATTGTGTATTCTTACCCTGAATGTCCGGGGCCTAAACAACCCCGTGAAGCGGCGGGCGGTCCTCTCTTTCCTGGAGAATTCAAAGGCCGACATCTGTCTTCTTCAGGAAACGCACCTCCTCGCCAAGGATTATAACAGGATGAAATTGCGCTGCTTCCCTTTTCAGTTCTTCTCCTCGGGGCCCAATAAGACAGCAGGGGTGGCGATTTTGGTGGCCCAACACTTTAGGGGGAGGGTAGGGAGGAAGGTGGCGGAAATACGAGGCAGACTGCTCTCCTATAACTTTTCCCTGGGGGATTCCACCTTCACTGTTAGCTCAGTCTAGGCACCCAATGAGGGACAAAAGAAATTTCTTCATCAGGCACTTACTGAGGCAGCGGCGGCTCCAGACAGGCATGTTTTGATCGGGGGGGACCTGAACCGAGTGTTTGAAAATCTATTGGACAGGTCAGGGCAGCAAACTACGCAGGCAGGCACATTATCCCGAGAGGGGCTGGCAAGATTGGATGAGCAGGGGTTAGTTGACCTGTGGCGCAGCTTTCACCCAGGAACCCGGGACTATTCCTATTACTCTAACGCCCACAAAACATACGCGAGATTAGATTATTTCCTATCCTCCATGTCACTCAAAGCGCTGGTGACAGAGGTAGAGTTTGGCGCCGCGGCGCTCTCAGACCATGCACCACTATTGATAATGTTCTCCTTCCCCCCTGTGACCAGAGCTGCGCGTTGTTAGAGATTGCGCGACACACTGCTACCCCGCAAAGACACCGTAGAGAGAATCAAAGGGGTTATTAAGAACTATCTATCACACAACCATACCACAGACACGTCTTTGGCTACACACTGAGCTGCGCTCAAGGCGGTTCTTCGCAGGGAATAATTTATAGCGGTTTCCGCAGCGGAAAATTCTGAGAAGGCGCGCAAACGTGAGGAACTGACGTTACGGACGAGGGAGCTAGAGCAGATGCACCAAAGGACGGGAGCGCCCCGGGTGTGGAGACAACAGCTGGTGCCCTTAGATCACGACAGGGCAGAATTTGCGGCGCTCAGGACACGACACATGTACTACACCGGGGGGACAGGTGCGGGCGTCTGCTCGGACGAGCGCTTCGGGAAATTCAACAGCGGCACACAGTGCAGGAGATTGTAACACGGGATAGGGTGCGGGCGTCTGACGATGGTGACATAGCAAAGGCTTTCAGTGACTTTTATACATCCCTCTATGCGGGGGCACGGCTTGACCTGGCAGACAGTGAGACCTTTCTAGAGTCAGTCCCCCTCCCGGCCCTTTCAAAAGACCAAGCAGAACAGCTGGACGGTTAAATCCATCCTGAAGAGGTAATTTCGGCAATCTCACGCCTTAAGTTAGCCAAGGCCCCGGGCCCGGATGGGTTCACAGCCATTTTCTACAAATCCTTTTGCCCTCAGGTAGCACCGTTATTCTGTATGTCTTTCGTGCTATCCCGCTCCGTCCCCCGGAAGGTTGGATCAGACAGACACAGTCAGAACTCGCCCAATTCATTTGGAATGGCAAACGCCCGAGATTGAAACTCAGGCTGGCCATGCTGCCGCCGGAGAAGGGGGGCCTGGGTCTCCCAGATCTACGGCTCTACTACCAAGCGGCCCAACTCCGGACCTTGGTGGAATGGAGCAGGTGAGAGTCAGAAAAACACTGGCTCTTCCAAGACCAGGCGGTGGCGGGCCGACCACTGCAGGAAGTCCCTTTCCTTCGCAAGGCGTATCACCCTGCTAATCTATATGCTTCATTTGTCACGCGAGTGCCCATGGAAGTTTGGGACCAGAGGAATACGAAGCACAAGTTGACCACCTTTCCATCCCCACTTACACCGCTGATAGAAAACCCAGACTTCGGGCCGGGAAGAGATACTCAGGCCTTCACTAGGTGGCGCCCGGCAGGGTGCAGATGCCTGTTCCACTTGTACACGAGAGAGGGAATAGCTCCCTTTGAGCATATTCGACGGGAGTACGGTCTGCCGGAGAAGGAACAGCTCCGCTATCTACAGGTGCGGCACTGAGCACTCAACCCTCACATACGGGCAGAGGCGGATCGAAAACTTAGCCAATATGAATATTGGCTACTCACGCGGACGGCAGACAAATGGCTCATCTCAGACTTATACTGCATGTTGATGGAGCGGTTCACTCACGTGTACAATCCAAGCAGGGCACGTTGGGAGAGGGATCTGGGTCGGGCGCTCAGTAACAAAGAATGGGAGGGCATCTACTACCGCGGGAGACACTCCGCCTACCACATGGGATTGACAGACACCTTTACTAAACTGGTGACATATTGGTATTACACACCGGAGAGGTTGCACGAAATGGATCCCACAAAGGATGCCACCTGTTGGAGGGGCTGTGGCGAAAAAGGTACGTTAGTTCACCTGTTATGGGAATGCGTTCAGATCCAGGGATATTGGAAAGTGGTCCTGGATGAGGTGGATGCCCACTTTGATACGGAAATCCCAAGATTCCCTGCTTATGTCTTGCTGGGGCTACCGAATGCTCTGACCTACCCGTTAAAATCGCGTAGGGGTAGATTGATTGCTAGCGCCTTGGGCTCTGCAGTTCAGAACGTCTTATCTTTCTGGCACACTACACACATTCCCACATTCATGGGGTGGTTGTTTCGCCTTTGGTCAGTGCTAGGCATGGAAAAACTATCACTGGTCAAAGCGGAAGAGGGGTCCAAGTATGCTGAGCTATGGCAACCATTCCTATCCCTGTTGGCGACGGAATTCAGAGAGGTGACGTGTTCACGGTATCTGCGTTTATTACGCATGTCACGAGTTGACCCTTGAGATGTTCTGGTGTGAATGGATGTTTGCAGGTATGGGGATTTTGGACCTGGAACGGGGGAGGTGGGTGGGTAGGTGGGGGTGTGTGTGGGGGGTGGGGGTCAGGGGTTGGTTCAGGGAATTATTTTTTCTTCTTGTTGCAGACTCGGCTCTACATTTCTCCCAGAAGAGGTGGGCCGCGGGGCCCTGGGGCTGTTTAATCGTAGCTGCCTTCGCATTTCACTGCCTCTTCCGTTGTATTGCATATTCTTGATCTGCAGAGTGTTTTTGTTTATATGCCAGCTGCTTTTTCAATAAAAAGATTTAATACTAAAAAGTTGCATGCAATAATCTTTTGCTCTTCGGAAGGTGTCTACATGACGATGGGAACGAATGTGATAAGTACTAATCAGTGCCTGTCCAAAGATGCGCCTCTCCCTGCTGAGTTTAAGGCTTTTCCGCCCAGTTTGTGGGCGACAGGTGACACAGATGTGGGCTTCTTGCAAATCTCCCCTATATCCATTAAAATTAAGGACAACACTGGTTTGCCCTGTATTCCCCAGTACAAAACAGGCGGGGGAGCAAGCTTGGTTATGCATTATACAGGATTTTATTGAGTCAGCGGGTAGTTGAGGAGACAGCATCGAATGTGTGTAACAGCCCTATTTTTCCTATTCTAAAAATAGGCACCCCTAGACTCCTCCGATGGCCACCCAGATGTTTTTTGTTTTGTGATTGATTTGTGCAGTTAACAAAATAGTGGTCCCTCAATTCCTGGTGGTCCCTGACATTACTGGCCTTCTAACAATGATTCGTTCCTCTGCCAAATTCTTCTCTGTCATTGATTTAAAAAATGCGTTCTTTGGTATTCCCATTCATCCTGACAGCCACCATTTATTTAGTTTTACACAAGCTGGCAGTAGCTTTAGATTCTGTTGCGCTCCTCAGGTCTATACCGAGAGCTCTAGTATATATAGCCAAGCCTTGAAAGCCCAGTTGGATTCCCTCACGCTTTCCTCAGGTAATGTATTGCTACAGTATGTGGATGACATACTGATTGATTCTGACACGGAACAGGGATGCAAAGACAGTACGGTTAAGTTGTTGCTCCATTTGGCTCATCATGGACATAGTGTCCCTTTCTAAATTTCAATATTGCCTCAGGAGGTCACCTATTTAGGTCACCTACTATTGAAGGAGGGTAGGAAATTCACCCCTGAGCGCATTAGTGCCATTGTTAAAATGCCCATCCCTAAAACTCAGAGGGATGTACGTGCCTTTATTGGCATCCCTTCCTACTGTTGACATTGGATTCCTAATGACTCATTACTAATAAAGTGTCTGCTTGCTCTAACCACTAAAGATGTGCATGAGCCTCTGCCTTGGACGCCTGAATGTCAGCAGTCTTTTGAGCAATTAAAGGTTGCGCTTTGCTCTGCTCCCGTGCTTGGCACGCCTGACTATGGGAAGCCGTTCGTGTTGTACATACACAAGACGACTGTGCGCTTTCTGTTTTAACACAAGCCTTTGGAGGTAAGCAACAGCTGTGTGCTTATTTTTCTGCTTTGCTTATTCCCGAGCAATCTAAGAGCGGTTGCGGCTGTGGCCATCTCTGTGAGGCAATCGGCTGGGCTCGTACTTGATACTGACCTCACAGTCATGGTGCCTCATGCTGTGGACACCCTTTTGAATAAGACCAAGACACAGCACCTTACAAGTGCATGTCTGACCATTTATGAGGTAACTCTCTCTATCCTGCATATTACAATAAAAAGATGTGCCACTCTGAACCTTGCCACGTTACTACCCCTCCCTTCTGAGAGTGAGGACAAAGACATACTTTTTTTTTTGAAAATCTTTTTATTTCCGGCATTAGACATGGACATGTACAAGCGGGCTCACCGCCCACAACATTTCTCAAAAACCATGAGGTCCACATATCGCATATAATAGTACAGACATTCGTAGTTTTTCAATTCTCTTGTTACTTTTCCAACTAACTCTGTATGAACTCCCCCCGCCCACCCTCCCCCTGGCACTTACACTTGTACATTCAATTTACACTTGGTACGTAGTCCTAGCATCACATATTTTATGTCTTAAACAGTACCAGTAGTGGAGTGGTGTGGCTCACTGTGTGGAGTGGTGTGGCTCACTGGTTAGAGGTGGCAGACCCGGGAGCAGAAGTCGGCCGGGACCAGGGTTCAATTCCCGACGCGGCAGGGTCGTGGACTTTGGTCAGCGGACTCGATAATTCTCGCTTCGGTGCCTACTCTAATCAGGGGTCCCACTCGGCAACTCTGGGCATCAGCTTGCCTAATCTCCACAACGGCCCCTCCAACGCCGGGGATGCTTGGCTCCACCTTGGGGACTCCCAGCAGGGACCATCCCACAGGGAAAGCCAGGACGGGTTCCCCTGCGTTATACAGCGCCAGGAAACCTCCGGGTGACAGTGCGCTTTACAAGCTCAAACATAATAATAATAATACCCCGGCACAACCACCTTCAGTTCTATGTCCAATACAAACAGTATAAAACCCTCTGCACCTGGGCCTGCGCTCACTCAGTAGTACATGGAGTCTTGTCCAGTGGTGGGGTAACTCCCTACATGTTAGTCATTGAGGTCCCTGGTTAAATCGTCAGCAGAGGATGACGATACAGTACCCTCATTACCAGACTCAAAAGCCCCAACCATAGCATTCCAATCCAGTGATATTGGTGTCCTCCTTAGACCCCTATGTTCTTCTTGCTGCAATGCCATACCCTCTGCCTTCCCCCAGCGCACCACTTCCCCTCGCCACACATCCGGGTTAGGTGGCCTGTTCGACTTCCACCTCATCGTTATGGTTCTTTTGGCAAGCAGTAGGGCCAAGTCAGTAAATCGTGTTGCTACGCTCTTTTTCCTCTCAGAGGGGCCCAATCCCAACAAGCTATATTCCAAAGCTGTGTATGGCCTGGCTGGTGCTAACCTGGACAGGGCATCATGGATCGTCGTCCAATAGTATCCAAACTTAGGGCAATCCCAGAACATGTGAACTAGCTGCGCGTCATCCGCTCCACATCGGGGACAACTGTCCGCGGTAGCCGGGAACATGGCATGCAGTCGGTGAGGCGTGAGGTATGCCCTGTGTAGTACCATAAGTTGGATACATTTAAATTTCGGGTTCCTCGACACTTTCTTTGGGAATTTCAAGATTCGTTCCCACTCCTTATCTCTAAGGGTTCTCCCCATGTCGCCCTCCCATCTGTCTCGTATTGTCTGAAGCGAGACTGCTCTCCCTGTCCTGATATCACTCGCTATCCATTTCGTCAGATGGCCGCCTATCCCCATCAAGTACTGCATAGTGATTAGTGGGTTAGTGAGTGGTTCAGCGCCGTGCAGTGCCCATGTTTGTTCAATGTAGTGTCGTACCCTGGCATGCAATAGGAACTGACCTCCCGGGGCCTGATGTAAACTGCAGAAATCCGCGAAGGTCATTACATGACCCTCCGCAAACAGGTCCCCTACTTGCACTACACCCGCTTGTTGCCAAGCAGCGAGTACCCGGCTTGACAGCGGGCCCGTTGCTAGGGGGAGCCCCAGAAGAAGTATCGAGGGGGCATAAGAGGACGCTGCATTCGTGTATTTCACCGCTTTCCTCCAGCAGGTGATGGCTAGTTTAAGTAGGGGCGGTGTTGATCTAGGGATCTCAATCCTCGGCAGTAACAGGGTATGTATGATGCCCTGTGCTCTGTCAGGCCGATTTTGTGTAGGTTGCGGCCCGCTAGCCGTGAGGACAAAGACATACATGATTGTCTTTTTCGGACAGAGGAAGAGATGAAGGGATGGGCAGACCTGACTGATGTTCCCAAGGGGAACTATATATCGACGGCTCTTGTTTCAAATTACCAGATGGCACCACCACCGCTGCATATGCACTTACGACACTGCATACGGTACTTGAGACATCACAAGTTCCTTATCAGTCCGCCCAGGCAGCTGAGTTAGTCACCCTTATTAGATCTTGTGAATTGAGCGAGGGACTGGCTGTTAATATTTATACTGACAGTCAGTACGCCTACGGGATCGCCTATAATTTTGGGGGGCTCTGGCCAGAGAGAGGGTTCCTATAAAAAACCTAGCTGTAACTGTAAGATATGCTTGATGTATAATCCTGGAAAAGGCCCCCTAAAGCCCCTGGTAAATGTGCACCGCCTTCCTTCCCTTTCAAGGTTCTCCAGATGAATTTCATCGAAATGGAACAAGTCAACAATCTGTTAGTAGTTGTTTGTGTATTCAGTAAATGGATTGAGGCTTACCCCACCAAATAGAACACAGCCATGCTGAAGGCACTCCTAAAGGAGTTCTTCCTGTGCTTCAATTCAAAGGTTATCCAGCTGGTGTGCAATGGTTTGCACATTAAGCATAAATTCCATGCTGCAAATCACCCCCAGTCAGCAGGTTTGGTTGAGAAGTACAACGGTACTCTCAAACTGAAATTGGCAAAGATTAAAGAGAGCACAGGATTGCAGGGGTCAGATGCTTTACAATTAGCTCTTTTGTCTACAAGAGCTACAGCTCACTCTAGGACAGGATTGTCAGCGTATGAGGTCGTGTTTGGATGCCTGGCGAATGTCTGGGGCGTCTCGCGACCTTAACGGTTTTCTGAGATAGAATACCCTTTACTTGTGGATTACTTGTATGAGTTAACTAAAAGTTTGCATTCTATTCACCAACAGATCCATTAAGCCCTACCACCAGCTCCAGAGGGGACAGGCCACGGTATCTGGCCTGGGGACTACGTCCTGGTAAAGAATTTTCAGAGGAAAGGCAGTTTGGAGCTGCCCTGGAAGGGACCTATCCAGGTCCTCCTCACCACTTCCACGGCAGTAAAGGTGGACGGTCGGAGGAACTGGATCCATTCTAACCATTGCCGGAGGGTGTCCCTTCTGTTGCCCTACAATCAGTGGGTGCTTGATGGAGTGGGTGACTCCAAAACAGAGAAGGTGGCTTGTTTTGTACCATTCTTGGATGCTCGGCTGACCTGAGCACAAACAGAGAGGGAAAGTGGTGTAGCACTGAGCGAGGCAGTGCCTGCTGAGATCAGGGCCATCCAGGAGACCCAGTCTACTGGCCCATCTGTGCTTGAGCCCCAGACCATTGGCCCCTGTGAGTCCAGGCCCCTGTTTGCAGACCCCTCTGTCCCTAGAGTAGCTAGGTACAATTTTCAGCCTCGACTGAGAAACAGTGCACCAAAGGGAAAGTTAGATAAGTAAGCCACAGTAGCTACAGAGAAAAGATTGGTGCAATGTTCGGACATTGGAGAGGATTAATGGAGTGTGCTTCCCTAAGGAAGGGGGGCGCATTATACTGAGAGACATGGGATTTTTCAAGAGCTACTCCGACAGCTCCACCGCCGGTGCTCAACAGCGCCAACTCATGAACAAGAGGAGTCTACCAGTGAGGCCCTGAAGGACACTGGGAACATTTGCCCCTTCTTGTTTTCTTGTCATTGGCTCCATCGCATATCCTTTTCTCTGATCACAATGTACACCTTTGATCTCCCCATTATGGAAGAGGAACAGCTATTTGCAGCTCCTCGTGTTGGGCCAAGTGAGTCCGGTTGGTCAGGTTGGTCTCCAAAGAGTAAAATAGTGTTTGTGGTAATTGCCCAGATATCCCTGATCGCAGTACTTGGAATGGTATGGTTTCTTGAAGAGAAATATCCTGTGCACTCTTTGACTGCTACAACGCCTGTGCCCCCTGAACATATGTTACCTGAGCCCTTCATAAAGGAGAAAACCGAAAAAACTTACTTAGATAATGTCTTTTTGCAAACACTCCACCAAGCACATGACACATTGAATGTCACAAATTGTTGGATCTGTGGCCTGCTTTCTACACATACAAGTGACAGCCTCTTATCGCTGCCCGTGTGTTATTTGGGCAGCTGTGAGGGCTGGTTTGAGTTGTTCTCTATGGTATACATCCATTATCATTTTTGTACTATGAATACAACTGCAGATTAGCTCACAGTGTTGGAGTATATACATGTCCACCAAGGATTTATCCCAGGAGAACAGGGGACACCTGATACATTATCCCCTACAGCCTGCATGAATGTATATGAAAGAGAGAAAAATGTTACATGGCCGCAAAATGAAATATTGGATTTTCAGGGATTTAATGTCACTGAAAATTTTCATTCATCTCAAATGCGCAATATTACTCATGATGAGGCCAGTACCAGTCAACACAACAGCTGGGTTTTGTGTTTGTGGGTTAGGCACAGTAAAAGTGGGTAAGAGTAATTGCAACTATACTTACACATTGAGCACAAGCAATAGCCCGCCTCTGCTCCCACCGCATAATATTTACTTTGTGGATCTCAAGCTTATGTGTGGCTTCCAAGAGGATGGTCAGGTGTCTGCTATCTCTCTTTTTTCCTTTCCCCAGTGTATATAGCACTGTCCAACTATCATAGGGACCACAGACTGCAACGTAGGAGTGCCCATTTGTTCCGAATAAAAAGGGTTATTAACACAGAAGATATAGATCAGGCAGATACTACCTTGCAGCAGTTTACTGATACTATGAAGGGTATACTACCCTTTTGGGGTCCTATGTCTAATAGCCTTAACATTCGCCGGTTCACCAGGGTTGTGGAAGGGGTCAATAAGACCACGGCAGGGATTTTGACAAATATTACAGCTGAGCTCCAGGCTACGAGGCTTGTTGCTCTTCAGAAGAGGATGGTGTTTGATGTCATCATTGCTGATCGTGGAGCAACTTGTCGCATCATTGGAAGTAGTTGCTGTGTTTACATACCGGACCATGCTCCGAATGTATTTGATGCTAAATAGAAGCTACATATGCTCGCATCTGACATCCACCAAGAGAATGGTACCTGGAGTCTTTCTGGTTGGTTCTGGGACTTAATAACATCCTGGGGATGGAAAATTCTACTTTTTCTAACAGCAATTGCAGGTGTTATCTTCACATGTTGCCTATGCATACATTGCCTTCCTGCTTGTTGTGCTTATTGTGTTGGAAAGCTGACACCCACAGCGAAAAAGCCAATACATGATGCTAAGTCTTTGGCCATGATGATGCAGGTTGTCTCTGATTTGAAGTCCATTGATGAGGGTGTTTTTGAATATTAACAGTGTGTGTGTTATAATACATTAATGATGTTCTTATTATGCGAGTAGTTATCGCCATCCTAAGATTCTAGCTGAATTCGATCGGTTAGAGAGCCAAAATTCAGAAATCTAATGATCACAAACTTTTTGTGACAAAATCTTCATGGAATTTATTATGGCGTGTCACAGATGCTCGCCCCCACTCCCATCCTCCTTTGGTCCTAGGCATTAATGGCCACTCCTTCCATCCCTTATCCAGGAATTGACAATCAGAATGTCATCTGTGCTGCAAGACTGTAGTCATACACCCACAACTGTGTCTGTCACATGTGTGCTGCTTTGTTGTAATTCCCCTGTCTCCAACACAGTCAAACCAGTTCCTATCCCAGCACCCTAAAAGCTATCTGAGTGGCAGGCATTAGGTGTCTTCAATAAAGTACTGCCAGATTTGAGGATATACTACAGGATTCGAGGATCCTACAGTCTATAAAAGCCACATACAGGGTGTGGCCAGATGCTTGACTTTCCTCCCTGTTTATGAGAGAAAATCTCCGATTAGGCTCTGCTCTTCATCTGTGTACCTCTTCTTCGGCTGAGCTCTTGACCTGTGTTCCTAACTCTCCAGTCAAGTTTATCTGCAAGCCAGACATTGAGAACATCTTCCCCAAAGTTTTATTTTTGTGCCTCTTCTTGAAATTCTGTCTGATGCGTCACCTCAAATACTTTCATGACATCCAATGTTTTCACCCAAGAACCATCTGGCCGTACCAGTAATCTTGGCCCTGTATACTCAATGCTGAGTATCCATACAAGTCCTCCTGGACTCAGGAGTGACAGGGAATTGAAATGACATATCTTATGCTAAGTCATTTGATATATCTATTCTTAAAAAAGATTACCTAGAACCTGTTCGAGCCATAGATTGCACTTATTTTTTCCTCAGGGCTAATTACTTATTAAACGGAACCCATTACCATGGAATGTGATAACCCATGTTGAAAGATTAATGCTCGATCTCATTGACACTCCTTTTTATTGATGTCATATTAGGTATTCACTGTCTTAATGCACATATTCTAAAAACAAATGGCACTTGCAGAAGGTGACCATTGTCTCTATCCATTGTTACCAATTGTTGTGGGGTACTTGCACATTCGCTTATCCCCTCCATCTTGTGCAGTGCTGCAAACCAATTTAGAGGATTGTCTACCACTGCAATACAGTGGTTTCCAAGATGTGTTCAGCCACTAGTCCCAGCCCCACTAGTGCTCAGCCCCACACTAAAGTTCTGACTTCTGGATCGACCTCCAACCATGGGCAATCCAATACTGTAGTTGTATCTACATCTTAACTAGAAAAATAATTGGGATAATAGTTCAAGCTCCTGATCAATGAGTTTATCTGACACCCAACATCTTGGGTGGCTTCCTCATTTTTTTTATGCTGAAAGAGAATGGAGAACTCAGTCCCTATATAGACTACAAAGTTGTGAACAGAATCATCATAAAGACAGGTACCCATTACCCTTCATTCCAGTATTTATGGACCAAGTATGTCAGGCAGCCATTTATACACAATGAGTCCTAGCCTGGCTATAGTATTTTGTCAGAATCCAGAGGAAGCTGAGAGGAGGACAGCATTTCAAACAAAATACAAACAGAATACAGGTACTCTGTTATGCCACTCTATAATGCTTCAGTAGCACTCCAGATTTTTTTTTAAATGTGGTCCTTCTAGACTTTATTATTGAAGGTGGGCAAGTGGCACAGGCTGTCCCATGTCCACCATCTTTTCGTAAAGCTTGAAAAATGTATTCTCCAAACTACGAAATGGTGGGATTTGTAGGCTTCTTTATCACCCCTGCAGGGATACAAATAGATCAAAGAAAGGTCAAGGCTGTTTTTAACTAAACTTCGTCCTCTTGTTTTAAGAAAAGTCTAAGCATCCTAAGATTTGAACATTTCTACATGTGGTTTATTGACAACCTGTATAGAACTAATGCCCTTATAACCCATCTCCAGGAGAAAAGAGTGTTTTTTCTTGGACACCAGAATCAGAAGCTGCCTTTTAAAGGTTTCGCCTGACCACCTGTTCTCAGACACCCGGACCCTGCATTTTCATATGTGGTGGATGCCGGCGCTTCTCAATTTGAAATTGGTGGATTCTTGTCTCAACGAGGCCCCAAAAGCAGTCAACTTTGTGTCCTTTTTTTCCCCCAGAACAGGATTATACCATAGTAGCGTAGGAGCTATTAGCCATTTAAGCAACCTTCAAAGAATAGAGGCAATACATCCTAGGGGCAGGCCACACCGTGATCATTTACTAAGACCACAAAAAAGCAGCAAAGTCTTTACTCTGTATGCACTGGTTGTTATTCGCTGAGTTTAATTATGTTGCAACATATCGGCCAAGAACAGAAATCGCCAAAGCAGATGCTTTGTCCAGGCTGTGGGCCTCAGAAGATGACCCACAGAACAACACTCCTTTGACGATCCCCCATGAAGGATCTTGTAATAGGTGCAAAAGCTTCTGACACATTTCATGATGAGGTCTGCTCTGCTTCTGATCATATAGATCCCCTTTAGTTGCTGCAAGATCCTAAAAACAATTCAAGATGGTCTGTACTTCATAAAAATATGCTTCGTAACCCAGACTTGTGCCAGCAAGCACTTCATTGGTATCATTCTGCACACCTGGGAGGTCATCTCGGAAGCATAACATTCTTTTATCAAGTCACCTGGTTTTGGTGAAAAACTCAGACTAAATATGCACAGGCATTTGTCTAGAAGTCCACAATCTTCAACTGAAATAAAAGCACACATTCTCATCACACTGGACTGCCAGAGCCTTTGCCACCTTTCCCGTGGCATGTTATATATGATTGTGGCAAAGTTGTGTTGCACATGATGTACATCTTTAGACATTGATGTTTTTTTACCTGCAACCTTCTACCCGAAGAACAACGGACAAATGAAAAGTGTAAACCAAATGTTGGAACAGTTAAAATAATGCTTGCTGGGGGCGTGTCCAAGATGGCGAGGGGGCGTGTCCAAGATGGCAACGGAGTAGGATGTTCCTCCAGGTCCCTCCGGCGCCACGACACTCAAAGCATTGCCTGGCGCCCTCTCGGGGCTTTTATTCGCCGTTGGATCGACTGAGGGAGCTCCGCGCTGCGGTGTGGATTCGATTGGTACCCTTCCGGTGCCTCCCGGTGCCCGGAGCGAGGAGTTAGCGACTGCGGCCTACTTGCTGGTCTCCTGGTGTGGCAGCCCGAAGCGTGGAGAGCGGCGGAGAGACCACTGTATCGCCCTTTACACCTGCGATCTTCGACCCATGGACCGGCGGTGAGGTTGCTGCCCCCATACATCGAGCGGCTAGTGAGCCGAGCTGGTGCCGGGACTCCCGCAGCCGAGGCGCCCTGCTAGTGGCTCAGTCTTGCGGCCGGAGGTGGGGGGGGGGCGGCGGAGGGAGCCACTTGAGACCGGGGATGTGAGGCCCGGTCGGCGTGGGGACTGCCGAGTCCGGCGTTGCTGAGCCCCCCCGCCGAGTCCAACCGCGGACGCTCCTGCTGCGGCGGATGGGAGGGGAGTTTGCCTGAGGCCCGCTGGAACGCTGCCGCCTCGATTTGCCCACCGGGAGCTGTACCCTGCCTGGAGCGGACCTCCGTGTGCAGTGAGGGTGAGTGCTGCCTTGAGATCCCGGCCCCCGAGGTGCGGTGGGTTGCTCGGGGTGCGGAGCGGCCTGGACGGGGGTGCGTCTGCAAGGAAGATTGGAGCTTTGGCGGGGCACCTACCATACGTGGCCGGGAACAGCACTTGCTGATGTGAACTTTCGCCCGAGGACTCCTGGCCTGCTGATCCCCTTCCCCCCCCCCCCGGTGCCTGCGGGGCTCCGCCGCGCCGCTCGCGAGGGGGAGTTACGAGGCTCTACTGGGACCTGTCCGTCTCTTGGGCCGGCTTTGTCGGTGCCCCCCCCCCCCCCACTGACCAGTGGCCTCCCTGGGGCCTGGATTGCCCGACGCTTGAGAATCTGAGGATCCTTGCCTGACCGGAGGTGGCCCCACGTGCCCTTCCCTGCGAGGTGCAGCCCGTGAGGTGCGGGGCGCGTCCTACCTTGGTTCCTGACCGGTGTGGCCTGCCGGGGGCTGCAAGATGGCCGTCAGACTTCGGAAGGAGAAGGATAAACCGGGCAAGGATGGCCAGACTAGAGGGAACCTGTCATCAATCTCGCCGGGACCTAGCTCCTCGCCTAAACAGAAGGACGATGACACCCCGGCTACCAAGGCCTTTATGTTGGAACTCCTTTCGGCCATAAAAGAAATCACCTCGGAGCTCCGCTCCCAGCTTGCCTCGGATCTCCGCGAGGTGAGGAGAGACGTGGATGGCATAGATGAGCGGGTGGCAACACTCGAGGAACACAACCTGGGCCTAGCTGACCATGTGCATTAACTACAGCAAGATGTGCTCAGACTCACAGAGCAGAATGTAGACCTTCAAGCTCACGCTGAGGACTTAGAGAACCGGTCCTGCCGGAATAACATAACAAGGGTGAAGATGGAGACCTGCGGGGCTATGTGAAGGCCCTATTTCTGCAGATACTGGGTGAGGATGATCTCCGAGAATGGACAGGGTTCACAGAGTGGGGATGCCGAGTGGGACGGGGGCGCCGCCCCCAGACATCCTAGTGTGCATCCACGACTTCCAACTAAAGGAGCGGATACTGCGGAAAGCCCGAGGGATTCCCGCCCTGCAATTCCGAGATCATCGTCCCCAGCTGATCCAGGATCTGGCGGCATCCACGCTCCAGAAGCGACGTGACTTCCGACCAGTGACGGCCTTCCTTCGTGATCAAAATATGACCTACTCTTGGGGCCATCCATTCAGGCTTATTTTCAGATGGCAAAATAGGCTGGTCCAGGTCAGGTCCCTACAAGCTGCCAAGGATCTCCTTGGCTTGGATGACACTACTTCCTCCCAGAGGAATGGGAGCTCCCCGTCGCGTCGGCAGCGGCGCTCCCTATCCTGGCAGAGAGTGGGGGGCTCGGCGGCGCTGGCGAGGTCGGACCCTACGGCGGGCTTACATGAGCGAGGAGCGGCAGTCGCCGCAGTGGCGTCAGTAACAGTGACAGCTTCGCTACACAGCTCATCGGCGGCCTGATCCCGAGAGGGGCTACTGTTTGGCGTCGGGGGGACCCCCCTCCCCCCTTCAGGTACTATGAAATATTATGTTTTCCGTGGGAGGACACCATGGTACGGGGAACTGGAGGAACATTGACTGTGGACTTGACCCACATACTTTGAAGGGAACCTATGGTGGCACGCCTCTTGGGTCCTTTGGTTCTTTTTCTACTTTTGGTTGGCGTAGTTCTGTTCTTGAGGGTGGGGGGGAGGGAGGGGGCCTGTTGGGGGGGGTGGGAGGGAGTGGTGGTAACCGGGGTAGGTATGATTGCGTGCATTCCAACTTGTTGTCTATGGTATGGTCGTGGTCTGCTCACGAGGTGGTCTTTTGGATATACTGTGTGGCTCCAGCGATGTGGGGCTTATTCTGCTGATGGAGGCTGCCTTGAGGCATGATGCGAGTGGGTGGGGGTTGTTGGGTGGAATCCGCGTTTGCTCGGGGCTGGCTGCGGGGTGTTGGGGGACGGGGCGGGGGGACGGGTCTTTGCGCGCTGGCTGCCCTGCGCTGTCACTTGTGTGGTGCTGAGAAGTGGCAATCATGGTTCGGTATGTGTGGACTTGCTGCGTGCCCGCCTTGAATTGAAAGGTCCTGAGCGGATTGCTGTGGGCCATCTGGTAGAGCGAGGGGGGATTCCTGATATGTAATGCCTCTAATCATAGGCACTTGGAATGTGAAGGGCCTGATCTCCCCGCAGAAGCATCAAAAAGTCTGGAAGTACATAGTAGATCATCACTTAGATGTGGTGGGCCTCCAGGAGACGCACCTTGCCCGCAAAGACGAAACTCATCTCAAGCATAAACAATTGCCCCTTATTTATCGATCCTCCGCTGCTACGAAGCACAGAGGGGTGGCCCTAATGTTTCGCTCCACCCTCCATTTTCAACCTCTGGGGGTCCAGAGCGACAGGGAGGGACGTTGGCTAGTTGTCGAGGGGGTGCTCCTCGGCAGATCTTGCACGTTCCTTGTCCTCTACGCCCCAAATATTGGTCAAAATGGGTTCTTGCGGGACCTTCTGTGGGAGGTGGGGGATTTCGTGGAAGGTGACCTCGTTGTCCTAGGGGATTTCAATTTGATCTGGGAAAGAGACTTGGACTGCTCCCACGCTAGAGGTCCGATGCCGGCCTCTTTGCCGCGGACACTCAGGACATGTTTGGGGACTTAGGCCTGCTGGATGGGTGGCGGGCCCTTCATCCTCAGGCTAGAGATTACACCCTCTTTTCCCATGTCCATCACTCTTACTCTCGGTTAGACCATATCTTTGTAAGTCAATCCCTGCGCGGCGATCTTCGGGAGGGCAGCATATTTCCCCTGTTGGTATCGGACCACAGTCTACTGGCGCTCTGTCTGACATGGTCCCCGGGAACGACGGTCCACCGCAGGAGGTATTTCCCACCATCATTAACCCGGGACGACACATACTGTGAAGAACTGCGTAAGACCGTTCGTGAATTTTTTTACCTCAATCGCGAGGGAGACACCTCTATCTTCACTTTATGGGACGCCTTCAAGGCCCTCACTCACCACCTAGTGGTGACTTGCTTCATCATCGGGGCCCACCCAAGTGGCCTAGCGTCACTTGGGTGTGCTTCAACACCTGAGTTACAGTGGAGCAGGTAGTGAGGTGTGGGTTGCAGACAAAAAAGTGTGAGTGTTAAAATTGTCCTGGTTAATACTTTGTATAGATTTTAATAAAAAGGTAACTGGACAATATTAAAAAGTATAGGTGAGATACTGGGAGGGGAGTTACGACCTACGTATCTCTGCTATGTGTTGGTCAACATGTTTCTACCATATGGGGTGATCCCCGGTATTCTTCAGGACCAAAACAAGGAAGTGGGAGGTGTGGGTCCCCTAAAAGACGCACCCTGTCCTAAATCCTTGGTCATCCAGATGAAAAAATGTTCCTCTGGGAAGACACTCCTAGAATATAGGGTGCCAACAAAAACTGGAGTAATCCTCTAGTTGGACTTCAGCGAGTAGGGGGTAGGTGCTCCACTCGTTGCAACATATTAGTTGGTAGTCATGAAGAAAGGCCGATCACCTACGTCTACCTTCCGCCGCTCGGTTACCGTAGGTGATCGGCCTTTCTTCAAGACTACCAACTAATATGTTGCAACGAGTGAAGCACCTACCCCCTGCTCGCTGAAGTCCAACTAGAGGATTGCTCCAGTTTTTGTTGGCACCCTATATTCTAGGAGTGTCTTCCCAGAGGAACATTTTTTCATCTGGATGACCAAGGATTTAGGACAGGGTGCGTCATTTAGGGGACCCACACCTCCCACTTCCTTGTTTTGGTCCTGAAGAATACCGGGGATCACCCCATATGGTAGAAACATGTTGACCAACACATAGCAGAGATACGTAGGTCGTAACTCCCCTCCCAGTATCTCACCTATACTTTTTAATATTGTCCAGTTACCTTTTTATTAAAATCTATACAAAGTATTAACCAGCACAATTTTAACACTCACACTTTTTTGTCTGCAACCCACACCTCACTACCTGCTCCACTGTAACTCAGGTGTTGAAGCACACCCAAGTGACGCTAGGCCACTTGGGTGGGCCCCGATGATGAAGCAAGTCACCACTAGGTGGTGAGTGAGGGGTTTACTAACAAAGGAACAGTGATTCCAAATTTGGAAAAGCCTTCATCTCCCTCATCGGGTAATACTCCTCCATTTGTTCTTTATAAATTCTTGACCAGGGGATCAGGAGTATTCCCCGTCCAGTATTCACGGACGCAATTCCTTACTCTCTATATGTTCTAGATACGCCTTCAAGGCCACCATACTTGGCAAGTGCATCGCCCTCAACTCCGCTCTTAACAAGTTACGACGAACTGAAAGGGACGAACTAGAACGTGAACTCTCAACACTTGAACGGGCACATAAACAGAACCCCTCTAGGGTAACGTTGCGCCCCCTGACGGCTGTCAGGAGCAAACTTAGAGCCCGTCACATTAATCGGGCGGAGTTTACTTTATTGAGGCTAAGGCGCCTTTCCTACTCCCAGGGGAACAAAGTCGGGAAACATCTGGCCCGCCAACTCAGGGACAAGAGGGAGAAGGATTACATAGGAGGTATTCAGGACCCGACGGGCGCTATGACACACCAAGATGGGGCTAAGGCGGACCTCTTTGGGGGCTTCTATGCCGCTCTCTACTCGGCAGAGGCTCTGTCCTCCGAAGATCAGGAGGAGTACCTGCGGGCGCACACACTACCCCAGTTCTCCGCGTAATGGAACGATCTTCTCGCGGCCCCCATTACGGAGGAAGAGGTACGAGCGGCTATTAAAACGCTGAAACCTCATAAGGCGCCAGGCCCGGATGGGTTCACCGCGCTGTTCTACCAAACCTTCACCTCAGACATTAGTGGATTCTTGGTGCGGTTATTCAATACCATGAGGGAGACGGGATTGAATTCAGGCTCCATGGCAGAGGCCGTCATATCGGTCATCCCTAAAGCGGGGAAGGACTCTACTGTATGCTCCTCATATAGGCCCATTGCACTACTTAATGTGGACGCCAAACTGTACTCTTCCATTCTAGCACATAGACTCCAGGACTTAATGCCGGCCCTTATACATCCGGATCAGTCCGGCTTCATTAAGGGCCGTCAAACACATGATAATACCAGGAGGGTGATCCACCTCATTGAGAAGGCCAACCGCTTTAGGATCCGGCGGTTCTGGTAGGCCTCGATGCCGAGAAGGCCTTTGATCGAGTGGATTGGAACTTCATGTTCCGGACCCTGTCGGCGTTTCGATTTTCGGCTAAGTTTCTCACGATGCTAGAAGCGACCTACAGTAGCCCCCGCTCTAGAGTCACGGTGAACGGTCACTGCTCTGCCTTCTTCCCACACTCCTGCGGCACTCGGCAGGGCTGTCCCCTCTCGCCCCTGCTCTTCGCCCCGAGCATCTAGCCACTTGCGGTGGCGGTGAGGGAGAACCCAGACATTCGGGGACTCCCCTTCACGGGGGAATAACATAAGATCTCTCTCTTTGCGGACGATGTTCTGCTGTCCCTGGCGGACCCTGCTCACTCCCTTCCCCATGTCCAGGGCGCCCTATCGTGTTTCGAGAAAGTAGCAGGCTTTAAGGTCAACTTCAATAAATCTTATATTCTTAACCTCACGCTCCCCTCGGTTGAGGTGGACCGCCTACGCCCATTGTCGCCCCTCCTGTGGTCCCTCACCTCCATAGTGTATTTAGGGGTCCACCTGACCCCCACTATTGGGAAACTGTTTGCCGCCAACTTTCCCCCACTGCTGACGAGGATTCAGAGCGACCTGGCCCGTTGGAAACCTATGTTTATCTCGTGGCTGGGACGGGTCCACGCGAGTAAAATGTCCCTCTTACCTAAATTGCTGTACCTTTTCTAGGCCTTGCCCATCGTCCCTGAGAGCGATTTCTTTAGTCGTCTCAAGTCCATCATGCTCCGCTTCATCTGGCAGGGAGGTCGGGCTCGATTCTCCTTCGTCACCCTCCGGTGTCCACAGAAGGAGGGGGGGTGGGCCTCCCGGATATGCACTTATATTATAAGGCGGCACAGCTTCGAGTCCTAGTAGAGTGGTCCCAGCCCCTATCCGAGAAGCACTGGTTGCACATGGACCGGTCGGTGGCGGGGAGGACGATTTGGGACTTAGTGTGGAAGCCCAAGGGGGATAGACCCAAAAATGCGTACATCAGTACCCCCACGAGCACCACCCTGAGGGTGTGGGACTCGGTCTCCCATGATGACCGCTGGACGTACTTTCCGTCCCCATACACACCGATTCACTTTAACCACATCCGCGCTAGTTGAATTCTCCTCCTGTGCTGAGATTTTAAAAAACCCATGCTCCATGACGAGCTGGGCTCGTCATCAGCGTGCGAGGAGGCTACACCATAACGAGCCCAGCTCGTCATGAGCCTGGAAGGGGTTAACCCGGCTTTTCCTCCTGCAGAGCGAGAAGGTCCCTTTGACGCCTGGAGAGCCGGGGGCTGTTTCGCCCTTACACATTTGTTCCATGGATTTGCCCCACTCACATTTGCCAATTGTATGCGGGACTACTCGGTCTCGCACCTAGAGCAATTCCACTACACCCAGTTACTCCACTGGGCGCTGTCGCCAGCGGTTAGAGATGCAGCCACCAGGCCGCCCACTTCTTTTGAGGCGTTCCTCGCTAATACTTCCACCATGCGAGGTACCATCTCCTTTTTGTATGGCCTCCTTCTCTCTACTTCTACTTCTCCTAGACCGCGTTACATGGGCCTTTGGGAGGAACTCCTTGGTCGCTCCATATCGGACGAGGAATGGTCCCACCTGTGGCATGACATAGCGAAACACAACCACTCGCTGGACCTTAGGGAGGCCCATCTTAAAACCACGATGGATTGGTATTTGTACCCAGCTAAATTACGGAGAATTTTTCCGAATTCCTCGGACAGATGCTGGAGGGCCTGCGGATTGCTGGGTGATTTTCGCCATATCTGGTGGGATTGCCCGATCATCCGTCCCTTCTGGGCGGAAATTCTGTCCCACCTCAGGGAGATTTTGGGCTATCCTATCAAGGACACATTGGACCATGTTCTTCTGGGCCTTCGAGATCCCGACCTTGAACATCAGACGCGAGCTGACAAAAAGATTCTTTGGCTATGTACGGGGGCGGCCAAGCTGACATTAGCTGCAGCCTGGAAGAAAAAGGAGGCCCCGGCGCTCTCTCTGTGGCATGCGAGGCTGTGGAAGCTGTGGAGTATGGAACGGATGGCAGACATTTTTCGGGGCGATTTTAAGAACTTTTCCTTCCGGTGGGGTCCTTTGGTCCACTTCCTCTCCAGCGGCTTGCCTGCGGCGGTTTATCCGCCCTCATTACGGGCCCTTCACCTATTCCAGACCAGATCAACTCTGCCTGGCTGACTGTATGTGTGCGTATAGGTTACCACCACTGGGGTGCGGGGTGGGAACGGGGGGGGGCGGGGTGGGTAAGGGTGTTGTGGGTTGGGTTTTGGCGACAACCGCAGCGTAGTTTAGCGGGACGATAGAGGAGGCAGAATATAGATGTCTTGCTAACTAATCGGCGCTCTAGAAGGTATGCCCTTCCCGGACTGAAGTCCTCTGAAGGCCTTGCTTCCTGCTTCTAGCCTGGACTGCATTCCCAAACTTGCTGTATAGCTTGAGTACGTCCTCCGTCCAGATACACATGTTCGCCGTGTTCACTGCCGTCTATGTGCCTAATATCGTGCTCCTGCGAGGGAAGTTGAGCGGGATTGTCGCTTTTCTTTTTGGTTTTTTGTAAAACTGTCAATAAAAACAACTTTTACAAAAAAAATAATGCTTGCTGACCACTGGACCACCAACTAGGTAGAAGCCTTTAGTCTTGCTGAGTTTGCTTACAACAGCTCAACTTATTCAACTACAGGGATTTCTCTCTATATATTGATTGCTTCAGTGCCACCAAAAATATATATAATTGAAAGTGCAAAGAAAGAGCTAGCTGTTGTGTGTGAAATACACCATCAGTATCTCCAGGACATTATGGAACAAGTTCATAAAAATCTCCAAGATGCCTTATTAAAATCAGTCAATTGAAAAACACAACCAGCAGGTCAATACTAAATGTGTGTGGCTAGCCATCAATCACATGAGGTTAGTAGGGCCAAGAAAGAAACTGCCACACTTTTTAGGGTCCTTTGCAATTGAATGTATCATTTACGCAGTGGTAGCTAAGCTAGCTCCCCAATGTTCTCACGCTGCATCTTGCTATTAATGTTTCATTGCTGAAGCCCTATAATAAACACAGTAGACCTGATATGATTTTTCCTTCAGTACACATGGATTGTCATGTGGAATATGAGGTAGAAGTAATTTTGAGCTACAAGGTCATCAAAGGATAATTGTTCCCTAGTTGACTGGAAAGAATATGACCCCATGGGTAGGTCATGGGAGAGAGTTGTGCATCTTAGTGTTACACATTTGGTTCACTTATACCACTCCTGTTGCCCACAGAAACCTCAACCACCTGCTGGAAGGCCTTTCTTTGGGTACTGTCATGGCTTCTCACAGTTGCTTACCCCTACTACCATCCGCCTACCATGCTGAATCTTTTTAGCCACCCCCTCCACCCCCCTTTCTCTGGGCATTGCTGCTCGGGATGTTATCCACACTGTGTGACAGAAGCTGTGATCGTATGCCCCATCTGAGTAACAGGTTATAGCAAATTCAAGGTTCTACTGCAGGATTCAATGATTACCACAGGATTCAAAGATCACTAGATTTGAGAATATACTGCAGAATTTGATGATTCCGCAGTCTGTAAAAGCCACATTCAGGTCATGGCAAGGTACTTGGCTTTCCACCCTGTTTATGAGAGCAAGCTTCTGCTTTTTACCTTTTTTTCTCTGCACGGTGTCTGATCTTCACCTGTGTTCCTAGCTCTCTAGTTGAGATTATATTCAAGAAATATGGTGAGAACATCTTCCCAAAAGTGTTCTGTTTGTAGTGCCTCTTGAAATTCCTACTGCAGCATCAAATCAAAGACGTTATTTTCATCCTCGGAATTATTGGATCTCTACCAGCTCTTTATTTAGAGGTTTCCGAGTAGTGACTGCTACGGAGTGTTACATATTTGGATTGTGGGACTGTCATTAGACCCCTATACGATCTCATGTATATATGTGGAGAGATTCTGTCACACCCTCAAAGTTGTGCAGCAATAACTATCTCTTTGGCCTCCATGGTGTTATATGCAGATACTGTGTGAACATTTGTTTCTGATCTGCGTCTTTTGTTGTGGAGCATTAATACCTGCTATAGGACATTGGAGCAAGACCAGACACAAGGTGATACTATTGACTTTAACAAGGTAAAGGCAACGTGTCATTGATATTTTGAATGTTTGGCATATTATACCAGTTAATAGAGTAAATCTTGTGCATGTCTCATTTTCTGTGGAGTGTATCATTCATGTGAAATCCAGGTAAATGAGATAATTGTGTATATTTTATGTTGGTTAAGGGCAGAAAGTAACAGTAGTCTTGTTTTCGGTTTAGTTTAAAAAAAAAAAGCTGCAACTTGTGAAAGACTGAGCATATCCCAAAGAACCCACTCTAGGCAAGGCACGCCATGCAACTACACACTGGCAATGTATCTTGCGTGTCTTCTTTTATATACTTTAGCCCCCTTCCCGCCTCTTCACCATCAGCACCGAGCACAGTCATGGACGTGTTTGGTAGTGTTGACTGGGAAGGAGAGAGGTGGACTCCACGTTGTTCTTGTAGCAACATTCAGATCTACAGGTTAGTGATGACTTGAGTCTGTCTGACAGAACTTATCTCAAAACTTGGAAACATAGAAAATTACCTTAGGGAGAACACAGCTAAAAGTGCCCCTTCACACGACTCAGCCACCACAAACATCAACCTTTCACTACTTACTGCTTTCAATACTCTCCCGGAAAAACAATCCCATTACATTATCACCGCAAGAAGACCCTCAGGATAGCCTTCAGGCTCAGCATGTCTAAAAATATTCAACAATATCCGTCACTCAATCGGAGCAAGACTTACTCAACAAGTCCCTGGTATCATGTGATCTCCGAATTGAAAACCTCCTACTTAAGACCACTCCACATAAAGAAGAACCTTCACCCATTGAATCCAGCAAACTACAGACCAGTATCTAGTGGCCCATTCCTAGATAAAATGTTTGCAAGAGATTTTTATTCAGCTTTCCAAGTTTACTGAGGAAAACGGAACACGAAGCGATCTTTTGCATAAACTGCACAATTTGTTACTGTTTTTATGCACTGCACATTTTCTCCCTAGGTGGGTTGGCAGATTGTTTACACCTGGGATGAAAATAATTCTCTAATGTTCTTATGTGTTTTTTTAACTGACAGTGACGCATACGTTTGTCTCTCACTTAGGATGTTGCCTCCGATGGTATTGTGCATTTTTTGGTTCACTGCACTCACACTTTATTTTATCCAAATAATTTATGTATGTATTTTAGGTTGTATGCCTTTGACCTAAATGTGTATTTTTAGCATTTCATTGTGCTTGCATTTTAATGTTTCTGATGAATTTATTCATAGATTGCTGTGCACAGGCTTTTATTTTAGTTTTTTTGTTTTTTTATATTGCATGTTCTTAAAATATTGTAAGGCTGTTAGCAGAAACAATAAATAAATGGAAAAAACGGAAATGGAGGAAAATTACTTGATGCCAGTCCACCAATATGAATTCAGACAAAGTAGAGATACAATCAGCCAATAACATGATAAATGTACTTTGGCGGTCATCGCACATGACATGGAAACACTTCCCACACAGGATCAAAACAAGAAAACACCCTTCCAACCAGACACCCTACAGCGTGAAGCATGTTATAAGAGTTTCAGCATGCCACATACGAGTAATAAGTGCTCCTTAAATGCTACGATACAATAATTCCAGCAATGCCCAGCATACTGTCAATTCCTACAGCATGCAGCACCATCAGAGCCCCAGAAGGGCATAGCATTGCCAAACCCTCAGAAGTGAAGGAAGTGACCCAATTAGGGCCACACGAGCCACTCAAGATTACCTCACAGCCTTCCATACAAATTAAGAGACGGTCAGACAGTAGAGAATACAAACCAAGTATATGTTTATTCAGATACACTCGAGCGGAGCCCCTGCCCCGTCGCTTAGGGGTGCTGCAGAAAGGACCGACATCAGCAAACATAGAAATACATTATGTACATTTCAGAACCAAGGAAGTCCCACCCATAATGGAATTTTACAAGCAGGTGCAACTAAAACAAAGAAGTACAGTAGGTGAGTTTCGACTCTGAAACCAGGCACACGTTATTTATATGCCAAGGACGTTCTGTCCATGCCTACAGCTAGACTAGTGGGAGAAGGCCTCTATCTAGTTGGAAAGGTATGAGCTAATAAGAACAGTACATTCATTAGCAAAGCAAGGCCTAACCTTGGAGAAACGAGAACTTTATACAGCCTGCTCCTCAAGGAGGGATTACGCAGATGGCATAATTCAAAATGGCAGCTAAACATAAAAAGGTGCTGCGAATGCTAACTTACATAGAATAATATGTAAACAGCACAGCAAAGATCTTTTTATTCTAACAGATCCCCTCTTTTAGCATTCGCCAACCTATTTATATGGTGGGTGGAAAAACAGAACATTTTTATAAGCAAAATAACATCAATACTCAGAACGATCCATATACTCTGTTTCAGAAATAGAAGTTGCTGTCTATCTCTTTTTGGAGCTTAACTGCTGCATGAGTATCGTGAACTGACATCTTCGGCTTAGGAGTAAGGCTAGTGACTCAATAAGAGCAACAGGCTGGGAGAAAGTGTATGCATAGGCAACATGTGAGGAAAATGCCAGCAACCACAGCTAGAACAAGCATTTACAATGCAATGGTTTTGCCTTTGTTAAAGTTAGAGCTATTGGCATTGCTCTTGACATTATTTTTATTTATGTTTTTTTAACATAAATAAATGGCATTGTCATTTACAATGCCACTAGCTTTATCTCTCGCAAATGACACACACAAACACACACAGAGCCCCCCCACACACAGCCCCCCCCACACACACAAAGCCCCCCACACACACACCCACACAGAGCCCCCCACACACACAGCCCCCCACACACACACAAAGCCCCCCACACACACAGCCACACAAAGCTCCCCACACACACAGCCACACAGAGCCCTCCACACACCCACACAGAGCCTTCCAAACACACCCACACAGCACAAGCAGGCAACAGGGGCACACGGAGGCACAAGCAGGCAACAGGGGCACACGGAGGCACAAGCAGGCAACAGGGGCACACGGAGGCACAAGCAGGCAACAGGGGCACACGGAGGCACAAGCAGGCAACAGGGGCACACGGAGGTACAAGCAGGCAACAGGGGCACACGGAGGCACAAGCAGGCAACAGGGGCACACGGAGGCACATGCAGGCGACAGGGGCACGAAAACTGAGGCACAAGCAGGCGACAGGGGCACGAAAACTGAGGCACAAGCAGGCGACAGGGGCACGAAAACTGAGGCACAAGCAGGCGACAGGGGCACGAAAACTGAGGCACAAGCAGGCAACAGGGGCACACGGAGGCACAAGCAGGCAACAGGGGCACACGGAGGCACAAGCAGGCAACAGGGTCACGAAAACAAGCACAAGCAGGCAAAAGGTTCACAAGCAGGAATTGTAATTTAGACGGGGCTGAAGTGGAGAACGGTCAGTAGGGAAGTAGTGCGGCTGGTGCAGTGGTACCAGGCCGAAAGGTGAGAGGGGCTGTCTGCACCCCAGTTTGGACAGTTTCCACTACCTAACAGGGATTGGTGGGAGGGGGGCGTACTTCTTGCTTGCTTTAGGGCTGTTACTTCGGGGACGCAGTGCACGCACTTGCCTGCTGCCTGCTGCCGCCGGGACACGACAACAGGCAGGGAGAGGACAGGCTGGGAGAGGGCAGGGAGGGGACAGGCTGGGAGAGGGCAGGCTGGGAGAGGGCAGGCTGCGAGAGGACAGGCTGCGAGAGGACAGGCTGCGAGAGGACAGGCTGGGAAAGGGCAGGGAGGGGACAAGCTGGGAGAGGGCAGGCTGGGAGAGGGCAGGCTGGGAGTGGGCAGGCCGGGAGAGGACAGGCTGCGAGAGGACAGGCTGCGAGAGGGCAGGCTGGGAGAGGGCAGGCTGGGAGAGGACAGGCTAAGAGAGGACAGGCTAGGAGAGGACAGGCTGGGAGAGGGCAGGCTGGGAGAGGACAGGCTAGGAGAGGACAGGCTGGGAGAGGGCAGGCTGGGAGTGGGCAGGCTGGGAGTGGGCAGGCTGCGAGAGGACAGGCTGCGAGAGGACAGGCTGCGAGAGGACAGGCTGGGAAAGGGCAGGGAGAGGACAGGCTGCGAGAGGACAGGCTGCGAGAGGACAGGCTGCGAGAGGACAGGCTGGGAAAGGGCAGGGATAGGACAGGCTGTGAGAGGACAGGCTGCGAGAGGGCAGGCTGGGAGAGGGCAGGCTGGGAGAGGACAGGCTAGGAGAGGGCAGGCTGGGAGAGGGCAGGCTGGGAGAGGACAGGCTAGGAGAGGACAGGCTGGGAGAGGGCAGGCTGGGAGAGGGCAGGCTGGGAGAGGACAGGCTGGGAGAGGGCAGGCTGGGAGAGGACAGGCTAGGAGAGGACAGGCTGGGAGTGGGCAGGCTGGGAGTGGGCAGGCTGCGAGAGGACAGGCTGCGAGAGGACAGGCTGCGAGAGGGCAGGCTGGGAGAGGGCAGGCTGGGAGAGGACAGGCTGGGAGAGGGCAGGCTGGGAGTGGGCAGGCTGGGAGTGGGCAGGCTGGGAGTGGGCAGGCTGGGAGAGGGCAGGCTGGGAGTGGGCAGGCTGGGAGTGGGCAGGCTGGGAGAGGGCAGGCTGGGAGTGGGCAGGCTGGGAGTGGGCAGGCTGGGAGTGGGCAGGCTGGGAGAGGGCAGGCTGGGAGAGGGCAGGCAGTGTGGCATTATCTCTTTGAGTCTTAGCAAGCCCAGGCCTCCTACCACCTTTTGCAGGTAGCTGTCCGTCACACAAACAGGACCCAAACAAACAGGAAAGTATGCCTAGCACGCCTGCTCCACCTTAGTCTCAGCAGCAGACTTCACCCTTGCTTCACCAAGCCACCGTCTATCAATGCATTTCTGGCATCAGGTTCCACTTAAGGGACATGGTTGCACCTTTCAGGCACTCTGTCTCTCTCCCTGAAATGTTGGTTCTGATGCTGGTCTGAGTGAGTCACAAAGACTCTGGTGGATCAGGCTGGGCATCAGCTTAGGGCCAGCACCTTGGCGAATTGAGACACACCAGGACTCCAGAGATTCACAGCTATCTTACAACCCGGCAGCAGCCCCACCCCGGCCCCCCAATACAATTACTTATTTTGATTAGGGGCAATACAATAGCACCAAGTGGCATGACTTTAGTGATACCAGAGAGCATTGCCTAGGACATGCAGCCTTTAATCCACATCTTCAACAGCAGCCTTCCAAAAGGCACAAGGAAAGTGCCCGTCATTTTATAGAGAGGCCCTTGATCCGACCAAGTAAGAGACTCATACGCACTCTCAATAGCTCATTAAAAAGGGCGGCAAAATACGTCCTCAGGTAAAATGTACGTATGATGCAACCTACAAGCTTATTTTCCCTTTCAATATTCGCAGCATTCATGTAAACATCGAAGAGTATACTGGGAGATGGGCTGTGCCACCGAGACCCCACACCAGGAAGGCAAGGCAGCATTTAAAATAAAGGCAGGTGTCAAGCACGGAGTAGAACCCTTCCATGTGCTGACAGAACTCTACTTTCGTTTTTTTCCTGCAGTTGGTTTATTTACTCGCGGGTAGGTTAGAATTCTGTTGTGAAGCGTAAGATTGTAAATGGTTACCTTTGCCCACATCCTGAAAACGAGGTTTACCGTGGCACGCTGAACGCACCTTCGAGAGCCCCGCGCTACTCCGGGTTCAGCAACAGCCGCTGCATATTTGATCTTCCTATTTCCGTCGCTGCACCCTCCAGCCCCACCATTTCTCAGCAGCAGGCAGTGAAAATGTCAAAGTGGTGCAGCCCGTGGGCTGGTACTGCTCATTTTGATAGCCCGGCTTTAATCACGCAGATTTCGCTTGCCAGCTTGCGTGATAAAGTGCATGAGCCCTCGGGAGAAGAAAAACAAGTTGCGCATCTGTCATTTCAAACATCACCTGTCCTTTAAAAGTCAATAAGCAACAATAACCACCGTAAAAAAGAAACACCATCAGCTCCTCTGTGTACCTCTCTAACTTCCCTCCTGCACCCGTCATCTCTTCTGCACCACCCATTCTGTGCCTCTCTCTTGATCCGCCACCCTTCCAAATGAACCTCTTCCCGGTCTGAAGGCACCCCCCCGCCCGGTGCATGCATTCCAAATGTGCCCCAGTGGAGTATTTACCGCCATACTTCTTGTCCTGGGCCGCCGTCCTGGCGGGGGCTCCTTGCGACGGCAGCAATCTGTTGAGCACTTCTCCGGTCTCCCTCTTCAGCATGGGAGACCGGCAACGTCCTCCGCTTCTTCCGGGGCTCCCTCCAGGCAGGCCACGGGAGCCCCGCGTGGGCCGCCATACTTCTTCTGGGCCGCCGTCTTCCCTCTTCCCCCGGGCGGCGGGGGGCGGGCACTTACGGCCGGCCGCGCTAGGATTGGCCGGCCGGCTAGTCACTTCCGGGTCACCCTCAAGGCCCGAAGAAACCCCCGGGCGGGGATCGAGCAGGAAGGGAGGAAGGGAGGAAGGGAGGGAGGGAGGGAGGGAGGAAGGGAGGGAAGGAGGGAGGGAGGGTGAAGGTCACTCACCTCCAGACCTGGGCAGCTAGGAACAAATAAGGAGACCCGTCCCGAGCAGCAAGGGAGGTGCCGGCAATGCCGGACCAGATTCGGGGGCGTTCCCGGCTTTTGGCTGACGTCGCGTGACGTCGCCAAAAGCCAAAAAATCTCGGGAACGCCCCCGAATCTGGTCCGGCATTGACGGACAGGCCCATCGTCCAATGGCTAGGCTCCATTTATGGAGCTAGCCAATAAATGACGGGGGCCGTTCCTAACTCCACTACACTACTCAAGAGGTTTTCGCCTGCGCGAAAAAGATGCGCAGAGCGCATCTTTTCGCCAGGCAAAACCTAAAAATGAGAATCTTCCAGCCCCAGGATGTGAGTATAGTACAGTACCACCCTGACAGAGTCCAACTATCTGTTCCATGGTGTATGTCAGAGGATAGTCTATGCAATTTCACAGTATACACATTGAGATTGTAATCAGGTATGTAAACACAACAGCTGCTGCCAATGACGTGACAAGCCCCACCCCTATCTGCAAGTATGACGTCTAACACCATCCGGTTTAGCAAGGTAACTAATCTTGTAGCCTGAAGCTCAGCAGTGATGTTTGTCAGTGTACCAGCAGTTATATTAATAACCCCATCAACAACCCTTGTTGGGCAACAAATTTTAAGGCTATTGGATATGGGGCCCCAAAAGGCCCCATATCCAATAGCCTTAAAATCGCCCCCGCACCTCCCGCCTGCTCCTCCTTACCTGCCTGAGCCTCGCACCCAGCGACGCCCCAGCCGCCACAGGGCCGCCCAGCGACGCCCCAGCCGCCACAGGGCCGCCGAGCGACGCCCCAGCCACCACAGGGCCGCCCAGCGACGCCCCAGCCGCCACAGGACCACCCAGCGACGCCCCAGCCGCCACAGGACCACCCAGCGACGCCCCAGCCACCACAGGGCCGCCCAGCGACGCCCCAGCCGCCACAGGACCACCCAGCGACGCCCAGCCACCGCAGGGCCGCCGCCGAGCCCCCAGGCTTTCCCGCCGGTTCCCACGAGACCCCGCCCCCCCGGCCGCCGATTGGTTCCCGCGCTCCCCGCCTCCCCGCAGACCCTCCCTCCCGGCTCCCCTCTTAAGGGGTCCCACACCGCTGCCCTGGAGTGACCACTGTGCCCTCGGCCTGGTCGCCCCCGCACCTCCCGCCTGCTCCTCCTTACCTGCCTGAGCCTCGCACCCAGCGACGCCCCAGCCGCCACTGGGCCGCCCAGCGACGCTCCAGCCGCCACAGGGCCGCCCAGCGACGCCCCAGCCGCCACAGGGCCGCCCAGCGACGCCCCAGCCGCCACAGGACCACCCAGCGACGCCCCAGCCGCCACAGGACCACCCAGCGACGCCCCAGCCACCACAGGGCCGCCCAGCGACGCCCCAGCCGCCACAGGACCACCCAGCAACGCCCCAGCCACCGCAGGGCCGCCGCCGAGCCCCCAGGCTTTCCCGCCGGTTCCCACGAGACCCCGCCCCCCCGGCCGCCGATTGGTTCCCGCGCTCCCCACCTCCCCGCAGACCCTCCCTCCCGGCTCCCCTCTTATGACGCCCCCAGAGCGACCGCGCAGCGGACGCGCGCAGCGGGAGCACCGATTGAGCGCCGAAGGTGCGCCAAAGGTAAGCCGGTCTACGCCCGTCCGCGCCTGGACCGCGCCCAGCGCCAGGACCCTGGCCCTCGCAGACCCCTGCCCACCCGCCGGACGTACGACGCCGCCACCCTCAACGCACTCAACACCGGCCAAACCCCTGGATGCTACCGAGCCACCCCGAGACGCACCCACGGACCCTTCACCTGCCAGTCCTGCAAGTTCTCCTGCATACGGACCTGCACTGCACCAGCGCCCACCAAGCCGAACACCAGCAGCAACCACCTGAAGTGCATCCTGCTCAACACCCGCTCCGTCCACAGACATGCCGTCCAGCTCTGGAACCTCCTCGACACCACAGCTCCTGACGCTGCCTTCCTCACGGAAACCTGGATGAATGCCTCCTCAGCGCCCGACATCGCCATCGCCATCCCAGAGGGCTACAAGATCATCCGGAGAGACCGCGACAAGCAGACTGGAGGAGGCATCGCCATCATCCACAGAAACAGCATCCGCATCTCGACCAACACCAACGACACCCTGACAACCGCCGAACACCTGCACTTCCAGATCCACACCGACCCCAAGACCACCCTCAGGGGCACCCTGATCTACCGACCCCCGGGACCACGCACTCAATTCAGCGAAGACATTGCTGACTTCATCAGCCCGCACGCCCTCCCCTCCGCTGACTACATCCTCCTCGGGGACATCAACTTCCACCTGGAGAACAACAACGACCGCAACACCACCACCCTGCTTGACAACCTCGCCACCCTCGGACTCAAGCAGCTGGTGACCACCCCCACCCACCTCGCCGGACACACACTCGACGCCGTCTTCTCGTCCAGCAAAGACATCGCCTTCAGCCACGCCACTGGACTCCACTGGACGGACCACAGCTGCATCCACTTCACCTTCAGAAGGACCACGGTCCACCACCACCAGCAACAGGCTGCACGAAGAAGCTGGAACAAGATCACAGCCGACCAACTCGCCGCATCCCTAAGCCAGTACCCTCCCTCCAGCTCAGCGAACCCCAGCCAAGCCGCCGACAACCTCACGAAATGGATCTGCACCTGCGCGGACAAACTCGCCCCTCTGAGGACCCCGCCCAGCAGACCCGGAAGCAAGAAGGCCCCGTGGTTCACCGACGAACTCAAGAGCTCCAAGAAGAACTGCCGTGCCCTCGAGAAAGCCTGGAGAAAAGACCCTACACCGGACAACATGACTACCCTCAAGCTCGCAACCCGAAAGCACCACCAACTGATCCACGCCACCAAGAAAACAGCATTCAAGGACCGGCTGGACAACAACGCACACAACAGCAAGGAACTCTTCAACATCGTGAGAGAGCTCTCCAACCCCAACGCCGGAACCAACAACATCACCCCATCGCAAGACCTCTGCAACTCCCTCGCCTCCTACTTCCACAACAAGATCGCTGACATACACAACAGCTTCAGCACACAAACAACGCTCCCCACGACCACACCAACGCCCCCCACCACCACCCTCAACGCCTGGACACCGATCAACCTCGAAGACACCATCAGCACGATGAACTCCATCCACTCCGGATCTCCAACCGACCCCTGCCCTCACCACGTCTTCAACAAGGCCGACGCTGTCATCGCACCCCACCTGCGGGACATCATCAACACCTCCTTCGACACCGCCACCTTCCCTGAGAGCTGGAAGCACGCCGAACTCAGCGCTCTACTAAAGAAACCAACGGCAGACCCCACGGAACTAAAGAACTACCGCCCCATCTCGCTCCTCCCGTTTCCAGCCAAAGTCATCGAGAAGACCGTCAACAAGCAACTGGCAGCCTTCCTCGAGACGACTGGATCCCTCGACCCATCTCAGTCAGGCTTCCGGGCCAACCACAGCACCGAGACCGCCCTCATCGCTGCCACTGACGACATCCGAACCCTGCTGGACAACGGAGAAACAGCGGCCCTCATCCTCCTGGACCTCTCCGCGGCATTCGACACTGTCTGCCACCGCACCCTAGTGCAGCGCCTCAGCAACGTCGGAATCAAGGAGAAGGCACTGGAATGGATCATCTCCTTCCTCGCCGGAAGGACACAGAGAGTCCGCCTCCCCCCGTTCAGATCAGAAGCCACGGAAGTCATCTGCGGCGTCCCTCAGGGCTCCTCGCTCAGCCCCACCCTCTTCAATGTCTACATGAGCCCCCTTGCGGCCATCGCACGCCAACACAACCTGAACATCATCTCCTACGCCGATGACACCCAGCTGATCCTCTCCCTGACCAACGACCCCGCCACCGCCAGAGCCAACCTACACGAAGGGATGAAAGACGTGGCCGAGTGGATGACGACCAGCCGCCTGAAACTGAACGCAGACAAGATGGAAGTCCTCATCCTGGGCTCCTCACCCTCCGCCTGGGACGACTCCTGGTGGCCCCCGCTATGGGCAACGCACCCAAACCGACAGACCACGCACGCAACCTGGGCTTCATCCTGGACTCCTCCCTCTCCATGACCAGACAAGTCAACGCCGTCTCCTCGTCCTGTTTCAACATCCTGCGCATGCTACGTAAGATCTTCCGGTGGATCCCCACCGAGACCAGGAAGAGGGTCACCCAGGCCCTCGTCACCAGCCGTCTGGACTACGGCAACGCCCTCTACACCGGAACCACCGCCAAGCTCCAGAAGAGACTCCAGCGTATCCAGAACGCCTCGGCGAGACTCATCCTCAACGTCCCCAGACGAAGCCACATCTCCAGACACCTGAGAGACCTGCACTGGGGCCCGATCAACAAAAGAATCACCTTCCGGCTCCTCTCCCACGCACACAAAGCCCTACACAACCAAGGCCCGACTTACCTCAACAGCCGCCTCAACTTCTACGCTCCCAAACGCCATCTCCCCTCGACCAGTCACGCCCTCGCCGCCGTCCCCCGCATCCGCAGAGCGACAACAGGAGGAAGGTCCTTCTCCCACCTGATTATCGAGGAAGTGAGCGACCCGGAATACCCTTGAGGGCTTGGGTAATGAAAGTAAAAGGGTAAAGGTGCCTTCAAGGGACTTTATTTAATCTGTATTTTTTGATTCAAGTTATTTTAAAAAGGACCAATCGATCGTCCTAGTCTTAGTGATGGTGCTATCACCAGAGATCTTTTTTTCTAAAGCTTCTATTTCTTTAGTCAGCTTTTGGATTTGACGAAGAGCAGTTTCTATGCTTAACACCATCCAGGTGCGCGAGCATCGGTTGGCGGAAAAGCTGAAACCAATTTTGAATTCTTCGTCATCAACAAAAATTATTGGAACGTTGCAGATCTGTAAACCTGCCGGTATGATATTGGCGTTAAGACAGTCTGTTAGAAATTTTGCATGTAGTTCCGTGTGTACCAATTTCTTTTTGAGTCTTTCTAATCGATCATCCTTAGAGTGAGCTAATCCAATACAAATTGTATTAAGACAATTTATATTGGATTAGCTCACTCTAAGGACGATCGATTGGTCCTTTTTAAAATAACTTGAATCAAAAAATACAGATTAAATAAAGTCCCTTGAAGGCACCTTTACCCTTTTACTTTCATTACCCAAGCCCTCAAGGGTATTCCGGGTCGCTCACTTCCTCGATAATCATTCTTGCACAGACGACTGTCTGGTGTGAGCCGCTTTAATCAGTGGTTGTTCTTTATATTCATTTTTTTTTTTTTTTTAAATCTTATTAATAAATGTCTGAGGCTGAAACCCGAGCCTATACTGATGAGTATATCTTAAAAATTGCATCTGGCCCCTCCCTTCTAGGGAATAAAGGTCCAGTTACTACTTCACCTTATGAGTCAGATCTCAACCAACTAGAAAGACTCAAAAAGAAATTGGTACGCACGGAACTACATGCAAAATTTCTAACAGACTGTCTTAACCCCAATATCATACCGGCAGGTTTACAGATCCGCAACGTTCCAATAATTTTTGTTGATGACGAAGAATTCAAAATTGGTTTCAGCCATTCCGCCAACCGATGCTCGCGCACCTGGATGGTGTTAAGCATAGAAACTGCTCTTCGTCAAATCCAAAAGCTGACTAAAGAAATAGAAGCTTTAGAAAAAAAGATCTCTGGTGATAGCACCATCACTAACAGCAAACTCTTACTAGACAAAGTGCAACAGACCATCAAAGAGTTTGAGGAATTCAATTCCCACAAGAAAACAGAAAAACTTCAGAACGACATAAAAAGATATAACAATGAGAATACCTACCCTTACCTAAGAAAGGACTTTTATACATCACAAGGTCCTAATAACCAACCCTCCAAAAGAGTAACATTCTCTGAAAGTGGATCTGAATCTGGTGGTGACAGATCATTTAATTCCAACTATCGCCACAACGACCAACAACCATCAACATCTCACCAATCCCCTTTTTTAGGGCAGGACCAGCGAGGATCCAGGCCCCCAGGGAGACATCAACCACCGAAGAGGGGATGGTACCGGAAACAATACACCCCGGGCTTCCGCCAAACCCGGAACCGGTACTACGAATGGTAAACCAAGATCTAACCATACCCATCTTTAATTTGTCAACCTATAAATTATCTGAACAAGAGATGGCAGTTCTCTCAAATGGTCTTAGTTTCGTACCAACTTACAAAAACGATCTCTTCCAAACAAAATTGGAACTGTACCGTTTCTTTCGAACAGTCAGACTAAAAAACTTTTTTGCAAATAACACATCTGACCCCAAACTAGGCTATACAGGACTGAGAAATCCATCCACCTTCTATCCCCCCAATGCTATGGTTAACAAAGACATTATCACTTTTGAGAATGCAACACTGTTGGAGATAGAAAATCTTTTCAAAACTCCACGTAAGTTCAAATCCAACTTACCAAAAGAACAACAGGTAGCCCTACAAAACCTTCAGAGGCTACCAGATGCATTACTCAAACCAGCTGATAAGGGTGGGGGAATAGTCCTATGGCAGAAATCAAAATATGACGATGAAATGCTTAAACAACTTTCTATCTCAGCCCACTACAAAAAATTGACCTGCAACCCGACTAAAAGACTAACTACTGAAATCATAAACTTAAGCCAAAAAGGTCTAGAGGGAGGTTGGCTTAACGAAAAAGAGGCGTCTTTTCTGGTCAATAAAACACCTACCATACCTGTAATTTATATGCTCCCGAAGGTGCACAAGGACCTAAATAATCCCCCAGGCCGCCCGATCGTCTCGGGTTGTAATTCAGTCCTTAAACCATTGGCACAATATGCAGATTTCTTTGTTAGACCATTTGCTGTTGAACGCTCTACTTACATCAGAGACACCACAGCAGTAATAAATGAAGTCGAGAAATTCCACTTTGATCCAACAACCAGTATACTTGATTCTATGGACATAGAAAGCTTATATACTAATATTCCCCAAACTGAAGTCTTAGATTTACTTTACAAACTTCTGGAATCTAGACCAAGACCACACTCTGTCCCTACTGCTTTCATTATAGAGTGCATAAGACTGCCTCTCTGTGAAAAAAATTTCCTATACCAGAACACGTTCTACCAACAACAGAACGGGGTAGCCATGGTTGCAGTTTTTGCCCCAGACATAGCAAACATTTATGTTGCACATTTTGAGGATGAGCATATCTGGCACTCCTCCAATCCATTTTCTTCAAAAATCCTAAAATGGATACGTTATATAGATGACGTGTTTTTGATATGGGAAGGTACGGAAGACCAATTGAAAGAATTTCACACATGGTTAAATTCCAGAAATACCAACAATCAGCTTTTCACCACCTTATTTACCAAAAAAACTGCAAGGAATACACTTTTGAAATATACCAGTCATCACCCGCAGGCGTTAAAAGATGGTCTACCATTTGGACAATTTCTTCGTCTTCGACGAAATTGTACATATAAAGATGACTACTTCCAGGAAGCTAGAAAACTGAAAGACAAATTATTTTCTCGTGGTTATCCAGGTAAATTACTGAGGAAATCAATGAAAAGGGCCTGGTACCATGATCGTGACGCTCTGCTAATAGTAAAAGAACGACCAAATGAGACCAACATAGTTTGTGTAACTACCTTTGGCACGCATTCAAATGAGATCAAAAAAATTATATCAAAACAATGGAACCTACTCCATTCCTTTCCTGAATTCGGACAGAAACCACTGTTTGCCTTCAGAAGAGGCACCAACTTGCAAGACAGGTTAATTCATGCGTATGAGAACCCCTCTGCAGATAATATTGTAGACAATATGAGGCAACTCAGCCCTGTAGTAGGCCACTACAAATGTAACAACTGTGCAGCCTGCGCTACTACCACGACAGTTAAAGCTTGTAAAATCAATAACATCCAGTTCAGAAATAAAAGCTTCTCAAATTGTAATACCACGAATGTGGTTTACTGTATTCAATGCCCCTGTCAGCTACATTATTTGGGAAAAACAATTCAACCCATAAAAAAGCGCATTTTACAACATCAGTCGCGCATTCGCTGCAAAAAGGAAACAGCTCCCTTGGTAGAGCATTTCCTACGTCTAGGACACAAGGAAACTGAGATGACGTGGTGGGTTTTAGAAGTAATAAAACCCAACAAACGGCAAAACAATATTGATAAGGTATTAACAATGCGAGAAGGCAAATTGATATGCCTTACCGATAGTGTGAAGCGGGGATTGAATTCAGCAACAGAATGGCATGCCCTCGCATGCCTCTCGTGAACCACTTAACTGTCTACTGCCCCTCTCTTAAAAAACCTAAATCAAATAAGCAAACACTCTGATCTATACAAAGTGATATGCTTTGCAATAATACATATCTTACACTGAAATAACAACTACGTATTTCGATATGTGTTTGTAATGATACACTCCTCATTTATGAATGTTACAATGATTATTGATGTTGTGTATAATTACCTGCTATTTTGCTGAATCAAAACTCTAATAGCGGATGTTCTATGATTAAATCCATAAATTCCCTTAATCATTTAGATATAACATGATTCTCCACTATATCACAAATTGTTTCTAAACATGACTCGATCTGTGCATCAATGGCATTACTGCCTGCTACACTCGCCATTCTGCTGACTAGTCCAAACTGGCTGCCAAGTGCAGTCCCATTTCGATTTCCAAACACTGCCCTTAAAACGAGAGAGCGGTCAGTAACAACCTGTGGCTCCGTACTGACGAGACGCTCTTTGACTTCACTTCGCTTTGATATTAGGTAAGAACATTGGAACCTAACTAGAAATCCACATGCACTTAGGACAATGCTGTCACTGCTGCATGCTTTGCGCACCGTCATAACGTTAGTAACCTCTGAAGCGTTTAGACGCTTGTGTCTCTAACGCGTGTATACTTCTCCTTTTAACTTTCAGATAGGCGATGCAGGATTGACGACTGCTCGCCATATAACTTCTTTTACTTAATTCCACTTAAACCGGTTCTAATTGTTCCATATTGACCCCAGTGATGGATAAGACTCTACCCCATTCATACCGGGTAAGATTAACCTTTCAGTACTACGTGGCTAGTCTATCAAGATATAGACCAAGTCTAAAAATATCTATCATTTTTTCAGATGATCTCTGCTTAACAAATTACCGGTCCTCTATGAGTGAAGATCCGACTTCACGTCCTGCTTTGACTAAATTGTGAACGCAGATTCCTAACAACCAATAGGTATGTTCTTTAATAACTAAATAGGTCTTTCTATTCCCACCTTAAAACGCAGACTCAACATGCTTGACTTTTTATGTTGTAGTCAATTTATAAAGACACCTCGATCTACAAACGAATCCTTTATGTGACGAAGTGGCAGTATTTCTGTAAACAGGTATTTAGCTTTCTTGACAATATAGACTGAAATGAACAAAATTGCATTGGGCTAAACATGGTTTCATATAACATCCGTTGTACAACACCATTAATTAAATAATTAAAAATCATGTTCTAAATAGATATGAATAATCATGGAGTCATTATGCATGCAAAGAAAACCTTCACCCTTGACTTGTGTTCTGCACCAATAAGACTGATACTTTAAATGTTGATGGAAATGATCACATCTGATTTGATTGAGTTATCTGATATGTAGTGATGGACCTTGATGAAATGGAGGTTATCTTTCTTAACGGTTATATAAGCTTAGTTGTTTTGTTCCCATTTAACCAAAAGAATATGGTCCTGAGTCCGTATGGATAAACTGTATATATAATATCATATATAAAAATCTCTTTGATTTAGATAAGGTTGTAGGAATTACTGAAATGCTTTCTGTTTTTAGGTAAATGAATCTCATGTTCACACTGTTTTTAGGTAAATGAATCTTATGTTCACATTGTGTTTATGTTGTACATATTAAGGTATTGTCTCTTGTCATCATTGTGTAGCTTTATTGTTTTTTCACCAGGGTGTAACGAATATAGCCAGTGTAGAATTGTAACTGTTAATATCTTTTGATTTTCAGATTACAACATCTCTATACAGATCACAATTGATAACAGTCCTGAGGATGGTTTCAGCAATTAATTCTTAAGAAACCGAAACGTCGACAGCACATCTTATCCCTATCTTTGTTTGATTCAATGTATTTTGGGATAGGTGTTGTTTAGGTTCTGTTGAGTCACTTAGTAATTTACTTATGTGTGTACCCACAGTCCTAAATCTTATTTGTTTATTTATCTGTATATGAAGTTACTTTAAGGAACTATTTGATAAAAATATTCTTTTCGTATACACCTTGTGTCTTTGTTTATATGTTATATGTTATATGTTGACAATACGAACTATTCATATTTTGTATTAAGACAATTTATATTGGATTAGCTCACTCTAAGGACGATCGATTGGTCCTTTTTAAAATAACTTGAATCAAAAAATACAGATTAAATAAAGTCCCTTGAAGGCACCTTTACCCTTTTACTTCTCCCACCTGGCCGCCAAGACTTGGAACTCCCTCCCGACCGACCTACGCCTGACCCAAGACCACCTCTCCTTCAGGAAGAAGCTCAAGACCTGGCTGTTCGAGCAGTGCGGACCCCTCCCCCCCCCCCAAGCGCCTTGAGACCCTCCGGGTGAGTAGTGCGCGGTATAAATGCCTATGATTGATTGATTGATTGATATGAGACCCTTCATGGCATCCTCAAACTGTTGTGCGGTGGTGTCCGTCTGATCTATAACCTTTGTGTCAATAACCCTTCTAACTCGGATCAAGTATACAATCCTACGCTGCAGCTGATGATCTTTATGATAATTGGGCGGAGCAACATACACGGAGGGAAGAAGGGAAGAGAGGTAACATCTGACTGACCATCCCCACAGAAGCCAGACATGAGCTTGGGATCCACAGACAAATTAGACATTAGTGGGTAGGATCAAAGGCAGACTATTAATCGTGCTCAGCCTGTAGGTGGAATTGCATTTACTCTCCCCCACCTTTACCTCTCCAGTCCCCTGGACACAGAAACTAGCTGTTCAGCTGACCAAGGACACCAGCATCAGGTTGTCCTTAGTAATATTGTGAGCTTGGAAGGATTGGAAATACTCCGAGGCGTTAAACCTTTTGAAATTAGCCATTTCCATTTGGAGCCATGTGTCGTTCTTCCCTTTTTCATATTTGCTCAGACAGGAGTTTGGGGACAAAGTACCATAGATCCCTTGTCCTGCCTTTCCTATAGGAGTAAACCTGTGATGAAAACGTATATACTCTAACACAGTGCGAGAATCAGCAGGTGTCATAACCTGAGTAGAGAGTTGGAAATGGTAGTGTACCATAATAAACAATTCAAACCAACCTTCACAGCTTCCAAACCCGTGATGAAAACGTATATACTCTACCACAGTGCGAGAATCAGCAGGCGTCATAACCTGAGTAGAGAGTTGGAAATGGTAGTGTACCATAATAAACAATTCAAACCAACCTTCACAGCTTCCAATGTATGACAATGGCATGGACAACAAATGATCACTCTTATGAGTAACTGAAGGGAGCAATCAACAAACCCAACAATTAGTTGTATTGGATAAAACATGGGCTTGATGCAACATTTGTATAAGTACATTGTCTGTGAAGGAATTTCTCTTCTCTCCTCTGTGAGGGGCCAAGGTAACAAAAATGTGCTCAGGGGGAATGGGTGTTGTACCAACCAAGGAATGTACAGGATACTTCTCCTCTAGAAACCAGGATATTCCAAGTATTGTTCTTAGTGTAATCACAACAATTACTATACAAACTATTTTACTCTTTGTTAACCAACCCCGCTCTAAGCGCGGTGGGGCAAATGGCTGTTCCTCCTCCTCAATAGATCGACCAAACGGATGCATTATGAAGCAAAGAGGAAAGTAATAAAACTGATAGCAAAGGAAAGTGTTCCAAATGTCCGTCAGAGCCTCACTGGTACAAGCTCCTATTGTTCATCAATGTTGGCGCCCATGAGCACCGGCGGTGGACCTTGCTCAGTCCTAAGTTTGCGATGAATCCCATGTCACACAGGATAATGTACCCCCCTCCTGGGGAGTACGTTTTATCTATCCTGTCCAATGTCAGAACTGTGCACCAATCTCACAACACCCTAAATTAACTCCATTGGTACAATAGAAAAGTACACCCTAACTTACACAGTCCATCCTTAACTAATCTGACTTCTCCTTTGGTGCGCAATTCCTCAGACCAGGATGCAAATTGCACCTGGTGACTCCAGGCACAGAAGGGTCAGCAAACAGCTGTTCCTTAATGGCTCGTATTTCTGGAGGTACCGCTGCATTTAGCAAGTCATCATTCTCTGCCTCCGTTTGGGTCCACGTTAATTTTGCGTCGCTGAAGGGGACGAACTGAGGGACCTTTTCACACTCAGTGTCCCCAATGCCATCAGAGACACACCGGTCATAAGGTGATGGTAGAGGTACTTGTTTACAATGAATGCCATGGATCCAGTTCTTTCGGGCAGCAACCTTGACTGCGCTTCTGGTTCCTAGAAGGACCTGCTTGGGTCCCTTCCAGTGTAGCTCCAAACTCTTCTTCCGCTAAAAATTTCTCACAAGGATCCAATCACAAGGCTGAATATTGTGTCCGGGTCCCTCTGGTATATCAGGCAGAGCCTCCCGGACCTGTTGGTGAATAGAGCGCAGATTTTTGGTTAACTGGCACAGGCAGTCTGTCAACAATGGAAACTCAATTTCAAAGAACTTTCGAGGACTCGGGACATCCCAGACATTTGCCGGGCATCCAAACATGACCTTGTAAGGTAACAATCCTGTTCTAGAGTGTGCTGTTGTTTTCAGTTTGAGAGTACCATTGTACTTCTCAACCAAACCTGCGGACTGGGGGTGATTTGCAGCATGGAATTTCTACTTTATGTGCAAACCGTCACATACTAGCTGAATGACTTTGGCATTGAAATAACTTCCGTTATCACTCCCGATCAAACGGGGCAAGCCGAAGCGAGGAAAGAACTTCTTCAGGAGTCCCTTTGAAGTCGCAATGGCTGTATTTTCTTTAGTGGGGTAAGCCTCAATCCATTTACTGAAGGCACAAACAACCACCAAAACGTACTTCAAATTATTGACCCTTTCTAACTCAATGTAATCTGATTGAAGAACCTCAAGGAAAGTAGGTAGTGCAAAATTACCAGGTGGCGTAGGGATACCTTTACCAGGATTGTGCATCATGCACACCATACAGTACTTCACTAAACGTGTAGCTGTCTTCGAAATGTTGTCATTTTGCCATACGGGGTCTAACAGCTTGCAAATACCCTAAGTACGGATATGGGCACGCATGGCCCATTGGGCTCAAAGGGCTTCAGCCCCCCCTGGTGTGTGTGTCAGCCCGAGCTGAGACAGCTTCCCGGACACACATACAGCCGCACCTGAGTACTTCACAGGTCTTTAAAAGACCATTTACTTGTTAACAAGGCTTTGTTGTTTTTCACCTCTTCTTAGAGCCCCTGCATTGACACTCTGCCTAGTGCTGGAAGAATCAGCCCCCCCCTGAAATTTTTTGTAGAACCACCCCCCCCAACCCCCCCCCCCCGAAATGTGGCTCTAGTTGCGCCTCTGAGCCATCATCACTAAAGGAAGAATATATGCATCTGGCAACATCCATCTTTGCTCCCTGACCTGTCAATCCAACAGCCCTCATCGTTCAATTTGGCAGTACTTTCTTGTCACACTGCTAATTCCTCCACTGTGGCCTCACTCTGTATTTTCTTCACATTCTCAAGTGTATCCTCAAACATGGTGGCCTCGGGCCCCTGCTACAAACATTCTTGCCGTCCTAGTTCAGGCTGTTTCCTTGGCTGTCTGATCTGCAAAAGTGTTCCCCTTACCCACATCGTCAGTAACCTTCCTATGGGCGCTGCACTTCACTATTGACAATTTCTTAGGGAATGTCAGAGCTGGCAGACAAAAGCCTATAAATAAGATGACCGTGCTGAATCTTTGTCCCATGGGAAGTAAGGAACCCTCTGTCTTTCGTCTCTTCTTCAGCCCAGAAGATACAATCATGTATGTCAATCTCCTCATTCTCAGAAGGGAGGGGTAGTAACGTGGCTGGGTTCAGTGGCACAACGTTTGATCGTAATGTGTCTGGCAAACAGCGTCAGCTCAAAATCCATTAGACGTGCACTGGTGAGGTGCTGTGTATTTGTCTTATTCAAAAGGGTATCTACAGCATGGGGTACGATGACTGTCAGGTCAGTATCAAGCACGAGTCCAGCAGATTGCCTTCTCGAGACAGCCACAGCCGCGACCACTCTTAAACAGCTCGGGAGGGCTTGTGCGACTGGATCAAGCACATCAGAGAAATAAGCACACAGCCATTGCTTATCTCCAAATTTTTGTGTTAAAATAGAAAGCGCACAATCAGCCATCTCATGGACATATAATACAAATGGATTGCTATAGTTCAAGTTCAAAAGACCTTTATTCGAATTTCATAAAATTCATAAAAGTACCGAATACAGCAAAAACACACATTTACATATAATACAAGCATTTGTATAAATAACATTCCATAATATCATAATAATTCATACAATAATTGAACAATAAATTTCATTTCCTTATAAAATTTGTACAGTAGCGTCATTATGACTAGTTTCTGATTTCAGGGATTTTCCATTGTCTTGCGCGCACGTATGGCTAATCTTAAAAAAGTGCTAGTGCGAAAGGTCAGTTCATCAGTATCCAAGGTAAGCAACAACGTATAAGATTCTTTGAGCGTGAGAGGTCTGTATTTTCTGAAATACGGAGTTAAAAGCCATTTGATAAATCTCACATAAAATTTACAGAAAAATAAAAAGTGCAGGTCATCTTGTGTGCTCACACCATCACAAGGGCAAGGAGTAAGATCTGCACTATGTCGGTACCCCATAGGAAAAGCAAAAATTTCACAGTTCCTGCCCTTAAACGGAACAATAGGGATCGCTCCCAGTTTGACATAGGGAGGGAAAGGTAGGGCGGCAGAATTTGCGTGCAAAGACCATTTCCTATATATTTCATGACCCTTGATTTCTGGGATTCTCTTCCTATGCGCCCATTTCGATAAAGTGCATACAGTGCTTTTTGTACCTCAATTTTGTCCTTTGATTCAATTGTCATTGGGTCAGTGAACAAGGTACCTCTACCAATTTCATTAAGTGATTTAAAAACTTATTTGAACCAAGGAATCTGCATACCATATTCACAATTTAAGCAGTCCTTAATGATGTTTTGTGTGAGGACAGCAGCATCATTCCTCCAGATTCTAATCCAAAAGAGAGCTGGTCTTGCTCTAATAAAATCATTTATGTAGGGGAGGTTAAGTTCATTGTGACAAATAAAATCAGATGAGGAAATCGGTGCACCCAGCACTTTTCTACAGAAGCGATTTTCCTCTCTTTGAATACAAGTGCTGCTATCCGACCCCCATACTTCTGCTCCATACGTAGTGACAGGTGAACACTGTAGTTTAAAAATCTTTAAAATAGCCTTTGTGGCACCAATTTTCTTTGGGCGAGGGAGACTCAGAACAGAATTGTTGGCTTTCGAGAACTTGCTCGTGGCGTGGGCCAAATGCCCGCTCCACGAGCTGTTCGCAGCGAAAACCAACCCCAAATAAGGAAATTTATGAACAGATTCAAATTTATCTGTACCAATTCGAATTGTACTAAGTTTCCTTTTGCCCGGCCCACAAGACATAATAAAAGACTTTTTAAAATTTACTTTCAAGTCCAGTCCCTCCATAAAATTTACAAAACTATGTACAAGCAGACGTAAAGCATTAGGTGTGCGTGCCATAAGCACAGCATCGTCTGCATATAAAAGCACAGGTAGGGGGTTGCCTAAAATTGTTGGGACATCAGGGGTGGCTTTTTTTAAACAGTTAGACAGGCCATTGATATAAATAATAAACAACAGGGGTGCTAAAACGCACCCCTGTCTCACCCCCCTCCCTATCTCAATAGCTCCCGAGACCTCTCCGCCCATCCCAATACATACCCGTGCTTTCAGGTCGGTATGGAGGTAGGCTAAAAATCTAACGAGAGTGACGTCAAGGCCATTGGATAAAAGGATTGACCAAAACTTGGATCTGTTCACAAGATCAAATGCGGATGAGAGATCCATAAAAGCTAGGTAGGCAGGGGATGAGCGGGCAATGCAATATTTATCGATTATCAATTTCAAATTTAAACATTGCTCCACTGTTCCTACCCCACTCCTGAACCCCATCTGACAAGGATCTAAAAAGTCAGTATCAGCCGCCCATTCCAATACCCTATTATAAATTATACGTCCTAGTACTTTTAAAGTATTATCCAGAAGGGAAATAGGACGATAATTTGCTGGATCTGATCTGTCTCCCTTTTTGTAAATAGGGACAATGATGCTGGTAGCCCAGGTGGCAGGCATGGTTACTTTTGGGAGACTATTAAAGATGTTAAGGAGTATTGGTGACCATAACTCGACATTATGTTTAATAATATCGATAGGAAGACCGTCTGGTCCGGGTGCCTTGTTGCCTAAGCTCTCTTTTATGGCTTTCCTAACTTCTTGATCCAAAATCTGTAGACTCTCCAATTGACCTGTGTTAGGAAGAGAATGCTCATCAGAGGGGGCTGCATAGATTTTGGAGAAATGGCTCTCCCATGCTGCACTTGTTATATTGCAGCTGATTTGTGTAAGCTCTTTGCCCATTTCCCTCGTTCTCCTGACAGCCGACCAAAATGGGCCGCTGCCACCCAAGTTGGCGCTAATTACCAACTTTTCCCAGTGTTCGGAGAGCAAGTTAGCCTTCCTTTCCGATATTTTGTCTTTATAATATTTCCTGGCGGCTCGAACTGCAACTTTGCACCTTGGTTTAGCAGAGAGTACCTTTCTTAATTCTCTGTTAGCCAGGGAGCAGGATGAGTCAAAGCACCGTGGCTCTTTGCATTCATTGGGGAGTGGGACTGACAGGAGGGTTTTAATGTTTGAGCATAAAGCTTCAAAGTCTGCAATCAATTTATCGTTATTACCACTGGGGGACAAACAAGATTTCAGCAAATCAGGATATATCTCCTGAACAGTATCTACAATGGCCCCACAATCAATTCCCCTCCATTTTAAGCGAAGGCCATCAATTGAGGGTGTGATGTCCCTTGCCCCATTAAGATTCGTAAAAATTGAACTGGGTGCAAAATTAAAAATAACCAACAATGGATTGTGATCGCTGAAGGACGTTTGCACCACAGAAGTTTTAGTTATACAGTCTGTTAGCGGTGGTGATGTAAATACGTAATCAATAATGGAACTACTATCCCTGCCATTGAACGTAGGGGCATAAGGGAAATTCATATCATACCCTACTCGCATTGCATCAGCAAGATCAAAATCGGATAGTATTCTAGTCAGTTCCAATCCCCTGCGATCATCAGGGTAAACAGAATTAGTAGATCCATAGTTCTCTATAAGTTTCCCATTAAAATCACCCCCTATTAGAATACCAGTCTTAGTATCTACTGATAAAGAACAATCAATCATATTTAAAACCTTAGATAATGCTACAAAATTTTTGTTCGGTACACCATAAAAATCATTGTTATAAAAATTAATTAAATAAATTGTGGTCTTTGACTTTAGTTTATATTCAAGAATTTGAATATTAGGGTTAGCAAGGTTGTCTAGCTTCAAATCTCTAATTGTACCACCAGCCAGAATTCTGATCCCCATAAAAAGGCCACCCACTGCTCGACCAAACTAGGTTTTACTGACGTCAGGCTAAAGCAGTGGTAGCCTTCAATGTACAAATTTCCAACAGCCCAAGTTTCTTGAAACATGAGTATGTCCACATCATTTATTAGCTCAATCCATGCAGGGTCCGACAGCTTGGATTCTAGTCCTGCAACGTTCCAGCTTAGTATTGATAAACCATATGTAGTTCCGTGTTTATCAAGTCTGTTCCCAGTATTCCCGTTGTCATGATAGGGTAGTTTGTTGGAAGTGGGCAGAATACTGTCAGACGATGTAGTTTCTGTAGAACCAATCTGGTCCTGGTACATTACGGCTGGAGTTGTGAGTCCCTCTGAATTACAAGCTTTAAAGTGACTACACATTTCGTTACTGGCCGATATACTCAGTCAATCCTGTTCATCTAAATTAGATAAATAATCAAACCGATTGTGAGTAGGAATGTTGTACATTGACCTAGCTTCAGTTATCGGTGTAAACTGGAACGGATTGGGGACTGGGTAAGGCCTATCTCTGTAATTGTTCTGATGCATGATTGGAGCTTGAAAGTAATGTGGAGGGTTGGGAGTTGGAATTGGCATTGAGGGTTGATGGTGCCAGTTACGGCTGTTAATGTGAATGGCATTGTGATTCTGATTCTGAATAAAAAGTGGTGATTTGATCCTTGCTCCAAAGTTCAAATCTTGAAAAGGAATTGTGGGGTGATTCACCGTGGCTTGTTCGGGGGGTATCAGGTGTCTGTAAAAGTATCCTAAAGGAAGGAGTGTGGTGTTGAATTCCCAGGGCGAAGGTGAGGGGGCGCTGGCAAGTGTTTTCTCTGCCCATTGAGGTCTTCTAAAGCTTATAGTGACGCAATCACCCTCAAACTTTTTCCTGAGTGGGCCTATCCAGCCCACTCGCTGGGTGTTAATAATATCCCTTGCACCATCAATAGGGTAATTGAAATTAGCAATTAACCAATGTAAGGTTTTATTTTTGAGAGATGTGGGAGTTTTGTCCTGATCCTTCCTTAATTTGGTGACATTTACTAACACCAGTACATATGCGCCACATTCCGGTGGAAGATTGATGCGAGCTGGAACTTGCCTAACTGTTTTTTGTGTAGGTTGGGCCGTGATAGAACTACTTGTGGGAATTGCAGGTTGACCTATGGTAGTCCCATTTGATGGTTTGGTGTTAATGTTAGTATTAATGCCAAGGTCCTTCCTTTTGTCTGAAGCTACATTATTGGTATGCGATGTTGTTGTTTGCTGACTAATGGTTGGACCATTTGAATTGACCAATGTGACAGATGGAACTTTGTGTGCATTATTTGTGTTTGTTGGTGGTGCTTGAGAAGCATTAGATTTGGTGCCTGCTATTTTGATGGTATTATGATTATTTGTGCTCTTTACAGCACCTTCCTTCAAAAAAATCTTAATAGGGATACTCAGTTCAGCTATTTGTTTTTCTATCCGAGTAAGCCTACTTTCGATGGGAGATAAATAGATACTTAGTAATTCCCCCAAGCTTTCCAGCATACGGTCGTGTGCATTATCAGTATTTTCATTGGTTATATTATTGGTATCCATTGTTCCACCCTGCTGAACCATTTCACTTTCATCCCCCTGAGAGATTTCCGTGGCCCTGCTCGTATTGTGGTTAAGGCCAGAATTGGTGTTTTTCCCAGTCTTTCTTTTTAACTGGCCATGTTTCCTGACCTTTGTAATTCGGGGCTTCGGTGCATATAATTTTTGTTTTTGAACGGCACCCTCACGTCTGCCTCTCAATTGCCTTGTGTTGTCAACAGATATTGCTTTAGGAGTGGGATTAATAGGTAAATCTGGGGTTTTCTCTAGATCCATACTGGTATCTGTATCTGAATCTATGAGGGGAATAGAGGCTGAGAGGTTAACCTCACTTGGAATGGTGTGGATGTCAGCACATACATTAAGTAGGGGTCTGATGTTGTTGGGCATGGCCTGTGCAGGTGTAGTGGCAGCGGCAATAAGGCCAAGGGAGGAACGTTTGGCGTGAGCCAGGTCTTGTGATACCCTGCGTTCTAAAAGGGAAATGCCCTGATTTATGGCGTTGTTGGCCTTAGTTATAAAATGGTCAATAGGGCCAGTTATTGATCCGGCCCCTGCGGCTGCTGTTTTGCTACAACTGCCCCTTGGAGACATGCTGGAAGTTGCATACACTTAATCAAACACAATATGGACTACAGTCTCTTTCCACGAAATAGTGTAAACAGGGCGAAGGCAAAGTAACAATAAGGTAGAATGAAGAGTGGATAACCACACAATACACGGGGCAAGATAGTTAGAGTCAGCGGGCAGATAGTCCCAACCGCAGTAGACAACAGAATTGACAATATCAGCGGTCCCTGAGATGAGGATGACAACACAGTAGAGTAGGCCAGGATGTAAAAAGTACCTTATGGTGGAAACGTTAGGGCGGTGGCCCCGTCCCGTCCTCCTCGTGCCTCCGAGGGCCACGGAGGGCCCGCCCTTTGCCCGGGCTTCGCCCGGCGCCCACCCGCGCGCGTCCCGCGTCGCGGGGACAGATGCTGTTATTTATGCGCCCCTGGCGCGTTTTCCGGGCGCTAGGGCTGCTGGGAAATGGAGTCCAGCAGGCCCGCGCTCCACTCGGCTGCCGCTCCTGTGGCGTTGGTTGCGGCGGCGGGAGGCGAGCCCCTGCACCAGTCCAGGTGGCGTTAGGAAAACCAAGTTCGCAGGTAGGCGTTCAAAGGGTCCGTGACAGATTTCCCCGCTCTGCCTGGACAGACGCTGTTATTTATGCGCCCCTGGCGTGCTTTCCTGGCGCTAGGGCTGCTGGGAAATGGAGACCAGCAGGCCCGCGCTCCACTCGGCTGCCGCTCCTGTGGCGTTGGTTGCGGCGGCGGGAGGCGAGCCCCTGCACCAGTCCAGGTGGCGTTAGGAAAACCAAGTTCGCAGGTAGGCGTTCAAAGGGTCCGTGACAGATTTCCCCGCTCTGCCGGGACAGACGCTGTTATTTATGCGCCCCTGGCGCGTTTTCCGGGCGCTAGGGCTGCTGGGAAATGGAGTCCAGCAGGCCCGCGCTCCTCTCGGCTGCCGCTCCTGTGGCGTTGGTTGCGGCGGCGGGAGGCGAGCCCCTGCACCAGTCCAGGTGACGTTAGGAAAACCAAGTTCGCAGGTAGGCGTTCAAAGGGTCCGTGACAGATTTCCCCGCTCTGCCGGGACAGACGCTGTTATTTATGCACCCCTGGCGCGTTTTCCGGGCGCTAGGGCTGCTGGGAAATGGAGTCCAGCAGGCCCGCGCTCCACTCGGCTGCCGCTCCTGTGGCGTTGGTTGCGGCGGCGGGAGGCGAGCCCCTGCACCAGTCCAGGTGGCGTTAGGAAAACCAAGTTTGCAGGTAGGCGTTCAAAGGGTCCGTGACAGATTGCTATAGTTAGGGGTGCCAAGGACTGGAGCCGAACAAAGCGCAGTTTTCCATTGCTCAAAAGACTGCTGACATTCACGTGTCCAAGGCAAGGGTTCATGCACATCTTTAGTAGTGAAAGAGAGCAGGGGTTTGGTTAGTACGGATTAATTTGGAATCCGTTGGCGACAGTAGGTCGTAATGCCAATAAAAGCGCTCACATCTTTTTGGGTTTGAGGAATGGGCATTTTAACAATAGTACTAATGCGCTCAGGGGTCAATCTCCTACCCTCCTTCAACAGTAGGTGACCTAAGTAGGTGACCTCCTGTCGACAATACTGAAATTTAGAAAGGGATACTTTATGGCCATATCGAGCTAAATGCAACAGCAGTTTAACTATGCTGTCTCTGCAACCTTGTTCCTTATCCGAGGCAATAAGCACGTCCTCGACATACTGAAGCAATACATTACCTGTAGGGAGTGACAAAGAATCCAGCTGACCTTTCAATGCCTAACTATAGATACTCTGACTCTCTGTATAGCCTTGAATGGTGCAACAAATCTAAAACTTCTACCAGCGAGGGTGAAATCAAACTGCTGTCAGTATGAATGGTCATACCGAAGAAGGCGTTTTTCAAGTCAATGACAGAGAAGTATGTAACAGAAGAAGAAATCATTGTTGAAAGAGTCGTAATGTTAGGGACCACTGAAAACTGGGGAATCACTATTTTATTAACCTCCCGCAAGTCAATCACAAAGCGATAAACATCGGCATGATCATCAGGGGAACCCGAAGGTATCCGTTTGAGAATGGGAAGAATAGGGCTATTACGAACATTAGTGGCTGTCTCCTCAACCACTAATTTCTCAATCAAATCCTGCCCAATTTGCAATAAAGCTCGCTAACCTGCCTGCGGTATTTTATGCTGAGGGTTATGAGGTAAAATAGCATCGTCTTTGATTCAGATCGAGACTGGCGGTATCTGTAACAATCGCACATCGGTGTCATCCGTCGCCCAGAGAGTCGACAGCACGTCTTTAAACTCTGCAGGAAGAGGCACAGCTTTGGACAAGCATTGTGTAGCGCGCACTACATCCGGACCCATTGTCATGTAAACACCTGCCGGGGAGCAATAAATCGTAGCATGCAATTTCTTTAACAAGTTCAAACCCATCAAATTTTCTCCACAATTAGGCATCAAGAAAAATGGCGAATCCACAGTAAAAGAACCAATAGTCAACACAAGGGGTTTTGAAATTGGGCTCACAACTGATACAACAGAAAAACCTATTGAAACATTATTATGGCCAGACACAGCCACCTCAGGGACCATAGAATGAGAAATAGAACTCTTCATTGCACCTGTATCCACCAAGAACTCCTTAGTCGAACCATGCACATGCACACTAACATGCGGAGCACGTTGATCTGCAGGTATCAGAACTGGTGCCTCACTCTGTCCCTGGTTGTCCTAACTGTAAGAAGTCCCCTGTCACCTCATCCGTATCATTATCGTCATGATAATACTGTTTGCCCCGAGGGTCATCAAAGTAGTTCTGATGAGCACGACCCAGCGAGGCCACAGCATTCTGAGCCCTGTCATGGCCACCAGCTCCACAACTCAGCCCACGAGAACCTCGGCCCGCATCGGGACCGCCAAATTCTGCAAAAACACAGGACACTCGCTATGCCAGTGTCCCTACCTCTTACAATACAGGCACTGATTCGGCCCTACAGGCATAGTATTCCTGCTAGTGCGTAGACGCTAGTTGAGCCAAACCACCACTTCCTCTACCATTCTCTTTAAAAGCCTGCTGTAACAACACCTTCGTCTTTAAATCCTTGTGCTTCTTCTCCGTCCTCTCCTTATCCTCATTTTCCCTGTGCTCATAATACTGCACCATATTCAAAATAACAGAAGGAGAAGATGTGGACCAGGTGCTCTCGGAATCCTGTAATCGAGTCGCAATCTCAGGGAGCAAATTTGAAATAAATCTATTAACAAACAATCGAACGCCACCTTCTATCGAAAAATTTTGCACACTATAATCTAGAAATCCACCCTCAAACCGATTGAAAAAGTCAGACACACTCTCGTCTTTCTTCTGACGACAAACCGATAACTTGTCCCAATCAACCTTTGTCGGAGGGATAAGAGACTGCATATACATAATGATACGGCCAGGCAAAGCAAGTATCTCAGCTTTAGGCTTCTCATCAGGCTTCCTCTCCTGATCACATACTTTAATTTGATCCCAGGTACCACCCAATTCCGCAACATGATCCTGTGTGTACACCTGTCTCCAAATATCAATTTGAACCAGCAAACCAAAGAACATTTCAATATCTGCAAGAATCATTAGAGTTATTACAGTTAAGGAGGCTGCCTCAATCAATTCTTTACAATATGCAGTAGCATTTTTCCTAGGGTGAGTCTTAACCCCTTAAGTGCGGCGAACATTCAGCAGACGTCGCGTGCACTACCTCGCTAGTGCTGCGCACGTCCGCTGAACATTCCAATCCCGCCCGCGCAATGGAACGTTCCGCACTGGGGCGGAATTTGCGGCGCGCTAAAGGGGTTAAGGGACAAAACCTCACCCCTTTTCCATGGAGTATAAACCCACTGTTCTTGGACATGGGCCGCTACCCCATGTCTAGTAACAACATTGTGCTTAGGTCTGGTATTTCAGGGTGATAGATAGGATGTACCTCTCACATCGGAAACTGAGATACCGGGGTGGGGCTCTTCTCGAGCAGGCTACCCCGATAAGCAACCAACGTCGTAACATTACCAAAAACTTGACTAGGCGCCATATCAGTAATATATACATGATCCCTGATATCATATATAATCTTCCGTGCTGCATCGTTGAAACGCTGCTACCAAAGTCCAATCAAAGTAGCCAACATGTGCTTAAGGGCATGCTGCTGTACAAAAGGCTCCTAATCTTTCATCACACTCTACACATCCTCCGCACCATAAATAGGGTTTCAGGCCCACTGCACTGTCTGATTAGCCACTGCCTTTTTCTCTGCATCTCCCATATCAGATCGCACTAACGTTCGGCCCATGCATTCCTTAAATTTTGTCCAGTCTCTATCCTCTGGGCCGCGTACTAGTGTCCTACCACTCTGTGATGTCGGGGAATGGAGAAACACATTCGGAGTGATAGCAGAGGTAGTAGGCATTAACATTGCTGCTGGCTGTGTCGTGGGTGTAAGAGCTGGCGAAAGAGATGCCGAAGCAATAGGTGTTGCAGGAGTACTAACAGTCATGGTTGCCACAGACGGCAAGGACAAAGAAAGGACAGGAGGTGCCGTGGCCAAGGCAGTCTGATCAATAGCAACGGAAGCAGAAACAGCAGAGACAGAAGAACCAGGTAGCTGAGCCTGTGAGGGAAGAGCAGGATATATTCTCTGTGAGGCATAACATGGCGGGGTCTAGTATCTACCAATTCTTCCACAAAAGTATCATTTCCTTCTCGGGCCACATAAGATTTATTGATATTCAATCAAAACCTCCTATCGTCATGCTCTATTCCTATCTCTTGCTTTTCTCTATCATGTGCTACAGCTTTCTGAATCAATGTTTGCATTCTCCCCTTCCGGGCCTCCTTCTCTGCTTTTATTTGCCTCCGTTTAGCCTCCTTTTCCCACGGTCGAAGAGGATCAAACATAGACTGTCTAATTTTCTTTGCAAACAACTTCTCCTGTAAAAACCCTATTTTTTGTTCATCGAAGGTGCCCGTCAACGGCCACTGCAACTCAGCATTGTCCCTCATATATTTGTGCCATAGCTTACTCAACATAATAGGGGCATGGCAGTGCTTCACATACATATCAAAGTTCGGAGTGCCTTCTGGAGGAGCTGGTTGTCTTTCTTCCAATCGAGATTCTGCAAAACAACAACAAGAAATCAAGAACCTACTGAATCCAGGCATTTTCAAAAATGAGCCAAATCGTTATGTTGCCTGGCGAAGTGTTTGCAAACACCTCGTACCACAATCGGTCCCCAGACCATAGCAAATACAAACTAAAATAGTACCATATCCACAAAGAACCTAAACAAACTCACCTGGTGTGCACAGGTCAAATGAGTGTATTCTCCACTGCCGACGCTTCGGACCAAACGGTCAGATCCAAGGGTTTAGCCGTTCAGGACATCAGGATGACCGCTGGGCAAGGCACCTTCTGGCGGGACCGAAGGGGCAGCTGCGAGTTCACAAACTCTCTCTTGTGAGCGAGGATCCCTGGTCCGTCCGTCTAACCCAACGACTGCCTCGACCTCCCCCCAGGAAGGGCCACTCGGCCGATGGAGTCCCTGTTCGGGTGCCAACTGAAGGAAGTGACCCGATTAGGGCGACATGGGTCACTCGCGACCACTTCTCAGTGTTCCATACAAATTAAGAGTCGGTCAGACAGAAGAGAATACAAATCAAGTATATGTTTATTCAGATACACTTGAGCAGAGCCCCTTCTGCCCAGTTGCTTAGGGGTGCTGTAGAGAGGACTAACGTCATCAAACGTAGAGATACATGATGTACATTTCAGAACCAAGGCAGACCCACCCATAATGGAATTTTACAAGCTTGTGCAGCTAAAAACAAAGAAGTACAGTAGGATGAGTTTCGACTCTGAGGCCAGGCACACATTATCTCTATGCCAAGGTCGTTCTGTCCATGCCTACCGCTAGACTAATTCGGAGAAGGTCTCTATCTAGTGGGAACGGTATGCGCTAATAAGAACAATGCATTCATTAGCAAAGCAAGGCCTAATCTTGGAGAAACAAGAACTTTCTACAGTCTGCTTCTCGAGGAGGGATTATACAGCAGATGGCATAATTCAAAATGGCGGCTAAACATAAAATGGTGCTGCGAATGCTAACTTACATAGAAGAATATGTAAACAGCACAGCAAAGATATTTTTATTTTAACAGCAGCAGCCAGTACCACCAAAGCCCAAGAACGACACACCACTGCCAGAGGCCCCACCAGCAAAGAGCACTACCAGAGTCAGAGCATCACAGAGAATGACTAAAGTCCCAGTGGCACACAGCACTGAGAAAGTTGTTTTGCAGATACTGTTGGTACGGGAAGCACTTTCTAGAGAGACAGATACCAGTACTGGCCCAGAGTACTGGATAATAGCAGTTCAACAGTTATCCAAGACTGCTCAGTGTTTCTTGACCTAGCAGGGATAGCTATGGTCGAGCAATCAATACATATTTCAAGGAGGAGTGTGTTCCAGATACCTTAAAACTAGGGCTACTGGGTTTACAGGGTTTTGGGCATTTCATTCTTTATTTATTAATATTTATTGCTTTGCTAAGTGTATCTGTAATTATCCATATTTGTCTCTTGTTTTGTGAAAAAGAACCCACAACCACTATATTTTGACAGTTATTTGACAATTTTTTTAATTTATTTATTTGAGGTTTTATAGAGCGCGAACATGACCCGTTAGGGTATCAGAGCGCTTTGCAGGGATAACACGTTACGTACAGGTTAGGCAAAGGCAAAACACAAGGATGGAGAATAGGGAATTTACTACATTAGGACAAAGCCAGAGTTATATACAATAATCAGTACAGTACCATAATGAGCAGAGTGACAAGTCAGTGATAAAAAGAGAAAATCAGCAATTACATAGATGGGGAGATATCATAGCAAAAAAGGCAAAGAGAACCAGCAGAACATTTGAAGGAGTGAGAATTGGTACACAATGACGAAAGGCGGTATGTGCGACAAGGAGAGTTAATAGAGGAATTCGCTTATTAGGAAGGTTTTTGCTTCCTTTTTGAAGATTGACAGAGAAGGTATTCTTCTGATGGAGGATGGTAGCGAGTTCCAGATTCTTGTCAATAGTGGCACTCTAAAATTTAGATGCCTGTTGGGTTTTAGTGTTATAAGATACCATGTCTAAAGCATCACTCATATGCAGTCCACAGATCTGAAAACATTAGCATTGTATAAAGATGGGCATCTGCAGCTGTTTGAAATATTAAAAGCTTTTTTGGGAGACCTTTCCCCTATTTTTGGAAATATCAGATGGTGTTCCTTCAGATCTACTGACCTGGCAATCAAGACTGAGAATCACAAAGAAGAATTATTGTCTGTTTTTTCTTATTTAAAATATAAATACAGACAGAAACCTAACCTACACAGCAAACAACATTACCACAGCCTCAGAAACACACAATGCTAGCAGAACCCCATAAACATATGGCAAAATGAGAGCCATAGCTGAGTCACACCAGAGACACTTCTTACGGTCCCACGGTTCCGGAGAAAGAAATGGGGAGGCTCTAAGTTCGCGACCCTCGCCCCGATCTTCTGGAACTCACTGCCTTTGGAACTCAGAGCTTCCACCTCGTACCTATTGTTCCGGAAACAGCTCAAGGCACATCTTTTTGCAAAATCTCTTAACTAACACCCTCAGTTTCTCCCCTCATGTTTAGCTCTCTGTCAGTTTAGCGCCATGAAACCGCTGGTGTACGTGCGCTGTATAAATATTTTTAAATAGAAATAGAAATAGACCTAGGAGCAGAGAACACTACAGGAGTCCCAGTGTTGAGATGAAGATGCAGAGGTGTATGTAGAGCTCCAGCTCTAAAATATTGTGTATTTGTAAAGCACACGTTCACCCAAGGGTATCTTAGCACTGAATAACAGATGTTTATTGTTACCCAACTCAATGGTACTAATGTTGTCGACCTCAGAAGGATAAAAGGCTGAATGGACCCACAGGGATTTGGACCTGTGACCATGAGGCCCCTATTGTGGACAAATTACAAAACTTGTGGATGTATGGGGTTAATCAGCGCTCATATAGTTGTAAACACTAATATCCTTTCCAAGTTAAATCACCTGGTGCATCCAAATACTTTGGGAAGAGAACACCCTACTCCCCTAAACTCAATGAAAATTGAGAGTCTGCAAAACAATACTTTTTTGGAGCACACAAATACAAATTACATCTAAGTATGCATAAGTTTCAAGAGACACAAAGCAAATTCATTCAAAAATAAACAGTGGGGCTTTCTTTCAGTCCTTGTCTTTTATTTCATTCCAATCTCTTTGCCAACGCGTTTTGCCGTGGTTGGGTTAAGCTGCGGCTTCGTCAGGGCTCATACTTCGCAAGCAGTTCTGGTACCTCGTAAAGTCTTTAGCTCTGATCAATTTCCTTCCTCAAGGTATATCCAAGAAGTCACTGCTTCACAATCCACTTAGAAGTTAACACTTTGGCACATAACATATTATCAAATACCGCCTTGATTCAATAATATAGCGAAGTCTCTATCCATGTGTTGAAGTCTCTCGGACTGTTTAAAAATTCGTAGGTTCGCCTGCACACGGGCGGGACACGAATGAGGGACTGCTTTCTCTGATACGAGGATAAATATGATATTGCCTTGCGGGAGACCAGCACATAATAAACATTGCTGATTGAATTCTCTGGCCGATTACGAATTTTTAAACAGTCCGAGAGACTTTAACACATGGAATAGAGACTCCGCTATATTACTGAATCGAGACGGTATTTGATAATACCTTATGTGTCAAAGTGGTAGCTTATAAGCGGATTGTGGAGCAGTGACTTATTGGATATACCTTGAGGAAGGAAATTGATCAAAGCTAAAGACTTTACGAGGTACCAGAACTGCTTGCGAAGTATGAGCCCCTGACAAAGCCGCAGCTTAACCCAACCACGGCAAAACGCATTGGCAAAGGGATTGGAATGAAATAAAAGACAAGGACTGAAAGAAAGCCCCACTGTTTATTTTTGAAGGAATTTGCTTTGTGTCTCTTGAAACTTATGCATACTTAGATGTAATTTGTATTTGTGTGCTCCAAAAAAGTATTGTTTTGTGAACAAATTAGTCCACTAAGCCACCAGATCCGGCAGAATAGGAAGGCTGCCGCAGGTCAGGGTTGAGAACATTGGCAGAGCTTTATGTGAGTCCCAGGGCTGGAATAATATTAAGTAAATAAGTAAAACATTTATAGAGTGCTACGAATGCCGAGGCGTCTTGGCGTGTAGTGGTACTACGGATGAGCAGTAGTGGCCTGTGCAGGTAAGACCGGTGGGACCGGGTTGGGGGGGATTTCGACAGACATGGAAAATTAAATAAAGAACTAATTTTCCCTCGTCATCGTCTGTAAAAATCCCCCTCCCCCCCCCCCCCCCCCCCCCCCCCCAAACCCGGCCCCGTCCCTCTTACCTGCACTGGCCGCTGCTGGCTTTGAGTAGGGCCTAGTCTGGAAGAGCAAGTGAAATTGCAGGTAATATTTGAGGTGCACTGGCAAAACATGTGAGCGCCCCTTTACTAGAACATGAGGGTTCTGGAGTTCAGGACTAAAGTGCATTACCAGAGGTGTAGGTAGGACCCTGCGTGCCAGAATTAAGGTGCACTGGCAGAGCTGTGTGTGGGTCACAGTACTGGGCTAGCCAAGGTAACGTGAGTGAGTCCCAGTACCAGGGCCCTATCTTTGGGGGGTAGTTGGAGTGACGCACCCTCCTAATACATTTATTTTCTGGTAAATAGTTGGGTGTAGATGCTTTCTGTCAGGAATGGTGAGGTGTCGGATTTCACTAGGAATTTTTACATACACACAGACAAAATCACACACTCACTCACTCCCTGTCTTTGTTTTAAAAAATGTTGATAAGTTTAAAAAAACGTGTTTTCACTCACTGAGTACCCCTACCAATCTGCATTCCTCTCCCTTTTCACTGCCCCTTAAGCCCCACTCATGCACCATGCCCACATATAATGTATTTTAACATTAAAAGCCAGCGTCATTGTAGGGAAATCTGCAGTTCACACCCTCCTAATCTTAGTGACCAAGCTACGCCCCTGCCCAGTACTGGGATAGCCAGGGTAAAATAGATCGGAAGTGGATGTACTGCAGAAACGTGCTTCGGTCCCTATACTCTGTAAGCACACAGTAATACTAAAGCCCGAACAGCCCATGGCGGTACCATTGAGAGCCAGAATTGAAGTGCGTTTGCATAACTGTCTGTGGGCCCAAGCACTGGAAACGTAGAAGGTGCTGTAGGGAGAGTTAAGGTGCATTAGCAGGGCTCTGTGGTCGTCCCAGTGCTGATAACAGTAGCGGTCACTTCTGACTGGGCTTGAGGTGCACTGCCGGAGCCTTGTGTTGTTCCCGCACTGGAATAGTAGGGGTGCTGCAGATCAGAATTGAGGGGCATTGGCAGAGGTGTGTCTGGGCACCAGTTAGAGCGCCAACCCCTAACTGGAATGGCATAGCGAGCAAAAGAACAATGGATTCAACCCAAATATAAATACTGGGGGTGAATATCTGATTTGTTCTGCATTCTGTCCATAATTTTTGTGTGTTTTGATATCCGGGTCCCAGAACTGGAATAGCAGGGGGTGCTGGAGGTCAGGTGAAGATGTACTGCAAGGCTGTGTGCGGGTCCAGGGCGGAGTGTGGCCACGAGATGGCTGCTCACCTTTACCCACCGCAGCACCACCGACACCGAGCGCCGTCGGGGGGACCCCTGCCATGTGACAAAAACATAGTCGCAGGTAGGGGAACATAGTCGGAGGTGAGGAGAGTTTTTGACGCTAACCACCGAAAGAGCGTCTTTCCCTTACCACTCGCCTCATATGCAGCAAGATGGCAGCTTTGGCCTGTGATCCCGAGGTTGTATTTGGTGGTACCTACCTTGGTACGAACTGAGGACAAAAAATCTGGTTGTGCCTCAGCGTGGACAACAGCACCATAAGTTCATGAACAGACGCAGTAAGTCTATACTTCTCCGATGCTACCGATCATCTCTGTCTGATGCGACGCTCCTCAGCGAGTAAAATGGCCGACCCGTAAATTTACGCTGCCTTCCATTTGGTCTGTGCTCTCAGCAGAGTCCCACTGCCTGAACCGGTCTCATGCAGAGTGTATATGAGGTTAAAGTGCAATTTCACTCCTGTGTTTTGAGAAGTGCAGCTCCCCTTCTTCTCGTGGAGGCTCTCTCAGGCAACGCTGTTCATTGCACGTGCGTCACAAGTTCACTGCAACTCGCCTGCATGTCTAGCTCTTTCCATTCTCAGTCCTTGCAAGCCATGGAATTACAGTGCATTATAACTAGCAATTCTGGCGGAACTACTGTGTATGGTTGTATGACAGTACAACGCAGGTAAATACATCGTATGTTATGTTATCTTATGCTATAAGAGACTCATAACGCGCACAACTACTCTAGAGTATCCTGGCGCGAAACGGACTCAAACGTGTGGAAGGGAAAATTATAAGAAAGCTTGCCTAAATAAGTGGGTTTTGAGAAGTGTCTTGAAGACACCGAAATCCTGTGTGTGGCGTAAGGTGGCTGGAAGACTGTTCCAAAGCACAGCTACCTTAACCGAGAGTGACTGACCCACAATCTGGAGCGTCGGAAGCGGGGGTGGTCATCAAACGGTGTGAAGCAGAACGCAAAGAGCGTTGGGGAGTATAAAAGGACAGACGTTTCCTAATATACGAGGGTCCCGAGTCGTACAGGGCTCTGTGCGCTAGAGTAAGGGCCTTAAACTGGACTCTCTGGACCACAGGCAGCCAGTGGAGGTCACGAAGGCGTGCCCTTATGCTGTTTCTTTTAGAGATGTTAAATAAGAGTCGGGCCGCCGCATTTTGAAACAGTTGGAGTTTGTTCGTTAGGTAGCCCGGACTGCCCAAAAAGAGCGCATTCACATAATCTAAGCGGGACAAAATAAGTGCCCGAGCCACCATTTCCTTGGCTGGCTGAGGAAGCAGAGGGAAGAAACGACTAAGTGACTTGAGTGTGCCGAAGCAGACACCTGTCAGTCTCTTGATGTGATCGGAGAGTCTGAGATCCTCCCCGAACCAAACCCCTAGATTTTTTCCCCTGTGTATAGGCATTAATAAGAGGATGTGCTTTTTCCTCTGTCTCAATAGAGTGTGCAGGTCGTGCGCAAAGAGTGTACATTGAGTACAGCATGGTTACAGACTACAATTTGGCTGCTCTCCTGAAGTAATAGTTATACTGGTGAATTAGTTGAGTTAAACACGACGACATATCAACTAGGACTACGTAAGCACTATGCACAGAGGAGAGAGGCCAACGACAAGACATACAACGTGGGTGCAGATACCTCACGGAACAACTACAGATCAGCATGAAGTCATGACACATAATTGACATAAGTGTTTGCTGAGGTACTAACTACCTACTGTTGCTTTCTACCTACTAATCCTTCGGACCGCTGTGACGTGGTGGCGTGATTCTGCCTTGACCTCAACAACCATCTTACTTGTAGCTCTCCCTCCCCATTGTTGCTATCAACCTCAAAAGGACAATGGCGGAAAGTGCTAGTGGACATACAAGAAACAAGGACACTAAGGCAAACTTGAAATGTTCAAAGCAAACGTTGCCAATCCCGGAATATTTGGTCAAAGGTAGACCAGATTTTGCCTCCACTTTTGAGGCTATTTTGCTTACGCTTAATACCGTACATGACATTGCCCAATGCATGAAAAACAACACAGACATCCTTCAGGTAGAAGTAGTTGGAATCGGTAGAGATTTTAAAGAGTTAACAATAAGACTTTCAAACACAGAAACAAGAATTTGTATGGTATAAGTCTTCCTTAACTCCCAAGCTAAACATATTCAGAGCCTAGAACCGTCCATGGCATCTGTCAGAAGTGATCTCACCGGAAGAACGCAAGAGAAGAAGTAACCTGCACATCTTTGGGGTACCAGAAAACATAGAAAACTCTGCCCCTTCTATTGCTGACTTTTGGTATCATGGTTACCAGACATATTACAAATATCCTTCAAACAAGACTTTGAAATTGAAAGAGCGCACAGGGTTTCCACCTGTCCCAAGGACATGTCTAATCCACGACCCCTGATTTTCAAACCTCTGTGCCATCAAAACACGGAGCAAATTTTGGCTCATATGCGGAAGGATCGGATGGTTTATTGGCAGGGCAACAGAATAAGCATCTAGCAGAATTATGCTAGAGAGACTATGGTTTTTCATAAAAGATTTCTGAACCTAAGGAGAAGACTTCTATACATGGGCCTCCCTTTCTCCTTTTCAGGTCAGTCGAAATTCCAAAAAGCTTTCAGGGGACAAACAAAGATTTTTGTGGAACCATCAGACCTAGCAACATTCCTGGTCAATCAATCCAAATCGCAAATGGATTCAGATGTGCGACCTGACACCTCTGTTTCCCAACGGCGTCCATGATTTGCCAATCTTGGTTTGTAGACCATAAGCATCCATTTAGAACATATCCATCCACTGTTTTCTGGAATTCTCATTTCATCGTTCCTCCTTTATAACTCTAAGGTTGTCTCTAGTTTTGCATAGATATGGTATGGTACGATGTATGGCAAGTTGCCCTGCTCTCTCTTAAAATGTTGGCTCACAAACTAAATATGCTTACTGTTTACATATGTACATGGTATGATACCCTGTCTCTCTCAATATGGATGTCTGCGTTTGAGACATACTCTGGTTTGAAATACACTTGATAACTGTCTCATATATGTAATGTCCTAATAGATTCCATAACAATTTGAAATTATAAATTCATGTTGCTTAGCTCTACATTTTGAGAACTCATAACTGGTTTAAGGCTTGGATGTCACTCTTGTTGACTGTTCTCTCATTGATCGCTACACTGGTGGAATCCCTTCAGTACAATTGGTGTCACCCACCTACCTATGACAACATAATACTACCCGGCGAGTGTTATCTTTCTCTACCCCCCTCCTGCCTGGCTATTTGTTTGATGGGATGCCTGCTTCGCCACAATTGACCCTTCATCTCTCTCATTCTCATATTGAGTCTAATTCACAGAAACTTATATCTGTTCCCCACACAATACCTCAATGTTGGATTTGAAAGTTGTCTCTTTAAGCACCAAGGGTCTGAACCACCCAGTCAAAAGAGCCAAGATGTCAGACTACTGTAAGGACTCACTGGTGACTTGGCTCTCCCCCCAAAAAACAGGAAAGGCTTCAAGGAGGCCTATAATATGAGGACGTGGCAGGTTTCAGACGTTGTGTGCTTCGAAGCTAGCCGGAAGAAAAATTGGGTTCTTACCCTCATATCTAGGAACTCAGGTTTAACCATAGGTGCAGTGAAACATGATAATAATGGAAGATAGCTACTTATGAAACTAACTAATCGTGCTCAGGAGCTCAACATCATTAGTATTTACACTCACAGTATAGATGACCCTAACTTTTGGTGTACTATTAACAAAAAACTAGTTGATATCCAGCAAGTATCGAAAGTAATCGTTGGGGGACTTTAATCTCCCTATTAACCCCATCTTGGACCCACATTCAGCATTTAGGTATAGAACACCGAAAACACATAAACAATTACTCATCCTTTGCGCCTCACATTGTCTGTTGGGGTACACAGACAAAATATCGATTTTTTAATATCGATAAGCAAAAATATCGAAGTTTTAATATCGATATACAAAAATATCGAAGGTAAGTAATATCGACAGTCTAAATATCGATATTGGTATGATATCAGTAATATCGAAGTTGTAAATATCGATGTTAATAATATCGAAATTAATAACTTTGATGTTACTAATATCTATTTTTAAATAAATTTAGTGTATATTATATTGTATTAATTATGTTTTATTATTTTTTTTAATGTTATTTTATTAAATATTGTGTTTTACTACTGTAGCGGGTTGTGGGTTTATAGGGGAATAGGGTGGGAAGTAATTTAATTATGTTAAATTAATTATTAATTATTAGGAATTATTAATTAATTAATTGAGAATTAATTTTAAATAATTTTTAATTAATTTATTAATTGATAAATATGTTCTGTAGCGGGTTATGGGTTTATAGGGGAATAGGGTGGGAAGTAATTTCATAATAATTAATTAATTGATATATGTTTGTATATATTTTAATTAATAATTAATTGGTAATTAATTTCTATTAATTACTTAATTAATTAATATCATTTTTTTCATATTTATAATGATTCATTAGTTGGTAATTAATTATTATTAATTATTTAATAAATTAATTACAGTAATTTTTATATATAATTTATTGTTATTCTTAATTAATTAATTGTGCAAAATAATATTAATATTTAAATTAGATTAATTACAGCAAATGTGCTAATATATTTACTTTATTGTTATTGTTAATTAATAATTAATTGGTAATTAATTAATATTAATTAATTTTGGGTACAGGGGTATTTTTAGGGTTCAGGGTCAGTTTTCAGTTCATGGGTACAGGGGTATTTTTAGGGTTCAGGGTCAGTTTTCAGTTCATGGGTAAAGGGGTATTTTTAGGGTTCAGGGTCAGTTTTCAGTTCATGGGTACAGGGGTATTTTTAGGGTTCAGGGTCAGTTTTCAGTTCATGGGTAAAGGGGTATTTTTAGGGTTCAGGGTCAGTTTTCAGTTCATGGGTAAAGGGGTATTTTTAGGGTTCAGGGTCAGTTTTCAGTTCATGGGTACAGGGGTATTTTTAGGGTTCAGGGTCAGTTTTCAGTTCATGGGTACAGGGGTATTTTTAGGGTTCAGGGTCAGTTTTCAGTTCATGGGTACAGGGGTATTTTTAGGGTTCAGGGTCAGTTTTCAGTTCATGGGTAAAGGGGTATTTTTAGGGTTCAGGGTCAGTTTTCAGTTCATGGGTACAGGGGTATTTTTAGGGTTCAGGGTCAGTTGTCAGTTTTTGGGTAAAGGGGTATTTTTTGGGTTCAGGGTCAGTTTTCAGTTCATGGGTAAAGGGGTATTTTTAGGGTTCAGGGTCAGTTTTCAGTTCATGGGTAAAGGGGTATTTTTAGGGTTCAGGGTCAGTTTTCAGTTTTTGGGTAAAGGGGTATTTTTAGGGTTCTGGGTCAGTTTTGGGTTTTTGGGGTACAGTCGTACAGGGTAAAAATTAAATAAATTTAAATTTAATCAATTAAATGAAATTACAAAATATAAAATTACATTACATTATTAAGTTTTTAATTTATTTTAAATGTATATGTATTAGTTTTAATTTTTTAATTATGTTTTAATATTTTTATTTAATATTTGTAACATTATATGTATTTTATAATTATTTTAACATCATTATTAATACATTTTAAAAAACGATATTTTTTTTTTCGATATTTTTGTACTACGATATTATTTTTCCGATATTTTTGTACTTACCTTGTTAGGGATAGGATTCCGATATTTTTGACTTCGATATTTTTGTCCCGATATTTTTGTATGTCGATATTTTTAATTTCGATATTTAGTCAGACATTCGTCTGTTGGATGCCTGGAGACTACACAACCCATAGAGTAGTGATTTCACTTTTTTCTCCCCACCATTCTAGCTTCTCCCGTATAGACTATCTCCTTGTTGATGCTTCCTTGCTCAACGACACGGCTGATACAAAAATTCTTGCAATAGTTATCTCTGATCATGCTGCAATTTGATGTGCATTCATAGTCTCACCGACACAGGTGTGAGCTGAACTTGGCGCCTCAACACCGATATTCTAGATATTGAGGAAGATGTCGCCGAACTCAATAAGGACAAAAGTCTCGTTTTTAAGGAAAATGAAAACTCTGTTAATCCTCCCATAATATTAAGGGATGCGTTCAAATGTGGAGTGAGAGGATAGATCATTAAGAGAATGTACAGGAGAAATGATGAAATGATGGCTTCTCTTCAGGCACTTGGAAACGATATCAAAAAGAAAAGAGACTTTTTTCAGACACTCTAACAATAAATCCCTCCTTCAGGAGATTAAACAGCTAAAATACTCCTTTAACTTTAGTGTCAGTAAAAGAGCTTAGCTGGGTGTTCATGCTCAGAAATCCTGGCAACTACTGCTATGCAATTGAGCTGGTCAATTACTGGCCACCACCATTAAATATAATTTCACCACCCACATCTCCCACATTAAAAGCAAGGACAAGCCAAAAAAACAAGTAACCAAGACATTCTACAGGTATTTAGTGAATTTTATCAACAGCTATATACCCCTCAATCGACATGCCTTTTAAGGCCAAATGCCTGGAAAACCTTAACTCATTCATTCCCCATGTCTATGATATCGGACGAAGACAGATCATCTCTGTATAAACCAATAGAAATAGATGAAATCGTTAAAGCTATTAAGGCCATTCGCTCAAGTAAAGCACTTGGGCTGAAGGATTCGTAAATTATTTTTTATAAAACCTTCACATCCTCTGTTATTAACCACCTTAAAAATATCTTTGTTCAATATGCCATTGCGGGCAAGGTATCCAGTACGGCTGCTGAGGCTACTATTGTGGTTATACCCAAGGAGGAGGGTAAGTATCACTCTGATCCAAAAAACTTCCACCCCAGCTCTCTTTTAAATATGGAAGCCAAAATCTTTGCAAAAATCCTTGCCAATAGGCTGGTGAACCATATTGCCCACCTTATCCATAATTCCCAAACCGGTTTTGTTAAGGGATGTCTTACCAGAGATAATATTCACACTTTTTGCCACATTCTAGATAAAGTTTGCTTATTCTTGTTGCCAACTGCAGCGATTGCTCTAGACGCAGAAAAGACGTTTGACAAAGTGTCTTGGCCTTTTCTACACACGGTACTGGAGTATCACAAACTGGGCGGACCCTTCATTAACATGGTCTTGGCTCTTCACTCAAAACACAAAGCAAACGTTAGGGTTAATGGCTCAACCTCCTCTTATTTCCACCTCCACCAAGGAACGAGGCTGGGCTGTTCTCTCTCTCCCTTACTTTTCCTACTATCTATTGATCCACTACTTACGACTACTCAATGCACACCTTAACATCAAAGGCTTTCAGTATCGACAACACAATTTTAAAACAGCTGCATACATGGACGATATCCTTATCTTCTCCAAAGATATTGAGATGGCTATTCCTACTGTAATTGACACTATACATGCTATCTCAAAAGTGCCTGGCTATCTTTAAACAAAGATAAAACAGTAGTATTCCCCTTAAATCATCTGTCTTCCTTCTCACCTAGGAGACTCGGGTCTTTAAGTGGCATTCTACTTGTCTCAAATATTTAGGGATAAGGTTCTGTAGATATCTTATGGATACAATACTCTTTGATGAATCTCACACTATTACCAAGGTCAGGGAACTCCTGAATGTCTGGTCACCCAAAATGATCACCTGGTGAGGCAGACTCCAAACACTCAAAATAATGATCACCCCAATAGTTATTTTTTTATCTTCCATGCTTCCATTGAGACTCTCTTCCTCCTTTTCTCATGATTTGGAAAGATTACTTTGAAGTTCCTCTGGAAGGATAAGAGAGCCAGGGTCTCATATAAATCTCTTTGGAAGTCTATTGCGTTATAGTAGCCTCCCAAACTGGACCCTCTACCAAACGGCCTTTCTAGCAGCTCAAGGGTCTTCCTGGTTTTTATCAGACTTGCATAACACCCCACCATGGCTATATATTGCTGACCCTTTGACACTTCCTCCTTTCTTACAGTGTCAAAATTCAACATACCTCATACCTACTGTATTCTTTCTGGTACACTCATGCGTTAAAAACACTAGATAGGTGCCTTTAAGTCAAATTATCTAACCATGAGCTCTCCAAAAAGTTGGCCTTAATCATGATCCTTACCCTCTGGCAACGCTCGGGACATATTGATTCTAAGATCTACAAAATGTTATCCGATCCCCCTCTCCCACAACAATCAATTAGCTCTACTAAATGGGCCAAACTTTTTGAGAAAGGAGTTTTCGAACATATTACAGCTGATTATACTTAAAGGATGGAAGTCTTTCCAACACCTATCATATCACACCTAAAGAGCTTGGGTATCATATCTCCGTGGGGCTTATACATGACTCTCAGGGAGGCACCTTGCACCGCCAATCTCTAGTAGGGTCTGGAAGACCCTGGATAAGTACATGGAATTAGGTTCTCACAATCCAATTACTCACCCCGCCATTAGGCATTATGGGCTGCAGTGGGGTCATGAAGATGACATCCTGACCCATTTCTATACCCTTGCCCTTCTTCCACTCTGTCCGTTTTTTCTCCTCTTTGTGATGGCGACGTTTGTAATATAGGGGATGCAAATCATGTCGGACTTCTTGGTACTGTACCACACAATCCTAGACTCACTTAAATAGGCTCTTAATTGTGCTCTTAATGAAATTAAATTAAATGAATTTGTACTTGTAAAGCGCACTTATACCCCAACCGGGGTTTCCTGGCGCTGTACACATACCACTGTCATACCCTTCCTGGCTTTTCCCTGTGAAATGTCCACTCCTGGGCACCCCCAAGGTGAAGCCAGGCATCCCAGCGCTGTTGGGGCCATTGTGGAGATTAAGCAAGCTATTGCCCAGAGTTGCAGAGTGGGACCCATGATTAGAATAGGCGCAGAGGCGAGAATTATCAGGTCCGAGGAAATTGAGCCCAAGACCCGCCGAGGCGGGAATTGAACCCTGGTCCCGGGCCAGACCTCTGCATCGGGGTGGGCCAGACCTCTGCATCGGGGTCTGCCGCTCTAACCATTGAGCCACACTTTTCTTAAACACTTGTGTCTTATTTCATCACACTGTGGACACATCCCTTGGCTGTGTCCTTGCCCATTTGCTTGACTTTTTCGACTTTCTGCTGTATCAACTGCTCTATGTACTCAATTGTATTCTTATGTGCATCTTGTTTGGCATATATTTTGCTTGTATTGCATCTATGTCTGATTGTATGCCTTTTTCTCTTTCAAAACTAATTGAACAAAAAAAAACACAAAAATGAGCTGTGCGTTGGTCCCACTGTCGAAATCAGTGCTGGCATGGTAGTGGGCGTCGAGGCTGGGCTTGAGTTAAACTGGCAAAAATGTCTGTAGTCCCAGTGCTGGATTAGGAGGGGTTCTGCAGGTCGGGACTGACCCATTAGCAGACCCGCTTATTGGCCCCATGTATGGAGTAGCCGAGGGTGCTGCATTTCAGCATTGACCTGCACCGGCAGGGCTGAGTGTGGGAGATATTACTGGGCCAGTTGCAGAGTTGCAGATGAGGACTGGGTGAACTGGAAGAGTTGTGCTTGTTTTCCAGTACTTGAGACACATTGAGACTGGAGGGCTGAGGGCATCGCTGAGCACTGTGAGGGCCCCAGCACTGGAGTAGCAGTGACTGCTGAGGGTAATGTTGAGGTGCTTTGACAGAGCTGTGCGCAGGTCCCAGTGCTGAAATAGTAGTTGGTACTGTAGGTCGGGCTTGAGGTGCACTGGTAGAGCTGTGCGTGGACTGCAGTACTAGAATAGCTGACCTGCTGCAGGGTAGGATAGAGGTGATCTGGCAGAGCTGCTTGTGGGTCTCAGAAGTGGACTAGTCTGCGTGCTGCAGCTCAGAATTGGGGTGCTCTGGTAGAGCTGTGGTTGTATTCCAGTACTGGACCACATGGGAGCTGCAGGTCAGAGCTGAGTTACATCAGCAGAGCCGTGTGTGGGTCCCAGTAGCGGACTAGCCTGCGTCCTGCAGGTCAGGATTGGGGTACTCTGTCAGCAGTGTGCCTGAGCCCTACTAGTGGAACCGCATTGGGAGCGAATGGAAGGTGGATCGGGAGAGTTATGAATGGGTGCCAGGATTGGGACATCAGACAATGCTGAAGGTTAGAAATGATTCGCGATTAGAGGTGGACGCGCCAGTAAAGGCTCGGGCCAAGCTTGAGCCTAAATCCCGCTTCTGGCTCAGCTCGAGGTCCTCTTGTAACCTTGAGCCTACAATGATCGAATTTTCAAGAGGCCTCCGCTACACCAGATGTGGCATTACAGCCAAAGCTGCAGGGCTCTCTTAAAGTGCTCTAATACCTTCTGGTCGAGTTTGTGCTATATAAAAACTGCAGAAAAATTCATGAAGAGATGAAAATAAAGTGGAAAGACAAATAGATACTGACTAGAGGCGGATCTGTTCAAAGTAAAACCAGAAAAACAGCATAAATCACGGCTCCCCGCGCTTAAATTGTGTGATCTCAGTCAACATTTTTTAACCAAAAACACATTTTTCTTTATCATGTAGGAACGCATTTTCAAATATGGGAGCTCAGAATACCAGTTGTCCAAAAACCTATTGTGTTTGATTTAATACACGACAATGTTGCTCTATAATAATCTGGGCAACCTACGGGGTTTGCATGACAACTTTTCTTGCCTCTTAGTTCACTAACGGTTCATGTTTAAAAAAACTATCACTTTTAATAAGTACTTCTCAGAGCAGTGCTGTAATGTGAAGCATTAATGTCAAAACGATGACGTTAAAAAAATACATTTTTTTTTAAATTATGAAGAGACTTTATCATATTTTGCGTGATGTTTGCTGGACGATTTACATAGCAATCATTTTTAGGGCTCGACTCGTGCATGGGCTCTCAGAGCCGAGTAAGACCCTTGGCTCGGCTCTCCCAGCTAATTTTTGGGCTCGCCCTTCTCTAGCAGCGATGCACTCTGTGGAGAAAGCGGGAGCCCTTAGTTCGGGGTCCTTGGCTCCGTCCTTCAGTCATTTGTGTCTGGCAACATCAGCCGATGGCGAGGGCCGCGCCTTTTCCACCTCAGCACACAGCCCCGCACCGAGAGGGTTAAAGGAGTGCGGACCCGCAGGGAAAAGGAGGAGGCAACGGGAAGGAGGCTCCTGGCGTGAGGCTGAGGAAGCGGAGCGTGTCCGCATCTCATCGGCGGTGTACCACGTTCATATCTCGGCATCACGAGAGTTGTGCCCAGGTCTGCATCGCAGCACTGGTACCCAGACTTGATACCTCAGCGTGGTGGTACCCACGAGCAGCATCGGAGCGGAGATACCGGAGAGCTACGCACCTCAGCATCACCTGGGTGGTACCCAGGGCCAGCAGCATCCTAGCAGAGGTACCCACGGGCAGCCAACATCACCATCCGGCGGCAGTACCGGAGCGCTGAGCATCTGAGTCGGGGTTTCCCGAACTGTGCCTCAGAGCAGGGCCACCCAAACTACCTGATTTAGCAATGCCACCGGAACTCAGTACCTAAACGGCGACCCTCTCCCCCCCGCACCCCTCCCCGTGCCCCAGGTTGGCACCTTATTTGGGCTACACCGTTACGCAGCAGCAGATGTGCTCTAGTAATTAGCTTGCCGACCCTGGTGCCAGGAGGCTTGAGCTCTAGTCTCAGCATCCCAGACTGACGAAGTGTTTGATCTTGTTCAACTCCCTGTAACACCCTGTCCCCCCACCCTTTCCAAGCACGTAGAGGGAGCGTGTGACACATCATCAAGCGCTTCTTACAAACTGGACAGTCACATTTACATTTGGTGCGTATCCCAGCAGGGGCTCCGCCAGCCAGTGGCAGCGGACCTGACATCTGATATCTGCTTCCCCGAGCACCTGCCCTGTGTCTGCCTCCTGGTCGTGGGCAGTGGGCTTCCGCTACCCCTCGACCCACTATATATATATTTTCCTGTCTGTGAGCACCCCAGAAATCCGTCACCCTGAAGTTTTTGGCTGTCCTGCTGGCCGCCGGGATGCTGGCTTTCCTGGGCGCCATCATATGCATCATTGCGAGCGTCCACCCAGCCTTCCGCGGCGGCGGCGGCGCGGCGCACGGCCCGGACAACGACTCAAACGCCTTGATGCCCCCCGAGAAGGAGCTAGGCTCCCTGCACCGCGCCGAGACCCTGTACGGCGGCCGCGCCGGGCATAAGAGCGCCACCCTGGACCTCTCCGGCACCAAGCCGCTGGCGCCCCAGTTCTACAGCCGCATGGTGTGCACCCCTCTGGCCCTGGAGTGCCCCTCGGACACCCCGCAGGACGCGCCCGCCGGCGGCCACTCGCGGGAGGACGTCCTCTTCCTCCAGGCCACGGCCGAGCAGCTCCGGCAGACGGTGCTGCAGCAGAAGGGGCAGATCGCCACCGACCAGGAGGCCATCCGGGAGCTGACGGGCAAGCTGAGCCGCTGCGAGAACGGCCTGGAGCGCAGCTTCCACGACTCGGCGGCGGCGCACGCCTGGGCCAGCGGCAAGGACACCATGGGGGACCTGCCCCACGACTCCTCCGACGTGGTGCACGACCTAGAGGAGTCCGTGCGCACCCTGAAGGACCGCACCGAGAAAATCGAGGTGAGTGGGACCCGGAGGTAGCGTCCTTTACGGACCTGTGGGGTTTGGGATAGGGTGACCAACTGGCACGGGTCCAAATTCAGGACAGCGAGTGTAAAAATTCAGGACAAAGGGTCGAAATTCAGGACAAAAATTCAGGACAGGAGGTCAAAATTCAGGACAAACTTTGGGACAACAGGTACGTTTTGCAGACACATCAGAGGAGTTCACGCAATAGTATATAATTCAACCCATCCATAGCCAAACATATTCAACCATTTGCAAACTCATTTCATTTCATTTCACTCATCCATCCATCATTTCACTCATCCATTCATTAACTATCCATCCACCCTTTCACCCTATCCATCGGTACACTCATCCATCCACTCTTCCACCCATATATCCATTCACTCATCCATCCAGCCTTTTAGCCTTTCACCCATCCAGCCATCCTTTCACTTACTCATCCATCCACAAAGTCACTCATACTTCCACCCGTTCACCCTTGGCATCCATCCATCCTCACTTTCTCTCTCCATCGACCCTTGCACTTAGCCATCCTTCCTTCCACCCATCCATCTACTCATCCACTCATGAATCCATCCATTGACCCTATCACTCATCCATCCTTTCTCTCATCCAGCCACCCTTTCACTCATCTATCCATCCTTTTGTCCATTTACCCTCCCTTTCACTCACTCATCCATCCTTACATCCAACCTTTCACTCATGGGTCCATCCATTCATCCTTTCACTTATCAATTCATCAATCCATCCATCCATAATTTTACACATACATACACCCTTTAACTCTTCCCTCCAGCCTTTCACTCATCCACCCATCATTTTACCCATCCTTCTACCCTTCCACCCAAGCATCTATCTTTTTACATTTTGTCTTATCCATCCTTCCACTCACTCACTCATCCATCCATCCATCCTTTCTCTCATTATCCATCCATTCACCCTTTCACTAATCCATCGAGCCATCCACCCATCTCTTTGCTTACTCACCCACTTTTTCATTTTAATTATGAGCTGAGCCTTTGTCTGCAGAATTGCAGACAGAAGAGGCCTAACAAGAACATCACCCTTGCTCTAGTTCCTAAAGCAAGGGGTGGGGTGGGGAAGGGTTCACTATGCCCTTGCACATAGGCAATCTGAGTCATGAGTCATGCATGATGCACAGCGTCAGGTCATGAGGTGACTGACATAGTGTTGTTTCCAGGGATTTAAGTGGGATGAAAAAACTGGGGGGTTTCTTCAAAGTGGATGTTTGATGTAATTAAGGGTGCGGCTTTAAACACCTACGGTAAAAATCTGTGCATAGTATAGTGTACCGCCTAACTGGTATTTTGCGTCTGCTGTCATTGTATCCAAATAACACAACAAGTAACGTTACACCTGCAACAAGCCAGAACTATTGGCTTTGTTAATGGTTGTTAGTTTCATCAAATAAAAAAGCAGCAATAATGGCTTCCTTTAATATTGAAAATGCATCCGTTCTAAAATGGCAATACTGTCACCCTAATAGCCTTTGACCCCAGTGGAATTAAATAAACGTATCCTTTGGCACGTGCAACCATGCACACCGTGCACCAGAAAGCCCCTGACTCCCCTTTTAGAGACTGGACAAACAAAGCTTTACTATGACAGATGCCTATAATGATTACACGTTTATTCAGCAACATGTGCATTTAGATAATTAAGGGGGCATTCTATTCGGCATCACCCAATCCAAACTCCTCCCACTCAAAACTGCTAAATACTTCACTAACCCATTTTCAATTAAATTCAGTCATGTCACTGCAAGCCTCATCTAGTTACATTGTCTTCTGTGTAGAATAACATTGAAGTTGAGAGCTCCTGCCTACAACACAATCCAAACTAACTCTCTGATTTGCCTCTCTAATCGACCCAAACTAGCTGGCAGCCCGATAGGCCTCCTGCGTGAAAACAAAATGCTTCTGCAAACGTCAAGAAACAAATAAACAACTCCACCCGCACCCCCCTCAGGTAGTCTTCTGTCTGACAGAATGCCTGCCGTGGAGAGAGGTTGTAGGAGGCCGGCCACCACATGCTTTGCAGCCCAAACTGGCCCATTGTCATTCTGGATGTGGCAATCAGCCCGCAGACAGAATGACAATGGGCGGGTGGGGCTACTCTTGTGCTCCGATGAGGAGTATGTGGCGGCCCCATTAGGGAGTTGAGGCCTCTGGCAGGGAGCAGTGCTGTTCCCTACAGGGCCCAGAATTACGGACAAAAGGCATCCGTAAAAGGGATCCTCACGGACAATGGACGTGAGGTCCAATTTACGGACTGTCCGTGAAATTTACGGATGGTTGGTCACCCTAGTTTGGGATCAGAGGTGCAGCTGGGAGTGGAGTTTGGAGGGGCAGAAGGGATTTAGGATTTAGAGGGACTGCTGGGATTTTGTAATAGGTGTACTGCTGAGGTATGGGATTTGAGGAAGTGCTGAGATATGGAAGTGGACCTACATATGGGGTTTGGGATCAGAGGTACAGATGGGAGTGGAATTTGGAGGCACGGCTGGGATTCAGGATTGGAGGTAGTGCCGAGATATGGGGACTGAAGGTATATCTGGGGTTTGGGTCAGAGGTACAGCTGAGAGTGGAGTTTAATGGGGCATTAGGGATTTAGGATTTAGAGGGACTGCTGGGAGTGGAGTTTGGAGGGGTAGTAGGGATTTAGGATTTAGAGGGACTGCTGGGATTTTCTAATAGGTGTACCGCTGAGGTATGGCATTGGAGGTAGTGCTGAGATATGGAAGTGGAGATACATATGGGGTTTGGGATCAGAGGTACAGATGAGACTGGAGTTTGGAGGGGCAGAAGGGATTTAGGATTTGAGGTACTTCTGGGATTTTATTTTAGGTGTACTGCTGAGGTATGGGATTGGAGGTAGTGCTGAGATATGGAAGTGGAGATACATATGGGGTTTGGGATCAGAGGTACAGATGGGATTTGAGTTTGGAGGTACTGCAGGGATTCAGCATTTGAGGAAGTGCCGAGATTTTCTTTTAAGTGGGCTGCTGAGCTTTGGGATTGAAGTTACTTCTGGGATTTTCTAATAGGTATACTGCTGAGGTATGGGATTGGAGGTAGTGTTGAGATATGGAAGTGGAGGTACTTATGGAGTTTAAGATCAGAGGTACAGATGGGAGTGGAGTTTAGAGGTACTACCGGGATTTAGGATTTGAGGTACTTCTGGGATTTTATTTTAGGTGTACTGCTGAGATATGGGATTGGAGGTAGTGCTGAGATATGGAAGTGGAGATACATCTGGAGTTTGGGATCAGAGGTACAGATGGGAGTGGAGTTTGGAGGTACTGCAGGGATTCAGTATTTGAGAAACTGCCGGGATTTTCTTTTAAGTGTACTACTGAGCTTTGGGATTGGAGGTAGTGCTGGGATATGAAATTTGAAGTACTTATGGGGTTTAAGATCAGATGTACAGATGGGAGTGGAGTTTAGAGGTATTTCTGGGATTTCTATCAGGTGCACTGCTGAGATATGGGATTGGAGGTAGTGCTGAGATTTGAAATTGTAGGTACTTGTGGGGATTAGGATCAGAGGTAGAGCTGGGAGTGAAGTTTGGAGGTACTGCAAGGATTTAGGATTTGAGGTACTGCTGGAATTTTCTCTTAGATGTACTGCTTAGATATGGGATTTGAGGTAGTGCTGAGATTTGGAAGTGGAGGTACATCTGCGGTTTGGGATCAGAGATACAGCTGGGCATGGAGTTTGGAGGCACGGCTGGGATTTAGGATTGGAGGTACGGCTGAGATAAGGGATTGGAGGTACTGTTGAAATTTGAAGCTGGAGATGCTTCTGGCGTTTGGGATTAGAAGTACTGCTGGGATTAGTGTAATTGATGGAATTTAGGGTGAGGTTTCTGCTGGGTTTTGGGATTAGAGGTACTGCTAGGATTTTCAAGTGGGAGTACTGATAGCGCATGGCACTGGAGGCACTGCGGGGGTATGGGAATGGAGGTGCTGCTGGGGTTCGGGAATGGAAGCCACATTTGAGATTTTTGAATTAGGTTACTACTGGGATTTGTGAATGGAGTTACTGCTGAGGTATGGGAATGGAAGCCATGTTTGAGATTTTGGAATTAGGTTTCTACTGGGATTTGGGAATGGAGGTACCCCTGGAATGCAGACTGGCGACACCAACGGGATTTGGGAAATGCAGACATAGGATTTGAGTTTGTAGGGACTGCTTATATTTAGCGCTAACCACACAGCTGAGATTTGAGGAAAGGAGGTATTGGTGGCTTTTGGGAATGGAGGAACGACTGAGATTTGGATTCAGAGGCATAGCTGGGATTTGTGCATAGTGACAAGGCTGGCATTTGGGACGTTTGGACATAATTTAGAATAGGGAATAGAGAGGCATTGCTGGGATTTGTAAAATGAGGCACCACTTGGATTTGAGAACGGTGGTACCACTTGGATTTGGGAATGGATATATCCCTGGGATTGGGGAAATAAAGACTCAGCTAAGATGAGGTTCTAGCAAGGGTCTGGGTTTTGAGATTTGGATTTGGGAGCGAAGACACCACTAGGATTTGGGATACAAAGAGATTTTTAGAGGGCAGGCACGGATGAGAGTTGGGAATTTAGTTATTCACAGAGATTTGAAATGGGCGTCCCTCTGGCATTTGGGTGTGAAAGCATGGCTCAGTTTTAGAAAATGGAATCATGGCTGGGATTTGAGATTGGAAGTAGTGCTGGGGAATGGACACACAGGGAATGCTTGGGGTATGTGGGGCAGGGTTTGCTTGAGTAAAGGGGGCATCCTAGAATGATAGGAAGTCTTCTCACCAGGTGTGGCTGTCTACAACTGAATTAATTTTAATAAGACACAACTTGATGGTCTGTGAATGGGGGCAGAGTTATTCTGCTTACAGCGATTACTTTCCAAGGTATTCATAGTCCGAGGATTGAGATGGACTTGTCATAATATGAATTACTTTCACAAGCCATGTACCATTGTTTTTATATCATGACTTACTTTCACAGGGAGCGGCAGGCTGAGTGCCCGTCTTTTACCCAAATGTTGCTGGTTGCAGAAAGCACCTAGCAATGCCACAAGTGAGATTGCCTGTTCTTGCTGCTGGCCTGGGAAACAGGATTCTAGGGTGCCAGAGGTTATCCAAGACACACTCCTTTCCCTCTAAAGTGTCAGCTGTTGTCAAGCAGTAGGTGCTGAGCCAGAGAAGGGGGGTATCAAGGTTTGTTGCAGGGTATAACACCACTATATCGCATGCGTTATAACTCATGGCAATAACAATACATCCACTACATTGACCTTACGACTACATCACAGGGTAAGTCTAGGTAAGCAGATGTGGGGCGGAATATAACAAATAAAGTACTTGCCTTGACGATGTAGTGAGAGACAATGTAGTAGATGCGATTTTTGCAGGTCGATATTATCGACTTCGATATAGTGACAGATACAATGTAACACATAAGCTACCACACTTAGGCCCTGATTCTGAATTTGGCAGACAGGATACTCCATCATGTTTGCAACAGAGTACCTTTTCCGTTAAACTAATGGTCACTCGCCTCTATTAGAGTAAGGCACACTGTAAGTATTCTGTTTATGGAGCCCACGTTTGGCTCCCTCAATGGAATACTTTCTCTGATGGCTTAATTGAGTCAGCCATCGGAGGCAGGACTTTACAGTGTCTGCCCTATTAAGGGTGAATGGTGTTAAGGCTTCTTTGGCCTGTTCGTCACCACAAGAAAAACCTTGGCAGTAGGGACAGGAAAGAACCAAAATGTGAATGTAGAGAGTTGTCCATAGGCAACTCTACATTTGGCAGGCAGTGGTCCCTTGAGTTTGTGATGTACTGTTCTCCACTATCCTGATAGAGTTTACTCCATCCGCCAAGCTCTAAATCAAACCCTTAATAACGGTCAATGTCTAGTCTAGCTTTTCTAGTAAAATGAATATGTCTTCAGTATAAAGTTTGATAAGTACAACGGTTAAATTCAAGATCAATAGTGAAAACATCTAAGTCCATCACTTAGCAGAAGACATGCCCCATTAGATTTTATATTGGATAGTGTAAGCAACATTGCGGTTTCTGCAAATACTTTGAGCAGAACTACTGTATTTTGTGAACAGGTTGTATGTCACTATATGAAGGTCGTTTGAAGGTAAATCTGTCATTTTTATTCCTACCTCTACATCTACTTACCAAGACTTACCTCGTGATGTTGTGGTAAGGTCGATGTAGGGTATGCAATACTTTTGTTACGTGATATAACATGAGCAATGTAGTGAGGAATTCCCATGGGCAGATTTAGTCATTATTCGGAAGCACTCGGACTACAATATTTAAGTGCTTTATCTTATGGTTATATCATTTATGCACTGACATCAGACTGTTATTATTATTATTATTATTTAATTTTATAGAGCGCGTAGTCACCCGTAAGTATCCCAGCGCTAACATACATACTTTAGTAGTGTAAGAACCAAAAGTACCAAAGGGTGTAAGACACTTTAGTACCTGGCGGCTAGAGACATTGGCACGAGATAGGCTTAAAAATCCGAAGCTTGGAAGTGGCTGGTCATGGTTAAGATTTTTCTGTGTCCCAAAGACCCAGGGAACCTCACAGCAAGGGCATGACCACCGAGCTCTCTGGATCTTGTGTTTGAGGTTGAATATTTAGCTCACTGGGGATCATTAGTGGCTTGGTCTTCCTTCCGGAGAGGAATAGGTGTTTTCCAGGAACAAGCTTAACCCTGAGTTCTTCACAGATTCTTTGTGACAGGATTCAGTACTCACAGTATCAAATGCAGGAGTTTTGAGTCCTTTAACATAGACTTTGTGAATAACTTAGAGTCAAAGGGTGCAAATGGGGTCACTGTTTCTTTTCTGCTATCTTTGCAGCACACCTGTAGAGGGAAACATCTATTACAATGCAGGCCTTACATCGGAATGCCTTTACAACTCAGTCAGTACCACAACTGTGACATTACCACGAGTTCCATTACAACGTACGTCATAACAACAACTTGCTTTAGGGAATGTGGTGTTGGACTGGTGTTGAAGTCCAACACTGTAGCTAAAGATACATCGACTGGAGTTAGGGTAGTTATTTAAACTATTCAAAAGTCCAGCGCTTCCCTAAAGCACTTCATTGTAATGGAACTCGTGGTAACGACACAGTTGTGATACTGACTGCGTTGTTAAGCCACGCATGGTTTTGGCATGCGTGGTAACAGATGCTATTCACCTGTAGACTGTAACAGTTCTTTGGTCCCCTCAAAAAGGCAAATATGGGGAGCTGCAGTGAAGGGACAAAAGTATCAAGTGGTGCCCAGTTGGATACCTACCAAATGGAGAAACTCTTCGGAGTTGCTCACTAGCAATTTTGCCGCTGTGATAGTAAGCCTGGTCTGCTTCTCCTCTGTAACTTTTTCTCATTCAGACAGCTCCCACCTTCTTTCTAGGTAAGCAGGTCCGATGGCTTATCCTGTGTCGGCTGGCACATGACCTCTTTTGCTGGATTATCTCTGTTTTTTTTTTAGAAAAGTACACAAGTCTCCTGCTTCTTGCAACTTCAGGAAGCTGGAACACGTGTGCTCCAACTTCCAGTAAACAGCCTTCAGAGCTGCAAAGGTTCTTAGGAGTACTTCTCTTCAAAGGTTTGAATTTAGAGACCCAGTACCCCTACAGTTGAGGGAGGCTGGACAGGGACCCAACTCATAATTAGCAGGGAGTTACATTTTGAAAACTAGATGTGAGCTAGGCAGAGACAGCAGTAGCAAATTGAAACTTAAAGCGCCACTTGTTCCGGTCCAACTATGGTAAGTTGAGACCTAAGACACAGTCTCGGAGTATCCGTAGCCCGCAGTCAGTTTGCGCGTCCCTACAGCAACGGGTGACCAGGACTGATTTTGCTTCCAGTCCTGCCCTTCCAGGGTGGATCCTTTAAAAGGGGGTGGTATATCGCATTCCGCTAGCTCTCAAGCAGAGATGTCAAACATTCCATAACACTTTCATAAAAAACCTTGTTTCAGATTTATGAATCTGTCACACAATGCAGTGCAACACAGTGCAGCACTCATAGTTGCTGCGTATTGTGAGAGGGAGAGAGCAGGAAAGCGCTGTATCTATAGAGATATGGCACTATCCTGCTCTCTCCCTAGCGCCAGCGCACAATCAGCTTGCCGAGCATCAGGCACACATATTTGCACCATAGTACAAAGGTGTCTGCGTGAGTCTAGCATATGTTTTGAACTGCACCGGTACCTTCCAGTACAAAATACTAGGTTTAGGCTAACTGTAAACTAGTTTTACTTTGCTTGTGTGCTGTAGAGTGCAGCACACAGGCAAAGTGAGAAAAGTTAGGAGAAATAAAATCATCTTTTATTTTTAACACCTGCTTTCCTGTGGTGTTGATTTTTGGTACAAACCCTTATCTATTATTGTTAGTACATAGGATTTTGCATCACAAACCATGGATGGTTCCACAGCAACGCCCATGTACCACCCATGGAATGTGCCCCTTGACGTAGCGTAATGCAAAGCAGAGCTTTGCGATGGTTTGCATTACTTTATTGAACAAACCAGTGCAAATACCAATAGAAAAGTAATGCAAGCCCTATGCAAAACATTTGTATATCAGACTCTTCTGTGATGGGCAGAACATGCTCCTGTCATGGGGGAACTGCATGGATTTTAAGCAGGGGTATGTAGCTGCCACCAAAAAGGCTGAACCCCGTCTGAGGTAACTGCCACCAACTCAGTCGTCACCCCGTGGCCTCGGCGTTGGACCAGAATAACAGAGGGAGCTACAATAGGTGGCTGCATATTAGACCCAAAGTCTAGAACTCGATAGAGGGGTACCTATTAAGTACACTTCGGTGGTCTCTGCGATCAGAGATCATAAGGTGTAAGTGGAACGGTGCAGAGGCGGCCGGCTCAGGTAAGCGCGGTGAGAGGTTGGGCGGAGTGGGGTTGGTGGGGGAGCCGACAGGCAATAGAATTGGTATAGTTAAAAAAATAATACCCATTCCGTCGTCTATCGGCTTCCCCCCTGCCACGCCCAACCCCGCCTCACCGCGCTTACCTGAGCCGGCCACGGCTGAAAAGGTGGAAACTTTCACATGGTAAAGTGCAAAGTGCGGAATTAAACAGCAGCATCACAACTTGTATAATATTCGTCCTCACAGCAGGGGGGACTCTGTAGAGGTGTTATCGTGGTACGAATTACTCCACCGACTGGTCTTTCAGACACCCTGTTGGATATTCAGCAAGTCAGGTTTAGACAGTGGCGGTCTTACAACAGGAATCCATCCATAAGCAGGGACGGGCTAGGGCAGCAGGAATATGTTCTGCAAAAATTAATTACTTCCAAGAGAAAGGATAGGCTGGAACTGTGGAAAAAAGTTCAGAGAAGAATAGAGTAAAGTTGCGGAGAAATGTTATAACAGGAATTACTTCTACAGGGAGCACCAGGACTAGGCTTTTGAGGGGTACTCTCTGAGGAACAGGCTAGGCTGTGGAGCGTTGTACCCAGAGCATAAATCATTTCAACAGGCAGATAAAGGTCAGGCTGTGGAGAGCTGTTCCCAGAGCATGAATCATTTAAAAAAGGCATGGTTGTAGAGAGCTGTGGCCAGGCTGTGGAGAGCTGTACCCAGAGCATGGATCATTTCCACAGGCAGAAACAGGCCAGGCTGTGGAGAGCTGTTCCCAGAACATGAATCATTTCTGCAGACAGGAACAGGCCAGGCTGTGGAGAGATGTTCCCAGTACTTGAATCATTTCCACAGAGAGGAACAGGCCAGGCTGTGGAGAGATGTTCCCTATACTTGAATCATTTCCACAGAGAGGAACAGGCCAGGCTGTGGAGAGGTGTTCCCAGTACATGAATCATTTCCACAGAGAGGAACAGGCCAGGCTGTGGAGAGATGTTCCCAGTACATGAATCATTTCCACAGAGAGGAACAGGCCAGGCTGTGGAGAGATGTTCCCAGTACTTGAATCATTTCCACAGAAAGGAACAGGCCAGGCTGTGGAGAGATGTTCCCAGTACTTGAATCATTTCCACAGAGAGGAACAGGCCAGGCTGTGGAGAGATGTTCCCAGTACATGAATCATTTCCACAGAGAGGAACAGGCCAGGCTGTGGAGAGATGTTCCCAGTACTTGAATCATTTCCACAGAGAAGAACAGGCCAGGCTGTGGAGAGCTGTACCCAGAGCATGAATCATTTCCACAGAGAGGAACAGGCCAGGCTGTGGAGAGATGTTCCCAGAACATGAATCATTTCCGCAGACAGGAACAGGCCAGGCTGTGGAGAGATGTTCCCAGTACTTGAATCATTTCCACAGAGAGGAACAGGCCAGGCTGTGGAGAGATGTTCCCAGTACATGAATCATTTCCACAGAGAGGAACAGGCCAGGCTGTGGAGAGATGTTCCCAGTACATGAATCATTTACACAGAGAGGAACAGGCCAGGCTGTGGAGAGATGTTCCCAGAACATGAATCATTTCTGCAGACAGGAACAGGCCAGGCTGTGGAGAGATGTTCCCAGTACATGAATCATTTCCACAGAGAGGAACAGGCCAGGCTGTGGAGAGATGTTCCCAGTACATGAATCATTTCCACAGGCAGGAACAGACCGGGGTGGTGGATAAATGTTCCCAGAACATGAATCATTTTAATAGACAGGAACAGGCCGGGGCTGTTGAGAGATGTTCGTGTGGATCACTTCCATAGTGAGTAGCAAACTAGGTCGGTGGAGAAATGTTCTTCTCTGGGGCCAGTTCTACAGTTTCGAGGTAACTTTGGGGAAATTCCTTCCCTCCGGCTCCAGTCTCTTCTGCATTCGGCTCGAAGTCCTTTCTTGGCTTGGCTGTGGTGGTAAAGCTGTGGCGGTGGTACGTGTGTGGCTGAATATAGTAAATGCAGTTGTGTTAGTCGTCGTTGTGACTGTGCCTTGTGTCTGACATATTTGTCTGTGTGTGTGTCTGGCTATGTTAAGTCTGGGTGTGTTAGATGCTGTGATGGTGGTGTCTGGCATCAATAGGTGTGTGCATGGCACAGATGTATGTATTGGTGTGATGTGGTCTCTGCTGCATCGCTCTGCTGTGTGGTGTCCATCCCCGTCAGTGCTGCGCGTCACGACTTATGTGCTTTGTATCACTATGAGCTGTTGCGACTGTTTTCTGTGCTGTGTGTCATTGTGCTTTTGATCTGTGTTTCACTGTATCTGTGCTGTATGCTGCAGTGTCACTTTGTGTATGTTTTATGTCATTGTGTATGTATTGTGCGACACTGTGTCTTTGCTGTGTGTCACTTTGTTTCTGTGCTCTGTATGCATCTGATTGACAGCATGTGTTTGACTTGTACACCTCTGTGCCATTGTGTGTCTTGTTTATACATATTAATATATTTCTTGGGCTATAACCGTATCACTGTTTTTCTGGCTGTGACGTATATGTGTGTCTGTCACGTTGTGTACACTGTCTATCTCTGTGTGATTGCATCCGTCTGGATCTTTGTGTCTAGCTGCATTGTGTGCTAAAGTGGCACCTTGACTGTGTCTGCCTCTGTGTCAGTGTCTGAATGCTTGTCTGACAGAGATTCCATGTGTAATTAAATGTCTGATTGCCTCTTGTTTGCCTTTCTGCGCATGTTGTTATTTTTGTGTATCTGTCTGATGCTGCCTTGTCTGATTTTTTGAGGACATTTAAGTGGGATGATAGTATAGATAAAGAATATGTGTTTGATAGTATTTGACGATACTCATGTTCTATACAGCTATGGCCACATTCTTTAGTACAGCCATGGGAACATTCTGTGGTACAATAATGCACATATACTACAGTAGGATAACAGCATGTTTGTGGTGCATTAATGCCTATTCTGTAGTGCAAAAATAGCCATTCTCTGTAGTGAAATGATGACATAGTCTCTAGTACAGTTGTGGCTTCATTCCTGTAGGAGAGTGATGGCATGCTGTAATATGATTATAGCATATTCTGTAGTACAGTCATGGGAACATTCTGTAGTACAATAATGAACATATACCATAGTACGAAACATCCTTACATTAATGCCCATTCTACAGTGCAATAATAGCCGTAATCTTTAGTGAAATTATGACATATTCTGTAGTACAATAGGCTCACTCGGTAGGGTAGCAATGACATTCTATAATACACTTATTGCATATTCTGTACTACAATACTTTCATATTTTGTAGTACAGAAGCACAGAGATGATCCTATTCTGTACAAAGATGGCTATATTCAGAAGTACAGTCAAGAGGACATTCTGTACTACATTAATGGGCTTATACTGCCGTACCGTAATGACGTTATTCAGTACGGTGATACCCGTTTTGTTATACAACAAGAACTATATTATCTATTTCAGCTATTCCCTTACTATGTAGTGAAAAAATATTGCATTGTGTGGAAGAACAATGGCGCTTCGGTGTAGTGAGGGTAAAATTATAGTAAATTAGTGGTATCTTCTGAAGCGAAATGATGGAAATCTCTCTGCCCCCCTCTCTCCCCTTTCTCTCTCTCTCTCAATCGCTCTCTCTCCTCTCCCTCTCTCTCTCCTTTCATCGCTCTCTCTATCCCTCTCCCCCTCTCTCTCTCTTGCCTTCTCTCTCTCTCTATCCCTCTCTTTCTATTCCCTCTATCTTTCCCTCTCTCGCTCTCCCCTCTCCCTCTGATTCTTTCTCTCTCTCACCCCCTCTCTCTCCCCCTCTTTCTCCTTCTCTCTCTCTTTCTCTCACCCCTCTCTCTCCCTTTATTTCTCTCTATCCCCCTCCCTCTTTCTCTAGCCCTCTCTCTCTCTGGCTCCCTTTCTCACCCTCTCTCTATTTATCCCTCTTTCCCTCTCAATCTCTCTCTATCCCTCTCTCGCTATCTCTTCCCCTCTCGCTCTCTATCCCCATATCTCTTTCTTGCTCCCTCTGTCACTCTCTATCCCTTTCTCTCTATCCTTTTCTCCTTCTCTCTCGCTCCCTCCCTCTCTCGCTATCCCTCCCCCTCTCTCTTTTCTATACATGTATTTTTCTCTCGCTCTCTCTCCCTCTCTCTCTCTCCCTCCCTGTCTCTCTCTATCGCTCTCTCCTTATCCCTCTCTCGCTCTCTACCTCCCTCTCTCTCTGTCCCCTTCTCTCTGTCCCTCTCTCGATCACGCTCCCTCTCTTTCTCTCTCCGTCCTTCTTTCATCCCCCTCTTTCCTCTGTCTCATTCTCCCTCTTCTTATCTTTTTTCCTCCTTTTGTTTGCCTCTCTCCCTTTCCCTTCCCCCCCTCTCTTCCCCCCCCTCTCTCCTCCCCACGTAAAAATATAGCCAGACCTATTGCCGCGGTCAGTGCTTGTTCATGCTCCCAGCGTTTCTATATAATATTTTTTGTCAATGAATGTATTATGCAGACGTCTTCATTTATTTTTCATGAGTGTTCAGACCTCTCGGCGGATCCGCCTGGGGGTTGGGGGAGAGGGGGCTGGGAGCCTCATCACTATTCAGAACACGTGTACTCGGAACAACTGTTCTTGCACAAACTGCTTAAATTCAGAGGAATAATTTTAATCATTATTAAGACTTACACTGCATACATGAGGGCGCTGGAGGGAGGAGGGCCTGACGGCCCCCTCCCTGCCGGGGGGTGTGAAGGTTTAGTCTCAGGACAGCTTCCTCTCAGCAGCATATACAAGTTGTCTCAGGGGGGTCAGTGCTTAATTTGTAAAAGAATAAGTGCCAGTGCTCTCTTCGGGAGGACACTGCAGTGTGCACCACACACTGCCCTGCCATGTTGCCAATAATAGTACCAACAAAACTACTAACCATCACACTCGTACGAGTGTGACAATTCAGACTATTTTAAGCCCCCAAAGCTATAAGAATTGCTTGGGCAGCAGGCTAAACTCACGGTTAATGTATATTGAATAAATAATTAACTGTTGTTGTGGTTATCTCTAGAGGAGCCAAGCAGCACCACCTTGTGGCAGGCTGTCACAAGCACCAGTGTTGACAAGTAAGTGCTGGTGCCGAGCACAGGAAACCACCACCTCAAATTAAGCCATGCTCAGGGTGACCCTATATGTGGTTTCTGGGTGCACCTATGCACATACGTCTGTATGCATTTACAAGGTGTCCTCTTTACTTCTATAAATATTTATAAGAGGTCTCTTCAGCACCCCTATTCGCATTTCTAAGGTTTCCTCCTGACTTCTATACACATATATAATGGGGTCTCCTTGGAGCTGCAGCTCCTGTACACAGTCAATCAGTCAAAATGCTTTATTAAACTCTAGCGAACCATAAAAGTTTGCATCAAAATACATTACAATAAACAATAATAAAAAGCACATTCAACTCCATTACAATTCATAAAAGAAAAGACCCAATAGTAAGATGATTGATTTAGCATGTGCTGCGGATTCTCAGCGCACTTAAAATATAATTCAGCAAGGCATGGATAAAATCTATGCTTCTCAGATGATATAAATAAAGCAGAGCCAGCTCGTGAGACCTAATTTCTCGCGCTTGTAACACAGGGTGGAGGAACTGTCTTCTCTGCAGGGTATAAAAGGTACAAAATAAAATTACGCTCTTAGTGCTTTGATGTGCAGAGCCATCACAGGGGAAGAGAGGAAGTGATGGGAACCAGGTGCCTTGAGCTGGAAAATCCAACAAGAAATGTAAAGTTTTAAGGTGGAACCTGGTCAACAGGAATTTTTGCCTCTCGTTTAAAATTATCTGTAAATAAAATGCAGTGTGTTCAGGAAACTGTTGGGGTGCTCTCCAGACCAAGTGTGCCTATTCACCATTCGGGCTGATTGAACATGTTAGTAGAAGAGCTCTTTTATTCTGCCAGGTGAAATACTGCCAAAGCTGCCTGGGTTGGAAAAATATTCTCGGGTACCCGAGCCTAGCATAGCTCGATTTGAAAAATCTGAGCCATGGCATATCTAAACAGTTATCCAAAGTCATACAGTCAGTCATTATTGATCTACAAAAATGGGCCTCTGGGTTTTTCCAAATTCTGAGCCAGAGCAACAATGGCAGTAATTTAATATAATTTTCTAAAAGTTCCAGACTGATAGATTGCGGCACTGCCAACAGCCTTCTTATGAAGCTGTTTTCCACTATTTGGAGAGAATTGCTGTTGATATAACCCCTAACACCAGCACCAAAATAAGCAATTGACAAGCGCTTACTTTAAAAGCATAAGCAGTTCTTTCACTGGCTTATGCTCCAACTATGTAGAGAATCTAAAAACAGCATCCATCGATCCTTGAAACTGCAAAGTTCTGGCATTCAATAAAAACTTCCAGTTAAAATCAACTTCAACTGGCACTCCTAAATGTGTGAAATGAGGCGTTTTTCAAATTTCTTCACCACCAAGCAGAAATTTCCTGGTTTTTGCTCATTTTGAGCCACATTTCATTACAAAAGATTTAGTGTGATTTGTCCTAAGTTGTCCATAAAACTATTAAAAGCATCAAGTAACGATTGAAGGTTGTTGACGGTTCTCGCTAAAAGAACTACATCATCTGCGTAGAGTAGTACGGTAATTTGGTGTGAATTAACCTTTGTAGTGTTATTCCCAACTCTGCACAGATAATCCTCAAGGCCATTGATGTAAATTAAAAACAGTAAAGATGCCAATACGCATTGTGTCTGACCCCAGCTACAGAGGGGCACTCTTCTGTTGAATCCCTATTCCTACTGGATCAGACTCTAGCTGTAGTGTGTGCACCGAGCCTACAGAGCAGGATCATAATTGCACTATCAATCCCAAATTGGGCCATTATTGACCATAGTTTGGAAAGATACACTGTGTCAAAGGCACATGCTAAGTTCATAAAGGCCAGATGGACACAGCCTTTTTTTGCCTTTGTATATTTTTGGACAATAAGGGATACATTCAGGGACTGCTCTATGGTTTCTAGGCCTGGGTGGAACCTGAACTGGAAGTCCGAGAGACTCTGGAGCTCAGATGCTCAAAGTTCCAATTTATCCAAGATTACCCAGCCCAGCATCTTTACCGTACTATCCAACAGAGAGATTGGGTGTTAACAGTGGGGCTGACTCTTGTTCTCCTTTTTGAAAATTGGGACAATAATAGCCTCCTGTCAGGGGAGTGGCCAAGATGGCGTTGGAGCCAGAAGTGCTGTAAAGGAGCTCCGAGCCGGCTCATAAAATATACTGTCTCTAGCCTCGACAATGAGCCGCCTACTAAACTAATGTTGTCTGCCCGGAATCCCCACTAAAGAGGGAAACCTCTCTCAGCCGCAAGAGGCCAGCTTTGCTGCCTGCTGAGGCCGCAGCCTGGTCCGGCTGCGATTGGGGATGGAGCCCGAGAGTCTGTCCACGAGACCTGTGTCCCAGCTGCGGTGGCACCAGGGGCGCAGTCCTTGAAACCAGGTCCCTCCGGTCCCTAATGCCTTGTGAAGAGAGAGGACGATGGCGAAAGTGAGCGGCACCAAGCGGAACCCATAGAGGAGGAGCGTGGTGAGATAGATGCTGAATCACTGCGACCACCTGCTGCAGCCTGCATACCGCGCTCCTGTGCCCCTACCGAAACCGGACAGCCCGGCATGCTCGCCCTGAGACAGGGGGCGCATGCTGAGACCGCGTGAGCCTGAAGCAGCACCCTTTCCCAGGCATCGGTGGTGAGGAAAGAATGGTCGGACCCCTGTCACTTTAACAACCTGCTGATGTGGCCTGAGCTCTTCATTGCTTAGTGCCTCTCCTCCTCCCACCCTGCACTTGACAAACTGAGAAAGGAACTTGTGTCTGGGGACTCTGCACAGCAACAGTGAGTTAAAGCTCGGGGGCAAGTGGGGAGACATTGCAACCTGCCTAGGTGATCGCACCCGAACGTGATCAGGCCTAGAAAGAGCATTGGTTGAGTGATCTCCTCGCCCAGCAAAGCCCGAGGACCCGAAGGCCGCCATGACAGTAGTAATTAATTGGCGCCCTTAACTCACTAAGTAGCATGGTCAACCCCCTCCATTCTTGCCTGGCCTGCTCTGGCCCCTGTGTCGGCCCCCTGAGGACCGACATTGCCTGGGACAGCTGAACAAGGGGGGTGTGGGACAGTGATCCATGGCACTGGCGGAGACGTGCCAGAGAGAGAGGGAGAAGACTTGTGTATGAAGCACATAGGAGGCACCATCCCCTTCTCTACACCATTGGCCAGGAGACCCAAGACCTGAACTTCATAGGGAGAAGAGGCTCAGGAAATATCTACAAAGATCTGGCGCTCTTCAGACAAAGTCTGTGAAGGGCCGATAGAGATTCCTAGAGCCCAGGGGAGGTCTAGGTTGGAGGGCACCAGGTCCTGAGTACTGCCTGCATTGCTTGATATCTGATTGAGCCCTCATTTGCCCTGGTGCTAACCTCGTGGCGCTGTGACACTAATCAGGAGGTATGCATTAGTGACACCAATGGCTAAGGATAAGCACCCGAAATCCACCTGCCAAGGTCGGCTAGATCGATATGTGAGGGTGGTGACTCCCCCCCACTCAGCCGAAGCCTGTCCCGCAATCCATGCCCGATAATGCTGCCCTCCTCCTGGCCATACAGTCTTCCTGAAATGTGCAGGAGGGGAGAGTGGGAAAAGTGTGCTCGGAGGTTACTCTGCTACATCAAGATCTCCATAATGTGGCCGAAAGTGTCTCCTCTGCGGAGTCGAGGATATCAGAAATGGAGGACACGGTCACAACTCTCCACAAGCCCAGGCTATCACCAATGATGTGTTGTGGCGACTGGAAGATGCTGAAAACTGCGCCTGTTGTAACAATATACATTTCATAGGATTTCCCGCTGGGGTTGAGGGCCCGACATGGTGCAGTGTCTGGATAAGTGGCTACTTTCCATTCTCCCCCAGAAAAAAATGGTCCTTTCCTCCTGCTTTGTCATAGAAAGGGCTCATTGTACACTGGGGGGCAATCCCCGCTTGGGGCACCCCTCAGGACTGTGATAGCATGATTTCGGAATTTTCGGGACAGAAATAAGATCCTAGCAGAGGGGCACAAACTGGGGGAAGTACGCCATGACAATTCTAAAATACCAATATTACCTGATTACACTAGGGGAAAGCAGAAACAAAGACTCAACTTTGATGAGGTGAAAGCTAGACTTTGAGGCCTCAAGCTAAAATACATGCACATGTACCTGGCCAAGCTTAAGGTTTTGTTCCAGGGAAAATCCTTCTTCTTCCTGACATCAGAGGAAGGCTAGACCTGGCTGGAGGAGCACCCCTGACTGCGGGGATGCCGGGCGAATGGGTATTACTCTTGCTCTTACGCTGTGGAAAGGGCCCAGACCAAGGACAAACAGGGATACTGACATGCCATGATGGAGACAGGGAACTCCCGAGCGACCAACTATTTCTTTGGACTCAGAAGGGGGTGAAGTGTTGGGTTCCTGATATACAGGGGGCATCCACACATGAGGAGCTAGTGGAAGACCTGTAGATGGACATAAAGACCCCCGTCCACTGGTGGTGGCCATCAATGCTCTTGAAGATGATCCAAATAGCATCCCACCAAACAGTACGAGTGCAGAACTACCATCAATTTCATAGCTGCGATTTGGCACACTATCCGGAGCCAGATTGAGGTGAACCAGTATTATCGGTACCCCTCCACTGCTTGCTCCACGAGTATGGGGACTAACTAATTGGTTTGATTCTACTGAGTCACTGCTGTCAGGGAAAGTTGATCCTGGCGTTGTTGCGAAGTTTGTGGGACTGAGTTAGTGGGAGAGGGGCTGGACTACGAGACTCTCAGACTCCCTGTCAAGTAGTTATATGTTCAGTTATGTGGGGTCTTACTAGCGGGTCTTTGTGGGGTGGGGAGGGGGTGGATCCGGGGACTGACTGGGAGTTTTTGAGTTGTGAAGTTCGAGGGGTACAGTTGCTGTTATGCCGAATAGCGCCTATGCAGGGTATGGACACTGACTTAACTAGAGAAAAGAAACCGCAGACACATGGGCTGTCATCCGGCCCTGACCGGGAACATATTGTGCTTGTGCTTCCTGTTCTTAATCTCCTATGTGGAATGATTGTCCCATCGACAGAAGATAGGACAATCTCAGTCCTATCCTGGAATGTGAATGGCCTTGTCGACAGGGTCAAGAGAGGAGTAGTCTCCCAATATATAAAAAGAATTCCACTGTCTGTGGTACTCTTGCAAAAAACGCACCTTAAGGGGTTACAGTGTAAATTTCTAGGCGGGGAGCCTATATAACACTTGCACACTCTGGATAAACATCCGGGTCCTGGGTGTGGCTATTCTTTAAGCATGGGCGAATTTTGCGAATTCGTGATCCGCGAACTGGTGAATTTGCAATCCGCAAAATTCGCAAATTCACGCGAATTTTTTTATTTTTGCGTGTTCGCAGGGAACTTTGCGTATTCGCGGGGCACTTCGCGTGTTCGCAGGATTTTTTTTGCCTGGTTCATCACTGCCACCCTCTCGTTTTTTATGCCCTTCTGCCCTCTGTACCACTTGTTTTTGTGCCTTTCTGCCCTCTGCCCCACTCTTGTTTGTGCCCTTTTGCCCTCTGCCCCACTGGTTTCTGTGCCCTTCGGCCCTCTGCCTAACTCATGCCCTCTGTCCCACTTTGTGCCCTTCTGCCCTCAGCCATAAGTCAGCTTCAACAGGAAGCACTAATAAAGTATAGCAGGTGCTTGAGTTGAAGATCAAATTAAGTTACACAGTCATTAATCACGCTAAGTTTGGGGTGATTAATGATTGTGTAACTGAATTTGAGATTCAACTCTAGCACCTGCTTTACTTTATCTATTAGTGCTTCCTGTTGAAGCTGACTTTTGTAACTATTTTAGAGGCTCTGGCAGCTTGCCGGTGCCATTCTAAAATAGTTACAAAAAGTCAGCTTGAACTTTTGACCCAATCCATTCCGCTCGCGGATTTTGCGGGGAATTCGTGAATCTCGCGGATTGCGAATTTACCAAAAATCCGCAAAATCCGCGAGCGGAACGGATTTTCCACCCATGCTTACTATTCTTGTTAGGAAAACCCACCTTTTACTGACATGTAACATTGACCTATTCGGAAGATATGTTGGAGTGAACAGGCTTTGGGGACACAAGGATGTCACACTAAATAGCATTTATTCAAATTCCACCGACTACAGGCTCCCACCCTAGAGAATGTAGCTAACATCCTACTAGAAGGGGGGGTCCTCACTCCATATAATAGGTGGAGGTTTCAATGATGTCATGGTACCAGACCAAAATAGGACAAGCTCAATGGGTTCACATACCCACCCCACTCACATGCTTCACAAATGCCTTTGGCCTTTCAGACCTGTGGAGAAGGGCCCACCCTTACGACAAGAGTTACTCCTACTTCTCAGGAGCCTACTGAGTTGTTTCCCGTTTAGACTATTTCCTAGCCCCAGAGGTAAAAATAGGTACAGTTCTGCAGGCTGACTATCTTGATGAGGATTTTGGGATCATTCAGTCTTGTTGGTGAAGTTGGGCAGAAGGGTTAAGAGTGGACCTGGCTGGAAATTAAATGCTTAGGATTTACGAGATTGAGAAGTAGCAGTCGGAATTGCTTACTTTGTAAAACAATAAGTTCCAGCGCCCTTGTCATGAGGCCAACACAGCTCGCACTACCCATTGCCCCTGCCAGTGCTGCCAATGAAAGTACTAACACAACTACTAACCAGCACACTCGTACAAGTGTGACAATTCAGACTATTTTAAGACCCTAAACCTAAAAGAATGGCTTGGGCAGCAGTTATTGGTAATTTCTAATGTATTTTGAAAGAATAAACAACTGTTCTTGTGCTGCTCTCTAAATCAGACAAACAATGCTAGGCTTTGACAGACTTCTATAAGTCCCGGTGTTGACAATTAAGTGCCGGGGCTGAGCACCGGAAACCACCAGCACAAATTAAGCATTAGGCACTGAGCTTTATTATAAGGAAAATGAGAATTCAGTCACATCCAAAATTGTGCTCTGGGTAGCCTATAAAACAGCCCTTAATGATAGGGCACAAATCCACACCATCTGAAGCTGTCCCCGAATACAGTCCTACTGGAGTGAAATCATTGGGGAACTTAGCACCATGTTCTCGCTGCCCTTCCATCAGACCCTGAGTTTCTCCTTCTGGGAATCCCTAACAACATTGAACTACCCGAGCCCAACTACTGCTGTTCTGGGGCCTCAGTCTTGTCGTGGCTACTGTGGATCAGGTGAATGCCCCATACTGCAGGAGTGGAAACGAGGCATGGACATGTAATATGGTGACTGAAAAAGCTGGAATCGCCAGAAAAGGCTGTCCCCGAAATGTCCATAAAGTATGGAGAAAATGGATAGAATATTACTCTTTAGAGGTGCTGGAGGACCGAGAGGCATAGAGTTGGGGTGAGACTTTGTGGCAGTAAATGTGTTCTTACTTGGTATAATTATTGTCTATCACTTGATATTCTCTCTCAATACCAAACCTGTGTGGGATGCTGTTGGATCTTGGGATAGGTGGGGGGAGGTGAAGTTGTCAGTTATGTTATGTTATGTTAAATAGGTCTTCTATAGCGCACGGCTACTCCGAGGAGTGTCCCGGCGCTTTGTACTACATGACCTAAGAAAGGACAAGCAAAACATAACAGTAGAGATCAGAGAACAAAAGGACACAATTCCGAAAAGGGCAGGAAGTCTCTAGCAGGTAAAGAGCCAAGTCTTTAAGCCCTTCCTGAACGCAAGTAAATTAGAAGTAGAGCGCAGGGTCAAAGGTAGGGAGTTCCACAGCTGCGGAGCTAACAGCCTGAACGAACGACCCCCAACTGTTATAAACTGTTACTGTTATAAACATGCAAATAATGGGAATAACTTGCACAACTGTAGTCTACTATTTGTCTATGCTGTGTTACCAATAAAAGTAAAAATATATATATTTTTTTAAATAAAAAGCCTCCTACCATGTCTTAACTAGGGGGCCAACAATTGAACATCCTACAACATTTGTGATTAAAGGAACGTGGACTTGCGGGAGAGATTTAAAAAGATCTGATAGGATTCTGTCATGTCCTGGGGCTTTATCTGGGGGGTTGCACTCCATAGCTAGAGTGACATCTGACACCTCAATTAACCTACCCAGGCTATAGCAGCATTTAAATAACTGTGGGCTATGGATTCCGAGACCGTAATAATGGTCTGGGCCAAATATTTTTGAGAAATGGTCCACCTAATCTTTAGTTGATATTACGGTCTCGACTTTTGTCATTTCGGCTCCCACAAATTTGGGAAGTTAACGCCCTGCCAAAAGGCTTGGGGTCTTTCAGGGTCCTTGCTGTCCTTAGATCTTCCCAGGCCTCCTCCTTTATTTCACCCTTCCTTTTTGTAATCACTTCCTTATAGGCCTTCCTAGCCATGGCTACTCCTGCCAGATCTCGCTGATGTTTGTTACAAGCAAGCTTTAGAGATTTGTGGGTCTTAGAGCAGGCACTGTTAAACCATCTAGGGTTGTTACTAATTTTTATGACTCTTTAAGTCTTGCTGCCATGTACCTGTTTACAGAGGAATAGGCCTGTATGACATTTGCAGGGTTTGAGTCATCCTGTAGAACCATCGAAATTTGAGCTTGATAATTTAGTAAAAGGTCTTTGAGAAAAGCATCCTCATCAATTTGCTCCCAGTTATGTTCGCAACCTTATTCTTACTATATTCTAACCTGCGTTGTGGTACATCATGAGTATTCCTACCCAGATCTAAGTTAAAAACCATTATCAGAGGAATATGATCACTTCTGCAGCTGGTCAAACCTTTACAGCCTTTAAGGACCAGTAACAGTTCCTTGGAGATAAATACATGAGCAATAGTGGAATTTGAGCCTGATCCTACACACGTTGATATTTGCATAGAGATTACTGTGCCAACTTCTTAAACAAATATCAGGTTATTAGCAAGAACCACTCTATTCAACGTGTCCCTACATGGGTGTGCTTGAAGTGTGTGAGGGTTTGTTCTAGCTCACCACATATAACACATGATGCCAAGAATTTAGGATCACATACTTGGATATTAAAATCTCCTAGTAAGATGAATAAGAGTTACTTCCTGTGATCATTTTGTATCTTATGTCGGGCATCCTCCAACCTATCCACGACCTTAGTCACAGCTGTGTCAAATATGTTATAATAAAAAATGAACTAGTAAAAAACTCAAAGGCCTTCTGCATAGTAATTAGAAGCATATGAAAGTAAGGTGTAAAAGTGACATCACATGCATTAGTGCCCACTAGAGTCACTGATATAAAGGTAGCCAGGCCTCCTTTAGCCCGGCCTGACTTCGATGGAGGAGATGGAACATGATAAGTCATATAACTGTCTAGGTGGAGAGGGTCTAAAAGCCAGATCTTTTGGCAGTAAATTATTAAGTGCTGTTCCACAATCCTTGGCAAGTCTGGATTCCTTTGCTTGGAGCGCAGTCCATGAGATTACCCTCAAAGTATTTTCCTGATCGGCTATGGCATTAGTCAACTGTTGGGCGGGCTTGGAGGAAATAATAGGTTCACTGATCTCCTCTATACTATCTGCACATTGTGGCAATCAGGCAAGTTGCTCTAGTGGTGACAAAGCTTCAAATCTGTTAGAAAGGGATACGGTACTTTGTGGGTGGTAGGTTACAACTTTATGTTTGATAGAGCCAGCCTGCGGGGCCCTGTTATGAGTGCCCAGTGATTGAGAGATTCTCGAGCGATAGAAAAATCCCAGTGGTTGGGTTCTAATGCCCTCTGGTAGAGTAGTTATTTGTGAAAGGCAATGTAACAAAGCCCAAACTAGCTCCTGTACACATTAATAAGGTGCCCTCCTGACTTCTCTACACATATTAAAGGGGGGCTACCCAGAGCTCCTACATACATTATCAGGTGTCCTCCTGACTTCTATGTACATATATAAGGAGTCTTGTTGAGGCTGTAGCTCCTGTACACATTTATAAGGAGTCCTCCTGACTTCTATGCATATATAAAAGTGGATTCTTCTGTGCTCCTATACACATTTATACAGTGTTCTCCTTACTTCTACAAACATAAATAATGGGGTCTCCTTGTAGATCCTGTACACACTTATAAGGTGTCCTTCTGACTTCTACACACATATATAAGGAAGTCCCCTCAGCACTCCAATACACATTTATCAGGTGTCCGTCTTACTACTAAGCACCTGTATAAGGGTCTCTCATCAGCACTCCTATACATATTTATTGGTTATTACCCTTGTTTCTACGCACATATATAGGGTAGTCTCCATGGCGCTCCTGTACACATTTATAAGTTATAATCATGAATTGTATGTTCTTATATAGAGGGATCCCCTCAGCACTCCTAAACACATTCACAAAGTCCTGTACACACACACACGCACACACATATATATAGTCTCCGTACTTCTATTATACACATATATGTACGGTCTCTACAATGCTCCTTTTGGCGTCTCATCAATGCCCCTATACATATCTATGATATATATATATATATATATATAAGGTCTCATTCCTTCTATGTACTTTGTTAACACCTCAACAATTATCCTATAGATAAATATAAGGGCTCTCATCTCATCACTTTCTCTATACAAGACCACACGGTCTGTTTAATGTTCCATTACAGATTCATAAGAGGTTTTGTCATTGGTCCTATTCACATATTTAAGGACTCACCAATGCTTCTATTCACATATGTAAGGGTTCATCTGTGCTCATGTGCCATATATAAGAGTATCCTCTGTATTCTCTACACATTTATATGAAAGTCTCACTTATGCTCCTATACCCATCTATTTGAGGTCTCATCTATGGCCCTGCACATATTTAAATGTACTCAGTCCTCCGAAAAAACAAAATATATGGTGCCCTATCAATAACTATAGATGAGGGGAAGACTTGCCGAAAATAAATGCAATGATCTTAAACTTGCGAGGGTGAAACTGGCAAGGCAGACTCAGCCTTTCATCCTTCCATCCTTCAAAGGTCATTAAAGTGGTCATAGAAACACCACATTATTTCTAGTGCCTAGAAATGGCAGAAGCACAGTATGAAGTGCTATAAAAAAAAATAGGTCCTTCTTATCATGTGGACCGTGTACAGGGTTCCTCAGTGCCCCTGTGCAAGTATATAAATGTATCCTCCGTGTTACAGGGCATGCATATATCAGTTATGCTCAGTGTTCCTATACATATATATTTGAGGTCTCCTCCGTGCATCGATGCACATACATATATTCTCCTCAGTGATCTTATTTAGATGTCTACCATGTCTTCTCAGTGTTTCACATAAACAAGGGCCCCACTGTACTCCTGCACACATATAGTAAATCTCTCTCTCTGTATCCTTTTAACTACTGCCAATAAAACGATATTTAAACAAGCATTTACAATGCAATGGTCTCGGCATCATTAAAGGAAGAGCTATTGGCATTGCTCATGACATTTCTTTTTTTTTCTTTAAATCATAAACAAATGACATTGTCATTTACATTGCCAATACACAGCACTCTGCACTCAACAGCACACAGCACTCTGCACTCAACAGCACACAGCACTCTGCACTCAACAGCACACACCGCTCTGCACCTGCACTTACTGCTCTGCACCTGCACTCACTACTCTGCACTCACAACTCTGCATTCTGCACTCACTACTCTGCACTCACTACTCTGCACTCACAACTCTGCACTCACTACTCACTACTCTGCACTCACAACTCTGCACTCACTACTCACTACTCTGCACTCACAACTCTGCACTCACAACTCTGCACTCACTACTCACTACTCTGCACTCACTACTCTGCACTCACTACTCTGCACTCACTACTCTGCACTCACTACTTTGCACTCACTACTCACTACTCTGCACTCACTACTCACTACTCTGCACTCACTACTCTGCACTCACTACTCTGCACTCACTACTCTGCACTCACTACTCTGCACTCACTACTCTGCACTCACTACTCTGCACTCACTACTCTGCACTCACTACTCACTACTCTGCACTCACTACTCTCTGCACTCACTACTCTCTGCACTCACTACTCTCTGCACTCACTACTCTCTGCACTCACTACTCTCTGCACTCACTACTCTGCACTCACTACTCTGCACTCACTACCCTGCACACTCACTACCCTGCACACTCACTACCCTGCACACTCACTACCCTGCACACTCACTACTCTGCACTCACTACTCTGCACTCACTACTCTGCACTCACTACTCTGCACTCACTACTCTGCACTCACTACTCTGCACTCACTACTCACTACTCTGCACTCACTACTCTCTGCACTCACTACTCTCTGCACTCACTACTCTCTGCACTCACTACTCTCTGCACTCACTACTCTGCACTCACTACTCTGCACTCACTACTCTGCACTCTGCACTCACTACTCTGCACTCTGCACTCACTACTCTGCACTCTGCACTCACTACTCTGCACTCTGCACTCACTTCTCTGCACTCACTACTCTCTGCACTCACTACTCTCTGCACTCACTACTCTCTGCACTCACTACTCTGCACTCACTACTCTGCACTCACTACCCTGCACACTCACTACTCTGCACTCACTACTCTGCACTCACTACTCTGCACTCACTAGTGTGCACTCACTAGTGTGCACTCACTACTCTGCACTCACTACTTTGCACTCACTACTCACTACTCACTACTCACTACTCTGCACTCACTACTCTGCACTCACTACTCTGCACTCACTACTCTGCACTCACTACTCTGCACTCACTACTCTGCACTCACTACTTTGCACTCACTACTCACTACTCTGCACTCACTACTCACTACTCTGCACTCACTACTCTGCACTCACTACTCTCTGCACTCACTACTCTCTGCACTCACTACTCTCTGCACTCACTACTCTCTGCACTCACTACCCTGCACACTCACTACTCTGCACTCACTACTCTGCACTCACTACTCTGCACTCACTACTCTGCACTCACTACTCTGCACTCACTACTCTGCACTCACTACTCGGCACTCACTACTCGGCACTCACTACTCTGCACTCACTACTCACTACTCAGCACTCACTACTCACCACTCACCACTCACTACTCACTACTCACTACTCACTACTCAGCACTCACTACTCACTACTCTGCACTCACTACTCTGCACTCACTACTCTGCACTCACTACTCTGCACTCACTACTCTGCACTCACTACTCTGCACTCACTACTCGGCACTCACTACTCACTACTCTGCACTCACTACTCACTACTCTGCACTCACTACTCTGCACTCACTACTCTGCACTCACTACTCTCTGCACTCACTACTCTCTGCACTCACTACTCTCTGCACTCACTACTCTCTGCACTCACTACTCTCTGCACTCACTACCCTGCACACTCACTACTCTGCACTCACTACTCTGCACTCACTACTCTGCACTCACTACTCTGCACTCACTACTCTGCACTCACTACTCACTACTCTGCACTCACTACTCACCACTCACTACTCACTACTCTGCACTCACTACTCAGCACTCACTACTCACTACTCAGCACTCACTACTCACTACTCTGCACTCACTACTCACTACTCTGCACTCACTACTCTGCACTCACTACTCTGAACTCACTACTCTGCACTCACTACTCTGCACTCACTACTCACTACTCTGCACTCACTACTCACTACTCTGCACTCACTACTCTGCACTCACTACTCACTACTCTGCACTCACTACTCTGCACTCACTACTCTGCACTCACTACTCTGCACTCACTACTCTGCACTCACTACTCACTACTCTGCACTCACTACTCAGCACTCACTACTCACTACTCTGCACTCACTACTCACTACTCTGCACTCACTACTCTGCACTCACTACTCTGCACTCACTACTATGCACTCACTACTCTGCACTCACTACTCTGCACTCACTACTCACTACTCTGCACTCACTACTCTGCACTCACTACTCTGCACTCACTACTCTGCACTCACTACTCGGCACTCACTACTCGGCACTCACTACTCTGCACTCACTACTCTGCACTCACTACTCTGCACTCACTACTCTGCACTCACTACTCGGCACTCACTACTCTGCACTCACTACTCACTACTCTGCACTCATTACTCAGCACTCACTACTCACTACTCTGCACTCACTACTCACTACTCTGCACTCACTACTCTGCACTCACTACTCTGCACTCACTACTATGCACTCACTACTCTGCACTCACTACTCTGCACTCACTACTCACTACTCTGCACTCACTACTCTGCACTCACTACTCTGCACTCACTACTCGGCACTCACTACTCGGCACTCACTACTCTGCACTCACTACTCTGCACTCACTACTCTGCACTCACTACTCTGCACTCACTACTCGGCACTCACTACTCTGCACTCACTACTCAGCACTCACTACTCACCACTCACTACTCACTACTCACTACTCAGCACTCACTACTCACTACTCTGCACTCACTACTCTGCACTCACTACTCTGCACTCACTACTCTGCACTCACTACTCTGCACTCACTACTCTGCACTCACTACTCTGCACTCACTACTCTGCACTCACTACTCGGCACTCACTACTCACTACTCTGCACTCACTACTCTGCACTCACTACTCGGCACTCACTACTCTGCACTCACTACTCTCTGCACTCACTACTCTCTGCACTCACTACTCTCTGAACTCACTACTCTCTGCACTCACTACCCTGCACACTCACTACTCTGCACTCACTACTCTGCACTCACTACTCTGCACTCACTACTCTGCACTCACTACTCTGCACTCACTACTCTGCACTCACTACTCTGCACTCACTACTCACTACTCTGCACTCACTACTCACCACTCACTACTCACTACTCTGCACTCACTACTCAGCACTCACTACTCACTACTCAGCACTCACTACTCACTACTCTGCACTCACTACTCACTACTCTGCACTCACTACTCTGCACTCACTACTCTGCACTCACTACTCTGCACTCACTACTCACTACTCTGCACTCACTACTCACTACTCTGCACTCACTACTCTGCACTCACTACTCACTACTCTGCACTCACTACTCTGCACTCACTACTCGGCACTCACTACTCTGCACTCACTACTCTGCACTCACTACTCACTACTCTGCACTCACTACTCTGCACTCACTACTCTCTGCACTCACTACTCTCTGCACTCACTACTCTCTGCACTCACTACTCTCTGCACTCACTACTCTCTGCACTCACTACCCTGCACACTCACTACTCTGCACTCACTACTCAGCACTCACTACTCAGCACTCACTACTCACTACTCTGCACTCACTACTCAGCACTCACTACTCACGACTCTGCACTCACTACTCACTACTCTGCACTCACTACTCTGCACTCACTACTCTGCACTCACTACTCTGCACTCACTACTCTGCACTCACTACTCTGCACTCACTACTCACTACTCTGCACTCACTACTCTGCACTCACTACTCTGCACTCACTACTCGGCACTCACTACTCGGCACTCACTACTCTGCACTCACTACTTTGCACTCACTACTCACTACTCTGCACTCACTACTCACTACTCTGCACTCACTACTCTGCACTCACTACTCTGCACTCACTACTCTGCACTCACTACTCTCTGCACTCACTACTCTCTGCACTCACTACTCTCTGCACTCACTACTCTCTGCACTCACTACTCTCTGCACTCACTACCCTGCACACTCACTACTCTGCACTCACTACTCACTACTCTGCACTCACTACTCACTACTCTGCACTCACTACTCACTACTCTGCACTCACTACTCTGCACTCACTACTCACTACTCTGCACTCACTACTCTGCACTCACTACTCTGCACTCACTACTCACTACTCTGCACTCACTACTCTGCACTCACTACTCTGCACTCACTACTCTGCACTCACTACTCTGCACTCACTACTCTGCACTCACTACTCACTACTCTGCACTCACTACTCACTACTCTGCACTCACTACTCTGCACTCACTACTCTGCACTCACTACTCTGCACTCACTACTCTGCACTCACTACTCTGCACTCACTACTCACTACTCTGCACTCACTACTCTGCACTCACTACTCTGCACTCACTACTCTGCACTCACTACTCTCTGCACTCACTACTCTCTGCACTCACTACTCTCTGCACTCACTACTCTCTGCACTCACTACTCTCTGCACTCACTACTCTCTGCACTCACTACTCCCTGCACACTCACTACTCTGCACTCACTACTCACTACTCTGCACTCACTACTCACTACTCTGCACTCACTACTCACTACTCTGCACTCACTACTCTGCACTCACTACTCTGCACTCACTACTCTGCACTCACTACTCTGCACTCACTACTCACTACTCTGCACTCACTACTCACTACTCTGCACTCACTACTCACTACTCTGCACTCACTACTCACTACTCTGCACTCACTACTCACTACTCTGCACTCACTACTCTGCACTCACTACTCTGCACTCACTACTCTGCACTCACTACTCACTACTCTGCACTCACTACTCACTACTCTGCACTCACTACTTGACCTTCCGGAAAACTTTAAAAACTTACCTGTACCCTACTAATAATGCCCTGTAGTTTCCCCTTAGGCTGGACATTCAATTTATTTGGAACCCTTCTTGTTACAGCAATAGCGCGGAGATACCCCTTCGGGGGTCTAGTCTGGCGCTTTACAAGAATATAAAATAAATACTCTGCACTCACTACTCTGCACTCACTACTCACTACTCTGCACTCACTACTCTGCACTCACTACTCTGCACTCACTACTCACTACTCAGCACTCACTACTCTGCACTCACTACTCACTACTCTGCACTCACTACTCTGCACTCACTACTCTGCACTCACTACTCTGCACTCACTACTCTGCACTCACTACTCTGCACTCACTACTCTGCACTCACTACTCTGCACTCACTACTCTGCACTCACTACTCTCTGCACTCACTACTCTCTGCACTCACTACTCTCTGCACTCACTACTCTCTGCACTCACTACTCTCTGCACTCACTACTCCCTGCACACTCACTACTCTGCACTCACTACTCACTACTCACTACTCTGCACTCACTACTCACTACTCTGCACTCACTACTCTGCACTCACTACTCTGCACTCACTACTCTGCACTCACTACTCTGCACTCACTACTCTGCACTCACTACTCTGCACTCACTACTCTGCACTCACTACTCACTACTCAGCACTCACTACTCTGCACTCACTACTCACTACTCTGCACTCACTACTCTGCACTCACTACTCTGCACTCACTACTCTGCACTCACTACTCTGCACGCACTACTCTGCACTCACTACTCACTACTCTGCACTCACTACTCTGCACTCACTACTCTGCACTCACTACTCTGCACTCACTACTCTGCACTCACTACTCTCTGCACTCACTACTCTCTGCACTCACTACTCTCTGCACTCACTACTCTCTGCACTCACTACTCTCTGCACTCACTACTCCCTGCACACTCACTACTCTGCACTCACTACTCACTACTCACTACTCTGCACTCACTACTCACTACTCTGCACTCACTACTCACTACTCTGCACTCACTACTCTGCACTCACTACTCTGCACTCACTACTCTGCACTCACTACTCTGCACTCACTACTCACTACTCTGCACTCACTACTCACTACTCTGCACTCATTACTCACTACTCTGCACTCACTACTCACTACTCTGCACTCACTACTCTGCACTCACTACTCACTACTCTGCACTCACTACTCTGCACTCACTACTCTGCACTCACTACTCACTACTCTGCACTCACTACTCTGCACTCACTACTCTGCACTCACTACTCTGCACTCACTACTCTGCACTCACTACTCTGCACTCACTACTCTGCACTCACTACTCACTATTCTGCACTCACTACTCACTACTCACTACTCTGCACTCACTACTCTGCACTCACTACTCTGCACTCACTACTCTGCACTCACTACTCAGCACTCACTACTCTGCACTCACTACTCTGCACTCACTACTCACTACTCTGCACTCACTACTCTCTGCACTCACTACTCTCTGCACTCACTACTTTCTGCACTCACTACTCTCTGCACTCACTACTCTGCACTCACTACTCTGCACTCACTACTCTCTGCACTCACTACTCTGCACTCACTACTCTGCACTCACTACTCTGCACTCACTACTCTGCACTCACTACTCTGCACTCACTACTCTCTGCACTCACTACTCTGCACTCACTACTCTGCACTCACTACTCTGCACTCACTACTCACTACTCTGCACTCACTACTCTGCACTCACTACTCTCTGCACTCACTACTCTCTGCACTCACTACTCTCTGCACTCACTACTCTCTGCACTCACTACTCTCTGCTCTCACTACTCTGCACTCACTACTCTGCACTCGCTACTCTCTGCACTCACTACTCTGCACTCACTACTCTGCACTCACTACTCTGCACTCACTACTCTCTGCACTCACTACTCTCTGCACTCACTACTCTGCACTCACTACTCTGCACTCACTACCCTGCACACTCACTACTACGCTGGGCAACTCCAGAAATATTTTTCTCAAGCAACCGGACAACCACGCAGACTATACCGCACAGAAGATAAACTATGAAATATGGTTCAAAACTGTATTAAATGTCTAGGAATAAATACGATTGCTCAGTCCTCACTCAGGCTTCTTCTGTTGGTTTGAGGCGGCCAGCTGACAGCATCTGCATCACTTGATGTGAAGTTCACTCACACAAGCAGGACTGACAAACAGCCACAGTGAAACAGCGTTTTGTGACTCCTTTCAGAAATAATTGCTTCTCGTGGGTGGGAATCTCTGCACGTATGGTGCTATGCCTAACACGATCACAAAAAAAAAACAAGCCGTAAGCGTGCACACTCCCGAACTTCCGGTTTCGGGATGTGCAAGCTCACGGCTGTCGTGGGGCGGGACTTCCGTCTTTGCGAGAAGCCCGCGCCCATGGAGTGGATGGCCCTGAGACTGGTGGCAGCAGAAATCAGGAGTGGCGGCTGATGCGGTAAGTGGGGCTTGGGGGGCTTGGCACGTGTGTGTGTGTGTCTGCGCGCGTGTGTCTGCACGTGTGTGGGTGTGTCTGCGTGTGTGTGTGTGTGTGAGAGACTGCGCGTGCGTGTGTGTGTGCCTGCCTTCGGCCGGCCTGCATAAGCGCGTTCACAGACCCTGGTCGGCGCGTTCACAGCTCTAGGTCCCTTCAGAGCGAACTCCATGACAATAGGTCTCGATGCCGAGACCTAAAAAGTAATATACCTGTCCATTCGACCCATTACCCTCGCCAGTAGCACACGATAACCCTTGTTGGCAGGGCTCGTCCCACTGTCAAAGCGAACACGTCGAATTCCTAAAATGAAGACCAGAAAGTTCTGTGCATCACCTTTCCAGGCTGTTTACTGGGTCACTCCTCATGTTTCCACATGCCACGCTCTTCCGGCGGCAAGCAGGGCCCGGATCTGCTGCCTTTCCGGTCTGTGCCCGCCCGCCCTCCCCTTACGCACCGCCTCTGACGCTCCTCGAGTCTACCCTGCGGTTCGAAACATCTCCCGTTCCCAAAACCTCGCCCCTTCCTCCCTCCCCCTGGCCCATCTCTTTTTCTTGTCTCTGGGGCTCTCTTTCATCCCTCTGCTCACCTTCTCGCTTACCACCCCCTCCCCCCTTCAACCCACCCTCTCTCCCCTGATGTGCGTCAGGTCTCAGCTGGTGGCCCAGGGCTGTACAGCGGGGACGCTTTCCTGTGTGCGCGGGGGGCTCAGATGCTCACGGTGAATAATGACCTCTCCTTCTAACCCCAGTTCCTCTCCGTGGGGGGGCTTCCGGCCTTCCATCAATAGCGGAAAGTTGAGTGAATCACCGAGCTGAACATTGATTTTCTGCCTGCTCGGGGTGGGGCCGAAGGAGCGAGCTTCCTCCAGAGCCCTCGTGGTATGAGCGGGTTATGTTCTAACGTTCTGTGCTTGTGCGGCGCCTAGGGGTGCAAAGAGATAAAAGGCGTTTTATCTATTTGCTTACTATTAAAAATCCGGGATGGCGCAGGGCAGAATTTGTCCAGCGCCCATGCACCCTTACCTTTTTTTCAGATTTTTATAGCGAGAACTCGGCTCGAGAACATTGGGCCTTTACATGAGCACCAGTTACATCACACAAGACCAGATTACTTTTTTTCAGGCAGGGGAGATTTTAAGGGCCTGATTACACGTATAGGTGCTATTTATTGAACATGGTAAATAACAATACAACAAGGTTCAGTTTCTGGGGAATAACATGCAGATTTTTGTGTTTAACGCACCAAAATCCGAACCATACGGTAAATGAGTATGGCTGTTACATTTCTGCAATTTTGACCTGCCGAAATTTAAGGATGGTTAAATTGCTAACGCATCCCATAATTATTGGCTGCTTTAAATACCTAGGTATAAAGTGAAGAGAGGGGCTCTTAATAACCCATAGGGAAATGGAGCGCCAATATACTGAAAAGTAAAACAAAGAATTTTCCCTATGGGAAGTATTATTTCCTGCTCCTAGATCAGGACTCAAACTGACAAACACAAATCACACCATTCGTTTTGTGGAACTGGAGAACACTTACCAGAAAGGAACACGCCCAAACTAATTATAATTAGAAAAATGTACAATTTATTATAAAAAAATACAAAGATATCAATGATTTATCAATTAAAAACATGTAAATCACAATTAAAATACACAGTTAAAACCACCTAATGTGGACGTGGAGAAATTAATCAAAAGAGACACTAATATCTGTCTTTGTCATATCATTTCGGGCCCTCGTTTGTCAACAATGGGAGGAATATTGTTCCTTTAGACCAGATTGGTTGTTGGCAACGCCGAATATGACTTAGGGATTGGCGTCGACGCGTTTCGGAAGCATCAAATGATAATGGCTTCCTTCCTCAGGACAGTTTGTATATGTATTCTCCACACGTTAAATGTCAAACCGTAATGGTTATATTTCCAGTGGTAATCTACCAAATGTGTAGTATTCCTCTGGTGTTCGCCTGTAGTAGTATCAAGCTTCTACAATCCTATCTCGATGTATAGGGAGGCGCTTTTATTCCAAAACCAGTCTGTTTGAAGGTTAATCCAAAACGGACTTTGCACAATCCTCATTTATTGCACAAATGGGCGTGATCAATTTGGTGCCTCCCATTTATTCTTAACGCTGTGTTTTGCTAGAGTAGTAGGTCAGATTTCCGAAATGGGGTTTCTGTTTTGCAGCCGGGTAGTATCATACACGTGGCTAATGTGGGCACACGGCTAGTTTTCCCGGAGCTGCTCTGCGTGGCGTCTCTTCAATCACCGCTTCGTTTGCTGATATGACAAAGACAGATATTAGTGTCTCTTTTGATTAATTTCTCCACGTCCACATTAGGTGGTTTTAACTGTGTATTTTAATTGTGATTTACATGTTTTTAATTGATAATTCATTGGTATTTTTTTATAATAAATTGTACATTTTTCTAATTATAATTAGTTTGGGCGTGTTCCTTTCTGGTAAGTGTTCTCCAGTTCCACAAAACAAATGGTGTGATTTGTGTTTGTCAGTTTGAGTCCTGATCTAGGAGCAGGAAATAATACTTCCCATAGGGAAAATTCTTTGTTTTACTTTGCTTTAAATACCTAACAACTCGTAATTCAGACCTATGCGTAAACAGGTGTAAATGCATGGGTCGGAATGAATCGTAATCAGATCCTTCCTGCTTTGCCCAAATCCACAGAACGTTGAGCTGATGCTGGGACTCAAACCTGGTTCTCTAGACCCAAAGTCAGTATCTTTGGCTGTACCACCACATCCTCTTTTAAGTAAGTAAAACTTTGTAAGTCTAGGCCTCTGTGTCTCTGAATCTGTAAAGAGGCAGTCGTCAGGAAAGATACTCATCTAGGGGACACTCGCACACCTCAAGAGACGCTTGCTGACCTGGCTTGCAGGGACCCTGACTAAAACGTAATGGACACTCACTCACCAGGAAGGAAGTGTCAGAGGGGGCACACCCTTTTGTCGATTCACAAAAGCACTTAAGAGAAGAGGCGGAGATGTGGCCTAATGGCCAGATCTCTGGACTATGGTTCTGGGGTACCAGGTTCAAATAACAGTGTTAGCAAGTCACTTAACACTTACTCTCCCTGTTCCAAGGAAGAAAAAAAATCTGACTGTCTAATCCTGTGGTTCCCAAACTGTGCGCTGCGGCGCCCCGGTGCGCCGTAATGAGGTGCCAGGGGCGCCGCGCACACTAGGGTGACCAACCGTCCGTAAATTCCACGGGCCTTTTATCTGTAATTTTGGCCATCAACGGGGAGCAGCGCTGCTCCCCTGTGAGAGGCCTCACCCCTGCTGCTGGAGGCGCCTCGCACTCCTCCAGGAGCACGAGAGCAGCCCCTCCCGCCCCTTGTCATTCAGTATGCCGCTGATTGCCACTTACTGAATGACAATGGGGCAGTCTGGGGGTGTGACACCATGTGGCGGCCTCCTCCTGCCTCATTATACAGAAGGGAATTCTGTAGGATAAAAAGTAAAACGCCCACGCTGCAACATTAGAAAACACTTCATTCAAAGAAACCTGTAAAATAAGTTTAAAAGAACAGGTTATGGTTCTCTCACTGTCCTGTCATTTTAGAACTGAAGTATTTTCAATATTGTATTCAACAAAGCCATGGTTGCTCCTTTTTTTTTAAGGAACTAGCAACCATTGACAAAGCCAATAGTCCTGGCTTGTTGAGGTGTAATGATACTTGCTGTATTATATATCTGGATGCAATGACAGAGACAACATAATGCCAGTGAGGCGGAACACTATGCTAAGCGCAGATTTTTAGCCTAGGTGTTTTAAGCTGCGCTCTTAATTAAGTCAAACACCCCCTTTGAAGAGACCCCCCCCCCCAAGTTTTTTTACACCGCTTAAAGCCCTGGAAACAACACCATGTTACAGTAAACTCACATCCTGGCACTGTGCATCATGCATGACTTCTACATTTTCAGTCTGCCTATGTGCAGGGGCATAGTGAACTCTCCACCAGCCCACCCCTTGCTGTAGTTCATTCTTGATGGGACTCTTCTGCCTGCAACTCTGCAAACAAAGGCTCAGCTCATAATGTAAAAAGGTGGGTGAGTAAATAAGTGAAGGAATGGCTGGATGGATTACTGAAAGGATGAATGCATGAATGAAAGGGGGAATGGATAGATAATGAAAGAAAGGATGGATGGATGAGTGAATGAATGGAAGTATGGATGAGAGAAAGGGTAAATAGATGGATGTATGGGTGGAAGGGTAGATGTATGGGTGGAAGGGTAGATGGATGGGTAAAAGTGTGGATGGGTGCGTGAAAGGATGGATGGATGAGTGAATGGGCAGCTGATGGGCGAGTAAATTGGTGGATGGGTGTGTGAAAGGATGGATGGGTGGAAGAATGAAAGGGTAGATGATGGGCAAGTGAATGGGTGGATGGATGAATTGATAAGTGAAATGGTGAATGGATGGATGACTGAAAGGGTGGATGTAAGGATGGATGAGTTAGTGAAAGGGGGTAGATGGACAAAAGGATGTATAGATGAGTGAAGTGAAAGGGTGGATGGATGAGAGAACGGATGGTTGGATGAGTGAAAGAATGGATGAGTAATAGGATCAATGGATGGATTCATGAATGGATGAGTAAATGGGTGGGTAGATGGATGGATAAGTGAAAGGGGGATGGAGAGAGAAAGGGAGGATGAATGACTGAAAGGGTGAATGGGTGGAAGGATAAATGACTGGGTGAATGGATGAGTAAGTGAATGGGTGGATGGATGAGTAAGTGAATGGATGGCTGGGTGGAAGAGTGGATGCAATGGATGATTGTACAGATGGATGGGGTGAAAGGGTGGGTAGATGAATAATGGATGGATGAGTGAAAGGGTGATTGGAGGGATGGATGAGTGAAATGATGGACGGAAGGATATATGGTGGATAGGTGTGCAAATGGTTGAATATGTTTGGATATAGATGGGCACACAGATGGAAGGACAGACCTTTTTAGTGTCAAAATAAGGCTGGGGATACTGATTACGACAGACCAAACTCAATGTTCCATTTTCTCAGAGCGGGTCTCAGTACCAAAAGGTACTGAAAGCAGCAGCTGGCATAAATAAGGGTTTGGGACCAGGCACTCTGTTGGGGAAAAAAACGATGGATTGGGATGCAGCCAAAGTGATTGCCAGTGGATGAGATTAATAATTCAAGCATTCCAACCAATATAATACCTTCATTGCGTCCCAAATACTTTAAGGAAGATAACAGGAGGTACACACCACACACCGGTAAAAAAATGGTGGGGAGCCACGGCCAACTGCCGATTAGGTCAGGGGAGCCACAGGTCAAAAAAGTTTGGGAACCACTGGTCTAATCATGTTATCTGGAGCTCCTGTGAAGTAAACTGGGGCCGAGTTTCTGTTATATAAAACAGCAATAAAAGAAATACGAATGTGGAGTGGTATGACAGGAGCACTCTTCTATGTACTCTTAAATGCCTTTGTGAGTCGAACTCGAAATGTTCAACTTCCTGGTAAAATTGTGAAGAGGGAACAGTCAATTTAGATAATACTAAGTGGACATGAATATTCTTGTTTTCTTCCCATTTTAGCCGTTTTGTGATCAATTCACAAAGTCATGTAATAGTACATAAAATAATATTACAGGAGTTCTTTTATATGTTGTAATATTCCTTTGTTAATCCACTCCGTAATCTATATATGTGATACCAAAAATATATTGCCCATGTGTGGTTGGTCCCCAAGCCTAACTTCTAGTTGAAAACGACGATCTTGAAAATATCATGTCCGATATTCAACGTCATTTAATAAGTTATTATTGAACATTTGTATACACTCACATCAAATGATGTGTCTCTTTTTTTTTTACTTAAAGTATTATTACCCAACTTAATAATATTAGTTGTATGTTCCACCGACTGGCCGCATCTCCCGGTTAATAAATGACATACATCGTCAACCGCATTTTCCTGCGTTGTCCCCTGCCCCTGACTTGCCATTTTTAAAATGTATGTATTCATTAAAAAAGTTTTATATAGCGCAAACAAGACCCAAGAGGGTATCGGAGCGCTTTACAGTTGAGCGATAGAGAGGAAGCATATAGATCAGACAACAAGGAAATCGAATGTACATGGGGAGAAAAACGTTAGTGTTGTAAAGATGAATCTGCTACTGTAAAGATGACTCGAGGCTGAAGTAAGTAGTAGTAGTCTTTATTCTGTCACCCACTCTCCAAGACTGCCTGGTGGCTGTCAACATTCTACAGCAGATTCCAGTGGAACATACCATCAGGGAGGGAAAGGGGGAGGGGGGGAGGGGGGGGTGTACCTCTGTGAATATACAAATTGGTGTGAGCAGATTTCAACACATCTCCCAATGACAAGTATAAATATACGTTTAGTATAAGCAGATTGTAACAGTTAGGCTGGCAGAACAATTCATTAACAGTCAAAGCATGTACTAAGGGTGAGGGACGTGTCAGAGCAGGCCCGGAGAATAGTGGACCAAGAATAAGCGAAGCAGATTACAAATGTCGCAGAGGAGGAAGCTAGGGGATCCAATAACAAAGTAAATACAAAAAAGTACAAAAAGAAGTAACTCTGAAACCCAAATCAAAATACAATCATAAAAATGTTGGTAATAAACTAGGGAGAGGCAGGCGCGTCTTTGAGTGCTTGACTGGCGTGGGGTTCTAGGGCAGGAATGTGTTTATCAAGAGCGCTTTAACTTCCTTTATGAAAGATGTTGTTCACTCTTACCAGATTTATTTATTATTGGGCGGTTGTATGGGTGCCTACATGATTACCTGTAAGACGTCAATGAGACGTGCTTGTTTTCTCTTTTGTTGTTATGATGTATTCTGCCTCGTGGCTGCATTTGTGGAACTGTCTCATAGCACATGCAATTCCTTGACGTTCGATGCTTTAGGTAACTATTTACCTTAACGCATGCATCTGTTTCCATTGTCAGCTGGTGTTTGCTTGGTGTATCGCCTTCTCTGATTTTCAATTACAGGAGTAAGCACGTTGCCTTCACAGCTATGCGTCTATGGGACAGCAGTCCTAATATAGCACTAACCCTAGTGATTACTCTAATATATGGGTTCTCGGATGTTTCTCCACTACTGTAACTGAACTGCGATGTGAACATATTATGTTTTCCACGCTATCCTGACTGTGTTGTATGTCCTTTCATTCTCCATTATCTGCGTACTACCTGGCATTTGCTCCGATATTGTAATGTGTAAATGGTAAAACAGATTTTTAATAAATAGATTAAAAAATAATAATAATAATAATTTTCATTGTATGTTGTTTTATCCCGCCACATTGTCATTCCAAATAGAAATTGCAGAGTTCAGATTCATCGTAATGTAATAGTCAACATGCTGTTAAATAACCCATTGGTCAGCAAACCATATTACGTATGGTCCTCAATGTATTGAATAAGGAATTCTTCTTGATCAAAGGATGGGACAGAGACAGCCTGAAGACAAGCAGAGACCGTTTTTTGTCATTTTATACTGAATAAATTACCTCAAATGTATCTTGCAGATTTCCCTTCAGACATATGACCTTGTCCTTTGGTCGCATCGTGGCCACCATCCTGCCTTCTTTCAATTAGTTTTTTGCCAGCTGCTGGACTCCAGGAGTGTACATTTGTCACCCAAATAAGACAAATGCACCTTTTGGTCAGCACACAGCCTTGAAATGAGGATATCTACTTCATACACCCCACTCATGCCACTGTCTTAGGCTCTGTTATAGTTCAAGACTTTAGTGCCTGCTCGAGTATAAGTACCAAGTGGCATAACAGGCAAGATGTTCCAGTCCTGAGCTTACTTGGGAAAAGCCTGCACATTTTGATATTGCGGTATTCCTAGTTAGCCTCACCTGAACTTTATTTCTAGAATGTGGTAGTTGGAGGAAGGTCAAAAATGGGTATGGTAGCCTGTCCAGGATTGATTTTAAGGCAAATTTACTCCAAGGTTATGTAATGTGCCAGTTAGTTTGTTACTGCCTTCAGTACAAGGACATCTAGAAGAAAATAGATTTTTGATAGATCACAGTATCAACCTCATTTGGGAGTTTGTATGGGCATTGTAGGTTGGGATTTTTTCCCAGCCCATACTTACAAGGTTTGAAAACAATCTACAAATCCCAGGATGCATTGTGCTGCTAACTTCAAATCCAGGACTTTCTGAAAAGGTCAAACATGACAAGGAGGCTCTTGACTTGATGTTCGTGGCATTACTTTGTGACACAAATATTTGGTATTTTGTGGAACTTTGTGGTCATTTGTTGTACTATATTTATGTTTCTGGAATTCTGTGGTGTTTGTGGCACATTACGGCAATTTGTAGGCAACTGTATAGCATTTTACAATTATTTTAAATAAAATAAATACAGTTAAACTTGGTATAAATAGAATGGTCTAGATTTTAACACCTGCCTTATTCTCTCCTGGCAGCAAGAGATTCAACAGCGACTGCGGAATGCCACCTCGGCATCCACGACAGGCACACCTCTCCTGGGCCGTGACTCTCTGCATGCCCGTCTTGAGGAACTGGAGGGACAACTGCTGGCCAAGCTGCTGGAGCTAGAGAAGGACAGGCCCGCTGCCTCAGCTCATGACGACAAGCAGCGAGTGGACGTAGAGAAGGAGCTGAGCGCACTCCAAAGCCGCATTGCTGAGCTGGAACATGGTAAGCAGAGCAGAAGTGAGGTTTCAGTAAAAAAAAACATTATGTAGGAAGGGTGAGACATTCAACAGAAAGGGGAGCATTTCTTGGTAATTAAAGAGCCTGCATGGAAATTGACTCACCAAAATGCCAGTAGAAGTGACATCAAACACCATTTGACACCCAATGACATAAATACGTTGAGTCCTACCCTATCAGTAGCCCCTAAAATGACGCCCTTTTGCTCCTAGTTAGTAGGATAAAACCATGCTTCTACTGAGATGCTAGGTTGAAAGAACAGCACTAGGGATACCAGAGTCATCAGCTGTTAAACCTTGCAGCCCCTAATTAACACCCATGCACATCTGAAAGAGGTGGCTTGTGTTTGCAGGCAAGTCCTTTCTATAAAGGGAGAAATGAGCACTGCTCATACCATCACAACTGCCGGCAGAGGTTGAGAATGATGTAGAAGTAACAGATGCTTGAGACATTATCAATCACATCTTAGATCCACCCACAGGTAGCTGGCTCTTTCACCTCATACTATTTGCTGTGGCTTCGTCCTTTCGCCTAACATGGAGTCCTTCATTTCGGTGCACGAGGAACAATTTTCTCTACTTCCTCTTTCTGCTTACCACATCTCTCTCTCTGCCACGCCCATTCTTTGTCTCCCTGCTTCATACAAAAGGCCGGCTTTAGCTTTGGTAGCATCCGATGTGACAGTTTTTGTTGGCACCGCCCCCGCCATGACCTTCTTCTTCATGGATTCCATCACTACCACCCTCCAGTGGTGCAACTCATCTCCATAGCCCCTCTTCATATTTGTTAGTTTTATAGCGCTACTTATCCCAATGTATTATGCCAGAGCGCGTTACATCGCAAACATATTATACTGAGGCAATAAGTGTCACAAGTGTGTAAGTCAATGTATAGGAAATATTTCTTATGGCAATCAGGATTGCAAGGTATAGGAGTCACCTGCCATCCATACTGGTAGGCATTATATGGTAAGAGTGCTTGATGTGGAGAAATGGAGGAGCAGATTTACTACGTTTGCACGCAGTATAGTAACCAAATTTGCTGTGCTGTTTAGCGTGAAAAGGAGAGAGCATAATAAGATATGATGCTGTTGCTCTCTCCTCTGGTGCCTTAAGCTGCCTTGTGCCAATGCACACCCTTGCACCATAGTGCAAGGACGTGTGCGAGATGTCAAGCATAGATTTTATACTAGAAGGGTAAGTGTCCGGCACAAAATTCTATGGTTTGACAATGTTTAACACTTTACTACTTTGTGTGTATGTTGTACTGTGTAGCACACTTTCAAAGTTGGAATAGTTTGGTGAAAATAAATCTTTTTTCCAACTTTACACTTGCATCGAGGAGGCTTCATTTTTTAATGCAAATCCCTTTCTGCCAAAGTTAGTAGATGAAGAATAGTGACAAAATCCATGGAGGAGTGCATGGGAACATCCATGTACCACTCACGGCACTCCCAGTGCTTAATTTGTAAAAGAATAAGTGCCAGGTCCAAAGTTTTGCTCATTGCTCGCGGCCGTGCTATTGAATGTTGGGGTGACGAAAAAAGGCTGTGTAGTCTTGTTTCCACCTCATGCTTCTTTAATCTCCCACCAATACTCCTAGCCTCTTTATCTCTATCTTACAAGATCTTTTTCATTGCTGCTTTTCCATCTTCTCTTACCCTCTTTTAGGTCTCACCTGGTTTTAGCAGCTTGCATGCGCTGCTCTTTCCAATGCGAGGGCTTCTTGTAATCAATACGATTTCAGAAGCTCGCTTTCTGCTCCGCCCGTCTTTTCCATTGGAGCGCGTCATTTTGCGTCACCAATTATGCAAAACCGGGTGTTATGATTGTCCAGGGGGCTTTTTAGTCCCTCCTGGTTACCACCCTGTCTACTTTTGGCCCCACCCACCAGGATTGGATCTTTTACTTGCGGCGGGAGACAGTGTCTCTTAATTAGTCGGTATGCACTTTTTTTCGCTCCACCCGCACGTCTCCAGGGGATCAGCTGTGATGGAATGAAGAAGCCCTCATGGGGCCGTGTTGTACTATCGTTCAGAAGGAAGCGTCTGTGAACTTTTATGGTTGATGAACCTCAACCTCAAAACAACACTTTGTACTAGGTTTATGTTACTTTTGTGATGCAAAGCAGATGCAAAGTGCTAGTAAATCCTTCACATAAACTCAGGATTTCTAATGCAACACAATGATTGAGGGTGTCATACAATAAAATTGTATTACTACCCAAAGGAACCCTTCTTATCAATCTTAGAATAACGAAAGATTGAGAAAAAAACAACAATGGTCTAAACCTATGATTGCAATTTGCAAGCAGCACTTTGATGCTAGTTCACAGCTCAATGTGATATATTAGAAGGGTTGTAACTTATGAACTCCAAGTTACAAAAGGAGCTCTGCGGCAAATGCAGTGACCCTCTGAGCTATCTACATAAAATACAGCTCTGTTATCTGCATGTTGCACCTTGTGTTTCCAGCAGGAACACTAATCTTCTGTACTATTTTATTATGAGTCAAAACTGTGACAGGACAAATCACAGACTTCTCCATTTAGTGCATTAACCACCGGCGTTATCATGCCGTTGTTATTATCCCCTGAAAAATGCCAGGCGCACAAAGATCTCTGCCAGGTGCTTTTATCTCACCTCAATCTATCGTGCAAAGGGCGTCCCCCTCAACTGTGGCGCTCAGTGTGGCAGCACTAGTCACACCGCCAAAAGTCAGCATTGTTCACAAACCCTCTTTTCTTGGTTCCCCCTTCACACACTACTGCTCGTCTTGAGCTATCATGGCCTTCCCCTTCCAACCCTGCTCTCTCTTCCCACTTCCTATGATTCCCTGACTACTCCTGCTACTGATATTAGATTTGCTAAAGGCTTTTATAAAAGTTTTGGTGAAGCCAATATTAGCCTGCAGCCATCTTTGAATTAAATTTCATAAAAACCTTTCATAGATGGCCGCCAGTGCACCCTCATGCATTTGCACACACAGGCATCTTTTTTCTAAAAATCTAAAAAAAAAAATCAAGAAGGCAAAGAAAACAAGCATTTGCAAAGTCAATAGATGTGACACTGCATGTTAAATGCAAGCCAAAATGTTTGTGTCCCATCTGCATCATGCATTGCAATGTTCTACGTGGCTTAGTTACAGGTTGGGATTGAAATTTAAGGAGGGGAGTGAGACATACGAGTTAGGACAACTGGCGCAATTGACAGGACTCTTGTACTTTTAGTCTACTGGCTCCTTTCTATTGTTAATGCCTCCCTTCGTAAAGCTGAACTCTGACTTGTTGAACCCTTGACCAGCTTCTTTGTACATGGTGCTGGCCCAACAGATTCAGGTGGTGAAGGGAGTTACTCCTTTTACGCAGAGATGGAAGGGTCTGGCCTCGCTGGCTTTCCTTCCAGGCAGAACCCCATGTGATTGAGTTTACAGGCTTCCTGCCAATAGATAGCCCCACCCCGATGCATGCAGTTTCCTTTCCAAGGGAAAGAAATATGGATCAATTTTATGCAATCTGCCACCTCGCTATTAATCAACATGGCTGACAAGCCCACAAGGGCTGCAGCCTAGCTAGATTTTCAGGACATCTATGAGATAAATCTACACACAAAAGTTGTGATTCTGAAAATACGGCATGGCAGAGACCCTTGTGGGCAAATGTTACACGCCAAGGGGCAGGCGAGCTGTCTGCTATCTATCTGATGAGCCTTCGATGCTTTCATTGTTTTTCACCTCAGTTTTGATCTCAGCAAGAATTCTGACCTGTTTTGCAAATTCCTTGACAGGATACAACCAAGCCATGTAATTGGTTGAAAGAAGTGCACATCCCTTTGTTGTCTTCCAACAGCAGAGCAATAACCAAGTACCCACTGATGCCTTTAGAAGCCACTCACCAAATCATATGGACTTTTGTCGGATTAACATGGTGGCTGCAAACAAACTGTTTTGAAACTGATAACATTCTGATAAAATGCATGAATTTATGCGAGGGTTTCAATCAATACTCAAAGAGTAGGTGTGTGTTGATTAACAGTTTCATCTTGCACCCAGACAATGGTTGTATGTAAAAATGTCGAAGTCTTTAATATCAATATACATTTAAATCGACTCCAGCATATCGACTATAAGCTTGTAGTCAATCCAAGTATACATAGGGAAGTGTAGATTTACTAATCTTTACTCCACGTCAGTCGGAATTTGCAGAGTCGACCTAGGTGCAGTTCACACCCAATAACTCTGAGTGAGATTTACGACTGCATCACACAACGCAGCACCAAAGTTGCTGCACTACATGACAGAGAAAGAAGAGGAAAGTACTATATCTACAGCGATATTGCAACATCCTCTTCTTTCCCTAGTGCTGGCATACTATCAGGCTACCAGGCGCCATGCACACACCTTTACACTATAGTGCATGTGCGTCTGCGTGAGTCTAGCATATATTTTGTAGTGGAAGGGACCCTTCCGGTACAAAGTACTAGTCCTAGACAAGCTGTAAAACATTTCCTACTTTGTATGTGAAATCCATATTTCACCATAAGTCCAGAAACCAACTTTTTAAACCCCCTCAAGAGCAACATGACTTTGCTGGACACCCGCTGCCTTAATCCCACAGGAGAGTCAGCACACAAATAAGATTTAACCAATAATGACCAATATGTAATTTTCTAAACAAGCATTAGCAAAGCCAGTAGGTCTGACTTGCATTTTGAGTCTTGGCTAAAGGAATTTTTGAAAACAATCCTGCTGCAGTGAAAAATTAAAACCAAAAAATGTTTTACATATACAGTGTTTTTATAAGATAACTAATTTAATGTATGATGGTTTAAAGCACTTTTGAGATATAAAATAGTTCCTTTTGCATTACAATTCAAGCGGTCCATAAGAGGTGGAATGAAAACAGCCAATAGCATGAGGTAAGGAAAAAAATACTCCGCTGGCAGATCACTTACTTATGCCTACTACCCCTCCTGGGGTATAGGCCATCAATCAGGAGTCTCCAGCCATCTGTGTCCTGGGCCTTGGGGTATGTACTGCCCTGCTTTTCTCTTACACTTCCCCGGTAGGTGAAGGCCCCAACCTCTTCTAAAGCATCACTTTCAAGAGTGACTGCATTTTTGCTGCCTGTTAGCATTTAGGATCTTGCTTTGCCCCTAGTGGATGTTAAGGCCAAGTTGTGCTGATGCGACTGCCACATTGTTGGTCTTCTGCATCTGCAGATGGGTATGGGAGGTAGGGGCAGGTCATCTGCAAAGTCCAGGTCATCGAGCTGCGTCCTAGATGTCCACTGCACCCCATTTCTTTTTCTTGCTGTGGATAGCTTCATGATTCAGTTAGCAGGAAGAGAAAAGCGAGAGCAGACAACCTTAACAGACTCTGGTCCTTACTTGCAAGACTTGAGTGAGTTGTGCTGCATGGACTATCTTGAAGGTCATACCCTGGTAAAAGTTCCTGATGATCCTTACAAGTTTGTCTGGCACCCCATAGCGACGAAGATGTTTCCAAAGGGTCTCGCTGTCCATGCTGTTGAATGCCTTCTCATAGTTGATGACGTTGATATAGAGGGGGGAGTTCCATTCTATCGACTGCTCAATGATGATGCTCAGTGTTGCAATCTGGTCTGTACAGGATCTATTTTTCGGTCTTGCAAATGAGCTTTGACTTGTTCGGCAGAGCACAATCTATGTATGTATTAAAAACTTTCCAACAATAGGTCCTGCAGACAGCTGCACTAACTGGTCAGACATAAAAAATAACAAAATGATTAATTAGAGAACTGTCGTCCTAGCTTAACTATCTAGAACCATAGAGTCACTTAAACATGGTTTGAACAATTTTTATTGCACACACAATTTAATGGGCTCTCCTATTAAATGTTTATATTGCCCACATCCTGAATTATGTTAACATTTTGTACCAGATAATCTTATTTTCACCCCCGAGTCTGCGTGCTTATTTAAGACATACATTTTTGCTACTTTGTACTTGCCTTTTCATGGAGCTTTACAATCATTATCTCTAGGCAAGTTTGGCAGTGTGCTTGTTTATTTTTTTCTATTTTTGTATAGCTTCCATATTGCCAGAAGGCTGACAGAACACTGAACAACACAGCCTTGTAAGCAAAACAGTCAATAAAATAATGTCCTTTCCTTCTACAGCACATCTTACAGAGTTAAGCCTTAAGCTTAGCAAATCTATAAAACGGAGAGTCAAAAATACCTCAGATAATCTTTTGATCACCTTTGTCTGTGTATATCTAGGTCTGGGTGTTGTGTAAGTTTGGTTACAAAGACTTAAGTCTGTCTCCACTTCCGCATTCATCCTATTTCCTTACTGTAGGGATCCAGAAAGTACAATGGGAAATGCTGGTTTGAAAAAAAAGGTGTTTGTTAAACATAGGCACGTTCTGCATATCTAAAAACAATAAATCGACCAGCTAAGTTTTAATCAGCCTTTATAAACATGTCCATCCGCAGAGGCACCCAGTCCAAGCCACAAGGCCTCTCTCCTTAAAATGCACCTTCATTTCATAGTTAGTGAAACCTACTACAGAAAGTAACAAAAGAAGACAGCATAAAAACATCATAATATTGAGATAACACGGCCCTGTAAAAATATTGACTGCAAAATATTGATGTCGCTATATCTTTACGGTAAGCATATATCTGTAAGTATGGATTTACTTTTCTGAACTCCACATCTATGCACCGTGACCATATATGTGTATGGATTTATATCCATATATGTGTGAATATATATATATATACACACACACATATACTACACCCAGAATCATATATTTACTGAAAGTGTTCTTACCTGTCTTTAAACTCGAGACTCAGTATTTGATTGATTATATATTGTTTTTTGAGTAAGTCCGTTTTTTGGCTAAGCACACATTTATACAGATACTAAATGTAATGTATTTTTGAAACTTATGTTGTCTCTGGATGATGGTGAAATCCAGAGTCTGTTCTTTATTTTCATTGAAAGGAGAGAAAAAAAAAGCATATAATCATGTGAGTCTGAGACTGTGGTCATGTGACCAAGAGCTGGATAGCTCAAACGCGTCTTTGGTTTTTGCCCGTAAATAAAATAATTCCGTAACCTGGATTGGTGTGGCTCGTACTTCGGAGATTTGGTGAAGTTGCCTGTTGGATATACATATATATATATATATATATATATATAGATGTATATACATATACACACACATATGTCATATATGCCTTTGTGTGTGTGTGTATATATTACCTACTGGCGGTCGCCAGTAGGTAGTTATAGTTAGGACCTAGTTACCGTATGAAAATTGTAACATTCTATTCCCAATAACTTTGGAGCCGATTGACGAATCTTCACGAAATTTTCAAAACTTATGACCCGCTCCGGTTCACCCTTATCTTGAACGTTTTGGGGTGATTCGCAAGCGGGGGCCGAGAAAAAAGGGGGGTCCAAAAACGTATTTTCCCCATGCAATTTCCCATAGGAAACTATAGCCGGGGCTACAGCCTGAACTGCTGCACGGAATTACACCAACTTTGGCAAATGGATAGCCCTTGGTTCAGAAAGAACTCTTTTTGTTAAATGGTGTAAATCCGTTCAGTAGTTGATGAGAAAATCAAAATTAAAAAAATACATATATCTAGAGGGGCGCAGGATCCGCGCACCCTCCCAATCACGAGCTTCATGCTAATTGGCTGTCAACACTTCAAACCAGGAAGTGTTGGCAGCCATCTTGTGCCTCAGTAGAACCGAGGCACAAGAAATCAGTAAAACATACGCGAAAAAAAAGAAAAGGGGGTAGGGTAGAAACACCCTTACTCCCTAGGCCTGCTTAGGGGGTCCCACAAGGACACCCAGGGCCACAAAAAGCATTGGGAAAAAAAAATGTGCGGGATGCGCAAAAAAAAAAAAAAATGAAGCGCGGGCTCCCGCGCTTCGTTTAAATAAAGCCCCCAAGTGGGCCAGGTCCCGGGTCAGAAAAAACGTATGGGGGGCCCCAATCCTCCCCACACTGCCCCGGGGACCGTCACCCCTCGGGTTTTTGCAGAAAGATATGCGGGGGCACGCGGCTCCCCGCAGCCCCGGGTACTTCCACCCCCTGGGGCTTTGATTTTTAACGTGGGGGGGCAGGGCATCCAAGACTCCCCAAGCCACAGGGACCGCCACCTCCCGGGGCTTTTATTAATACATTTGCGGGGGCACACAGCCCCCTGCTGCCCCAGGGACCGCCACCCCCCAGGTCTGTTATTTTAAAAGTTATTCCTGTGGTGGGGGGCTCGAGTCCCCCCCACACGCCCGGAGACCGCCACCTCCCCGGGGCTCTAATTATTAAAATTGGGGGGTCCGTGACGGACCCCAAAGCCCCAGGGACCACCACCCCCAGGGGCCAGCTCCTGCAGTGTCCCGGGGTGCCCACCCCCTGGGACACTGCTGTTTGGTATGGCCCTACAGCTCCCGCCCTGTCATAGCAAACTGGGGTTTGGTTTTTGGAAGAGAGAGCAGGGAAACCTGTTCTCTCTTCCAAAAACCAAAGCCGATTGCTTTTCCACCCAGGGAGCTGCATCTTAGCAGCTCCCATGTGTAAAAGCAATGCCGGCTCCCGCAGGACGCGGGGAGCCAGCTGGGACCGTGGGGGCATTGGTGCTCCCCCTCCCCCACGATCCCCAACGAGGTGGCCAGGCCAAGTGGGATGGGGTCCCCGGGGCCAGAACTGGCTAGGGAGGGGGGCCACGCGGCCCCCTCCACATTAATATATATATATATATATATTTTTTAACGCGCAAAGGCCGGCCCCGCGGGATGGGCTCCCCGGGGCCATAAATGGCCTTAGGAGGGGGGGCCGCACAGCCCCCCTCAAAAATAATATTTAAAAAATAGGCCATGCCCCGGGGGATAGGGTCCCCGGGGCTAACTAGCCATTTAAGTCCCCTTGAATCCTCAGAGTCCCTGTGTACAACTAGTACATCATGTACCTCCAGTTAGCACCACAGAGCTGAGTTGCAGAGAGGTGGTCCGAGGCCATGCCCCATTTTACAAATCTCTGGACTGCAACTCTGTGGCACTAACTGAACATACCTGGTGGGTTACTTAGCCCCCAGGGACCCTCAGGATTCAAGAGGACTTTAACTTAAAACGGCCACAGGGCGTGTTTGCACACATGTCACCTCAGGCCCCCACCTCCCTTCACCAGTTTGCAAAAGCGCCTGTGGCACGTTTTAAGAGGTAGTTTTAATCCCCCTGCTCTATTATGTACTAGGGTTTTACAGAGGAGATCATGGTAATCACAGGGGTACCCCAACGCATAGTGTTCCCTTGCGTATGTAGGTGTTTTCACTGTATTCTAAGTGTCTTTTAGCATAGCATTGGCTCTAGGCCCGGTTTGTTAGAGTCAGTTACCACTAGTACCCGTCTGAAAAAGTTGTGGGCACAGGATGATTTTGCCTCTTTCTGGTCCTCTGTTGGTTCTTTCTGCACGTGTCTTGCTTCTTCCTGCACTTTTCTTCATCTTTGTGGACTTCTGTTGCCTCTTTCTGCCGTTCTTTTGCTTCTTTCTGTGCGTTTTTTATTCTTTCTTCACATGTCCAACCTCTGTAGGCATACTTAGAAACTAGCATTTAAAAAACCTTTGAAATTCACTGAAAAAACCATCGTTTTCAGGCACGTTATAGTTAGAAATTAGCAGTTAAAAACCTTAGAAATTCACTGAAAAAAACATAGGTTTCAGGGGCGTTATAGTTAGTTGGAAATTTCACTTGTACAAAACCATAGAAATCATTTGAGATGTCATCAGTGATGTCATGACTGATGTCACTGACCATGTCATGAGTGATGTAATATGTGACGTCATCAGCAGTGCATTGCGGGCGCGCAAGTTATAGTTAGCTGAATTAACTATAACGTGGGAATTTCTATATTTCTATGGTTTTGTACGAGTGAAATGTCCAACTAACTATAACGCCCCTGAAACCTATGTTTTTTTAAGCGAATATATATATATATATATATATATATATATATATATATAATGCTTATTTTGAGCTAGTGGTTGGAGGACGGGCCAACCAGCACTCGTTTGTGGGGATCAGCACCTTCCTTCTTCCTCAGACTGTCACCGATAGCAAGGGAGAGAAAAACACAAAAGGGGAAAGAAGAAGGAAGAGAAAAACAGAGAAACAAACAAAGCAGGAATGAAAAAGAACCTCAGTGAGATAAAGGGGGCAGGAAGAGTCTGGTATTGGATGAAAAAGCATGGTGGAACCAAGACTAGGCATCTTTGGTATTAGACACCCTTGACTTTAAAAAGGACAGTGAGGGGGATGTTGTTTGCATCGCTGTTGCTTAGAAAGCTGCTTTGCTCTACTCAAGTTCTTGTGTTAGGGCACAAAGATAGCAGTTTTTAGTTTCATGTTTGTACCCAAGGTGGACACTCCAGCACAAATTCCTATGTAAACAACTGCAGAAAAGCAAACCACACAGAATGTGTGCTTTTGCATAAAGCAAACATTAGGCATAGGTCCCATACTTAAAATATCACTTGTCCCCTCTTTGCACCTGGTTTAACTTTGTGTAAGCATTGAAATGGGGGTAGGAGCGGTTCCTCCATAAGGGCGGAGAACATTCACCCCTACCCTGCTGCGAGTGCAGAAAGCGTGAAAAATAAAATGCTGATAAAATGATTTTATTACCATTTAATTTTTTATTCTGCCAGCCTGAGCCGGGTGTGAGGGCGGGGCAGGGCCAATAAGCCTTTGCTGCTCATTGGCAGCAGGGAGAAGTGGCAATTTCAGTTTGAAGTGTGCATGTTGGTTTGGCCGTTTGCCTTGGGACTGATAGCCCAATATGCACACTTAAAACTTCTCCAACCTGAACTGTCTTAGACAGCTGGGTGGAGAGCAGGCCCAGGTCTCTAGAGTTTGTAGGAGCACAGAGAGACCCCGCTTCAACCAATCCTGGCTCTTCTCTTATGCTGCTTAAGATTATTAACAACATGAGAGCAGCATCTGGACTGGATGAGGAATGGAGTTGGCTGTCGGACCTTGCACTGTGAGCCACGGATTGGAGAACATCGAGGACATGCTGCAGGCTATTAATGGGTGAGTAAACATTTATTTTTTCTTCATGAGTGAAAGTATGAATGGATAGCTGAGTGAATGGGTTGATGGATGGACGAGTGAAAGAATGGATGGATCGGTTTGGATATGGATGGGCAGAGAGATGGATGGAATGGTGAATGAATAATGCATGAATGAATGAATAGATGACAGAATGTAAAGGTGAAATGGTGGATATCAATGGGTGGCTGGAAGGCTGAAAGGATGAATGGGTGGATGCTTGGATGGAAAAGACAAGAGCTCTTCTTTGGAGGGTAGTGTTGACTTGCTATGCTTGCTTGGTGCCATAAGAGCTTTTATTAAAAGTTATCCCTCCTCCCCCAGATTTTCATTTTCTGGCTACTCCCTTGTTGGGGACCGCTAATCACACAGTAAGTCTGCCTATATCAATTTCATATTTAATGAAAATTGAGAAGTTAGGTGCATATAATGCATTGGAAACTGTAAACTGTGCCTACAACCCTGTGTCATAGTAGTAGAACGAGTTTTGGGATGAGTCATAGAGTGAAAGTAGAGGATATATTGAGAGAGGTGTAGTGTGAGATATAGGGTAGTACACTGGATAGAGTAAAATATTTTTTTACAGGAGTAAATTAATAAATATATAAATACATAAGTACATAGAAGGAATATATGTATAAAGAAAGTAATATATCAAGATTTAAATTGTATTTAATGAACTCAGTCAGTGTTGCTATACCTTACGCTAAGTTATTTGTGTGTTAAATTTGTATTTATATTATTTCAATAATTCAACAGTGAAGTAATTGTAGATAAATAGTTATGATAACATTTACATATTGTGATAGATAAATAAATGAAGAAGCATAAGCATCTAATCAAATAACTTATATGAAAACGATGAAGTGACATCTATACATGGTAAGCATAGAATAATATACCCGAGGAATATGTACATTTGTTAAGCAGACCTAAAGAGAATCTATATATTTATAAACATAATTAATATACCCATTTATACAAAGGAATACACATATTTAGATACATACATGTAATCAAATTAAATGCTTATACACACACACACACACACAGGGATATGCTGTTCATTTGTGTTTGAGTGTGGTGGTTTTGTCGGGAAGAGCCAACTCTTGTGCAGTTTCTGAGGATAAGATCGTTATCCGTGTATCTTATGCTTGGGGGTAATGAGTTCCATAATTTGTCTGCTTGAACAGAGAAGGATGTGCCACCTATGTTTTTTTCTTGTATGGTGGCATTTTGAGGCAAGGTGCCAATCTGGAGCGTAGGTTCCTTTGTTAAATGTATTTGTGGATTTTACTCCTGATGAGGAGTGTCCCTGTTCCATGTATCGCTTTGTGTGTGATACAAAGCAGCTTTAATGTGGATCTTCTGGCGACCAGTAACCAATGCAGGGCTTTCAAGGCAGCGGGGCGTGGGCTTGTGGCTTTACATGTAGGAGTAGTCTGGCAGCAGAGTTCTGAATTCATTGTAGTCTTTTCATAGTTATTAAAGATGATCTGTGGTAGAGGCTATTGGCATAATCAAGTTTAGACAGTACAAGAGAAACAGTAGCCTGAACCTTGTGTGGAAATCCCAGGTGGTGAAAGATGCGTCGCCCGGCTTTTATAGTAATGAAGTTTGATCTTGCAAATTTGTCCAGTTAGGCATTTATTGATAGCTTGGAGTCCATGGTAATTCCAAGGTTTCTTACTTCCTCAGGTACTTTAGGAGATGTTCCCAGATTGTCAGGTGGGTGATAATTTTTCCAATCACCACATGTGAGTATTTCCGTTTTGGAAGTATTCAATTTGAGATGGCTCCATGTCATTCACTGATCAACAGCTCTGAGACAACTGAAAATTGGAGAGTTTCCAGTTTATTTGGGGCTTCCCAGTTTAAGGAGTATTTGTGTGTCATCTGCATAGTTAGAGCATCAGTGGCGTAACAAACCCCCCAACGCTTCAGACCCAGTCAGGAGCTCTCAGCCTCCACCTATGCATAGTGCTGGGGGGGGCAGGGGGGGGGGGGGGGCAGGAGCTCGGGACCACCGTACCATGGGGGCTAATATTATGCCACTCATAGCATGTAAGGTGAAATTCATTGATCATTGCTGATAATGACTTCATGCAGATGTTGAAAAGCATGGCAGAGAAGATAAAGCCTTGGCAGCCCCCTGATTTTATGAAGTACAGTTTGGATGAGAAAGGGGGAGAATGAATGACATTTGTTCTGTTTTGAAAGTAGGATGTGATCCAGTTGAGAGCAGTCCATTCTTTGCCAGCTTCGTACAGTCTTTGTCTTAGAGTGTCATGGTTAACTGAGTCGAAGGCAGATAAGAAGTCCAAGAGAAGCCGTGCAGCAACCCTGTTCCAGTCTACTGTGTTCCTAAGGTCATCACAGATGGTGGTGAGGGCAGATTCTTTGCCTCTTCCTAGATGGATTCATGTTTGGAAGTCTGAAAGTATGGTGTTCTCTTCAATGTATTGTGACATTTGGGTGAATACTGCTCTTTCTATCAATTTGCCCAGGAAAAGTCAATTTATAATCGGTCTGTAGTTTTCGGGGTCATGTGGGTCCATGTTTGTTTTCTTTAATAATGGGCATATTGTAAAGAATAGAGTACCCCCTGCCATGAATTACAAGGAGACCATAAGGCACTGGGAGTTCCATGGCCTTGTGAAGCAACTAGGCCCTGTTCCTCTATATGGCCACAGAATTCTTCAGTGATTTCCAATATCACTATGACGTATGGCAGGAGGCCCATATATAAACTTCACTTTATAAAAGGCGGCATTAATTTATCTGGCCATATTGCCTTCTCCAGCCAACAGGTGGTGTATGGGTTCTAATAATAAAAGAGAGACAGTGAATGCTGCTTTTTACGTTTGTCCCATGTTTCCCTTGCAGGGACGCCAACATTTACCCACCCCGATGCCTTCAAGGTGGCATTCTCTGTCCGCACCAACTACATGTATGCCCGCATGAAGAAGACTTTGCCTGAGATGTACGCTTTCACCTTCTGCCTGTGGCTCAAGTCCAAGGGGTCGTCTGGGGCAGGCACCCCTTTTTCCTATTCTGTCCCTGGCCAACCCAACGAGATTGTGCTCATCGAATGGGGGCCCAACCCCATGGAGCTGATCATCAACGACAAGGTGAGTCAGTCCAAGGGGCATAACTCCCAGTGGTGCAACAGTTGCAGTGGCAATCAGGCCAGGGTGCGAGACATATGGCTATCCTTTACTACCCAACCAAGGGGGTCTGTTTTCCATTCTTTCACATGAGCCTATTGTATCTTTGCTGCACTACGGCGAGGCCTGCAGCATCAGGGAATAAAAAAAAACTCAAGACAGCCCCATAACTTACAGGGAACAGGGTAGATACATCAAAAGAAACACTTTTCTTTATGGGGAATGAAACTCAGAGTTATTGCTGACAGAATTACGTTTCACCAGTGGCCCATGCTTGGACAAGTAGCCTTATGTGTTTAGTAAATTCATTAATTCATTCAAATATTAATGTGACGTAAAGCACATACGCTTTTTACCCATACATAAAACCATCACCTGATATCAGGAATGGTGGCAAATTGTGACCTGAGAGTGCAGATAGAGCAGCGACAAGTGATTCATAGTGAGACGATAAACAAACCACGAAAAACGGGGCAATAGTTAAACATGTTCAGAGAAACGACTGATCTAGGAATATATCAATTTAAGGGCAGTTGCTAATGTTTTTTTTAGAATCAGTTTGTTATTTATAATTGTTAATGTTTCCACACTGTATCCTTAATTGGACGCAGTCGGAAGTCTGCCCCCATCAGTAGCACATCTTGGCCTGGTCAGGGAAAAATAATCTACCTACTAATTAGGACATGACTCTTCAAAATAATAATATACCCAGAGGAGCGGGCTGTGCTGGTGATGCTTGCAAACAGGAAGTTTGAGCTTCATGATGAAATGTTTACTTATTTAGTGACCAGTTCACGTTTTTCAACCAATAAGGTATGGCTTTAATTCCAAGCGCGGTAACTCTGAATTGCCTCTCCCATATGGAACATTGTTGGTCTGTTGGAGAGTCGGAAGGCCTATTGGTAGATGAGTACGGGAAGTGTGAATGCCTAGAGTTAGAAGAGCATGGGGAGTGTGAAGGTCCAGTGGCAGAAGAGCATGGGTAGTGTGAAAGTACAGAGGTAGAAGAGCATGGGGAGTGTGAAGGTCCAGTGATAGAAGAGCATGGGGAGTGTGAAGATACAGAGGTAGAAGAGCATGGGGAGTGTGAAGGTCCAGTGGTAGAAGAGCATGGGTAGTGTGATGGTACAGATGTAGAAGAGCATGGGGAGTGTGAAGGTCCAGTGATAGAAGAGCATGGGGAGTGTGAAGGTCCAGTTGTAGAATAGCATGGGGAGTGTGAAGGTCCAGTGGTAGAAGAGCATGGGGAGTGTGAAGGTACAGAGGTAGAAGAGCATGGGGAGTGTGAAGGTCCAGTGGTAAAAGAGCATGGGTAGTATGAAGGTACAGAGGTAAAACAGCATGGGGAGTGTGAAGGTCCAGTGGTAGAAGAGCATGGGTAGTGTGATGGTACAGATGTAGAAGAGCATGGGGAGTGTGAAGGTCCAGTGATAGAAGAGCATGGGGAGTGTGAAGGTCCAGTTGTAGAATAGCATGGGGAGTGTGAAGGTCCAGTGGTAGAAGAGCATGGGGAGTGTGAAGGTACAGAGGTAGAAGAGCATGGGGAGTGTGAAGGTCCAGTGGTAAAAGAGCATGGGTAGTATGAAGGTACAGAGGTAAAACAGCATGGGGAGTGTGAAGGTACAGAGGTAGAAGAGAATGGGGAGTGTGAAGGTCCAGTGGTAGAAGAGCATTGGGAGTGTGAAGGCCTAGCGTTAGAAAGGCATGAGGAGTGTGAGGGCCTAGAGTTAGAAGAGCATGGGGAGTGCGAGGGTCCAGTGGTATAAGAGCATGGGGAGTGTCAAGGCCTAGAGTTAGAAGAGCATGGGGAGTGTGAGGGTGCAGTGGTATAAGAGCATGGGGAGTGTCAAGGCCTAGAGTAAGAAGAGCATGGGGCGTGTGAAGGCCTAGAGTAAGAAGAGCATGGGGCGTGTGAAGGCCTAGAGTAAGAAGAGCATGGGGAGTGTGAGGGTGCAGTGGTATAAGAGCATGGGGAGTGTGAAAGTCTAGAGTAAGAAGTGAAAGTCTAGAGTAAGAAGAGCATGGGGCGTGTGAAGGCCTAGAGTAAGAAGAGCATGGGGAGTGTGAGGGTCCACTGGTAGAATAGCATTGGGAGTGTGAAGGCCTAGAGGTTGAAGCTCATGGGGAGTGTGAGGGTCCAGTGCTAGAAGAGCATAGGGAAAGTGAAGACCCCAGTGTTGAAGAAGCAAGGGAGCGCTAAGGACAGTTCCAAGGTGCGTCAGCAGAATAGGAGCCCTAATGTTGGAGCAGCTCAACAGAATGTGAGATTCTAATGCCGAAACAAGATGGCCTTGCAAGGCAAGTTCTAGGGTATTAGCAGCGCTAAGGGAAGGCAGAGGGCACTTTCAATCAGTACTGATATGTATTGGCAGAGGTGTGAATGTGTGTACATATGTGTTTGCAGGGGTGAATATGTAACCCAAACAACAGGGATCTGACAGGTTCCTATAGTGACAGTACCTACTGACAAAGTCATGTAGACACCATTGTCGTGAGGATCACAGTGGATGTGTACGTGCATGAATGTATGTGGTTTTGCCCCCAAGTGGAGCTACTGGTGTGTTTCTAGTAAGAATTGAAGTGAATCAGCAAAGCCTTGATGTGTATATATATATGTCCCACAGGCAACACAGCTGCCGGTCACCTTAAAGGATAATGCATGGCACCATGTGTGCATTTCCTGGACTACGCGTGACGGAATGTGGGCAGCCTTTCAGGACGGCGTGAAGCGCGGCTCTCGTGAAAACTTGGCCGCCTGGCACCCCATCAAACCCAACGGAATCATCATCCTGGGCCAGGAGCAGGTAGGGCAGATTTTGGCAGTGTCTTGAAAACTTGCCTTGCCCACACATTAAGGGGTTGGCTTTGGAACAGACATGGGGTGCATGGGCCAATCGGATAGGTACTGGGCCAGGTACAGTTGCCACACCTTACAGGTGTGAACCTGTAACCAGAAAATACTACATGAGTTAATTTTCACCTAGGGGCAGGTACATTGTCAGAGAAAGTCCAGGCTCTCAGAGCCTTATTTATGAGGCCTTTCGACACTTTTGCACCGCAGCTGCGTCACTTTTTGTGCTGCACCGGCAGCGTTAAAATGCGCCATGTTGCACCCTATTTACAAAGTGATGCATCTAGGCAGATGCGTCACTTTGTAAAGCCCTGCGCTACATTATAACTGCGTCAGGTATAATGTATGCAGGATTGGTGTTCCCAGGCAAAAAGCCTTGTAGAAGAAGCGCAGTGAAATCTATCAGATTTCAGTGCGCTACTTCTAGTACACTACTGCGTCTATATCTTACGCCTGCGCCTCACAGCAGGTGGAAGACTAAAGCTGGCCCTTTCACATGGGGCTTGCCCATGTGAAAGGGCACATTGCTGGATTTGGGTCTGTTTTCAGACACACCCCAGCAATGCGACATTGCGACATGAAGCTCAGTACATTAAATACGGCGCATCCATCCTGTCGCAAGGAGGGCACAGTGAAAACTGTTGCATCGCTGTTTTCATGCAGCAATGCAACAGTTTTCATAAATCAGGCCCTCAGTCTGAGACAGGGACAGAAGATGAAGGTCATGAATATAGAGAGTCTTATAGTGTCAGTAAACCCTCTCTAAGGCAAAATGTGGTGTTCATCCTTAGTTCACAAGTGAAGAATCTGTACCCGGTTTTCAGGACAAACCTGGGCAATCTACATGATTCCTACTTAAAGCTGTACATGTAAATTTATCTGGCGTGGCTATCATCAAAATCTGGCTAGGCCCTTGCCCTCAAAATCAATGATGGACCCCATGCTTTGAAGAGTGACCCACCAGTTCTGGTCCTCGTCCCAATCACAGCAGATATCTTAGTTCTGCTAATAGGAAAATTGGGACCCCCTCTATAGCTACTTTATTGACCAGGGAAAAGAGGGGATTGCACATATAAACAAAAACATATCAAAATTCCCCCATGGTCTCTTCTTAATTTCTCATGTGGCACAGCTCACAGAAACTAGACAATTAACATTCAAATCAGTGCAGGGACAACAATATATTTTCTTTTGTTAGATATTTTTTATTATTTTTTTCATTCATTTATCAAAATTATTTAAAACTTTTTTTCTTTTTTTGATCTTTTCTTGCGTGTACACATCAATTCATCATTATAGGTAGTCATCCAATCAATTTAAAAGTGTAATGAAACATGACATAATTATTCCTAGATTTCAAAAAGTATCATATGTTTTACAAATTAAATAAAGAAACAAGACCCAAGTTATTTAGAGATTTGGAGCCAAAGTATCAGCTAAGGGACATAAGCAGACTATTCCTCTGTTTTAAAAAATGTATTTCACAATAAACTGAAGATTGACTCTCAGAGGATGTAGCAGGTGTATGACATTATTTGTAATACACTCTGTTTTAGGTTCCAGGATAGTTGTTATTCCCTGAGTTTTAATCTGTGATCTCACCTTAGGTTAGATAAACACCGATCGTTGTGTGATCTATTTAGAAGTAAAGGTTATTCTTTCTTTATTTCTCCTTTAGAGGTGTTTATCTAACCTAAGGTGAGATCACAGATTAAAACTCAGGGAATAACCTGCTACATCCTCTGAGAGTCAATCTTCAGTTTATTGTGAAATACATTTTTTAACTTGGGTCATGTATTTGTTTGGTGCTACCGACTTTTGGTGTAACTAGGTGTCTCTGAATTAATGTTGAAGTGATTTTATAAATGAAATAGATTGTATTAAAACGCATGTCCTTCATGTCAGTGCTGAGTCTCAGGTACATTACAATGTATTTGTAATTTTAGGTACCCTGCACACACAAGATGATGCAAGAATAAAACCATTTCTGAGTTGGTCTTGAGGAAGGTGGTACGAATCCACCGAAACGCGCGTAGACCTGGCGTGGAAATAACATAATTACATACTGTGTCACCTCAACCTTAGAAATTGTTTTGAAGTTTGTAGATGTGTATGAATGAGTGGTGTGTATGTGAGATAGTGTGTGCCAGACAGGGTATTAGTTGTTTCTTTATTTAATTTGTAAAACATATGATACTTTTTGAAATCTAGGAATAATTATGTCATGTTTCATTACACTTTTAAATTGATTGGATGACAACCTATAATGATGAATTGATGTGTACACGCAAGAAAAGATCAAAAAAAGAAAAAAAGTTTTAAATAATTTTGATAAATGAATGAAAAAACTAAATAATAAAAAATATCTAACAAAAGAAAATATATTGTTGTCCCTGCACTGATTTGAATGTTAATTGTCTAGTTTCTGTGAGCTGTGCCACATGAGAAATTAAGAAGAGACCATGGGGGAATTTTGATATGTTTTTGTTTAGATATCTTAGTTCTGTACTTTTGGCATCTGCCTGAATCCCTGGTAGATTCATGCTAGCCTGATTCTCACCTCACAGAAGATCCAGGTCCACCATGGCCTGTTTTCGACAGGACCTCTGTGTGCCAAAGATGGCGGTTGTTCCAGTGCACTAATTCTGTTTAATCAATCACCAACTAAAAACTGACGCAACTGGAGAAAATTAGTTTATTCCCTGATGGCTCATGGCGCTTCTGGCTAACTATATATCTCTTTTATTTCCTTTTCCTTAAAGCCAGAAGCACTGACATGCAGAATTCTATAGTGCTTCTTCCAGTTGCTAATACCTTTTTTAGGTCCTGTCTAGAGACAAGCGTAGCCTCTTCATAAGCCCCCAAAATATAAAAATACTTACATATTTACACACACACATAGGAGCTGTCAGTCAGCCCTTTTCATCCAATAGTTCGCTCAAAAATGTTTCACCTTTTACATACACCATGCGCCATTGTATAAGCTTCCTTCATCCATTCGTTGACTTGCACTACAATGGATGGCATTTGCCTAATCAGAGCTGGCTGAAAAAGAACATGCCTGGCTCCTGGACCAGTGCTTTATTTTTATATTTTTGATTTGTTTTTCATATTGCATATGTCGGGAAAAAATTACTTAGGCCAAGGCCAGACCTTTTCCCTTTGGCAATGATTGTTTTAACATGCATGTTCAACAACTTGCTGAAGTTCTTGCCTTCTTTGAGATATACACTTATGCCAATGATAGCCAGATGTGTCACAAAAGCGGTAATGGTATGGTCCCTTACCATTCAGCCTCTGGCTAAAGGAGGGCCTTAACGCAGACTGTTAAGACTAAGTAGGTTTTGGTGGCATGGCGTTTCTGATGAACTGGGATTCAAACACTGGTCAGGCGGCCATGTGTTATACAAGAAAATCTACTAGACACAACACACTAGGCAAACTAGAAAGCCCACATGCGACACGCCAGTGAGCGACCGCTCACCTTAGTTGTGCCTGAAATAAAAACTTCCCTTGCGTAAAAGGGTACAAAGGTTACTGCACACTTACACTCAAATTGCGTAAACAATTACAAAGATAAGCAAAGCCTACCCTTTGTCATGAGAAATAGACCACTCTGTATGTGAAGTAAATGGAGTATGTTCATGTGTGCCGAATAACTTAAAAATGTGTTATTGCATAAACAAGCATTGAAAAATTGCCCCCCCCCCACCGTAAAATATTTGCCCCCAACAATGACCTGGTGCCTCAGCAGTTCCAAAACCAAGGTCTTTCCCTGCAACGGGTGCCACGGGCCAGAACTCTGTGCCAGAGATAAACTCGGACTATTTCGAAAGCCCGGGAAGACATGTGTTTTAGTGGTCGTCTGTGCCTAGTTGCCCTTTTGGGTTTATTGAGCTTTATAAAGGATTTTATGATGCTGATGTGATGATGTTGATGAAGTTGTGAGCTCTGGAGAGAGCAGTCCATTCACCATGGGGGACATTGTGGTAGAAAAACGCTTCTCGATGAATGTTAGACCTGAGTCTTCTGGCAGGTACATCTCCCGTTGCAGCACCTCTTCAACCAAGGTATAGCTGCAAGAAGAGAGCTTTAACAACAATGTACATGTAGCTCTTTGGAATCAGCTACCACACGACCTCCTGTGTTGCAGGAGTGAGACACTCGTCGTGGCTCAACCACTTGCCAAAAGATCCTGTAAGCTGATCGATATTACATTAACATGGGGGGACTTAGCCCACAAGGTGCCATTCTATCCCCTCATTAGACCCACCATTACGAGCTGAGCACTATATAGAGTGCAGTAATGCCCAGTCTACAATGGCCAGAGCTGGTGCTACCAAATATCTGGTCTGTATTCCTACCCCTATAGTGCGCAGGTCTGCGTTTTCCAGTGCAGAATGGGGAATAACTTGCTGATCGCAAAATTACCAGTCTTTTTCCATCACGCCACTGTAAAATTATGGGCCTTTTCCACACATAAATTCCAGGAACTTCCAGAAAGGAGAATTTGTCAGTGGATGCACAAGTGGCGTTACCGTTGCAAGTCCACATCCATTCAACTTATAATCATGCAGGATTATATCTCCTGTGGAGATACAACTCTTCACAACTCGTGGTCGAAACCCAAGTTGGTGATGGCTGGAACCTGGAAATATATTTCCAGCAAGCAGCCCTAGATAAACTGTTGGGCCCAGTCTGGAAAAAAGCTTTCTCCTTCCTGCAGAGCCCTTGCAGCGATAACTCAAAGCTCTCTCTAGTTGACTGAAGGATTTTCCAGTTGAGAGACGGTGTCCCTTGAAAAAGCGATGTAATCAATGCATGTTTCAGATACCTGTCTTCCCAGCACCAAGTATCTGTATAATGAAATGGAGACCAGGAGATGGTGCTTCACTCAGCCATACATGGATTCAGTCGAGGGTGTACCTACACCAGACCAGGGAATATGAGGGCAAGAGAAACAGTTTCCCAAAAAACATATCAGACTCAGGGTCTAAGATGCGCACCCTTACCGGTATATATATGTATGTATCTCATATTTGTATAATGCAACCTTATCAGAAAAGCAGCTGAACGCTGTACAGGTTCAGAGTCAAAGATATAGTCAAAGTATGATTGGATAAGGACAAATAACTTAGAAGAGGGGCAGAAGGAGGGGGTTTATAAACAAAGACCCGGCAGGTGCCCAAGCAGCCATATGACGTCAAACCACTGTATTGAAGAAAGGGACTAACCGGGAGAATCACTTTACTGGAGATTGTCCCACACGGATGCAAACATTTCTACTCCTAGCCCAGCAGCGTACCTCCTTAAAATAAATACAACAAATTATTAAATATTTAGCTACCATAATTAAAGTAGGCCACACAGTTTTGATGTGGAAAAATAAAATTGCCACACGTGTTGAAACAGGGTTAAGTTAACTCACAATCCAGGAAGTCAGCAGCATGTTATGCAAGATCATCTGTGCTTATTTTGGCATATACATTGCTATGTTCTCAGGTGTTGCCCTTCCTATCACATAGCCAGATGAATTCTCTTAAATACAACCATCAGTGAGGGGATTATGATACAGCCATTCGCCCAGCTAGAAGTACCTTTGGTGAACTGATTGAGCAACAGTGTTTCCTAAAACGGTTGTAGATGTTATAAAAATACAGATTTATTCTTCACATGAGAACATCTTCCTGGGCCCTTCCTTACTCTGGACTCCTTCGAAATTTAACAGATAGTCACCCCTAAACTACACAGCAATTACACCAGAAAGTCTTAGCCTTTGAAGCCCATGGTCACTGTTCTATGCAGTAACAGCGTCTGTCGGCAGCTAAATATCACATTGAGGGCCTTTCAGAACCCAGGAAACAGCACTAACTAGGAGGGGACGCTCCTCGCTGAGGCAGAGGAGGGTCGCCCCATGGCCTAAAGGCAGAAAATGGAAAATAATATGATAATAAACAATTTAATTATCATTTTATGTTTCATTGACTCGGCCAAGTTTGCTGAATCTGTCAAGTCTGGGGCGGGGCCAGGTCGCAGCATAACCAGCAGAGGGAGGAAGAGTAGTAGGCACTGAAAGTGCACATGACGGTTTGACCTGGCGTCCTCGGCTGGCCTAACCAACTTGCGCACTTGCATATCGCCAGGCTATTCCTTGAAGATATCTGTAGGGCGCAACAGCATAGGTTCCCAGTCCCTGCTAAAGCGTGAAACTGGCCTGCTCCGCCCAATCCCAGAGCTTCTCTCATGCTGCGCGTAAGAGCATGAGAGAAGCACTGAGATTGCGTGGTGAGGGGAGGGGGCAGCGAGGGGTGGAGCAGGAGCAGAAGGTACTTGTACATTTATTTATTTTTCCCTGCAACACCCACCACATAGACTGGGCAGCAGCCGTGACTACTAGCTAGAGGTCTAGAGTAGATTCTTATACTGTGTACCCAAGTCTCTTTGATTATGTTGCTTTCTCTATGTTTGTATGTGTACTGAACATCGTTTACAGAGCACTTCTTTTACTCTCTGCTGCTCACCTTTTCTCTTCTCGCCACTCTGCTCTAAAGTTCTCTTTCTGCTCTGTCTTATACCTCTAACTGATTATGCCTCTTCTTATTGTCTTCATTGTCCCTTCCTCGAAACAAATGCAGGACAACCTGGGCGGCCGCTTCGACGCCACGCAGGCTTTCGTTGGTGAGATCGCCCAGTTCAACTTCTGGGACCGTGTGCTGTCGCACGCCGAAATCCAGGGCCTTGCCAACTGCACGGCCCACCAGTCCGGGAACGCGATCCAGTGGGATGACAAGGCGGTTGAGGTCTTCGGCGGCGCCGCAAAGGTGGTCCTGGAAAGCTGTGAGGAGCGAATCAAGCCCTAGAGTGCTGAAGGCACCACACCAGCCCCCTCACTCCTTACGAGGGTGGGCCTTTCTCTTGTCAGACACGGTCCCCCTTCGAGTGCCGCGGTCACTTTTGTGTGCTGCCCTTCGATGTTGTTGTTGTCATGTGGGCCTCACAGAAGGGGGCAGGGTCATTTTTCAAATTTCTTTTCTCTCTTTTCTACGATCTCTAGTTTAAGGGCTCTGCACAACTCACATTCCTGACACCCACTTCTGCCATCAACAAGCTCCAATGTACTTAACTGTGAAACATGTTAAACCCAGCCCACGCCCGCCTCACTCGACAAACGCAAGGCCACCATCCCTTAAGCTTCTGATGGCATCAGACCATTTACATGACCCTGCCATTACCTTTATTGGGGTGGTGCCTATCTAGCTAGGAAGCCATTCCCCTTGGAATTCAGCAGCCTCCTTTGCACGCTTCCCTTTGGAGTTGTTGTGTTGTGTGCCACGTGGGGTGATCTTGTTCCTTCCACTTCTTTCTCCTCTCTGGACTTTGAACTTTGATTTAAAGGCCACAGAGAGGTTAAACAGAAAATGATGTATTGTACAGAAGTTCACAATCTCCTGTTTAGTCATGTGCATGTATTTTGTTCGGCTTCCACCTCTAAAATTTTTGCTGACTAGTATAGCGGGCATGGGCTTGCTGATGACATCACAATCGTAGACTTCTAACTGTTTAACAACTCCAGAAACGAAGAAACTTCATTTGTGATACCACCGCAAAACCCATCAACAGTTAGTGGAATTCCATGTAACCAGCAAAAATAGAAATATAATAACTTCACAGTGAATACAATCAGTTAAAACTTGCTAGAAAATTGTCCCCAAAGGTTACTGCTCAACTTATAATTGTTCTGTCTGGTCTGCCTCCTTTACCGTGAGTTTAATCCACCCACAATTTATACATCAAACTCGAAATGCCTGCCCTCAAAGCCCAGAAAATACAGCCTGGGTATTTACACAAGGACAGTACTCCATGGCTCAGTGGTGGCTGCTACTTAACAGAGTGGCAGGCAGGGAAAGGGGGTGGTGATGGGGATAAAAAAGAAACAAAAAAAAAACACTTACCTGCACGCCGGCCGCCACCTCTCGGTCCTCTTCAGCTCATCGGTCGACTCCAGGAGTAGGAACCAGGAAGCACACAGGCTCCCAGACTCCCCTAGCCAATCACGATGCAGCCTTACAGCAGTGTGTTGATTTGTCTGAGCCCTGTGGTTCGGCGCTCAGAGAGGTACTGGGAGGCTGTGCATGTTCTCCACCCAGGCTGTGCAATACAGCCGGTGGACAACATGCAAAGTGTGCATGACAGTTAGGCCAGCCCAATACATCCGGCCAAACTGTCATGCGCACTTATAGTGCGCTTCGCACTCCTCCCCGGCGCCTGCTCTGGCCAGTCCAGCCCCACCCCACAGCTAAGCAGGAACGGAAAAATTAAATGAAAATAACATTACGTTATCATCATATTATTTTGCCTTTTTAAACTACTCGGTGAAGTGACGCTCCTCCACTTAGCGCAGGAGTCACCGCTGCCAGGGACCCAAACAACGCATGCTTGTTTCAGAGGTCTCAAAATCCCTGTACGAGGTCTCTCTCGCTCTCTTTATCTCTCAGATTCCTTTCAACATAAAACGAGATTATCTCTGAATGGTGTTGTTTCCTTCCGAGAACACGCTTTTTAGTTTTAATGCAAGAGCTGCGCAGGGCAGGGTCACTCCTTCCACTTCTTTCTTGACTCTATGATCTCTTGTTTTAATATTAAGGCACCTTACCATAGTCTAGAGACTCACTTCCCCCATCATGTCAGGCTTAAGTATTTATCATTAAAACACAACAGGACGAAAAGTGACCGATACCCCAGTCTTTCCATAACTGCCAGCACTGCCTCCCTCGTTCTCAGGATGAGCGCACGCTGATGACATCAGCACACTTCTCAGAAGCCTTGCGTCCTTCACCCTCAGCACATCTTTACCAGGGACGATGCTCCTCTTGTCAGATGATTTCCCCCTCAGCACAAAATACGCATTGTAGTTAGAAATCAGCACATCTGAGACTATTGGGAAAAGCACACAAGGTGGACCTGAGCCATATAAACACCAGAATACCTCAAATGTCTGGAGAACTGAGCATGCAATATCAATTTAACCTGAAGGATCGCTCTACTATTTATACTCTCAGGGGTCGATTTAGAGTTAGGCAGGTGTAATAGAGTTGTCTGTCGCTCTGTGGAGAACTCTGTACATTAAAAAGAAACCACCGTCACGGCAGTTCCTTTAATTGTACAAAATTGTTTGGTGTAGAAGTCGGAGGTTGTTGCTGCAAAATAAAAACAAAAACTAATCTCCACCCCTTGGGAGTTTTGTCCCAGAGTACGTGGGTCACTATTATTTCTTTCCTATCCCTCACCACCTGGTATTATTTGACAGTGATGGACGGAGAAAATGGCGTAACACAGTCCGCCCTAAATTGGATGGACTGTGTTATCTTCTTCATCTGACGGCCCGACTGTTTGGGCCACGGAGGAAGATTTCTGTTGTCAGAGTCCACAGGTTCCATCGGTGGAAATATAGCAGTCCATCCAACTCTAAATGAGGCGGGCGGACCAAGGCCTAAGGGCACAGGATACTCCATTGTGTTTTTGATATAATACCCTGTCTGCCAAACTCTCAATCAGGCCCTGAGTATGTAATATCTTTATGTCGCATGGATAGTTGAGTGGAATGTGAGACTTAGGGCCTGATTTAGAGCCCCGCGGATGGGTTACTCCGTCACAAACGTAACGGATATCCCGTCCGCTGAGTTATATAGGGATTATGGCACTGTAGTACGGTAGACAGGATATCCATCACGTTTGTAACTGATAAACCATTTGGCGAATACTAAATCAAGCCCTTAATCCTCAACATCAATCCAACACTGATAATCAATAAATATGACAGAGTATGGGGAGCCGCCAGACTTCTAGCAAACAGAGACTCAAGACTCATAGACGAAAAACGGGCTGAAGCAGTGAGGAGTAAACAGGGCCGGACTGTCCGTAGCAGGCACTGGGTATTTCCCCGGTGGGCTTCCAGGGTGGGGGTCAGTTTTGGACCCCTGGGAGATGTTTTTGTTACCAGGGGCTGGCGGCCCCCAATAACAAAAGCAGCGGCAGTGTTTTCCATGTGCATCCTCCCCTCTTTCCCCCTCCCCCTTTGGCCAGTCCAACTCAATTGCCAGGGCCGGTTTGCTTTCCCAGTCCAGCCCTGGGAGTGAAGCAGATACTAAGCACAGTACTATGTCTGAAAGACTGAAACAGGAATCTTAAACTGAAAAGACCACAGCATAAGTAAACTAGGAGACGAAGTCAGCAACAGAAATCTAAACTGGGCAGTTGCCCTAGGAAACCAGACATGGCTCAAGAACAAGCAACAGCGGTGGCGACCAATACAGCAAAGATAGTGAACAAAAGCCCAAGCAGGTATTGCAAGCTTGGGTAGAAAAGGCCAATGACCAGCTGGCACTGAGATGAGTTCAACCAAGATATGACCAGTTGGCACGGGAACGAACATAAACGGGAAGTCCACAACTGTCTATCGCAGATTCTGCCAAGCTTTCACAGGACAGTGTAAAAATGAACCCCCCGGCTCAAACATGACCTAGACACATTGCTAGTAAAAGACAGGTATTAGTAAATACTGTCAGTGGCAGAATGCACAATGTATGTCAAGCATAAATTCGAAAAAGGTAGCTCATTCAGGGATCCTTCAGCAAGGCAGTTGCAAGAATGCAGCAATCTGAAAATGCATCCCAGCTGTTTTCTTAAGCACATTTTCTAAGTGTGACTGAATAGCAACACCATTCAGTGCTATAAGAAGCCTCGGCACAAATCTGTATGTAGTTTCCAGAAGCATCTGCCTCTTACATTGACCACACCTCAACTGCACAACAATTTGAAAACCGGAAGCAGAGTGTGGAATGCCCTGGCTTTCAGAATTATGCTTGCAAATTTGCATAGAGCAACAATGCAGTTGTCAATCTGTACAAATAGCAGGAACAAAGCACTTATGTTAGAAAAACCTAGGAAAGCCCACACAGTTCCCAGAGTGACAAATTAGCTGCCAACTTCATTGTCACTGTGTGGTTTTTGAGAGTACTCAGGCAATGATGCCTGATTATAGGATGTGTGTTGCTTAACAGATAGCGCTTCTATCCGAAGAGGAGCCTCAGTTGTGTGAGACCCAACTCTATAAGATCTTTGTAACAGATGGGTCACTCTACTGTCTGCTGGGGCCCAAGCCTCCCAGATCTTCTAAACTGAAGGCTATCTCTGCAATCTACCCAAACCTTTTGGGACCACAACACAATCTGTAGAATAAACTTTCACGATCCACCTAACTTTAATGGACATGAGGCAGACAACTTTTTAAAATGTAACTAAAACATTGTGGGGTAGCGCGCTGTCAATTGTAGACAACACATTTTCCATTGAAATGCCCACTACATTTGCAGGGACATGTATTTTGACTACGTTGCACACAAATGATTATGTGTGGAAATCGGGTTTCAGTGAATATTTATCATTTGTGCATCACCAAGTAAAGTGTCTTGATTTGTTTTAATCCTATTAAAATCTTTGTTTCCATCATACTTCAGAATTACAAAAACATTTGATCCATGTTTGCTTTCCTAACTGCTGAATGTGTGAAGTACATTTGAAGGTATTTACATTTTGTTGTGTGTTAAAAAAAAGATATCTTACATCCTTTCTTTTCGCTCTCCCTGTACCCTCGCAAGATTGTCCCATAATTCACTTTACTTTTCTTTCTCTGACTGAAAAGTGAGAAGCGTTTGTAAACATCAATCCCCATGTTAAAAAACATAAGAGGCAATTGGTCAAAAAACATAGCCTGACATATGACCTCTGCCTTTGAAGAGCAGCCTATGTGACAAGACAAAAACCTAACTAAAAGGCATCTTTATGTATTACTTGGGCTTTCGAGGCTGACTTGAATTGGCTCCCAACCCACAGTTTGGGAAACACAGGTCTAACCTGATCTAATGCTGCTGTCTAAAATTTGCGGCTGTAAAATGCTTACAATTTAAGGGATAGCTCTGAGTCTCAAGGCTGGTCCTGCCAAAGAAGTTAGTACAAGACATAATTTTGTCGGGCACAGAGAGCTTGCTGACAGATGCGAATACATTGATCTCTGTAGTAAAAGTACTCAACCAAACAAGCAGCCAGCTCAAAACTGCAACACCCTAAAATCCCCTATAACTTGAGCATTGGAATTATCTTTCATTAACCCCATTACCAAAATCATCTAATGATCATCACCAACTGCGTTGATTTCTGCCACATTAGTATCACCCCATATGCCAGTCAAGTTACACCGCTTATGTGATGAGGCCTATGCTTTGCATGTTAGTGCGCAACAAAAAAATCTGGTCGGGGTGGGTGGCTGCAGTTCATTGTTCACTAATGCCTTTGTGAAGTTGCCAACTATAACCCAAAAACCAAGATACTAAAACTAGTGGCCATAAACCCAGAGGACTTAGAATCTGAGCTGAAGCTGGGTGGGAGGAGAAGATTGAGCAATTTATGAATGACATGCTAAATTCATGTAAAGAATCCACTGGCAGAATTGTATCTATCATATATCGCTCTGAGGCAGGAAAGTCCACTGATACTTTATTTTCCAAATAAAGCACTTCCTCAGGAAGTTTGAGGTTTTACTACTACCACCTTGTTGTAAATCAGCCCTGAAGTAGATAACATCAGTGTATCTACACTTAGTGCAGAACATGACCTTGCAAGCATTGAAATATATATTGTCCCTGGTGACGAGGCATCAAGAAGCAGTATAACTTATAGGGATTTAGAGGAATTCCCTGTGGCACGTCGATGTATCTAAAACTCTAGTAGGGATGGTGAAGAGTCTGTCAAAAGCAGACTCTTAACCACGGCTTGGACCAAAAACATCCCCCAAAGTGTCTTTCATGAGTTGACGGCATCCAATAGATAAACGTCTTGAGCATTTCCTACAAATAGCACATATATCCCAGCCAATCAGATCACATGCCACCATAGGAAAGGATTTAGTAACCACATTTTGCATTTAACCGTACAAATATGTCCATCTCAGGCTTTACAGAGCCTAGTGGCCTCTTCAGATCTCTGGGCCTGGTGCCTTCTCCCTCCCTCTGATTTTAATATGTGTATTTTCCACTAGCTTAGATGTGCTCCCTTTTCACTGTGTTTGACCTGGCGGTACCTCATCGCAGGTGAAATTGTTGTGTCATTTAAGAGAAATAAGCGAAATGCATATAGGGTGGCAGATAAATGGTGGAAGACCATGGAGGTGTTTGAGGTGGGTGTAGGCAACGATTGGGCATTGGAGACTCATAGAGGCAGTTGAAGGAAGGCCTCTTCTGCAAAATAATTCAGAGATTTGCAGGAATCCTGTCTGGGCTGCAGACTGCTTGAGGCTGGAGTGAAGTATCCAGACTGGAGCGTAGGGAGTAGGGAAGTTACGCAAGCCCTCCGTGCTTAGAGGTAGCATGCCTAGAGGTGAAGTAAGATCTCTTGAAGTGAGATAACTGGATTGGAAAGCAGAGTTTAGAGGAATGTTGTGAGGCCTCTGGGCTAGGAAGTAGAAAGCAGGAAAGTCTGTTCAAACCTTTAGGCTGGAGGTATGTGGGTTGGGAGGTAGAGTGTTTGACAGGCTGGTGAGACCTCTGGGCGGACAGATGGAGTGCACGAAAATAAGCCAAGTTGTCTGAGGATAGAGTCTGGGTGGCACTAACAGTGAGGCACTCCAGAGATGTAGACAAGGTAAGGTCGGCTAGGTGGTATAGCAGGAATAGATATCCATGTAGGGCCTCTCTCAGTTTGGATGTTAGCTGCTGCCTGGGTGCCTTTGATATGTGTAAAGTTCTCAACTTAAACTGCAGTGGGAATGGGCATCATTTACCTTGACACTAATCCACCCCACCACCTCTTCTCTAGCTTTCTTTCTGTATCTATTTTTGCCGTCCATCTATATGTTTTTGTACATTTGTGCCAGTGTCATTTTTTGTAAATCTGTGTTGAAAATAAAGATGATGTTGTGTCTGATTTTTGGAGAAAAAATAAATCTTGTTGTCATTTTTTGTTTTATTTTAACTCCACATTTTATTGAAATGTAAATCAAGGATGATAGTGTGTATTGTATTGTATTCGGCCTACAGTCCCTACTTCTGGATACATCGCATGCAGGAGCGCCGTTTCACACTCAGTAAATTCACACATTCACCTGTGAAAAACCAGCTTTTCCCAGTACCCCATCTAGGTGTTCTCCGCCTTCTGGTCCTTGGTATCTACTCCTCAAAGCTTAAATTCTAAACAAAAATAAACAAGTTTAGCGTCAATATATTTTTCTTAGGAGCCCATTGAGATGGCTGAATAACAAGGCAGACTGTTCTTTGCACTTAATACCTCTTCCTTCCTCCACTCCGCTCTTCCTGCCTCTTTTTCTAACTCATGCAGGTTCTTTTTCATTCCTGTTTCATCCTTTTGTCACAGTTTTCTATCTTTCTTCTCCCCCTCTCTTTTTACGCTTTCTCTATTTTGCAATGGGTCAGTCTGATGATGAAAAGTATGTCCAGGACTCCAAAAAAGAGTGCCAGTACCTACCCCCTGCAGCCACCTCCACATATTAATCACTGCTTCGCCTTACAAAGTCACTCATTATCTTGATATAATTTATGGTTTATTATATCTCTGCATTGGCAGAAGAAGTAAGATCCATTAACAAAGCCTGGGATATCTGCCAACAACATATGAGATATTGGAAAAAATGACAGCCGGCTAACCAGTGAAGCGATCCAACAGAAAAATCATTATTTCAAGCTTGCACAATGAGTTGGCAACATGGAAATCAAATATGCATTTCTAACAAAGGAGGGCAATTGGCCTCATCTATATGGTGGTCCTGGGCAGTTGTTTGGGGGGGCGGGGGAGCAATTGCTCTGGTAAATGTATATATCACACTGGGATTACAGACTGAGAAACTGGCACATTTGAGCAAATTGCTACTGGACTCCAAACTGCGACAGTACTAGTGGGAGGGGACTTTAACATGATAATGGACCGCCCCATCGATAGAACGACTACCCCCAACCAGGTACCCCCGAACGTGGAAACTAGAGACTTAGTGACGGCCATGGGTTTGGGAGATGTATGGAGATCCCTGAATAGGACAAATAGAAGCTACTCCTTTTACTCTGAGGTACACAATTCCCACTCCAGAATTGATCGCTCCCTTACACCACGACACAATTACACATTACACAGATTTACTGAGGCAGACTTCAAAGCAAGAGGTATCTTTGACCATTAGCCAGTGTGTATTATTCTAGCCACACCGACTTTACGAGGGAGAGCAGACTGGAGAATGGCCACATGGAGACTCACAAATACAAAATGATCCCTAAATTCGGGTTAAAATGTCTATACTCCAGTAGTATTCACCTGGGTCTCCTGGTTTTAGTATTGTGGATCTTTGGCAATTAGTCCACGTAAATGTAGGGATACGTAGCCATAAAGGAAGCCCCAGGCCTGCTTAGGCTAAACATTAGTGCAGAAACATGTTGGCTTAGAGAGACTATTTGAGCCATTGTCTTCAAAATACACACTTTTGTTTTTAGATGTACCGGAGGTCCCCAATATTAAAGGTGATATACAGGGGAAACACAAGGTATTTTTATTTTATCTGGAAGCCGCCATTTTTCAGTCGATTTTTATATATTCCTTCGTCAGAGTCCCAGCAGGAGGTCGAGTCCGCCCTGGTGGCAGTGTCCTACCACGATTGGGAGAGGTTGCCGATGATGAAGCATGACAAGCACTGTATGAGGCTTCATCTTCCATAAGAATGGTCCTCCAATGTAGCCCAACAGTATTTCTATGAAGTCCCTAATTGGGCCCGGACTTGTATTCCCAAATAGGGAAACATCTAGTCTACCTACTATTGGAGCTAATGTAATCGCTTGTGATTTAGTATTTTGACTAGGGAGGACATTCAGTGGCCTCACCTCTCCCTCTCCATTATTGTGTTGAAAAAAAATAGAATACTAGCCCCAAATTAAGTCCGACTAGTACACATAATCAAACAGAAACAACTATACGATGTATGGGACAAAGCAGGTAAACTCCTGGCCTGGCTTAATAGGAGAGACAGGGACAGGCACCATGTTTATGTTTAAGATTGTGTAGAGCGTGTGGCTGCCCAAGGGCTTCCCAGCGCTAAAGAGTACTGTTTACAAGCTCTTATCCATAGGACGTCTACAGGGGAAACAGCAACATTTTGAGATGTTTCCTGAAAATGGTTTAGTTGGGTAGAATTCTTATTTTATATGGGAGGGCATTCGACATCTTTGGTACCAGGTGGGCAAATGATCTGCCACCCCACCTGGACCTTTTCGCTCTCGTTGTCCTGAGAAGCTGTTTCTGGGCTGATCGTAGATGCCTAGTCGAGATATACCTGGACATCATTTGTCACCGTTTTATTGGACCTTTTTTGTTAACAGCCCTATATGCCAGGCATAGGGACTTAAACTTTATTCTTGTTTAAATAGGGAGCCAGTGTAGCGGTTTCAGTGCTTCCTTAGTCGAAATGTGTTTGGGGATTTTTAGAAGGAGTCTTGCTGCCGCATTTTGTACTGCCTGTAGTCTCTTCGTCACATATTTAGGCATGTTGGGAAAATCATAGGCTTGGATGGCTCAGCCATCACGGGTAGTGAGGAGATCGCAACGGTAATAGTAGAATGTATGCAGGACTTTTACATGCCCCATAGGGACACACCAGAGACAGGCCTATTGAACTTTATTCGAGACTGCCTGTGCAGAAGCCTGGGCGGGGCTCAAGCCCTGGAACTGGAAGGGCCCCTAAAAATAGAAGAAATAAGCCTTGTGCTCATGCAGGTTCAGTCACAGAAAATACAAGGTCCAAACGGACTACCAGCAGAACTCTTCAAGAGAATGGCAAATAAGGTAGTATTCCTACAGTTCAACTTGTACATGGAGGCATTTCGAAGGCTCAAACTCCCCAGAGATCTTTACTCAGTGAAGATCACACGTATCCCTATACCGGGGAAACCCCCAGACAGATTGGATTCCTATAGGCCAATTTCCCTACTTAATGCACTAAAGTGTTAGCAAAAGTGCCAGCTAATAGATTGCAAAGTGTAGTCTCTGATCTGGTATACCTGGACCAGAACGGATTCATACCTGGCCGATCTACTAAGTTGAACCCTTGCCGCCTCTACAATAACATGATGATGGTGATACACGGGGAATAGCCCTAGCCATCATATTGCTCGATGTGAACAAAGTCTTCAACTCGATTGAATGGCCCTTCCTCTTTGCCATACTGCGCAAAATAGGATTTGGACCTCGATTCCTGAAGTGGACCCTGCTCCTCTACATCCAATCGAGAGCCAGGCTCCTGTTCAATGGCACGCTATCCTTGGAGGTCCCCATATAGTGAGGTACAGGGCAGGGATGCCCTCTGGCGCAGATGCTCTTCGCTTTGGCGATAGATGCCCTTGCATAATAGATCCAGGTGGATGCCTAGGTATGGGGCTTGAGATGGAACTACTCCTGGGAAGATGAGATATCACTGCATGCCGATGATATCCTGATATATATCAGAGAACCATACTCTTCCTTAAAGAGACTCAGAGACATCTTTAGGATTTATGGACACTTCTCTGGCTTGCGGTCAATTAGGATAAATCACTGATCTTCCCGATAGGGACATGGAGAGTGGAGGAACCCCTGCGTGTGCACCTGCAGATTGTTTCACACTGCTTCAAATACTTAGGTCTGTGGGTGTAAAAAAAAGTAAGAACGCATTATGAGGACAACCTAGTCCCACTCCTTCAGAGACTGGAAAAGGATATCCAACACTGCAGGCTTCTGCCGTTAGCCCTGCTCGACAGAAGGCAATCTTTAAAATGATTGCTCTTCCTACATTTCCCTACATCCTACAAAACAGCCCCTATGCGATTCCACACATATTCTTCCAGGTGGTGAATAGACTGCTGCGATCCTTATTGGTGAACAATGGTCCCCTGCGAACTGCCCTCTGCCTTCCCATTCTGCAGTGATACGTATATGAGGGTAGAATAGCACTACCACACATATGTAAGTATTATGAGGCTGCACAGATTCAGATAGTGAATGAATGGGCATATGCTTCCCTGGGTGATCCGGCTTTCCGAATGGACCGAGAGAAACTTGGGCCAAAGGTGTACCTACATTTGCTATATGGGGGAAGATTGCTGGTGAGTGCACCGTCAGCTACCACAACGATGGTCTTTCTGTGGCATAAACTGAATAGAAAAATGGCCTATGGAAAGAGGCACACTCCGTTGTGGGTGAGGGCGAGGCTGCTCCCAGTGACAGAACTAATGGGCTTCAGACAGTGGGATATCATTGGCCATCCACGTTAGAGGGTGTATGGGATGCAAATGGAATGATACCATTCGAACACTTACGGGCAGAATATGCAATCAATGCCCATTACACAAATTTTTAAGCATTTGCAACTACAATATGCATTAAGAGCGAGGATTCGAAAAGGGGCAGAAACAATGGAGGATTCCCCCATGGAATCTGGGATGGCCATATGACATCAGTGGCTATCTCCCTCACGTATGCGTTGCTGACGAGGAACATGCAGGGAAGTCTGACCCAACTATGAGCCCGGTGACATGGTGGGACTGACTGACGAAAACCGGAGGGAAGCTCTATAATTCCCTAGGGAGAAGGCCATAAAATCAAACTATTGACTCATTCAGTACAAAGTCCAGCATAGTATTTATTATACCCATACACTCTTACATAAAATTCGTAGATCCCAAGATGACCTATGCCTGAAGCGCTGGGGACAGGTATGTACTTTCATACATGCATTGTGGGAGTACCCCAAGCTGGCCATGTTCTGGAACGGGGTTCCACGCAGTCTCAAGGAGGCCATTAATCGCAATTGACCTTGAGGCCCCCCTTGCCTAGTTGGGTGTTTGGGTGGATTCGGATGCACGACTTATAACAAAAAATTGGTAAACCTGGCTACGCTGTAGCGAGAAGGGAAAATGCTAAAAAATGGGGAAGCAACCACAGCCTGCATCTGCAAGACTGAAGGAGGGGCATGGAAAGGTGCAGATTAAGAGAGAAGATGGTATTTCAGGTGAGGGGGTCCCATAAATATGATAAGATATGGGGGTGGGAGCACAGAACCCCAAGCAAACTGTCAATGAGGAATATAGAGATCACATAAAGCCCCGTTGCACCCTTGCTCTGTACTGGAACTTAGTTTGAGACTCTGGTAATTGACAAGAGAACCTGTGGCCCTTTTACACTGAAGTCAATTGCTGCTGTACCTCAAGGGGTGGGAGGAAGAGGGAGGGGAAAGGGCAGTCGCGGCCAGTGCAGGTAAAAGCAGTGGGGGGGAGTTTGATTTCGATGGACGATGACGATGAAAAATTAATTATTTATTTAATTTTCACTTTTCATCGTCCGTCGAAATCCCACCCGGCCCCACCGCTCTTACCTGGACGGGCCGCGGTTGTAAAAGGGCATTGTTCTGTCTACTGTGTCGGCTCAGAATGTTATCTGAGTCTAGCCAAAAGGCGGCAGAGCGCTGTACAATGCCAAAGGTCTAGTAAAGGAGTGGTTGAAGAGGTAGCAGGCGTGGAGGGCAGAACTGGACTGTTACGGCCTTGTGATGTAGCACCCTCTAAAAAAGTGCCTCTAGAGCTATTCTATATATTGAAGTAGGGCTGGCTGGGCTTGATGGATGCGAGGAGCATAGTGCAAATTTCTACAGGCCCACCCCCTTAAGCTTTTTTCAACACATTTAATTCTCAACAACAGCTCCTTAAGTAGCACATAAAACAGGTTGATGGTGGCAGGTAGGCTGAGGAAAAAAAGAAGAGGTAGACAGTACGACGAGGATAACAGGCTGGCAGACATGTCAATAACATAGTGGCCACTAAACACAAGCACGTGCACATCTACTGAATAACACAGTAGCACTGCACATTCCCAAACAGCTGCGCTAACACCTCATGGGTCGCTAGAAATGTACAATAGCTGCTTAAGCGGCATCTGCAATTACATTCCCTGGGTGTCTAACAGTCTTTAATAACATTCCCACACTCACAAAGAATCTAGAATTATGCGGTTAGGCTTCCTTGCAACCTTGACATCGGCAGTTACACTGCAAGCGTATCCAGATAAATACAGATACATACTACAGGGACATTTACACACCTACATTTCCTGGCGGCGGAGGTTACATCATCTAGTAAGTCCACTGTGTACACATGTATGATGGCATTCCACAGACAATTCCCTTGTATTAAGACATCTGGTACGGTACTTTCAGGGCATCCAGGCGTCTCCAGTAACAATGCTTGGGTAGGCAGCCATTTGGGCTTACATTCCCTAGGCGCTAGTTATATTCCCTTCACAGACAGGCCTCTGGGCACTGTCCCCGTGAGGACAGACGTCTAAGGTTACACCCCCTTGGTAGGGAAGCATCTCTGGTTTCATTCCCTGGGCATCCACTACCCTCCTGGGGTATCGTGGTACCTACACTGAAGGAGACCCCAAGCCCTTTATAAGCCTGGGGGCTGAGACCCCACCGGGTCACCTTGGAGGGGACGAGGTGTCGATCACCTTCTGCATATTTGCGAACAGCGGTCCTAGTGCTGTTTTTTGGGGGATGGGTGAAGACTTAGAACATATAAGGGTGGGGGTGGGTGTAAAAAGCGACTTCAGAGACCGTGGGAACTAAAACACACCCTGTCCTCTCCAAGTGAAATAATAAACACACCCCGCGCTCTCCAAGTGCAATGCGCAGCATTTTCAGACAGCGTAAAACTGTCTTGCGAGCCCAACTCCCCCTCCCGAGCCAGGAGTTTACACGGGAAGTCATCACCCCAGGCAAGCCACATCCGAGAGCGCCAGCATTGTCCGGGACATTCCGGGAGCAGTGTCTGGGAAGTCAGCACCCCTCCCCCGCAGCCTGCCCAGTGAACACAGCACGTCCCCCCAACATCACACTTGTTTACTCTGGTGGAGGGCTGGCCGGGGCTCGCGTGGTAGGCACCCACTTACCGTTCACGTCCGCAGCATTAGCCGTTCCTTCATCTCACGGACGGGGGCGGCCGCAGACAAGACCTTCGGTTAGGCAGATGAGGGGGTCCCAAGCGTCCCTTAAACCCCGATTTAAGAAGGATCCACAAACTCCTGATGGGCCAGGCAGAGGCGTCCTTCTCCGGGCGGCAGCGTTGTCTGTGACAAGAAGGGTGAACGAGGGGGGGGTGCATGAACAAAGACAAGGATAGCGGGAGGGTGGACGGACAGCGGGAAGGTGGTCAGGATACAGCCACGCTGGACAGGGACAAAGTTAATAATGAACACAAACATCGTGTAAAAAATTTATTTTTTTTAAAGTACACGCCCACAGTGGCCACGTCTTCATGACGTTGCGGAGAGGGAAAGAATCTGCGGAACGCCCATGAATCGCCTCAGAGAATGACGGACGCCTCTCTCTTCCAATGGCTAGCCTCCATTTATGGAGCTAGCCAACGGAACAGATAGGCGGCACAAACATCCATACTGTAACTCATAAGATTTCGCCTGCGCGAAAGTCTGCTGCGCAGCTTTCGGCGAGGCGAAACCTAAAAATCGGGACGGGCACAGACATAGAAATAGGATTAAATCACCTATTAGGTCTCAGGGCTTCATGTATATATATTTGCCTTTTTCTTCACATTACCTCCCATTCTGTGAAGAGCTCCAGGGTCCGGCCTTGACATCTGGGCTCTGCAGCCCTGCATCACACCTCATTAAATCCTGCTGTGCTGCTTGAATGAGACGAAGCAGCACATCAGTAGAGTTTAAAGAAGTGAACTTCTGTCCCCATTTCTAAAAGGGTGATTGAAATGTGAACCTGCACAACACTGTGATTAAGGTGCAGGTTCACCTATATAAAACTCTCAATAACACAAAAATGTGAGTCACTACAATGTGAGTCCAAATGTGGGCCTAAAGCAGCAAACGTCATAATGCCCTACCATGAGCAGCTGGACACACACCACTCTGTTGACAGCTCAATAGGTCAAGAACTGCACTACCAGAGAGTCCTGCCCTAGTAAATTTAGATGGAAGTAGGTAAAATACAAACAAACTGGGACTAAAGGCATTTGCAAAACTAAACAAGCATTTGCAATGCAATAGGTCTCGCAGTCACGAGAGTTTGAGCTATTGGCATTGTAAATGACAGTGCCTTTATTTATGTGTTGTTTTTAAAACAGATAAATAAAAGGCATTGTCATTTAGACTGCCAATAGTTTAAACTTTCGCAAATGCAAGACCTATTACATTCAGCGCCCGTCCTATAAAAAAGTTTAAAAAGCGTTAAGAGAGAGGGTGTCAAAGCTATTTGAGAAAATAGTGCTCGGAGGCTGTAATTAAAGCCTACTGAGTAACAACACACGTAACAGGGGGTGTCGCCATGGGAGGTTACAAAATGAGACAAGGCGGTACTAAGTAGTGACTACTAAGCCTATTGACCAATGAACAGCCATAGTTTACAGTGGACATTGACACAAGCCAATGAAAAATATTGGTGGAGAGTGGGCGGAGCCTCAAGTCCCAACCTGAAGACAGCATTTCTCGCAGCGCATGCGCTGCCCAGGCTCGACCTAAACAACAGGATCCACTGGCTCATGATTTGGTAGTCTCTTACCTCAGCCTGGTCTCTACACATGCACATAGATGTTGTTAGGACCCCTTACCCCCTGCCACGCCCTCCGGGTGGATCAGCAGCAGTGTTCCTTGTGTAAATCCCAAAGCCCTCCATAAAGGTTTGAACAAGAGATGTTAATCACATAAGGAGAGCTGATGTTATTCGCAGGGACATTCTGTTGTTGTTTAGATGCTAGGGTAGGCATCATTTTACTGCTTGTAGGGATTTGTTTAGGATGGGTCTTATAACATGAGCTACAGTTTAGTTTGCTTTGGGAACAGCCCACCTTTGCCATTGGATCTCTGCATTTAGAGATGGCACCCCACAATTTTGGAACGTCCGGTGCCTCTTGTGGGGTTGCAGATTGCAAAGAGGAGGGGACCCTGGTTTCTGTAGTCTTAAGCATGCTCCTGAACTTCAGTGGCTGTCTCCATTTTGGCGACTCTATGTTATACAGTGCATTGCCGCATTCCTGTAGCACTTTCTGACCTCCAGTTGAGGCCCCAAAACACTTTTCAGCAGTCAGGGAGGTACTAACTTCATTGTCTGGTGCACAGATGGGAGACAGATGTTGGAAGAAGTAACATTTATTAGTGTTGAGTTTTGGTGTTTTGTGATAACCAAAACAGTGTGCTGCAGACTTAGAGCGGTACAAAAGGGGGTGGTGATGGTCGGAGCATCTGAATCAATCAAACACTCACACCCAGTCAAAAGATCTGGGTTTAATCCATCACCATTCTTTAGCCCACTCTGCCACCCTAGTTCAGACATGGCTATATGCAAATCAGTCTGATCCTGTGCCTCATGGGAACAGTCCAGCCCGAACTGCCAAGCCATGTCTTCCCTGGACCGGAAACAAGCTTCCAAAGACCGGTTTCTGGCATGCCAGCCGTCTTCAGCCCGGCTTGCTTGAATCCAGTGGCAAAGTGAGCAAGGGACTCACGTTTGAGCATACCCTGCCACACTTATGGCGGCCAAAAGCGGTACAAAAGGGGGTGGTGATGGACGGAGCATCTGATCAATCAAACACTCACACCCAGTCAAAAGATCTGGGTTTAATCCATCACCGTTCTTTAGTCCACTCTGCCACCCCAGTTCAGAGCCATGTCTTCCCTGGACCGGAAACAAGCTGGCAGGGTATGCTCAGCATGAACCTGCTGCTTATGCTTGTGGTTGTTACCAAAGGAGTATGAGGTTAGGATCGTAAGGAGCATATACAAACCACTCCATGGTTGCGGCATGGATTCAGTTGGGTCCAGAATATAGGAACATCCAGGTGTTTACTGCTCTTCTAAAATCTTCGTGGCTATTGTTGGTCCTTAATTTCTTCAGAAGTGTATTGCACCACAGGGTGAATGTCTGCAATGAGAAGGAGCTATCACCTAGATATTTCGTCCTAAGAGTGGATTATCTGGCTTGGTAGTACTTTAGCTAAGGTTCTCCTTTGGTTTTTTGTCCTGAGGTTGAACTGTAAGGCGACTTGTCTTGTCCTATGAATCGAAAATGCAGTGCCTTGTCTAGGAGCATGAGCTGAGCGAGCATGAGCCGCAAGTGAATAAATCATTTTATTAGATGATAACTACCACCTCCCAGGGACATGTTTCAACTATTCCTTAAGAACTATGATTGCCAGGATAAAACTCTACTAACCACGCCTTCCGTACATCCAAGACAAAGTTGCCTATGAGAAGGTATGGTTTGTTCCTTCATCACTTCTTCACCTTGATAGGGTTTTAGGAACTGCGGAAAATCCGTCCATCAAACTAGTATACGTAGAGACTACAATTTATTGTTCTTAAGAAACTAGGGTATCGATGCAGGGTAAGAAAATTGAAATTAAATTATGTAGAACATAACAGAGCTATCTCTTTCGAAAACAAAACATTCTCCTTGCTGTCGAGCATGGGAAATATTGCATTGCAAAGCAATAGTTCTGGCTTGAGCTTTCATTCTGAGTTCTGATTAAACCTCAAGAAAGTCTACAGCTGTGAAAAAAGGAAAATCAAAAAAAGAGTGTTCTCTGTATAAAAATCACCGATGAGCTAAAAAAAATGTAAAGTATGATGATTCCATGTCCTACTGAAATGTAAAACTGTCCCCCGTGCTTTGAAATATAAGGCAAAAAGGTAAGTACACCAAACAGCCAATAGCATGAGATGAGAAAGGAATATTCCTCTGGATGGAGCAGAAGTTCACTCTATGTTCATATTAAAACATTGATAACAATAGGTCTGCAGATAATTGTGCTGCCAATCTAGACATAAAAAGTAAACCTGATGTCCTGGCATGTTATTTTGTATTTTGTTTTGAAATGTTGTAGGAGTCTTTTTGTAGTTTGGGCCACGAAGCTCACTGTGTCCTGTAAAGGTAAAGCAAAATATAATAAGCAAGTGTTGTAAGGGTCAAATGGAAGATTCAGAAATTGAGTATTTTTATGTAGGAAGACACACCATGTGTAAGCCGAATAAGCGAGAAGACAAGATGGTTTTAAGATTTAAAAACATTAAATTCCACACCTACGCAACACTGCATCCAATATTCAGGCTCCTCTGACACTCTTGCAGACACCCACACGAATGAAGCTTGTGAACGCTGCAGGCAGTCACAGGAGTCTTGGTGTGTTTTGAGGTGTGAGACAACACAATATATATAAATATATATATGGAGGAGGTGTGGGCAAGTGGGTTCTTACTGAAAGGTGTGGTTGCTTAAAAAGTGTAGGTAGCTGAAGGTGATGTTCAGAGGTACAACTGCGATGCAGCAAGAGTTAGTTGGGGAGCTGCTAATTGAAGATTGTCAGAGAGTGCTTAATTTGTGATGTTAATTCTAGATGGTATGCACCAGTCATGGCAGCAATGGAAATCAGGGCAGTGGAACTGATGACTAGTCCTCTAACCTACCACTACTGTCACATCTGGGTTAGAAATCTACATCTGGGGCAATTCTGGCACCAGGAGTATTTGAGTCTGTTAGTAGCATGTAATAGTTGCCTGGCAACATTCTATTTAGTTGAATAGCTTTCTGTTCTTGTCTATTTCAGCACCCATCCACCCTTTTTTCCACCTTTCTTGATTTTCCCGGTAGGTTTTAAGTTAGGCAGGAAATAAGACAGGCTTTTTCTATATGTTTTTTTAGTGCTTCTACGTCAGAAATCCTCCACTGGAAGAAGCTTTGCTACTTGGCTTCGTGGGCTTCTCTGCCCGTTTACTAATTGGATTAGGACTCAAGTCAAGTCAAATAAAACTGTATTTGGCCAGTATTGGCCATAAAAGCACGTAAAACGCACAATAAATGCTAAAACTAGTCAGTACATAATAAAAATGACAGACCAATAATTCATATACAATTGTCAGTACAGATTTCTGAACCATCTAGGCCCTTTACATAAAAACTATATCTAACAGTCTGAGAATATTAACTCAGAAAGCAGAAGGACTAAACTTTAAACAGACCTTAAAAGTGCATTATTTTACAGTACATAGATATTATGAAAGGAGGGGTGCAAATATGTTACAATAAAATTCCTAAAACCAGCTTAGTGCATAAACAAGTTTATTTTTCGTCCTAGTGCACCTGATAAAATCCAGCAACACCAAAGCAAATCAAGGGTGAAGACAGCATTTGCAAGTATATCAGGGCTGGCTTCACTTGTGCAAAATTACAGTGCTTTAAAAGTGGTAACATGTATTTTTTCCGCAGGTCGCTATAAAATTCACAGAAGAAAATAAAATGTAAAAGATCTTGTTCCAAAAAATCGTCACAAGCACAGGGCTTTAACCAGGGCCGGACTGGGAACCAAAACCGGCCCTGGCAAAGTGCTCGGCCAGTCCCCCCCCTTCCTTCCCCTCAGGGGGTTGGGGGTGCCGCCGAACTCTATGTCAAGGCCGGTTTTCGCCGATTTTGTTACAGGGCCGATTTTGCAGCTATGCTGCAAAAACGGCCCTAGGGGCCCCAAACCGGCCCCCAAAAACAAATTTTATTGATCGATTGCACACAAGGTGCTGATACCCCACATTCAGGAGAAAACTGCAAAAAAATCAACAGCAGCAAATGATTGGCAATCTATACATCTTTTGGCTTCCCTCTCCCCCCCTCCCTGTCCCCAATCCTCCCACTGCCAACTCCCCCCACCCGGATCCCTCCCTAGCCCACTGCACGATACCGTCTCATTCTCAAATAGTGTCATATGTAAAACAGTGTACACAGTTCCTCAATTTCGGCCCCCGTCCACTATCTACGAGCAATCCTCACGTTCTGCCGGTGTTTCTAACCATAGACCCCTATATTCCGCCAAACTCTTCCATATTTTGTAGTGTTTCCTAGGGCAGCCCTGGGCCTCAAAAATAGGACGCTCCAACCCCATACAAAAATCTAGTCCCTTCTTCCACACCACTGCTGGAGGTGCCCGTGTATCTTTCCAAGCTTGGGCCAAACCTCTTGGCGACAGTGAGGCCCAACAGCAGCAGATGCCTTTTATATTTGTTACCTCCCCACCTCCTCTAGAACATGCAAAAGACCTAATTGTGGGGTACGTGGAAGTTCCCATCCGAACACCTCAGATAAATAGTCCCACACCCCTTTCCAGAACCGAACCAAGACACTACAGCTCTACACCGTGTGAAGTAGGGTGCCCACCTCTCGACCGCACTTCAAACAGTTCGGAGACGCAATCAGACCCGCCCGCCATAGCCTCTCCGCACCGGGGTTTTGCCCGGTGCCCGTTACGGCCAGTCCGGCCTTGGCTTTAACCCGTTAAGTGCACCCATTGGTCAGCGGTCGTCGCAAGCACCATCTTGGTAGTGCTGCGCACGTCCGTTGGCCGACGCAGCCCCGCCCACTCAATAGAACGCCCCTAGGGACAGTTAGGCAGATGGTGAGGGTTATTATATAGGTCCAATAAGGTTGTTCTAAAGTCCCTGGGCTCAATATTAAGTATTGCCTTATTGTGGGCTTGTTGAGTTCCCTGTTTTTCCTTTCTGCCATCCTCCTGGCTAGAAACTGTGATTTTATGTCTGCCAACTCGTTGGAGTGTATCTGTCTATGGTGTGTAAACAGTTTGGGCGCCCTAAGTTTGCTAGCTGCTCTGAGACATAGCCCAACCAAGGGATATCAACAGCCCAATCAAGCCTCATACAGTCTTCTAAAACAGACTGGTCAAGGGTAGGAGTAGGACTAGACCATATTTTAGCCACTGTATTATAGGAGCCATAGCTATAAGGTCAGAAATGTAACTGTGTCCAAGTTCTTTGTGTACCATGAGGGACGGAGTACGGGGGGGGGACTGCTATGAGTTTACAAATGAATTTATTTTCGGGCACCTGGAGATCGCAGGCATCGTCATAACCCCAAACATCACTACCATATGTGGCCATTGGTATACATTTCTTATTATAAATCTTCAATAATGAAAGAAATAGTTTAGCCCCCAATCGCCTGGCAAAGTCCATAGTGGCTCCTCCTGCTCTAGCCAGGGTGTTTTTTTCAGTGTTCGCTGAGCCACCCATGACTCTTTTCATCAAATAGAACACCCAAATAAGGAACTCTGGTGACATTGGTAAATTCTCCCCCTCTGCAAACAAACCTACGTTTATCGTACTTTTTGTTACCTGTCGTCATTATATTTGACTTTGAAAAGTTCAAGGAAAGGTCAAGTGAGACCATTAAATCAATAAATGTGTGTTTAAGTCTTTGCAGCCCCACCGCCGTCCTGACGAGTAAGACCGCTTCATCTGCATACAAGAGAGCTGGGATGAGTTTGGGACCTGCTATTGGGATATCTTTACTCGCAGATGACAGGGCAGCCCCCAGTTTATTAGGACTCATAACAGCCCAATCCAACTTGGAGCTTGATAAGCGATGACAAATGATTAAAGTTATTTATTTCATACATGTTATGTATTTTCCAAACTTAGGGCGTGATTACGAGTTGAGGCGTAATTTATTTATTCGACATAGTCATAAAAGCATTAGATAAAAATGTGTTTATAAAAATAGAGTTAACATTTTTACAGAAATTTAAAACAGTTTTTTTTTTCAAAAACCTTTATTGACAAACATAGTTATACAGTATCAAGCATGCAGCCACTCCAAGTCAGCTGTCACCAGTTACAACAAATATTTTGGATGAATCAATTACACAGCACTTTAGCCGACAACCCGAGGGCCCGGCGGCAATTAAACAGACATGTCAGAGCAATACGTTGAACCGCAGGAGAAATGAGGTCTTTTTTTCTTTTATGTTTTTTTAAAAAGACAAACAAACCAAGAGACAAGGAAAAAGAAATAACTATGGAGGCTAGACATATAGCTTATACACAAGTGATCCTTCTGGAGAGGGAGTACCGCACCCAAGGTTGTTAGCCAGCAACAATTGAAGCTGGAAGCTGTAGGGAAAGTGAGGTGGGAGGGGCAAGGGGGAAGAGAGCTAGCAAGCAATATATGAGCAAAAATCAAGACCAGAAGGAACATCATGCTAAGGGGAGTGCAACACCTCCGGTGGAGGCACAAAAGGGGGAGTACAGATCTCTCCACGATACTGGTTCCACTGATTCCATACCCTCCCCCACTTCTTGGGCCTGCCCCGAGCAATGTAGACTGTTTTTTCGCGAAACATGCACCAGTCCATGTTCCTGGACCAGGCCGACAGACTGGGTGCCCTCGCAGATCCCCACAGTTGTGCAATGTCACGTTTGGCGATCATTTTACCCAGGGTGGCCCACTGTGTCTGAGCCACGTTGTAGTCATTGGGCTCCCACACATTCAGGAGACACCTTCGGGCCTCAGGCAAGATCGAAACACCCGTCACTTCTTCCATAACGCCATGCATACGATTCCAAAATGACACCACCCCTGGACATTCCCACAAAATATGTAGGAAAGTACCCACGCTTACACAAGTCATCCGAAGCATATCCCATACATAACAATCGAGTGCCCGTCACATACACTCGGTGTAGGATTTTCAGTTGCACCAGTCGCAGGCGGGCCGGGATCGCCACCTCCTTCGGGGAGGATATCGCTACCTGCCAATCCTCATCGTCAAGTTCCAATCCATCTCTGGTCCAGGCTGCACATAGCTGTAAAAGAAGGTCTGCTCGGTCATTTATCAGCTTCTTATATATAAGAGAAATCGTACTGTCCGGGACATGGCCGTCGAGCACTCTGTCCTCCAGGGGTGAGGATTACGGAACAAGAGTGCCGGTCGGGAAGACCGAGCAGATGGCATGTCGGACCTGCAGGTACCGGAAGTATTCTCGATCGCTAAGTTTATATTCAAGTTGTAGCTCATCAAAAGTCTTTATCCTGTCTTTCCGCCAAAGATCCCCCACCTTGCTGATGCCAATGAGGTCCCATTTCTCAAAGCCCTTGGTGGTCCACAAATTGCCTAACCTCTCGGAAACGTAGAGTGGGGTCACTCGAGTGACGATGTCTGACCATCCCATAGCAGCGTTAGCGTTACACCAGATCCGCACCGCAACCTTAGTGGGCCCCTTTAACCCAGTATCTGACCGTTTAGAATAAAGTGCCCTATAGTAATCCCCACCCGGTAGCAACCATTTATCCATTGCAAAAGCCGGGTTAGAAGCTGGGCCGTACATTGCATGGTTAACCGAGCTCAACGGAGAGGCCCAGTAATAACGCCTAATATCGGGCAACCCTATACCGCCATCATACCAGGGCAGCGTGAGCTTAGCCAAGGCAATCCGGGGACGTCCGGTCCACAACAATTTCCTTTGGAGGCTCTCGATTTCGTGGAAGTAGCTAGTAGGCACGAGATCCAGAGTGTTTTGAAGTGCATATAAAAATCTAGGGAGGGACATCATTTTGAAAAGGGCTGCCCTGCCCACCAGGGACAGTGGCAGTCTGCCCCATGCCTTCACATCTGCCTTTAAACGAAGAAGCGGGGGGAGAAAGTTGCGCTGATACCTGATTGCAGGATCACGCGAGACTTATATACCTAAATACTTGAACCCAGAATGCAAAATTTGTATTGGACAATTGCGTGGTACGAGTGGTGTATCGTCCGTGAGCGAGTAGACACAGACTTACTGCAGTTGATCACTAAACCGGAATTTCTACCGAAGGAACTAAGGACGTCAAACAGCACCCCCAGAAATTTCCGGGGGGAGGTGAGGTACAGAAGGATGTCGTCCGCATACAGTGAGATGCGGTCTTCAAAGTCGGGGGTCCACCTGATACCCCTGAGTGATGGCTCCCACCGCAAGCAAGCGGCCAAGGGCTCCAAAGCCAAGGCAAAGAGCAGCGGAGACAGGGGGCACCCTTGTCTCGTACCCCTCCCCAGGACAAAAGAAGCCGACACTCTACCATTAACGACCATCTGGGCCAGGGGCTCTTCATATAGTAGCCGGACCCAGCCAATGAATGCCGGCCCGAAGCCAAACTTCGCCAATGCCGCCCATAGGTACAGCCATTCCACTGTGTCAAATGCCATGGTGGCATCTAGAGAAACCAAAATGGCTGGCTCACGTAGCATCTCCGCCCTCGCCAGAACGCCGTGGAAACGGCGTAAATTCAACGCGGTATTGCGGGTCGGGATAAAACCGGACTGATCTGGGTGTACCAAGTCTCCTATCACTTTAATCAAACGATTAGCCAATAATTTTGCCAGGATCTTGGGTTCCGCATTAAGAAGTGAATGGGTCTATAGGAGGTACACAACTCACGGGGTTTTCCTTCTTTGTGTATTACTACGATAGACGCCAATCTCTGATCTCGGGGGAGCCTACCCTTCTCCCTAGACTCTAAGAACATCGAGCGAAGATACGGCACCATTTTGTTTGGACACAACTTGTACAGCTCGATGGGTATGCCGTTCGGGCCTGTAGCTTTACCCGAGCGAATGGAGCGAATAGCGAGCGCTACTTAATCGGTGGAAAAGTCCGCCTCCATAAGCTCTCTGTCAGATTCGGACAAGCAAGGCAAAGCGATATCCCCGAGCAAAAGATGCGAGCCCTCCTCCGGCCGGCCTGAGACCGGCGCGTACACCTCTCGGAAATGGCAAGCAAACTCCTCCACGATCTCTAGAGGATCTGTCACACGTACACCATCCATCCTCTCAACCGCCGGCACCACTCGATTCAGTCTCTCTTTCTTGTCCAGCCAAGCTATCAACTTCCCCGCCTTGTCGCCCACATCATACAGATGGCCCTGTTGCTCTCGACTCATAGCTTTCGCGGCATTCGTAACCAAGGCTTTATAGTCAGACTGTTTCAGTTGCAAAACATGTAGCTTATCTCGCGTGACCCCAGACTCAAGATCTGCCTCCATAGCTACAATATCAGACTCCACTCGCTCAACCTCTTCAACATGGCGTTTCCTAGAACCGGCGATCAGCGATAGCGTCTGACCCCGTACTACAGTTTTAAAGGCTTCCCACAGGGACATAGACGAAGACACCGACCCCTCATTTTCAGCAAAGTAATGGTCAATGGCCTTAACCACCCCAGCCCTGGTCTCCGGGACACGGAGATACCAGGGATTGATCGGGGCGATGAAGATCTATATGGATCCATAGCGGGGAGTGGTCCGAGATGCCTCTGGGCAAATGTCGGACCTCTCTTACCGTTGTTGCCTGGGCTGCAGGCACGGGGATGTAATCAAGTCTAGCCAAGCTCACATGAGCCCCAGAATGGAAAGTGTATTGAGTCTGCCCAGGGTGAAGCATCCGCCAACAATCAACCATACCAAACGTTTCCAAGAAGCCACCCAGGCAGGACTGCGACGGTGTAAGAGCCTTGAGAGGATGACGATCTTCCAAGCCGCTAACCACAGAGTTGAAATCTCCTCCAACCACCAAGATCCCCTCAGGAAGCCCAAGCACCAGTTTCCCCAGGTCGACAAATGAGGTGGTCTGTTGCCCTGGGGGTACGTATATTGAGAGGATGGCAATCGCCCGCCCCTCCCACCTACCAACTATGGCCGCATATCGTCCCTTATCGTCCAATATCGTATCATCGATCTCCAAGGGAAGGGAACTTCGAACCATAACACCAGCCCCCCTGGAGCCCGAGGTAAACCCGGAGTGTGCAACCAACCGGTAACCCCTGCGATTCATAGCGTGGAACGTGTTCCCCACCAAGTGCGTTTCTTGCAATAGTACAATATCGGGGGAATGGCGTTTCAAATATTGAAGTACAATCACCCGTTTTATCTTGTCCCCCAAGCCGTTGACATTCCAACTCAAGACTCTTAACCGCCTACCCCCCAAACACAGATCAAACTATGCAACAATACGTAGCCTCGGAAACAATTCAAACAGAAAATAAGAACCTCCCCCAAAATGCCCCGTACAAACAACCCCCCACCCTGCACCCCTGCGAGAATACAAAAAACCACCCCAAGTTGCAGTGTGGCTGTCGCCCTACCCGAGAAAACTAGTCTACAAGAAGAAAAGGAAACACCCCAGGAGGAGGAAAAAGTCCCAAACTCCCTGCCGCCCCAGGGTTTGTCCGTGAGAGTGTCATTGACCCAAGAAAATAACAATCCACCGCAACACGGTACGGTGGTTACACACGCCGGTGTCCTTACTCCTCCTGATCCCGTTGGCTTCCCTCTGCGCCTCTGGAGTGTTCCGTATTGTCCCGTTGCGTAGATAACGTGTCCAACCAGTCACTGACCACCTCCGGCATATCAAAAAACAGCACACGCTCATTATGTTCAATACGCAATTGGGCGGGGAAGAGCATGGCATACTTCATGCCCAGGTCTCTCAGTCTACGCTTCACCCCAGTAAATCCAAGTCTCTGTTTCTGCACCGATTGAGTAAAGTCGGGGTAGAAGCTGATTTGGCGGGGCCATTGGTCCTCGAGGCCTGTAAAATGGCGTCCCTGTCTCTGAAATTAAAGATCCTCGCCATGATGGGTCGTGGTGTAGCCCCCTGCTTGCGCCTTCCGCCCGGAACTCTGTGGGCACGCTCCACCGCAAAAAAGTTACTGAGGCCCTTGGGGGCGAGATGGTTGAGGATCAGATCTTCAACTAGGAGGTCCGTCAATTGATCGGCTGAGGACTCCGGAACTCCGACGATGCGGACATTATTGCGCCTAGCGCGGCGTTCAAAATCCTCAAGCCGGCGGGCAAATTGTTCACTCGAGTTCCGAAGGGTCCGGACCTCTGTCTAGAGATCGGAGACGTCGGTGGTGAGACTGGCTGCTTTGACATCCAGGGACTTGACTCTCTTGTTAGTCTTGGCCAAGTCCGCCCTAATCAGGCTAACATCCACAGCCACAGTGTCGATCTTGGCGGCCAGAGTTTCATATTGCTGGCCCATAGATGACTTTATACTCGCAATGGCGCCCATCACATCTCGGAGAGTCGGCTCCTCCGTTTCAGGGAGGCCACCACCAAGGTCTTCAGGGGTTTTGCATGTTCCACTAGGTGACCCCTTGTTGCGCGCAAATCGGTCCATAATGGTGGTTTGAGTAATGCCACCACTTGTCACTGTCGGACTTGCCCGCCATGGTGGGCTGCGCGCCCCTTGGGGGCTTCTGGGACCTGGTGAAAATGGTTCCCCACGGGAAAAACAGCGAGAAATCAAAGTGTTGGGCGCCGGTGAAGAGCAATCAAGCGAGTGTGCAGACGGGCCAGCTGGAGCAAGGGGCAGTCATCCCCAGCCGTCTTAGACAGGAAAAGCGAAACCGAAAGTAGACCCCGGGTAGTCGTCCCCTTCCATACGCCGTTGTTGTTCAATTACTTTCGGGGTGTTTCGGATACCCAAGTCCCGGGATGACTCACGGTGTAGGCCTCCAGGTTCAGGAGAGAGTAATTCAGGTGTCCGGTGTCTGATTCGAAGTCTGAAAAGGGCCAAATAGGTCAGGAGATTCTCAGCTACAATAACCCATAGTCAGAAACAGGATCCGTGACAGGATAGATGTTGGAGGCGGCGAGGGTCTCGGGAGCTCTCAGCTCACGCGACCATCTTGGATGCGGGCTAAGCTCCTCCCCTAAAACAGTTTGAAAATCAAAATTCATTACAATATTAAAAGAAAATCATCATATAAAAATGCATCAAATATTCAGGTAGAAGGTGATTTATCAAAAACCTATCCCTTTACATTTTTGTTTCTTATAATCCAGGCCCATCCTAAAAATTTCGCCACACCTATGTATATTACAGGACTTGGGTTTGTACAGATGATTCTGGCAGCCAGAATTCCACTCCGAGTGCCCAACAATTTTACCATGGGTCGCAACCAGACTCTGCGCGGAGCAGAGTATGCCGGGCATACAAAGAGTAGATGACTAACTGTTTCTTTGGGATCTGGGCAAGATGGACAAGAGACACTTCCACCATTAGACCATCTGGATGTGAAAGCTCTGGCAGGTATACTACCAAGTCTCAGTTGAAAATAGAGCTTTCTATCCAGTGGCTTCATTACATCGTCCCAGAATGTCTCGAAACGAGTCTCATCCTTAAAGTCCATAAACACCCCTGTTAGTGAAAGCGGGGGATGGTCCTAAACAGTTCCGAGGGTATCATCTCCCAGTACAATCCCTTGATAGCCTTTTTCGAGGGAAATATGGCATTAATTGGGTCTTCCCAGGTCTCCATCAGACCCAGCTCTCTGAGAACCGCTCTAATTCCAGAGAGCCATTTTATCTGGTGAAAGACGTCACTTTTGATAATGTCCAGAAGTCCCATGGCGAATATTTTCAGCTCCGGCGTTACCCATATTCGCCTCCAGTATAATACTGGGCGAAGGTTTGCAATAATCTCGATTGGTTTCATGCCAAGGTCTTGGAGAACCGGGCCCATGGGGGTACTATGCGGCAGCATGATATGGTTGCTTAGGAACCTGTTTTCGGAAGCAGTTATCTTGCTTAGGTTCCCAAGCCCCCACATCTCAACCCCATAAAGTGCTGCACTCACAGCCTTTGCATTATAGACCATAATTGCAGGGGCCATCGGTTTTGTCAAGGACTTGGCATGTTCCCTAGTCAGTGCCCCTGTGATTTGCCTATGCTTTAGAGTGGCTAGGTCAATCTGTTGTTTCCATCGGAGATCATGCTGTATTGTAACACCCAGATATGAAAACGATTTTACTTGTTCCAGGGGTAGGTTATTCATCAGCACCTTCCCTCTATATGACTTATGTTGTTTAAAAGACATGAATTTAGATTTTAAAACATTAATTTCCAGGCCGTGGTCAGTACAGAATGTTTCGAAGATCCCAAGTGCTTTTTGCAAGCCACTTGGGGTCTTGGAAATGATAAGACAGTCGTCGGCAAACATTAAGATTGGTATTTTGGCGCCTGCTAGAATTGGAGCATCAACGTTAGCCTCTATCAAGACCTTTGCCACATTATTGATGTAGAGGGAGAAGAGGGTCGGCGCTAGCACGCAACCTTGGCGCACTCCTCTCTCTACCGGAAACTGATTTGTGACACGCCCAGGGGGGCCCCATCTTATCTGTGCGTAGTTGTGCTCATGCAGTTTAATGATCATGGAAAGAAGAGTAGGAGGCATGCCCATGTCATTCAGGACAAACCAAAGATTTGACCGCAGGACAAGATCAACGGCTGCCCTCAGATCAATGAAGGCAGCATACAGGCTACCTCCCACCAGTTGAACAACCTTCCAATGCAGCATGGCAAAGTGTAGGACTTGGTCGACTGTGCTTATGCAGGCTCTAAATCCTGCTTGAAGGTGAGACAAAATATTTTTTCATGCTCCCACTCATGGACTTTGTTTAATACCAGTCTACCGTAGATCTTCTGAATAGTATCAATTAGACTGATCGGGCGATAATTGCCTGGGAGCGATTTGTCGCCTTTTTTGAAAACAGGGATTATTTCCGCCCCGTTTCAGGATTCAGGTATTGGCGATCCACTGGCTAGCCAGTAGTAATATATACTTCCCCCATAGTTCTCTGTTGTTTAGGAAGATGTCAGCCGGGACACCATCTATTCCTGGCGCCCTTCCGGGTGTGATGGAGTCCAATGCTTGTTGGATATCCGGATTGGATTCTTCCGCCCAGGGGGTATATACAATCCCTTCTCTCTGCTCTGAGGGTAAATCCAGCCCTTTGGCGTATTGGGGCCTAAAGTGGATTACCCAATCATCCTGGGCTACCCAATTTTGGGGGTTTTCCGGGCGGCCTTCACATCCCCATTTCAACAAGTCCCAAAATTGTTTAGAATTCTTAAGAGAACTAGCCTCCTTAAGCTCCACCCATTTTTTTACATCCCAGGCGCGCTTTGATTTTTGGATAACAGTTTTATATGCGCTCCTGGCTATACGAACACTGGCACTGGATCCAGTTTTGATGGCCTGACCTAGATCCTGCTGTGCCTTCCTACATTCCTTATTATACCACCTCGGGGATTTATCGGTCGTGATTTGTTTTGGGTTGTTTGGTTTAACAAATAGACCTTTTATTTGTGAGAAAAAGGTTTCGTGCACCTTATTTGCATTGTCTCTCTCTGGGGTGGAAGGTTCGGCATTGGCACAGGCGCTCAATTCGATAGTGGCTTGCTGTAGATTCATTAAAATAAAGTTGATGTTTGACTGGTTTTGGGCGACTTTGGCCCACTTCAAGTGGCGCATGTCATTTGCCAAAAGGACAGCCTGAGAGCTTCCTTTGCTTGGGCCCTCTGCTGTAGTTGGGACTTCCCAGTAAGAAAAAGTCATACATAGGGGGTTGTGGTCACTCTCAAGGCGGTCAACAACCATCATATCCTCCAGATGGTGCCACAACTCAAGATGGACTAGTATGTAATCAATTCTACTTTTTCTGTTGCAGCTCTTGAATGTGACAGCACCCCCCTATCTTTCGGTACACTATCGGTGCTATCAATAACAAGGGTTTACGCACAAATTAAAATATACGGACCCACTTGTAACCAGTCCCTAAGTGGAGTGTTTTGCCCCTTTGGGAAGTAGAATTGGTATCTTCCATGCCTGCTGGCCCTTGCAGAAGTACACAAAGAAGCAAGTGAAAAGCCCCAGTGTTTCCCTCACGTTTCCCCTTTTCTCCTTGTTCTCTGTAGCTGGTGTGTGTTTATCTAACTTAATGAAAGAAAATGTGTGGGTCGCCTTGGATTATCGAAATTACTGTAGCCCTTTGCTCAAGCTTGGCTGGAAGAGAAAGACAGAAAAACAGCAACAATGGCAGAAAGAAGTGTTGAAAAAGAACCAGCAAGAGCGAGATAGAGACAGGAAGTGTACAGTGGTCGAGGAGGGAAAAGGCCACTACAACGAAGCCGTTTCCACGAATGCACTAACCACTCATCCTTTACAACGCATGCGTGGTTACCACTATAACCTTTACCACGCATCCCTTTACTATGAAATACGTAGTAAAGGAATGTGAGGTAAAGGTCGGAAAAAAAAGGGGAGCTGGAGGGGGGTCTCCCCCCCCCCAAAAAAAAAACTAGAGGGTTTAAAAAAAAAAGAAAGAAAACTTACCTAAAACACACTCTTCCGTGCCTCTGTCCTTCATGGAAAGAGCCTCCCTAACAGATGTGATTACGTACGTGCGTCTACGTACTGCATCAAAAATAGAGAAAGGACCACTTAAAGAGAAAGAAGAAGAATACCGTCAAAAGAAAATGTAAGTATATTTTTTAAATATAATAATTTATTAGGTTAGGCTTAGTTAAAAAACAAATATATATATATATATATATATATATATATATATATATATATATATATATTCCTCACAATGAAATATATATATATATATATGAACTACATAATCAATCATGCAGTCGATTTAACATGTAAATGCCAATATCATGCATAGTTAAACAACGAAAAACGTTGTTAAACTATGCGTGGTAAAGGCATTTTCGTGGTAAACCATATGCGTGGTAATGGCATTCCATTGTAACGCATGCGTGGAAAAGGCATGCGTTGCAACGGAAAGCGTTGTAACATTATATAACCGGTGGAGGAAGAGCCATGAAGAGGAATCAAGAGTAGGTGACCTTGATATCCAGCATCCCTGGCATTCCTCAGCCCCAACGACCCATAATAATTTCATATTTGCATATGATGGGTGATGAGAAGCATTCAAAAGTAAATAATAATAATAATAATACTGATTCTTGTATAGCGCGAACAGCTACCTCGCGAGGAGGTGTCCCGGCGCTGAAAAGAAACGGCAGCAGCAGAGAGGAATGCAGGGAGAGGTACTAGGCTTTCTGTCCAAAGAGCCAAGTCTTTAGGAGTTTCCTAAAGATGGCTTCTGACGGGGCAGATTGGATGGCAGGGGGAGGGAGTTCCAAAGCTTCGCAGTGCCTACCGAGAAAGATCTACCTCCGAGTCTCGCCCTTCTCGCTCGAGGTACAGCCAGTAGGGTCTGCAAGTTTGATCTCAGGTGTCTCTCTTGATGGTAGCGGGGGAGTCGGAGTTTAAGATAATTGGGACAAGTCCCTTTTTGTGCTCTGTAAGCTCGGGTGAGCGCTTTGAATTTTACTCTGCTTGTCACTGGAAGCCAATGCAGCTCGTGAAGATGCGGAGAGATATGATGTTTAAAAGGCACGTGTTTTATCAATCTCGCAGCCGCATTCTGCACGCTCTGCAGGCGTTGTGTCAGATATTTCGGGAGGCCAAGATAGAGGCCGTTCGAATAATCCAGTCTGGATGTGACTGTCGCATGGACCACCGATTTACGACAGTCAGTTGGTAGGAGAGAGAGAAATTTTCGGAGGTTGCGGAGTTTAAAGTGGCAGCTAGAGGTGACTTGTTGTATGTGAGAGGAGAAGGAAAGCGTCTCGTCCCACCATACACCCAGATTTTTTGCCTTGGTGCCAGGGGTGGGAGCAGGACCCATTTCGGTGGGCCACCAGAGGTCAGGGGAGGGTGGAGTACTTTTCCCAAAGAATAGTACCTCGGTTTTGCTAGCATTCAATTTTAGCTTGTTAGTGTTCATCCATCTGGCTACGTCACTAAGACAGCCTTTTATTTAGCTGAACGCTGCTTCTGACACCTCAACGTATTGGGAAGACTAGTTGCGTATCATCCGCATACGAAATCGCCTTGACCCCCCATTTGGCGATTAAGGTAAAAAGTGGGGCCAGATAAACATTGAAAAGTAGCGGGCTGAGGGCGGACCCTTGCGGGACACCACACCACAGCCGTTTGGGTTCAGAGGAAAAAGCGCCCAGAGCTACTTTCTGAGAGCGGTTCGTGAGATAGGAGAGCAACCAGCTCAGTGCCTTGTCCTCTAAGCCAATATCCTTCAATCTGAGCAGCAATCTACCGTGATCCACAGTATCGAAGGCGGCAGATAGATTAAAAAAGATAGATTAAAAAAATAATAATAAATAAATAAAAATAATAATAAATAAAAAATAAAAAAGATAGATTAAAAGTGGGCAAAATATTAAAAGAAATTCTGTGTACAATGCACACCATTTTTGCTCTAAGTATGCAAAAAGCATTTTGGTGTTCATCTGCGTGAACATTGTACATGACACTCTCTCTCACATATAAAGGCACACCCAGTAAGAGCAGAAGACGGGTTCTAGTTTCACAACCACAGTAAACATCAGGTGAACATTTCCAAAAGACATTTTCTGCTTGTGCTTGATTTTTGCAGGTGAAAAGTAGGCAACAAAAGATAACTGCCTAAGGAGGAAAAATTAAACGAAACATGTGAACTCAAAATCCAGTTTTGATATGAGATTACACTCAAATATTACCAATTTCACTGGGGCCTATTCAAGACGTCCATATATGTGGTAGGTGTAGTGTTTAATTTATAAAATAGTGTTGGTGCCCAAATCGTTGCTCAGAAGCCCCGCCGGCTCGATTAAATCTCATCATGCTAAATATCAAGGCTGCATAGTTCTGAATCAATCTAAGGCCTCTTTACTCAACTGCCAGACACTCCCTTCACCTTTATTTCACTCTTACAGGGCCCTTCTTTCTCCCTTTGTGACAGCTTTTACATCCTTCTCTTCCTCCTTCTAGTCCCTTTGCCTGTTTTCCGTCTCTTTCTCCCAGGAAATGTCTGATGGGAAATAAGTGCCTGTCCCTAAATTTGAGTGCTATTGGCCCCCACCAGCAAACACCGGTTCAAATTAAGCATTTGGTTGGTGAAAGTGGAATAAAGATTTCCTCATTGAAAATAAAGGTAGGCTTTATAAAACCTCCTCTGAAAGACTGGATTGATCCTCTAATTTCCTTCACACCGAGTTCATTTTATTCTTTAAAAACTGCTATTTATCAACCATAGGAAAAAGTCATTTCATAGCTGTAAAATCCTAAAATAGACAGGAGACATATTTGCCACATAGTTATCTTCACCAATACCACGCTGCAGGCACATTTTCTGTGGCAAGTCTAGTCATGGAATGTTTTAAAAAAGCAGGCACATGGAAACAGTGGTCTTCACACAAAAGGTAGGCAAGCCACCAAATTCAAAAGGAAAGCTTAACCAAGCAAAGCAATGGGTCTGGCTTGGTTCTCAGAATCAAGGCAAGATGCAAGCCTTGAAGAAGGAAAATTCCCTTGATACAATTGAAAAAATTATTCTGTCCGAACAACTTCTGTAAACTTTAAAGAACCAGGATAGGAAAACCCGTTGAACAAGAACAACTGTTCACCAATAACCAGATGTAGCTTCAATAATCACTCACATATGGACTTCTTATGTTCCAAATTTATTTCACTGGAAACTGCAAGTACAGGACAATGAGAGAGCCGCTCTCCATTTTCAACTGACCGAATGGAATTCTCACAACTGAGCAGTCTACAAGTAGAAAGAACCATGTGGGGAAATATAATATGGGTGGGAAAGTAGGTACAGTGAATATAACACACTTACATTCCTTCAAGAGCAAACAATGACGAGTTAGAAGAAAGAGAAAAAAATATATGTTGCTTAAGTACGCTCCATGAGAGAGCTCTTGTTCTCTGAGAGAATTTTACTACAGTTGAAATAGAGCTATTGTTAAGAGTGTCATTCATGAAACCCTATGTTATAAAAGAGTCAGCATCTAGTGAGTCAGTTCTCCGGGAGGTGCCACTTATCTGCCTGTCACACACAGCAGTCTTATCTCCACAAGTAGCTTGCGGGCAATCGAAGAAATCATACTCAGGTTCCATTCCTGAAAAAAGTAACGATGTTGGAGTTCAGTGACCTGAGGTCTATACATAGACTCAGGTTATGTTACTTTTCTTTGCTAGAACAATGGTGATATCCGCTCTGAGGACTCAGGGGTATATGTACAAGCTCCTTGTGCTGCTGGAGACTCCCTTTTAGTGACACTCCAGCGGCACTAACAACTAGATCATATCTATGAGGCCACGCAAAGCCACTATGCGTAACTTTGAATGGCCTCATTGATATGGAATAAGTCAAGGCAGCGCAAATCGTAGCATTGCAATACTCTGCACTTGGGAGGCATACCATGGGCATTGTGGTGGGTGTTCCCACACAACACCCATGGATTTTGACGCTGCCCCAGATTTACAAGCGCATGTAAACCTGGGGAAGTTCCAAATTCATACGCCTCCAGAGGTGAGGGGTAACGAGAAGAATTTTTTTTATTTCTCCTCATTGTTTAATCTTTGTATGTGAGCTGCGTTCTGCAGCACACATAGAAAGAGGAAAATGTCTCTTAAGATTGTTCTGTGCAGGAAGGTGCTACTTTCTGCACAAAAACAATCCTGCCTACACAAGCACCCTTGAACCATGTGCAAGGGTGCCTGCATTGGCAACAGGCAGCCGAAAAGGCACCAGCACAGGGGAAAAGGACAGGAATGCACCTTTTTTAATCTTTATTTGTCATTTTCTGAAAAAAACAGATGCAGTACAATAACACTTGATAAGTCATGAGCTCCGTAACATGACACCGCGCAGGGTGTAATAACATTCCCAAAAACAGCCATGTACAAGACAGTGGGTGGTGAAGAGGCAGCCGATAGTCCGCTCAGGCAATGATGTGGCGGCGCTATGCCAATGGATTATCCAGTCCAGGAATGCACCTTATTGCATAAATACAATGCATTCCTGCCCCTTCACTTTGGTGTAGGGAAGCGCAGTAAGGTGACTTTCTGCACTGCCTTATGTCGAATCCCTGAAACTGAGGGTCTCATTCTCTTCAATAATAATTAGAGGTCCTCCAATAGGGCTTGCAACTCCTTGCAGACATAAATGGATACCCCCCTTCCCCTTAGCCTTTGTTTCATGGGAACCATATTTTCCTTGAGTTGTGTTAGGTGGTTAAATCCATGACGTTTCCTTAAACCATCAATGAAAACCATAGGGAATGGACTGAAAATGTTGTGATACTTTTCCTCTTTCAGCACAGCTAACACTGGATCAGCTGCACAGGGTTTGTACACAATTTCCAAAAGTGTTTTGTCCTTCCAGTCAAAAATATACACCCATCTGTGTGCCACATACATCTTGATCCTAGCAGACCCATCTTAAAATTTAATATCAGTTACAAAATAAATTACAAAGTCAGTCTGCCTTTTATAGAAGAAAACAGCATTCACTTCAGGTTCAAGGAGCTTTCATACACTAAGAGCTAAATAAAGTTCAAATTGTGCCTGGGTAATCACAGTATAGGGGAAACAGAGTCAGCCATAACTCACAGTTCCCTTCCCAGCGCAGTAAGTGTACACATGGGTGGTTCATTAGTTTTCTTTCCTCTAACACTATCCAAGGAATTAGCAGGACCATGCTGTTTTCTGGTCCTCGCAAGGATCCTAACCTGTAGGACCATCTGCACACCCTTGAGCGATCTTAGGTTTAAAATTGTACTTGTTTACTCTGCAAACCCTTGCAAATTGGCCAACCTGTCCACAGATCTTGCAATCCTTGCTGTTTGTGGGGCAAACCTTAAATAATGCGATGCGGGAAACACTTCCGAAGCGGTAGCACACATCTTTAGAGTTGTTTCTCTTGATCCTTTTGGGATCAGCTCTAATCTGCTTACTACTTACACTGCAGATCTTGTTTCTCCTTTTCATGCTTATCTTCAATCACTTTTCTCACATGCATTATAGACTGTTATATAGCTTTCACAGTTTTTGCAATTTGAGTGTGGGATCTCCAATTCCCAACAAACATTACTCGATTTGCCTACTCTTGGTATTCACCATTAACTGATTCTGTATCATCTCGTCACATGTAGTACTAAAATGGTATATAATCCTCTAGGGGTAGTTAGAAACTCATTGAATCTTTCATTTTCCTTTTGCATCCTGGTATAAAAAGGATACATCTCAAGAGTAATACTTATAGTGTGTTCGAAATAGTTTCCCGTTGTTAGCATAGCCTCCTAAGAGTTGGTGAACTCGACCCTTTCTTCTGGTGTTTCAACTTAAGGCAAGGTTCTAGAAATGTCCTGCCCTTCAGATCCCAGACAATGTAGGAGAATACCCTATCTACATTAAACTTGCATTAACAGTGACCAGGTATGTGAGAAACTCCTTTTTTCACCTTTTTCAGAGGCTAGGTGTCTCACACTGGTTATGGAGCCGAAATCTCTGTGGGGGTTCAAACTGTATTTTTTTCCTGCTGTCATAGGAACTAAATAAAACTTCTAGTGAAGTCACAGCAAAATGTCAGTTGAACAGAAGGAATAAACTTGAAGAGAAACTACTGATGAGTAAAATGAAATCACAAATATGAGGTGGTCATAATGTCTATCTAAGGCACAATCACAAAGAGACTCTTGTTGAGTTGTATGATAGTTTCCAGAAGCAGATACTTTGGGCCCGATTTAAATTTTGGCTGTAAGCATACTCTGTTGCAAATGCAGGTGCTTACCGCAAACATGATGGTCCGCCTGCCAAATTTAAAATTGGGCGGACCATAGTTTGAGCATGGTGGAGATCTCCACTGTAGTCAAACTTCTCTGACGCCACAACGGATTGAGGATTGTTGGAGAATTTTGCTCTTTGTCCATCCACCCAATCAGGATGGGTGGTCATATAGTCAATTTGTACTGCCCGCCTCCGCCAGGTAAACCCTATCCATTTGAGATAACCCTCATGGTAAAGGGGACATTGTTTTTTATATTTTTTTTCAAACACAAAAACCCACTTTGGGGTTGTGCATTTGAAAATAAAACTTTTGAAACTTTGCCAAAATACATTTCTGAATTTGGTGGTTGGGACCTCCGCCAGGGCAACAGAGTATTTTACTCCGTTGTCCCGGAAGAAAACTGCCAAGAACTAAATGGGGCCCCTAGTCTCTAAAATGTTGTAGGGACAGATAAGTGGTAGCAAGAGTCTGCAAAGGCTGAGAGTTAAACACATGCAGTTTTTATTTTCTCCTTATTTTCTCGTTTATACGTGCCTCAGTTGCAATGGCAAATAAAATGCCCATAGGTACGCACTGGAGCGCAAAATGACTGCCAGCGTCAAAATAAGGCCAGGAACACCAGGTTTGCACGGCGTCTCCTCAGCATGTCATAGTGGGTCTTAAGGCCTGTCCAGGGGATGTTCTGTAGCGATCACCTGGATGTCATCGAAGAGTCGCTTCGATCTGGAACAGCAGGGCCCAGGAAAAGACATCATGGACATAACGCACTAGTCTGCAGGATTACATCACACTCACCAACAGGGTTTGCAAAGTGCAGTGGAGGAAAATCATTTAGGCACTACATGAAATCTGTGCTTTTCTGTGTGGTCACCACATATTTTTTGCCTTTCGCTGGACTCTATATTTTTGCAGGCTTTAGAACTCTTCACTTTACCACTGATAACCAGTAGTAGAGTGCCTGACCCCTATTTAAACATGGTTGAATTTGCATTCTCCTAATTGGTATATTTAACTTGCCAATAGGTCCCTAGTGTCTAGTAAAAGATTTAAACAGGACCAGAAAGTTAAATGCCAATAGAGGACTGCAGCACAAACTGTGCAATCCACCACAGTGGTGGTGCAACATGGTTACAGGCCTATCCTGGGCAGCCTGACTATAGCAGTGTGTAGGGCTTGGCCATTTCCCCAGAATTTTTCGCTTTTTATTCCTTTAATTTAGGGTGCCCCCTATTGTAACAAAAGTGTATAGGCCTTGTGTAGTGGAGAAAGCCCTGTGTAATGTTAAACTAATGTTAAGGTGCAGGTGCCCTCTTCCCCTAACATGGCTGCCACTGACCCCTGCTACTGCAGAGCGGTCTTTGTGGGTGCATTCTAGTAGTCAGGAGCTGGCTAGAACCCTCAAACAATGTATCTACACTAGTCTGCCAGCCTTCCCATAGCCAGAATGGTGGAACCTCCTAGAACCTCCTTGAACCTTCTGGAACAGGTGAGGTGACACCAACTGCCACTACCAACTGTCAACTGGCACTATAGAAGGAAAGGGAGGGAGACTTTCCTGTCAGATTGAGGGAACACTGACCTGGGGGAGAACCTACGCAGGAGTTCTAGGCAGTGGGGCCTAGACAGGGACCTATGACACTGGGAGTGACAGGGCCTAGGTGCTGCCTTCCAAGTGTTGAGGGATCCTGAACTTGCCCCCTGATCTGGCCCGGCGGAAGGGGAACCCAGGGACCACTTGAAGGGAACTAGCTGAGGAGATTTGATATCAGCCAACAACTCAAACCCCCCCCCCCCTTCAAGGAACCCTGAGACTGCTATTTACAAGGGCGCAATAAACATAAAGCGCCAAGAAGAAACCAAACCACCACAGGACTATTGAGAAATCAACCAGGTATTGGCGCTGTGTCGCTCCCCGCGCTCCCTGACGCCACCTGGGACCCCTTTTGCTGGTTTGCCACTGTTGTGTGGCCTGTCCTGTTGGTCCTGCTGATCTGATTCCAACTTAAATGAACTGTCTGCTGGCTAAGCGCCCCTATTCCCTAGCGCTAGCATCCTGGACTACCTGTCCTGCCAGTGCTGTCTGAACTGTCTTATCTATGGGAAGGGCCCCTGCGAAGCGCTGTACCAGAGAAGCGCTATCTCCAGGACTGCCATATTCCCTTCCCCTATAACTGACACCAGAAATCCATTACCAGCACTGTGAATGGGTCGCACTGTGTACCTGATCCCTGAAACCCACTTCCAGCGCTGTGACTGCGAAGCGTTGTGAACCTGTGAGCTCTGCTGCTGCCTGGGGACCCTTGAGGTACTGTGAAGCGCTATACATCCAGCATCTGTCATTAATTTCAAGCGCTGCATCAGCGAGGCGCTGTGGGCCCAGGACCTGAAGCACAAGTTACTACTTGTGTAACGATATATCTGTAAGAGACATTAGTTAGTGATAGATTCCTTACCTTAGAATATCCACAGGCGTCAGACTGGATCCGGAAAGTTTTGCGTAGCAGTACCCTTGCGCGTCGGTAGGCGTCGTCTGCGGCTCCGCGTCCGTCGTCGGCGTCGTGGGCGCCGTGATGACGTCGTCGGAGTACTTAGACGCCGCCTCCGCGTGCTGACGTCAGTTCTTAGCCACAGCTTTTCCGCGCCAGAAGCGCAGAGCCATGACAAAAACCAACACTGGTGCCAAGAAACTAGGGCCCTGAAAGGGGATGACCTTAACCCTAGATATCGGTTCGCAGAACGGGGAGGATGGGTGGGTCGGTAAGGAATCTATCACTAACTAATGTCTCTTACAGAATCGTATATTCGTGTATCGTTACACAAGTAGTAACTTGTGCATCTGAAAGAGACACGTTAGTGATAGATTCCTTACCTTAGAATAGATACCCCAGCAATACCATCCCCGTGGTGGTGGGTCTGCGAACCAATATTCACACCAGAAAGTCCTGGAGAACGGAACGGCCGAAGTAGCCATCCCTCCGGACTTGACTGTCCAGGCAGTAGTGCCTCGCAAACGTGTGCAACGAAGCCCACGTAGCAGCCTGGCAAATGTCCTGCAAGGGCACACCTCGGCCCAAGGCAGTTGTAGTGGCCGTGGCTCGAGTGGAATGAGCCCGCAGCCCAACAGGTGGTTCCTTCTTAGCCAAGGAGTAACACGCCTGGATGCACATGATAATCCATCGAGAAATGGTCCTCTTGTGCACCGCTTTCCCTTTCTTAGCGCCCGCGTACCCAACAAAGAGTTGATTATCCACCCGGAACTGGCGTGTGCGATCCAGATAGAACGAGAGCGCATGTTTTGGGTCCAGACGGTGGAGCCTCTCCTCCTCTCTCGAGGGGTGCGGAGGCGGAAAGAAGGTGGGCAATGTGATGGACTGCCCCATGTGGAAGGCTGTGACCACCTTAGGCAAGAAGGAGGGCCTAGTCCTCAAAACAACCTTGTCCGGATGGACTGAAAGGAAAGGAGGCTTACAAGAGAGGGCCTGGAGCTCACTCACTCTCCTGGCAGAGGTGATGGCTACCAGGAAGGCAGTCTTCAAAGAAAGAAGGCGAAGTGGACAGTTATGAAGTGGCTCAAAGGGAGCGCACATCAGAAATGTTAGAACCAGGTTCAAGTCCCACTGAGGCATCACGAAAGGAACAGGAGGAAAGGTATGAGTGATGCCTTTCAGAAATCTGTTTACTTTAGGGGACTTGAACAAAGAAGGTTGGTCAGGCAGCCTCAGAAAGAAAGATAGCCCTTGATAGTGCCCAGAGCAGAGCCCTGCTGGGCAAGAGAAAGAAGGAAGAGAAGAATCTCAGAGAGAGGGGCATTGAGAGGATCCACAGCCTTTGCTGTGCACCATGCCACAAATCTGTTCCACCTGCAGGCGTATACCGTTTTTGTGGAGGGACACCTGGCTGCCAGAATGATGTTGCAAACTTCAGGAGGTAAGTCAAATGGCCTCAACTGTCGCCGCTCAATCTCCATGCATGGAGGTGGAGACTGGACAGGTTCGGGTGGAGGACCGTCCCCTGCTGCTGCGACAGAAGGTCCTCCTGAAGAGGCAGACGAACCGGGGGATCGACTGACATACTGAGTAGCTCGGGATACCAGTACCTTCGTGCCCAGTCCGGAGCCACAAGGATGACTTGTGCCCGGTCGCGCTTGATCTTCATCTGAAAGAAACACGTTAGTGTTAGATTCCTTACCTTAGAATATCCCGAGGCGTCAGTCTGGATCCGGAAACTTTTGCGTAGCAGTACCCCTGCGCGTCGGTAGGCGTCGTCTGCAGGCGTCCCCTGCGGCTCCGCGTCCGTCGTCGGCGTCGTGCGCCGTGATGACGTCGCTGGAGTATATAGACGCCGCCTCCGCGCGCTGACGTCAGTTCTTCTTTTTTCCGCGCCAGTGGACGCAGATCTGAAGAGCAGTACTCCGGTCTTTTGACCAAGTTTTTCGATAGTTATTTCTCTCTTTGTGCCTGTTAGGATGCCTGGGTTCAAGCACTGTGATGACTGTGAGCGCACAATGTCGGTCACAGACCATCACCGCCTCTGTCTCCGGTGTCTGGGCCCCGACCACGACGTGGACTCCTGCGTCGACTGCCGGGCCCTCACCAACAAGGCTAGGCGGGAGCGGTCCCGCAAGCTACTGGAGCTCCGGGTGTCGGCCCCACGTCGGGACCGGGAGCGGTCCCGGTCCGGCCGGAGGTCGAGAGAGCGTTCGAGGGAGCGGTCGCGGAGCCGCGCCGAGCGTTCCGGAAGTCGACACCACTCGTCAGGCTCATCAGGTAAGAAGCACAAGAAGTCGGGGCGTCGTCATCGTACCCCCGACTCCCCCCGACGCTCGCGCGATGCGGCTGGGAGCTCGGGTGACCCCAACCCCGCGGCTCCGCGAGAGTCGCCGGCGCGGCCTGCCTCATACCCTTCGGTCCCTGGGCACGGCGCGACGCCTGAGGAGATCGAGGCGTTCCTCATGGCCATGAGGGCGCTCGCTTCTCCGACGGGGCCTACGGCGCCTTCGGGCCCAGTGCTACCGTCTGGGGGCCCTAGCGGTTCGGGTGTCCCTGCCTCGGCGCCGTCGGGTGCTCCGGCCCCGGCGCCGCCGACGGCTCCGACCCCGGCGCCGCAAGGGCCTCCGGGATCGGCGCCGGCTGGTCTTCCGGCCTCTCCGGCGCCGTTACCATCGGGGTTACCCCCGACGCCGCCCCCGCGCGGCGCCGGTTCTCCGGTGCCGGCTCCGGCCGGCAGCGGGGCTCCGGCGCCGGCTCCGGGCGGCGCCGTTCCCCTACCTTCCCCGACGCCGGACGCGGAGCCGGACCGGCGTCGCTCGACGCCGGTCCCGGCGCCGATGGGGCCCATGAACCCCGAGGAGCCGGTCTACATCGTTGACTCCGAATACGGAGAGGATGAAGAGTTCGGTGAAGGTTGGGAGGGGTCCGAGGACCCTCTGTCACGCGAGTGCCAGTATGACCCGGACTGGACAGGTGACTTGGGGGATGCCAGTGGTCTGGACGACTCTCCTAACCCTGGTTTGATCTCTCCTCCAACCGTGGCATCGGTGGAGGGAGCTGCATATTCAGTGGTGCTGATGAGGGCTGCCAAGGCCTTACACCTTGAGCTCCCCGTCGCGGCCGTGAGGCCTAACATCCTCACTGAGGTCTTCAAACCGCAGTCATGCCCACAGGAGCCACTGCTGCCGTTTAATGAAGCCTTGTCAGACGTTCTGTTGGGCACGTGGTCCAGGCCCGCTTCAGGTGCACCTGTTGATCGGAACGTGGCCAGGCGCCACCGTCCTTGTCCGGACGACCCCAAGTTCCTGTCTACCCACCCCACTCCTGAGAGTCTGGTGATCCAGGCCTCGACCTCCCAGTCCGCATTCCCGTCGGCCCCGCCCGACCGGGAATCCAAGAGGTATGACCAGTTTGGCAAGAAGGTCTTCTCGTCCATTAGTTTGGGCCTGCGGTCTTGCAACACCGCTTGCCTCTTGGGCCGCTACACCCACTCTGTGTGGGACACGGTCGCGGAACTGCTGCCAGAATGCCCCATGGAGGTGCGGGCAAAACTCGGTCAGGCTGTGGCTGAGGGCCGAGATGCAGCGAAATATTCGATACGGTGTGGTCTTGATACGACCGACTCGCTGGGCAGGGCTATGTCAACGACAGTGGCGATTCGTCGCCACGCCTGGCTGAGATCCGCCAACTTTTCGGCTGATGTCCAGAATACATTGATGGACATGCCGTTCGATGGCTGTCACCTGTTCGGTGACAAGGCGGACCACGCGCTGGAACGCTTCAAGGACTCCAGGGTCACGGCCAAGTCCTTGGGTCTCTCGACCCAGCGTCAGCAAGCGGGTTCGTTTCGTCCCTTTCGTGGCCAAGGAAGGGGCGCCCCCACACGTGCTGCCAGCCACGCGCCGCAACAATCCTTTCAACGCGGTGGCGGCCGTGGAAACCGCCGTGGCGGCGGTCGGGGACAACGGCGGGGTCAGACCACACCTCCCCCCGCAGCATCTGCCTCAAAATCCTCCTAGTCCGTGCTTTCGGCCCCACGTGACGCCAGTGGGTGGCAGGGTTCGCCATCACCACGCTCACTGGCGCGCGATCACTTCGGACAGGTGGGTGCTGCAACTCGTCCGAAGGGGCTACTCCCTCCCCTTCGAGACCACTCCTCCAGCCATGCCACCGCAGAACCACCGTGTGTCGGGGGACCACTTGACGCTTCTGCAGGAGGAAGTTACGGCCCTCTTGGCCAAGGGGGCCATCGAGCGCGTTCCTGGGCCAGAAGTAGGGCGTGGTTGTTATTCCCACTACTTTCTGGTACCCAAGAAGGACAAGGGGGGCCTACGTCCTATCTTGGATCTAAGGAACGTCAACGGCTTCCTCCGGAAGGAGAAGTTCAAGATGTTGACGTTAGCTCAGGTCTTGGCTGCTCTAGACCCACAAGACTGGATGGTAGCGTTGGACTTGCAGGATGCCTATTTTCACATCCCCGTCCTGCCGGCCCACCGGCGTTACCTGCGGTTCACGGTAGGCCAGGAGCACTTTCAGTTTATCGTGCTTCCCTTCGGCCTTACCAGCGCCCCACGGGTGTTCACAAAGGTGATGGCGGTGGTCGCAGCCCATCTGCGCAGGTTGGGGGTTTCAGTCTTCCCCTACCTCGACGACTGGTTGTTGAAGGCGGGCTCGCCCCAAACAGTCGTCCACCACCTTCAGATGACGGCAGACCTCTTACACGACCTGGGGTTCTCCATCAATGTGCCGAAATCACACCTGTGTCCCTCTCAAAAGCTCCTTTTCATCGGAGCGGTTCTGGACTCGGCGCAGTTTCGGGTTTATCCTCCGGAACGCCGGGTCCGGGATATTCAGGCTTTGATTCCCATCTTTCAGCCGCTATCCCGGGTTTCGGTCAGGTTGACGCTGCGGCTGCTGGGACTGATGGCTTCCTGCATCCTTCTGGTGCATCACGCCCGGTGGCGGATGCGGGCTCTGCAGTGGGACCTGAAGTTTCAGTGGGCCCAGCATCAGGGCAACTTGTCCGACCACGTCTTGATCTCGGAGGGCACTGCGAGACAACTGCAGTGGTGGCTTACGGACCGCGATTGGGTCAGAGGCAGATCCCTCTCCCTTCCCCAACCGGAGCACGTTGTCGTGACGGACGCGTCCCTCCAGGGCTGGGGGGGCCACTTGGGAGAGGCAGAGATCAGAGGCATCTGGTCTCCGGCGGAGTCCCGGCTCCATATCAACCTGTTGGAGCTGCGGGCGATTCGTCTGGCACTGAAGGCATTCCTCCCCTTTGTCAACGGGAGTGTAGTGCAGGTGTTCACCGACAACACCACCGCCATGTGGTACTGCAACAAACAGGGCGGAGTGGGGTCGTGGACCCTTTGCCAGGAGGCTCTGCGCCTCTGGCAATGGCTGGAACGTCAGGGCGTGACTCTGACGGTTCAACACCTGGCAGGTTCCCTGAACGCCAGGGCGGACGAACTCAGCCGTCGGTGCTCGATGGATCACGAATGGCGTCTGAACTCGGACGTGGCGCGAGGCATCTTTCTGCTATGGGGAGAGCCTTGGTTAGATCTATTCGCCACAGAAGAGAACGCGCAATGTCATCAGTTCTGCGCGTTGGAGTTTCCAAGACGGCACTCGCACGGCGACGCCTTTCGGCGCGAGTGGAGTTGCGGTCTGTTATACGCCTTTCCGCCTATACCACTTCTGCCCAGAGTGCTGAAGAAGATCAGGCGCGACCGGGCCCAAGTTATCCTTGTGGCTCCGGACTGGGCTCGAAGGTACTGGTATCCCGAGCTACTCAGCATGTCAGTCGGTCCCCCGATCCGCCTGCCTCTTCAGGAGGACCTTCTGTCGCAGCAGCAGGGGACGGTCCTCCACCCGAACCTGTCCAGTCTCCACCTCCATGCTTGGAGATTGAGCGGCGGCAGTTGAGGCCATTTGACTTGCCTCCTGAAGTCTGTGATGTAATTCTGGCAGCCAGGCGTCCCTCCACTAAGTCGGTATACGCCTGTCGGTGGAACAGATTTGTGGCATGGTGCACAGCAAAGGCTGTGGATCCACTCTCTGCCCCTCTTTCCGAGGTTCTTCTGTTTCTTCTCTCTCTTGCCCAGCAGGGCTCTGCTCTGGGCACTATCAAGGGCTACCTTTCTGCCCTTTCAGCCTTTTTAAGGCTTCCTGATCAGCCTTCTTTGTTCAAATCCCCGATTGTAACTCGATTCTTGAAGGGCATCACTCACATGTTTCCACCTGTTCCGTTTGTGATGCCTCAGTGGGATTTGAACCTGGTTCTGACCTTTCTGATGTGTGCTCCCTTTGAGCCCCTTCATTCTTGCCCTCTCCGTCTCCTGACTTTAAAGACGGCTTTCCTGGTTGCCATCACCTCTGCCAGGAGGGTGAGTGAGCTCCAGGCTCTTTCTGTGAAACCTCCTTTCTTGTCCATTCATCCTGACAAGGTGGTTCTGAGGACTAGACCCTCTTTCCTGCCCAAGGTTGTTTCGGCCTTTCACATCGGGCAGTCCATCACCCTCCCTTCCTTCTTCCCGCCTCCGCATCCTTCAAAGGATAAAGAGCGGCTCCATCGTCTGGACCCAAAACGTGCGCTTTCATTTTATTTGGATCGCACACGCCAGTTCCGGGTGGATGACCAACTGTTTGTTGGCTACGTGGGTGCGAAGAAGGGACGGGCGGTCCATAAACGGACCATCTCTCGATGGGTCGTTCTCTGCATCAAAGCGTGCTACTCTTTGGCTCGGAAGGAGCCTCCTGTTGGGCTGAGGGCCCATTCCACTCGGGCCACGGCGGCTACTACTGCCTTGGGCCGGGGAGTCCCTTTGCAGGACATTTGCCAGGCGGCTACGTGGGCCTCGCTGCACACTTTCGCGAGGCACTACTGCCTGGACAGTCAAGTCCGGAGGGATGGCTTCTTTGGCCGTTCTGTCCTCCAGGACTTTCTGGTGTAGGAATGTATTGGTTCGCAGACCCACCACCGGGGTTGGTATTGCTGGGGTATCTATTCTAAGGTAAGGAATCTAACACTAACGTGTTTCTTTCAGATGAACAAGTTACTTACCTTCGGTAACGATATATCTGTAAGAAACATTAGTTAGTGTTAGATTCCTTACCGAACCCACCCATCCTCCCCGTTCTGCGAACTGATACCTAGGGTTAAGGACATCCCTTTCAGGGCCCTAGTTTTTACATGGCACCAGTGTTGGTTCTCTCATGGCTCTGCGTCTCCTGGCGCGGAATAGCTGTGTGCAAAGAACTGACGTCAGCGCGCGGAGGCGGCGTCTATATACTCCAGCGACGTCATCACGGCGCACGACGCCGACGACGGACGCGGAGCCGCAGGGGACGCCTGCAGACGACGCCTACCGACGCGCAGGGGTACCGCTACGCAAAAGTTTCCGGATCCAGACTGACGCCTGGGGATATTCTAAGGTAAGGAATCTAACACTAACTAATGTTTCTTACAGATATATCGTTACCGAAGGTAAGTAACTTGTTCTTCAGCACTCTGGGCAGAAGAGGTATAGGCGGAAAGGCGTACAACAGACCGCAGCTCCACTCGCGACGAAAAGCGTCTCCGAGCGAGTGCCGCCTTGGAAATTCCAACGCGCAGAACTGATGACATTGCGCGTTCTCTTCGGTGGCGAATAGATCTAACCAAGGCTCTCCCCAACGCAAAAAGAGGCCTTGCGCCACGTCCGAGTTCAGACGCCATTCGTGATCCATCGAGCACCGACGGCTGAGTTCGTCCGCCCTGGCGTTCAGAGAACCTGCCAGGTGTTGAACCACCAGAGTCACGCCCTGATGTTCCAGCCATTGCCAGAGGCGCAGAGCCTCCTGGCATAGGGTCCACGACCCCACACCGCCCTGTTTGTTGCAGTACCACATGGCGGTGGTGTTGTCCGTGAACACCTGCACTGCACTCCCTCGGACAGATGGGAGGAATGCTTTCAGTGCCAGACGAATCGCCCGCAGCTCCAACAGATTGATATGGAGCTGGGACTCCGCCGGAGACCAGAGTCCTCTGATCTCCGCCTCTCCCAAGTGGCCACCCCAGCCCTGGAGGGACGCGTCCATCACAACTACGTGCTCCGGTTGGGGAAGGGAGAGGGATCTGCCGTTGACCCAATCGCGGTCCGTGAGACACCACTGCAGCTGTCTCGCAGTGCCCTCCGAGATCAGGACATGGTCGGAAAGGTTGCCCCGGTGCTGGGCCCACTGAAACTTCAGGTCCCACTGCAGAGCCCGCATCCGCCGCCGTGCGTGATGCACCAGAAGGATGCAGGAGGCCATCAGCCCCAGAAGCCGCAGAGTCAGCCTGACCGAAACCCGGGATAACGGCCCGAAGATCGGAATCAGGGCCTGAATATCCCGGACTCGCTGTTCGGGCGGGTAAACCCGAAACTGCGCCGAGTCGAGAACCGCTCCGATGAAAAGGAGCTTCTGAGAGGGGCACAGGTGTGACTTCGGCACATTGATGGAAAATCCCAGCCTGTGCAGGAGATCCGCCGTAGTCTGGAGGTGGTTGACGACTGCCTGGGGCGAGCCCGCCTTCAACAACCAGTCGTCTAGGTAGGGGAAGACTGAAACCCCTAACCTGCGCAGGTGAGCTGCGACCACCGCCATCACCTTCGTGAACACCCGTGGGGCGCTGGTAAGGCCGAAGGTGAGCACGGTAAACTGAAAGTGCTCGAGGCCTACCGTGAACCGCAGGTAACGCTGGTGGGCCGGCGGGACGGGGATGTGGAAATACGCATCCTGCAAGTCCAACGCTACCATCCAGTCTCCTGGGTCTAGGGCAGCCAAGACCTGAGCCAGTGTCAGCATTTTGAACTTCTCCTTCCGGAGGAAGCCGTTGACGTTCCTCAGATCCAAGATAGGGCGTAGGCCCCCTTTGCCCTTCTTGGGTACCAGGAAGTAGTGGGAGTAGCAACCACGACCTACTTCTGGCCCAGGAACGCGCTCGATGGCCCCCTTGGGCAAGAGGGCCAAAACTTCCTCCTGCAGGAGCCGCAAATGATCCCCCGATACGCGGTGGTGTTGCGGTGGCATGGCTTGAGGGGTCGTCTCGAAGGGGAGGGAGTAGCCCCTTCGGACGATCTGCAGCACCCACCTGTCCGAAGTGACTGTGCGCCAGTGAGAGTGGTGATGGCGAACCCTGCCCCCCACTGGCGTCACATGGGCCGAAAAGCACGGACTAGGAGGGTTTAGAGGCGGATGCTGCGGGGGCAGGTGTGGACTGGCTCCGCTTGCCTCCCCGACCGCCTCCACGGCGGTTTCCACAGCCGCAGCCGCGCTGGACGACAGTTTGCGGCGAGAGGCTGGCGGCACGCGTGGGGACGCCCCTTCCTTGGCCACGAAAGGAGCGAAAGGCGCCCACTTGCTGGCGCGGGGCCGAGAGGCCCAAGGACTTGGCCGTAGCCCAGGAGTCCTTAAAGCGCTCAAGCGCGTGGTCTGCCTTGTCGCCAAAGAGGCGACGGCCATCGAACGGCATGTCCATGAGGGTATTCTGGACATCAGCCGAGAAGTTGGCAGATCTGAGCCAGGCGTGGCTTCGAATCGCCACCGTCGTAGCCATCGCTCTGCCCAGCGAGTCAGTTGTATCCAGTCCGCACCTGATCGAATACTTCGCTGCGTCCCGGCCCTCCACTAGGGCTTGGCCGAGTTTGGCCTGTACCTCCAACGGACACTCTGGCAGCAATTCCGTCACCGTTTCCCATATAGAATGGGTGTAACGGCCCAAGAGGCATGCGGTGTTGAAAGACCGCAGTCTTAAGCTAAGGGACGAGAATACCTTTTTGCCAAAGGCCTCGTACCTCTTGGATTCCCGGTCAGGGGGAGCCGACGGGAAGGCGGTCTGGGAGTTAGAGGCCTGGATAACCAGACTCTCGGGGGTGGGGTGGGTGGACAGGAAACATGGGTCGCCCGGAGCCGGGCGGTGGCGTCTGGCCATGTTCCTTTTTACAGGCGAACCTGTAGCGGGCCTGGACCAAGTGCCCAAAAGAATGTCCGACAAGGCCTCATTAAACGGCAGCATAGGCTCCATGGAGCATGACTGTGGCTTAAGGACCTCAGTGAGGAGGTTAGTCCTCACGGCCGCGACGGGGAGCTCAAGGCCCAACGCCTTAGCAGCCCTCATCAACACCACACTATATGTCGCGCCCTCCTCCGAAGCCACGGAAGGAGGAGAGACGAATCCAGTGTCTGGAGAGGTGTCCAGGCCACTGGCCTCCCCAAGGTCTCCTGACCAGTCCATGCTAGACTGACATTCCCTTGTCAGAGGGTCCTCAGACCCCTCCCAATCCTCCTCTTCCCCCATCTCCTGAGACTCAGGGTCGTAAGTGAATGAGGATGGCTCATAGGGATGGAAATCCCCGAACGGCGTCGAGATCGGCGCCGACATTGGGGACGGCGTCGGCCGAGGCCGACGCCGGAGGGGACACCACACGGACCGACCCCGGGGGGTCGTAAGGTCCACCGGGGACGTTCCAGCGCCCGACGAGGGCCGAACGGCACCCTGCGGCGTCGGGCCCGAAGGCACCGACGACGCCGGGACCGCTGAACCCTGCGGCGCCGAGCCCGAGGGCAGCGGCGGCGGCGGGATCGTGGAGCCCTGCGGCGCCGGCGCCGAAGACGCCGGCGGCGTCGAGGCCGAAGCACCCAACGGCATCGGGGTCGCAGCCCCCGACCCACTAGGGCCCCCAGACGGGTTCGCTGGGCCCGAAGGCGCCGCGGAACCCGTCGGAGAAGAAAGGGACCTCATGGCCATGAGGAAGCGCTCTATCTCCTCCGGCGTCGCGTTCAGCCCAGGGACCGGGGGTTATGGAGCCGAACGCGGCGCCCGCGACTCCTGAGGAGCCGCGTGGGCGGTGTCACCCGAACCCCCGGCCGCATCGCGCGAGCGTCGGGGGGAGTCGGAAGAGCGATGATGTCTCTTCGACTTCTTATGCTTCTTACCTGACGACTTGGACCCGGAGCAGTGGCGCCGACTCCCGGAGCTGTGACGGCTCCGCCCCGGCGACCTGTCCCTCGACCTCCCGTGGGACCGGGACCTCACCCGGCGCGGAGCCGACTGGCGGATCTCGAGTCGCCTGCGGGACCGCTCCCGCCTGGCCTTCCTCGAGAGGGCCCGACAGTCGGGGCAGGCCTCGTCGTCATGGTCGACGCCCAAACACGTCAGGCACAGGCGGTGCGGATCCGTAATCGACATGAGGCGTTCGCACTCATCGCAGTGCTTGAAGCCGGGCATCCCTAACGGCACCGTCGGAGTCGTGAAGACTTCGAAATAGATCAAAAGATCCAAAAAGTTAGTCAAAAAATGACTAGGGAACTGCTTTTTCCAGATCTGCGCTGGCTGGCGCGGAAAAAAGAAGAACTGACGTCAGCACGCGGAGGCGGCGTCTAAGTACTCCGACGACGTCATCACGGCGCCCACGACGCCGACGACGGACGCGGAGCCGCAGACGACGCCTACCGACGCGCAAGGGTACTGCTACGCAAAACTTTCCGGATCCAGTCTGACGCCTGGGGATATTCTAAGGTAAGGAATCTATCACTAACGTGTCTCTTTCAGATTTTGGTGCCTGGCGCTGTGTCAGAAAGCGCCCTGTGCCCAAGATCATTGCCGCTAGTGTGAGCGCTGAGGCTGTGGAGAGCACTGTGCGGAAGAGCGCTGTTATGCCCCAGAACACCTCAGCCAGTGCGAGCGCTGTGGAAGTGTAGAATGCTATGAGGAGAAACTGTAGTTGGGCCCTGTTGGCCCTGATCAGGCCCATGAAAGCATCTGAACTGGGTCTGGTCCCATTTAAGAATTAACCCCCGGTTAGGGGCCTATTATGGCCCTGGTGATTCTTGCCACTGAGAAGGGTTAACAAGTTAAGGGGCTGCTGGGCCACTAAGGTTAACCCCCGCCTGGGAGTAAAGTTAAGTGCTCATTTTGGCTTTAAACCGGGTTAGTGCTGGCTAATGCAATGGTTATCTTTGATGCCAGGTTTATTCTTGATGCAATATCTCCTTGCTGTAATGATTATTCCTGATAAATTGTTTATTGATGCTACAGTGATTAATAACCTACTCCCTTTGCTTACATAATGAAATGTTGACCCCCAGTTAAATGCAATGGTTATCCTGGCCTAATGAAATGTGGGTTTTTGCATAATGACATGTTGCCTGATCTTTAAGGAAGTGTTTTCTACTCCTGCCTGATGCCAGGGTCTCTGAAACACCTACATTTATATAATAAAATGTGTCTGCATAGGGAAGGGTTATATGCCAAGTGCAATGTTCCTTAAGTACAACTCCAGGAAATGTTTAATGCTGGGTAATGTAACGTTTTAACCTTTTATTGAAATAAGTTATTGCTAATGAGAATATGAATGGCTCTACATGAAATGTTGTTCTCACCTGCGAACAGGATACTTCCTAATGAAAGGTCCCTAATAGATTAAGGGGGTGTTTACCCTGGTATTGGACTGTTTTAGAGGTCCCAAGGCCCACAGTTTATAGGCCTCAATTCATAAAAAGGTTAACCCCTGATTAGGGGCTGTAATAGAATGCCTACAGTACCAGAATGAGGAGTATTAGCGAGGGCTAGGCCCAAACCCAGGGATTATCCATATTTCGCCTAGTGTCCTGCTCAGCCTAGGCCTTATGCATGGTTTACCTGTTATTATATGTTTACTTTTGCTCAGAGAAGTGGTTACTTCCTGGATGAAATGTTGGTGCATAACAAGTTCTACTTCTACTATGGAACTGCTAAATGCTCATTCCTGCTGGGAGTGATTCTTAAAATGGTTAATCCTGCACAAGGGGATGTTTATTCTTAATGAAATGTTTTTCCCCCTTTAGTGCCGCATTTACTGGAAGCCTACAGTTATTTATTTACATGTTTACTGCTGTAAAACACTCACCCTTGCGTGGTGAGAAGTGGGTAAAATGCCTGCAAAACCAATGAGATGCAATGTCATTTGGTTGTCTCCTTAATGTATTTCTTACAGGTGCTGACAAGGAGCAAGGCTGAGGTCAGGCCTGTGGTTATCTATACTTAATATTATCTAAAACTCAATAATTATCTGATATTTAATATTTATTCCTCTGAGTATTTATTACAAAGTGTCGAAACATATGTATTCTGAAGAAAAAACAATAAGTTATTGATACTATGAACTTTTGATTACCCTGACTCTGCTCTATATAAAAGTTATCTAATTTTTATACAAACTAACTGGAGGGGTGTCACTCATTGCGTGCCCAGTTTACTGTCTCAGTGGATGCGTGTGCTGTATGGTCGCTTTACACATAAGCTTTCGAATGCCTGCCCGCTCGGGCCATGCTACCCTCGGGGAGCTGGTGACCCCAGTTCCAACATATTGGTGTCATGTTGGTCGGAGGCCCCAGGCTATCCCCAATCTGCCGGGCCTCGATACAAGGACGTGGGAGGCCTACTAGAGGGCCGGAGCTCTCCCCGTCAGACCCCAGAACCGGCGCAAGGGCTCCTCAATGAGCCAAAGGAAAAGGTAAACCCCCCCCCGGGAAGGAGGGCAGAAGGCCGGAGGGAGGCCCGAGTTCGCCCTTCCCCGAGGGAGACTGTGTTGGGCCCCGTTGAACTGGGTAAGAGTCCCGGATTGTCAGCAAAGCCCTCAGGGAGGACTTTGTGACTACCAATTAGAAGGTTATTGCTAAAGTGACCAGTTGGAATGAAATGTTAATCCTTGCATAGGGATATGTTGATTAAATGCTTTAATGAAATGCTTGTACCGGCTTAATGGAAGGTTTTGTTCCGGCATAATAAGATGGGGCCTGGGTTCTAATGACCCGTTTATACCTATTTGATGACATGTTAAATTCTGCCTAATGCCAGGTTTCCTGAAACCCCTACAGCTAGGTACTAAAATGTTCTGCCCCCAAACGTAGGATATGTATACTTCTGCCTAAGGTAGTGTTATCTGAATGCTTTTAGCTGTCTCAGGAAGGGGTTATCCTTACCTAAGGGAAGGTGTTTATTTTACCCAATGAAAAGCTCGTTCTTGCTACATGAAAATGCCTATGCTGGCTCAATGAGAGTAATTAACTGTTTGCCTTAGGTAATGGGGCGCTTAACCTTACGTAATGAAATGTTTCCTGGGCCACATGTCATGTTTACTCCAGCCTAATGCAGTGGTTCCCGTAGGCCTCTAGGTATATAAGGAAATGGTTACTCCCATTTGAGGAGAGGTTTAATCCTGATTAAGAAAATGCAGTACCTGTGTCTAGGAGGTGGGTCTTCCTAACTAACTGTTGAAGGGGTTATCTCTACCTACTGAGTTTAAGGATCTGTTTCTTTTTCACTCCTGCCGAATGAGATGCTAAAGGAAGCCTACAGTTAAACCCTGATTAGGGAAAGGGTATATACTAAGGCGAAACTGCTTTAGGGAGTCGCTTAGGCCCTGTTCTAACGTATGTACTGAGGTCCCCAGCTATGTTTGAGACCTGTTAAATGAAATGGTGATTTCCTCATGCCTCATGAAATGTTTTACGTTGACTTCACAGGAAGTTCTTCATCGGCGTAAGGAAAATGATAACTCTGACCTACAGTTATTTATGATACATCATTTATGCATTCATAAGTTTTACTCCTAATAGAGGAGGAGAGTTATGGTCGCTTAATGCTGAGGCTAATAAGATATTACACATTTAATGAAATGTTTTATCATCACTTAATGCACTGCTTACTCCTACAGCGGAGAGATGTTACTGTTATGGAGATGCTCTTCGCTTACCTGAAGAAATGGAGATTGGTACTTAAGGCAGTGTTGTAGTCATGTCTTTATAATGCATTTCTTACAGGTGATGATAAGAAGCAAGGCCAAGGTCAGGCCTGTGGTTATTTATTATTTAATATTTATTCATTCAGTATTTATTGCCAAGTGTTGTCACACATGTATTTTAAAGGAAAGCTAATAAGCTAACAATACTGTGAATTCTTGATTATCCTGACTCTGCTCTAAATATAAAAGTTATTCAATTTTTACACATACTCACTGGAGTGGCGTCAGTCATTGTGTGCCCATTTTACTGTCTCAGTGGTTGCGTGTGCTGTATGGTCGCTTTACACATAAGCTTTCGGATGACTACCCGCTCGTGCCATGCTACCCTCGTGGAGCTGGTGACCCCAGTTCCAACACAGTGTAAATCCTAAATCCTGCAATTCGACCTGTCAAAATATACCCTTCTGACAGGTCAAAACCTCCCATTTAAATATTAGTAAGTCACCCCTATGTAGGCGTTGTAACCCACAAGGCAGGGTGCATGGTATGTAAAAGTAGGACATGTATAAATGTAATGTTAATATGTCCTTACAGTGACAAGCACCCAAAAACTATTTCCACTCTGACAGTTCTAGCTGTCCTACATAGTAAACAAGAGTACACATTAAAATCCTAATATTGTATCTTGGGAATGAGACTAGCTGGTAAAATAATTAAACAACTATTTAAGTTATTAAAAGTTAAATTCAATTGTGAAATCAGATTTTTTAAATATATTAAGGAAAAATAACTTTTAGAAAGTTACTGCTAGAACACCTAAACTTCACATCAATGACCTAACTGCAGCTTGTTAGGGTGGGCCCTGCTTCGGGTATTTCTTCTTCTTCTTCTTCTTCTGCTTCTAGCAACGCAAAGGCTTCTAGCATGTCTGCAATATCAGGGGAGCCTCCTCCGTAATGTTGGAGGAGCGTCGCCCCACAGCCTGCACCAGCAGATGATAAATAAAAATGATAACAACACAATGTTAATTATCATTGTATTTATGCTATCTGAGCCCCGCAAGGAGTATGGGGGGGAGCGGGCATGTCAGGGAGGAGGAGTGGTGTACACATCTGTGGCTAGCCAAACACACATGTGCACTTATGTTTCTCCAACCCAGCTGTGTTACACAACTGGGTTGGAAAAAAGTAACAGGCTCCAACGCACAGTCTGAGCGGCAAACAAGGCTGCTAAGACCGATGGTTGCGCTGCTCTCATGCTATGAGAGCAGCGTCTGAATTGGGTGTGGAGTCTGTGCCCTGAGGGCCCCATCCCCTTCCGGCCCAATAAGAGCAGCATCAAGGCATCTGTCAGTGAGAGCAGAGAGGCAGGTAAGTCTTTTATTTTTAAATTTTTATATTATTAGGTCTAGCCTAGTGTAGAGCTGCTCGAGAAAATCGGCCTCTTGCAATCACTTCAGCTTCTGTAGAAGCTCGTTTGTATGGTGCTCACACACTATTGGCCTTTACGTCTGGCTTTAGCACGCAATTGGCCGAAGGCGTGTGGATGTCCCAGCTTTTCCTGAAATGTTGACTCCCAGAGAGTTTTGCTCTCAGGAGCCAGCAGCGGCGCACAGGGGCCATTTGTTTTGGGTCAGGTTTCATGCACGTCCCTCCACAAGAATGTGCGGCCGCGGGCCGTGCTTGTTTTCTTTTCAATCCGAGGCTTGTCGTTCTGCCTGTTTTATCTGCTGTGCTTGAGGCTCAATGTGCATGAGCAACACTTAGATGGTTTGTTGGCGACTCTCAAGTCCTGACTTGCCGTTGTTTATTTCAGTATATTTGCTGTGTGTGTGTGCTATGGTTCCGGTGATATATGATTCTGAAAGCATACAGGAGGTTCTCCCCTCTTTCACGAGACGCTCGCTACAGGAAGGCGAACGAGCCTGGAACGGCGCTGAAGCGCACCAGCCTCAAGCTTCGATCCACTTCATCATCCCTGCTGACGCTGTGGAATTTTAGTTTGCGATCTGAACATCATCTGCGCCAGCTTGTCACCTATGTACTACGTGCACGGCAGCCATTTTAGATATCATGGTCTCCCTGTCCACGATCGATCACCAGCACGCCTCTCTGACCCAGCAAGCAGCCTCCGCGCACCCTGGCTCCCCCTCCCTCCCCCTCATGAGCGTGACCCTTCTGCATGACCCTGTCCTTGGGAGTCACGCCAGCGCCTGACCAACACCTCCTCTCCTCCTATGAATGCCCCTCTGTTGATAAACCTTCCCTCAGCCTGATTGTCCACGCAGCATGAATACCACTCCTTTGATGACCCCTTTCCCCGTGTCCAGCTGTCCACACAGGTCTGAGGCCATCGCCTAAGCCGGCAGATATCATTCACTGCCCCTTATTGCACGAGGTCGCTCTCCTTCAAAGGACCCTCTATTGATCCAGGCCTCCCCACCCCCTGTGATTTGATCAGGCGCACACATCCTAAGACTCGACGGAACCCTTAGCTGCGTGATGACCCCCTCCTCTTATCAGCAGGTTGAGGACCTCTATTGTGGGGATACATGGGGGTGGGATGGACACGAGGATTACGGGGATGTCTTTTCCTTTATGCTACAATGTTCTGATTGTAATAAAGAAAGGTCACATGCCATAAACCAGTGTATAAGAGGCCAGGCCTCCGAGAGGCTGTTAGAGCACCTCGAGACGATACCTTGTTGTCTGATCTGATGTGTTCTGCTCCGTCGGAATAAACTTCTGTTTCCTGCCTTCTGGTCTCCGGCGCCTGCCTCATTGCTTGGTAAACTTGAATGGTACAAGGGCGGTTAGCGCCGGGCAAATCTTGAGAAAGGTCCTAGCCTTACCTTTTTCCACAATTGGCGTCCCAAAGCGTGGGGCCCATCAGCGACACGTGGATCCAGTGGGAGAGGTCCCGACGACAGAGTGAACGACTGCAACGATCGGGAAGAGCTCGTGTCCGATAGACCCTCGTCTGACAGCCGATCATCCGACCTTCACTAGTTCTGAACAGACCTCTCTCGAGTGATCTACGGTCCTGACTGGGAACCATCAGGAGTGCCACGAACATCACGAAGGAGAGAGGACGATCGGGCGCTGGATCCAGAGGACAGGAAACCGTCCATGCGGTCCGGGTAAGGTCGTGTAAACACGACGAATTGAGGAAAATTGTTTGTTTGGATAATACTAGTATTACGCTTTGTTGAAACCTCTGGAGATTCGCTGTCTGCAAACGGGGAAAAACAAACAGGCTCTCTCTTTGCAAACAGTGAAGGATAGGTAACGCAGACTTTTGTCCCCATTGTAATCCGTCGTGCCTATCTTCCTCCCCCACTGTTTCCCGAACTATCGTTCGTGGATTATTGTCTGGAGATTCTTTGTCTACAAATAGGGAAGAACAAGGTCTCTCTTTGCAGGTAGAGAAAGAGTGGGTAACGATAACTTTTCGTGCCCACTTATTCTCCCCACTGAATTGTTTTGATTGACCGATTGTTCGGTATTGGTTCGTTTTGAGGTATTCACCGCCGGCAAACAACGGAGAATAGAAATATTCTGTCTAGTCTTTGCCCGCCGTGATAAGATAGGTAAGTGCAGACTTTTTGTCCCCGGTGTAAACCGTCATGCCTATCTTCTCCCCACTGGTTGGTAGCCTGTTTAGCCCGGACCGCTTATTAGAGATGAACCATCCAGCTCCACTGGAGGGCACCCCTAATAAGGACATGTTCACTAAGTATGGACTAGTCGCTATAGCTTACACTAGACTATGGCATAAATATACGAAAAAGAACCCTGAAAGTCAGTGGCCACTGATAGGTTCCTTTAATGAAAATAAAATAAGAACATTAGAAATAGCGCTCCAGAAGAATAAGACCACGCCCACCATGCTCGACAGTATCGGCATGTGGCGCAAAGAAACGGAACAACGAAAGAAAAGAGAAGAAGCAAAAGTAGGGAAAGAATTACGAAAGGCAGCCCACCTAGCCGCAAAGCAACTAGAAGAGGAAATAAAAGAAAGAAAAGAAGCTACACAAAACCAAGAATCAGGGTCAACAGGCCAATGCCCTGTTAGGACCCCCTCTGCACTCTACCCTGAACTACCCTCCAAACAACGGGCAAACGATGAGTTACTGCTAGGTCCCCCAATCATCTAATGCCCCCTCCATATGCTCCCAGCCAACGAAACCTGCAAGCCCCGAGTGTGAGTGAAAGTGACCCTAGTGCTAGTGCACCGGCCCTTACGGCCTCCGCACCAGCCACATTAACAACTTCGTCAAACGACCCCGAGGCTAGCAAACAATCATCAGCCAGGTTAAGTAGGTTAAGCAAAGATGAGCGGGATGGGATCAACGAAATAGCAAAGACCTTGGTAGAACGAAGGGAGAGCGAAGAATACACAATGAGCATATATAATTCACATGCCGACAGCCACAGACGGCATTTCATCTTGCGATTCAGCTACCACACCCTGAACGCGTATGAAGATAGGTATCAGAGTAAGGGTCCCGCTAAACTAACAACACTGTATAGGAAGATTGATGTTGGAGATGGGACTGAACGTGAGGCGACGGAGCTCTTCATGCAAATGCTTGAGGTCTTCCGCCACCTCACGGAACAGAAACCAGAAGCCAAGGTTACGGTCCCTGAAACAACCTCGGCAGCAGTAGCCAATACTATGATGCCTATCAGAGAAGCGGCTCCTTACTGGATCCCGCCACGGGGCCAGGGAACGAATGATGATATTAATAATGAAAATGCAAAGGGGAGGGTTGTGTACAATTGGGTTTACCAACCATGGGACCGACAGGATATCCTAACCTTCAAACAAACCCTGCCCGATTTAAGAAAGAACCCGACGGCATTTTATACCGAATTAGGCACAGCCTTGGGTTCGACAATAATGACTTTAGCAGATATTGACTTGTTCTTCGGGTTATGCCTGCCAGCTGACGTGTGGAAGCAAATCCGGAAGGCTGACCACACGGATCTGTTTGGACATACCTGGGACCAACTCGGTAAACTAGATAAACAGCGAGAGCCGGGGAGTAAACCAGTGAAGGACATACTGGAACTCCCAGACAAGCTGGTCCAGAAGTTAAAGACCCTGGTCCCGGAAAGAAAAGTAGACTGGTCGATAGTCACGGCCTGTCGACAGAAACCCCAGGAGGATGTGTCAGAATACTTCTCCCGATTCGAGACCGTGTTCTCCGACTACAGTGGCCAAGACATGACCACCGCAACCGGACAGCACCTGTTTGTGCAAAATTATGTAAAGGGGTTAACACAAGAAGTCTCCCAAAAACTGCAGACGAGTGAGAGCAGTTGGGGGGCCTCCAAACCCGCAGCTATCCTTCAGATGGCTCAGTATTACGAGCACCAAAAGAATGAGAATGATAGGGCGTCCGAGAAAAAGAAGAAAGATTTAAAGGAAAGGGTAATGATAGCCCAGATACAGGGTATAGCGCTAGGACGGGAACACCAAAGGGGGAACTACCAATCAACCACCCCCAGAGATCTACCTCCTAAAGATCACACCCCAGCACCCCACACTGGACGTAGAGACGTTAGCAATGACCAATGCGCCTTCTGCAAAGGGCTCGGCCATTGGAAATTCCAGTGTCCGGTTCTGCTAGAAATGAATAGAAATAGGGATTCCAGGGATGTGGCAGGTGGCCCGAGAAATAGAGTACAAGGACGAGGGAGCACCAACGACACCAGCAATGACAGATCAGGGAGACTGAACACGTTTGACCGTCCCCGACAGAACCAATATCAGCTGTCCGAAGGTGAACATGCCCCCGATTTTGCATAGGACTGCCAGGGGCAAGGGAGGGATCCAGTCGAGCTCTGTGTTGACCAGCAAGGTCCTTATGTCACCGCTAAGGTCTTGGGTACAGAGTCTCCATTCTTGGTAGACACTGGGGCGACACGTAGTGTGTTATCAAAACGACTGATTCCAAGGGCACCCTTGTCTGGCTCACACATAACGTCGATAGGTTTCAATGGGACGCCCTCCACTAACCCCCTGTCCGTACCTATTACCTTTGACCTAGAAAGCAACACTACTGACGCGACATTTCTACTCTCCTCCAACTCCCCTGACGCCATTATGGGTATTGACTTACTGAAACATTTTCGAGCTACCATTAGGTGTTCCCCAGATGGAATACGAGTCATCCTATACGACAACCCAGGCATGCCCAGATCCCCTCCCCCACGACACATGTGCTCCATAACTGACGCTGACCTGTCCCTGCTTGACACCCTGCCTCCGTACCTGTGGGCCAAAAATGACTCTGATGTGGGGCGAATGATGATTGATCCTATTCACATAACTGTACGACAGGACGCTATGCTCCCGAAACTCCCACAATATCGGATATCGCCAGAGGGTGAGAAGGCACTGGTAGCGATCATTCAGTCTCTGGTAGATGCAGGAGTGGTTGAAGAGGTGGTTAGCAACGTCTGCAACAGCCCAATCCTACCTATTGTTAAGAAGCAAGGTGAAGGAGATGAGAAAGCGTACCGCTTCATCATCGACTTGCGAGAGATTAACAAAGTGGTTGTACCCCAATATCCTGTGGTCTCTGATATCACCACCATTCTGACCCTCATCCCGTCCACTGCCACCACCTTCACTGTTATCGACCTTAAGAACGCGTTTTTCTCTATCCCCATTCATCCAGACAGCCGTTATCTCTTCGGCTTCACTTTAAAATCCCGTTCGTACCGATTTTGTAGAGCTCCCCAGGGGTACACTGAAAGTCCCAGCATTTACAGCCAGGCCCTTAAGAGACAGCTGGATGCCTTCCAGCTACCAGAGGGAGTGGTGTTGATCCAATATGTTGACGATATCCTGTTGGCGGCTGACACCACCCCGCTTGCAACGACAGCCACCGTCCAACTCCTACACTTTCTTGCAGAAGATGGCCATAAAGTCTCCAAAAAGAAGTTACAGTTCTGTCAGCCACAGGTGACTTACCTAGGCCATCTTCTGTCCAAAGAAGGGAGGAAACTTACACCCGACCGAATCCAAACCATCCTAGACACCCCCATCCCAAAAACACAAAAGCAGGTCCGCTCTTTGGTTGGCCTAACCTCTTTTTGCAGACAGTGGTTGCCTAATTACAGCCTCATTGTGAAACCATTACTTGCTCTGCTGACCAAAGATGTCCCCTCCCCGCTTCCTTGGACCGCTGAGTGTCAAGCCTCCTTTAAGGAATTACGGGATGCACTCTGCTCAGCGCCTGTCCTAGGAACCCCGGATTACTCCAAACCCTTCTCCCTCTTCACCCACGAAAGGGAGGGATGCGCATTGTCTGTCCTAACTCAATCAATTGGTCCTAAGCAGCGCCCTTGTGCCTACTTCTCCGCCACTCTTGATCCTGTAGCCAGAGCTTTGCCTGCCTGCCTTCGAGCAGTAGCCGCCGCTGCTGTCTCTATCCGTCAGAGCGAGGGAATCGTACTTTCCAACTCCCTCACAGTGCTAGTGCCCCATGCAGTCGACACCCTCTTGAATCAGACAAAGACCCAACACCTGACTAGCGCACGACTGACAGGGTATGAACTGACGCTACTTGCACCCCACATCATACTAAAAAGATGCACGACTTTGAATCCTGCCACATTGTTACCCCTGCCTGAAAACGACCCCGACATTCCTCCCATCCACGACTGTGTGACCCTCACGGACGAACAAACTAGGAGTAGGGTTGACCTCCGAGACACTGCTTTTCCTGACCCCGATGGAGAGCTATGGGTAGACGGCTCATGCATCAAACTCCCAGATGGCACCACTTCAGCTGCCTATGCAGTAACGACAGCCCGAACAGTAGTTGAGACAGCCTGCATCACACAACGATCTGCCCAGGCAGCAGAGCTGATAGCCCTCACTCGAGCATGCATCATAGCCGAAGGGACCACCACGAACGTATATACGGACAGCCAGTATGCCTTCGGAGTGGTCCACCATTTTGGGCTCCTGTGGAGGGAGAGGGGATTCCTGACGTCCCACGGCACCCCAATCCTCCACGGAGATCTAGTTTCCGCTCTGATTGAAGCAGTTCTCCTCCCCAAACGATTAGCGGTGATCAAATGTCAGGCACACAAAAGGGTCACAGACTTAGTCGGACAAGGGAATGCATTGGCCGACATCACTGCACGAACCACAGCTGAGAATAGGACAGCGACACGCATGTATGTGACCAGGTCACAAGCAGAAACATGGAGTGACACGAGGGTAATGATCAGGGACATACAGTCGGCCAGCACCCCTCACGAGCTGACTAAGTGGGCAAGGGTGGGTTTGAAGGATGAGGAGGGCTGTTGGCGAACGAAGGATGCAAGCAAATGGTTGCTGCCCGACTCATATCTGATCCCCATACTGACAATGGCTCACTCCCCCGCACACATAGGATCTGCACCCATGATCGAACTCATTTCCAAAGTCTGGCATAACGACAAAATCCCTGACTCAGCCAGACGCCTAGTTCAGCAGTGCCTTATCTGTCTGCAACACAACCCCGGGAAAGGAACTGTGGTACCCCGGGGAGGGTTTGGGACCCCCAATCACCCCTTTGAGGTCCTTCAGATGGACTACATCCAACTAGAGAGATGCCAAAACCTGAAGTATGTACTAGTCATCGTATGTGCCTTCAGCAAATGGGTAGAGGCTTATCCAACCCGTGACAACACTGCCATGACTACTGCCAAAGTACTACTGAAGGAATTCTTCCCTCGCTATGGCCTTTGTCGAATTCTATGGAGCGACAATGGCCCCCACTTCATAGCTGAGGTTATCCAACTAATCCTAAAAGGGTTGGGGGTGAAGCAAAGGTTTCATGCGGTCTTCCACCCCCAATCCGCCGGTCTAGTGGAACGCCATAATGCCACACTAAAGCTGAAATTGTCAAAAATAGTGGCCACCACTGGACTTAACTGGCCGGATGCCCTCCCACTGGCCTTGTTATCGATGCGCTCCACTCCCACCAAGCATCATTTGACCCCCTACGAGGTTGTATTTGGGCGACCAATGAACCTCTGGACTGCTCCCAAACCGACCTCCATTCATGACGTCCCGGACGTCCTACTATCTGATTATTTGTGCAAGTTAACTAAAACGTTGTCTGTCATTCATCAACAGGTGCAGCAGGCCATCCCCGATGCTTCCAGGGGCCCCGGCCATGATATCCAACCGGGAGATTTCGTGTTGATACGAAATTTCCAGCGAACCAAGAGTCTGGAACCTCGGTGGACGGGCCCCTGGCAAGTGCTGATTACCACCCGAACGGCGCTTCGAGTGGAGGGGAAGAAGCACTGGCTGCACGCCCATCATTGCCGGAAGGTCTCTGCGAACCTGGCCACGACAGAAAACGTCAACACCCAAGAAGAGCTCCTGAGCAAAGACCGACCGATATTGGACTGTTATCCCGATACTGAGGCACTCGAACTTGCAAAATTCTCTGATCCCATTGTGCCATCCAGAGAAGGGTATTTCCTGCGTCGAAAGGAGGGAGTTTCGGCTAAGTAGGCCACGGACTAAGTCAAATCTCAGAACGGTGACCTAAACACAATCAAGGGTTGCCGGGAGAGAAGCTAAACGAAGTCTGTGGTTCTGCCCACTACCGAGCCCCTTGAAGGTGATGGAAGCGCCAAATAAGAAGATGATGGAAGCGCCAGACAAGAAGATGATGGAAGCAACGGGAAATACCCAGTATAGAAATCCAAAGACTGACAACCTGCACAAATCAAAGACAATTGCACTCTTCATTGTCTTCCTCTTCTGCCTCCTCCTCATGACCTCCTTCTGGACTCTGGAGGAAAGCACACCGGCTCATGAGGCATTGTTACCTACTGCACAGCCAACACCCCTGAAAGAGCATCATCTAATCTCTCTGTCGCCTCAACTCCGAGAAAGGCGCAGGGAATTCTGGAACAATTCCTTCGTGCAACTATTGCACCAACACAACCTTGCTGCAAATGCTACGAACTGTTGGATCTGCGGGTTGCTCCCGCATGCCACTGGACACTCCATCCCCTTCATCCCTTCACCCTTCTCAGTTCACGGCTCTTGCCTCGCCTGGTTGATCCTCATGCAAGAGAGCCACAAGGACAACGCCACCTCCAGCCGGACAGTGTCACACTTCTACTCTGGGTTCTGGCTGAACAAAACAGGAAAGACCCCTGCTGCCCTGTGTCCTGCGCTCGCAGGCGCCACCTTCATCAAAGACATTCCAGCCAAAGAACGAGTCGAAGTACAGGTGCTCCACAATCCAGCCAGAACCACCTTCACTCATCTGCAAAAACAAACTACTGCCACTCTAACTGTGGCCCTGTCCGTTATCAATGTCACAGGTCTCGTGTGTCTCGAAGGCCATGGAACGCAGCTGGTGGGTCACAGCGCCTGCCGAATCACCAGAACATTGGACTCAGCTGACCCCCCTTCCTTTGTTGCTTCTCCAAACATGTACTTTGTGTGTGGCACCAAGGCTTACACCTGGCTCCCGAAAGGCTGGAAGGGCACCTGTTATATTGCCTTCGTTCTTCCACCCACATATGTAGCCCCTGCCAACCACCACCGGCAGAGGCGTGCAGACGACCTTGGGCAAGCCGACTCCACTGGAGCACAGTTCCTGGATGCAGCAAAGGGACTTGTTCCTCTGTGGGGCCCAATGGCAAACAGCCGTGCTATCCGACACCTGACCCAGGCAGTAGAAACGACGATCAACATCACGGCTGGCATCCTCGCCAACAACACTGCGGAGCTTCAGGCGGTCCGCCTCGTGACCCTTCAAAATCGTCTTGTCTTAGACGTGGTCCTAGCCGACCGAGGAGGAGCATGCCGCATCATCGGATCCAGCTGCTGCACCTACGTGCCAGACAACTCGCCTTCGGTCTACAAAGCCATTGAACACCTCCACAGACTGTCCTCAGAGGTTCACCAAGAACAGGAAGGATGGTCGCTTGGGAGCTGGTTTTGGGACACTTTGAAAAATTGGGGTTGGAGGTTGTTTTCCTTCGTGCTGATACCTGTTGTGATATTATGTGGGTGTTGCTTAGGTATCCAATGTCTGCCACCTTTGTGCGGCCTTGTTTCTAACTGTATGTGCCCAAAGACTTTGGACTTCCGAAATGAGCACATGAGCCCCCTCTATGAAGTAGAAATACGTGGCCTTATGGGGATAAATCCGAACTGACAAGTTGGCGAGACATGTTAAAAGGGAGGACTGTGGAATTTTAGTTTGCGATCTGAACATCATCTGCGCCAGCTTGTCACCTATGTACTACGTGCACGGCAGCCATTTTAGATATCATGGTCTCCCTGTCCACGATCGATCACCAGCACGCCTCTCTGACCCAGCAAGCAGCCTCCGCGCACCCTGGCTCCCCCTCCCTCCCCCTCATGAGCGTGACCCTTCTGCATGACCCTGTCCTTGGGAGTCACGCCAGCGCCTGACCAACACCTCCTCTCCTCCTATGAATGCCCCTCTGTTGATAAACCTTCCCTCAGCCTGATTGTCCACGCAGCATGAATACCACTCCTTTGATGACCCCTTTCCCCGTGTCCAGCTGTCCACACAGGTCTGAGGCCATCGCCTAAGCCGGCAGATATCATTCACTGCCCCTTATTGCACGAGGTTGCTCTCCTTCAAAGGACCCTCTATTGATCCAGGCCTCCCCACCCCCTGTGATTTGATCAGGCGCACACATCCTAAGACTCGACGGAACCCTTAGCTGCGTGATGACCCCCTCCTCTTATCAGCAGGTTGAGGACCTCTATTGTGGGGATACATGGGGGTGGGATGGACACGAGGATTACGGGGATGTCTTTTCCTTTATGCTACAATGTTCTGATTGTAATAAAGAAAGGTCACATGCCATAAACCAGTGTATAAGAGGCCAGGCCTCCGAGAGGCTGTTAGAGCACCTCGAGACGATACCTTGTTGTCTGATCTGATGTGTTCTGCTCCGTCGGAATAAACTTCTGTTTCCTGCCTTCTGGTCTCCGGCGCCTGCCTCATTGCTTGGTAAACTTGAATGGTACAAGGGCGGTTAGCGCCGGGCAAATCTTGAGAAAGGTCCTAGCCTTACCTTTTTCCACAACGCGCCGCTTACACATATAGAATAACTGCACACCAGGGGGTGGCAGGAGGCTTCAAGCTCACAGGCACGCCCGGATTCCCAAAGTATGTCACAAGACTGCATCTGCCGTCCGAGTATCTCTGTGTCAAGAATATGTGTCAGGGATGCTCTGAGGCAGTGTAATTCAGACGTGTGTGGAACGAAAGCGACAAGTAAAAGTTCAGCGCACATCGCTGTAAAGGAGGAATGGAGAATCACCCTGCGCTGTTCGGCACCAGAGAAATAGCTCCACTTTATGAATCTGCAGCCAACTGCCCATCTTCAGGAGGCTAGTAGATAACAGACAAAAAGGCAGACGCAGATCTAACATCACACATACACAATGCAGACTCCCGCAAAGCAGCCTTCGAAAGCGCTAGCATTGGGTACCCCTAGTGTATCAAATATTCTGCGTACCAGAATGTACCTACAGCCAACACCACGGTTGCTTAAGTGTAAAACATACACTGTTCGTACACGTTCTGTGTATAACACAGAGGTTTTTCTGGGAATGCGCCAGCAGTGAGGGGTAGACCTGCATTCCCATGTGCTCTAGTGCACATTAGTAAATGCAACATAGTGCCAGTGAAACCTATTGTGGTCAAGTCAGTCCTCACCATAACTCACTAACCCCCAGTACTAATTACAGCCTCACCGCAATACCCTACCAATCCAGTACTCACTAACTCCCTCACTATGGCACACTCCCACTAAAGAACTCACTACAGCCCTCACTGCAACGCCTTCCCACTCCAGCATTCACTAAAACCCTCCCTGAAACACACTCCTGCACCAGACTGTCAGGACTCTAAAACCTCAGGAAGCGATAATCATGCACAAAAGACCATGGAACAGAAGATTTAGACCAGCAAAAGCTCCCTGGTCAGAACTGACGCGAATTCTGTATTCCAAGATGGCCGCCGATTTCGCGCTCAGTGTAGCAGTCTAGTTGTTTGGCTTTGCCGCGGCTGAAGCTCAGGTGAGGCGCACGCTAGATTGAAGCTGCGCACTTCACCGAGTTATTCACCGAGAGTAGAAGCGTTCTTTCATGTGGAGATTTTCGAGAGATAATTTAGTATTAGAAGTGTCCAAGTTATAAACGTTATAGTGAGAAATTGAGATAAGCGTTACCTGAATCGCTAACACTATTCCGAAGAGCTGCGTTAAGGTCTTGAGAAGTAAGGACGAGGGCAGGGTTTCTGAGGAGAATATCGAGCCTAGAAGTTGAAGGTTGGAGTACATGTCGTGAGGAGAAAACAACAGGAAAAGAAGCTAAGTGGCAACAAAGAACAATGTTGTAAATTGTGTCATTCAATAGGCATTAAAAGAAAAGTAAAAACGATACTTACCTGTTGAAAACTGGATGATTAATAATTTCACTGAGATTACAAAAGAAGGGTTTTACAAGTTCAGAGCTTACCCTAAAAAGAATAGAAAAAGCGATTATTAGTAACAAGTTAATCAGAAGACAATAAAACAATCTACTAACCATCAGCTTAATTTAAAAACGAAACAAACGAAGAAGACAACAACACCAATCAGCTTAGTTGATAAGTAAGTTTAGAACAAGCAGGCACAATAGTAGTTTAAGGGTTTAATAAGAATGTAAAATTCATCTTATGTGTAATTTTGATCATACAGGAGTTGTCAACTAAGAAGAGAGAGTTATTAGGAAAATAACTAACTACGTAGAATCCACACCAAGAATTCCAATTCCGAAGTAGCACCTGCGTAGTCTACAAACAGTATAATACCAGGAACAGGAGAGAGGCTAGTTCTTGGAAGTTATTGGTAGGTTGTTAAACTAAAAATAAATAATAAGATAAGGAGGGCTAGAGTAGGTATGAAACAGGTATTAATAACTTTCTTTCCCTTCAGGTTCAGAATACTTAGCAGTCTGCAGGTCGGTCTGGACGAAAGGAGCCAACCAAGACAGTCTCTTCTCTTCTCTTCTCTCATTTATTATTTTATCCAATATCCCCCTTCCCCCCAAGGCAACAATTTAGAGACTTGTGAAAATAGAGCTCTGGGTCGTTGTCAGGTGGGAGTTGGGACAAGGCATTTCTGTTCCTGTGCGGCAAAACTTAACTGAGTTTTCTCAGATCTGACAGAGTGAAGTGCCCAAGTTGGTCTTAGCACCGAACAGAGATGGCGGAGGGAATAGATTTACAAAGCTTAGGAGCGATTCTAGACACCATTCAAAAAGAGTTAAGCGCAGTCAGAGAGGAAAATCAAAACCTTAGGTCAGAAATAGTCAGTTCTAGAAAAGAAACCGCTGAATTGGCACAAAGGTTTAGACAACATTTTAGTCCAGGGCAAGATGTAAATGTAAATGTAAATGTCAAGGTATTTGTAGAGCGCACTGCCACCAAGCGGTTTCCTGGCGCTATTACTCATACCGCTGTGGAACCCTTCCTGGCTTTCCCTGTGAAGTGTCCACTCCTGGGCACCCCCAGGTTGAAGCCAGGCATCCTAGCGCTGTTGGGGCCGGTGTGGAGGTTAAGCAAGCTATTGCCCAGAGTTGCAGCGTGGGGCCCATGATTAGAATAGGCACTGAGGCAAGAATTGTCAGGTCTGTGGAAATTGAGCCCAAGACCCGCCGAGGCGGCCCTGGTCCCGGGCCAGAACTCTGCATCAGGGTCTGCCGCTCTAACCATTGAGCCACACTCCTCCTAAGATGCACAAGGCCCCTTATCTGAGAGTTCAAAAAGGATGACTACTCAAGAAATTCACTCGTTGTCCCCAGTTATTCCTTTAGCCGCCCAAGAACGATTTAGCGGAGACCCACAAAAGGCTCAAATATTTATTACACAATGTTCGCTACACTTGCTATGCCGCCCTTCAATTTTCCATGATGCGCAGTCTAGAGTCGCCTTCGTGTTGTCATACCTAAGCGGGGATGCAGCGTCATGGTCTTTGCCATTAATAACCAGAAATGATCCTATCTTACGGAACTATGAAGAGTTTAAACAGGAGTTTCTTCAAATCTTTGACAGGAGAAGAATATCCCAAGCTGTAGACAATGAGCTACTTGACTTAAAACAAGGGAATCGGGACTTAGTGTCCTATCTGGCCCAGTTTAATAAACTTGTGGTGGAAACCAACTGGCCGGAGAGCAAGAGAGCGGCAGATTTCTATTCCGGTTTGAAGGATGAGCTAAAAGATGTGTTGGCCGGAATACCAAATAGACCAACAGAGATTTCAGCATTAGTAGACTTAGTGCTGGAAATAGATTTTTGACAAGGAGAAAGGAAAGGTGAGAAAAGAAAAGACTTTAGACCAACGGTTCCCAGGTTTGACAGAGCCAGATCAGAGAATAGTCGAAGTTATGACGGGGAATCAGGCACAGAACCTATGCAGATCGGAACCATACGAGGTCCCTTGTCAAAGGAAGAAAAAGAGAAAAGAAGAACTAGTAATTTGTGCATGTAATGTGGATCCGGAGGTCATTTTGTCAGAAATTGTCCAAAGAAACCAAAGACGACCTTCAAGCCGAAGGAAAATGTTAAAGTAATGAAAGATCCATAGTCCATAGGTGTAATCCAGGATCATAGCATTTTTCCTCAGTTCAGATCCATAGTAATAAGATATAATCAAGAGACCCCACAAGGAGCAGTTAACCACTGCTCAGCCCTTCATCCCAACTGACTCCTTCTTCCGATTCAACCCTCTCAACATTCCTATGACATCATGTAGGCCAAGCAGTAGAGCAGGGGCAAGCATAGGGAGGATGCATAACACTTGCTATATTATAACAGAAAACTAGTTGCACCACCTGTTGGAGGAGTTGAACAGGTGGGTGCGATTCAAGAAAAAACTCCCAAGGAACATAGAGTGGCCAACACCTTGCAGTCTGCAGAACTCATCTAATTTTGTCAATGGAGATTAAATTCAGAGACATAGCATTGACAGAAGTATCAGTGATGATAGACTCAGGGGCCACAGGACATTTTTGCGATTTGAAATTTGCAAATAAAATGGGAATACAAGCGATTAAAAAAATCTAGAAGTGAACCAGTCAGAGCCATAGATGGGACTAACTTATCATCTGGTCCAATTGTGAGTCACACGGAAGTAATCCATCTTATTTCAAATGATGGACATGAAGAAATGATTCAATTCAACTTGATTGATGCCCCTCAATTTTAATTAATACTTGGCCTTCCCTGGCTCACTGAACATAATCCAACAATTAACTGGAGTACTAGAACCATAAGGATGAATTCCAATTACTGTCTGGAAAATTGTTTTGGGAATCACAAAAAAACCCAAGAATCAAACCGAGCCTATTCTTTGTGTCAAACCGTAGAGTCAATATGTGTCATCGACGTTCAAGAAATACCGGAAGAATATAAGGATTTCAAAGAAGTATTTAATGAAGTGGAAGCAGAACAACTTCCTCCCCTCCGAATTTACGACTGTAAAATTGAATTAGAACCTGGTTCAAATCTACCCTGCAGTCGAGTGTACGCCTTAACTGAAAAAGAACACCAACACCTGAAGGAGTACTTGGACAAGTACTTGGCAAATGGTTTTATTCGGCCCTCACAATCCCCTGTATCGTCTCCCTTATTTTTTGTGCCAAAAAAGGAAGGGGATTTGAGAATGTGCATTGACTACAGAGCTATAAAGAAAATCACAAAAAAAGAACAGGTATCCGTTGCCCCTTATTTCGGTCTTACTGGATCAAGTCAAAGGAGCCCAGATATTCACCAAACTCGATCTGAGAGGAGCTTACCACCTGGTTAGAATGCGAGAAGGCGACGAATGGAAGACAGCCTTTAGGATGAGATTTGGGTTGTTCGAATATCAGGTCATGCCTTATGGGTTGTGTAATGCCCTGGCAGCCTTCCAGCATTTCATAAATGACGTCTTGAAGGAGTACATAGATCAATGTGGGATAGTGTACATAGATTATATTCTTATTTATTCCTCGAATGCAGAAAAACATCAAGATCAAGTCAAAGGGGTTCTACAAAAATTAAAGGACAACCGACTATTTGTGAAACTAGAAAAATGTGCGTTCAATGTGTCAGAAGTAGAATTTCTGGGTTTTGTCATTTCCCCAAATGGAATACTTATGGACAAACGGAAAATTGAAGCAGTAATCAATTGGAAGTCCCGAGCGAGTGTCAAGGAGGTTCAGAGCTTCATAGGGTTCGCGAACTTCTATCTGTGATTTATCAGTGAATTCTCACGAAAAAATCTACCGCTCACCAAATTGCTGAAGAAAGGAATTCAGTTTGAGTGGTCGAAAGAAGCTGAAGAAGCCTTCGATGCCTTGAAGCAAGATTTCATCTCGGCCCCGATCCTTCAACATGCTGATCCCTCTGAACCCTTCTATGTGGAGACCGATGCCTCGGATCAAGCAGTAGGAGGAGTCCTCTCTCAACGGAACAAGGTGACTGGGCAACTACATCCAGTAGCCTACAGATCAAGAAAACTGAGCCCCGCTGAAATGAATTATACCATCACCGAGAAGGAATTATTGGCAATAAAAGATGCCTTTAAGGAATGGTGACACTATCTCATGGGTGCACAGCATCAGGTAACAGTGTTCACAGACCATCGAAATCTGAAATTTTTGAAGACAGCCAGAACACTTACTCCAAGACAGTTGAGGTGGTCATTGTATTTTGCTGATTAGGATTTTGTAATCACCTACCGACCTGGAGCACAAAACGGAAAAGTAGATGCTTTATCTAGAATTGATACGGAGAATCAAAAAACTCCCTTGGAAAATCAATGTATCATTCCAAGTGCTAAGATAATTGCTGTCACTACTTCAGTCAATCTTGAAACCAGCATCTCAGAAGTGATGGATTTAGAAGCCATGCAGAACTGGGTGAAAGAAAAAGAAGGCTGAAGAATCATTCGTCAATTGCCTTGTTTTCAGAAAGCCTTATATATACCCACAAAGAAGTTACAGCAACAAGTGATGCAAGAATGTCATGATGCAAAATTGGCAGGGCACAAGGGAGAGGCGAAGACAATAGAGTTGATCAAACAACACTATTGGTGGCCAGAAATGACTAAAGACATTGAGAATTATGTGAAGACTTGTGAGATTTGCGCTCAGGGAAAATCTACATCAGCCCTTGCCCACTTCTCCTTACCCCAGGCATACGGTCCCATTAGATCAGGGGTCTCCAACCGGTCGATCGCGAGCTACCGGTAGCTCGCCGAGACCCTGTGAGTAGCTCGCCGAGTGCTGCTCAATTTTGTAGCCCATTAGTTTTATTTTGGGCTGTTTAGGCTTATTTCTGTGTCTGTTGCCCGCCCTCACCCAACGCAGCTGCTCCAATTGGCTTGCGCTTAGATGGGGCGGGGCGGGTTGACGTTCCTTTGTTGCAGTCTCGAGTCGAGGGAAAAAGCAAAATGCCCTAAGGGCACAGACTCACCGCTGGTGAGACCCGGAGATGATTAGAGGTGTTGGGCGTGGGCTCTCAACTCAACTCGCCTGTGCGAGCGGTGCCATGAATTATAACTCCAGTCCTGCTGTGCGGGCACAACTACTAAGCCCCCCTACCCGGCCCCGACCCACCTTGCCTCACTCTGCCACCGCCACCGAGAACCCGCTCCTAGTCCACGCCGCTCCCGCAGGCAGGCTGAGGTCTGAGGGGACACAGAGACCCACCCCCGGGGGCGCAGCCTGAAATACTCGCAGATTTCTTTTCTTTGTCTGCGCCGCCCACGGATATCCCCTCAGCCTTTCCTTCAGCAGCCTGGGACCCTGGAGGAGCTCATGTGCGCACCCCCCCTGGGCTGCCTTCACTCCATTCCTGGGACCCCGGAGGAGCTCAAGGGCGCCCCTCCCTGGGCGCGGGGGCATCTGCTCATTCCCAAGTTTTGCTTTTAAACAACCACAGTGTGCAGGGGATTGAGGAATACATTTTAAGAAAGATTATCGGGGGGCTCGGCTCTCTCTCTGTACCGTGGAGGAGGGGGCGCAGGAGGGGCTTGATTTTACCTGCAGCTCTTCTGACAGCTGAGCATGGTGCAAGCAGGCCGCGCTGCTGCAAGCTCCAATGTTTTGCCGCAAATACCCCTAGCAGCCCCCACAACTCGGCAGCAGGAGGTAAGGTCACCCGCACCGCAGCAGGAATCGATCTCGGTGAGGGGCAGGACAGACGGGGGCAGGAGGAGACAGTGGTGCTAGGGAGAGACTGGAGGGCTGGAAAGTGAGTGAGTGAGGGAGAGAGAGGGGCAGCTGTACTGAAAGAGACCGCGAGGAGCAAGAGAGAGAGGGGCTGGGGAGAGACAATTTGGGCGGAGAGAGACGGTGAGGGGCTGACAAGAGAGGGGCTCGGGAGAGACAGTGGAGGCGCAGAGATACCATGAGAGGCAGGACAGAGAGGGTGCCTGGGGGAGACAGTAGGGGTAGGAGGAGCGAGAGGGGCTGGGGAGAGACAGCGGGGATGGAGAAAGACAGAGGGTTCGACGAGAAGATTGTCGAGATGTCACTGACAGACTTAGGGCGTAGATCGGGAGAGAGGGGGCCAAGGAAAGAGTGAGGGAGAGCCAGAGACGGTGAACAGGGCTCAGGACAGGAGCAAGGGCAGGATAAGGGCAGTGTAGGGTTAGAGAATGGACAGGGAGCATGGGCAAGGTGCAGTAACAGAGAGCGTGTCTGGGAGCCAGGACAGAGTGCAGGGGTTGGGACAGGGAGCAGAGGCAGAAAGGCAGACATGTTGGGCAGAACAAGGGATAGGGGGGAGTGCAGCGATAGAGGACAGTGGTGAGCAGGGGAGGTACAGTTGCAGGTACCTTAGCCATGGATATGCAGTGAGTAGGGAGTGGGACAGAGGCAGGGTCCTGTGGCACAGAACCGGACAGACAGGGGGTACCGGAAGCACGGAGTGAGAGCAGGGGAGGACAGAGAGCAGAAACAGGTGACAGGGTGCAGGGGGCGATAGCATGGGCATGGGGCAGTTAGAGGGCACCGGAAGCACCTCTCAAGCTGGTCCATTCTGAGCCTGTGCTGACTGAACCAGAGGTGGGCTGGACCACAATGTGCCTTTTCACTGGCCTCTGTGTGCTCTTCAGGGACACAGGCAGCTCTGGCTTCCCAGCTCTGGCCTCTCCACAGTGAGGCCTTGACTGTTTCATGGTGTTGTGTGGCCACTCAGGGTGTTATGTATGGTTGTATTGTGGTCTGTTTGTGTGACAAATTTAATTGGTTGGTAGTCCGTGCCAATGCTTGTCTGTGGGTTTTTGGCTATTTGTGTGCCAATTCTATTGGCTGGTGGGCTGCTTTTTATTGTAAATCTTTCTGATAGTACCAAACATTGCCTGCTGCAAGTACAAATAGCCAAGTAGTCTTCCATACCTTGAAAAACACCGTCCTACAACATGTCTAAGTTTTACTTATTTTGCAAATGTGGGCCACTTTTTTTGAGCTATTTCATTTGCCTGCCCTATATTTAATAACATAACAGGTCTAGTTGCAAAGCACACGATTACCCGAAGGTGTCCTGGGGCTGAATAACAGATGTTTATTGTTACCCAACTCAAGGCTATTCATTATATCAACCTCAAATGGATGAAAGAATAAGTGGACCTGCTGGGATTTAAACCTGTGACCATGAGATCAAGCACAGGCCCCTGCAGAGGCTGCTTTAGTGCAGTGAGCCATCAGACACGGCTTATGGGGCTGCTTTAATTTGGTGCCAGAGCCTCTTTTCTGTCCCATTCCGACAAGCATCAGCCTCCGCTTGCACGGCTTGTGCTTTTATTGTGTCACTGTTGTGGCTTGTGCTTTAGCTTTTTGTCTCACTGTGCTGCAGAAGGCAGTGCACAGGTAAAAAGGGAAAAGAAGTTGTTTCTTTCAGTGTTATTGTTTTGAAGCCACAGTATGGGGCCCATGGGCTCTGAAGAAATAGGCTTAACGTCAATAAAACTGGGCGGGAGAGGTCGCCCGAAAAGTGCGCGAGTTTCTTGGGGTTTAGTAGCTCACGACGATTTTCACTGACCAGAAGTAGCTCACACTACACAAAAGGTTGGAGACCCCTGCATTAGATCTTATCACAGACTTACCACTTAGTCAAGGTTACAACACCATTTTAGTAGTTGTCGACTCACTCACCAAAATGACACACTTCACCGCCTTAAAAGGGGTCCCAAACGCCAAGCAACTACCCGTCCACTTTAGTGCAGAAATAGTGAAAATACATGGAATTCCCAAAATTATCATTTCTGACAGGGGGGCCCAATTCATTTCCCATTTCTGGAAATCTTTTATGGAGGGCTTAGGAACAGAGGTGAGGTTTTCCGTCAGTTATCACCCAGAAACAAATGGTCAGATAGAGAGGGTAAACCAGGAGTTAGAGCAATATTTAAGACTATTTCTTCTAAAAACAGGATGGGAATTGGTCAGATTATTTATGGGCAGCGGAGTTTGCCTATAATAATGCCAAGAACGTATCTACAGGATTTTCACCGTTCTATATGAATTATGGTAGACACCCAAACTCAACTATCAGACAAACTGATATATCAGTCCCAGCAGTTGAGGAAATAGTGTCTCACTTAGAACAGATTCATCAGAGTGCGAAAGAAAACCTAGAACTGGCTAAAGAAAAATATAAGACTTATGCAGACCGAAAAAGACCAGAAGGCCCACCAATTGATATAGGGAACCAAGTCTGGCTAAGTACTAAGAATCTGAGACTAAAGGGAAACCGGAAATTCCAACCTAGGTTTATTGGCCCTTATTGTAGCGATTGTGGTGCCCGGGGGTCGAGGAAGGATTCTACTGTCAAGATCTAGGAGATGGTATGCCTGCGGGGATGTGAGGAGAAGGAATCGAGCGAACTACAGTGACCAGCATTCCAAGGGGCAAGCAGGAAGTGCCACGAGACCAAAAGGCATATTAGCACCTCCCACCCACACGGACGGTGCTTGTCAATGTGATTCCCAAGTCGACCGGAGTGGCGGATGGTGTTCCCCGCCGGATCCCAGCGAGAAGAAAGAAGTTTCCTGTTGAAGAACCCGTGATTCCCCCAGCGCTTTGCTGATTGACTGAGCTCTGTGGCTAAGTACTCTTGTAACGAAAGTGGGCTCACTTTCGTTTTCTTCCTTCGTGTTCTTAGTCCGTAGTTAGTTAGTTTAGGGCGGTACTGGGACATAACGTTTGTTTTGTAATTTGTCAGGCAGCGTTCTGCTGAAGACGCGCTGCGCTGATAATCTGTGCTGGAGCTCCCCAGGAGAAGGATTCTGGGAGCTGTAGTCCCAAGTCTTTATTGTTATTTTTGATTCATGGACTATATTGCCATTGAGAGACAGAGACCTTTTTCCTGTGAAGTTGTTTAGCAGTCTCTTGTCTTCACTTCGTGGCAAAGCTCTGAAGGCGGTTTGTGCTATTCAACAAATCGCGACCATTTCCTTTCTTTGTGATTACTGCCTGCTGCAGTCCTGAACAATTGGCTGAACTACTATTGATCAAGCAGGATTGCTTGGAGGCTTTTTCTTACACGGCCTGGGTGGTGCATGATTCTGGTAAGTGAGGTGTCTAGGTCTTGTTTAAGATACTCCCCGAAACACCTGAACTATAGTATTAACGGTGTTCATTACTTTCCCCAATTAGATGGGCCCTTCCATGCTGTCTTCCGCATCTTGGTGACCAGACTCCCGGGGGATCCCAAAGAATCATCGCTACCCATTTATTATTTTATCCACTTCCCCTTTCCCGGCTAGGTACGAGGGCACACAGTGTGTATTGCTTCCACTGTGGGTTTCGTGGTTGGCTGGGAGAAGAGAGCTTAGCATCCGAAGTCGTTTCTGCCGGACACCCTGCATAAGGTTAGTGGCGTGTGTGAGCCTGCGCTGCTGCCTGTCCCTGACACTTATCCAGTGGAAGAAAGAATAAATCAAGTAATTTATTGAGTTACCTTGCCCTCCAAATTAAAGATCCACCCAGTCTTCCACGTTTCCTTATTGAAGAAAGCCCCGGCCAATTTGCGAAAGAATCTGCCACCTAAACCAGTTCATTTAGAAACAGGAATTGAGTTCGAGGTAAAAGAAATTCTAGACTCACAATGGTCTAAAGGACAATTCTATTACCTAGTGGATTGGAAAGGATATGGTCCGGAGGAACGATCTTGGGAAAAAGATGAAGATGTTCAGGCTCCCAGGTTAATTAAATCATTCTATCAACGATTCCCTACCAAACCAAGACGGAGGGAATCTACCTTCTCGGAGGGTACTGTCAGGACTCTAAAACCTCAGGTTGTGATAATCATGCACAAAAGGCCATGGAACAGAAGATTTAGACCAGCACAAGCTCCCTGGTCAGATCAGAACTGACGCAAATTCGGCATTCCAAGATGGCCGCCAATTTCGCGCTCAGTGTAGCAGTCTAGTTGTTTGGCTTTGCCCGGCTGAAGCTCAGGTGAGGCGCGCGCTAGATTGAAGCTGCGCACTTCACCAAGTTATTCACCCAGAGTAGAAGCATTCTTTCATGTGGAGATTTTTTTTTTTTTTTTTTGAAAACCTTTATTGTGCAGTTTTAGCAAACAATTACGGGCCTACAACCACCTGGCCGGCCTCGGCTACGATATGGAGCACAGCAGCAAATTTACGGTCACTCAGTAGCACATCGATAAAAATAGCTAGCATATCAAGCCACACTATAATCAGAGCTACCACTGAGAGTCAGGAAAAATTAAGGTTCATTTTTTAAATTTATGGAAAGGAAGGATCAAATGCCGCACATTCTAGCAAGGAGTACCGAGAGGGCAATGCGTGCAACATAGCAATTAAACAGCAAGCAGTTTCTGAGTACCGGTGCAAAAGACTATCAATGAGTTAAGCATAAACCATACAAGCAACATGCCAGCCATCGCCCATCCCAGGTACGTAAAGCAACCCCGACACCTCCCACAGAACCGCCAGAAGCGGAGAGCAACAAGAGGCACCAAACTAACCCAGCATAATGATCCAAAAGAAATGATGGAAAAGAGAGAAAGGAAAAAAACACAAGAGACAGAAGAGGAAGAAAAAGACCCATAGTAACTAAAGGAAAACAAAACAAGAACCCCAGCCCCCAACCCCCCACCCTGCACCCCTGCAGGTGCTATGGTCTACCCCCCCCTAGCAGCGTGCCTGTCGCCCTCAAAACGAACACCCGAAATTTAGAGAGAAAGAACTAGGCAAGGAAAGGCCATAGAATAAAGAACCGACGAACCCAAGAGCCCCCCCCACCCCCCACCCTGCACGTCGAAGAGGCTAAGGCCCACCCCTCAACTAACGTGCCCATCACCCCAAAAGTGTCCCAATGAAAGGGAAAAACCCCGGGGGGAAAGTCACTAATTCCAAGCCCCTGCCCCCCCCCCCCCCACTCACACCCAGCAGCTCTGGTTAAAACCCAAATAGACCAACAAGTCAACAAACAATATTGGCGTCTCAGCTCAGTCCGGAGAAGCGTTTTCATCCCAATGATTGACCGGGCATCCGTCCCTCAAAACACAGAAGTATAGTTCACCCCTGGCCCATCTTGACCCTGCCATCAATACGCGGCCACTGATAATTAGCGATGCAGTACAACTGTAAGCGAGTAAATCGATCCATCAGGCAAAGCAGTACCAACTCCATGTGAGACCCCAACGTCAATGGGCCAAGGAAGCAGCACCTCCAGCAATGTAGGCGCAACAGCAAGGTTCCGGGCCGACCTCCCAATTCGCAACACGCCAATAGCACCATGGGCTGGGTGGAGAAAGGAACAATGCCAAGGAGGCAATCCACCTGCTGTCCAGTTTCAGGCCCCAATGCCACACTCACTTGGTCGGCCAACTCTGACTCGTAGTCAACGCTAGGCAGGGCCCCCCGCGGAACCATCAGTAGGCACATAGCAGTTTCATCCGGTTGCAGTGGGGAACAACTAGCAGCAGCACACTCTCCCAGATCGTCGAAGCCATCATCTATCAATGGGGTAAGAGTGGCGTCCAATTTCCGTCCGAGGTCCCTGGCTTCCCTTACCCAGGCAAGGCGCAGGGAGCCCAGGGCATCAATAAGGTCCTGAACCGTGAGTTCCATCACGCGTGGCCGGCACAAACTCCCACGCATTCAATGTAGTTTAGTCCACAGCCGGCACCAGCAGCCCCCACAGTTTCACCTGGCCAGAGAGCCAGGAAGAAAGCCACCAAAAAAAAGGGGGGGACCGTCTCCACACCATGCCGCTGCAAGCAGTCCGCCATTTCACGGTGGCCACAGGCAAGTCACACAGTCAGTGGGCGCCCGATAGAAGGCACGGGCGGTGGTCTCAATGTGCTGCTGGTAACGATATTACCAGGGACAGACCCGCCAGCCTGATACAAAATTGCCGACCTGCAGGACACTGGGGTCCGCTAAAGAAGCACGGGTCTGTCCCCGAGTGTTTGTTGCGTTACACAGGGTCTAAAATGGCGACCACCCGCCCGTCCAGCCAGCCCACACAAAGCCACCTCGAAAACAAAGGAACAGTCTCACCGGCCGACGGCGTGGGATCTCCCGAGCGGCGGCCGCTTCCTGAGCTTCGCTCGTCTACCACGGCCGTCTGAGAGGGTCCGATGATGCCTCCAGCAATTCCCAGCCTCGGACGTCCTAGTCTGCAGATCCGCGTCCTCGAGTGTCGTCAGCAGCCAGCACCAACCTCCGGCCCCACGGCCAGCGGGCGGGTGTAGTCGCGGTCCAGGCGGAGAGGATCGAAAAAGGAGGGTTGCCGGACACTTCCAAGCTCCGGAGTTACATCCGGCCATTCACCATTCCTTCCGACGCCGCATCAGGTTAGCCCCGAGCTTGTGCGAGCCGGGGAAGGCAGGATAGTAGCAGGATTTGTGTCGTGGTGAGCGGAGCGCACGGATTAAGCAGCCATCTCGCTCCGCGCTCGGCCACGCCCCCATGTGGAGATTTTTGAGAGATAATTTAGTATTAGAAGAAATTGAGTTAAGCGTTACCTGAATCGCTAACGCTATTCCGAAGAGCTGCGTTAAGGTCTTGAGAAGTAAGGACGAGGGCAGCGTTTCTGAGGAGAATATCGAGCCTAGAAGTTGATGGTTGGAGTACATGTCATGAGGAGAAAACAACAGGAAAATAAGCTAAGTGGCAACAAAGAACAATGTTGCAAATTGTGTCATTCAATAGGCATTGAAAGAAAAGTAAAAACGATACTTACCTGTTGAAAACTAAATGATTAATAATTCTGCTGAGATTACAAAAGAAGGGTTTTACAAGTTCAGAGCTTACCCTAAAAAGAATAGAAAAAGCGATTATTAGTAACAAGTTAATCAGAAGACAATAAAACAATCTACTAACCATCAGCTTAATTTAAAAATGAAACGAAGGAGACAACAACACCAATCAGCTTAGTTGATAAGTAAGTTTAGAACAAGCAGGCACAATAGTAGTTTGAGGGTTTAATAAGAATGTAAAATTCATCTTATGTGTAATTTTGATCATACAGGAGTTTCTGATTTAGAAGAGAGAGTTATTAGGAAAATAACTAACTACGTAGAATCCACACCAAGAATTCCAATTCCGAAGTAGTACCTGCATAGTTTACAAACAGTATAATACAAGCAACAGGAGAGAGGCTAGTTCTTGAAAGTTATTGGTAGGTTGTTAAACTAAAAATAAATAATAAGATAAGGAGGGCTAGAGTAAGTAGGAAACAGGTATTGATAACTTTCTTTCCCTTCAGGTTCAGAATGCTTAGCAGTCTGCAGGTCGGACTGGACGAAAGGAACCAACCAAGACAGTCTCTTCTCTTCTCTTCTCTCATTTATTATTTTATCCAATATCCCCCTTCCCCCCAAGGCAATAATTTAGAGACTCGTGAAAATAGAGCTCTGGGTCGTTGTCAGGTGGGAGTTGGGACAAGGCATTTCTGTTCCTGGGCGGCAAAACTTAACGGAGTTTTCTCAGATCTGACACAGAACTTACTACAACCCTCACTGCAACGCACTCACCCACCAGCACTCACTAAAACCCTCACTGCAAAACCCTGCCACTCCAGCACTCACTAAACCCTCACTACAATAAACTCACCCTCCTGCACTCACTAAACCACTCACTGCAACTCACTCCCACTCTACCACTCACTAAAACCCTCACTGCGACACCTACCACTCTAGCATTCACTACAGAGCTCACTGCAACACACCCACTCCTAGCACTCACTAAACCTCTTACTGCAACACACTTACCTCCACAGCCCTCACTCGGCCTGGTTTGAACCTCATACTCAAGCTCACTGCACACTAATTCCTAGACCATAAACCTTCACCCCGCATTGCCCGTGTCCTAGCCTATCTCTACCCCACCCCACAGGCCACCATGTTTCCTCTCCGACCCTCGGTGCATCAATCCAACACTCAGTGAATTCTTCCCCCACCCTCACTATGCCTGCTTCGCCCTCATCACATCTCTCTGCCCCTCTTACGCCGCCCACACCCCCTGGTAACTCTGTTCCTCACACACGGCTATTTGTTGGGGAAGAACATGTTCACGGGTAGCAAGTGGAGGCTGCGTCTTACCCAGTAAGTCCCCCACCGCCCCTTTACCTGGTGAAACCGGTGCTCTGCGAACAGCTGCCTGCGGCTGGTGTACGTGTTTTACAATGTAATTGGGGGGGGGACCTTACACCGGCTCAGATCGGTTCAGCCGGAGGGTCCAGTGGGACCAGGGGTGGTACATCATTTCTTTGCTGCACACCATGCTCCCCTCACACTATATCCATTTACTTGCCGAGCACAGTGGGATTATGACGCCCCCATGGGAAAGTTGTGTTGTGTCTGAAGGTCCACGAGGCTTTAAGCCGAATTATGGGCGCTCGTTTTCATGTATTTTCTACTCATTTCCCCTTTCCTATATATTAATTTCTCTCCCTTTCACACTTCCTCTGTCACCCTTTCTCTTCTTATTTATCTGCACCTCTGTTTATCTCTTTCCACTCTTCCTCTCGCCATTTCCCCTCGTCTCTTTGCTGCTCTTTTTCTTTATCTTTGTATCTAGTCTTCTGCCGTCTCTCTTTCTCTGTCTAGCCATCACCCAGGCACACATCCTGTATTTCTTTTCATCCTTCCTGTGGTCACTCTCTTCGTAACACGCACTATGTGTTCCCCTGTCTCAGTTTCACTCCTTCTCTCTCTTGCTTCCTCTATCTCTCGCTCAAGCACACACACAATTTCTTTTCAAATATCTCTGGCTAAACACTATTTTTTTTAAACTTGTTTTTATTGGCATTTGTAGTTTACAAAAACATGGTACGTTAGGTCACATTTGAATTACTTGCATTTTTTTTGCATTTTGTAGCATTATACAATGTTAATTACACGATAAATGGACATAAATCCTGCCATTGGTAAGGTCTAGCATCAAACTATTTCTACGGGGAACTGGGATATAGAACTGGGGGGAGTTTTCATGGGATCCTAGGAACTAATGTTGAGTTAGGAATCGGGGCGATATGCGTTTCGCTGAGTATCTTTATGTCTCTGGGAGTGGTGGGGAGATCAGGTCGGCCTGGCTCCGGCGTCTGGCCTTCGAGTGTCATGTGGCGGGTGGGAAGAATCGTGGGCGGCTCTACGTGTGCACTGCAGGAGGGGATGTAATACGCGATTTTGCGACTTAGGCTGATGGGTGTGTGTCCGTCGGGTTGTGCAGGTGGCTATCTGGGTCGTCGTGAGTATGTGGCTGTTTAAATTGGTGCAGCAGCATGGCCCACTCCGTAGAAATAGGGTGCTTGCGTGTCCCCTTAACCTTCTCCTCCCTTAATGTTTCCACCTCTGCCAGCGCCCATATGTGTACTGCTCCGGTCCATGCCTCGATCGGTGGGTCTGTGGGGTATTGCCAGTGCATGGCTATACTCGTTTTTGGCTAGCAAAATTGCTAGGGAGACAAACCGGGCTGGCACTTTGTGCTGCTTTCATTTCCGGAAAATACCTAACGCACATGCCTCCCACTTGTTTAGATGTGTAAGCCCTGTAAGAACTCCGAGTGAGTTGTGAACATTGTGCCAGTATGGTTGCAATGTGGGGCAGCTCCAAAACATGTGATGGAAATCTGCTTCCTGTGAGTTACATCTAGGGCAAAGGAACTGGGTGTCGGGGTAAAATCTTTGGAGCCGGCGGTGTTAAGTATGCCCTGTGTAGGATATAGAATTGTATGTTTTTAAACCGTGCATTTTCTAGACACTTTCTTGTGGTATTCAAGGGCCATCTCCCATTCTTTCTCATGCAGTAGGCATCCAAATTCTTCTTCCCAGGTGGCGCATAAGGCCTCTAGGGGTCTGTTTGCAAGTTCTCTAATGGCTTTATAAAGCCACATGGTCAAGTATCGCCCCACTCCCATATGTAAAATTGTGTGAATGACCGGGTTCTGGCTAAACACTTATAAGGTCCCAAATGCGGGACCTATTGGCTATGCCAATGCTTGTTGAATCAGGTCTGTTGGCGTGTGTTTTTTCAGCTTTGTGGGGGTGGGCACTTGCATTTGGCCCTTTGTAAACTCTTACCCCTCACAACCAACAACCATTAACCTTTGCTGCAGATACATAGCAGTCCAGAGCTGCTTATTGTGTGAAAAACAGGGCACATGTTCAGTACATACACATGGGTAAACAACGTTAACCCATTATTTTCACAAGGTGAACTCCATCCGGCCTGCTAAGAAGTTGGGCCCCACTCACATATGTTGAACCTGTACCGGTATAATTTTCAGACACAGGGACACATTCAGCAGTGCCTGCCGTATGTCCACTCTCATTCTGAGCAGCAACATGCAAGTGGCAAGGGGGCTTTGCTATTTGAAATTCCAGCTGGGCCAAACAAAGGGCGAATAAAGGGGCCAATAGGCCTCTTTTTGTTTGAGTATTCTGGTATGGAGGTATTAGGAGACTCACATTTCAATGCAAAAGCAATGGAGGAGAAACAAAGGTGCACAGCTTGTTATCAGTTCACAAATACTTAAGAGAGGCTTGATTTTGACTTTAATCAGTCCCTATATGGAAGAGAAATGCATGCACTGTAGGAATGTCAGATGTGTTGGCCTGTCCCAGCATTTTCACAAATAATAATTTAAATACCACAATTATTTTTTATAGCGCTAATTATCCCAATGCGGAGTGTCAGAGCACTTTACATTACAGCACACATTATACATTGATAATAAATCCTATGGGTGTGTAAATCAATGTATAGGATGTGTTAGATGAGACAGTGAGGGTTACATGTCATTCATAGCTCACTGAGCTATATTAGAAGTATTACAATTGATGGAGTGCAAGTAACAAAAGAGTCTCTGGGTTAAAAACAGTAACCCACTTACCTAGCAACATAAAATAAAAACCTGTCATCTACATGTTACATGATGTGCTTTGCAGGACACACATTAATCCTCTATGCTACTTTGATTCAGAACGGGGACAAGACAAAAGAAGATCTCTCCAGAAAATGTGTTAACCTCCAGGGTTATCTTTCCATTGTTATTATTCCCTGAGATTATGAGGCACACAAAGATTTCTGCAGCAGGTGCTTTATCCCCATAAGATATTTCCACATGCACAGTTTGCAACAAATGAAGCAGAACAGATTTATTGCCAAATTTCCTCTTGTTGCCAATTTCTCTGCGTAACAAACAACAGTGTCTCAAGGGTATTATTCACAGGTCACGTATATGTGGCACAATTAATTGCGACAGATTAAAACCAAAGGGGGAGAAAACCAGGGAAACATTTTTCATGTAAATGTAAAATATATTTCAATCGACAAGCATGTTGGACATATTGAACTTCATATGTACAAGTACATGGCTCAGTAGCACTGTGTTACATTAAATGACATGTAACCAACAAAATACTGTGCACAAGTGCTCGTGAAGTATAGTGACGGCGCAAGTGACACGTGACGTGGTATATACAGCGAGGGCGTGGGCGCAACAAGAGACAAGTGAGATTTTAAAAAAAGGCTTACATATTTAGGATACCCAGACAATTAATGTTACTTGAATACAACATTTCAGATGAGTAGGGTATCCGTAAATAGGGGCGCCAACAGTTCTGCTGTGGAAGTCGACGGCGTTTCGGCCTGCAGAAGTGTTAGGCCATCATCAGGACCAGGTTAGGTTTTTATTTTAAATTGCAGTGTCGAGATAAACGGTGGGGTCTCTGTACAAGAAGGTTGCTAGGGAATCACTGGAGAAACTTGGAAATTAACAGAGACGGAGTAAAAAGATTACTTTGGGAGGGCGGTTGTGCGTACATTTTTACTATCCGCTACGTCAGCAGGAATGAATCAAGATGGTCTGCATAATTCAGTGAGCACTAACTATTAAATCATTCAGTGCGTAGGTTGATGCAAAATTGTAGTGACTGTGTAACTTCGACAGAAAGGAGACTGGTCAAGTCACTGCTGTCCCTCCTCTGCAGTTCTGAACTGTACACTGGGTTGCAGCAAAAGCCACAAGGTGGGTGACAAACAAGCATATATGCCAAGATTTTGAAACTAGAAAAAGGTAGATTTTACACAAAAAAAAGAATTGGGGATTTCTTTCCCCCCATTGATGTACATTGAAGCAAATACAATTTTCGGCAGGACATAGCTAAAATAAATTCATTTTTGGCTTACAATAGTAATAGTCGCCGGTCAGAATTGATGTACTGGAATGTACAAACAAGGTTGCCACCTAACCAACCAGTGTTCTACGGATCTTGTTGTTATTTTCATATCAACACCGCAAAGAAGCAGAAAAATAATTAACATTTGGTATTTTTTCCCTTGAAAACAACAATCTGACAGAAAAACATACATAATTAAAACACGTAAAATAGTACTAATGCTGGTGAGCTTATACAAGAACAAGGAGGAAGTGGCTTTCCCGGCTCTTCCCTCTACTCCCACCACCTGAAATTTGCCGCAACCAAACTGGAATCTCCGGTTTTCAAGATGGCTACCTCAACATTTAGTCCCCTTTTGATGCCTATGTCCTATACTCCCTACGCTTGTTGTAACGTGCTTCCTGCTGCCAATCAGAAGGCGGGACTTCAGGGAGGAACAGGAAATTACCGTTGCCAAGAAAAAGCATCGAGGCAGCGCCATAGTAACGGGAGGCGGAGGAGGCCTAGAGCGAAGGGAGGCTGGACGGCCGGTGAGCAGAGAAGACGGGGTGGCAAGGAGAAGGTGTCTTATCGGAATATGTTTGTATAATATTAAGGGTGTTGTCGTGCAGGACGGACCTAGCTTGGGAGGGCCGTGAAACCGATAAGTTTGGGTGATTCCTGCCAGGATATGTTACTGAAGGGAGAGTCATGAGCCCCCTTTGGACTTTAAAGATGTCATTGCCGGCGAGGATTGCAGATTTGTTTTGAGGTTTCATTGTTAGTAGCGCTTTTGGTGCTTTCCCTGTGTGGCGGTATATGCGGGGTGGGAGAGCAGTGAATGAGTTTCCACGCCTTTTGTAACCTAGACTGCTGTCGAGTAATGCCCCTGCTGTTCGTATTCCAAAACAGCCGGTGCTCTGAGTTGGGGGTGTCTCGATTAGTATTGGAGGGGACTTCAACTGGGCATCTTTGTTGATGGTTACTGATGACATTTTATATTGGGACTTCATTGGTGTCAGGCGATCCTGGTGTGGCAACTTTGAAGGTGGCATTGGGCTGGGGGATTCTGGGCATAAACCTTGGTTAGGCATTTCTTATGAGAGAATTTGGTTGTGGCACTTATTCATTTAGAGCTCCCTGAGACGCTGGGTAACTTGTTTCAGCGTTCCTGGGTGTAAACTGAAGCCTGGGGTCCTTCGGTGGAAGCGGTTCTGGATTGGGAGCTCTTTAGGACAGTGTGATGTGTTGATAGTCCCTGCTGGCCTTGGCTATGGTTTAGGGTTTTTTCAGGGGAGGAGAAAGTGGTTCTCCTACGAGAGGGGGTACATAGCCATGGTGGTTCCATTCTGAGGTTCCCTGAAAGAGGAGGACGTTTGTGTGGTTGATTACTGGTGGCTCTAGCTTTGGGTTGGTGGATCCTTGGGGAAGGGTTGTTGGTCAGTAGGGGTATGAAGCAGGACCCTACCGAGAGTGGGCACCGTAAGGTGTTGGTTCCAGGAGGTGGAGATATAGGCTGGGAGAAGCCCAGCAAGGGGTTTATCAAGTGTACCTCATTCGTGGTTGACTTTGTTCCATCTCTACCATCCTTTCAATAGCACTTACATGGCAAGAGACCATGTTCATATAAACTGTCCCAGATGAGGTAGAGAGCACGTTGTTATTGCTTAATTTAAGTAGGTGGTGCATGTCTGCAACTCAAAGTACAGTGACTGCACCATTGCCGTCCCATGGTGTGCTTTCTTCCTTTAGCGTGGCCTTGTTTTCTCCTTTTCTTGTCCATCCTGTCGCTATGTTGTTGCCAGTGCTTAATTTGTAAAAAAAAATAATAATAACTGTTAGATACCTCATTAAGAAGCCACTGCAGCTTGTACCACCCATTGCCCCTGCCAGCGCTGCCAATGACAAAACCAACACAGCTACCATCCATCACATCCTACTTGTGTGAAATTCAGACTATTCCAGGCCCCAAAGCTATAAGAATTGATTGGGCAACAGGTATTAGTTTTTTTTGAGTGTATATTGCATTAATAAATGTATTGTTGAGTTTATCTCTACTTTGGGCTAACAGCACCACCGTGTGACAGACTGTCATAAGTGCAGGTGTTGACAATTTAGTGCCAGTGCCGAGCACCGAAACTACAGGCTCAAATTAAGCACTGGTGTTGCACAACCAAATGTATGCTCCACCCGTCCATAGGTGGCAATTAGATGCCATTCTTTTGGGGGTTTGGATGGTTATTATTCAGTAAATATAGTAGAAGCCTAGAACAGAAGAAAGAAAAGGCAATTAACAAATAACCAAACTTTATGCTAAAGTGTAGGTTAGAAATACAAGCATTTGCAATGCAATAGGTCTCGCAATTGCAAGATATTCAGCTATTGCCATTGTAAATGACAATGTCTTTTATTTTAGATTTTCTTTTTAAAACATAAATAAAACGCATTGTCATTTACAATGCAAATAGCATTAGCGAGAGTTTAAGCTATTGGCGTTGTAAAAGACAATGTCTTTTATCTATCTGTTTTGATAATCAACACATAAATAAAAGGCATCATCATTTACAATGCCAATAGCTCAAAGTCTTCATCATTTCTTCAATCTCTGTCAGAAACACAGAACAACCTTGACCCATAATGTATCTGCCCCGCTCAGGTCCCGGCTCACATGGCCCTGTCAGATGCGTTGTACATTCTACTTGTGTATCTTTGTATGTGTGTATTAGTGTGAGGGCGTTTGTGTGTATGTGCGTGTAGTAGATGTTAGGTTATGTATTTGTGTGAGTGCGTCTTTGTGTGTGTGTTTGGGTACGTGTTTATGTGTAACTCATACCATGCTCTGAGTGTAACATACACACCACAGTGGAGTTACTACTGTAGTGTAACTCTCACCGTGCTCTGAGTGTAACATGCACAAGCCACAGTGGAGTTATTGCTGTAGTGTAACTCGCTCCGAGTGAGAGACACACACACCACAGAGGAGTTACTATTGTAGTGTAACTCACGCTGTGCTCCGGGTGAGAGACACACACACCACAGAGGAGTTACTGTTGTAGTGTAACTCATGCCATGCTCTGAGTGCAACATACACGCCACAGAGGAGTTACTATTGTAGTGTAACTTGCTCCGAGTGAGACACACACGCGCCACAGAGGAGTTACTATCGTACCGTAACTCGCGCCTTGCTCCGAGTGAGAGACCCACACGCCACAGAGGAGTTACTATTGTAGTGTAACTCGTGCCGTACTCTGAGTGAGACACACACGCCACAGAGGAGTTACTATTGTAGTGTAACTCGTGCCGTACTCTGAGTGAGACACACACACACCACAGAGGAGTGTTGTAGTGTAACTCATGCCATGCTCTGAGTGTAACGCACGCGCCCTAGAGGAGTTATTATTGTAGTGTAACCTTCTTTCCGCCAAGAAGTCCATTACTGCAGAGTAACGCCCACCTATGGGTGTCATTATCACAATATTACGCACGCCCAGTGCTGCGAGGCCTGTTGTTGCGGTGTCAGGTCGCTGGCTGACGTTGCTGCGCCGCTCAGTGGCAGCGGGTTAATGCGGAGTAATTGGTGGATAATGATCATCTAATAATGGGCTCCAGTTCGAGCTGGGCATTAATTACCAAGCGCAAAGCTGAGACAAGGGGCAGAGGAGGGCTGGCACTGACAGGGGTGGGGGAGGTAGAGGAGGCCTGGCACTGATGAGGGATGGCAGATGAGACCTAGCACTGACGAGGAACGACAGAGGAGGCGTGACACTGATGAATGATGGTAGAAGAAGCATGGCACTGGTGAGGGACGTAGAGGAGGATTGGCACTGATGGGGGTAGAGGATGCCTTGCACTGATAAGGGATGGCAGAGGATGCCGGGCACTCTGATGAAGTTTTCAAGATGAATTTTTGTTTCGTCTTCGATCTCTTATCTTTAGGGGGCTTTGTGTTTCTTATTAGCGTGGAGGCGCGCACTGCCCCCGACAAAACCATGTTTTTTTTCCTTTGAGAGGTCGGGGGCAGTGCGCTCCTCCACACTAATTAGAAACACATGACCCCATAAAGATAAGAAATTGCTTCACGACAGTCATGAAGCAAACAAGCCTGTCCGGATGGGACAGACTAAAGGGAGAAAGGGCAGCGGCCTTGACCCAATGAAAATGATGGCCGGGGCTTCAAGTCCCCTTCTCAAATCTCCTCTCACTTTAGCTCTCGCCGAGCGTGCAGCGCATGTGCGGCAACGCTAGGCGAGACCTAATGAATGGTGACTCAAAACCCTGGCCGTAGACATAGAAAAAAGTGAACAGCGGTGCGTCAGGACCATACAAGGTGTACCAATGATATAAAAATATTGCAAATGAGACGCAACTTAAAGCTCAAGTGGAAAAACAAACATTTGGGGCTGTCCTTAAAACAAAATTAACTTTTTAGTGGCACACATGCCCAAACTAAGGTGCCCAATCTACCGGGTGCAATTATTAAAAACAGACTATAACTCGTAGAAGGTTAGAACATGCAAGTTAGAATTTCAGACTTCAAAATTTGTGAGAAATCTCAGCCACTGAGAAAAGCAAAACTGTTCACCTATCTGAGTGGTCTGAGAAGCACCCATAAGTAACACAAATAAATTAAAATGACTAATAAATATAAACATGGTATTCAGAGGTGGAAATGGGACTGTCCTTTCCTGGTCTACCTATCGTCCAATAATCCTTTCTTTCCCTGACCTAAGTTGTTCCTTGCCCCGCTCCTTCTACTTTTAACTTGAGAAGCGATTTTTATGTGCAAACACCAACTGTTCCTAAATGTAAACTAAAATTTGAACGTTTCATTTTTGATTCTCTTATTCTAAGAGTGAAGAAACACATCCTGGTGCAACAGCCGCAAGAGAAGCTCAGTAATATTGACAGGTTGGGTTTTTTCCTACAACAAAGTTGACAATTTTTTCAATTTTCAAAGATTTAGACCACATGATTACTGACTTGATTTGGACCGAAGGTTGATGCTATGTGACGTTGACGACACTGCAGATACCGGTCGCAACTGGAGGTCTGATACTTCCTTTTAATAGAGAAATAGTTTTATGAGCCCATGCAATTGTCATACCTGTCAACTCAAAGATTTCACAGTGTGAATAAGGGGCGGGCATTGGAGGGGAGTGGCCTTGTGCCGAGTAGTACATAAGAGGCACATTTGCCCTCGCCCCTCCTCAAGTCCCCTCCTCCAAAATAAAGTAAAAATGCTTGCTGTGGCTAGTGCTGATGTCCTGGTGTTTTCACATCCCTTAATGGACATTGGCACTACAAAGCCTCCGAAAGTGAGCTTAAAATCCACAGTTTGCAGTGGTTTCAGCTCGCTTTCTCTGTCACAGTGTGATATCGGCTCCTCGCCGGGAGACCGTGTGAAGGTAGCCGATATTGTGTGTCACACGGTGGCACCGTATGAGTGGGCAGTTCTGAATGGTTGTTATGCTGGTTAGCAGGAAACTTCCTCTCAGAAACTGACCTCCAAGGCCCTAAACTAAATAATGGAGTGTTGTAACGATAGGTGCTACCAGGACAGCGCATGAGGGGGCACAAACCAGTTCTTTTCCACACCCCACTGACTTGCCCGACGTGTGCGTTAGCAATTACTTAAAGCATCCCCTCATCCCCAGACTCCTCCCCCCCCGGCCCCCCCTATCACTATGAACTGGAAATTTACCTCTTCCCCCGTCTGCTGAGAGCTGGAGGCTCAGGCGATTAAATGGCTGAGTACCGCAAGTTTACACCGTCATAAAGAAGAAAGGGCAGGCTTGAGAAAAATCTAACTGCTCAAAGGTGGTATATAATGCTCAAGACATTTAAGTCTTATGGGGACTGACCTCTTTAGACCCCTGGCATTCCCTTTTTTGCTTGTATAAATTGCAATATTGCAACACGCCTGTATAATTATCACCTTAAGCCATTTCTTTGGTGCAAAATTACATCTGGCACAACTGCGTCCCACAGCAGTAACACAAACTCATATATGGCAAATGGTATGTGAAAGAGCCTATTCCTCCACCACTACAGAGCCGGGCCGTGTTGTATATCCGTACCATTACAGAAAGTACCTAGATCTCTATAGCCTAAGGGATAAGGTGGGAGGGAATAACAACATATATAGGAAAAAGTGTAAGCTTCACAAGTGCTCTGTTTGAAGGGACTGACGTTTTACTCTTTGCGGAGCACTAGCCTGGAGATCGAACCCTTGACTGCAGCCCTCTTCTTTCACAATTTCCTGTCGAAATTTACCTTCCAAGGCTGTTTAAAGGAAAAGACGCTCTATTGCTGCTTACTGCCTGCCTGCTTGCCCTGGCCCTCGCTGGGGGCCAAAGATCGAGGAAGGGTTGCAGAGTAGACTGGGAGCTGGGTGAGTGTAAGACCACACTCCACAGCGTGCCCTGCGGCTCCCTCGACTGTTGCGCAACTGCCAACGTTTGCTTTGCACCAGGAGGCGCCTTTAAATTCCTGCAGGGGCTCCAGCAGCGCGGGCGTGCCCAGGCAAAGCCCGGGCCAAGGGCGGGCCCGTCCATGACCGTAAGAGGCTGGGCAGGGCCACCTTATTTACATTTTGTGCCTTATATTCATATGATCATTGACTTTGACAGGGAGTTTATGGGTCACCTTTGATTTCAGCTAACTACTGCTGACCACTGTCATAGACTGCTGCCTTCAAGTGTATTGACAAAATTAACAAAAGAAAATCACTAACAGGACAGGGCTCATCCCTCAGCCCAACGCTGTTCAATGTCTACATGGCCCGCCTCGCAAGTGGCCCGCCATCACGACCTCAACATCATCTCCTACGCAGACGACACCCAGCTCATCCTCTCCCTCATCAAGGACCCACACACTGCCAAAACTAACCTCCACGAGGGAATGAAGGCCGTTGCCAACTGGATGAGGAGCAGCCTTCTGAAGCTGAACTCGGACAAGACGGAGGTCCTCATCCTCGGACCCACCCCCTCAGCCTGGGACGACTCCTGGTGGCCGACCACACTGGGAACAGCACCAACACCCACCGACCATGCACGCAATCTAGGATTCCTCCTTGACTCCTCCCTCTCCATGTCTAAGCAGGTCAACACCATCTCCTCCTCCTGCTACAACACCCTCCGCAAGTGGATCCCGACCGAAACAAGAAGAACAGTGACGCAGGCCCTCGTCGGCAGCAGACTGGACTACGGCAATGCACTCTACGCAGGAATCCCATCCAAACACCTACGACAATAACGCATCCAAAACGCCTCCGTCCGACTGATCGTCAACGTCCCCTGCCGCAGCCACATCACCCCCCACCTGAGAGACCTACACTGGCTCCCCGTCGACAAGGGGATCACCATCAAGCTCCTCACCCACGCACACAACACACTCCACAACGCCAGACCAGCTTACCTGAACAGCAGACTCAACTTCCACACCCCCACCCGCCAGCTCTACTCCGCCAGCCTCGCCCTTGCCGCTGTCCCCCGCATCCAATGAATGGCTGCGACAGATCCTTCTCCTACCTTGCCGACAAGACCTGGAACACCCTCCCTACCCACATATTGCAGACCCAAGACCTACTCGCCTTCAGAAGACTCCTCAAAACCTGGCTCTTCGAGCAGTAGCAGCACCCCCCTCTCGCCTCAGCGCCTTGGGACCCTCACGGGTAAGTAGTGCGCTTTACAAGTACTCTGATTGATTGATTGGTGGGGACATTGGATGCCTTTTTGCTACATGCTGAGCCAGCCCTCATCCACGAAACAGCTCTAACAGAGCAAAGATTGTCCTTAGAATCAAAACTCCCCCAAGGGCAGCCTGATTTGCTAGATCCCCCAAATCTTACCGAATGCCAACAGAGTACCCCCCCCCCAATAGGATAGCAATCAGCCATACTCTTGAAGTTAATGACACTACCAAGCCAAGGGTCCCGCCCACAAAACCCCAAGTAAACACCAGGGGTCAGAAAAGTAAGTTCACTCTGGGGAGTAGTCCCCCAACTCAGTCTAGAAAAGAAAGGGACAGGGCCCCATTAAACTAACTCACCTTGCATCAAAAAGAGGGCGCAAAAGCAAAACTACGGTGAGGGAGCTGGAGGAGGAAGCAGAAAAGCATCCACCTGCAGCCAGTCTTGCTAACCAAGGTCCTTCCACAAGTCCTCCAACTCCTGTACAGGGTATTGAAAGTGGGGAGTTCTTGGTAAAAAAGGGTGAGGTGGTTTCATCTCTAATAGAACCACTATTGCAAAAGCTAACTCACATAGAAACTAGCGTTGATAAACTAGCACTGTTGACAGGTTATGCACACATGACTCAGCGGCCCCAGTCGAGCCCGTCGGGACCCCAGATCATCCAGACCCAACTGACCTGCTCATGCCACTGTAAAATACAGAACATCCAAACAAAAAGTGGCGATGAACCTAGGTCTGTGCAATCTGGAACCTTAGGACCTGCCCCAGCGTTAGCTCCCCAAACTACACTATTGGATCCCCTGTCTATGCCAGAATATGCCAGGTATGTCCAATAGCTACCTCAAGTCTCTGGCCCCAAGTTCCACCCAAGAACAATTATTGAATATCCAAAATGATCCTCTACCTAGTAGACCAAGTCACGAAAGCAGAAGGGAAGCCCCTTTGAAAACTACCTATTGTAAAGAACCACAGTCAGTAAGAGGTCAATTCGCTACAAATACTCTGCATCTTCCACTGGAAGCAACCCCTTACTCAATTGTGCTGGCCAATGTCCCTATATTTCCACATGGAACCAGGGAACATTGGACATCCCTAAAAAAGAAATCACTACCTTTGCTAAGTGCGAGGTCTGGATTATCTTCCCCCATACTTTTCAGAATTTAAAATGGCCAGACGAGTTGGTTGGATAGGTAGATCCAAAAAGTCGTTAAGGGTTGACTGTGTGGTGCTATCATTTGGGTCACCTGCTCTTATCCAAACAATACTTGACATGGCGGGATAGTGGACAATAGAGAAAACGGGGATACATATCCTGCCACTGGGATATTTTTATAAGAAACCCGACCCCATGCAGCCTAGGCAAGGGATGGATAGAGGTGGGGGGTGGACTCAACCTAGATACAATATACCAGTGACTAACCACTACGCTGTCTTAGGTTCCTTGGAGGACAACGACTGACTAGAGACACCGATTGCCGTTTTTGACAGAAGGGTTGACACAAGTCGGGAATTAGAAATAACTAGCATTCACTTAGCTGAACAATAGTCTGGAGTATTAAAGACTCCGCTCCTGTCAAACTCGAGGGCGTCCCAGTAGAGTCACACTGAGAATAGCCTCTCAGCTAACCGACAAGGCACAACCAACCCTTCGATTATGGCCCAGGCATGTCCCCTGGCTGGTAATCCCACTCCCCAAGATCAAGGACTAGCAGAGGCTGGGGGAGTAAGAAGTGCTTAAAGGAAGGACCTTCAGGGAACACCATTTTGCCCAAGCAATGTAGAGCCACTGCTGCGATTATACAATGACCACCAATTGGCGAACCTAGTACTGACACCCTTAGTTATCAACCATCACTTAGTCAGGAATGGCCTAGGGTATCCAGATAGGGAGCCTAAAGGCCCTAGTAAGCTGCCAAACGACTCACCGAAGCTCCAAGTACTATCCTGGAATGTTGCAGGCCTTCGCTTCAAAATAGACAACCCGGAGTGTGGTGCCTTCATTCAAGATAAAGATATTTGCATGTTCCAGGAAACCTGGGCCAGGGAGGACACAGATAGACCTGGCTATACAACTTTTAATATACCAGCCACGTCTGGGGGTTAGGGCAGACCGTCTGGGGGTCTCAGTATCTGGATTGCAACCCACTTAGGTTGCTCAGTGAAACTGGTAGAGACACGCTCTACTGACATTCTTTGTGCTAGCCTGAGATTTCCACCTAGGACCAAAATAGTGTTCATCGACTTCTACTCTCGACCAGTAGGGTATGGCAAGAGTCTACCACCCTTGATATATTCTTGACATTTTTGCCTATTAGCCTTGATAACGATATAGTGATTGTAGCTGGTGACCTAAACTGCCAGTATGAACCACTGAAGGACTTGGTTGCAGGTGATCTAAATGAGTAGGACCTACATGGGGTGATTCCAAGGGCCAATGCCCTGCCAACTCGGGCTTGGACACCATTGGTCCTATAGATGAACACCCTTGCTCTGAGTCATTCGCTCAGGGCATGTAACGGGCGTTCCAAATCTGATTGTCCGGCTAACGTTACCTACAACAGACCGGGCTGCTCATTCATTATAGACTATATTCTGGTGAACACTATATCATGGCACCGAATGCTCGATTTTAAGAGTGTGTCCAGACACGACAGTGACCATAACGCCCTGATTTTAGAATTGGCCTTGCCACACACTGGGGATGTCCGTAAGGGCCATCTCTCGAATACTTTAGGGCCTACGGTAACTAATTGCAGGAGGAGAGTAAGTTGGGGTACCCTATGCCAATTCTTAAACAGACTAGCTTCGATCTATCAAATAATCCTGCCATATCTGGAGGTTGCAAATCAGCTGAGTGAGATTGAAGTTTCCACTCACCCACTCCGTGAAATTGCAGAAAACCACTCTGGCTTAGTGGCGGCCTTGGCAGATAGCTTCTCCTACGAATCACGAATTAAGAAAGGCAGTGCCCCCAGGCACCCCTGGTACAATGGCAACTGCCACAAGGCTAAAAAAAAAATGTGGTCTTAGCTATTAAATCCAATGATAAGCAGGCAATAAAAGCAAATAGGCTAACTTAAAAAAAAACAATCAAGCTAGCTAAAAAAAAAAAAAGAAAGAAAGATGGGAGAGTTTGAGACAAGCTCTAAATGGTAGGGACATGAGGACCTTCTGGAAACTAATAAATACAGACTCCAAGGAGGACAAACCAGCAATCGAACCAAATCTAGGGGCTGAGGTTTGGAAGGTCCATTTTCAATCCCTTTATTCCAGGGTGGAGGGTGATCCAGGGCTTGCAGTAATTTATTGTCCCCAGCCACAACTAGCTCGCCTGGGTACCCCCCAAAATCTCCCTAAAAGAGATAACTGCCGCAATCGACCGAGTAATCCCCGCAAAGCTCGGGGCCTAGATAAGATCCCTGGAGATCTCTATCGCACCGAACCTATGGACCGTTTTCAATGCCATTCTCCAGGGAGTGAAGATCCCCACAACATGGTTAGGGGCGGAAATCATCCCAATTTCTAAAAAAGGATCACCCCTCCATCCCGCAAATGATTGTCTCATCAGCCTTATTGACGTGGCACAGAAAATCTTTGCCCGAGTGCTCCTGGTACCGTTTACAGAACTGGATGGAAGATTTTTCCATTCTTAGTCCTCTACCAGGCCGGTTTTAGAGCTAAAATGTCCACAATCGACCAAGTTTTCAGGTTGAAATTACTGCGCTGGAAACCGGTAATCCTGGAGGGTGGCAGCCTCTTTATGATCTTTGTGGACTTAAAATCGGCTTTCGATTTAGTTCCCAGGGAGAAATTATGGGTTATTCTATTAGATTTGGGAGAATCCCCATACTTATGCCACATTCTGAAAAGAATGCATGAACACAACTTTACCCAAATCAGATATGGGAAGCACGGAGAGCTCACAGATCGCATACCCATAGAGAGAGGTGTGCGGCAAGGGTTCGTTCTGGCTCCGACCCTCTTTTGTATTTTTATCAATGGCTTAGTGGGGGCCCTGACAGCAGGAGGGGACATAGATGCTCCTAAGTTAGTGGGCCGCAAGGTACCTGCCTTGATGTTCACAGATGATCCTGCTGTGGAGTTCACCGATGGGCATACAAAGGGTTTTGGACATTTTTTACTTATTTTGCAAGAAAAGGGGCCTGGAAATTAAAACCCAGAAAACCAAATATATGGTCTTTAATGCAGGATTGCCCACCTTGTAATAATTGTATGGTGACTGACCTGCACATACTGTTTTTTTGGCCAGCATATAAGGAAGTAAGAGCTCGTTGGTTACATCAACTACGTAGGAATCTTGGAACTTCCCATTGTTCACAAGCTTTCAGGATCCTAAAATATGATTGTAGTATGCCTATTGCAGTGTCCCGCTAATCTTTTAATGATCAAATATTTTAATGTGTGTGCTTAATTTTAATGTTGAAAGAGCTGTATTGATTGCACTGTATTTTTAGATGTTTATCCGTGCTTTTATGGCCTTATCAGGCAGAAATAGAGTATCACTTGAACATATATAACTTTTTTTGTTTTCTATTTTTCTTTCACAAAAGAAAATAAATAGCATAAATTCCTTTTACTAAAAAATATATTTGTTTGCACTGTAAACTGTAATACAAGAGTCTGCTTGGCAATAGCAGACCAGATACCTGTGCTGTACACAATTCTTTTACCCAATGCTAATAAGAATATTTAAAAAACCAAAGTTGATAATTTCTTTAGTACATACTAAATATTGCACCATCTTTTAGTGCTTCAATAAGGGCAGTTTTTGGTACATTAACTAATATATATGATTTCTTTGATTTCATTATGATGAAAAACTGAGAACGCACTCTGCGATTCAAATGAGTAGCCTATAGGTTAACCGCAGATCTGTTGCTCGAGCACTAATCCAATGATTTATCTCGCAGGCACCTTTTTTACACTGTTTTCCCTAGAGTACCCCATTTCTTCCCTTCTCCACATGACACATATGTTTGCTGCTCTGTAAAAATTTAGTTCTTTCCAATGTTGTTTTTTTTCCTCTTCTAATTTTTTTTTTTCTTCTAATTTTTTTCCCTCTTTCTCTGTCACAGGTCTCCGATCCACAAACCTCTGCCTCTTTCCTGGTTGAAGATTTCAGCTGGGCATGGCTGATACAGGGGAAAGCAAGAGGGATGAGGCCGACTATAAGCGTGTGCACAGCTTCCCACTAATCCGGGTACAGTTGGGGCGAGGGTGAAGGGTCCACTGTGACTGATTGTGGTTGCAATTGAGTTTGACTGGTGGTTGTGCATGGCAGAGGGCTTTTTGGATGGGTGAGAGTCGAAGGAAATAAACGTTACGTGTATCTGGGTGGTTATCAGACTCGGTTATATGACTCGTTGTGTCTGACTGGTTGGTTGGCTTTAACTCTGGACCCTTTGTGAGTGTGTATATGACTGTAGATTTTTTGTCTGTTATTCAAACTGTATACAATATTCTAGATAACTTTTACTCACACTCTACCAAACATCTGTGCTGTGCATCGTGTGCCTGCCTGTGTCCACGTGTCCCTCGTATTTGAGAAGAAGGAGTTGTGTTTGGGTGCTAGACTGGTCACTGAGGAGTTTTGAGTTAACTGGGCGCTTTTGTATTAAGATGGTGTGTGATGATTGTTATTGTAGATGGCAGATTGTTGTGTGTGACAGATGCACAGTTGTGAGATGAGAGTCTGTGTTTGTTGGGCTGCTACCTGTGTCCTTTTCTCAGTCTCTGCGTCCCAACTTGCACAGGACATGCAAGTGGAGACCATCACTCTATATATCGCCTTCCTTGGTCTGTGTGTGTTTGGTGAGTTGTGCACAATGGGTAGCAACCTCTGTCTCCTAACCTCTCCATATCCTTGTCCTCTCTTCATTCAGCATACAGACATGCCGGAGGAAATGCGCGTGGAAACAATGGAACTGTGTGTCACAGCCTGTGAAAAGTTCGCCACCAACAATGAGGTACGATCTTCATCTGCCCATTCACCATGTCACAGGGATTGTATCAGGATTTGTGCCCCTTCTTATTGCGGTGGTTATACGCCCTGGTCTTGATCTTAGTCCTTCTATTTACCAGCACGATTTCATGACACAGTATGGAGTACCAGAATATTGTAGTGCATTTTTATTGTAGGCAAAATATTGCCTACAAAAATACTGTATTTTCAGTATATACTATGTATTTTACCAAATTATCTACCATTTATATCTTAGGTCAAAAATATTATTTTCAATATGAAAATATGGTATTTGGAAAGCGTGAACTACTCACCCCTAAGGGTCTCAAGGTGTTTGGGCCGTTGGGGAGATTAAGTGAGCTATTGCCCAGAGTCACATGGTGCTGAGCTGAGCTGCAGCCGGCACCAGTAGAACGCCATAGAGGCGTACACCAGCATTTCTCAAGCTGTAGGTCACAACTCAATTTTTGCTGGGTCGGGAAAGTTCGAGCAATAAATAAGATGCCTTTAAATTCTTTATTTATCTTGTCACATTTGCTGCAACTCAAAGACAGAGTTCAACTGTCAGGCTATGTGTTGTGACAAATTGCTACTTATTTTAACATGGGCATTGGTGTTTACTTTTCTTTCACTGACTGCAAAGTCAGAGGAGTTTTAAAAGTAAATAATGTGCCACTCCTGCTGGAGGAGTACAGAGAATGTGAAAGAAGAGGGAGTGGCTGTTGGATGTCTTTTGGTTGCTGCACATATGACAATGTGAATACCTGTAAAGAAGCTGCATGCATCAGCAGTTAGGAAAGCAAAAATAAAGCATATTTGTTTTGTAATTCTGTAGTGTGCTGGAAACAGAGATTTTAATAGGATAAAAACAAATCAAGACACTTTACTTGGTGATGCACAAATGATAAATATTGACAGAAACTCAATTTCCACACATTATCATTTGTGTGCTGTGTAGTTTTATCAGTGAAACTTTAATTGTGTGCAAAGTTAGTGGTCATTTTAATGGAAAATCTGCTGTCTGTAAATGACAGTGTGCTACCACTTGATGCTTTAGTTACATTTAAAAATCGCCCACCTCATTCCTATTTAAGAGACATGGGTCACAAAAAGTAGTCATTCTCAAAAGTGGGTAGTGGTTCTAAAAAGGTTGGGAAACGCTGCTCTATAACACTAATATGACTTACACAATATTTTGAGGAGCTCAACTTATCTCCAGCAATTACAACAGGCTACTTATCACCTACCTTTTATTGTGTAGGCACATTATAGTTCTGGGGAAAGGTGTGGCAACAAATACCCTAGAGCAGTGCTTCCCAAACGTTTAGAATATACCCTTTCAGTCAAATAAGCCCTTTGGTGTTTTGTCAATTTGCTAATTTACCTGTCTTTTGTTTTACATGCAGCTTCCAGCATATTTTGTTTCTTCCCTTGGATCCTGTAATTTACATACACTCACACATGATGGCTATTTACCACAAAAGTCTGCATCACCCCTGTTTCCTTTGCCCACAGAGCGCCGCCAAAATGATCAAGGAGACCATGGACAAGAAATTCGGCTCCTCTTGGCATGTTGTGATCGGTGAAGGCTTTGGCTTTGAGATTACGCATGAGATGAAGAACCTCCTCTACATGTTCTTTGGTGGCAGCCTGGCAGTGTGCGTGTGGAAATGTTCTTGATAGGGGACTTCTTCTCTTCCTGCCTCCTGGCCTTTCTAGACCTGCACTCCTCCATCGGTGCTAAGGACGAATCTGGTGGCAGCCATTTTGATAGCCCACTCTTGTGTTCCATGTTCCCCTCGTGTGGTGGAGAGAAGATGAACTGAGCTCCCAGGGTACCTCGGAGGGCGATTCTTGTGATCATTCCCTGCTAGACGTGCGAAGTTTAGGAGGTCCATTCCCCTTTCTTGCTCTGTTGACTTTCTCATGCGGGATTGTATGACTTTTGGGTGACTTCTTTCTTTAGGTGGATTCTGGGTAGCACCCTTTTAGTAAGCCTAAAGGAAAGCTGCAGCACCTTCTACCTCTGATGCAAGCCCGCAGCACCCTCACGTCTTTGAAAAGACACACGCGCCCCCAATGTAAGCTCATAGCACCCTCAATCTTTTTTTAATTTTTTTAAATCAGTTTTTATTCATAGTGAAACAGTTACAAGTTCAAGGAAGCAGCATCACAAATTGAATGACTGAGCCAGATACATAATGTTCCATCCTGCTTCATGTGAAATCTAATTGCTTAGCACCCTCACGATGAAGGGCCCACATAAGCACACACATGCTTGACTATCCACCCCAGTTTTTGGAACTACCTACAACTCTTACACAGTACTCTGCGCCAGATAGACAGGGAATACTTCGCCCTGGGGTGAAGACCTCTGAGGTTTGAGATTCTGGGACAAACTGAAATACTAGAGGTCGGAGTGTGGGGGTGGTGGAGGGTTTGGAAGCAGATGGAATACAGTAAAGACTGCTCAAATTAACACGCTCCTCATAGATTCGGCTTGTTCTCACACCTCATCTGTGAAAACGTGACTCACGCCTCCTCCTCTTCTGGTCTGTATATTCTGGGCTGCTCCACTCACTTCCGTCCTTGTCTTTCTGTCTTCTTCAAGCTCTCCTTCCATCCCACTTACGCTTTCTCCTCGCTCTATTTTTGTCTCTCTCTTCTCCCCCACTCTATCATTTGCTCTTTTTTTCTCTCTGCTCGCACTCTCATTCTTCCCTCTTTTTCTCCGTTTTCACGTTGCTCTCTCCCCATACCTCAGTTTTCACTTTTTCTTCTTTCCCTCACACCCAAGTCTCTCTTTTTGTCCTTATTCTACATTTCTTTCTCAGACCTCTCTCTCTTCCCCCAATCGCTCTTACCCCCTGCCCACCACGCCCTTATTCTTGCTAAGGTTTATTTCATATTGATCTTTTCCCTCCTATGTTCTTTTCGTCTCGCTTTTACCCTCGTTCCTTCTCTACCTGTCCCCATCTCTCACCTTCCACAAGTAACTCTTTGCTGAGGTCTTTGCAACTGCAATCCCAGGAATCCCTTTAAGTCAAAGACCCCACAGGTCATGAGCCATGTTCATCCAAGGAGAATAGCCAAGCTCCTTTTTTTACTGACGACCAGGCTCTGTATTTTATCTCTTTTGTAAATGGTATATTATCCTATTGGGAGGTTTCACTTCTTTATAAATGTTGTCTTCTTTTTGATATTAAAAAATTCAGAATGGTCTGTTCTTGTCTCTGCTTGCTTGTGCATGAGGTGTGATGTTCAACCCGTGTGGCTCACTGGGATGTGCTCCACTGTCCTGACACTGTGCGTTTGGAGAATGGTGGCCAGGTAGCTCCATGTCACCAGGAGACCCTATTTCCAGTCCTAGACTTTCCTTTGACAATTCATTGTCACCTGAAGCAAAACAAAGGCTTCCTGTATAAATAACACTACATCACGATGCATTAGCCAACCACAAGCCAGCTACCTCCTATCACTTGTTGACTTCATGCTAGTTTTTGATCTTGTACAGCACTCTGCTGCCTTTTGACTAGGTTGGCACTATAGAAATACCATTTACATACATCTTGGAATATGCTGATTTTTAAAAATTTTTTTATATTAAATGTAAAGTGTGGCTGTCTGCCATGTCTGCAAAGAGCTTAGACCCCAGTGAGGCAATAGTCTTGGCCAATCTGATTACAGAGCTGGGGTTGGTCCGAGGTACAGGGCAGTGAGCGGACTCACTTCAGCTCACCCAGAAGGTCTTTGCTGGAGGCTAGCGCTGCAGTAGGGGCCATTGCAGTTTGGAAAAGGTCTCCAATGGGAGTAGGTGGCTGAGCTTAGCTTGGAACCAGTCCCCAAATTAAATCCAAGCGGGCCGGATCCATGCCAGGTTTTCAGGATATCTAAGATAACTGTATATACAATGAACCTAAATGGAGCTCATGTACAAAGTCAGTGGTTGCCCTGTTACCCCTCGATTAGAGTCACACAGCCAAGAAAGATTTTCTCTTTCGCAGCACAGACCCGGCTGTTAGCTTGGCCAATGTGCCTGTAGAGCTTGTTTATTCAGTGTAAAGCGCCGGCTTCAGATTTTTTTTAGGAACATTTTGTGACTTGGCTCCAAGCCCAGAAAGCAGATTGGAAGTGGCAGCCTCTTTCTAGACAAGTGTCTCGAATAATTAGGCCCGGAAGTGGCCGCATGTGCAGGGGACAAAGACTTGAAGACATGCCAGAGTCACGGGGCTTAAATACGGCACCTATACCGACGGGTCAGCATCCGTGCAAGATTCAGAGAAGGTAACGTATGGTAAACCTCTTCACACACAGAACACGTACGGCAAGCATACTGGCAAGGGTAATCACCAGCGTGGCAGCTACAGCAGGGCAAGCATCACCCACAGGTGCTCGAGACGGAGGATAGAGAGATCCCGCCATAATCCCTGTGTGGAATTCCCTCCCTCAGGCTTGTCCGGTAGAAGAAAGGTTTGAATCATCCTTTAAAATCCTATATAAATATATAAAGGTAAGCATCATCACACAAAGAACCAGTACAGCAGGGCATTTATCATCACCATCAGAGCAGGTACTGCAGGGCGGGATCCACCTCCTATGGAGCAGGTACAGCATAATAGTCTTCAACGTACACAAATCCATCCAGTACAGCAGGGCGAGCTTCATCACACAGAGAATATGTACAGCAACAGGACAGGTATCTCAGCGGGGGTTGGGGTAGTGGGGGCAGGGCAGCACAAGGTTGGTGGTAAAGTAGGCAAACGTAATCCCGTAGAGCAAGTGCAGCATTGCAGGCCTCACACCCAGATCGGTACAACAGAGTACACTTCCTCACACACGGAGGCAGTACAGCAGCGTCACTTCCTTCAAAATATGAGTTGGTTGACATCGCCTGGTGCAGGGCGGTGCCAGATGTCACCAAGCCTGGTCAGGCTGACCCTTGGATGTTGTTTGCCCACGTTATCTTCTGGCGCAAGTGTGTGCTGCGTCACGCTCACCGGGGCAGGGTGACCCCCTGGTGGAAGAGCTCCGGTGCAGCGAGCTCGGAATGAGGGGCACAGGCAGGGCTGCTGCAGGTCGGCTGAGGTGCACCTGCAGAGCTGTGCGTGGGCCTCGGTACTGGACTGACAGTAGGGTGCGCTGACGTCAGGAGTGAGGTGCACCTGCTGAGCTGTACGTGGGCCTCGGTACTGGACTGACAGTAGGGTGTGCTGACGTCAGGAGTGAGGTGCACCTGCAGAGCTGTGCTTGGGCCTCGGTACTGGACTGACAGTAGGGGTCTCTCACGTCAGGGGCGAGGTGCACCTGCAGAGCTGTGCTTGGGCCTCGGTACTGGACTGACAGTAGGGGTCTCTGACGTCAGGAGTGAGGCGCACCTGCAGAGCTGTGCGTGGGCCTCGGTACTGGACTGACAGTAGGGGTCTCTCACGTCAGGGGCGAGGTGCACCTGCAGAGCTGTGCTTGGGCCTCGGTACTGGACTGACAGTAGGGGTCTCTGACGTCAGGAGTGAGGTGCACCTGCAGAGCTGTGCGTGGGCCTCGGTACTGGACTGACAGTAGGGGTCTCTCACGTCAGGGGTGAGGTGCACCTGCAGAGCTGTGCGTGGGCCTCGGTACTGGACTGACAGTAGGGTGTGCTGACGTCAGGAGTGAGGTGCACCTGCTGAGCTGTACGTGGGCCTCGGTACTGGACTGACAGTAGGGTGTGCTGACGTCAGGAGTGAGGTGCACCTGCAGAGCTGTGCGTGGGCCTCGGTACTGGACTGACAGTAGGGGTCTCTCACGTCAGGGGCGAGGTGCACCTGCAGAGCTGTGCTTGGGCCTCGGTACTGGACTGACAGTAGGGGTCTCTGACGTCAGGGGTGAGGTGCACCTGCAGAGCTGTGCGTGGGCCTCTGTACTGGACTGACAGTAGGGTGTGCTGACGTCAGGAGTGAGGTGCACCTGCTGGGCGTGGGCCTCGGTACTGGACTGACAGTAGGGTGTGCTGACGTCAGGAGTGAGGTGCACCTGCTGAGCTGTACGTAGGCCTCGGTACTGGACTGACAGTAGGGGTCTCTGACGTCAGGAGTGAGGTACACCTGCTGAGCTGTACGTGGGCCTCGGTACTGGACTGACAGTAGGGGTCTCTGACGTCAGGAGTGAGGTGCACCTGCAGAGCTGTGCGTGGGCCTCGGTACTGGACTGACAGGGTGCGCTGACGTCAGGAGTGAGGTACACCTGCAGAGCTGTGCTTGGGCCTCGGTACTGGACTGACAGTAGGGGTCTCTGACGTCAGGAGTGAGGTGCACCTGCAGAGCTGTGCGTGGGCCTCGGTACTGGACTGACAGGGTGTGCTGACGTCAGGAGTGAGGTGCACCTGCTGAGCTGTACGTGGGCCTCGGTACTGGCCTGACAGTAGGGGTCTCTGACGTCAGGAGTGAGGTGCACCTGCAGAGCTGTGCGTGGGCCTCGGTACTGGACTGACAGGGTGTGCTGACGTCAGGAGTGAGGTGCACCTGCTGAGCTGTGCTTGGGCCTCGGTACTGGACTGACAGTAGGGGTCTCTGACGTCAGGAGTGAGGTGCACCTGCAGAGCTGTACGTGGGCCTCGGTACTGGACTGACAGTAGGGTGCGCTGACGTCAGGAGTGAGGTGCACCTGCAGAGCTGTGCGTGGGCCTCGGTACTGGCCTGACAGTAGAGGTCTCTGACGTCAGGAGTGAGGTGCACATGCTGAGCTGTACGTGGGCCTCGGTACTGGACTGACAGTAGGGTGTGCTGACGTCAGGGGTGAGGTGCACCTGCTGAGCTGTACGTAGGCCTCGGTACTGGCCTGACAGTAGGGGTCTCTGACGTCAGGAGTGAGGTGCACCTGCTGAGCTGTACGTAGGCCTCGGTACTGGCCTGACAGTAGGGGTCTCTGACGTCAGGAGTGAGGTGCACCTGCTGAGCTGTACGTAGGCCTCGGTACTGGCCTGACAGTAGGGGTCTCTGACGTCAGGAGTGAGGTGCACCTGCTGAGCTGTACGTGGGCCTCGGTACTGGACTGACAGTAGGGTGTGCTGACGTCAGGAGTGAGGTGCACATGCAGAGCTGTGCGTGGGCCTCGGTACTGGACTGACAGTATGGTGTGCTGACGTCAGGAGTGAGGTGCACCTGCTGAGCTGTATATGGGCCTCGGTACTGGACTGACAGTAGGGTGCGCTGATGTCAGGAGTGAGGTGCACCTGCTGGGCGTGGGCCTCGGTACTGGACTGACAGTAGGGTGCGCTGACGTCAGGGGTGAGGTGCACCTGCTGAGCTGTACGTAGGCCTCGGTACTGGCCTGACAGTAGGGTGTGCTGACGTCAGGGGTGAGGTGCACCTGCTGAGCTGTATGTGGGCCTCGGTACTGGACTGACAGTAGGGTGTGCTGACGTCAGGGGTGAGGTGCACCTGCTGAGCTGTACGTAGGCCTCGGTACTGGCCTGACAGTAGGGTGTGCAGGTGCGTGGGCCTCGGTACTGGACTGACAGTAGGGTGTGCAGGTGCGTGGGCCTCGGTACTGGACTGACAGTAGGGTGCGTTGACGTCAGGAGTGGGGTGCACCTGCTGGGCGTGGGCCTCGGTACTGGACTGACAGTAGGGTGCGCTGACGTCAGGAGTGAGGTACACCTGCAGAGCGGTGCGTGGGCCTCGGTACTGGACTGACAGTAGGATGCGCTGACGTCAGGAGTGAGGTGCACCTGCAGAGCTGTGCTTGGGCCTCGGTACTGGACTGACAGTAGGGTGTGCTGACGTCAGGGGTGAGGTGCACCTGCTGAGCTGTACGTGGGCCTCGGTACTGGACTGACAGTAGGGGTCTCTGACGTCAGGAGTGAGGTGCACCTGCAGAGCTGTGCTTGGGCCTCGGTACTGGACTGACAGTAGGGGTCTCTGACGTCAGGGGTGAGGTGCACCTACAGAGCTGTGCTTGGGCCTCGGTACTGGACTGACAGTAGGGTGTGCTGACGTCAGGGGTGAGGTGCACCTGCTGAGCTGTACGTGGGCCTCGGTACTGGACTGACAGTAGGGGTCTCTGATGTCAGGAGTGAGGTGCACCTGCAGAGCTGTACGTGGGCCTCTGTACTGGACTGACAGTAGGGTGTGCAGGTGCGTGGGCCTCGGTACTGGACTGACAGTAGGGTGTGCAGGTGCGTGGGCCTCGGTACTGGACTGACAGTAGGGTGTGCAGGTGCGTGGGCCTCGGTACTGGACTGACAGTAGGGTGCGTTGACGTCAGGAGTGGGGTGCACCTGCTGGGCGTGGGCCTCGGTACTGGACTGACAGTAGGGTGCGCTGACGTCAGGAGTGAGGTACACCTGCAGAGCGGTGCGTGGGCCTCGGTACTGGACTGACAGTAGGGTGCGCTGACGTCAGGAGTGAGGTGCACCTGCTGAGCTGTACGTGGGCCTCGGTACTGGACTGACAGTAGGGTGTGCTGACGTCAGGGGTGAGGTGCACCTGCTGAGCTGTACGTGGGCCTCAGTACTGGACTGACAGTAGGGGTCTCTGACGTCAGGGGTGAGGTGCACCTGCAGAGCTGTGCTTGGGCCTCGGTACTGGACTGACAGTAGGGGTCTCTGACGTCAGGAGTGAGGTGCACCTGCAGAGCTGTGCGTGGGCCTCGGTACTGGACTGACAGTAGGGGTCTCTGACGTCAGGAGTGAGGTGCACCTGCAGAGCTGTGCGTGGGCCTCGGTACTGGACTGACAGTAGGGTGTGCTGACGTCAGGGGTGAGGTGCACCTGCTGAGCTGTACGTGGGCCTCGGTACTGGACTGACAGTAGGGTGCGCTGACGTCAGGGGTGAGGTGCACCTGCAGAGCTGTGCTTGGGCCTCGGTACTGGACTGACAGTAGGGTGCGCTGACGTCAGGAGTGAGGTGCACCTGCTGGGCGTGGGCCTCGGTACTGGACTGACAGTAGGGTGCGCTGACGTCAGGGGTGAGGTGCACATGCAGAGCTGTGCATGGGCCTCGGTACTGGACTGACAGTAGGGTGCGCTGACGTCAGGAGTGAGGTGCACCTGCTGAGCTGTATGTGGGCTTCGGTACTGGACTGACAGTAGGGTGTGCTGACGTCAGGAGTGAGGTGCACCTGCTGGGCGTGGGCCTCGGTACTGGACTGACAGTAGGGTGCGCTGATGTCAGGAGTGAGGTGCACCTGCTGGGCGTGGGCCTCGGTACTGGACTGACAGTAGGGTGCGCTGACGTCAGGAGTGAGGTGCACCTGCTGAGCTGTATGTGGGCCTCGGTACTTGACTGACAGTAGGGTGCGCTGACGTCAGGAGTGAGGTGCACCTGCTGAGCTGTGCGTGGGCCTCGGTACTTTACTGACAGTAGGGTGCGCTGACGTCAGGAGTGAGGTGCACCTGCTGAGCTGTACGTGGGCCTCGGTACTGGACTGACAGTAGGGTGCGCTGACGTCAGGAGTGAGGTGCACCTGCAGAGCTGTGCGTGGGCCTCGGTACTGGACTGACAGTAGGGTGCGCTGACGTCAGGGGTGAGGTGCACCTTCTGAGCTGTACGTAGGCCTCGGTACTGGCCTGACAGTAGGGTGTGCTGACGTCAGGGGTGAGGTGCACCTGCTGAGCTGTATGTGGGCTTCGGTACTGGACTGACAGTAGGGTGTGCTGACGTCAGGAGTGAGGTGCACCTGCTGGGCGTGGGCCTCGGTACTGGACTGACAGTAGGGTGCGCTGATGTCAGGAGTGAGGTGCACCTGCTGGGCGTGGGCCTCGGTACTGGACTGACAGTAGGGTGCGCTGACGTCAGGAGTGAGGTGCACCTGCTGAGCTGTATGTGGGCCTCGGTACTTGACTGACAGTAGGGTGCGCTGACGTCAGGAGTGAGGTGCACCTGCTGAGCTGTGCGTGGGCCTCGGTACTTGACTGACAGTAGGGTGCGCTGACGTCAGGAGTGAGGTGCACCTGCTGAGCTGTACGTGGGCCTCGGTACTGGACTGACAGTAGGGTGCGCTGACGTCAGGAGTGAGGTGCACCTGCTGAGCTGTGCGTGGGCCTCGGTACTTGACTGACAGTAGGGTGCGCTGACGTCAGGAGTGAGGTGCACCTGCTGAGCTGTACGTGGGCCTCGGTACTGGACTGACAGTAGGGTGCGCTGACGTCAGGAGTGAGGTGCACCTGCAGAGCTGTGCGTGGGCCTCGGTACTGGACTGACAGTAGGGTGCGCTGACGTCAGGGGTGAGGTGCACCTGCTGAGCTGTACGTAGGCCTCGGTACTGGCCTGACAGTAGGGTGTGCTGACGTCAGGAGTGAGGTGCACCTGCAGAGCTGTGCGTGGGCCTCGGTACTGGACTGACAGTAGGGTGCGCTGATGTCAGGAGTGAGGTGCACCTGCAGAGCTGTGCGTGGGCCTCTGTACTGGACTGACAGTAGGGGTCTCTGACGTCAGGAGTGAGGTGCACCTGCTGAGCTGTACGTGGGCCTCGGTACTGGACTGACAGTAGGGTGTGCTGACGTCAGGAGTGAGGTGCACCTGCAGAGCTGTACGTGGGCCTCTGTACTGGACTGACAGTAGGGTGTGCAGGTGCGTGGGCCTCGGTACTGGACTGACAGTAGGGTGTGCAGGTGCGTGGGCCTCGGTACTGGACTGACAGTAGGGTGCGTTGACGTCAGGAGTGGGGTGCACCTGCTGGGCGTGGGCCTCGGTACTGGACTGACAGTAGGGTGCGCTGACGTCAGGAGTGAGGTGCACCTGCTGAGCTGTACGTGGGCCTCGGTACTGGACTGACAGTAGGGTGTGCTGACGTCAGGGGTGAGGTGCACCTGCTGAGCTGTACGTGGGCCTCGGTACTGGACTGACAGTAGGGGTCTCTGACGTCAGGAGTGAGGTGCACCTGCTGGGCGTGGGCCTCGGTACTGGACTGACAGTACGGGTCTCTGACGTCAGGAGTGAGGTGCACCTGCTGGGCGTGGGCCTCGGTACTGGACTGACAGTAGGGGTCTCTGACGTCAGGAGTGAGGCGCACCTGCAGAGCTGTGCTTGGGCCTCGGTACTGGACTGACAGTAGGGGTCTCTGACGTCAGGAGTGAGGTGCACCTGCAGAGCTGTGCGTGGGCCTCTGTACTGGACTGACAGTAGGGGTCTCTGACGTCAGGAGTGAGGTGCACCTGCAGAGCTGTGCTTGGGCCTCGGTACTGGACTGACAGTAGGGGTCTCTGACGTCAGGAGTGAGGTGCACCTGCAGAGCTGTGCTTGGGCCTCGGTACTGGACTGACAGTAGGGGTCTCTGACGTCAGGAGTGAGGTGCACCTGCAGAGCTGTGCTTGGGCCTCGGTACTGGACTGACAGTAGGGGTCTCTGACGTCAGGAGTGAGGCGCACCTGCAGAGCTGTGCGTGGGCCTCGGTACTGGACTGACAGTAGGGTGTGCAGGTGCCTGGCCTTGGTACTGGACTGACAAAAGGGTGTACCATGCATGTCAGGACTGGAGCCCTCTAGCAGCGGTGTAAATTTACAGCACTGGAACTGTGGGGGTGTTCAAGGTCAGGACAGAGGTGCACCCGCAGAGCTGTGTGCGGGTGCTAATGCCGGAATCGCAGGGGTGCTTAATTTCAGGGTTGTAATGTATCTGCAGAGCTGGGTTTACCCACCCCACTCTCCACGCCTGGAATATTTGGATGTTTTTCAGGGGTGAATTTAGCTGCACCGGCGAAGCTGTGCCAGGGTCCCAGTCCTGGGATATTTGGCTAGCTGCAGATCAGAGATTGAGATGTTTCAGTTGAGCTGGCCCTTCACATTTGGCCCGTTTCATTTCCCGGGGGATTAGTGATTTGTTGATAGATCAGAGTTCTCAGCTCTCCATGACGCGCTGCCATGGCAGCGCGGGCGTCAATACTGCCCTGAAAGCACGTACAGGCATCAGCCGCTTTAAAGGAGCTGACACCGGTCCAAGCGCCACGAATCATGAATATTAATCATTGTGCGCTGGCAACGGCGTGATGCAGAACACACGCACCAGTTCGAGAGCCGCCTCTTCTGTGTGCGTTGATAAGCCCATGGGACCGATTTTGGGGAGAGTAAGAGTCTGTTTGAGCCTTTGGGGAGTCGTCATGTGTCTGTATGCTGCGCCCACCCCCACGGAGAGTAGTGTGTGTGTACGTATATCTATACTACTAATATAAAGAGAGAAGTGTGTCCTTTGAGCCAGGTAAAGTCAAAAACGACACCACCAATCCAAACACCCAATACATCTTTGAAAACGTCAGGGCAAGCCGATGGACATAGGCTATATTAAAAAAACAAATATACGTTCTTTAAAAAATTTTATATATAAAAAAAAGTAGTCCCTTGGAAGAAGCGCCGGCCGCGACGTGCGTGCTGACATCAGGAGCGCGGGGAGGAGCGGCGTACAGGAGCAAGAGGAAGAGCGGGGGACGTGAGCGCGGGGAGGAGCGGTGAGGAGTGGCGGACAAGCGGGGAGGAGCGGTGACGACCGACGAGGAGCGGCAGAGCGGTGAACTCAGGAGCAGGTATGAAAGACTTCCACTGCTCAGGCCTCTTTGCAGGTACCGCAGCAGTGAAAGCCTTGCATGCTATGTTGGGTACATCCGGCTACCGAGCGATGCAATTCAGTGGCCTGACTTCCACCCACATCCTGAGGATACGCTACACTTTCTGTTGCCAAACCAGCTCAGGAGCCATGTCTAAGCTGCCAACAGAGCACCAGGAGGAAGCGAGCACCCGCAGGTGCGCTCTGGGGGACACAATGACAAAGTCGGGGCGGGCAGGGGCACTGAAGCAGCCTTAACGTCGGGGCGGGTGGGGGCCCTGAAGCAGCCTTAACGTCAGGGCGGACGGGGGCCCTAAAGCAGCCCGGGGACACAATAACAACGTCGGGGTGGGCAGGGGCACTGAAGCAGCCTTAACGTCGGGGCGGGTGGGGCCCTGAAGCCGCCTTAACATCTGGGCGGGCGGGGGCCCTGAAGCAACCTTTTGCTCCCGGACAACGTCGGGACGGGCTGCTAGTATAAGTATATATGTGTATATATATATATATATATATATATATATATATGTATATATATATATATATATATATATATATATATATATAAATATATATATATGTGTGTGTGTATATATATATATATATATATATACACACACACATACATACATACATATATATATATTTAAAAACTCTGGCTTAACTGCAGATGGCTTTCCTCCTGTGGTCCTCTGTATGTTTCTATATGTGCCCTAAGGGACCTCTGCGTATGATTAGGAGTCACAGAGACCTATATATGTGTGTGTAGAGGAGCCGCAGAGGCCTGTCAACATGTATGTAGGACTCATGGGAGTCATGAGTATTGCAGCCACAGGGGATCTCTGGCCTGACTGCAGACGACCTGCCTCCTGTGGACCTCTGAATGTTTCTACAGGTGCCCTAGAGGACCTCTGTATGTGATCAGGAGTCACCGAGACCTATATATGTGTGTAGAGCAGCGGAGCAGCAGATACCTGTCACAATGTATGTAGGACCCATGGGAGTCATAAGTATTGGAGCCACAGGGAATCTCTGACCTGACTGCAGATGGCCTTCCTCCTGTGGACCTCTGTGTGTTTCTATAGGTGCCCTTAGGGACCTCTGTATATGATTAGGAGTCAAGGAGATCTATATATGTGTGTAGAGGAGTCGCAGTTGCCTATAACCACATATGTAGGACCCATGGGAGTCATGAGTGTTGGAGCCACAGGGAATCTCTGGGCTGACTGCACATGACCTTTCTCCTGTGAGCTCTGCTTTCAGTGATACTAGTTTTCAGAGCTGTCGGTTAAGGTTCCAGTCACCATCATATAGTAAGGGACATGGAGTGGCGTGGTATGATAAAGGACCTGTACTTGCCTGTTTTGCTACAGAAGATATTAGTCATGCGTGCCTTCATTTAGTGAGAAGCTCCTTCCATTGGTGGCTACCCTTCCATTAAGGCAGACGTCTTCAAACTGTGGAGCGGACCCCCCTTTGGGGGATGAATCAATTTCAGTGACGGATTCCAGGCTTCGGCCAAGAGGAGCATTTAATGTGCTCCTGGGAAACCAAGAAAACATCCTGCTGAAAACACTACTGTGTTTTTAATGAAAGAAAACAGGGCGGCAGTGAGCCGCCCTGTAATTGGCCATCAGTAATGTTTCTGTAACTCATGTCCTGAAGGTGCCAAAGTAGGGAGAGAGGAGATCCAAATAACCATCTGTAGGAAGGCACCCCTTTTTAGATCTCGCCTATTTTATCCCGTAGGGATGGATAGGCGAGATTATAGTAAGCAGTCCGAAAAGTCTACCTAGCTGCGGATCGCGTACAGTTCATATGAGCCAGGCGCGTGCACATTGCACACCCACACATTGCCAGCCACATCCCACACCATTTGTCTGAAACTCGGCATCAGACTTCAAAGAAAGTCGTTCCCCCGCGCCCCCCATCAGACTTCAAAGGAAGCCGCTCCCGCGCCACGCAATGCCGAGAGCTTGTTTTTCTTGCGCTCTTTTGTTTATTTCCGTTTTCATATCTTTTCTCCCCCCCCACTTATGCCCCCCCAGCTCATGTTCCCCTCCTCCTTTGCCTGTCAATTCTCTATTGCATCTTCTTCCTCCATCATCGGGTTATATTCCCTTTTGTCCTTAACTTCTCCATTCTCTCTACCTGTTTCTTTGTTTCCCCCAGTTTCCATCACCGGTGTTCCCTCTCTCGCTCTCTCCTTAGTTCTCCATTGTAACTCACTATTGTTTTGCCCCATGCTCCCTTTCTCGGTTGTCTTAGTTCTGCCTTACCTATTCTTTCCCTTCACTCAGTTTTCACAGTTTTCTTTCTTTCTTCCTTTCCCTCAGTATACCTCCTCTGTGACCCCTTCGCTCTTTCTTTCGTTTTCGCGTCATATCTGCCCTCACAGCCTCTTCTTTTATCTTTGTTGTTCTCCGCCCTCCACCCTCTTCCATCTGTCGACGCCCCTCTTCTACATCACATGCCGCGCGCCACCCTCGTGTTATACACACACACAAACACACAACATCACCTCGCTAAACAAACATACTCTTTCCAAATAAACTGCTGTAGCAGCAGTGGGGCGGGGATTCCAGGATGGCCGAGTGGGGGGAAGGAAACAGATGTCACCCTCGCGCACTACCCTGGGAGGTAACCGAGCCCAGCCTGCAGGGATGCAATCTATCCTCGCCCCCTGCTCTCATGACGTCACCCCTGGCACATTTTTGAGTTCGGACATGATGTCTCTGTGGATGTTGTACATGCCCAGTTCTGCCTCATCCAGCACACTCCCTACCACCCAGAACTGCATGCGCTGTGCCCCAATAGGACAAGTGACAATAGGCGAGTATATTCAGAATTCAGAGTGCACTATTTACTCGCGGTGATAATGTTATGAGTTAAGAGTCTATAGGAATTATTAGCCCAAATAACTTTTTACTATTTAGAAAACCTCACTCTACCGCCCTCACTCTACCATTCTATTGCCCTCACTCTACCACTCTACTGCCCTCACTCTACAGCTCTCACTCTACCGCCCTCACTCTACCACTCAACCGCCCTCACTCTACCACTCAACCGCCCTCACTCTACCACTCTACCGCCCTTACTCTACCGCCCTCACTCTACCACTCTACCGCCCTCACTCTACCACTCTACCGCCCTCACTCTACCACTCTACCGTTCTCACTCTACCGCCCTCTCTCTACTGCCCTCACTCTACTGCCCTCACTCTACTGCCCTCACTCTACTGTCCTCACTCTACTGTCCTCACTCTACTGCTCTCACTCTACTGCTCTCACTCTACCGCCCTCAATCTACCACTCTACCGCCCTCACTCTACCACCCTCACTTTACCGCCCTCACTCTACCACTCTCACTCTACCGTCCTCACTCTACCGCCCTCACTCTACCACTTTACCGCCCTCATTCACCCACTCTCTCGCCCTCACACCCTCTCTCTACCGCCCTCACTCTACCACTCTACCACCCTCAGGCCCTCACTCTACCGCCCTCTCTATCACTCTCATGCCCTCACTCTACCACTTTACCGCCATCATGCCCTCACTTTACCGCCCTCACACTACCACTCTACTGCCCTCACTCTACCAACCTCACTCTACCAACCTCACTCTACCACTCTACCACCCTCACTCTACCACCCTCACTCTACCACCCTCACTCTACCACTTTACCGCCTTCACTCTACCGCCCTCACTCTACCATTCTACCGCCTTCACTCTACCATTCTACCGCCATCACTCTACTACTCTACCGCCCTCATTCTACGGCCCTCACAACCCCTCACCCTCACAACCCCACACCCTCCCCCTCACACCCCCACACCCTCCCCCTCACACCCCCTCCCCCTCACACCCCCACACCCTCTCACCCTCACACACCCCCTCACCCCCCTCACACCCCTTCACCCTCACACCCCCTCCCTGCCCCTCACCACCCCTCACCCTCCCACTCACACCCACCCACCCACACCCCCTCACCCTCACACCCCCTCACCCTCACATCCCCACATCCCCCTCACATCCCCACACCCCCTCACATCCCCACACCCCCCTCACACCCCCTCACCCTCACACCCTCAGACAAACCCTCACCCTCACTCTCCCTCACACCCCCTCACCCTCACACCCCCTCACCCTCACACGCCCTCACCCTCACACGCCCTCACCCTCACACGCCCTCACCCTCACACGCCCTCACCATCACACACACCCTCACCCTCACACACTCTCACCCTCACACACCCTCACACCCCCTCATCCTCACCCTCACACACACCCTCACACCCTCACCCTCCCACACCCTCACCCACCCTCACACACACCCTCACCCACCCTCACACACACCCTAACCCCCTCACCCTCACACCCCCAAACCCTCACAACCCCCTCACCCTCACACACCCTCACCCACCCTCACCCTCACACCCCCTTCACCCTCACTCACCCTCACACACCCTCACTCACCCTCACCAGCATAGCATAACAAAACATAGCATAGCATAACAAAATACAGCATAGTATAAAAACAAAAAAGCATAGGATAGCAAAACATAGCATAGCATAACAAAACAAAACATAGCATAGCAAAACACAACATAGCATAGCATAACAAAACACAACAAAACATAGCATAACAAAACATAGTATAACATAACAAAGCATAAGAAAACAAAGCATAGCGAAACAAAACATAGCATAGTATAACATAACATAGCATAACAAAACACAACAAAACATAGCAGAATAAAACATAGCATAACATAAAACAAAGCACAGCATAACAAAACATAGCAAAACACAACTAAACATAGCATACATAACAAAACATAGCAAAGCATAGCAGAACGTAGCATAGCATAACAAAACACAACAAAGCATGGCATAACAAAACATAGCATAACAAAACAAAGCTTAGCATAGCATAACAAAACATAGCATAACAAAACAAAGCTTAGCATAGCATAACAAAACATAGCATAACAAAACATAGCATAACAAAGCATAGCATAGCATAACAAAACATAGCATAACAAAACATAGCATAGCAAAACAAAGCATAGCAAAACAAAGCATAGCATAGCAAAACACAACAAAACATAGCATAGCATAACAAAACATAGCTTAACACAACAAAGCATAGCATAGCAAAACACAACAAAACATAGCATATCATAGCAAAACACAACAAAACATAGCATAGCATAACAAAACAAAGCATAGGATAGCAAAAATAAACATAGCATTGCGTAACAAAACAAAGCACAGGATAGCAAAACAAAACATAGCATAGCATAACAAAACGTAGCATAACATAAAACATAGCATACCAAAACACAACACGTAGCCTAACAAAAGACAGCAAAACATAGCATAGCTTAATAAAACACAACAAAACATAGCATACAAATATAATATATATATAATATAAATAAAACATATAATAGCATAGCAAAATATAGCATACCAAACACAACAAAGCATAGCATAGCATAACAGAACATAGCATAGCAAAACAAAGCATAGCATAATAAAACACAACAAAACATAGCATAGCATAACAAAACATAGCATAGCAAAGCCTAGCATAGCAAAGCATAGCATAACAAAACATAGCATAACAAAACATAGAATAGCATAACAAAACAAAACATAGGATAGCAAAACAAAACATAGCATACCATACAGCATCTCTCAGCACCACCACAGCATCACTCAGGGGCACCACAACATCACTATGCGCTACCACAGCATCACTCGTTCGCCATCACAACATCACTCAGCGCCACCACAGCATCAATCTGTGCAACCATTCAACAACACCTGGTTCGAATATGTTCTCTCAATGTTTCAAACTTTATTACAAATGTAACAAAAAGATGTTAATATTTCACTTCTGTTCTTGGATTTTCATCACAATAAAATACACTGAACATAATCTTCACAAAAGTTATTTACAAAAGTTTAAGCTATTGCCATTATAAATTACAATAACTTTTATTTAAGTATTAATTATTTAAAAAAATTAAAAGCCATTGTTATTTGTAATATCAATACATGTAAGTCACGTAAATACAACACACATTGCATTACAAATGCTATAGGTGTCACATTTGCGAAAGTTATAACTATTGGCATTGTAAATGACAAAGCTATTAATTTTGCTATTTTCAAAAACAAAACATAAATAAAAAATGTGTCATTTACAATACCAATAGCTCAAACTTTCCTAATGCGACACCTATTGCATTGCAAATGCTTGTTGACATGGTCACCCCCACTTTTTGCCTGGTATTTGATGTGATTTCGACAGGAAGTGCACTGGGTTCTTGCTAACCAGGCCCCCAGTGCCAGATCTATTTCCCAAAACTGTGCAATTGTACCACAATTGGCATACTTTTAGAACTCCCTGTAAGTCTCAAGTAACAGGTACATCTGGTATCTAGTCAAGGAGGCCAAAGAGGATCCAGCACAAATTGTCCCCCCCTAAAAGACCCCTCACCAAGGACATACAGACTCCCACTGCAAGCTGCGGGTCATGGTGCCAGCAAAAGAGAAAACACGACATGAGACACATCCCTGTGTGGTATGCCCACAGACACTGCATGCAATATATGTCAGTCACCCCTACAGCAGGCCATACAGCCTTAAGGCAGGGTGCACTATACTACATGTGAGGACACATTTGCATGAGCAGATATGACCCTGTGCTGGTCAGCTCTATTGCTGCCAGTACAAGTGAATTGGGAAGCCATTTTAAGTACATATGCTGGACACTGGTGAAAAAGATTTCCTCAGCTTCATGATGGCTTCACTGAACGTAGGGATGTTTGGTATCAAACATCTCATATTAATAAACCCACATTGATGCCAGTGTTGGATTTATTAATACATGCAGACAGAGGGCCCCTAGAGGTGCACCCTTAAAATGTACCAGCTGCTGGTGTGCTGACTAACTGGTTTTCGCAGCCTGCTACCAGAGACAAGTTTCTGACCCCCAAGGGTGAGGGCCTTTGCTCTCAAGAGGTCAGAAACAAAGCCTGCTTGGGCACAGGGTGTTTACACCCCCTCCAAAATGATGAACTGCAGATTAGTATTTCAAGGCAGGGGAGCTTCAAAGAGGCCACCGCCTTTGGTATGCAATTCTGGCTTCTCTCACAGGAGAAGAAGAGGAACCCCGTTTGTCCAGAGCCCTTTGGCACCTGGAAAGGCTGAAAAATTAGCTAGTATGATAGCCATGTCCACCCTCAGGCTAGTACCACCCCTAAGGTGGGATACCTGTAGTGGAGGCGACTTTTTAAAGTTAGCCATCTTGGTGATGGCAAACCTAGGCACTCTGGGGAAGGGTTATGTCCCCATCCCACAAGAAGTGGATATATAGAGGGCATTGTGACCCCAGGGCCAGGTGGTCCATTGGGTACCACCCTACACACCCCTAATACCCCTAAAAGCAGTATTTAGGGGAGCCCCTAGCACCAGAAAAGTAGATCCTGCTGACTTACGAAGAAGGACACTGAAGTGTCATGAAAGCAACGACTGAAGAAAAGCAACTGACTTGGCACCAGCCCTGCCAGCCTGTAAGCTGTTTCCTGTCAAATTGCTCCAAAGTTGTCTCGTCCTGCAATCTGCCGTGCCTCCAAAGCCTAGGAGGACTACCTGCCGTCAACAAAGACCCAGGAACTCCCATGGAGAAGCGGAGCTGCTCTCCTGCATCCTTCAGGCACCAAAAGAAGAAGTGCAAGGACTCCAAAGTAGCCAAATCCCGATGCCATCAAGCACCACTGCACCGAGCCCCCAAACCGAGTCGAAGTGGGCCAACAGTATCAGCATGGTCACCAAGCCCTCAAAAGACAAAGTCCACCTTGGTGTCACCCCCTGTGAACTCTCTGAGGCAGCCTGTAGCCTCTGTTCAGAGGCCCCCTCAACTGTGAGTGCTCCCGGACAAAGAAGTCTGACACTTCAAAGACCCTCTGCACCCAGTCGCCCCAGCTCGAAAAGGAGGACCACTGGTGTCCCTGCGGCCCCTAGCATCTCAAAACTTGAATCCTCTGGTTGGTTCAGCCTGCCTGCCCCCCTAGTCCAAACCTGCAGCCCTTTTCCAGCAGACCGATCCCCATTGACTTACATTGGGATCCTGGCGCTGTATTGCACCACTGCACCCTGCCGCCCTAGTGCCACTGGAGGTGACCTGCTGGTGCTGCCTTGGACCTTGCCCAATACTCACCTTAAGACCTGGAGATTAGTCTTGTAAGTCGCTGTACTCTACCTGAATGCCGTACTTCTTTTTCCTCCCATAGGGTAACATTGCAGCTTCTGAAAAATGCAGTCCACTTTTCAAACGTAAAAGTATTTCTCTTGCAAAACGTACTAACCTGATCGTATTGACTCTGGTGCCTAAACATATATAAAGATCTGTGTTATTTTTATAAATTGGTGTGGATCTGCTTATTGAGTCACGTGCATCAGTTATTGACTATTGTGTATATTTGCAGATGTCTAACACTCCCCTCTGATAAGCCTAAGGCTGCTCGACCACACTACCTCCTAGAAGAGCACCTTGGGATTGCTAGAGCAAGCCCCTGTCCACTAGTCAGGAAATACCTGGACTTTTTCCCCGATATACCTTTTTTTGGTAAATCATATCAAGAGCCAGCTTCCAACATCATCAAGGTCCCTCACACTGTGGATACTTTTACACTCTTTGGAAGACTGGGCTGCCAATATCATTTTGGAAATCATGTATTTGATTGTGTTTTAAAAAGAAATAACTAAAACTAACTTGATTGTTTGAATTGTTAAATAGGTTTAGAGCTACCAATATCACAGATGTTTGTTATTTTGGAGGACCATATGATTATTTATTTATTTTTAACATAAAGCGGGCGCTGCATTGCATTTTGGAAGACCACTGCATTGACGAGAAGCCATTCAACAAAACTAGAGACATTCAGGTTGGTGTTGGTGGTCTACCTACCCGCTTTCAGTGCTACTGGTTATAGAAAACACCAGTACGAAGCAGGGTGGTGAGGCCTCGGTCACTAAGTAAATTGCTTTTTATCTCATGCATATATTATTAGATGGTGCTAGTGATATATTTTATATGTGCTGATTTATACAGATTGTACAATGTGATCACCATGGGTCCATTCACAAATCAGATCTCCATGGAATTGTTGTTGCTGTAAAATGTCATAGCATTGATGCCCAGGTAATAACAAAGCTCTTAGAGGTGGTCAGTAGCCTTAATGAGCTCCCAACAAACATTGACAACGGCAAAATATGCAAGAAATATGTCAATTTTAGTGGAGTTTGACTGATTATCCTAGATATGCTTCCAATTTAAATCAACAGATTTATCGTTCATGAACTGAGAGGAGGACTTGCACCAGGAGCCCAAAGATTATGAAAACAGTTGTTAGGTAACCATTTCGAGCCACAAAATCCATTTCTTTGAGCAAATCTGGAACAAATACATTTCATTCAGTAGTGGTCAAAATTTGAATTGCCATGTAAAGAGATTCTCATCTGCAGTGACTGTGTCGCTTTTGCAAATTATACTGTAGTCGTTGTTGGTGTATCAGTGCTGGGAACTGAAACCTCTAACAGGTATAGTGTTGGATGTATTGGTAAAATAGGGCTAGAAAAGTCTGTCCAAAATGGCTGCCATCGTGTGTTCCACCAACTTTGGCACCATTCTACAGGGCCAAAGGCAGTCAATAGCTCTTTGATCCTCATGCACTTAGCAGTTTTGAGTTTGCACAAGATTTCCACAAGCTGAATATTACAGGATTTACTTACAGCCCACTCCACAAACCAAGTTATCTCCCTTATCTCACAGAGCATGTGCTGTTTATCAATACACAAACCCTTATATAATCAACCACATGATGATGAAAGTGGTTACCTTAGACTCGCCATAACTCACGTTGTTAATCTGCACATTACTCTTCAATCTCTGCAGCAGGATCCTCAACTGTTACATGCTACCAGGGCCGCTAAGGGTAAAATGGTGTTATTAAGAAACTAAGCCCTATACCACCATGAAAAATCGGATCAATCAGACCTTTGAAACATGTAGAGTGCCCTGCAGGAAACCACTTTTTTTGTTACCTTGTGGACAACAGGCCTTTGGTACATCAGCTACGATAAAAGCAAATACAAGAGGCAAGATGGCGGCCGTGGCGTGGGCTGTGTAGGCAGCTCCGTTCTCCTCTCCTGTCCCCTGGACCTACAGACTCACTATTGTGGAGAATGGCGCATGCTGAGAAGTGAAACTTAGGAAGCCCTGCCAGGCGTGAAAGTTGGGAATATTAGCCGCTTCAGATATCGATGGTTACACGTTTGTTTTTGCCTTCGCGAGGAAAAGTGCTGAAGTGTTGAAGACGGTGATCCAGGGGCGATTCAAAAACTAACAGCTAGTTAGGCACGCACCTCACAGGACTACCAACCGGTGTGGGCTGGAGCTCAGGAACAGCTCGGGCGGAGCTGCTTAGTGCAATCGGCAGTGTAATCGGCAGCTGCAGTGTGAAAAAAGCAAGGGAAAAAAGACCGTTGGAGAAAACCAACGTTGAGATGACCGTTGGAGAAAACCAACGTTGAGATGAGAGCCCGACGAGAGCTTGACTCGGGTAAGACGCTGGACATTTTGTGGATACGCCGCTGCTGCGGTAAAATTGCTCGGTGAAAAAATAAATTTTCGGATCATCTTCGGCATCAGCACGCTACTCGCTTTACTTTGTTTGGTAACCCGCCTGGAACTCCCAGGAATCCCCTGTTGGTGGCTCTGAATCGGGGGTAGAGCGGCTAAAGTGACTAAAGTGGTGAAAGCGGTAGATATATCGGCTTGGTACAAGGTTTTTACTGGCAATTCTACCACAAATGCTCGGGAACTTGTTAATGGGCTGGCATAAAGCCCTGTACTGGAGAATACCCGCCTGGCTGTTGCACGGGTATTATAGCAGGGTAGCCCGTGGGCGAGGAGGTGCCTCTTTAAAAAAAAGGATGCTGGCGAAGGGGGCAGCGAAAGTAAATGAAACCGTAAAAGCAAACACCCGAAGAGGGAAAAACAAAGAGCAAGGCATGGAGGCATCCAGAGTGGGTAGCAGGCAAAACGGCAGAGGACTCTCGTAGAGATGGTGAAGCTGCTATGGACCCCGCTAGCACGGTTAGTACTCCTAACGGCGCTTGCTCAGCTCGGATAAAAGATGGCGAAGGCAAGGGGACGTGTGTTGCAGCTCAGAGGGTATCAAAGCAAAATATTCAGAGTCAGACTCTTCCAGCAATGTTCGAGAGACCGAATGCCCGCAATATTGACATATCAGCAGTTCAGGGGGATGATGTGCTTGAGGTAATAACTGAGCATGCAATGTTGGGGCGGGCACTCTTGGACATTACCGATACCCTGAACGTTGTACAAACAAGCGAGGTACAGCTACAGATGTTGCAAATAGAACGAAACGGGCTAGCTGGCGACACAATGAGAAACGGTGATGGGGATCGTATTACTGAAAGAGAGGGCACTCAAAAGAAGGCGACATTGGGTGAGACTATTATCCCGTCTTTAGGCATCCATATACCGGAGGGCATTAACGTACCAGAAGTAGGGGAAAATATCTACTGATTATCAGAGGCATCCTCAGATGAGGGCTCCAGCCTGAGCAAGGACTGGGTAGATCACAGCGAAGTTGAAGGCGAAGGGAGCAGCCCGGATGAGGCCTTAGGTGGAAGTAACATACATAACGCCTAATTGCAGTGTAACAACTATCAAAAGGAAAATAAAGACAAAAGGGTCATCACAGAGGACACTAGAAGGCCCCCCAACACCTGGGGAAAATATGAATGGAACTCAAGTAGTTAGCACTCCAGTTCAAAGCGGAGAGCAAAGCTGAGAATATTCGTATGCAAGCTACTTGCATTAAGGTCAAAAATGCTGTTCGGCGGGCGATAAAACTAGGGGCAGAAACTGCGGATAGAGTCACAGAGGCAGAAGCTCGGATATCTGCCCTCGAGGACTACGCTGCTGCACAGAAAGAAGAGCTAGAATCAATTAAGGCTCATCTGGATGACCTGAGTTTTAAACTGTCTGAACTTGAAAATCACTCACGCAGGAATAATCTGCGCTTTCTGGGGGTACCCGAGAAACTGGAGGGCGCTGATGTTCGTAAATTTGTTTCAGAGTTACTGCAAGAAGCTTTCCCGGAGCTCACAACCTGGGACTGGTCCCGAGAAATTCAGCGGGCACATCGGTTCCCGTTTTCAGTAAAAAAAAAAATGCCAAGGAACAGAGAATCTGCCTAGAGCGATCTTAGTTTGTTTCAACAACTTTCTGGCAAGAGAAGATATTTATGCTTTGGCGAGACCGGATAAGAAAGCAACTGCTAAAAACTGTAACTTTTTCATAAGGCCGGATTTTTGCCAGACAACAGTCTCCAAACGCTGGCATCTAAGACAACTCATTCCGGACTTTCAAAAGAAGGGGGCGGTGGTATATTTACAAAACCCGGCTAAACTAAAAGTAACGCTAAAAGGGCAAACCAAGTTTTTCTGGTCAGAGATTCAGGCTAAAGAGTACTTGGAATCTATTTAGGGAGTGTAGAAAGGTAGATAGCCTGGGTTAGAGCTGGATGTTAAGGTATCGGATATGTCTTGTAGGGGAGAGGCCTTTTGAGTGTGTTGTTGAAGGGGGACGATTTTCTAAGCCTTATTGGTAATACCAGTAGAATGCGTCATAAAGGTGTGTTTTTTTTCTTTTTCTTTAGGCCTCAGGGGGTGGGGGCGGGGGGGGGAGGACATGGCTCGCCATCAATGCAAGGACTGACTGTCCTTGGGCCTCATATGTTGGGAAGGGTGGGTGGGGGGGAAGGGCAGACGGGGGAGGGGCGGAATAGGGAGGAGTTTGGGGGTGTGGTGGTGGGGGGGAAAGGCAGCAGTAGACTGTTTGGAAGAGGAAAAGGGCTGTATAGTTTAGACGGTCGGGATAAATCGAGCAATGTATTTCAAGAAAGGGAAGAGAACTCCGGAAGAGGGGTTCATAGGATCCATATTTGGTTACCTTAGTTTAGAAAATGGCGTCAACAAGAGGAAGGGATAGGAAGCTTAAGATTTGCACCTTAAATATTTGTGGTTTGAACAATCCGAGGAAACGTCGAATGTTAGCAAAAATAGTTCAAATATTAGGGGTTGATATACTTTGCCTACAGGAAACCCATGTGGCTTGGGCCAATAGGGATTTTTTTTAAATATGGGTCTGGAGTTGATTGTCTGTTCTAAACAAACAGGCATTAAAAGGGGGGTGGCGATACTTACAAAACGGGGAATGTATGAAGACACTGGCAGATAAGTGGGGCCGTTAGGCCATTGCTGATTTTAAGCTGGGAAGGTATAGATTTACAATTTGTAATGTTTACGGCCCAAATTTGGACGATGCAGAGGTCTTCAATTTCTTAAATCTTGAGTTGGCACAGTGGACTATACCTGTGCTGCTGTGTGGTGATCTTAATATTAATATAGGTGTAGATTTGCACATAAGATCCAACCAAGTGTATAATGGTAGAGAGAAGCTAACGTACACAGCAATACGGCAACTGTGTTTGGATCATGGTCTCTATGATATATGGCAGGCAAAATATCCCGTTGACCCGGGCTTTACCTTTTTTTCAGCTCCCCGCTCAAAATTTGTACTGCTGGATTATTTGTTCTCCTCTTTTGAACTATTAGCTAAAAGTACTATAGCAATTTATCCCAAACTGGTCTCCGTTCACAGTTATAATTGACCTGGCTTTAGAACTTGAAGGACTATTAGAACTCTCCCCATGGTCTTTTGACCGAAAACTGCTATTAGATGAGGAATACTGTCAGTACATGACCCAAACTATTCAGGTTTTTTTTTACATAAATAAAGGTACTGCAACATAAGAAATAGTATGGGACGCATTTAAATCCGTGGTTTGTGGTGAGACCTTAAGCTTCTCCACATTCAGGTGCAAACAGATGCGCCTTAAACAACGGCAGGAGTTTAATCAGGTTTTGCAGACAGACGAAAAATTAGCAGAGGTTATAAGACTAGGAGCAGAAGTAGAAGAACGCAATCAAGCTCAAAAAGACCTCACTATTAAAGGGCTAACATCTATGCCAACATTGCCAAACAAATCGCTGCCAATTACTTACAACATAAAGAAACAGCATATGAATTTGGGGGAAAAACAGGAAGAATATCGGCGAAAAGGGCAAGGGAGAAAGCGGTATATAACGCGATATCAAAAATTAAGAACTTGCAGGGAGTTATGCAGGAGACAAAGGAAGGTGTGATGACACCCTTCCAAGAGTATTATCAGCAGCTTTATAACGATGATATTGAGGTTGATACAGCCGCGGTTCGAGAGTATTTATATGATGTGACTCCTGTGACCCTAACTGAAGCTCAATATGCAACCTTATCGGCACCGCCACACTGGGGAGAAATCGAGTTAGCTATCTGTGGGTTAGCCCAGGGAAAGGCTATGGGGCCTGATAATATCCCTCTGGAGTTCTATAGAAAGTTTAGACACTTATTAAGAAGAGAGCTAGAGGTGGTGTGTCAGCAAGCGTTTTTGGGAAAGGCACCGAGCTCTTGGGCAGAAGCCACTATTGTGGTGTTTAAAAAGAAAGGCAAAAAAGAGGACGAATTGGGGTCTTATAGACCTATATCACTACTTAATTCAGATAGCAAAATCTATTTGAAAGTGATTGCTAAACGGTTAAACGACTTGATGCCAAGATTTGTTTCCCTTAGACAGCATGGCTTTATACAGGGTAGAGGCACCACAGACCATATAAGGCGTATAATATCGTTGCTGGACTGGTCGCAGTGGTCTGGCTCACCTGTTGGCGTGGTGTAAATGGGATAGCAAAAAGGTCCAAGGATTTCAAGGCTTGAACAACGCTTGAATAAGTTGTGTTGGTAAGTGAGTGGAGACACACTCAAAGCTCTGGACCTCTTGGGCTTCAAGTAATGAAACAGTTTTGAGAAGTGGTAAGTGTGTTCTCCACAGAAATTTACATCAATTTTTCAGGATTAATATCCATTCTTTCCAGATTGTAGTATGAAGGACAGAGACATTTTTAGTTGCAGTGAAGTGTCTTTATTTTTGTTCATAGGACAAGGACAGCCGACACGTGTTTCGCCCCCTCTTTGCGATTTGCACCGGGGCTTTCTCAAGGCTGTTGAAGAGAATAAGAGAGAATGTTTTAGTTGTGTGGTATGATAGCAGTTGACCCCAAGAGGAACAGAGAAATCACCTAGTGTGAGAAAGTGGTTAGGATGATTTTGTGATGTCATAGCGCGAAGGCCTTGTCTACAAGCTCCTCTTCAACAGCCTTGAGAAAGCCCCGGCGCAAATCGCCAAGAGGGGGCGAAACACGTGTCGGCTGTCCTTTTCCTATTACCAAAAATAAAGACACTTCACTGCAACTAAAAATGTCTCTGTCCTTCATACTACAATCTGGAAAGAATGGATATTAATCCTGAAAAATTGATGTAAATTTCTGTGGAGAACACACTTACCACTTCTCACCTGTTGGCGTGGCCCTGTTGGATGCCGAAAAAGCGTTTGACAGGGTCACGTGGACCTTTTTGTGGTCTGTCTTGCGAAAAAAGGCCTCCCGGAAGAACTGGTTAAGGCTGTAAAGGCACTGTATTCACAGCCATCTGCCGTGATTCGGATTTCAGGGAAGACCCCCGGTAGGGTGCGGATAGCAAGGGGGACGAGGCAGGGCTGTCCCTGCTCGACCCTGCTGTTCGCACTGTACATTGACCCGTTCATTAACAAGTTGGAAATAAACCCGGCAATAAAACCAGTACAGATAAATAACTCGGATTTTAAAGTTTGCGCATATGCAGACGATATAGCCATAGTATCGTCGGAGATTGCTAGTGCATTACCCATCATAGTGGACTCTGCGGCGGAATTTGGCCAGTATTCTGGATATAAATTAAATATTAATAAGACACTGCTTATCCATTCGGTGGCAGGCCGTCCAGAGAGTATAAAATTTGATACAGAGGCCACCTATTTAAGAATTAAGATCACTGCAAATATGGAAGATATTATTCCTATTAATTTAGATCCTATAATAGGCTCTTCTAATAAAATACTTGAACGGATAAATAACTTGAAGCTCTCCCTTTTAGGACGCAGTAACGTGTTAAAAATGCAAATTTTTCCCAAATTTTTATATGTATTTGTGCTATTCCTTTTTTAATTTCTTCCGGTTACTTTGTTCGTATAGACAGAATGTGCTCAAGGTTTTTTTGGCGGTACCACTGGGCTAGGAGAGCACTTAAGTATTGTGCATTAACCAGAGAGAGAGGGGGATGGGGCATTCCATATTTCCAGTTTTACCATTGGAGTGCATTACTGCAGTATATGGGGTTCCTAATGTTTTCAGAAGACTCCACAGAGGATTTTATGAGGCCATCTATATATGAAATGCTCTTGGGCACTGAGGCAAAGCAGTGTCTAACCAGGGTTATTGAACCTAGTTACTACAAAAAAAAACAAATTTAAGACTTTTGTAATGGCTTACTATATATGGAGAAATCTAAAAAAGAGGTTTTGTTTCGGCCCAAACATAAATATTTATACTCCGCTGAGGGGCTGCACTTATTTACCGGAATTATTTCAAGATGGGGTGATGCTTAGATGGTATAACCTGGGGATTTGTACGTTTGGGGATGTTTTTCAAGGGAATAAGTTGGATTTTTCAAGTATCTCCAGGTTCGAATTTTTTGTGTGCAGAAAATGTCAAAATCCATGATAGGATTAGAGAAGAATGGATTGCTAGAAGCAGTTAAAAGCCAGCAGAAAATTGGGTCTCTATATCGAATATTTGTGGAGACTTTGGAAGACGATTTAGCAATTAGAGCTGTTAAGTGGCAAAACAAAATGGGTATAGAATGTGTTAATTTAGAGAAAAGCATTGAGATAGCTGGTAAAACACTGCTGAATGGACCCCTGATTAGTCAGCATTTTATGTCAATATTTGAGCTTTACTACACACCAAGCAAGCTAGCAAAATGGAATTCTGGGCGGGGGACGATGTGTAACCGCTGCAGCTTCTATGCAGGATATGCTGTTCACATGTTTTTCGTATGTCCTAAACTGGGTCAGTTTCTTGCTGATATAGAATATTTTGTGTTGAGGAATTAAGGTATTCCAATTAAAATAACGGCATCATTGGCTAACTTTGGTTATGATGAGGGGTTGAATCAGCAAAGATCTGAAGAAGAAGAAGGTTTTATCTTTATCTGCATGTCAGCATATCGTTCATGTGTTACATCTCATTGGCTTGACACGGACTCACCCAACTTTATAATGTGGCAAACAAAGCTCTTATCTATGTTTTATTTAGAAACTGCATTATATAAAATTAAGGGCATCAGAAAGAAAACTTTTGGTCAGAAGCTTTGGTCTCCAATCGCCAGCTGGATAGGTTTATGAGTTTTCATTCTAACGATTGGATTTGACAAGGATGGCTGGAACTGAAATTTCCTGTACAGTTTTTGTATACGCCTTTTTCTGATGTATGTTTGTATTTTGTCCGTCTGCTGCCACGAAAAACTCAATAAAAGAAAAAAAAAAGGATAAAAGCAAATACATACAGCTTAAAGATAGTCAAGTACATTTTAATCAAATAAAATTAAGAAAACCAACTATTTTCTTGGTGTGGGGAATAATGGAAAGGGAAAGGTTTGAATATTAGTAATCCCTTTTATAAACCAATTAATGGGTTTGTGATAAATTACTCATACTTCTGCTATCGAAAACTAGATACTTGAATATCTCTTCAAATAAGATTAAAAGGGGAAAAAGAAGAGGACAAGAAATGGAATAACTGTCACTCTGTGCAGGACTCTATGTGAAACAATAAGGCAGGAAGAATCTGCTGAAGCAGTATTCACCAACGTCTTTATTGAAGGGGTAGGCGTAGATAAGAGTGTTTTGTACTAAGCACACAACTTCTTCGAAACGGCCCATAATAGATTTATTTTCCTGCAGCCAACAATTATACAGTCGTTTGTTTGAGCTCCTCCGTTGTTGAATGCTTTCTTGACAAACTTTAGGCCACCTGATTTAGTCAATCCTGGTTCCGGCTTTTGACTCTTGTTTTGTAGATACTATGGCATTAGGGGACATTGGCAATGAGAATAATCTCTGCACATATTATTTAGATCCCTGAAAATGTTTGTTATGTAAATCATACAATAAACATCAGATAAAATATGACAAAGCCTCTTCAATTTTCAAAAATGTGTTTTGACAAGTGGCAGCTTTGATATTAATATGTCACATTATAGAACTGTACTGAGAAATACGTATTTAAAAGTGATAGCTTTTAAACCTTAACATTGGTGAACTAAGAACAAGGGTGCAGCCAGAATATTAAAACAGCCCCCACTTTGAACTGAAGCGCTGATGCCACCAAGCAAGCAAAGCAAGTCAGTCAAACTCTCCATAGAACAGATTCTTTGTCTCTTGCATCAATGCATCTATCCATTCATTCTCTCACCCTTCCATCCACCTGCCGATGTCCATATTTTCATCTTTAAATTCTATCATCCCTCATCATTCATATGTTCCCATTCCATCCATTCAATCATCCATCAATCACTGTGCGACACATCCACTCTGCCATCCATCAATCCATCCACTTTGCCATCCATGCACCCATTCTGCAATCCATGCATCCACTTTGCCATCTATCCATCCATACACTCTGCAATCCATCCATCCAATCTGTGATCCATCGATCTAGTCCCTCTTCCATACATTCATCAATCCATTCCTACACTAAGCAATCCATCTATATATTACGCCATTCATCCATCTGTCCATTCAATCTACCATATATCCACCCACTCTGCCATAGATCCCCTCAACCATTCATTTGTCAGTTCATCAACTCTGCTATCCATCCATCCACTTTGCCAACCATCATTTCATTCGGCAGCCATCATCCTTCCCTCCATCTATCTACTCTGCCATCCATCCATCCACCCACTCTGCAATTATCCATCCATCCACCCTGCTATCTGTTCATCCCCTATGCCATTCATCCATCGACTGTGCCATTCATCCACCAACCCTGCCATCCATTTATCCACTCTGTCATCCATACAACCACTGCCATTCAGCTATCATCCTTCCATCCATCTATCTACTCTGCCATTCATCCATCCACTCTGCAATCATGCATCCATCCACCCTGCCATCCGTTCATCCCCTTTGCCATTAATCCATCAACTCTGCCCTCAAGTCATTCACTCTGCCATCCATCAATCAACGGTCCATTCATCAATCTGCGCTGCCATCCATCCATTAACATCCATCCATCCAGTATGCCATCTGTCCACCTCTCCACTCTACCAGCCACCCATCCTGCCATTCAGCTATCCATTCTTCCACTTTGCCATCCATCCACCCTGCCGTCCATGCACCAACCATCTATCATCCATCCATTCACTCTGGCATCCATCAATCCACTTTGCCATCTATCCTCTCATCTTTTCACCCACTCATTCATCCCTTTGTTCTGCCATCCTTTCACCTATCTTTTCACCTGCACATCCATCCCTTTACTCTGCTATCATCTCCTTGGTGCATACACCTATCTATTCACTTCCATCTATCCATTAATCCGTCTACTCTGCCATCCTTTCACATGTTCATTCACAATCCATCCAACCTTTTATTTGTGCAATCCTTTCATCTGTTCATCCACCTACCCATTCACTCATCCACCCATCCCTTTACACTGTCATCCTTTCATCTGTCAATTCACTCATCTTTTCACCCACTCATTCATCCACAAACATCCACCCACTCATTTATCCTCTCCCTTCTTTTCACCCTTACTTCAAATGTTCCTTCTTTCTTTAAATGTTTTATTTACACAGCTGTCACTTTTCCTTGTCCCTGCTTTCTCTTCTATTCACTCTGTATTCCAGCATTAATGAGGAACTGTTTTGTGTGAGTTCCAGACAACAGAGGCCCATAAAGAACCCCACACTCTCTGTGCTGCTGGGGGTTAGGGGGTCACGACACCATTGACTAAGAGGCAAGACAGTTGCCATGTAAACTCTGTACATGGCCCAGATTATTATAGAGCAACATTGAAGTCAATTAAATTAAACACAATAGGTTATGTGCAACTGGTATTCTGAGCTCACATATCTGAAAGTGCTTTATTAAGTGATAATAAAGAGAAAAATGAGTTTATGCTGAATTAAAATATTTGAATAAGATCGCACAATTTGAGCAGTAAGCCACAATTTATCCAGGTTTTCTAGTTTCACTTTGTACAAATCAGCCCGTAAATAGGTATCTATGTGTATTTTCTCTTTAGGTAAACACTTTATTACCTTTTTCTGCAGTTTTCATATAGCGCAAACCCAAAGATTTTGTAGTGCTTTACGTGAGCACCTGTTACATCACACCATGTCACATTCATTTGTTAAAGGCGCAGGGAGAGTAAGTGATTTGTCTAGAATAACAGGAAGTTGAGCTGATGGCAAGACTCGTACCTGGTTCCCCAGTTCCAAATTTGCCAGCTTTGGTCGTAATATCATATCCTGGGTAAATTGTGGGAGGAGGCAGAAGCCACTTGAAAGCTGAGCTTGTTATGGACTTGAGGTTCCAACAGGACTTCAAGTGAGCCACAGCCAAGCCTCAGGCTCGAGCTGGCTCGAGCTTTGAGTGGCTTGCCCACAGGGCATCAATTGGACTGCAGCAGTTGCATTCACATTTTGCTTCCACCCATCACAGATAACAGCATAGGGCACTGGGTCAGCCCAATTCAGCGATTAACCTGCCTGACTGTGAATGATATATACTCTGCTCTTTCACATGGTGCACATCCACACAATAAGAGGCCTCTTCAGTGCCATGGGCTTCTGTGCAATGTGTGGTTTAATTAACATTAAAAAGTTAAAGAGTGTTTTTTTAAATGTTTTTATTTAAAAGGTTTTATATAGCGCTGGCTACACCCATGGGGATCAGAGCGCTTTACATAAGTTTGAAGATAATACAGCACAAAGTATTAGAAGAAATGCACATAGTGTAGTAAATAAATACAGTAAAAATGCAGGATTTAGACAAGATCAACACTGAGAACACAATAAAAATATAGTTTGCATTGGTAAATAAGTGACGGAAGCATTAATTGCAGACTAAAGTTACAGAGGAATATACACATTTTTTACAGCAACAGGAGGTAAGCTCAGTGGTAGGGTATGTAGGGAGTAGGTTAGGTGTGAAAGGAGGGGTGATGGAATGGAGGGATTGGGGTAAGGGAGAGGAGGAGGGGGAAAGGGTAGGGAAGAAGAAGGGCAAGAAAAGACAAAGGGGGTGGCAGGGTAGATAGGTGGGAGGGAAAAAAGAGAGGGTATAGCACGTGAGAAAAGAGAAGATTTAAGGGCCCCAATATTTGTTAAGGAGGTGAAGTTTGAGGTCTCTTTGGAAGCTGACGTACAAGGGGATGTAGTGCAAATCTATAGGGAGGGCGTTCCAAATTTTGGGGGCATTACCAGAGAAAGAACAATATTGTGAGGCTTTCTTTTTTAGCAGAGGGGGGATGAGGAGGAGAGTGTTGTTGCTTCTCATCGGGCGGGAGCAGCCAGCTATTTTGAGTTTACTTGAGAGATAGATCGGGGACTTTAGATGAAGGGCTTTGTGTGTAATGCAGGCAATTTTGTAGACGGATCTGCCTTCGAGAAGAAGCCATTAAAAGACTTTAAGGGCAAGAGAGATGCGGTCAAAACGCTCACTGTCTGTAATAACCCTGGCCGCAAGGTTGAGTATAGTTTTGAGGGCGGCAAGGTGGACTTTGGGGGTTCCGGAGAGGATAGCGTTGCCGTAGTCAATTTTCGAGAGGACTAGAGATTGGAGTACTAATTTGATATCTTCAGCAGGAATGAAGGGTTTTATTTTTTTGAGTTGGCAGACCATGAAATGTGCTCCTTTAGCCGAGTTTTTATATAGGAATTGAGAGTAAGCTTATTGTGAAAGGTTATGCCCAGAGATTTAACTACGTTTAAACCAATGTTATAAATGGTATTTCTGGTTGGCTAAGGCTTGCGCCAAAGCCAGGCAGAAACCACCACTCTAGTCAGGGCAAGGGAGTTACACGCCAAAGATAACACCTGCTAACCCTCTTGGTAGCTTAGCATGAGCAGTCAGGCTTATCTTGGAGGCAATGTGTAAAGCGTTTGCGCAACACACACACAACAGCAACACACTAGGCACACCACAAAATGAACTCCACACAAGGTTATATGAAAAATAGCCTTTGTATTGTCATGAACACATTAGAAACATAATCTCACATTGACACTGTGCCAACTGGCACAGGCAATAGATTTAAATATGTGTATCCTCATACAAAAACCATTCACAAACAAATAAGCATTGACAAAGTCAAAAGGTCAGCAGCCAAGGCCAGATCTCTTTTGGCTTTTGCCAACAGTTCTTAAATTAGCTGGCCTCCATTTTATGTGCTGGCCACAACATCTGAAACAGGAAGTTATATCAGGTGAGGAAAGAAAGCGAAGGCTGCAAACTGTTTACCGTAGGCGCCAGATAACCTGTTGGTTTTTTTTTAGATTGTGACATTTGACAGGAATGAAAGCACCGATGTAGTCAATAGATCTCATGTTTAAAGGGTACCTGTCCCCTTGAAAACTGTGTAAACGGTTCTTCTTCTTTGGCTATTATCGTCTAATGGGATTTGCGTGACGTCCTTACGGCACGTAAAGGGTTCTCATAAAGCCCCATCTTAGTGAATAGTCTTTCTCATATCGCCGGACTTTTAGGCTCCCAACAGAGCTTTCTTTCAACAAGACGGGGGCAGCACACGCTGCTCTACAAAGTACCGTTTAATAGGGTTGAAATCATTTGGCTGCTAACAATACGGACGCCCGTGTTCAAAAGCAGCCGTTCTCTTCAAAGGCGGCCAGGGCGGCATCGATCTAGGACGCGCTCTATTCAGCGAGGCGCCATTTTCTGTTCATTATGTCGCGCGCTTTGATTTCAGGTCTTTCTGCTTTTCAGACGCGCGTGCGTCAGCCTCCGCGCGGCAGAGGCCAGGCGCTTTTGTGCGCTGCTGAGAGCACTTAAGGCACGCGAAGGTAGGACGCGGCTGTGCACCAGCGAAGCGAGCCCCATAGAAAGAGATCTGTGTGTTTGCACAATCCATTGCCCTGGGGTGATATATGGGCTTGTGGAAGCTTCAAAAAGAGTGAGGTAGCTCCGTGGATCCAACACATGCTGTCTGTTGGGTCTGTGAATCTGTTAATCGGGAACCAATCGGTAGGCGGTGTCTTCGAATTCTTGTAAAAACAGCTACGGTTGCCAACCCGAAAAAAGTATATACTGACCTGGCGGGTATTTTCATGCGAGGTTCGTTTTTCAAAAAAGGAAAATCATTAAAAGCCTGATTTTTTCCTTTTTGAAATAAAAGCTCGAACCACCCATCCAAATGATGTTATGGCTATCTAGGAAATTCTTAATTTTTAAAGCAAATAGAGATAGGATTGCTGTGCTGGAAAAAACAAACATAACCTTTTATATAAACATACATGTACTAGCTCCTGGCCAGGGCGTCGTCAGCCCCGGCTTTAGCAGCTACAGTGGGGGTGGTGTTCTTGATGCCCACGTCTGTCTGCAACGGCTCATAATTTATGTGATAAGTGGGAAGGTGAGTGAATGCAAGGATGGATGGATGGGTTAATGAAACAGACGGATGGAGGGATGTGTGAGTGAAATAGTAGATGGATGGGTGAGTGCAAGGGTGGATGGATAGATGCCTGGATACATGAGTGAAAGGATGGATGAGTGAAAGGGAGGATGGATTAGTGAAAGGGTGGATGGATGAATTTGAAAGGCTGGATGGACGGAGTGAAAGGGTGGATGGATGAACTGAAAGGCTGGATGGACGGAGTGAAAGGGTGGATGGATGGCTGGAGTGAAAGGCTGGCTGGATGGATGATTGAAAGGATGGTTGTAAGGATGGATGAGTGAAAGGATAGATGGATGAGGGGGAAGGTAGACAGATGGCTGGATAAAAGGGTGTATGAGTGAAAGGGTGAATGGAGAACCTCAACAACCCCAACTCCTCCACCCTCCTGGACAACCTCGCAAACGTCAGACTGAAACAACTCTTCACCACCCTCACACACAAGGCAGAACACACCCTCGACTCCATATTTGCAGGAGGTAACAACATCCACTTCACCCACACCACGCAACTCCTCTGGATGGACCACCACTGTGTACACTTCCACACCAACAAACCCACCGCCCCCAAACCTGCCCCCACCCACCACGAAGGAACTGCAGCAAAGTCACCGAAGAGCACCTCAACTCCACCTCAACTTCAATGCCCCCTCCACTTCGACCGACGCCAACCTTGCTGCCAAAGAACTACCCAGATGGATCTGCAACTGCGCACACAAGCTAGCCACCCTCCGCAACCCCAACAGTCTACGCCCCAGGGAGGCCACCTGGTTCACCGCTGATCTCCAGGAATCAAGGCGCACCTGCAAATGCCTAGAAGATTTGACGAAACAGTAAAACGCTGGAAGACCGCACTACATACAAGAACGCAATGACAGAATACCACCATCTCATCAGATCAACTAGACGAACCTTCATCCAGAACAAGATCTCTGCCGACACCAGCAACTCGAAAGACCTCTTCAGCATCATTCAAGAATTCACTAAACCCCCAAGCGAAGCCATGGACATCACCCTTTCCCAGGACCTCTGCGACAAGCTCAGCTCCTGCTTCCATCTGAAAATCAAGTCCCTCTATGACAATTTCAACGAACGAACCACAGACTCCGAAACCACCATCCCTCCAACAACGCTAACCAACCCACCATCTCCTCATAGACCCAAAACCCCACTAAAGACACCGAATCAACCATGAAAGTCATCCACTCAGGAGCACCCACGGACCCCTGCCCTCCACACAACTTCCACAGAGCCGCCGCAGCCAAAACTATGACGCACCATCAACACCACCTTCAAAACCGGCACCTTCCGTGATGACTAGAAACATGCAGAAGTCAAGCCCGTGCCAAAGAAGCCCTCGGCAGACTCTTTGGACCTCAAGAACTACGACCCATCTACCTCCCAACTTACGAAATTCATCGAAGGGAACTCCATCCTTGCCCCCTCCCAATCCGGATTTCGCCGCAACCATATCACAGAGACTGCCCTACTTTCCGCCACAGATGACTAAGGGTGGGCGTAAAATCCGTTTCGCGGGCGAATTTGCGGATTTTCCGCGATTTCGCGATCCGCGAATCTCGCGAAATCGCGGTAAAATCCGCGAATCAGCGGGGACGAATTTTCAGCCAAGCAAGGGTTACAGCAGCAGGTGCAAAAGTTGAACCTAATTTCTTTGTAACCTTTTACAAAAGGGTTACAAACAAATTAACTTCAACTTTGACACCTGCTGCTAATTGCTTCCTGGCGCCTCGTTGCCTACTTGCAACTATTCTCTGAACCTGCTCTGACCCTTGAAGCAGGGTCAGAGAATACTTACAAGTAGGCAACGAGGCACCTGTCCAAGGAATTAAACCTCATCAGGAAGCACTTACAGAAATAAAAAACAGGAAGAAGGGAGAGGATGGCAAATACACCCATTTTGAGTTGTCAGGAGGGGTTAAACTAAAAGAGACCTTTACAGCACAATTTTCATATGCATTTTGCTAAAAATAAAAAGCTGTATGTTCTGTAGGGGCAACTCAGGAATCTGGCCCTTCAGAGATCCGGCCTCTCTTTCTTTCTCTCGTTCTCTCTCTCCCTCTCTCTTTCCCTCTCTATCTATCTATCTATCTATCTATCTATCTATCTATCTCTCTTTCCCTCTCCCATAAACGGCTGCATGGGTAACTTCGCTATGCAAGCGGCTCGCGAACACGCAAAAAACCCCGCGAACACGCAAAAAAACAAAAATTCGCACAAACTCGTGAATTTTGCGGATCGCGAATTCGCAAATCCGCAAATTCGCGGATCGCAAATTCGCAAAATTCGCCCATGCTTACTTGGCTATCAGCTCGGTCGAGTTCACAGGAGGCTCCGGTGGTGAGGTGTTCCTTAGTTTGTGGTCTTGAAGAGGCTTGGTGGTTTCCAAGATCAGAGGGGTATTAGGGTGCGTGACGGCTCCAACGCAGCTAGTAGGGTGTTGTCACGCGTGTCGGCGATGGTGGTCCCCGGACCAGGCAGGTGCGTCTGTGTGACTCAGCAGGTGCCAGTCGTCACCTCCGCCTTGGCGTGGACGACGGGTAGCTTGCGGTCACAATATTTTTGGGGCAGTTGTGGCAGTCGGGAGGTCCGTGGGGGGTCTCCGGTGGGCCCGGGGATCCGCGATTACAGCATTACTGCTCCGGGGCCTGCCGCAGGGGGGCCAGGTGCTCTCCGGTATTGGAAACGGCGTCACAGGGTTGCTCAGTTCGCACGGGGCCCTCTCTCCCCCGCCAGCTCCAATGCCTTCTCCCAGTGTCCCGTGCGTCTCCAATGGTTCCGAACCTCCGTCGGAGGTGCGGCCGGGCGATTCCCGCCAGACTCCCCCAGGTCAGCCGATCTTAAAGGGCTCAGGGTGGCCTCGCGATGACCGGGGTCAGGTAGCGTCTCCGCCAGCTGGGTGCGCGCCTCACTTCAGGGATATGGCTCTGGTGTGCCTCTGGCGTCCTCTCTGTGTGGGCCGTGGCGCCCAATTCAGGCTCCCAGCAGGGCTTTCTGCTCACAGCGATATCGCCCGCGGGTGAAGAGGGGCCCCGCCGCGCATCCGCGGCCGCTTGGCAAGTCCCGGAGGGGGGCCCTCTCTTCCGGCGTCCTTGGCTCGCTGATGTGCCGCTGGTAGTTCCTCAGGGTGTAGCGGTGCCTCCGACCACGGTGCTCAGCAGCCGGGTGGTATCACTCTTGGTTCTGGCCCTCACCGGTGTAACAGGCAGTTCCGGCGGGTTAGGTCTCCGTTCCCCTCAGGCTCGGTCCCCCTGCAACTCCCTAGAAATATCGCTGTTCTTGGATCGGAGCAGCAAAAGGGGCTCCCAGGTCCCGTTTCCGGCGGGCAGGGAGGCCGTGCTCGTTAGTTCGTAGGCCGCATGCGCAGGCCCGGTTGTCAGTTCCAAGCCACGGCCTCTCGTAGTCACCTCGGCCGGCCGGGCAGCAAGGAGTCCCGCAAGAGGCCTTTGGGAATGTCCGGTGCGGACAGGATCGGTCCTTCAGTACAAAAATCGGCCAGCTGGTCGATATCGTCTCTGCGACGGTCCACCCGCAGTTTCAGGTGGCTGCAAGGAGAACTAGCGGAAATTAGGCCCAGGGAAGGGGAGCTCGGCTCGGAGCTCTACCCGAGTGCGACCGCCGCCATTGCGTGCCTAGCCACGCCCCCCGTCACATATTACATCACTCATGACATCACTGATGACATCTCAAATGACATCCCTGATGACATCACTGATGACATCATCCATTGAATGTGTGTCTTTCTGAAAAATAATTTTTTTTATATATGTATATCTAAAGGTCGATTGAAGAATAAATGGGTAAATATGTGTCTAAATGGATGTTTTTTTTTGTAAAATTGATTGTATAACTGACTTATTAAGTATATCTTAGTGAATAGGTGTACTGGCAAGTAATCTTTAAATATTTAAATATCTGTATCAGTGTCTCACTTTGTATATAAGTGGCTTCATGGGTTGGTGAGTAGCTACATGAGTGTGTATATGGGTTATTAGTTGTTTTTTTGAGTACCAAAATGAGTGTTTGTACGGTTCGGTGGGGAGTATTACTTAGCGCACAGATGCATGAATGACTTACTCACTGTTTGTATGTGTTTTGAAGACAGCATGTGTGCAGGACTGTATGGGTGGATGAGTGTGTGTATGGGTGTGTTAGTGAGTGAATGACTGTCTCAATAGTATCTTTATGAGTAACTACATATGTTTTAAACTAGTATATGTGAGTACTGATGTATATAAGTGAGTATATCTGAAAGCAAGAGATTCTAAGACTTCCTATATAAATAAGTATGTGTTTCTATAAGTGATTGTTTAAGAGAGTAAGTATGTCTACGATTCTGTAGAAGTTAGTGTAGTGGTTGGTATATAGCTGTATATGCAAGTAAATGGATATTTGATAGTTTATTTGCATGTGTGAGTATGTGTGTGAGTAACTCTATAGATGAGTGTCGGTGTATAACAGGATATATAGGTGTATGAGTACCTATGATGAGTGAGTACATGTATGAGTGACTATATAGAACTGTTGGTGAATGAGTGGATGTGTATGTAGATTTTGGGATTACTCAATAGGTTGTTCTGACTGGAATTGGTATCTCCATTTTTTTGAAAATGTTAGTTTCTATTTTTGATTGTGTGTAGCAAAGGTTATATTACAGTAAGAGGAGGTCTGCCACAAGGATGATGTCATCAGTGATGTCATCAGGGATGTCATTTGAGATGTCATCAGTGATGTCATGAGTGATGTCACTGAACATGTCATGAGTGATGTAATATGTGATGTCATCAGCAGTGCATTGCGGGCGCGCAAGTTATAGGAATTTCAAAGGTTTTGTATGAGAGAAATGTTCAGCTAACTATAACGTGTGTGAAACCTATTGTTTTTCAATGAATTTGCAAGGTTTTTTAAATGCTAATTCCTAACTATAACGTGTGTGAAACCTATGGTTTTTTCAGTGAATTTCAAAGGTTTGTAAATGATAATTTATAAATGTATTAATTATTATGTCTTTCTTTTTATACTAATTTCTTACATTTTTAATATAAATATTTATATTTATTTTATTTTTTAGATTATATTTCATATTCGTATTATAAAATAATAACAAAACTAAATTGCAAAGCAATTTTTGGATGAATTATTGCTTGACGTCGGTTGCAAGTATAACACAGCTCCAGCAATTCTCTTGGGGCCCTATGCTCACGAGACTGTATCAATCCTTACACCTGCTTCAAGCATGTGCAAGGTTTTGACGCAGCATAAGCTCAAAAGTCACTGAATAAAATGTTATACATTTCACTCAGTCACTTTTAGGAGGCCTTGCAGCACCCCCTTCTGCACAAGAAAGCCTCTTCTGGCGCAGCGCTTTACAATGTAATACACCCTCCAGATGCGTCACATTGTTAATAGCACACACCATGGCACATCTTTTGCACCACCGCTGTGTCACAAAAGTGACGCAACTGCTGTGTGAAAGAGGCACAAGGGGATTGTAAATCCGCCCCTAACACATACAAATTCACCCAGGCACTTTCACCAGCAGCGCAAATTGAAACATAGACTTGTAACATATTTATGTACATATGATACATTCAAGTGCTTTGAACATACTACAGTATACTATAGATAAACACCTTATAGATTTATGCTGTAGCAGTTCCTTAGAGTTCTGCACTTTCACATTCTCCATACACTAGTAACATATTCATTCATTCATTTATGAACTACACATTTATTCTGACAAACTTTTACACACTAAAATAGAAATATAGTTCTTTCTTTGACCAGTGAAGGTAGTTCTAAAAAGAACTGTTTTTTTTGTTTTGTATTTTTTTTTGTGTTTTCTCAACAAATTCAAAGCGGAACAAAAGAATGTAAAAAAAAAAACAACTAATGTCGACAGCAATGATCCTGCATCCTGCGTTTCATCAAGTCTATAGACTGTTCCCCATAACACAAAAGTTTATCGCAATAAATGCATAGAATTTTAACTTTAGCAAAGTCAGAATCAATATGTGGGTGTGGACTGCTTACTGAAAATGCTGCTGCCGCAGTTGATGTGCTTGGTGTAGCAGCAGGTGGGTTCTCGTGCAACCTCCGTCTTGCAGCTCGAGCAAAATTCTTGGGGTGCAAGTTCTTCAGGTGTCGCACCATATTTGCTGTGCCAAAGGAGTATTTTTTACATGGATCACCCCTTAAAAGAGTTGTTTCGCAAATTTTACAGGTTACTTTTGGAGCATTAACCTTTTTTTGACCTTCTGGAAAAGTGAAAAACTACCCTAATTAGAGCTTCTTTCCTCTTCTTTGGACGTTCTTCAGGAATGAAATCTCCTTCTGAAGAACTGCTGGAAGATGACTCCATTGCTATTATTATGGGGATCTTCCTTCTATTTGAGAAGATTCTCAGAACAAATGCTTCTTCTTAGAAAGTCAAACTCGAATAATTATAATGGGACAGAACTTTCAACAGTCGCAATAGGAAAAGTTATAAACCAATCAAATCTCTACTTTTAAAGTCGAATGGCTTGGCGTACGCTTATGATGCTTGCGCAGCTCTTTGAATACGAGTACGCATGATGTTTTACCGCGATTTCTGTAATTCTTTTTAAAAGTAATATATGATTATTACAATTATTTAAAAAAAAATCATAGTTATCCCAAATGTCTGCCCTTAGTATGTACATTAAATATATACATGTTTTAAACCAAGTAGAAACATTGCCCCCTATCGCGTACAGAACGCCGTACATGATGTCACACTGAAGCTTTAATGCGACGCGTAACGCCAAAGCATATTCGTACCGTATGCGCGGGTACACGCTGAGTATGATAAGCAGTACAAACTATGGTGCGATCACCCTCTCAGTGACAAATCAGAGCTCAGGGCACGCTAAGGAGAATGATTAGAAGTGCTGACTCATTGCAGATCCGATTCTGGGCCTGCCTCTGCGTACATCATAACACCGCCCCATCTCTCTCTGTTGGTAATTGTTAGTGCACACACTCATACTTGCACATGCGCGGTGCACGCCCGCCCAAACTACCCACATGCCACCACCTAGCATGCTTGCTATCATTTAGCCTGGAAACCAATACATTACCCAATGGCATGTCCCCCAGGGCCATCATTCTTGAGACTGCGAAAACGCTACCAATGACGACCCTGGGCTTGGTTTGGTCAGCCCCCGCGGTTCTCATATAATGCGGGCACTGACGTGAGCACGCCCTCTTTTGCCTGCCTCTGCTGCGGTGACAGACAGACTGTCGAAAACACCCAGACTGAGCGAAACTGCAGCCTTTCAAGACACGACAAAAGATGACAGAAGCAAAGGTAAGAGAAGACGTCACAACATCAGCCTCCACTGTAAATTGTATATGCATAATGCTATTTTTTTATCCTTCATATGGCTTTTCTACCATTCAATGGTTTTAAATTATACTTACATAATTGAAATATTTCTTTATAAGTCACAAGGTCCTTTACACCTCTAATCTTAAAAATTGAGCATGCATACATTTCTGTGTCGTATTTCTGTGCTACGCCACGTGCTTAGGCCTCTATTATTATTAATTGTGCATCCATGATAGTATTTTTTTTTCTGCTTCACAAGGCCGTCCCAGGCCTCTATTACGAATTGATCTTCCTTCGTTTGCTGGAGCTGCAACAGTCTTAACTACGGAATATTAAGAACCCACATTAAAATTCACTTTTGATAGTAGTTACGCAACTCAGTTTACGATGACCAATCAAAATGTCTTTTTGTTTCCTTCACCAAAAATCGTTCAGAAGCAACCACGGCCTATCGAGCAACAGCAATGGAATTCTCTGCAAATTATTGAATATACTTTGACGTATAGAAGCAGAGTTCAAGTCGAATGGTTAACTCCGGTGGCTACACTCTTTATACAAGGTAAGCAGAGCAGCCTAAATCTACAAAGCCTTCATAGCAATGCATTAGAAATAAGTCGCTATAACTGGCGTCAGTAACGCAGTAGGCTCTTCCATATAGACATCACTTCAACGCGGCACTATAACAACTGAAATATACCAGGTACACTGTACTCGTAAAACTGTAGTGTTAGCTTTATTTGTGAAACGAGAGAGGGTCATATTATCAAGCCTGGGCGACAAAATTATCGCCACTTTATCGGCAGGAAAGTGCCGCTAAAGTGGCGATAATGGGTTTGATAATATGCTCTATGGAATCCTCCCTTCCACTGCCCCTCATATGGAAGCTGCACAGCGGCCGCGCAGCGGGCGTGCCGCTGGTGCGCTGAAGGCGCGCCAAAGGCATGCCCGTCTGCCCCCGTCCGCGCCTGGACCGCGCCCAGCGCCTTAACCCCTGGACCACGAAGCCGCCACAACACCAGACTGCACTACGACTCCAGCACCCTTCACGCACTAAATCCCAGACGAGATCACCCCTGCTACCGGGCCACCCCGAAGCACACCCAAGGGCCCTTCACCTGCCGGAACTGCAGCTTCTCCAGCATCCGGCCCGCCAACCCATCAATCAGAGAACCCAACCACCTCTGATGCATCCTCCTCAACACCCGCTCTGCTCGCAAGCACGCCATCGAACTCTGGGACCTCCTAGACTCAACCAACCTCGACGTCGCATTCTTGACGGAGACCTGGCTGAACACCACCTCAGCACGAGACATCGCCATAGCCATCCCGGAGGGCTACAAGATCTCCCGCAGAGACCGCACCAACGGAGTGGGAGGGGGAATTGCCATCATCCACAAGGACACCCTCAGAGTCTGGACCAGCACCGAAGACACCCTCACCACCGCCGAGCACATGCACTTCCAGATCCACACCGACCCCAACACCACCGTCAGAGGAACACTCATCTACAGACCACCCGGACCCCGGACACAGTTCAGCGATGCCATCACCGACCTCATCAGCACCCACGCCCTCGCCTCCACGGACTACATCCTCCTCGGGGACCTGAACTTCCACCTCGAGAACAACAACGACGCCAACTCCACCGCCCTGATCACCAACCTCGCCAACCTTGGACTCCAACAGCTCGTGACGACACACACTGGACCCCATCTTCTCTGCAAGTCCCCACGTCTCCTTCAACTACACCACAGAATCCCACTGGACAGACCACAGATGCGTCCACTTCACCCTCAGGAAACCCACCACACACCACCGCACCCAACATATGCCACGCCGCTGCTGGGGCAAGATCACCGAGGACCAACTGACCACCGCCCTCACATTTGGACCACCCGCCGACCCCACCGACCCTGACACCGCCGCCATCCACCTCAAACAGTGGATCAACGACTGCGCCAAGACCCTCACCCCACTCAAGACCTACGCACACTAATCACGCCAACAAGAAAGCCATCTGGTTCACCGAAGACCTCCGAACCGCCAAGCGCACCTGTCAGAAGCTGGAGAAGAACTGGCTCCGCGACCGAACACCAGACAGCTACACCGCCCACAAGGACGCCACCCTCAGACATCACCAACTCATCAGGACCGACAAGAGGACCGTCTCCAAGAACCGCCTAGACAACAACGCACACAACAGCAAAGAGCTCTTCAACATCGTCAACACCAACGACATATCACCATCACAAAACCTGTGCGACTCACTGGCCACCTTCTTTCACCGCAAGATCACCGACATCCACGACAGCTTCAACTCCACCACCCCCACCTCCATCGCCGAGACCACCACCCCTGCAACCACAACGCGCACCAGCCGCCTAACCACTTGGTCCAACGTCAGCAACATTGACACTGTCAAGACCATGATTTCCATCCACTCTGGGCCCCCATCTGACCCATGCCCTCATCACGTTTTCAACAAAGCCAGCACAGCCATCACCCCCCACCTCCAGAAAACAATCAACATCTCCTTCGAGACAGCAACCTTCCCAGAGAGCTGGAAGCACGCCGAGATCAACGCCCTACTGTAGAATCCCAAGGCGGACCTCGACGACCTCAAGAACTTCCGGCCCATCTCCCTGCTCCCTTTCCCAGTGAAGGTCACAGAGAAGATCGTCAACAGGCAGTTGACCCGCTACCTCAAAGACAACAATATCCTGGACCCATCCCAGTCCGGCTTCCTCAGCAACCACAGCACCGAGAATGGCCTCGTCGCTGCCACCGACGACATAAGGATCCATAAGGACAAAGGAGAAACAGCCGCCCTCATCCTTCTGGACCTATCAGCAGCTTTCTACACGGTCTGCCACTGTACCCTAACAGCACGCCTCCATGACGCCGGAATCCAAGAGAATGCCCTGGTCTGGATCACATCCTTCCTCTCTGGCAGAACCCAGAGCGTCTGCCTCCCACCCTTCAGCTCCAAGATCACCGAGATCAGCTACGGCGTTCCTCAGGGATCATCCCTCAGCCCGACGCTGTTCAATATCAACATTGCACCACTCGCCCACGTCGCACGACAACATAGCCTCAACATCATCTCCTACACCGACGACATACAGCTGATCATCTCCCTCACCGAAGACCCCTACACCGCCAAAGCCAACCTCCACAGAGGAATGAAGGCCATCGCCGAATGGATGAAGGACAGCAGGTTGAAGCTGAATTCAGACAAGATGGAGCTCCTCATCCTCGGCTCAACCCCCTCAGCCTGGGACAACTCCTGGTGGCCAACATCGCTAAGACCTGCCCCAAAACCCACCAACCAGGCACGCAACCTAGGGGTCATCCTCGACTCCGCCCTCACCATGACAGAGCAGGTCAACGCCGTCTCCGCCTCCTGCTTCAACACCCTCCGAATGCTCTGCAGGATCTTCAAATGGATACCCTCTGACACGAGAAGAACCGTCACCCAGGCTCTCGTCACCAGCAGACTGGACTACGGAAACGCCCTCTATGCAGGAACAACAACCAAGCCAAGCTCCTGAGACGGCTGCAACCCCTCGGCACGACTGATCCTCGATGTCCCCCGACGCAGCCACATCACACCCCACCTGAGAGGCCTGCACTGGCTCCCCGTCAACAAGAGGATCACCTTCAAACTCCTCATCCACGCACACAAAGCCCTACACAATGCCGGACCAGCATACCTCAACGACCGACTCAGCTTCTACACCCCCACCCGCAGCCTCCGCTCTGCCACCCTCGCCCTCGCCACAGTTCCACACGTCTGGAAAACCACCCCCGGCTGTAGATCCTTCTTCTACCTCACCGCCAAGACCTGGAACACTCTCCCTACCGGCCAATGACAGACCCAGGACCTGCTGGCCTTCAGAAGACTTCTCAAGACCTGGCTCTTCGATCAGTAGCAGCTTTGCGCCTTGAGACCTTGCTCACTTTGCCACTGGATTCAAGCAAACCCGGGCTGAAGACGGCTGGAATGCCAGAAACCGGTCCTCGGAAGCTTGTTTCCGGTCCAGGGAAGACATGGCTTGGCAGTTCGGGCTGGACTGTTCCCATGAGGCACAGGGTCATACTGATTTGCATATAGCCATGTCTGAACTGGGGTGGCAGAGTGGGCTAAAGAACGGTGATGGATTATACCCAGATCTTTTGACTGGGTGTGAGTGTTTGATTCAGATGCTCCGTCCATTTCCACCCCCTTTTGTACCACTTTTGGCCGCCATAAGTGTGGCAGGGTATGCTCAGACGTGAGTCCCTTGCACACTTTGCCACTGGATTCAAGCAAGCCGGGCTGAAGACGGCTGGAATGCCAGAAACCGGTCCTCGGAAGCTTGTTTCCGGTCCAGGGAAGACATGGCTTGGCAGTTCGGGCTGGACTGTTCCCATGAGGCACAGGGTCAGACTGATTTGCATATAGCCATGTCTGAACTGGGGTGGCAGAGTGGGCTAAAGAACGGTGATGGATTAAACCCAGATCTTTTGACTGGGTGTGAGTGTTTGATTGATTCAGATGCTCCGTCCATTTCCACCCCCTTTTGTACCACTTTTGGCCGCCATAAGTGTGGCAGGGTATGCTCAGACGTGAGTTCCTTGCTCACCTTGCCACTGGATTCAAGCAAGCCGGGCTGAAGATGGCTGGAATGCCAGAAACCGGTCCTCGGAAGCTTGTTTCCGGTCCAGGGAAGACATGGCTTGGCAGTTTGGGCTGGACTGTTCCCATGAGGCACAGGGTCAGACTGATTTGCATATAGCCATGTCTGAACTGGGGTGGCAGAGTGGGCTAAAGAACGGTGATGGATTAAACCCAGATCTTTTGACTGGGTATGAGTGTTTGATTGATTCAGATGTTCCGTCCATTTCCACTCCCTTTTGTACCACTTTTGGCCGCCATAAGTGTGGCAGGGTATGCTCAGACGTGAGTCCCTTGCTCACTTTGCCACTGGATTCAAGTAAGCTGGGCTGAAGACGGCTTGAATGCCAGAAACCGGTCCTCGGAAGCTTGTTTCCGGTCCAGGGAAGACATGGCTTGGCAGTTCGGGCTGGACTGTTCCCATGAGGCACAGGGTCAGACTGATTTTGCATATAGCCATGTCTGAACTGGGGTGGCAGAGTGGGCTAAAGAACGGTGATGGATTAAACCCAGATCCTTTGACTGGGTGTGAGTGTTTGATTGATTCAGATGCTCCGTCCATTTCCACCCCCTTTTGTACCACTTTTGGCCACCATAAGTGTGGCAGGGTTTGCTCAGACGTGAGTCCCTTGCTCACTTTGCCACTGGATTCAAGCAAACCCGGGCTGAAGACGGCTGGAATGGCAGAAACCGGTCCTCGGAAGCTTGTTTCTGGTCCAGGGAAGACATGGCTTGGCAGTTCGGGCTGGACTGTTCCCATGAGGCACAGGGTCAGACTGATTTGCATATAGCCATGTCTGAACTGGGGTGGCAGAGTGGGCTAAAGAACGGTGATGGATTAAACCCAGATCTTTTGACTGGGTGTGAGTGTTTGATTGATTCAGATGCTACGTCCATTTCCACCCCCTTTTGTACCACTTTTGGCCGCCATAAGTGTGGCAGGGTATGCTCAGACGTGAGTCCCTTGCTCACCTTGCCACTGGATTCAAGCAAGCCGGGCTGAAGATGGCTGGAATGCCAGAAACCGGTCCTCGGAAGCTTGTTTCCGGTCCAGGGAAGACATGGCTTGGCAGTTTGGGCTGGACTGTTCCCATGAGGCACAGGGTCAGACTGATTTGCATATAGCCATGTCTGAACTGGGGTGGCAGAGTGGGCTAAAGAACGGTGATGGATTAAACCCAGATCTTTTGACTGGGTATGAGTGTTTGATTGATTCAGATGTTCCGTCCATTTCCATTCCCTTTTGTACCACTTTTGGCCGCCATAAGTGTGGCAGGGTATGCTCAGACGTGAGTCCCTTGCTCACTTTGCCACTGGATTCAAGTAAGCTGGGCTGAAGACGGCTTGAATGCCAGAAACCGGTCCTCGGAAGCTTGTTTCCGGTCCAGGGAAGACATGGCTTGGCAGTTCAGGCTGGACTGTTCCCATGAGGCACAGGGTCAGACTGATTTTGCATATAGCCATGTCTGAACTGGGGTGGCAGAGTGGGCTAAAGAACGGTGATGGATTAAACCCAGATCCTTTGACTGGGTGTGAGTGTTTGATTGATTCAGATGCTCCGTCCATTTCCACCCCCTTTTGTACCACTTTTGGCCACCATAAGTGTGGCAGGGTTTGCTCAGACGTGAGTCCCTTGCTCACTTTGCCACTGGATTCAAGCAAACCCGGGCTGAAGACGGCTGGAATGCCAGAAACCGGTCCTCGGAAGCTTGTTTCTGGTCCAGGGAAGACATGGCTTGGCAGTTCGGGCTGGACTGTTCCCATGAGGCACAGGGTCAGACTGATTTGCATATAGCCATGTCTGAACTGGGGTGGCAGAGTGGGCTAAAGAACGGTGATGGATTAAACCCAGATCTTTTGACTGGGTGTGAGTGTTTGATTGATTCAGATGCTCCGTCCATTTCCACCCTCTTTTGTACCACTTTCGGCCGCCATAAGTGTGGCAGGGTATGCTCAGACGTGAGTCCCTTGCTCACTTTGCCACTGGATTCAAGCAAGCCGGGCTGAAGACGGCTGGATTGCCAGAAACCGGTCCTCGGAAGCTTGTTTCCGGTCCAGGGAAGACATGGCATGGCAGTTAGGGCTGGACTGTTCCCATGAGGCACAGGGTCAGACTGATTTGCCTATAGCCATGTCTGAACTGGGGTGGCAGAGTGGGCTAAAGAACAGTGATGGATTAAACCCAGATCTTTTGACTGGGTGTGAGTGTTTGATTGATTCAGATGCTCCGTCCATTTCCACCCCCTTTTGTACCACTTTTGGCCGCCATAAGTGTGGCAGCGTATGCTCAGACGTGAGTCCCTTGCTCACTTTGCCACTGGATTCAAGCAAGCCGGGCTGCAGACGGCTGGAATGCCAGAAACCGGTCCTCGGAAGCTTGTTTCCGGTCCAGAGAAGACATAGCTTGGCAGTTCGGGCTGGACTGTTCCCATGAGGCACAGGGTCAGACTGATTTGCATATAGCCATGTCTGAACTGGGGTGGCAGAGTGGGCTAAAGAACGGTGATGGATTAAACCCAGATCTTTTGACTGGGTGTGAGTGTTTGATTGATTCAGATGCTCCGTCCATCACCACCCCCTTTTGTACCGCTTTTGGCCGCCATAAGTGTCGCAGGGTATGCTCAGACGTGAGTCCCTTGCTCACTTTGCCACTGGATTCAAGCAAGCCGGGCTGAAGACGGCTGGAATGCCAGAAACCGGTCCTCGGAAGCTTGTTTCCGGTCCAGGGAAGACATGGCTTGGCAGTTTGGGCTGGACTGTTCCCATGAGGCACAGGGTCAGACTGATTTGCATATAGCCATGTCTGAACTGGGGTGGCAGAGTGGGCTAAAGAACGGTGATGGATTAAACCCAGATCCTTTGACTGGGTGTGAGTGTTTGATTGATTCAGATGCTCCGTCCATTTCCACCCCCTTTTGTACCACTTTTGGCCACCATAAGTGTGGCAGGGTTTGCTCAGACGTGAGTCCCTTGCTCACTTTGCCACTGGATTCAAGCAAACCCGGGCTGAAGACGGCTGGAATGCCAGAAACCGGTCCTCGGAAGCTTGTTTCTGGTCCAGGGAAGACATGGCTTGGCAGTTCGGGCTGGACTGTTCCCATGAGGCACAGGGTCAGACTGATTTGCATATAGCCATGTCTGAACTGGGGTGGCAGAGTGGGCTAAAGAACGGTGATGGATTAAACCCAGATCTTTTGACTGGGTGTGAGTGTTTGATTGATTCAGATGCTCCGTCCATTTCCACCCTCTTTTGTACCACTTTCGGCCGCCATAAGTGTGGCAGGGTATGCTCAGACGTGAGTCCCTTGCTCACTTTGCCACTGGATTCAAGCAAGCCGGGCTGAAGACGGCTGGATTGCCAGAAACCGGTCCTCGGAAGCTTGTTTCCGGTCCAGGGAAGACATGGCATGGCAGTTAGGGCTGGACTGTTCCCATGAGGCACAGGGTCAGACTGATTTGCCTATAGCCATGTCTGAACTGGGGTGGCAGAGTGGGCTAAAGAACAGTGATGGATTAAACCCAGATCTTTTGACTGGGTGTGAGTGTTTGATTGATTCAGATGCTCCGTCCATTTCCACCCCCTTTTGTACCACTTTTGGCCGCCATAAGTGTGGCAGCGTATGCTCAGACGTGAGTCCCTTGCTCACTTTGCCACTGGATTCAAGCAAGCCGGGCTGCAGACGGCTGGAATGCCAGAAACCGGTCCTCGGAAGCTTGTTTCCGGTCCAGAGAAGACATAGCTTGGCAGTTCGGGCTGGACTGTTCCCATGAGGCACAGGGTCAGACTGATTTGCATATAGCCATGTCTGAACTGGGGTGGCAGAGTGGGCTAAAGAACGGTGATGGATTAAACCCAGATCTTTTGACTGGGTGTGAGTGTTTGATTGATTCAGATGCTCCGTCCATCACCACCCCCTTTTGTACCGCTTTTGGCCGCCATAAGTGTCGCAGGGTATGCTCAGACGTGAGTCCCTTGCTCACTTTGCCACTGGATTCAAGCAAGCCGGGCTGAAGACGGCTGGAATGCCAGAAACCGGTCCTCGGAAGCTTGTTTCCGGTCCAGGGAAGACATGGCTTGGCAGTTTGGGCTGGACTGTTCCCATGAGGCACAGGGTCAGACTGATTTGCATATAGCCATGTCTGAACTGGGGTGGCAGAGTGGGCTAAAGAACGGTGATGGATTAAACCCAGATCCTTTGACTGGGTGTGAGTGTTTGATTGATTCAGATGCTCCGTCCATTTCCACCCCCTTTTGTACCACTTTTGGCTAGCCATAAGTGTGGCAGGGTATGCTCAGACTTGAGTCCCTTGCTCACTTTCCCACTGGATTCAAGCAAGCCGGACTGAAGACGGCTGGAATGCCAGAAACCGGTCCTTGGAAGCTTGTTTCCGGTCCAGGGACGACATGGCTTGGCAGTTCGGGCTGGACTGTTCCCATGAGGCACAGGGTCAGACTGATTTGCATATAGCCATGTCTGAACTGGGGTTGCAGAGTGGGCTAAAGAACGGTGATGGATTAAACCCAGATCTTTTGACTGGGTGTGAGTGTTTGATTGATTCAGATGCTCCGTCCATTTCCACCCCCTTTTGTACCACTTTTGGCCGCCATAAGTGTGGCAGCATATGCTCAGACGTGAGTCCCTTGCTCACTTTGCCACTGGATTCAAGCAAGCCGGGCTGAAGACGGCTGGAATGCCAGAAACCGGTCCTCAGAAGCTTGTTTCCAGTCCAGGGAAGACATGGCTTGGCAGTTCGGGCTGGACTGTTCCCATGAGGCACAGGGTCAGACTGATTTGCATATAGCCATGTCTGAACTGGGGTGGCAGAGTGGGCTAAAGAACGGTGATGGATTAAACCCAGATCTTTTGACTGGGTGTGAGTGTTTGATTGATTCAGATGCTCCGTCCATTTCCACCTCCTTTTGTACCACTTTTGGCCGCCATAAGTGTGGCAGCATATGCTCAGACGTGAGTCCCTTGCTCACTTTGCCACTGGATTCAAGCAAGCCGGGCTGAAGACGGCTGGAATGCCAGAAACCGGTCCTCGGAAGCTTGTTTCCGGTCCAGGGAAGACATGGCTTGGCAGTTCGGGCTGGACTGTTCCCATGAGCCACAGGGTCAGACTGATTTGCACATAGCCATGTCTGAACTGGGATGGCAGAGTGGGCTAAAGAACGGTGATGGATTAAACCCAGATCTTTTGACTGGGTGTGAGTGTTTGATTGATTCAGATGCTCCGTCCATTTCCACCCCCTTTTGTACCACTTTTGGCTAGCCATAAGTGTGGCAGGGTATGCTCAGACTTGAGTCCCTTGCTCACTTTGCCACTGGATTCAAGCAAGCCGGGCTGAAGACGGCTGGAATGCCAGAAACCGGTCCTCGGAAGCTTGTTTCCGGTCCAGGGAAGACATGGCTTGGCAGTTCGGGCTGGACTGTTCCCATGAGGCACAGGGTCAGACTGATTTGCATATAGCCATGTCTGAACTGGGGTGGCAGAGTGGGTTAAAGAACGGTGATGGATTAAACCCAGATCTTTTGACTGGGTGTGAGTGTTTGATTGATTCAGATGCTCCGTCCATTTCCACCCCCTCTTGTACCACTTTTGGCCGCCATAAGTGTGGCAGGGTATGCTCAGACGTGAGTCCCTTGCTCACTTTGCCACTGGATTCAAGCAAGCCAGGCTGAAGACGGCTGGAATGCCAGAAACCGGTCCTCGGAAGCTTGTTTCCGGTCCAGGGAAGACATGGCTTGGCAGTTCGGGCTGGACTGTTCCCTTGAGGCACAGGGTCAGACTGATTTGCATATAGCCATGTCTGAACTGGGGTGGCAGAGTGGGCTAAAGAACGGTGATGGATTAAACCCAGATCTTTTGACTGGGTGTGAGTGTTTGATTGATTCAGATGCTCCGTCCATTTCCACCCCCTTTTGTACCACCCTCACGGGTATGTAGCGCGCTTTACAAATATAATAATTGATTGATTGATTGATTGAAGTAAAACGTACCAGGTACAGCGCACTCGTAAAACTGTAGTGTTAGCTTTATTTGTGAAACGAGAGAGGGCCATATTATCAAGCCTTGGCAACAAAATTATTGCCACTTTATCGGCAGCAAACTGCTGCTAAAGTGGCCATAATAGGTTTGATAATATGCTCCATTGAATTCCAATCGAAGCTCATGTTAGATGTGAAGGACATCTAACATGAGCTTCGATTGTAATTTATAGAGCATATTATCAAACCCATTATCGCCACTTTAGCGACACTTTCCTGCCGATAAAGTGGCGATAATTTTGTCGCCCAGGCTTGATATTATGACCCAGAGTGCGTAGTGTACAGCAGCTTCTCTGTAAAATCTATAATTACCTCCGAGCAGTGACAACATATAGCTTACAACAGTCTGACAAACAGATCCACAACCTTATTATGCCACTTTTGAGTCACTTTTAACATGGGTAAAGTGATGCAAGGAGCAAGTAAATCTACATCTGACTTTTCAAGAAAAAATCTCAACTCCAGACTCTGCGACACAGTTTTAATGTTGTTTTCTCTCTCTTTCTCTCTCTCACTCTCTGTGACATCATTTCTCTTTCTCTCTTAAACTTAGACACTGCTGTCTTTGACGTGTAGACGTGTTGAAGAATTTTTCAGAATAAGTTGTGACACCAACTGCCTGAAATGTTTACCTGCAAGGTTTATACAACGGTAAGCATAGAGGCCTAGATGTACAAAGCCTTCATAGGAATGCATTAGAAATAAGTCTCCATAACGGGCGTCAGTAACGCAGTAGGCACTTCCATATAGACACCATTTGAACGCGGCACTATAACAGAACTGGAATGTACGAGTCACACTGCACATGTAAAACCATAGACTTACCAAAACTTGTAGATGCATAGTATCAAGAACGGCGATAAAATTATCGCCGTTTCAGCAGCAGGAAACTGCCGCTAAAGCAACGATAATGAGCTTGATAATATACCCCTGAGAATCGCCATAGTAGCCCAGGTTAACAACAGAACCTGGACTTCTAAGGGAATTCACAACAGCATATTATCAAGCCCATTATCGCCGCTTTAGCTGCAGTTTCAAGCCGCTGAAACAGAAATAATTTTATTGCCGTTCTTGATAATATGCCCCGTAATGCTTCAGCTCATTTACTCACATCTACATAATTCTAAACTCTAATTTTCTTTTTTCTTTTGCAGATTACCAATCGGACACCTTTTGGAATCCATTTCACAATTTGTTTATAACATTGTTTAAGTTATTTTTCCAGTTCTAATATAGTTATAATTGAGTTTTTTTATATTTATTGTTTAATAAAAGTTAATAAAAAAAACAACATACTTCTTTTATTTTGTGGGGGAGGGGTATGACGGCCCACAATAAAAATAATATTGAAATACTATAGTAAGATATTCAAGGCTAGTATTAAAAACTATTGAGTTCTAACTAACAGATATAATAAAAACAACGGTGAGAAACTACCAAAAGTGGCGGTGGATGGAGTACGTAATCAACGTTTGGCGCCTTGGCACTACCTTTTAAATAAATGCATAAAAAATATGACTATTAATACTGTACAAAAGTACAGCAGCGGATGACACACAAGAACCGGGAAAAGAAAGCAACAGATTTACTAACTAATATAAAGAAAGGTTTGCTTGTTGAACTTGAAGAAAAAGAAAACGTGGGCTTCGACACGACGCTGAGCATGCGAAGAGAGTACAACTGCTACACCAAAAAAAAGGAAAGCTTTACATACTATCATAGAAATGAAGGAGCATATTATCAACAAAAGGCGATACATTATCGCCACTTTTATCGACAGGTAACTGCAGATAAAGCGGCGATAATGTGCTTGATAATAGGCCCTTGTAACTTCCCATGGCAGCCCAGGTTCTGGTGTTAACCGGGGCTCCTATGGTTATTCACAAGGGCATATTATCAAGCCCATTATTGCCGCTTTATCTGCAGTTTCCTGCCGATAAAAGTGACGATAATGTATCGCCATTTGTTGATAATATGGCTCATTGGTCTTTTTTTGACCAGTAAACTTAGGTGCATATTATCAAAGACCGGTGTTACAATTATCGCCGTTTTATTGGCAAGAAACTGGCGATAAAATGGCGATAATGATCAAGATAATAAGGCCTTGTTATTTCCCATAGAAGCCCATGTTAACACCAGAACATAGGCTTCTATGGAAATTAACAAGGACGTATGATCAAGCCCACCATTCCAAACATTAATAAAAAACCATAGGCCCTTGTAAATTCCCATAGCAGTCCAGGTTCTGATGTTAACCTGGGCTGCTATGGGAATTCACAAGGGCATATTATCAAGCCCATTATCGCCGCTTTATCAGCAGCTTCCTGCCGATAAAGGCGGCAATAATGTATTGCCTTCTGTTGATAATATGGCCCATTGCTCTTTTTTTACCAGTAAACTTAGGTGCATATTATCAAGGACCGGTGTTAAAATTATCGCCGTTTTATTGGCAGGAATCTGCCGATAAAACGGCAATAATCAGCTTGATATTACGGGCTTGTTATTTCCCATAGAAGCCCATGTTAACACAGAAAATAGGCTTCTATGGGAATTAACAAAGACATATTATCAAGCCCACCCTCCCAACATAAATAAAAAACCATAGGCCCTTGAAAATTCCCATAGCAGCCCAAGTTCTGATGTTAACCTGGGCTGCTATGGTTATTCAGAAGGGCATATTATAAAGCCTATTTTCGCCGCTTTATCAGCAGTTTCCTGCCAATAAAAGCGACGATAATGTATCGCCTTTTGTTGATAATAAGGCCCATTGCTCTTTTTTCTCCTTTTTTTGACCAGTTAACTTAAGTGCATATTATCAAGGAGTGTTAAAATTATCGCCGTCTTATTGGCAGGAAACTACAGATAAAACGGCGATAATGAGCTACATAATACGGCCTTGTTATTTCCCAAAGAAGCCCATGTTAACACCAGAACATAGGTTTCTATGGGAATTTACAAGGACGTATTATCAAGCCCACCCTCCCAACATTAATAAAAAACTCCAGACAATGCAGGTACCCGGAGCTGGAAGGTCATTTTACATATCACTGCCCAAGAAATGTGGCATTCCACGCGATCTGTATGGGAAGAGAGAGAGAGAGATCAAAACATATTTTTTTTTTAAAAAGACCCGAGGGGTGCCGCTCACCGAGACTGCGGGGAGTAGGACCGTAACCCCCCCCCCGCATACTTCAAAATATAACCAGAGGAGTACCGTTCCCTAGTGCTCGGGGCACCTTACAAGCCCCCATTATGCAGAAAAATTGCCCCCGTAATTTGCCCCCACGGGACCTAATGAATAAAACGGACTTCTACTTTTTTTCACCCTTTCCACCTCGTACAAGTACTGAACGAGTACCCCGCCATTTTTTTTTTAATTAAAATTGAGCCTAACGATCCATGTACCACCTCCTACCCTGCCCCGTTTCCTTATTTCTCAACTTTGTTTTACTGTTTTCTTGTGACTCTGCTCTCCTGACAAACAACATGGCTGCCAACACTTCCTGGTTTGGAGTATTGACAGCCAATCAGCATGCAGCTCCTGCTCGTAATTGTAAGTATTTCCATACACATACGCCGCGATTTTTCTTAAAAAAAATAAATAAAAAATAGAGCCTAAACATCCATGTACGACAACCTGAGCAAGCCTAGAGGGTCAGAATGTCTCTACCCTACCCTCTTCCCTTATTTCTCAACTTTGTTTTACTGTTTTCTTGTAACTCGGTTCTAGCGAGGCACAAGATGGCCGCCCAAAATTCCTGGTTTCGAGTGTTGACAGACAGTTCACAGCCAATCAGCATGCAGCTCGTGCTCGTAATTGAACAGATTTCAGTACGCGTGCTGAACTCCGTCTCTAGATATCGCTATGATTTTACTTGCAATTTTCTCAGAAACTAATGAACGGATTTACACCATTTAACAAAAAGCACAATCTGCGAACAGAACTCTACCTCTCTGCCAGATTTCGTGTAATTCCGTTCAGCCGTTCGGGCTGTAGCCCTGGCTAAAGGACCCTATGGAAAATTGCATGGGGAAAACACGTTTTGGGACTCCCCTTTTTTCTCAGCCCCCACTTGATGAATCACCCCCAAACTTTCAGGGAAGGAGCGGAACTGAGCAGGCCATTTTCTTGGAGAAATTCATGAAGATTCGTCCGCCAGCGCCAAAGTTATTTCAAATAGAATGTTGTGGATTTCCTATATAAACTAGGTCCTAACTATAACTACCTACTGGCAACCGCCAGTAGGTAATATTCACTGAAAAAACTATAGGTTTGACACACACTATAGTTAGGAATTAGCATTTAAAAAACCTTGGAAATTCACTGAAAAAACCATAGGTTTCATGCATGTTATAGTTAGCGGGGCAGTTCACTTATACAAAACCTTTGAAATTCTCCAGTTATAGTTAGTTCAGCTAACTATAACTCGCGTGCCCACAATGCACTGCTGATGACGTCACATATAGCATCACTCATGACATGGTCAGTGACATCACTCATGACATCACTCATGACATCTTAAATTACATCACTGATGACATCACTGACGACATCATCCTTGTGAAAGAGTGGCAGACCTCCTCTCAGCGTAATATAACATTTGATACACTCATTCAAAAATAGAAACTACAATTTTAAAAAAAATTGAGATACTCATACCACTTACCAACAAGCTATTCATGAATTCCACCATCAACATACACATCCACTCATTCACCAACAGTTCTTTATAGTCACTTATACATGTACTCACTCATCATATGTACTCATACACCTATACATCCTGTTACACACCGACACTCATCCATACACTTACTCACACATATACTCACACATGCAAATAAACTATCAAACATACATTTATTTGCACATACAGCATATACACACAGCACTACACTTACTTTTACAGAAACGTACATATACTTACTCTCTTAAACAATCAGTTACAAAAACACATACTTATTTATACAGGAACTCTTTCAATCTCTCACTCTCACATATAATCACTTATATACATCAATACTCAAATTTAGTGGATTAAAACATATGTAGGTACTCATAAAGATACTATTGAGACAGTCAATCTCTCACTAACACACCCATACACACACTCATCCACCCATACAGTCCTGCATATATGCTGTCTTCAAAACACATACAGACAGTGAGTCACTCATTCATGCATTTATGCTCTAAGTAATACTCCCCACCAGACCACACAGACACTCATACTGATACTCAAAAAGCCAACTAATAACTCATATAGACACTCATGTAGCTACTCACCAACCCATGCAGCCAATTATAGACAAAGTGAGACACTGATACAGATATTTACATATTTAAACATTACTCACTAATACATGTATTCACTAAGATACACTTAATAAGTCAGTTATGCAATCATTTTTACATAAAGAAACATCCAATCACACATTAATTTATCTATTTCTTCTTCCATCGACCTTGTGATACACATACAGAAAACATATTTAAATTTCAGAAAAAAAACATTCACTGGATGATGTCATCAGTGATGTCATCAGTGATGTCCTTTGAGATGTCATGAGTGATGTCATGAGTGATGTCACTGACCATGTCATGAGTGATGTTATATGTGACGTCATCAGCAGTGCATTGTGGGCACGCGAGTTATAGTAAGCTGAACTAACTATAACGGGAGAATTTCAAAGGTTTAGTATAAGTGAAATGTCCAGCTAACTATAACATGTATGAAACCTATGGTTTTTTCAGTGAATTTGCAAGGTTTTTTAAATGCTAATTACTAACTATAAAGTGTGTGAAACCTATGTTTTTTTCTGTGAATTTGCAAGGTTTTTTAAATGTGAATTCCTAACTATAACATGGCTGAAACCTATGTTTTTTTCACTGAGGTGGTACCTTAGGGTTATTGTATAGGAAAAACTGTGCAGCATGGTCAAATCAACAGCGGGTTGGGCCCTTCCATCTTTGTGCTCTCATGGCCTACATCCCTGTACCTTTGCCTTTCAACTGCCCAGTTCATTCACCTTTGTGTTCTCTTGGTCCTTAGTGACACAGCTCTCCCTCATACCACACACATCTCTTTTCCTCATTGCTCTGTGAACACACCACCACCCTGCCTGTTACTACACATGTGCACCTTAATGTCCTATACACATATTTGACTCCACCCTGTCACATGCACACATCTCACTCTCCTTGACACATACACTCACAACTTATATACTCTTTCACAGGCACTGCTTTACAAACCACTCTTGCAGTCTAGTGCATGTTCTTCAGCTTCTCAATGTCCCCTTGCTTTTCAACACATGTGAACTCCATGGGTACTTCCAAATGAGCACAACCCTCTTTATCATGTGTTCTCAACACACAAATGCAAACAAATACATAGTGACATATACACACACCCCCTCCATAAAGGTGCATTCACACTCCTCTCCCATCAGTGACACAAGCTCAGCCTATTTCAAGCACTGCCACATACACAAATATATGTGCCTCAATGTGCCTTACACACAAATACCCCTCACTAACACATATGCATACATTCCCGCCAATATCACAAGACATACATACCTTCCCCCCCTCATTGGTGCATCCTTTCACACTTTCAACGAGACTTAGCCTTTGTCATACCTCTCTCTTCTCCGTTGAACCCTGTAGTCTTTCTTGATTTAAACCATAGAGGCTGCAGTGCAGGGGTTTTAACCTTCTAATATTCAAGGAGAGGTGAAAATACTGTAGGAGACAGGCACTCTAAGAAAGGCAGCTGGAACTCTCGGAACTCAAAAGTGGTTCAAATCCTACTAGCAATGGCAGAACTTGCATCCATACTACTTTTATTCATTCATCCAACACTGTGGCAGGGAAATATCAAGTCAGTCAATGCATTTTTCTATGTTATTAGGCTGTCACTGCTCTGAGAGGAATAGATAACCATAAGGGTGTGAGAAGTAGAATAGTGACCATGGTTACCCCTTGTACCACTGAATGATGTTTGTGCTTTTATCAGTCCTACTATGCTAAATTTAGGAAGAACTGCTGACAATTATGGCAACCTACTGGTAATGTGAATAATGTTTTTTGATGTTCACAGTTCAGCATTATTTTTGTTCCCCGCCTCAGGAAGATTGTACTTCCTCCATGTGACCAGTTCCTGCATTTTCTTTATGTTGACAGGGCCAGTGCTTCCATAAAAAGGCACTAGAAGAATGGAGCCACTGGGCTGGTGGTGCCAAATTACTGATAAAAGGAGGGATGCAATTTGCCAGTATAAATGGAGGGCATAAGCTCAAAAACTCCACTTAGTCCCTTAGGGCTTCATTTACTATATTTTGATGCACAGCAGCATAGCATGTATTCCTGCAGTGCTGCCGTGAGTCAAAATAAAAGGGCAGGAATGCATTGTATCTACAAGATGCTGCACATTCCTGTCCTCACTTGCGCTGGTGTACACCAGCAGCCATACACCAACGTAGACACTCTGACACCAAGGTATAAGGGTGCCTGGGTTGCAGGGATGATTGTTTATGTGCAAGAAGGACACCTCCCTGCATATAAAAAATCATTAAAGGCTGGCTGCTCCTCTATGTATGCTGCAGAATGCAACACACATAGAAAGAGCAAGAAACGAGGAGAAATAAAAGTATTTCTCCTCTTTGTTCTAATTCTGCACCGCCCTGGGGAGTCATAGGATTCTGACGCATTCCTAGGTTTACCACATTTTGTAAATCTGTGAATGTGTCAGGTTCCATGGATGTTGCTTGGGAACACCCGCAGCAGCACCCATGGAATGCCCCTTTCACTCAGAGTAATGAGTAGAATGGTCCCATATTTACAAGGCCATGAAAAGTCATGCAGGGTGACTTTATGCAGCCTTGTTAATATATCATCTAATCAAATGGGAAGGATCACTTGTCCTGCATAACTAGGGTATGCGGGGTTCGTTCTTTCTAGTCCCAGTTAAAAAACCCTCATGCACGTGTAGTTGATGGTAATTCAAGCTGTATATCTTGATTCTCCGCTAGCCCTCACACATATCTGCATAATCATTGGGTTTAGTTGTTATGCAACCTCCACCAGGAGGTAATACCCTTTGTTAAGAGCAGTAGTGATCAGTGATAGTGACAGTGATAGAGAGTAGTGAAGGTAGTTAAAAGTCTCTCAATCCCAGATTTGTATTTTAATAGTTCTGGTTTTGGAGGCAGTAAAAACAATGTAGGTGTCCGAGAGTGATTATGACTCTCTCACACTAAGGGGTGTGAGCTAGGACGACATGTTTCAGCCCTTTGTCGCCAGTCGGTCAAATGGGCTTTCTTCAGGACCAGGGTGTAGAGTGTATAGAGATCTCTGGCGTCTCTATATGTGAAAAGTACATGTAGGTATTTCCTAATGTGCCAATGTGAAAGGAAACGTAACTTTCTACTGTTCCTTAGAGGTCGCTTGGTACCTTAAGTTGCGGTATTATTTTACCTCATCAGGAACCATGTGTGTCAGGGAGGCCTGCTGCGGTCACTCCATTCTGCGACTTGTACTGACTCTGCCACTTTAGTCCCCTTGTTAATATAGGCAGGGACACTGCACCATTCGTGCTTCTAAAATAGTGATGCACCAGCGCTGCAAAGGGCTCATAAACGAGGTCCTATGTTTCCTGAAGTGAGTGCTAAAAAATCCTTGTATCCTTCCTGCATTCAACCTGTGGTGTCCACTTACCTTGGCCACCATGTACACGGCACTTGATCCTATATGTACGTGTGCACAAAGGTGTTTGTGGGAGTAGGGGTTTTTGTGTGAGTGGATGCATTCAGAATTCCACATTTGGCTTGATCATAGGTTCTTCAGATACAATTTTTTTTAAAGAAAACTGTGACAAATTTTCGTTACTCGCAAAGCTTTCTTTACTAAAAGGGAAGACGCATGATTAAGATTTCAACGCAGAATCCACGAGAGTACACCAAGACACTGCAAATATAGGGCCTCATTTACAAGGCCATTGCGCCACCAGTGCGTCACCTTTTTTAACACACCGGCAGCACAGTGTACCTGCTCATATTTACAAGGCCACGTAAAGTTACCCAGTGTAATTTTTTATGACCTTGTAAATATGGGTTCCTTTCACACATTACTCTGGATGAAAGGGGAATTCCATGGGTGTTGTTGTGGGTGTTCCCACGCAACATCCATGCAATATGACACATTCCCAGATTTACAATGTTTTGAAAAGCTGGGAGTGAGTCAGAATCCTATGCCTCCCAATCATCCCCGCAATGCAGGCACCCGTGAAAAATGACTCAAGGGTGCCTGCGCTGGCACATGGCAGCCAATCGTGTGCCAGAGCAGGAGAAAGCACATGCATGCATTGCATTGTTGTCAACACGATGCATCCATGTGCTTTGAAAATTATGCAGCTTTGCACATCAAAATGGCTTGCGGAGCAACGCTGCATCATTTTCTTGTAAATGAGGGTCATATTAACCACCCCCAAATTCATGCAGCAAATTAATTTTGCCTAACTGCTTGAAAAAATCAACACCGAACTCGCCAATAACTGTTTTAAAACATGCAGTTTTTGTTTATTTCGTTTTCTTCAAGAAGTAAAACGTTTACATACATGTGTTTGCTTAACATTTCCCTTCAAGTATGAAGAATTTCCTATACCTTTTTTTTTTGAAAATTGTAAAATTATGTACAAATTTATTTTCTTTTTTTTTGTGTTGAATACGTGACTTGCATTTAATGGGGGAACAAAATGACATGGGTTTGGAGAAAGGTTGTCGCTACTGGAGATGCTTCAAGAGAAGGTGCATGGAGTGCAACGTTTTGGGGAAAAATCGACTACGCTACAATAATGCCACTGTGTGAGAAATGTACAGATGTACTGGAACTTATGGGCACCTGATAAGTTACTCAACTGAATTTGCACTATTTGCATACACATGCACCTAGCAATTTCCTGCTTTGGTTCCAAGAATTACCTTCAGTATATCCAAGTAAGGTGCTAGCAAGGATTCTGAAAACCTCGTACTTTGCATACCATTCATAATATTAAAGACTTTTTCAAAATTGTCAATAACTTTATAAACAAGAATGCTACATGGGCCCATTTAACCATGTGCCAAATGTATCTTTTAAAACTGATATCTCCATTATTGAAGATAAGAAATTGAAATGGCAAACTAGTCATTGTTGACTAGGACATGAAAACTACAATTAGATATTCAAAAGCTGCCCTCTAGAATGAAAGTGTAACCAATTTTTGAATATGTACTGGTGTTTTTTTACATGGAAAACAGGCGCCAGAATGGACATACACTACGTAGCATGGCATCTGCATCACTTAGGATTTACAATGATAAACCTTAAAATCTGTTTATCCTTCCCCCGAGGTACCACAAGGTGAAATACATGGACAGTCAGAACATGTGGAAACTTGATACATTTAAAGCAAAGGAATACTTTTCTAGACTGGTGGCTGAGGTATTTATAATTCCTGGTGCACTGTGGTGTCTTTCTGTATATAAAAGCCCTAGATGTATTGTGTCAATCAAATGCTGTAGGAGGTCCCAGACTGTTCGGTACTTAAACTAATGTTCCCAAGTCAGGCAATGAGCCAGGGACCAGGCACTTTACTTCCAGAAGCACCAGATGTGGGTAGGGACAAGGGTACTTTTTTCTCCTCCACATCACTCAAGACTTTGGGGTGTCGGACGGCTGGGAACGGTTTAATTTCTTAGGATTATTGGATGCCATGTGTGAAAAATCATGGAGTATGTCTTGGTAGGTCTCGTCACCTGGCTGTCCATATAGTCCTTCAGATTCCCGCATCTCCTCATTCATTCTTGCCCCTCGCAACAGTGTTACAATGTCAGTATTTGCAGCTTCAACTGCAATAGTCAAGGGGTCTTTTCCTTCTTCATCTATGGCGTGCTGATTTGCCCAACGCTTCAGAAATAAGCAGACTTGCCCAGTGTGCCCTAAAACAGTTGCATGATGCAGGGGTCCTCTGCCACACAGATCCATGTGATTAACATTGGCGCCATTCTGCAGCAGGAACTCACAGGCGGCCAAAAAACCCCCATGCACAGCCTGAATGAGTGGTGTTGCGTTGTTTTCCTCTGCATTCACCCAGTTAACATCTGCGCCATGTGCTAATGCTTCTGCCATATCAGGAAGGCTTTCCTCATACGCAGCTCGATAAAGGTGCAGCCCTGGGTGAAACTTTTCCGAATCCTGAAATACTGAAGAATCTCGCTTCTCGACCTCTAGGACTGGTTCATACAAACTGTTTGAGGAGACAGTAGATGCAAGAAGTTCTCGCATGCTATCTGAACTGAAGTGGATTCCACTGTTGTTGCTTTCCACTGAACTTCTGGAAGATGTTGAGAAGTGATCCTGTGATGCCAGTGACTCCTCAGAACTACTGGGGTCTTCGTTCTTGCACTGAGAATAAGGCCTTTTCTGTCCATCAAGAGGGTGTGAAGCAACGCAGTCCTGATTCACAAACCTCTTTTCCACGTACTTTGCTCTGATATATTCCTCCTTTTCCAGTCTTGGACTTTCCTTGTCTGGCTTCTTCACTCCAAGGGTTTTCAATTTAGCTTCATATATTTGATTAATAACTTGATTTCCCAGTTCAAGCATCAGCATTAGTAATTCAGGCTCCCATGTATCTAAAGTTAATGACCTTACTTTTGAAAAGTGCACACCAAGACTCCTGTGAATCCCAGCACACTCAATGCACAGGATGATTCCAAGGTTGATGCTGGCCCACTGCGGATCCGCCAGACCACAATCGCAGCAGACAGAGTTCCCAGCAATACACTGAATCAGCTGTAATGCACTTTCACCTTCAAATAATTCCTCTTTCAAATCGCTGCCAGAGTCCAGACTTCCTGTGGAAGGTGAAGATGTCTTATCAAGCTTCTCCGTCTCATCACTCTTTTCACTATATGCTGTAGCAATACTTGCACCTTCAAATAATTCCTCTTTCACCTCGCTGCCTGAGTCCAGACTTCCTGTGGAAGGTGAAGATGTCTTATCCAGCTTCCCCGTCTCATCACTCTTTTCACTATATGCTGTAGCAATACTTGCACCTTCAAATAATTCCTCTTTCACCTCGGTGCCAGAGTCCAGACTTCCTGTGGACGGTAAAGATGTCTTATCCAGCTTCTCCATCTCATCACTCTTTTCACTATATGCTGTAGCAATACTTGCACCTTCAAATAATTCCTCTTTCACCTCGCTGCCAGAGTCCAGACTTCCTGTGGAAGGTGAAGATGTCTTATCCAGCTTCTCCGTCTCATCACTCTTTTCACTATATGCTGTAGCAATACTTGCACCTTCAAATAATTCCTCTTTCACCTCGCTGCCAGAGTCCAGACTTCCTGTGGAAGGTGAAGATGTCTTATCCAGCTTCTCCGTCTCATCACTCTTTTCACTATATGCTGTAGCAATACTTGCACCTTCCAATAATTCCTCTTTCACCTCGCTGCCTGAGTCCAGACTTCCTGTGGAAGGTGAAGATGTCTTATCCAGCTTCTCTGTCTCATCACTCTTTTCACTATATGCTGTAGCAATACTTGCACCTTCAAATAATTCCTCTTTCACCTCGCTGCCAGAGTCCAGACTTCCTGTGGAAGGTGAAGATGTCTTATCCAGCTTCTCCGTCTCATCACTCTTCTCCGTCTCATCACTCTTTTCACTATATGCTGTAGCAATACTTGCACCTTCAAATAATTCCTCTTTCACCTCGCTGCCAGAGTCCAAACTTCCTGTGGAAGGTGAAGATGTCTTATCCCGCATCTCCTCATTCATTCTTGCCCCTCGCAACAGTGTTACAATGTCAGTATTTGCAGCTTCAACTGCAATAGTCAAGGGGTCTTTTCCTTCTTCATCTATGGCGTGCTGATTTGCCCAACGCTTCAGAAATAAGCAGACTTGCCCAGTGTGCCCTAAAACAGTTGCATGATGCAGGGGTCCTCTGCCACACAGATCCATGTGATTAACATTGGCGCCATTCTGCAGCAGGAACTCACAGGCGACCAAAAAACCCCCATGCACAGCCTGAATGAGTGGTGTTGTGTTGTTTTCCTCTGCATTCACCCAGTTAACATCTGCGCCATGTGCTAATGCTTCTGCCATATCAGGAAGGCTTTCCTCATACGCAGCTCGATAAAGGTGCAGCCCTGGATGAAACTTTTCCGAATCCTGAAATACTGAAGACTCTCGCTTCTCGACCTCTAGGACTGGTTCATACAAACTGTTTGAGGAGACAGTAGATGCAAGAAGTTCTCTCCTGCCATCTGAACTGAAGTGGATTCCACTGTTGTTACTTTCCACTGAACTTCTGGAAGATGTTGAGAAGTGATCCTGTGATGCCAGTAACTCCTCAGAACTTTTGGGGTCTTCGTTCTTGCACTGAGAATAAGGCCTTTTCTGTCCATCAAGAAGGTGTGAAGCAACGCAGTCCTGATTCACAAACCTCTTTTGCACGTACTTTGCTCTGATATATTCCTCCTTTTCCAGTCCTGGACTTTCCTTGTCTGGCTTCTTCACTCCAAGGGTTTTCAATTTAGCTTCATATATTTGATTAATAACTTGATTTCCCAGTTCAAGCATCAGCATTAGTAATTCAGGCTCCCATGTATCTAAAGTTAATGACCTTACTTTTGAAAAGTGCACACCAAGACTCCTGTGAATCCCAGCACACTCAATGCACAGGATGATTCCAAGGTTGATGCTGGCCCACTGCGGATCCGCCAGACCACAATCGCAGCAGACCGAGTTTCCAGCAATACACTGAATCAGCTGTAATGCACTTTCACCTTCAAATAATTCCTCTTTCACCTCGCTGCCAGAGTCCAGACTTGCTGTGGAAGGTGAAGATGTCTTATCCAGCTTCTCCGTCTCATCACTCTTTTCACTATATGCTGTAGCAATACTTGCACCGTCAAATAATTCCTCTTTCACCTCGCTGCCAGAGGCCAGACTTCCTGTGGAAGGTGAAGATGTCTTATCCAGCTTCTCCGTCTCATCACTCTTTTCACTATATGCTGTAGCAATACTTGCACCTTCAAATAATTCCTCTTTCACCTCGCTGCCTGAGTCCAGACTTCCTGTGGAAGGTGAAGATGTCTTATCCAGCTTCTCTGTCTCATCACTCTTTTCACTATATGCTGTAGCAATACTTGCACCTTCAAATATTTCCTCTTTCACCTCGCTGCATGAGTCCAGACTTCCTGTGGAAGGTGAAGATGTCTTATCCAGCTTCTCCGTCTCATCACTCTTTTCACTATATGCTGTAGCAATACTTGCACCTTCAAATAATTCCTCTTTCACCTCGCTGCCTGAGTCCAGACTTCCTGTGGAAGGTGAAGATGTCTTATCCAGCTTCTCTGTCTCATCACTCTTTTCACTATATGCTGTAGCAATACTTGCACCTTCAAATAATTCCTCTTTCACCTCGCTGCCAGAGTCCAGACTTCCTGTGGAAGGTAAAGATGTCTTATCCAGCTTCTCCGTTTCATCACTCTTTTCACTATAGGCTGTAGCAATACTTGCACCTTCAAATAATTCCTCTTTCACCTCGCTGCCTGAGTCCAGACTTCCTGTGGAAGGTGAAGATGTCTTATCCAGCTTCTCCGTCTCATCACTCTTTTCACTATATGCTGTAGCAATACTTGCACCTTCAAATAATTCCTCTTTCACCTCGCTGCCAGAGTCCAGACTTCCTGTGGAAGGTGAAGATGTCTTATCCAGCTTCTCTGTCTCATCACTCTTTTCACTATATGCTGTAGCAATACTTGCACCTTCAAATATTTCCTCTTTCACCTCGCTGCATGAGTCCAGACTTCCTGTGGAAGGTGAAGATGTCTTATCCAGCTTCTCCGTCTCATCACTCTTTTCACTATATGCTGTAGCAATACTTGCACCTTCAAATAATTCCTCTTTCACCTCGCTGCCTGAGTCCAGACTTCCTGTGGAAGGTGAAGATGTCTTATCCAGCTTCTCTGTCTCATCACTCTTTTCACTATATGCTGTAGCAATACTTGCACCTTCAAATAATTCCTCTTTCACCTCGCTGCCAGAGTCCAGACTTCCTGTGGAAGGTGAAGATGTCTTATCCAGCTTCTCCGTTTCATCACTCTTTTCACTATAGGCTGTAGCAATACTTGCACCTTCAAATAATTCCTCTTTCACCTCGCTGCCTGAGTCCAGACTTCCTGTGGAAGGTGAAGATGTCTTATCCAGCTTCTCCGTCTCATCACTCTTTTCACTATATGCTGTAGCAATACTTGCACCTTCAAATAATTCCTCTTTCACCTCGCTGCCAGAGTCCAGACTTCCTGTGGAAGGTGAAGATGTCTTATCTAGCTTCTCCGTCTCATCACTCTTTTCACTATATGCTGTAGCAATACTTGCACCTTCAAATAATTCCTCTTTCACCTCGCTGCCAGAGTCCAGACTTCCTGTGGAAGGTGAAGATGTCGTATCCAGCTTCTCCGTCTCATCACTCTTTTCACTATATGCTGTAGCAATACTTGTTTGGACAGCTTTAACCCATGCCTGTCGCAGCTTGTCTGAGTCTGCCTGTAGCATACAGCTCTTTGTTGGTGAGACTACTTCAAAGCAGAAACGTCTTGCTATGTCTTCACGGTGTTTAACTGTGCAGAGCCGTAAATCTTCGACAACCACTGTGGGGCTATCCTTCATTTTTTTTTGATATGCCAGTTGGTTGTTTTGTATTGAGAACCAGGGCCTGTTCCAAGTTTTAAAGGTATTACTGGTCCTTTTAAAGAGATATCCTTCCATTATAATGCCATTAGCCTCATCAACATTGTCTTCAAGTCTGAGATCATCATCGGTGAAATCCTTTTGCTGAATAGTGGAGTGCTTTTGTTCCATGTCCCTCTTCTCTTTTGCTGCATTCACAACAAGCCGATCCAACTGTGAACCAAGCTCTTTCATGACAGGTTCAAGTTCACTGAAGAGATCGAAGCCCAGGTGGAAGAAGCCTAGATGTGCGTACATGAAGGATAACATCGATTTTAAAATTTCAGACCTCTGCTTTGACTGAAGAGCATTGATTTGGAGGACGTTGTCCAAAGCTATGTGCCGGAAGCGTTTTTGTTTTGCGATTAAGATGTTTGTTGCTTCCTCCACCTCGTGCAGTTTTGTTCTTTTAACTCGGGCATTTTTAACTAGTGCGTTTTCTTTTTCTTCACTGACCTTATCAAACTGCTTCTTTGCATCTTTGAATTTTCGAAGATCATCCTTAATAAATATCTGGAGCTGTGTTTTGATGGATCTCTGAGCTTGGTCAAACAGGATTGTGTGATAATTGATCACTTCTTGGAGGCCGTCTGAAAACTTCGTCAAGCTAGACTCAATCAGCACATCCTTGCTTCTATACTGTGCGAGGTCCCGAATGCCATTCATAAATTGCTTGTTGGCAGCACAAAAGGCCTTGCCAGCGTCAATCATGCCAATACATAACTGAACAAGCTTATCAAGTTTCACTTCCAGTTCCGTCACCTCACCTTCAACTTCCTTCAAAGCGGCTCTGAAACGGGGAGAGTCCTTCAAGCACTCCTCCTCGAGATCAAAGGTCACCTTCATGGTGTCACCCCTACGGGTGATCAAGGTGAGGGCAGGAATAAGGAGGCAGCAGCAAGATACGGGGATCTGAGCACAGCAGTTAAAGTCTGTCACACTTTAGCCTGCATCACCGCTGCCCAGCTCTCTGCGCTTCCTCCACTTCTGAACACTGTCCCTGCTGGCAGACACTCCAGACTCCCGGACACGCACATAGACATAGACAACGGACAACAATGCAAGAGTCCGAGCGTCATAGACACAAAATATAGAATCAGAATGTCGTCCTCAGCAGGGTTCCACCAATGTATTTGCATTTTCAGCAACAAGGCAATTCATCATTGGAGGTAGTGGTCTTTAGTTATTTTTCTGTACTGTGGTATCTAGGTTACCTGTCTCCAGGTAACTGGATGCCACTAATTCTAGAATGTTATACAGCGAGTCAGTTTTATGCTGGCTGTGGACAAGTGTGGTCGTAGCAGCCTGTTCCTACAATAAATCCTGCTTGTACTCAACTACTGTGTTGGTCCTTACTACATGTACATAGGCAAACCTGTTTTTTTTATTGTCTGGTCACAAAGGTCGATTTTAAAGGAATGTTTCTGCAACCACAGAGACTCCTGCACCCCAGAGTCTTTGTCAGTAAGGGATTCCTGTCTGCTAAACTAGTATATACTATTGAACGTGTTACAGATTTATTTATTTTTTTAATTTTATTTATTGGATTTTCTCAAACAGTATGCAGTAAATTGTTACGTGTTACAGATTATTTAACACCTCAGAGATACCTTAATTAGGACTGTGGATTCTGTAAAACAAGATGTTTTTAATGTCCGAAAACCAATAGATCAATACATCTCTTGATTGACAGTTTTTACTTTTGGGACATATTTTTTTTTCTTTCACACATGCTCCATCCGTGGGCCTTGCAAAGGGAAACCATTATGAGTAATTGGGGTCTGCAGTAAGAGGGATGGGTCCAAGGCCACGTTTCATACAGAGGAACAGCAGTATAGACTTAAACATCACCAAAAAGACATCACGTTAAAGTCAAAGGAACACATAAGCACAAATCTTAATTTAATCTTCTTCCAAAGCCAATGAATTTGCAAAAATAAATGTTTTGCCATCCGTGTCTCTGAATCTAGCTGCATGGAGCTACACCTATTTGTCATACAACTGGTGTTACATGGTCAACAATTGAAAAAACAAATTGAGTTCTTCATTAAGGGTGGGCGTAAAATCCGTTTCACGGGCGAATTTGCGGATTTTCCGCGATTTCGCGATCCGCGAAATCGCTGTAAAATCCGCGAATCAGCGGTGACGAATTTTCAGCCAAGCAAGGGTTACAGCAGCAGGTGCAAAAGTTGAACCTAATTTCTTTGTAACCTTTTACAAAAGGGTTACAAACAAATTAACTTCAACTTGGACACCTGCTGCTAATTGCTTCCTGGCGCCTCGTTGCCTACTTGCAACTATTCTCTGACCCTGCTCTGACCCTTGAAGCAAGGTCAGAGAATAGTTACAAGTAGGCAACGAGGCACCTGTCCAAGGAATTAAACCTCATCAGGAAGCACTTACAGATATAAAAAACTGCTAATTGCTTCCTGGCGCCTCGTTGCCTACTTGCAACTATTCTCTGACCCTGCTCTGACCCTTGAAGCAAGGTCAGAGAATAGTTACAAGTAGGCAACGAGGCACCTGTCCAAGGAAGAGAGGATGGCAAATACACCCATTTTGAGTTGTCAGGAGGGGTTAAACTAAAAGAGACCTTTACAGCACAATTTTCATATGCATTTTGCTAAAAATAAAAAGCTGTATGTTCTGTAGGGGCAACTCAGGAATCTGGCCCTTCAGAGATCTGGCCTCTCTTTCTTTCTCTCGTTCTCTCTCTCCCCCTCTCTTTCTCTCTCTTTCTATCTATCTATCTATCTATCTATCTATCTATCTATCTATCTATCTATCTATCTATCTATCTCTCTCCCTATCCCATAAACGACTGCATGGGTAACTTCACTATGCAAGCGGCTCGGAAAGACGCAAAAATCCCCGCAAACACGCAAAAATCCCCGCGAACACGCAAAAAACCCCGCGAACACGCAAAAAAACCAAAAATCCGCAAATTCGTGAACTTTGCGGATCGCGAATTCGCAAATCCGCAAATCGCGAATTCGCAAAATTCGCCCATGCTTACAGATGACATCCGCACCCTCCTCGACCAAGGCCACACCGCTGCCCTGATCCTACTCGACCTCTCCTCAGCCTTCGACACCGTCTCCCACTGCACACTCACCGCCAGACTCCACAACGCCGGCATACGGGGAAACGCCCCCGAATGGCTCTGCTCCTTCCTCACCGGCAGGACCCAACGAATCAGACTGCCACCCTTCCTCTCAGAACCCACAGAAATCAACTGCGGAGTGCCCCATGGATCATCACTCAGCCCAATGCTCTTCAACATCTACATGGCCCCCCTCGCTACCATCGTCAAACGCACGGTTTCAACATAGTCTCCTACGCCGATGCCACCCAGCTTATCCTCTCCCTCACCTAAGACCCCGTCACCACCAGACTCAGCTTTCAGGAAGGTTGGAAGGTCGTCGCATCCTGGATGTGCAGAAGCTGCCGGAAGCTCAACTCGGAGAAGACAGAGGTCCTCAGACTGTCCCCCAACGCCTGGTACAGCACATGGTGGCCCACCACCCTCGTCAGCCCACCCACCACACCTACCATTCCCAGAACCTCTGCATCGTACTCAACTCCTCCCTTTCCATGACCCGATAGGTCAACGCCGTTGCTTCCACCTGCTTCAACACCCTCCACATCCTTCGCAAGACCTTCAAGTGGATCCCCCCGAATCAAGAAAAACTGTCACCCTCGAACTCATAACCAGCAGACTAGACTATGGAAACGCCCTCTATACTGGAATCAACAAGTAGCTACTCCCCAAACTGCAGACCATACAGAGCACCACAGCCAGACTCGTCCTCGCAACCCTTGGCAAGAGCACATCACCCAACACCTGAAAGACCTCCACTGGCTCCCCATTGAGAAGAGAATGACCTTCAAGATACTTACCCACTCTTACAAATGCCTCCACAACACCGGACCCCAATACCTGAACAAGAGAAGCCTCCGATCCGCCGACCTCGCCAAAACCACGCACATCAGCAGAGCCAGAACGGGCGGAAGGGCCTTCACCTACATCGCGGCCAAGACCTAGAATTAGCTCCCGGTCGACAGAAGACGAGCCCCCACTCTGAACATCTTCAGGAAGACACTCAAGACCTGGCTATTCGACTGAACGGAGCTGCACTCCCCCAGCGCTTTGAGACCCTCAAGGGTAAGTAGTGCGCTTATAATTCCATGATTGATTGATTGAATGGATGAATGAGTGAAAGGGTGGACGGATGAGTAACTGAAAGGATATATGGATGAGTGAAAGGGTAAATGGATGGATGGATGAATGAGTGAATGAATGGTTTGAAAGGTGGATGGATGACTAAGTGAGTGAAAGGGTGGATAGATGGATAAGTGAAAGGGAGGATGGATGGAGTGAAAGGGTGAATAGGTGAGAGAAAGAGTGGATGGATGAGCAAAAAGATGGATGGTTGATTTAAACAATGGATGTATGTATGAATGGATGAATGAAAGGGTGGATAAGTGAAAAATTGACTGAGTGAAAAGATGGATGAACTTGTTTGATGGATAGGTTTGAAGATGGATGGATAGGTTTGGATACGGATGGGCGGACGGACAGACAGATGGAATGGTGACTGACTGAATGTTGGATGAAATACTAAATGGATGGCAGAATATAAAGGTGAAATGGTGGATATCAGCGGGTGGATGGAAAGATGAAATTATAAATGGCTAGATGCTTGTATGGAAAAGACAAACAAGCTCTTTTGAGGAGGGTCACTATGACTTGCTTGGTGCCATAAGAGCTTTGGTTCAAAGAGGGAGGTATTTTAATTTTCGGCTACTCCCTTGCTCTTGGCCCTTGTAGGACAAAAACACACAAATATGTCCGATATTTTTTTCTGAGAAAGGCAGACACATATATGGCCTGTCTTTTTTATCTGAGAAAGGCCGTAACCCTATAGAAAGCTCACAGCTCATACCTACCTTCTTCAGAGAACTGTGTTATCTGCAGTTCACAAATACAGTTCTCAAAAAGATAGGGTAGCTCAGTGAATAAACAGACCTGAAACACAGTATGGGTACATGGAGAGGAAGAGAGAGATGGTGTAGCTCTCTCCTTGCGCTCCTTTCGGTACCTCTGTTTTGAGGAATAAATTGCTTAGAAGTTTTTAATCGAGACCTGTGCCTTCTTTTGCCACCCCCACACAGAGGTCTGTGATAAACCAACTAGTTACAGGTTCAAATCATTCTAGATATTTTATGTACATTCATTTAGTTCGTTCATGATTTATCATTCCTAGGCAATTCACAATAATCTAAAAGGTAAACACAAATCCTACAAAGTGAGGAACCAACAATAAGGTAATATAAACAGAATAGACAATTCTGATCAAGTTGACTATTTGTCAAATTTTTGTTTTAGAAAAAATGAATTAAAAAATAAGAGGAAAATGGTTGGAGGGCTGGCTCCCCCCGAACACCCTGTCGCGCTGCTTTGTAGTGGAGTGCACACACAGAGCCCTGGCGCAGAAACCACCGGCTGGGGAGCGGCCTCGCCCGATCATCGCCAAAATCCTGAACTTTCACGACAGGGACGTCATACTCCGGGAAGCGCGGCTCAAAGACACCTTGCTGTACGACAACCATAAGATTATGATCTTCCCGGACTATACCAAGCTGGTCCAGCAGCAGCGACACTCATTCCTGGCGGCGAAGGCCAAGCTGCGTGGCCTAAAAATCAAGTACTCGCTGCTCTACCCGGCCCGCCTCCGGGTGATCTTCAATTCCAAGACTCATTTTTTCGACTCGCCAGAGGCCGTCTTCAGGTGGACCGACGAGGCGGTCAGGCTCCGACCAAGCGTCCAGCCCGGGTTGCATTCCGGGCCCTCGCGCAGCTCGTCTCAAGACCGGAGCGACCCGCCCGGTAAAGGAAAACGTCATCGCAAGTCCCACTCGCGACGGAGGTCCTTGTCCCGAGACCCCCTTTTGGGGGACACACAGCCCGACACGGACCAATCTGGAAAGGAATCCTGATCATCGTCCGATATGGACGTCTACTGATTGCCTTTGATCTGTGGCTGTACATTGCGGCAGCCAGAACTTGGATGATGAAGCGGACATTGACTGGTGCAGTATAGACTTATGTTTTGGCAAGTGTATGGGGCCCTCGAGGGCTAGTATATATGTGTGGTGCCTTGCTTATGGACCTGATGCTTGTGGGATGGGGGTTCGGGGCACGATTTGTGGGCTGCCTCCTCATTTTGGGGTTGGGGGGTGGTTCTAGGGGCGCACCCTGTTGGTTAGTGGGGGGACTAGTTGGGATCCATTGGTATGGCTGGCTTTAGGCGCTATGTTTTGGGCCTGACGCACCATATGCCGCGACAGATACTTCACTGTTCTCTGAGGTATAGGGGTGGGGGGGGGGGGGGGACTGGGTTGTTTGGTTGTTTGGGGGTTGGGGCTGGTCGAGGGGGGTGGTGGGGGTCGGGGCTGTTTTATGTGGGATGCACGTGATTCTTATGATATTTGCAACTGGGGTGTTGGGGACCTGGGTCGGGTTCTGGGGGTCGTAGAGACTTGCCCATCGTGACAATGGCTGATGCCCCACGACCGGTACTTCCTAGTACCTCCATGCGGATTCTGAGCTGGAATGTCCGGGGGCTCCTGGACAAGATCAAACGGGGGGCTGTGCTTCGCTGGGCAAAAAGGGATTTGGCGGATGTGCTCCTCCTTCAGGAAACACACATGTTGGGTACTAAAGCATTGAGTCTGCAGCGGTTTGGCTTCCACCAAGTGTTTCATGCCGGGTTTACAAGGGGCTCGAGGGGGGTGGCCATTCTTGTCCACAGGCGGTTGTCTTATACTCATGAGCATCACTGGTTCGATCCTCAGGGTCGGTTTGTATTTGTGCAGGGGAGGATTGGCGTGGAGCCGGTGGTGTTTGGTAGTTTGTATGCCCCTCCCCCGTTGCAGTGGTCCCTAGCGGAGAAACTGTTTGCCTTGTGGACTGAGCTTCCCCATTCCCTGGCGGTGATTGGAGGTGACTGGGATGATGTGGTGGACATGAATTTGGACAGGAAGAGGGGGCAAGGGGTCGTGGCTGTGGCCTCGCCTACTTGGTTGAATGCCATGATTGATGGACTGGGATGGGTGGACGTGTGGAGGCATCTGCATGCCGGGGAGCGGGAGTACACGTATGTTTCTGCAGTGCATGGCTCCCTCTCACGCTTGGATTGTGTGTTCGTAACGGGGGCCTTCCTTGACAGGGTGAAGGGGGCGGCGATCCGGCGTCGCGGGCTGTCCGATCACTCCCCTGTAGCAGTTCAGATTGACCTATGTAAGGCGCGCCAACCGTTCCGGTGGCGGATGTCCTTGTGGCATCTACAGCGACCGGCCTACTCCCAACATATGCGCAGTGCGATTGCCCACTATTGGCAGGACAACCTCACGGAGGGGGTGGACGCGGTGACGGTTTGGGAGGCTATGAAGCCCGCCTTGAGGAGTGTTGACATCGCCTGGTGCGCTTCTGCTCGCCGGACTCGGCAGGAAAATATTGTTACAGCGGCGGAGCGGCTGGAGGTGCTGGAGTCGCGATACAGGGGAGTGGGTGATGACAGGACACTACGGCGGCTTCTACAAGCACAGCAGTCTTATTCCTCGATCTTGCTGGATGAGGCTCGCCAGGCGTGGCTGGCTACGCGTAGTAGGGTGTACCAGTGGGGAGACAAGTCCTGCACCATGCTCCACAGGCTTTGTCAGCAGACTCTGCAGCCGATCACCTTGCCGGGGCTTACAGACGAAGCAGGAGCGGTGATAACAGACCCTGCGATCCTCGCGGCGAGCTTTGCGCGCTATTATGCGCGACAGTACGCCTCTCGGGAGAGCCTTTCCCCCGAAGGCATTGAGGGGTTCCTCGCGGATGTCCCTCCTCATGCAGTCTCGGATGAGGTACGGGATGCCTTAGATCTCCCCCTGACGGCTGAGGAACTGGGTGACGCGCTGGGTCAACTTAATGTGGGTAAGGCACCGGGACCGAGCGGGTTCCCCAGCAAATTCTATAGGAAATTCCACTTGCAACTTGGGCCACATTACAGGCAGGCGTTGGAACTGGCGCGGGAGCGTGGCAGCCTGCCCCCAGACTGGTGTCAAGCCGAAATTGTGGTCTTCCAAAAGCCGGACAGACCCCCCGACCGTCACGAGTCCTATCGTCCCATATCCCTCATCAATTTTGAAGCCAAGCTCCTGGCCAAAGCGCTGGCGAACCGCCTACTTCCACATATCACGGACCTTGTCCACCCGGACCAGGCGGGTTTTATGCCGCACCGGGCGACGAGACACAACATTCGGCGCGCGCAGGCCGCGATAGACGCAGTGGGGGCGACCGGGGATCGGGCAGCGCTGTTGCTTGCTGACATTGATAGTGCGTTTGATTCGGTTAGCTGGACCTATCTCTTTGCCCTTCTGCCGCTTCTCAATCTGGGGCCGGTGTTCATCTCCTATGTGAAATTGCTTTATACAGACATAACTGCCTCGGTGCGTGTCTCTGGGGCGATTTCCGAGCGGTTCCCCATTGCCAGGGGCACTCGTCAGGGGTGTCCCCTCTCCCCGTACCTTTTTGCGCTGGCCATGGAGCCCCTGGCCGCCCGAGTGCGCCGGGATGCACTTTATCAGGGCTTTGTATGGGGGGCGGACCACTCGGATCGCATAGCCTTGTATGCGGACGATGTCCTCTTCTTTATGACTGATTTGCATCGCACGGGCCCTCGCATACTAGATATGATGCGGGAGTTTGGTGAAGCGTCGGGGCTTTTTCTTAATCCCCGCAAGTCGACCCTGTGGGTGTTGGGGGGTGAATCGGTGACATGCCCGTGGGCCGCGACCCTTCAGGTGGTAGTCGATGGCATGAAATATTTGGGCGTCTTCCTCTCGGCCTCGGCTACGGTGGCGTGGGATCGGAACGTGCAGCCAGTGTGGGATAGAGTTCAGATGGATGTCAAGACTTGGACGCACATGCCCCTCAATATCTATGGCAGATCGGCCATATTCAAGATGGTAGCCCTGCCACGGCTTCTCTATCAACTGCAGAATCATTCATAGAAAAAACGGTATTCATCTGTTATACAAGTTACATAATATTCAAATCATATAAAAAGTGGCACTAATGTTATTTATTTATTTCGACGTGCGTTTCGGCGTAATGACACGCCTTCTTCAGGAACAAGCCACGATAAAATCTGATAGATCTGATAAAGAATAAAAAATCATATAAAAAGATTATATTCACATGGTGTGCATATAGCAACGTATTCGCTCTAAGTATACAAAAACCTATCCTCTTTGTTAAAAAACATCATTATCCAAGTTTCAAGCTAAATATACATACTCCTAAGTACTCATTTCTAGTTATAATTTACACTTTTCAATATCATTTAATTGCCATTGTATAACGTTCCTCGCTTTCTAATTGGTAATTGTGACTCCTTGATGTGACATTTCCAACAATAATTCCATCATACTCATTTTAACAGCATAGATTTGTATAACTGTGGTCATTATGTTTATATACTAGAAACAGAATATTACTAGAAAGAATGACTCATGCTCATGAATTATGATTGTATTCATCTCGATAGCTGATGGGGGTTATACTTTAAATGATCAAGATAGTATAATAACATTACTACCAGAATAGTTGGTAGAGATTAGTACCTTTATATAAGAATTGCAACCCAGTCGACAAAAGGCATTAATGTGCAGTGGATAGATGTCTTGGCTAGGTAGTAAAATCAGGGCTCTTCAGGATGAGAGAGAGTTGCTAAGTGGAGTAAGGGATAAAACATTTATTTTAAACTGTACTATATAATTGTCTATTCAAGTAGAGCTAATCTCTTTTATAGTTGAAGATTTAGAAATTTATTTAACACCTGGCTATGTGCTTTTATATTAAGGATGAGCTAAGTGCTTTTATATTAGGGATAGGCTAATCCTTTTTGTTTCATTTATAAACATTAATTGTAACAGTGTTTATAAACATTGAAATATCCAATATTAAGCTGGTAATTATAGTCAACATCTATCTAGTGAAACAATTAAAAACGTTAAGAATTCTGTTTGTTCGAATCGTTTATCTGTGGGAAAATGGTGATTTGACCGAGTTTAGGTCAAACGAAATATTGACTTAAATACTTCAAGTCAAATTAAAGTTAAAATATTACCTGGATAAAATATCCGGGCACTGCAATTGATGACTTGCAGAACCTGTGTTCTCTTTTAATTTCAAGGCACGGGTAATATACAGATAGGATTTCCTGTTATTAAAAACATTCATTCAGTTCGAACAGCAATATTTTAAACAAGCTCCAGGTTGGAGTCCATGTGTGGGAAAACTTAGCTGTTAAACCTTCTAAAGAAGATAAAATGAGTGACATATAATCACGTAACACTGCTTGTTTTTATGTCCTTGTAGATGGAAGCACCTTAGAAGCAAACTGCACATAATGATGTTGATATCCTATAGAGTGGATTGAATCTGACCTTTTGATTGAGGATGCCTGTTGGCATTATGGCAGGAGGTCTTAGACACTGCAGGAGGTCTTTGACAGAGCCGGAGTGGGGGACAAAAAGCAGGTTTGGCAAAAATCCTCAAACCAGCCCCACTTCCTTCATTTCCTTACACAATCTCTCTTTCCATTCTCATCTTTCTCTTCTCCCTCTCTGATTGCTTTCTCAACACTTCTCCGTCCCTCGCTCTTTTTCAGTTTCTCAGGAAGCCTCCTCCTTGTGCCTGTTGCAGTTAACCTCAAGGAGCTGGGAAAAGTGTCAGAGGCACCAGGACTATTACTGGGCTTTCAAAACCAGCCTCCAAATGCCCCAGCTCACTGAGGCGATGTCGGTTAAATAGAAGGCCTGTCCGTCCCTGGTCTTAGAAAGGTCTGCCATGTGTGTGTGTGTGTGGGGGGGGGTTGGGGGGGGGAGGTAGTGGGTGGACGGCAAGATGGCCAGCTGGACTCACTTCTGAGCAGCTCCTGCCTTACTTATGACATCTTACATATTACTGGTGGCATAGGGACCAGGTAATTGAAGCTTTGCTACTGATCAGAAGAAGAAACAGGGAGGTAGCCCCTGGTTCGGTGTTTGGAAGCAACACACTGCCTGACTTCATAAAAAAACAGTCATTGCATGGCCCCTTCTTCCCTCTTTGTGATCTTGCAGCGCACCAGAAAAAAATTAAGACTCACAATTAGAAGTACAGATGATAATAAAGTTTCCCAGACCACACCCACAGGGTGTAGGAGTTAAGGAAAACCTTCCAGGCAGAGAAGCAAAGCCTAAGGGGCCTATTTACGAGCTGATTTGAATCGCTCTTGCATCATGCCCTGGTACAAGAGCAAAAGAGCGATGCAAACCTTACATGTGATTTATAAAGCCACGCGAGGCCACTTTGTGTGGCCCTGAGTGGCTCCATGAATGAAAGAATGAAAAGGGTTCTTATAAAGCACATGGATACCTGGGAGTGTCCCGATGCTGATCAATCATAAATCAAGAAACAAAAGATTAAGGGAAGAGCCAAGTCTTCAGATGCTTTAGGAAAATAAGATGGTTGGGTTCTCTATGAAGGTGCAATGGAAGAGAATTCCAAAGCTTGGGCGCATTGTACGAGAAAAGCCTGCCCCCACTTCTAGCTTTTCTGATTCTGGGGACAACAGCTAGGTGAAGTGAATCTGAACGAATGTTTCTGGAGGCTTTATGCGGACAAATCAGAGCTTTAATGTTGGGAGGACTATTCCCTTCTAGGGATTTATGGGCAACTAGCAGCCCGCCCCAGCGTTGCCTGGGGCAGAAAGGGGCTGGGGGCAGCATTTCAGGCTTACGTGCACTCCCGCCACGACATTGTCTGTGACCCGGACAATGTCGTGGCGGGCGGAGGCCGGGGCGGGAGTGCACGCAAGCCTGAAACGCTGCCCCCAGAGCCTGAGCCTTACCTCAGCCGCATTTGTTCAGGGCCAACCTCCCGCACCGGCTCCCTCCCGCCCCGACATTTCCCATATCCCAGAGCCTTACATGAGCCGCCGCTCCTCCTCGCGCTCCTCACTTCACCGCCGCTCCTTCTCAACATCACGTACGTTGCGGCCAGCGCTACGTCACGGCCAGCGCAGCGTCGCGGCCGGCGCTACTTTCAGGGAACTACTTTTTTTTTAAGTTATATTTTTAAATTTACGTTTTTTTTTATTTTCTATAGCCTATGTCCATCTGCACACCCTGAGGATTACAACAATATATTGGGTGTGTGGATTGGCGCTGTGGTTCCCGAGTTTACCTTGCCAAAAGGTTTGTGTTCTCTCTTTATAATAGTAGTATAGATACATAAAGCCTTGAAGTGGAGTCTTTCTTGAACCGGGAGCCAGTGCCTGGTGCGAATAGCAGGTTTTGCAGAGCTGAGGTGACCAGTGCCAGTCTGCAATCTTGCCGCCGCATTCTGGACAATCTGAAGCCTCTTAATTACCACATTAGATGACCCCAGATAAATGTAATTGCCAAAATCAATCCTAGATAGGATCAGGGCCTGGAGCAGTATCTTTTTTGCTGGAAACGAGAGCAGAGGAAGTACTTTCCTAATCGTTTTCAGCAAACCATAACAGGAAGCCACAGTTTTTCTGGCTCAAGTTTTGAAAGAAAGGTCTTGATTTAACCATATTCCGAGACTTTTTATTTATGGTTTAGGGACTGGAGAAGGCCCCATGCAAGCTGGCCAAAGCGAGGTAATGTTAGAACTGCGATGATTACCCAGCAACATCAACTCAGTTTTGTCTCCATTGAGCTTCAGATGGGAAAGGCTCATCCATTTGGCCACTTCCTCTTAACAGGAGTGGAGATCAGTGGGCGACTGGTTAGATTGATTCAGTGCTGCGACCAATTGTGTATCGTCGGCATATGACACAATATGAATCCTGAAGGGGGCGACAATGTCCGCTAAGGTAGACATATAAACGTTGAAAAGAGTGGGACTCAGGGAGGAGCCCTGAGGAACACTGCACTGCAATGGAAGAGGTTCCGAGATTACATCATCTTCGAACACTTGATAGGATCTTCCTTCCAGAAAAGATTGCAGCCAGTTAAGTGCGCGGCCTGACACACCAACGTTCCTAAGACGTTGGATCAAGATTTGATGGTTCACCGTGTCAAAAGCTGCGCTGAGGTCAAGGAGAATGATGGCAGATGTGCCTCCTTGGTCAAGGATTATTCTTGATTCCTCCACTACCGCCATTGGAGCGGTTTGGTTCCTTGTCTAGGACAGAAACCAGTTTGAGATGGATGGAGCAGTTTATGGAATTCAAGAAATGTAGAGAGGGTGCTGTTGACATGTTTTTCTGCAATTTTACTTACTCCAGGAAGGAGCGAAATGGGCCGGTAATTAGTTAAAACCGTAGGATCCAAATAAGGTTTTTTAATAAGTGCTCTGACCATCGCTTTTGTCCATTCAGGGGGGACCAGACCAGAGAAGAGAGAGGCATTGGTTATGGTGAGGATGGTAGGGGAAATGGAAGATGTTACCATTTTCAAAATATTAAATGGGGCCGGATCGAGGGGCGATCCACTTTTTACAGAGGCTAGGATCGATAAGAGTGAATTCAATGTAAGGGCATAAAAAACTCGAGGCGGGGGGCATTCTCGGCTATGCACATTTTTTCCACCGTGGAGGGGAGGCTGATATCTTTCACAGGAAAGAGATTGAGGATATGAATCTGAAGTAAAGCAATGCAACACAAATCACTTTGTTGCCTTACTCTGCCCTGGGATTGGAAGGCGTTCCATGGGCATTGCGTATGTGTTCCCACATAACTTCTATGGACTTTGACGCATTCCCTGATTTACCAGAACTGGTAAACCTGAAAATGTGCCAAAAAGATACGCCTTCTCCTAGTTACTTCCTCTTTCTATGTGTACTGCATTCTGCAGCACACATCGGATAAGGAAAATGCGTCTCAGGATTGCTTTTGTGCAGGAAAGTTTCCCATCCTGTACAAAAACAATCCTGCATGCAATACAGGCACCCTTGCACCATGGTCAAACTGTCAAAAGGGCACAGGAGCAGGGGAAAGAGCAGGGATGCGCCATATTCCATTTAATGTGGCACATTCCTGCCCTTTCCCTGTCATGCAGTGCAGCGTGCCTTGCTGAGTTGCACTGCGTCCCATTCTCGTAACTAGGCCCCTAAAAGTGTTGGGCCTAAAATACATGCTATTGTATTCAGCCCTGCTTCAAGTCATATACAAAGGACAGGCACACTTCTGCAATACCGAGAATGGCGTGGGAGTGGCCGAAGAGGCGAGATATGGTGACAACAGCTCGAGAATCAAGACTGGAATGGAGCGTTTTGTGACGAATGCATGGCCACTATCGTAACGATATTAAAAGGGCGGCAAAGTGCCCAGTGATTGCTCTTCATACATGCCTATTTCGCTGCTACACACAGAAGGTAGCATTCTAGGTAAATTGATGGCAACCTGGCTTAGCGGAGTAATAACTGAACTGATTCATCCAGACCAGTCTGAGTTTATGCCAAATAGCAGGACAAGACTTAACGTTAGATGGCTATTCTGTTGTATTGACAATATGAAAGGGGTGTCAAAACCCACAGTGGTAATGCCCTTGTGTGCCACCAAGGCATATGATATACTAGAATGGTGCTATGATATACTTTGACATGCGAGAATGCTAATACGTGGGATGTGCTTGAAAAAGCGGTGCTGGCCCAAAGTATATTAGTCCGGTTGAACTACTATATAAAAAACCATTAGCTAGAGTCACAGTTAATGGTGACTTTTCAGGACTCTTCCAATTCCAAAGGAGGATGATACAGGGATTCCCGCTCCCTCACCTGTTGGGTCTGAGAGGAAACCTTGGTGCAAGGCCTACAGTGGGAGGCGGGGTGGAAAGAGCGTATCCCACTATATGGCATTACTAGGTCCTTGCACTCATTCCCCATTCAGGGCAGAAAACATGTCGTTGGCGGGATTTGGTGTGGGAATACTGGCTGGATTTCAGGATTCAGGCCCTATAGAATTCTCGCACCAAATTCTGGGATATTCATAATGAGGGCCATAGTGTTCAAATATGTGTATGACGCACTAGTATACCGATGGCAGCCTCAGGAGTCGGTGCCAGCACTACTGGAAGAAAAAGAACATTTCAGGGTGCTGTCATGCCATTACAAGAACTGCGAGAAATCACAGATGTTCCTGATGAGGTGCTTGGCTAAAATGACAGGGGATCTTTGCCCAGCGTTGGGTCTCAGATCGGAGCTGATCTGATATAGGTTCCTGGGGGTCCAAAAGCCGCTCACACACCAGAGAAAACGCTCACAGTATGGGAATGGTAGTTTAGGGTCAGCAAACCTCGGTGACGTTCTGGAATTCTCTGTCATAGACACTGATATGTCGAATCGCACTTACAACAAGCATTTGCAATCCAATTGGTATTACATTTGTTACTTTTGAGGTATTGGAGTTGCAAATAGCAATGTTTCTTTATGTGTGAGTTCACAATTAACCAGTGGCGGGGACCCCAAATAACAATAAGCAAAGCAAATACATGCCAGACAAAGTAAACTGCAGCATTTTATGGGTTCTTAATATGTCAAGGGGGAGGGAAGGAGAGAGTGGAAGGGAAGGAGAGGAAGAGTGAAGGGAACGGGTGGGGAGACAGTGAAGCGGCAGATAGATGTTAAAGAGAGATAAAAAAAGAGTGCCAAAAACTGTAGAGAGTCATATTAAAGGTAAGTATGCTACATAGTTTTTTTTAAAATAGCTTAAGTGCTGCACAACCCCTGAGCTTTATGGTGCAGGCAAATGGGACGATGATGCAGTCCTGTAATGTTGAAAACCACACTGACAGAATATAGTTGTAGATGGGATCCTGATACAGTGGGGGAGTTGGGGGAAGATGGATTTTTAGCTACACTAGGCGGTAGAGTGCAGCAGCACCAAAGACTTAGCCCAGGCAGGACCTGGGTGGCTGAACTGCAGCTCTTAGTGAGAACATCATTAGCCTGTGAAGACTTAAATGCTGTGTTTCTTTAGTCACAAGCTAGAAGTACTTACAAGTGAATGCCTGCCGGGTTATTGCTATGCCAGCCAAGGAAATAGTGCTAAGTGAACACAAGGTTTACTGCGTTAGAAAATAGAGGTGGCTAAAGGCAGGGTAAAAGAGCACTCTAATGTGGCAGCATGGGGGGCGACTCCCGCATTTGGGCAACTTTGGCCAAGGGACTGCCAAGAGTGGAATTACAACTTTAAGGAGGGAACGGGGCTGTCCAAGAAGCTTTGAGATAAGGAGGATGCCTAGCCAATAAAAAGCAAACTCAGCAAGTGCATGCGCTGCCTTGTCCTCCCCGAAGCAAACAAGCACCTTATTAATAGGCAATCGCAACCGCAATCAGTAACGCAAGCTGTCACACACTAACAAACCCGAAACGTCAAATCAGATCTTTTCCCTCGGGTTTCAGTGTCACATGACCAATATTTTCAAAAAAGGACATTTGTTATCCTCTGTCACGCTATTGCAACAATCGTCCATGTTGAGGACAGTCAACAGTTGATGTTGGTTCACTAATCAAAAGCCTAAGCCCTCATTACTTACAGCTGTTGCGCACCTGGTACCACCTGACCATACTACCCCACTATATACAACTGGTAGTCTTAACTCACATATTTGAAAGTGCAGTCTGAACTCACATATTAGAAAGTGCTTTAAAAACGTGATAATGAAGAAAAAAGAGTTTTGGTAAAATAAAATATTTGCCTAAGATCACAAACTTTAAGCTGGAAGCCGTGATTTATCCAGGTTTTCTGGTTTCATTTTGTTCAAGGTAGCCAGTAAATGAGTATCTGTCTTCCCTTATCGTAAGGCTTTGTTTTACCTATTAGTCCATTGTTCTGCCGTTTTTGAAATGTAGCACAAACTCAACCCGGGGTATTGGAGAGCTTTACATGAGCACCAGTTACATTACACAAGATCACATGCATTGTTTATAGGCATGGGGGGATTAAGTGATTAGCCCAGAACCACAGGATGCTGATCCGATGCCAAGGCTCCAACCTGGTTTCCCCGTTTCACAGTATGCAGCTCTGGCCATGACGCCACATCCCGGACAGAGGGAGGAAGGCAGGCAGAAGCCACATGAAAGCTCGACTCGTCGTGGGCTCGAGGTTCCAATAGAACCTAGAGCTAAGCCAGAGTCAGGTTTCATTCTCAAGCCTCGTTTGAGCTTTCAGTGGCTCGCCCACCTCTACTAGAGTAACTAGTGGGATATGGAGATTTAGAGGAAAATCCATGTCACTGAAGGCTATAAAAGGTTACCCAATAACTGGTTTGCGGGATAAAAAGAGGGCCATCCTAGGTTTTCTGAATAGACAAGATGTGCACTGGCTTACAGCAAGCTTTGCAAGGACTTAATTTACGAATTATTTGAGGAAGAGCACATTATAGTGCGAAAAGAGCACAAGTGCTTAGCCAGTTGGGGATTTATGTTTTTCTTTTGTAGAATGCAATCATTATTACGTTTCTGAGGCTTCTGCCCTGATTATGAGTTGGTCGGAGGTAACCTGCAATTTATCACTCCTGATAAAACCCTTCCCCCGGGGTTCAAAATTTAACAGGAGGGGAAAATGACACCTATTCTGAGTTTTTTGTGAATAACATGCAGATTTTGGAGTTTACTTTACCAAAAAACGCATATCACTGTAAATTCCATACTGTTTCCTCTTTTATATTCCAATAGGTTTGACGTTTAAATTTAACGAAGGGTGAGGACTTTATAGCAACCGGTAATTACCAGTTGCAGTAAACTCCATACAGCTCTGAATTCCTACCCCTCAACATACTGGGATTTTTGCAGAGCTCACTCAGAATCCGGGCTCAGGCCCTCAGTGTGACTGGCCAAGTAACTATTGTGAACTGTATCACACCTGAGAGAATCCCGCTCTGCTGCGTCTGAATTTATCAAGTGTGATAAATATTATTTAATTACGAGTTTTTGGGGAATAATGTGAATGTGTGTGCTTACCACACCAACATCTGCATGTTCCAGTCACCACTGGGAATTTTCCCCAGTATATAAAGGAAGGTATGACCTTTCAATATTTATTTTTAAAAAACTAATGTGTGTCATAACACCAATTACCGCATATTTCGAAATTAACCGGACTGCTTAAAATGAGGGCCAAGTAGGCATTCCCTTTGGTGGCACCATTTTCTGTCACAACCCACCGTCTCCTGTGTAGAGAAATTTTGCATTAAAGTTGGGTTTATTACAGTCCTGGGGATGTTCCACTGCCCACTTCCTGAGCTCTGGCACCCATCCATAGATCAATAGCAGCTGGTGCACCTTAACCTCACTCTGGCAAGCTCTCCCTCATGGGTGATGACGTGCTGATAAGGGGGCCAAGTGGGACCCAGTGCTGGCCATGTCTTTCCGAAAAGTCTGGTGAACGGGACGGACGCTCGTGCAAGGGCTGGGCTGGCGAAGAGGACTGCAAGGGAACAAGCCATGAAAACACCTGGGACATTCCGATATTCCTCATAATTCCGTTTTTGAGGAACATTTTTAAATTGCCTATTTTAAAAAAACAACAACTATGTTTTGGAGTTAGATTTGGGATTTGAAGCTCTATTTTCTATTTCTGTGCAACATATAATCTTAAATTTTCTAAAAATACTTTTACCTTATTTTTTTTTTTTTACAAAGCCCTGTCATTTTTTTCCGGAGGGGGAGGGCAAGATGCTGCGCCGCATGCAGACACTGGTCCAGCGCAGGTTTAAGGCGCTCGTGCTGGCGCTCCTCGTGCTCACCTTCGTCATGCACCTGCTACTGGACCTGACGCCCATTGTAGGCCACGTCGTGGGGGACAACTGTCCCTGCCCGTCCCGAGATGGCGCCCGTGACCAGACACCAGTCCGGTCCTCCAAGGGCCGGCCGAAAGCCCAGGTGCTTCGGGCCTTGCAGGACTTCAGCGGCAGCAACGGCTCGCGGCAGAAGGGGTCGCGTGAGGGCGCTGGACCGGGTGCCTCGAGGCGCTACCACGGCTCCAAGCTGGCGGCCCTGTTCCAGCATTCCCTGTATCAGGGGCCACCGCCGCCCCTCGGGGAGGGCGACCGGCTCTTCATCGTGAACCCCAAGGAGAGGTTTAGCCTGAAGACCAGCGGAAGCGAGGAGTGGTAAGAAATGGGACAATTTCCGGAATTGGATCACTTCAGGAACAGGACACTTTGTCAATGGGGTAACTGGGGAATATGGTAACTCCAGGAATAGGGGCAACTTCAGGAAAGAGTAAAACTTCAGTTATGGGGTAATGATTTAAGAAATGGGACACCTTCAGAAATGAAGTATCTACTTGAAATTGGCAACTTTAGAAATGAGACAATATGAGGAATGGGAGAGCTTAAGAAATGACAGGCCATCCAAGAATGACTCAACTTGAGGAAGGAGGCCACTTTAGGAATGGGCAATGTTATGTAGGATGTAATTCCAGATCACAAGGGATAGTGGGAATCAGTCCTGGCTGTTAAAGGTGGTGATGGTTGGGGGGGCACAGAGCTCTGGGCCCCTGGCCGTGGTATTAATAATAGGGTTGCACCAAACAGCAGTCACCTAGAGACAGGCTGGTCCAGCCTCATATTAACGATAGGGTGGACAGAGTTCCAAGTCAGCAGAACAAGCTGCGCCAGACCCCTAGGAGAGGCGGCCCTACTTCTATCCACGCACAGGGCATTATTAGACTCAAATGGCTCACCGTTAACCCTGGATGGCCCAGCATTGGTCCTGGATTTGTCAGTATTAGCCCTGGTGGGTCCATTTTGACCATCGGTGGGTAAGTTCAAGCTGTGGACGATTCTACAATGGATCAGTATTAGCGTCATATTGGCAAGTGAGTATTAATCTGAGATGGGCTTGCTCTAGCCCTGCATATGTCATATGTAGATCCAATTTGGGCAGCAGTAGCCTTAGATGGGACTGTGTTAGCACGGGATTGGTAATTAGTAGCCATGGATGGCCCAGCATTAGTGCCCGTTCAGTCAACATTAGCTTGGAATGGTTCAGTATTTCATCTAGTGCTGATTTGTTACCTTGCGGTAGCCCCCAGGATTTAGCCGGTCTTTGGGTGGCACAGGTGGAAGCGAGACCTTGGCCAAAGAATAGACTGAGCCATGGTAGCCAGAAGGGCCAGGGTCTCAGTTCTTTAGACGAAGACTTGGGGAGAATGCATAGTTTCCTAGCAACAGGTCTCAGTTCCTTCCTACCGAGGCCGGGGTGGTTGCTATGGAGTACCATGGAGCGTGTGGCAGGTGTGAGGTGGGCACCCATTTTGTAGGTATTGGGTCCTTTGCGCGGCTATGTGGCTCGTAGCCATGTGCCAAAGGGACATCAGTGGGTTTGTTGAAGGGCTGAAGCCAGGGTATAAATAAGTGTAGGTCTGGTTCCGGGTAGGTGGTGGGGCATATCTGTGGTTTGGTGCAGGGCTGATGGCAGGGAGCCACAATGGTGATCCTGGTGCAGGTGCAGGGTGGATGCTGAGGGATGGGAGGGCAAATAAGTGGTTTGATGCAGCGCCGGTGTATGGACTATGTCAGAGGTTTGATGCAAGGTGGCATCAAGGGAGTGGGTATATGGCACAGGATTCGTTCCCACGGGGACACAGGTGGTCTTGGTGGAGGGCAGATACTGGGGAGGCACATGGAAGGTTCTGACGCTGGGATGATGCGAGTGGATACATAGGCCCACCTAATTTACTCATCCCTGGCGCATTATTTGGCCCTTTCCTGCTGCATAATTCCAGTAGCCCTGGTTATGGTAAAGGATTAGTTCCCACGGAGACATGGGTGGTCTTGGTGGAGGGCAGGTACCAGGGGGCACATGGAAGATTCTGACACTGGGCTGATACGAGGAGACACATAGGTCCAGATTCTGAAAGGGTTCATGCATCGCAGTGCAGCACCCAAAAAGTCTGCGCTGCGTGACAGCGAGGAAGCAGGAAAGCGCCATATTCACAAAGTTATGGCTCTCTCCTCCCCTCTCCCTTGTGCCATCGCTGATTTCAGCTGCCGTGCGCCAGGCACCCAGCTTAGCGCCATAGTGCTAGGATGTGTGCCTGAGTCTAGCATAGGTTTTGTACAGGAAGGAAATCCTGCCTGACAAAATATTATGCTTAGACAAATGAAAAAGCTTTTCCTACTTTGTACGTGTTCTGCACAGTGCAGCACGCATGCAAAGTCTTAAAAAGCAAAGAGAAATGAAAACATTCCTCAGTTTAACACCTGCTTTTCAGCGGTGTTAACATTTGGCGCTAAACCCTTTCCACTGATGTTTGAGGAAAGGGTTAGCAGCAAAAAGCATGGGTGGTACCATGGGTACGCCCATGTACCACCCATGTAACGCCTACTTGACGCAAAGTAATGCAAAGCAGCGTTTCGCGCTGCTTTGCGTTACTTTCCATACATACCAATGCAAATACCAATTTGTGTTGGTTTGTGAATCCCCAAAAAGGTTTAGCGTTACAAAAGTAACGCTAACTCGATGCTAAACCATGAGAACCTGGGCCATAGTGGTCTAGATGCTGGGCTGATGGGGAAGCAGGTGGGTGATCTGTGGTTTGGTGCAGCGTTGGCACTAAGGGGGAAAAAACAATGACAGGACGGCACATCAGTGGCCCCGTCCACAACTGATGCCTGGTGCAGGGATGATGCCAGGGGGTATGTGGGTGGTCTAGGTGCAGGATTGATGCCATGGGGTATGTGGGTGGTCTAGGTGCAGGATTGATGTTAGGGGGTATGTGGATTGTGTTAGTGCAGGATTAATGCCAGGGGGTATGCTTGTGGTCCTGGTGCAGGATTGATGCCATGGGATATGTGGGTGGTCCTGGTGCAGGGTTGATCCCAGGGGATATGTGGGTGGTCTAGGTGCATGATTGATGCCAGGGGGTATGTGGGTGGTCCTGGTGCAGGATTGATGCCCAGGGGGTATGTGGGTGGTCTAGGTGCATGATTGATGCCAGGGGGTATGTGGGTGGTCTAGGTGCATGATTGATGCCAGGGGGTATGTGGGTGGTCCTGGTGCAGGATTGATGCCCAGGGGGTATGTGGGTGGTCCTGGTGCAGGGTTGAGGCCAGGGGGTATGTGGGTGGTGTTAGTGCAGGATTGATGCCAGGGGGTATGTGGGAGGCCTTGGTGCAGGATTGATTCCAGGGAGTATGTGGGTGGTCCTGGCGCAGGATTGATGCCCAGGGGGTATGTGGGTGGTCTAGGTGCAGGATTGATGCCATGGGGTATGTGGGTGGTCCTGGTGCAGGGTTGAGGCCAGGGGGTATGTGGGTGGTCTTGGTGCAGGATTGATGCCATGGGGTATGTGGGAGGCCTTGGTGCAGGATTGATGCCAGGGATATGTGGGTGGTCTTGGTGCAGGATTGATGCCATGGGGTATGTGGGTGGTCCAGGTGCAGGATTGATGCCAGGGGGTATGTGGGTGGCGTTGGTGCAGGATTGATGCCATGGGGTATGTGGGTGATCTTAGTGCAGGATTGATGCCAGTGGGTATGTGGGTGGTCTTAGTGCAGGATTGATGCCAGGGGGTATGTGGGTGGTCTAGGTGCAGGATTGATGCCGGGACGTCAGTGGCTCAGTCCACAACTGATGCCAAGCGGTGACGTCCGTGTTTGATGCAATGCTGATGCCAAGGACACATCAGTGTATTAGTGCCGGGCACATGGGTGATCTTGGTGTAGGGCTGATTTCAGGGGCATGTGGGTGGTTTTGTGTGCAGGATTGATTCCAGGGGGCATGTGGCTGGTCCTCTTGCAGAATTGATGCCAGGGGGTTGTGGGAGTCCCTGCTGCAGGATTAATGCCAGGGGGTATGTTGGTGGTCTTGGTGCAGGATTGATGCCATATGATATGTGGGTGGTCCTGGTGCAGGATTGATTCCAGGGGGCATGTGGGTGGTCATGGGGCAGGACTGATGCCAGGGGGTATGTGGGTGGCCCTGGTGCAGGATGTATTCCAGGGGGTATATGGCTGGCCCCGGTGCAGGATTTATGCAAGGGGATATGTGGGGGGCCCTCTTGCAGGATTTATGCCAGGGGGTTTGTGGGTGGCCCTGGTGCAGGATTGATGCCAGGGCATATCTGGGTGGTCCTGGTGCAGGATTGATGCCAGGGGGTATGTGGGTGGCCCTGATGCAGGATTGATACCAGGGGGTATGTGGATGGTCCTGGTGAAGGATTGATGCCAGGGGGTATGTGGGTGGTTGTGGTACAGAATTGATTCCAGGGGGCATGTGGGTGATCCTGGTGCAGGATTGATGCCAGGGGGTATGTGGGTGGTCCTGGTACAGTATTGATGCCAGGGGGTATGTGGGTAGTACTGCTGCAGGATTGATGCCAGGGGGTATGTGAATGGTCCTGGTGCAAGATTGATGCCAGATATATGGGTGGCCCTGGCTAGGATTGATGCCAGGGTGTATGTGGGTGGTCTTGGTGCAGGATTGATGCTTGGGGGTATGTGAATGGTCCTGGTGCAAGATTGATGCCAGATATATGGGTGGCCCTGGCTAGGATTGATGCCAGGGTGTATGTGAGTGGTCCTGGTGCAGGATTGATGCCAGGAGACATGTGGGTGGTGTTAGTGCAGGATTGATGCCAGGGGGTATGTGGGAGGCCTTGGTGCAGGATTGATGCCAGGGGGCATCTTGTTGGTCCTGGTGCAGGACTGATGCCAGGGGACATGTGGGTGGTGTTAGTGCAGGATTGATGCCAGGGGGTATGTGGGAGGCCTTGGTGCAGGATTGATGCCAGGGGACATGTGGGTGGTCTTAGTGCAGGATTGATGCCAGGGGGTATGTGGGTGGCCTTGGTGCAGGATTGATGCCAGGGAGTATGTGGATGGTCTTGGTGCAGGATTGATGCCATGGGGTATGTGGGTGGCCTTGGTGGAGGATTGATGCCAGGGGGTCTGTGGGTGGTCTTGGTGCAGGGTTGATGCCATGGGGTATGTGGGTGGCCTTGGTGGAGGATTGATGCCAGGGGGTCTGTGGGTGGTCTTGGTGCAGGGTTGATGCCATGGGGTATGTGGGTGGTCCTGGTGCAGGGTTGATGCCAGGGGGTATGTGGGTGGCCCTGATGCAGGATTGATACCAGGGGGTATGTGGATGGTCCTGGTGAAGGATTGAGGCCAGGGGGTATGTGGGTGGTCTTGGTGCAGGATTTATGCCATGGGTATGTGGGTGGTCTTGGTGACAATTGATACAATGGGGTATTTGGGTGGTCCTGGTGCAGAGTTGATGCCAGGGGGTATGTGGGTGGTCTTGGTGCAGGATTGATGCCAGGGGACATGTGGGTGGTCTTGGTGCAGGATTGATGCCATGTGGTATGTGGGTGGTCCTGGTGCAGGATTGATGCCAGGGGGTATGTGGTGGTCTTGGTGCAGGATTGATGCCATGGGGTATGTGGGTGGTCTAGGTGCAGGATTGATGCCAGGGGGTATGTGGGTGATCTTAGTGCAGGATTGATGCCAGTGGGTATGTGGGTGGTCTAGGTGCAGGATTGATGCCATGAGATATGTGGGTGGTCCTGGTGCAGGGTTGATGCCAGGGGGTATGTGGCTGGTCTAGGTGCGGGATTGATGCCATGAGATATGTGGGTGGTCCTGGTGCAGGGTTGATGCCAGGGGGTATGTGGCTGGTCTAGGTGCGGGATTGATGCCATGAGATATGTGGGTGGTCCTGGTGCAGGGTTGATGCCAGGGGGTATGTGGCTGGTCTAGGTGCGGGATTGATGCCATGAGATATGTGGGTGGTCCTGGTGCAGGCTTGGTGCCAGGGGGTATGTGGGTGGTCTTAGTGCTTGGTTGATTCCAGGGACCAGTGGGGTGGTATTGGTGCAGGATTGAAGCGAAGACATAATTTGTTTGGTGCAGAGATACATACGTTGCTTGCTGTAGGGCTGATGCCATGGGGGCGACACATCAGGGGTGTGGCACAGTATTGATGCCACGGTTACCTGAGTAATTTGGTGCAGGTTTAACGCTGAGGACACATGGGTGGCCTTGGGGTCGGGATGATGGGAGGAGGGCACGCCAGTGGTTCACTGCAGGTAGACCCCAGGTGGCCAAACTGGTGGCTTTAGCACAGGCTGTCAGGGTGCAGGTAAATCAGTGGTTGTTGCAGGGCTCATGCCAAGCAAACCAGTCTAGTTGGGTTTTAGCGCAATGCTGATGCCGGGGGGGGGGCTCTCTTTCGGCTGCAGGGTCAGCGCCGGAGCTCAGTTCGTCCTTCCCACCGGAGACGCCACCTCAGACACCTACCCTACCTGGCTCAAGTTCCACATCGGCATCAACAGGCACGAGCTGTACCCCCGACAGGACCCGCTGACCCCCCTGCTGTTGAAAGAGTTGGCCACCGAGAAGATCCTGGGCTCCGGTGAGGCCTTGTCTGCAGCCCTCTGCTACCCTTGTCTAACACTAGTCTGTCTTCGCTTTCTATTCCCGGGAATGCCCTTGCGCTTCTGTCTGTTGCTCTGTCTTCAGCCTTGGCCTGGCTGTGTACAGTACATCCGTTGCCTCTGTGGGCCCTCTGGCTGTGCCCGCCTGCTGCATCTGTCTGTCTCATTTAGTCTTCTGCAGCCTCTGTGTGCCCCCAGTCTGTGTCTGGCGTATCCCTGTCCCCAGTCTGTGTCTGTCTGACACGTTTGTGTCCGGTCTAAGCCTGTCCTCTGCCACCCTCTGTTGAGTCTCTCTATTTCCTCTGTGCCTGCCCCGTGTCTGTGTCAGTCTGTCACTGCCAGATCTGTGTCCTTCCTCTGCTACTGTTCTGGATCTAGGTCCATCTGCTGCCACAAAGTCTCGCTGTCTCCCCTTTGTGCCTGTCCAGACTCTGCTGCCTCTGTCCCAGGTTCGTATCCATCCTCTGCCACTCTGCCTGAGTTCCTTATACCCCGCTGTAATCGGCCTGGGCACGCAAAAAAAGTGGCCCACGTTTGCATATTGCCTTGCCGCAAACCACTGCCTCTGCGAAATTTGTATTTAAAAAAAATTATAAAAAGAAAGGGGGGGGGGGTTAAAAAAACGCATGGATTAGTTTACAGTGGTGAAACACACCTGAAAACAAGTGAGGCCACTTCTGCTCAGGCCCCCTGCCCCGCTCACTATGCGTGCATTAATGGGCCGGCCCAGCGAGAGACAGGGAGTGACACGCCTGATGTTGATAAGAGGGAGGTACTGGGCATCAAGAAAGGCCACTCAGGCAGCCACTGGGCCGCTGGCGGCATCGAACACAGACATCGCCCAAATCAGCCCGCAGGTTGCCCAAGAAAGCAGCCCACAGCAGGATTTCAGATACCGGCTCATCGAGCATTGCCCGCGTGCCCGCGTTACCAATCCGCCACTGCTGCTCATACATTTCTAGCCTCTTGTTGCCGATGTCTTTGTCTGTGTCTCCCTCTCAGATACTCACCTCTATTTCTTCTCCCTTCTCTCTCACACCACCTCTTTCTTTCCCATATCTTCCTATTAATTCCACTTTCTATCCCTTCATTCTCTCCCCTCTCCTTCTGCCTTTTATGTGCCCTCCCCCTCCCTCTTTTAGTTCTCTTTCTCACTCTTCCCCTTGTACTCTGACTTTCCTCTCCACTTCCTCCACTCTCACTCTGATCTGCATCTTCCTCTCTTCCATTTCCTCCTGCTTCCACTCCCGTTCTTTCCTACTCCGTCTTTTCTCTCTTTGCCTGTCATTTGTTTCTCTGTGGACCCACCACTTCCATGTGCTCCTTGCTTTCTTCTTCTTCCTCGATCGCCCACTTTTCAATTTCACTATCCACCTCACTCACTATCTCTCTGCCGCTTATCGGTACGAATCCGCCCTCTGCTCGCCTCCACTCTTTCTCAGGGGCGTAGCTTCAAGGGGGTGTTTTTGTGTGACCCCCCCAAATAAATGCATTCTTGGCTTAAGAATTGGGTCTGGGGGCCCTGAGTCGGATCTTGTATGCCTTTGTAGGATTTTCTTGTCGTCCTCGTTTGATTAAAAGGTTTTAAATTGTATTTTTTTTCTAAAGGGACTTAGACAGAGGCCCACCTAATGCAAATACTTATTGCATTTGTTCCTCGTGGGAACAGTGTATCTCAAAACGTGGTCACCCGTCCACACTTTGGCATACTGTTTTTGGGTTTGGAAATTTGTAATTCACACCAACTCTCACTAACCTACGCTCCTGCTCTGTCTGATCCCCTCTAGTTCTCACTCATCTTTCTTCTCCACAGAACATAAATCCCCACAGTATTTCCTTCATCCTCCTTCTTTTACAGAGCTTTCTCCTATTTTTGTCTTGTCCTCTACTTCCTGGGTACTCGCCTCTCTTTATCCTTCCTTTGGACCCTGTCTTCTTTCTCTCCTGTACTTCTCCCACGCCTTTCTCCTCTCTTTTCTCTCTGCGGTTCACTCCTTGTTGCCCACTTATGTATTTTTTACATTCTGCAAATCGCACTCTGTTCTCCCAACTCCGATCCACACATTCTTCCATTGCTCCACATTTTCAAGATAACCACTGATTGTGCATTTTCAAATAGACACATAGGGGCAGATTTATGTTGGGAATGCGCCACGTTTGCGTCACGCAACTGTGGCGTAAACGTGGCGCATCCCTACGACCCATTTACAACGTGACGCATCTAGGCAGATGCGTCACGTTGTAAAGCCCTGCGCCACTTGTGGGCGTTCCGGCGCAGGGTGGGCGTTCCGGGGCAGGTGCGCCTCGCAAAAGTGGCTGAGTGAAATCTATAAGATTGCACTCAGTCACTTTCAGGCCAATGCGGTGTCAAAACCTTGCGCCTGCTTGAAGCAGGTGTAGGTCTTGACGCAGCATTGTAAAGATGGGGCACCCCCGAGCCTTGCTGGAGCTGCGTCGCGCTTGCGACTCAACTCCAGCAATGCGCCACCTTTACGGCACAGATGCGTCACGCATCTGTGCCGTTTTTGCCCCATGGTGCGCCGCATTGTAAATGCGGCGCACCATGGGTGGCGGAGCAGCGGCGCAAAATAACTGGCGCATCCCTGGGGATGCGCCAGTTATCATAAATCTGCCCCTCAGTCTGTAAAATTATCTAATGTGGATATCTTGAAAATCTGGCATGGATCTATAAATCTCATATTTGTATAATGTGACTCTAGCCAAAGCAAGAGGAGTGCTGTACATGGTCAAATCAAGCATACAGTAAACAAGTTATGGGCAAGGTAGCTGATTTGTGGACTTTTAATGCATCATGATGTAGCATTCTTTGAAGAGTTGACTCTTCAACACTTTCCTGAATTAATGCATGGTTGGGGGTGTTATAATGGATAGGAGATTGTTGTTCAATGTTCTAGGTTCATAGATGGAAAAGGCCTGTTGCCTTCTGTTTGAGGTTTCGCCTAAGACAGCACATGCACTGTTGGCAAAATCTTTTGTTACAAGAAAAGCTTAAAACAGTCTTAGAGCCCACCCATTACTTTCAATTATTCACCTTGGTTTGCTTCATCATCGCTCTGGTTTCCTTGCTTCTTATTGGTCACTGCCTTCGGCTCACCTCCTACTTCCTCCTGTGGCTTCCGTGCGCTAGAGCATAGACCATGTACCGCTTCCTGTCAGCAGCCAGTGTCCTTCGACTAGCCGCAGGCTCCTGCAGGTACATTAAAACAAACTTTATCTTACATGCACTCTCTAAGAGTCTTCAGGCCCTCTTTCCTCACACCCACCATGCTCTTGCCCTTCACCCCACCATCCTCCTGCCCTGCATTGTATTGCTATTCCCACCTCCCCTACACCTCCCTTGAGTTGCCTGCCCTCTGCATTACCCTCGCCCTCTGTTGTGTTGCTGCTCCCTCCCTGCTCCCCCACACTTCCCTCATGTTGCTCGTCCCTCTGCTCCCTCCCCTCTAACGTTGTGTCGCTGCTTCCTCCGCCCCCACACCTCTCTTGCGCTGCTTACCTTCCTGCACTCCCCTGCCCTTCGTTGGGTTACTGCCCCCTCCCCCCTCCCCCACACCACCCTCCTCCCCTATATCTCCCTCGTATTACTAGCCCTAACACCCTCCTCCCAATGTCTGTTGTGCTGCTGTTCCCCCATGATTCCCCTTACCCCTTCCAACCGTGCCTCCCCTCTATCACAAAAAAACATTAAACAAAGCCAAATAGCTTATGCAGATGGGGGGTTATTTGGTTTTGTTTAATTTGTTTTTAGAATTATTGCACAGCTGCACAGGTTGCTGTTCAACAAGGCTTAAAGAAAAAAAAGCACTATAACGCTGTCAACGTCATACTGCTTTTTTTGCTTGCGTTAAGCCCTATTGTAAAGTAGCCCATGCCTCTGTGGAACAGGTCTAAAAAACATTGACAAAGCCAATAAAGCTTGCATATGCGAAACCTATTGGCTTTGCCAGTGCTTTTTCTTTTTCCGCACTCCTTTGTCTCCAGTCTGATGGTGTCTTTGATGTGGATGTGCAGAGGACCACCAGAGATGCTGAACTTGCCAGCCAGGTAGGTGGAAGTTCAGGCCGTGGTGGCTTTGTAAATGATACAGTTGATTTTGAAGATGGTGCAGGCTGGCAAGGGGAAGTAGTGGAGTTCCATCTAGTGTCACAAGGGGGATGTGATCCTATTTCCACAGGTCACGGGTCAGACATGCTGCAACATGTAAGATTCCCCTGAGGGGTGTCCATTCAGGGTCTGGGGGGGCCATGGAGCAGGGCATTTCCACCATCCAGATATTAGAGTCCAATGAGCTTGAACAGCAGTTCTGAAGTCACGTTCTGAAAGGAACATTTTCACTGTCTTCAATAGAGCAAGCTGGTACCAAGCCATCTTTGCTTCTCAGAGTAATATTCCTTAAGAGTGAGACTGGTTTAGAGGGTGAAACCAAGAGACTTGGCTCTGGTTGAAAGATGGAGTTCAAAGCTCTCAAGGCAACATCTATGAATTCTATTGTGCCTGGCTGTGCTTCAGGTGTGTGCTGGACATCCAGTTCCGTGTGAAGAGGAGGCAGTGTTTTAGGTGTTGAATGTCTAAAGCGGAATAGACTTTCAAATAGAGTTGTGTATTGTCAACATACTGGTGAATTTTGAAACTGTTATCAGGGAGTAGAAAATCTCACACTTAGGAACCATCTTGAATAAGTCTTCTTCAACTACATCTGTCTCTCACCACCTTTCTCACCTCCTCTGTCTCTCTCGAGCCAATACCTCTGTAGCCAACTCTTCCCCTTTTGACCCACCAGATTTCTAACCTAGCTCTTCCCTCTTTTTCAGTCCAGAAGCAAGGAGGAACCCAGCTCAAACTGGTGATGACATTCCCCAACTATGGTCAAGCCCTCTTCAAGCCAATGAAGTGAGTAGAAGGACCAGGATGGCAGAGAGATTACAGAATCAAACTATAATTTTGTCCCGTACATCAACCACTATGCCCTCTGACAGGCCAGAAATAACTACTGCAATAAGCATTGTGTGTTCTTAATGCTTTCTGCCAAAGTTTCATAAAAAGAATTAGTCGATCTCTTCAGTTACCCCCAGATCACAATAAGCATTAGCAAAGTCTTATTATTTGGCATTGGCTTGGACAATGCTTGCACTGCCAACAAAGGCAACCATTGGTTAACAATAAAGTATTTCAGTTTTTTTTGGTAAAGCATTCAGAGATGGGTGGTATCTGTTTTTGAAATAGTTGAACTGCGTTCAATGTTAAAAAATGACTGACGCATTGAAAATACTTGGATCATCTTGGAATGGTAAAGTATTGAAAAACATTCAAAGATGGCTGGTTGCATATACGCACACACAGAAAAGGAGCCATCTTGGAATGATTTTCGTTTTACCAATCACAAAACCATTCTAAGATGGTTGCCAGTGCATGAGGTCACATGTGCTCATGTGTGGAAAATTAACTCAAACTTGGTGAACATTATCGGCGTCATCTTGCCCCTTTCCAAGCCCATTCGTGCGCGTAAGCGGCAGCCATTTTGAGCACCATGGCCTCCCTGCCCCTCGCTGATAGCCAGCGCGTCTCTCTCTCTCTCTTAACCTCGCAAGCATTCCCCCGCGCGCTGACAACCCCCGCTCTCTCATGCCTTGGGTCATAAACCCCTCTTCAGCGCAGCTTCACCACGGAATCCCATCCTGCTCCCAGCGCGACACCTCCCCTCATTCCTTTCATGGCCTCAAACCCTTTTGATGCAAACCCCCTTTTTCCTGTGTCCCCGTTTGTCTTCCCTGTTCCCAGGCCGCCACCTGGCCCTGCGGATACTGTTTATTACCCCGTACAGTAGGAAGCTTCCCCTCCCCATCAAAAGACCCCCGAATCGATCAAAGCCCCCACCCCATGAGATCCGACCAACCCCATGCATTCCGTGAATCGGCGGAATGCCCTGCTGTGCGACAACCATCACCTGTTGTGACCGGGGTGGGGAATCCAACTGTAAATGTATGTGGGAACGGGTCTGAAGGGGAGATTCCGAGGATGTTCTTTCAAGTACTAAAGTATTGCGAGAATGTGTTATGTGCAATAAAGGTCATAAACCCTAGTATAAGAGGCCAGGCCTCAGAGATGTGGTTAGAGCACCTCGTGACGATACTTGCTGTCTGAATTGATGTGTTCTCCTCCGGAGAGAATAAAATCCTCGTTTCCTGCCTTCCAGTCTCCAGCGCCTGCTTCTTCATTGATTAATATTGGTGGGTCATAGAGGCGATACCGCCGGGCAACATAAAAGGGTCTTTGGTTACCGGTTGTCTTTGGAACCCTTTTTAACAATTGGCGTCCCAAACGTGGGGCCCATCAGCGACTCGTGGATCCAGTGGGAGAGGTCCCGACGACAGAGTGAACGACTGCAACGATCGGAAGGTACCCTGTCCGATAGACCCTCGTCTGACAGCCGATCATCCGAACTTCACTGGTTCCGAACAGACCTCTCTCGAGTGATCTGCGGTCCTGACTGGGAACCATCAGGAGTGCCACGAGAAGTACGAAGAGAAGAGGACGATCGGGCGCTGGATTCGGAAGACGAGAAACTGTCCATGCGGTCCGGGTAAGGTCGTGTAAACACGACGAATTGCGAAAGTGATAGATAATTGAAAGTGATTGATAATTGTTGAGAAAATACTAGTATTACTTTTTGTTAATTTATTGGAGATTCACTGTCTACAAACGGAGAAACAACAGGCTCTCCCTTTATAAACAGCGAAGGATAGGTACGCACCCGTCGGACCTATCTTTCTCCCCCACTGAACAATTGCCCCTTCCCCCCATTGATTAACTGTTATAGATTGTTTTCTGGAGATTCTCTGTCTGCAAACAGGGAAAAATAGGTCCCCTCTTTACAGATAGTGAAAGGGTAGGTGACGCGAACCTTTGCGAGCCTACTTATTCTCCCCATTGACCATATTGATTTTTTATTTTTGACCTAACATTGATTGCTCAGAATTGGTTCATGAGGTATTCACTACGTGCAAACAACGTAGAATAGAAATATTCTGTCTAGTCTTTGCGCGCAGTGATAAGATAGGTAGTGCTGACTATTATCCCATTGTGATCCGTCATGCCTGTCTTCTCCCCACTGGTTAGTAGCCTGTTTAACCCGGACCGCTTATTAGAGATGAACCATCCGGCTCCGCTGGAAGGCACCCCTAATAAGGACATGTTCATGAAGCATGGATTAATCGCTATAGCCTACAGTGAGCTGTGGCATAAATATACGAAAAAGGATCGAGAAAGACAGTGGCCACTGAGAGGATCCTTTGATCTTGACAAAATAGAAACGGTAGAAATAGCCCTTCGTAGGAATGAAACAACACCTATTATGCTCGATAGTCTCGGTATGTGGCGCAAAGAAGCTGCACGACGAAGGGAAGGCGACGAATTTAGAAAAGGTGAAGGGACACGACGGACAACCCTCCAAACGTCTAGTAGGCAAAGGGAAGGGCCAGCGATGGCACAGTCCCGAGGAGTAGACATGAAAAGCGAACGGTGTAAAGGGATGTGCCGACAAGCCAACCCCGGAACACAACGACCCGAAGGTAATCCCCCGACACTATGCACAGGACGAACAGATGTAAAACAAAACCAATGTGCTTTCTGTAAATGTCTTGGACACTGGAAAGCCCAATGTCCGACTTTGCAGAGCATAGGTAAGAATGGAGGGTCGACAGAAAGGACAGGCCGACAGAAAGGGAAAAGGCACGAAATAAAAACCAATCAGACTAGTATGGACAGGACAGATAGAACCACCACGTTTGATTATGCTCGGTGGCACAGATTTCGTCAGACCAATTTTAATGACATGTTAGAGTTCTGGGACTGATTGCTCTCTGTTGCTCCCCCACTCTGAAAAACAAACACAACTGCAGGTCAGTGTAAACAACCCCCCGTTAGAGAAAAGACTCAAGAAAGCCAAGCGTCTATTATATAACTTAGGATTTAATTACGGTAAAACACACAACCAACAGTAAATAGAATAACTAGTAGAACTCTCTAAAAAACAAACTTTACTAATAGGAAAAATACAAAACATATTATGCTCACTCCGGAAGTCTTCCAATGTAACAGTTCGATGGTCCCGCCCATCCGAAACACATAGCACGTGTGGGGCGGGGCCTGCCAGCAACCATGGGCCAAAAAGAGATCGCTGGCGAGAAGGTACTGGAGACTCCACACAGCAGGCAATGAAATGGTCTTCCCATACTACCCTTCCAGGGATGGCGTCCCCCGGGCCGCGAGTAGGGAGGGGGCGGATGCAAATGACCCCCTCCCTCGTATCTCCTGGTCCGGCCATCACGAATTCCTCCATCGAACGGATGCAGGGTGGGCAGGGAGGAAGAGGCGACGCGGACGAGCCTCTTCCACCTCCACAGGTAGGAGGCTTCCCTGCCCTGGTCCGGCGCCGATGTCCTCCAGCCGGGCGACGGCCATATACCTACGCTGCACAGGACACATAATGCCCGACTGGTATATTTTCTCAGCACAGGACATACAAGACCCGGCTGGTATACTTTCTCAGTACAGGACATACAATGTCCGACGGGCATATTTACGGAGCACCGGACGTACAGTGGTCCCCCAAGAGTCGGAATCAGGGGTGTAGGGTGGTCATCATGTGCGCCCCTGATTCCAAGGGACGGTGTAGGATGCGCCGGGAGAGGGAGACGGCACGGGCGAGCCTCCCTCACCTCCCCAGATGAAGGCTCCACTGCTGCACCCTGGCGCCCCGAACCAAAATGTCCTGCTCCAGCAGCATGATGCTCTGTCTTTCGCCATCACAAGAAGTTTTCTTCCACTCCTGATGGATACGGCAAAGGTGGCTGCCACAGGGTCTCAAAATGGCGTCTGGGCCCTCGAAAGGCGGGTCTAGGCCGCTGGAGTAACTTTGTCCGAAATTGCAACTCGGGCACTTGCCCACCTGGGCGCAAGCCCCCACCATCGACAAACATCCCCTCGACTTTGAAGATTCTACCAAAGTCCCAAGAGCCCTCGGCCCCTTCAGGCTTCCGGTGAGGAACAGTTGCATTGATCTCAAATGAAATAACCACGGCACAGCAACAAGATGGCGGTGCTCTCGTGTCTGCATCAGCTTCCGTCTGAACCACCCAGGAACATTATGGGCTAACGAACTCGAGCAAGTTCCGGCTGAACATCAACATGACCCGGTAAGAGAGACTCTACCCCCTCCCTCTCTTGATTGACGGTCCACACCACCAGCCCCTCTGTTAGCACAGTTTTCTTTTGAACTGCCGAAAGGGACTCTGGTCCAACCGCCAATTGTCGGGGATATTTTGCCCCTGATGCTACTTCCGGACTAAACCGGCCTCGCCCAAAATGGCGCTGGTATCAATGGAAACTAACGGATGCCTCGTGGTGTTCCTTAGCTAATGAAAATTGATGTACCAAGATATATATATATATACGAACCATTGCGCACTCGATGTTTAAGGGAGGAGGGTTCACTTGGCGAACATTTAAGAAGGGTTCCGTAAAATGTTGATTTCAATGAACAATTTATTTTTGATATTTGTTGTAACCGATACATAACGTCGCTTATGATGCACACCCGCGGTTTACATCTAGGAAATGTGATTACGATGAGCTTGACTGTGTTTCCATTTATTAACTGAAATGCCCCTGATTCCTTCGTCACGCAATGAAATGTTTTTGGTTACTTGCAAATAATTAATTAGACCTTTTTTACATGTTCTTGTGCTACAAAATAACCCCCTACTGTATGTGCTTCCATCGACGACATGTCAGGCCAAAATATGAATTGCGCTCTCACATTTTACGTACTGAATAATTCTACAAATAAAGGTCTTAAAAAGCTATGGATAGGCATCGCATACTTTTGTAAATGCGGGTATCGGTGGGAGGGTTTTTCTGTGCGCAACCATTCTGCTCTTTTTTTAAGGTTATCCGAGAAAAAGGTTGTCCGGCCCCGGATTGATGGTCGAATCAAAGGTATGATACGCTGCCTCTAAGATATGCGACTAAGCTCAGGAACTGACGTATGAAAAAGGACCTCGACTTCTGAGAATGGGTAAAGTAAAACGGTGTGATTGATAAAATGTTATAAAGATATGGTGGTCGAAGGTACTAAGGTACAGGGTTGAACGAAGAACTGATATGCCTTAGAACATCACAGCTTTGGGAATGATTTAGGGATCCCGATGGCCGGATACATCTACAAAACCGGGTACCTCACGCTAGGCACCTCTGATTCCTCTTTTTAGCGTTTTCACTACACACGATCCTTAATGCCATCCTCGAACCTCCCCATGAACCACCTATCACATTGCCTGCCCCCATGACTTTAGGAAACCAAAACCCTAAGGGATTATATCCCGAAGAGATAAGTACGAGTATGTGGTAAGTAAAGGACTTTCGTGCCCATACATTTGATGTGTTCGAATGTTGTCCCCCTACCTCCCCTTTTTCCCCCTTTTTCCCTCTGCAGGTTACATTAGAATCCCGATTAGAGTATCATAAGGGATCTGGAACCACGTCACGCCCGATGCATGAAGACGGACTAGCGCTGCAAAACGGCACAACAAGGACGCTCTACCCAATGCACGACCTTTTTACCTGATCTAATGCTCTTCTGTCCCAAAACTGCATGCTTTCTACATCCTAACACAGACCCGAAACGTCTAAACGTTAGGTAACGCACTGAATAGCCCAAACAATACACGGTCATTCCCCATGTCACACGTGTACTGTTTGGCCTATTGTCTGTCTCTCTCTCTCTCTCTCTCTCTCTCTCTCTCTCTCTCTCTCTCTCTCTTACTCTCTCTCTCTCTCTCTCTCTCTCTCTCTCTCACTCACTCTTCCACCCCTCCACACTTTCCCTCTTCCTAGCAACTGTCACCTAATTGGCGAACCTGGTGCACCTCCTGATTGGCCCCAAATACCACAAGTATTTGCACAAATTTGTCCTAAATAAAATTGTATCGGTACCACGTTACTACCTCTCCTTTTCTACTAAAATATGGATGAAATTTAAATTGGCCGATAGGAAAGGGACAAGTAAGACGACTAAGGTTCCCTAAATTTGACCCACTCTCAGGGAACTATTTGTCAGTGGCTTCTATGATAAAATGTGTCTGTGGTAATGCGACCATCCCCATTGAAAATTGTCTCCGTACCCCAAGCTGTAAGAAATGATCGAGACACCCCCATCTACCCAAAATGCCCCCAGTTTGGTATCAGCTGCCCTGAACGAGAACTTGAAAAACGCCCCTTGCTCCGATTCGCTGTGTTCCTAATCGTTTTTCATAAGATCCCACCTTCCCCGAGGATAAGTTTAATAATTATCACAAACCACCCCCCCCGAGTTTTTGTAGTAACCAGGTTGCGAGGATTTATATAGAAAGTTAGAAAGATGTATGCAAAGTTAAAAATTAGATCGAAAATCGAAAGACCTTGTTGCTGTAAGCCTTGCTGAAAATAAGATGTTTTGATGTAATGAAGACTTGTTTAGCCTATGTTCATCCCTCAGAAGGATGCCTATCAGACTATGGTGAATAGCACGTTGCACTTTTTGTAAAATACAAGGCCCTGAAGACCAGCCTAGCCTTGCAAGACTCGTACTAGGGAAATGGGTCTCTGCCAGAAGAACTGACATCTACTATAATAGACATATGACAAATGAACGTAATAATCATCAAAGCGTCAAAGAATTAGCCAACAAAAGGAAGTTGTAAGGAATCCAGCAAATCCATCATCAATTGTTTATACGTTAGCCGCAAAAATCTCAAATGTAGCGAGTGCTTACCCCAGTTGCTCGGTGTTGGGAGAGAAAATAGATTTATGTAATTACCTTTTTCTGCAAAATCTCTAAAGACTGTCTTTTCAACACTCATTTAAGGGTATCACTGTCGGAGGGGAAAGAGACCGGATGTGGGAGCACGCGGCCTGACTGCGGATTGTGGAACATCAGCGACGGAGGCCGAGGCGAGACCACAGCAGTAAGGAGTCGCAGGACGGGGCACTGTTTCAAACAAAGCTAAGGAAAGGGCTGACCTGAAGCCCCTGCTCTATGATCAACGTGTGCCAAAAAGTCCCCGCTCTCTGAACATGGTTACGGACCCGCCTGTCGCAAACCCTCCGTCCCCCGGATCTGTTCCCGACTTGGCCTTGCTCCATCCCCTCCTCCTCCGACCTACCATAAGGACTGTTCACACCCGCACCTTTCCACCCGAACTCCCAAGTTCCTCCAAATCCCACTGAGCTACCCAGAGAAGAGTACTCCCTGCGTCAGAAGGGAGGGAGCTCCGACTAAGTAGACCACGAACTATGTTAAAATCCCAGAACGGTGACCTAGAACTCCACCAAGGGTCGCCCCCGAAGAAAAGATAAACAAAGTCTGTGGTTCTGCCCACTACCAAGCACCTTGAAGATGATGGAAGCAACAGGAAATGCCCACCACAGAGACTCAAGAAACGAACAGATCTCACAATTCTGGAACAATTGCATTTTCCATTGCAAAATCTATGCTCTGCATTACGGAAGAAGATGCACCTGCTCCAAAACCGTAACGCATTCCTCCTACGAGGTCTGACGAAAACCAAACAGAATGCACCCCTACCCGCAGACCCCCAACGACTCAATCCACATGAACATTTCTGTTGATAGGTAATCCAGGTGCTCAACAGTGCCGACAGAAGACGACAAAGGACAACGAGAACTCTGATATATATATTTTTACTGTATCTCATTTCTCTCCCAACCACCATTGGACTGACTATGCACCCGCCGTATACAAAAAGGACTTACTTATATGATAACTTACCAGTTCTTATTCTATGATCTGTACCCAACGCCCTCGCTACATAATTCTAGTCCGATATTGCATTACGATGACTTTTTCTGCAACCAACTTAACGATGAACCCGCCTACTAAATGATGAGATTTTTCAATATGATGTTTATAATGTGATGTTTATGTACAGTTCTTTCGCCTAAGTCCCCTCTCCCTTACTTATGATCGCTGCATATAGGTGTAGATAAGAAATAGGCCAGCAAGATGTCTTGGAAATGTTAAAGGGAGGACTGTGGAAAATTAACTCAAACTTGGTGAACATTATCGGCGTCATCTTGCCCCTTTCCAAGCCCATTCGTGCGCGTAAGCGGCAGCCATTTTGAGCACCATGGCCTCCCTGCCCCTCGCTGATAGCCAGCGCGTCTCTCTCTCTCTCTTAACCTCGCAAGCATTCCCCCGCGCGCTGACAACCCCCGCTCTCTCATGCCTTGGGTCATAAACCCCTCTTCAGCGCAGCTTCACCACGGAATCCCATCCTGCTCCCAGCGCGACACCTCCCCTCATTCCTTTCATGGCCTCAAACCCTTTTGATGCAAACCCCCTTTTTCCTGTGTCCCCGTTTGTCTTCCCTGTTCCCAGGCCGCCACCTGGCCCTGCGGATACTGTTTATTACCCCGTACAGTAGGAAGCTTCCCCTCCCCATCAAAAGACCCCCGAATCGATCAAAGCCCCCACCCCATGAGATCCGACCAACCCCATGCATTCCGTGAATCGGCGGAATGCCCTGCTGTGCGACAACCATCACCTGTTGTGACCGGGGTGGGGAATCCAACTGTAAATGTATGTGGGAACGGGTCTGAAGGGGAGATTCCGAGGATGTTCTTTCAAGTACTAAAGTATTGCGAGAATGTGTTATGTGCAATAAAGGTCATAAACCCTAGTATAAGAGGCCAGGCCTCAGAGATGTGGTTAGAGCACCTCGTGACGATACTTGCTGTCTGAATTGATGTGTTCTCCTCCGGAGAGAATAAAATCCTCGTTTCCTGCCTTCCAGTCTCCAGCGCCTGCTTCTTCATTGATTAATATTGGTGGGTCATAGAGGCGATACCGCCGGGCAACATAAAAGGGTCTTTGGTTACCGGTTGTCTTTGGAACCCTTTTTAACACATGTGCACACACACACAGACACTCTCACTCACTCATCTTTGAATGATTACACACACTCTCTCTCTCTCACATTCTCTCTCGCTCCCTCTCTTATCTTTAAATGGTTATTGCATAATTTATTTTTATTTTAACTGTTCCAAGATAGCCAATTATTTTATGTGGGGATGGCTACATTGCGTCCAATGAAAATGCTATTGCTCACACAGGGGAACCAATGGTTGAGGTTGACCGACTTATTACCCCAAGCTGTATTCATTGGTAAGCAAAAGTAAAGTGTGGTTGACTATTTAACAGACCAGTAGATGAAAACTGCTAAAAAAAAAGCCTTTTGGAACTCAGGCAACTTTCATTATCACTAGGATAGTCAGATAATTGTAGTTGGAATAACATTTAGGCATCTAGGGTGTGATGGTCTCTGTCCCCAGCGCTACTATCCTTACAGGGAAATGTCTAGGTCTCTGTTGTATGACGGTACCGCGCATGTAATTACCACGCATGCTTTTTCAACGCCATTTATAAAACGCATGGGTCACTATCACGCATGCTCTTTGTACGAAAATGTTTTCGGCGCATATACCTTTACCACTCATGCCTTTATTACGAATATTTTATTGTAAAAACATGGTTTGTAAAGGCATACATGTGATTACCATTTGGCAAACCTGGTAAAAGAATTAGGCAGTAGCATCTACTAGGCACCTTCAATCTGTTTAGTTATGCCAAACGTGGCATATGCGCACTTGTCAATGTGAACGAACATTATTTGATTACGTCGAATTAATTCAGTGTCTGCTTATTTGTGTGAAAATTTGGGGCTTTTTGTTCTACAGTTTGAGGCAGCGTAATTTACTGTTTCATCGGATTAATTATGTGCCTCTTTTTTTGCGGATTGTTTGCTCATTCATTTTCAGTTTGATGCATTCTACTTTTCCACACGAGCCCTCAGACTGCTAAGGCTTTTTGCTAGTTTTGACTGATTCCCTGGGGCACAGGCTACTGCATTTCAGCCTAGCCCAGACGCACAACTGTTAAATGTCATGTCGTCTGTTTTATGTCAAATTAGCGCCCTCACCTTCGTGTACGTTGAGGCATGCTTTCCGGAAGTGTTTAATCAGCTTCCTGTATCATTGGAGCGCGCTACGGGTTGTGGCTGGTCACGTGACTCAGTCAGTTCGCTTCCATTTCATTCACTGAACTTGCTGATCATCTTCTTGGAACCTTCTGACCGGATTCTTCAAAAGGTAATGATGTGTATGTGTGTAAATTGCACAGCGTAAATTGGACTTCTACTTAACACAAAGCCATTATTTACCACAAAGTCATTACCATGTATGAGCCTTTATCATTCGTAGTAAATGCATATGCGTGTTAAAGGCATGTGTGGTAAAGGCATATGCGTGGTAATGGTTTCGTGGTAACAGTCATGCGTGGTTGTGACTGCGTTTGAATGGCTGTTTCCCCTAGGTCTCACCTTCCTTTACTATGATGGGGTTCCAGATTCCTGGCTCCAGCCTTAGTCCTTATTCCCTTCCTAACTGGCTTCTGGTCAGAAATGCTCTTTGTAAGGAGTCAGGTTTCATTGAATGTGGTCCCCAAGGTAGGCCTGAATTCACCCTGTGTTTATGGGTTCCAGGCAGACGAGGGATCAGGAGACGCCAGCTGATTTCTTCTACTTCTCTGACTTCGAACGGCACAACGCGGAGATTGCAGCCTTTCACCTGGACAGGTGAGTAATCCAGTGGCTGTTATTTCCGGGTTTTCAGTGGAATTACTTGGACATAAAAACATAGGCTCAAGAACATATACTTCCAGTAAACAGACCTTTCATGAATATATCCTTACAAAAACCGCAACGTGTTTTAAATTCCTAAATCAAACCAAACTTATATCCCACCTATTATAAGACTAGACTACTTTACTATTCTAACCCCAGTCCATCTGGGCATTCACTCTTTATAGTGGGTTGAGGTGCTTGTTGACATGTCTGTATGAAGATATATGTATTTCTGGTATTTTGCTAGTCACTGCTTTCCATCTGGCCCATTTTAGGTGCAGACTCTGAGATTCCTCTCTCTCGTGAGGCTGCTAAGCACCCAGCATTTCCACACTGCTCACCTTTGGGCTCAGCCTGGAGAGAGCTCCTTCACACTTGCCTGCACACACGGTCACTCACATACACACACGCTCCTCCCTATTCTTCAATAATGGGACCACCTCCGAAGAGATCTCCTTCACACACCCACATATTCACTCCCTACCTCCGCCCCATTACTCTACTGCACCAAGAGCCCTCCCACCCCATTCGTTAATGGTCCTCCCTCACACAGCGACACAGCTTAACCAATGTGGCAAAGCGCAAGAGTGAACTTCAGCCTCCAGATTTTTTGAGTGCTTGACTTCTTTCCCACACACATCCACAGGGTTGCGCCAGGGTAGCCTTCTCGGTCTGATACTGAGGGTGACCTACACTTGATTGGAAGATGACTAATATCTCTCTAAACTTCTGTTCCGGAAGGGTCTTAGACTTCCGTAGGATTCCGCCTGTCGCTGGACGCCTGGTGAACATGACCATGGAGATCAGGGACATCACGACTGACAGGAGGCTGGCCAAGACCTTCTACATCTCCCCAGGTGAGAGGGTAGAGCCCTACAAAGTCTCCAACGTCTGCCTGTGTCTTTACAAATGAGTCATTTCCGTGGGCAGGGTGTGCCACCTGGTGGAAAGTGCTATGATGTCTTAGCAGAAGTAGATAGACACAGGTCTACAAGTGACCCCCAGTGGTCAGTTACAGCATGGCATTGGCTGAGGTCCTGGGAGAGAGACTGTGGTGCAGCAGTAACGCTTAGTGGTCAATCACGGTATTGAATTGGCTGATGTCCTGGACAGGGCACATTCTGGTTCGCAGTGCCTCCCAAAGATCAGTCCCAGTGTCACAGTAGTGACACTCTGTGCTCAGTCATAGTAGTGTACTGAGGTTATGGTGGGAGCAGACATCAATTCATCAGTGACACCCCGTGTCCAATCACAGTATGGCATTGAGGGAAATACTGGGAGGAGCAGACATCAGTGCAGTAGCGGCACCCAGTGGCAAATAATGATATGTACTGGCTGAAGACTGAGGAGGATCAGATGTAGGCACAAAGGTGGCAGCCAGTGGCCAGTACTAGCACAAATTCTCGGAGGCCCCGTAGAGTCATGACCATTTGACTGGACCTTCAGTTGCTGATTTATTGCAAGCCTTCCACTACATCTTGATTTAATGTGCTCCTAAAATGTTTAAAGTAGAAATCTAACCATGCAGGAACTGCATTCTCTTCTGACAATGAAAATCTTTAACACCTTCATTCTACAATGCAAAATCATTGATTATGATTACCTGCCATCTACCCTAGATCACGTCCTGAGTGTGGGGAGACTGTTAAATGGCTGAGATGTTGTGTTTTCGGAATATTCATGCCACTGCATTTGCTTTTCATGTTTACAGCCAATAATATTTGCTTCTATGGAGAATGCTCGTACTACTGTTCCACAGAGCATGCACTGTGCGGCCAGCCCGACCTCATCGAAGGTTCCATGGCGGCCTTCTTGCCCGATGATAGTCTGGCCAAGCGCCGCTCCTGGAGGAGTCCCTGGAGGCGGTCCTACCACAAAAGCAGGAAGGCGGAGTGAGTACTGGCGGGCGGCTGACTGAAAATGGGTAGCCCAGGAAGTGGATTCTGCCTCAGGATAAGGATGATGGAAAGACTTGGGATGAAATAGCAGAAGCATAGAGGTGTGATGGAAATGTGTATGTGACAGAGTAATCCCTTGAAGCAGCCATGTAAGAAGTGCCAGATTACCAAATAGGCAGAGTAGGCACCGGCCAATGGGCCCCACTCATTTTAGGTGCCCTTGACAACAGATCAAAATAATATTGATTTGATCTTGAAAGAAAAAAACTTTACATTAAAGACTCTATAGAACTAGTACTTTTTTAATGTAATGTACCCATCAACAACTTCAAGTACATAAACCAGAGACATCAGATTCACATAACAGTTTGTCTCTTAAGAGCTCATCTTTTTGCAGCTGTCAGTTTGTAAACAAAATCTGGTGCATTGGGTATTAAGGGATAATTTGCGAGGGGGGCCTGAAATTTCGACTGCCTAGGGGCCTCCAAGAGGTTTAATCAGGCACTGCATGTAAGATCTGATCGTGATTTGAAGGTCTATGAGAAGTTGTTGTAGAAGAGTCAGGTTGAAAACACTGGATTGTGGGGAATGTAGTCATCTTGACAGCAGTCCTACGGGTGGTTAATGACTATTGGTTTAATGAGAGAGGAGGGGTCAGGTCATTTGAGCTAAAAAAGGAAATGGAAATTAGGAAGGCATGTGCCGTAATTAAGAAAGATGCAGTTTGAAGCACAGATGCAGAGTAACATGAAGGTATGTGACCGAGAGGAGGCGAACCGTAGTTTAGGTATTGGGTTACAAGAAAGGAATATGAGTTATTACTGATAGTGGTTTTAACAACTACGTGGAAAGTTTAAGGGGCAGTAGTGAGAAGGGCTTCAAGGCAATGTTTTTGGGTAACATACATCTATGGTTTTAGAGGGAAAACGCTGCTTGAGGGTTAGTTGCAATACATGGCAAGGGTCTTAAACATTTAATATTCTTTAAAAATACACACTATGTATGTTTCAATGGTCTGGAAATACAATTTATAGACTTATGTTTTCTTATTTATAGTGAAACCCGTGAAGAAGAGCTAATTAAAGCTTAAAATGCATTGGGTATAAGATGAGTCACTTCTGAGGATGTTTTATGTTTTCCGGCGTGCCCAGAAAAAGGCTTGGATAAGCATATCTGCGGCATGAGAAGCAGTTGAATACATTATGTCTTACGGGTGATTTACCATTGGAAATAAATGAAACCATCAAAAGTTTATGGAGTACATGGATCAATTCTTGAAAATTTGGAGAATAAGTGCTAAATCAAAGAAACGCTGTGCGTCCATGCAAGGAACGCAACTACGCTCCAATTGTTTACTGCATGTAAGAAGCCATGCGCAGAATAAACAAGAACATCTAGGTCTGCACCGGGCTTATGTGCCTTCTTCACTGGAATATTCCAAATGAAAGAGGGTATTGGCTCCAGTTAGGCAGAATAGGAAAAACTGAGGCAGTGAAAAACTGCAGAGAAACAATCTCATAACCTGCTGGGAAACAGACTGCCTTACTGAGCCACAATAACTGGAAGAAAAGAGCTGGGTTCTTGCCAATTTCTGCAAGCAATGCCTTATTTAAATTACTAATAACAAAAAAAGAACATGGATTCAAGATAACTCCTGTGGATCTCAGAGGCTAGTTGGCTTGCAACATAGCTGGCAAAGGACCCCATATCATTATTGAAGCCTCTAGCCAGTCTGGCCTTTTTTGCGAAAGTGTCCTGGGACCAAGATGAGTCCTGGAACACTCCCTATTCACAAAAAAAGGACTTTTGTTGGGCCTTGTGTATTAATTGCATGCCACCATACGTGATGACCTAACTGTCTTACCCTGCCTAATGGAAAATTAAAGTTACAATCCCCAGCCTCCCAGCTGCTGACTAAACATCTGGGACTAGATGAAGGCGACCCTCATGATTTTGGACTATTTGATAGCTAGGTATTAGGATACTACGCATGCGTGGAGCAAGAACTCTCTCCCATCATGGATGTGCAAATGATACACATACTAGCTTTAGAGAGATTAATCTTGTAGAGAATTTGACAACAGAGTTAGAATTAGGATATAGGTTTGATTACATGCTAAAATTGAAGAAATGTTGGGAAGCATCCAAAAGCTTATCAAAGAACTCCACGAAGTTTAGGCAGGAATTACAGGGAGATATGCATTCCTGCCAGTGGGCTAGTAAGCGGCTGTTATAACAGCAGCATGTTAAGCGGCTGGGTTTTCACAACAGTGGCACATGATTTTAGGACAGGCTAGGGCTGCCAGATCACTCCCAATTGGCAGGACACCATGTTTTCAATTTTAGGCTTGGGTTTGAGAAATTGGTACATTCTGCGAGTGGCAGTCTTGACTTGCTTCAGAGGAACCAATAGCAATAATAAACCTGGCAGTAAATATTTGTAAAAGGAAAGCCCATGACGGTGAAATGGTGTCCCGTTGACATGAAGCGTTCTGGCATCCATAAAAGAATCAAAAGGTGGACATATACAAGGTTAGGGCATTCCAGGTGGAAACAGAGAAACCCCATGCCCAAGATGTTAAGAGTGACTAACCGATTAAACATATCAGAGATTAAACATCAGTTTGTGTCTGAAGGACACTAGTAAGGAGGCCCAAAGAAAAGGAACTGCCAAATTAAAGAATGTAGCTGCTTAGTGTGCAAAGTACTTGCAAGATACGTTCTTCCCTAAAGCTAAAGTCCTTAAAGTGGGGTAATGAGCTGCTCTTGTGGCAATCTAACATACCGCTTTGGCTGCACTGGGTTATGTCCAAGGACAAACGTTGGTTATCTATAGCTTGATAGTTGTCAACCTCAGATGGCCATGGCTGAATGTGTATCGGACTGCTCCTTGGACTTGAGTTTTCTGGGATTGTAGACTTCAGTAGAAAGACCTTGACTGTGTATCTGTTAAACCTTTCATAATCAACCTAAAACCACCTTCACTGGATCACAAAGAGGCAGAGGAGAGGATTTTCTGGTGTTGGAAATATGATCTCTTCTAGGGAAACTGAAAATTAGTAAATCTGAGCAATGTGTAGCTGATAAAGGATCTTCCCTGAAATCCCAAGTACAGGGTATCACAAAGGTCCAAGTGAGAAATAATGGAAGCTGCTATGACAGTGTCTTAGCTTTTGCAACAGGAGAGTGAAGATCTTTTTATTATGTGAAAGTGGGTAAAAACGTTTGTTTCTAAAGTAGAAATATACAGCATTAGGAACATATAGGCATCCTTATTTAAGCCTTTGTATTTTATTTGTAACTAACAATGCTCCCCACCACCACCCAACAAACACTAAGCTGGGTGTTGAAAAGATAAGCTCTTCACAGCTGAAAAATATCCTTTAGTTCTTTCCCACATTGCATTGCAGCCAGCTGGAATGCATCCAAGCTTAGCCAATGTTCAAATTGTCCTGCAAAGGCTTAAAGGAGCCAGATTCTCACAGGGCTGTGTCAAAAAATTTGCATGCCAACAAATGTGCATGCGTGGGTGTATGAGTGGCCATCTATCAGTAACTCACAGAGTTGATTAAAAGGCTGTCAACATAAAAAATGACCCGCACTTTACAGGTCTGGATGTCCTCAGCCCGTCTGCACGAGCATTTGCAGGAGATCTCTGCAGAACGGATTTTCTGGTATCTGCTGGTCAGTAGAGATGAGTACCGTTGAATGACCTTGGAGGGGGAAAGCGCAACCAGAATCAGTTGTTTTAACCTAGGTTATTTGGGGAGACCTGGATCTATACCACGTTTTCAGGATAACCACTTACTATGCAAATGATCCCCATTGAAATGCATGGAGTGTAAATGTGTCCTGTGGGAATATCCTGAAACTCTGTCAAGGATGCAGACCTTCTGGGTCAACATAGGATTACCTCATGTCAAATACTTACTTACTTAGGCCTACTACCCCTCCTGGGGTAAAGGCCATCAACTAGGACTCCCCAGCCATCTGTATCTTTGCTTTTTCTTTCAATCTGACTCCAGGTGTGGCTCATCTCCTTGCAGTTAGCCTCGGGGCCTCAGTGCCAGGAGTTTTTTGGCCTTCCTCTTTTCCGTTCCCTTGAATGTTCAAGGCCAGGGTTGCCTGGTAGTGTTTGATATGGGAGGAAGTGACCTATCCAGCCAAAGCCTCTTTTTGACATTTCTGCATGAGCAGGAAGTTGGAAAGTCTGCTGTCATGGGTCGTTGCAGATGGTGTTTGGCCGGCGGATTTGGAGGAGTTTCCTCAGACAGGTGTTGACGAAGATCTGGATTTTGTTGTTGGTGGTCACAGTTGTCCCCCAAGTTTCTGCTCATTCAGAAGGACTGATTTTATGTTGATGTTAAAAAGCCTGATCTTGGTTTGCAGCATTAGGTCCTTGGAGTTCTAGATCTTCTTAGCAGACTAACGGCAGCCCATGGTTTGCCAATTCATGCCTTCACGTCGAAGTCTGTGCTGCCCTGCTTGTCTAGGACACTGCCCAGGTAAATGAAGGCCTCAACCTCTCTGACTGCAGTTGTGATGACCATGTTAGCCTTCAGAATTTAGTTTTTTACCATGTGGATGTTGAGGTCAAGTTGTGCTCATATGGCTTCTACATTTTGGTCTTTTCTTGCATCTACAGGTGGGTATGGCAGAGTAGGGTCGTCTGCAAAGTCCAGGTTGTCGAGCTGCGTCCAAGGTGTCCACTGAATCCCATTACTTATCCTTGCTGTGGGCATCTTCATGATCCAGTCTATGCCCAGCAGGCAAGAGAAAAGGAAAGGGCAAACAACCCTGGGGGACTCCATTTCTCACTTGGAAGGCTTCTGTGACTTGTCCTCTATGAGCTATCTTGCAGATCATTCCCTCATAAGAGTTCCTGATGATTTTTACGCTTTTATCTGGCACACCGTAGTGGTAGAGGAGTTTCCAAAGGATCTCTCTATCCATGCTGTTGAATGCCTACTCATAGATGATGAAGTTGACATAGGTGGAATTTCATTCCATCGACTGCTCAATGATGATGCTCAGTGTTCATTCCGGTCTGTGCAGGATCTATCTTTGCAAACATTCAGCTTGCTGGTCTAGCAACTGAGTATCAACTTTTTCCTTCATTCTATTCAGGATGACTCTGTTGATCACTTTGCCTGGAGATGATAAAATAGTTATCCCTCTGTAGTTTGCAGTTACTAAGGTCACCTTTCTTGGGCATCTTGATGACATATCCCTCCTTCTAGTCTGATGGCACATTTTTCTCTTCACAGATCCTTCCAAATATGAGGTAGAGCATGTCTACTTATGTTTTAATGTCTGCCTTCAGTGCTTCTGCAGGAATGTTGTCAGGTCCTGCCGCCTTCCCACTTCTCAGATGTTTGATGGCTTGACATGATTTCTTCCCTGGCTGGTTGGTCGATTGGCAAGTTCTTGTCAGCAGGCTATATGTCTGCCGAAGACTGCTGCACAGGATGGTTCACTAGTTTTTTAAAGTGCTCCACCTATCTTTTTGTTGACCATCTTTACTCATGATTATCATCACAGATTTGTCTTTAACAGACTTGTCTGGCTTGCTGTATCTGCCAGAGAGATTCCTTGTTATGTCGTAGAGTTCTTTTAAGTTTCCATGGCTCGCTGCTTCCTGACCTTCTGTCGCAAGACATCCATAAATTTTGCATGTCTGCTTGTAAGCTTCTCTTCGCTTCCTTGTTGTGTTTGGTGTATTCGCCCTGAGCTTGTGCTTTTTCTGCCCTTGTTCAGCTGGTGTTGATTGCAGCTTTCTTTTCCTTTCTCTCTTTGATTTTGCAGAGTCTTGCTAGAGATCCATTCTTTATGCTGGTGTTTCTTGGGACCCAGTACCTCTTTTTCCTTGTGCAGAAGATCGCTGTGATGATTCTAGGACCATGATCTTCCATCAAATCAGAGATCTGTTGGAAGTAACATCAGTGCTGCTCCCTGAGTGTGTGGGGTGGTCTCTTCCTCGTGTCCAGAATACAGCAGCATTCCTCCTGGAGCCAGTCTTTTCTGTACGGACTGTGTTCATCTGGTCTCGCTGATGCCAAGAAGAGCAAGGTTGTATTTATTCATCACCGCTGCCACTCGGGCTTTTCCCAATGGCGATGGACTTGGTCGAAAGCAGATGGATCGGCTTTGTGGAGTCTAGGGATCTCTACTTTAACTGCAAGGCTGCATAGCTCTCAGTGAAGGAGATTACTCTTTACCCAAGGCCGGAATGTCTTTTGGTATTTTGGCTGAAGTTTCTGTAGCTTGAATTTTTTACATGATGTGGTAGCTAGCCCCAAGCATAACCCTCCTCCTTTCGCACCTGGGCTTGAGATTGGTCATGGCACAATTTAGGGGTCAAATACTGAAGAGAATGTGCTAAGGTTCCAGGAGGGTACCTGGCAAATATCATCTCCTCTCTGCAACAGATGCTGAATGACATTTTGACTATTTAAAAAGTAAATGTGACAGCCTGGTTTCCTGCAAATGGCTCACCTTGATTAGCTATCAGTGCCTGCAAGGGTCATCATGCATCAAGTGGAAGCTAGAAAGTGAGTAGAGACTGTTCTCTCAGTAGTAGGTGCACAGAGATCTTGGTAGTTAGGGTCGGTGCGCTGGGATTAGGGAGGATGACTGTCACACTTAAGTCAGTGATGTTTCTTGAAGCCGTTCCAAGACAGACGTTATCATTTTCCAATGGAGCACATCTATGGTTGAGAGGGAACTGGTATTGCCAATGAGCGCAGGCAGTTCTTTTATCATCTATGAGAAAGTTAGGCCTGAGGTTTGATACTGAGGTATCGTGGTACTCAGAGCCCTTAAGGAGGAAGGTCTTCACGGTGCTGTTTCCGTTTTACACATTACCACAATGTAACATTTTGAGTCAGCCCATGTTGTGCTGGGGTGAGTACAGGTATAGAGAAACCGCCTGCCAAGAGCACGAGGATCTGCATAGATCGACAATGTCCCTATGAGTTCATGCAGAGGGAAACCCTCTAACAAGGCAGACATCTTTTATATTGGTTTCTTTCTCCTTGTGCGACTTTATGGCTTGAGGACACTAATGCATACTTCCATTTTTATTAAGCATTGTCAAAGCCAATATGTCTGGTCTTGGCAAGCTGGTTCGATAGCTATATTTTTAATTTGGTACGGCTAGCAAAAGGCAGAAAAAGAAAATGTGCTGCTGCCTAAACGTGACTACCATAGCTTGTAATAAAAATGTTACATTTGAAAAATATTAACCAACTGATATCATTTTAATAGAACAGTATGAGTACTTCCTAGCAGGCAGGTGTACTTAGAGCAAATAAAGAAAACCTTTTTAGCTGTAATGCATATCACAGGAAAATATTATCATTGATGCATTTCATTTCATGAAGCTTTATTCGGTGCATTAAAAGAACAATGACCATAAAAGCACATAAGCAAAATGATTACATAATTATACAGATAAAACAGGATTAAAAAAATCATGCTTTGCCTAAGCTGCATTGACTTACATAAAAACGTGGCAATATAAAAACATTTGTCCGGAGATTTCAATTCATAAATCAATTTCATAGCATCATCAACATTAAAAATAGCATATTTTTTAAAAATTGGTTTTAGATAAACAATCCTCAAGTTCATATAGAGAGTACAAATTAGCATAAAGTGCAGGGTGCTCTGTTTCGCGTGACCATCGCATGGGCATGGTACAACTGGATGTTTTTTTAATTGTGGGAAAGCCACCAATCCATGAGCCAACCCAAGTCTAAGTCTAGTCAGAACAAACCTATGTGTATCATTGATGCAAACAAAAGGTATTATTGTCTTCGAATTACTTACATTTGATGACATATTTTAAGCATATCAAGATAACTGAAAAAAGCTCCAAAATAGAAGGAAAATCACAATGGTAACGTAAAGATTTAGCCCACCAGCCTTTGGACAGAAGTGCACTTCTTTTTAAGAGAGACGTGCACATGTAAATAGACAAAATGCCATCACTCGGAGTGCAGTGAGCGTACCCATGCCACCATGCTGTGGTGATTCAGAAAAGGGGGGTGGTGATGAACAGAGTGTCTGAATTAAGCAGACCACTCTTACCCAGTCCAAAGATCAGGGCTTGATCCATCACCGTTATTTATCTCACTGCATCATCCCAGCTCAGAACCTGGCTATATGCAAATCAGTCTGTCCCTGGCCCAGTGCATCATGGGAACAGGGCAGACTAAACTACCAAGCCAATTCAGCTACCGGGGACCGGTTTCTGGCATTTCAGCCGTCTTCGGCCCAGCTTGCTTGAATCCTGATGGTGCAGTGAGAAAGGGACTCATGTCTGAGTATACCCTGCCACACCTATAGTGGCCAAAAACGATTCAGAAAAGGGGGTGGTGATGAACAGAGTGTCTGAATTAAGCAGACCACTCTTACCCAGTCCAAAGATCAGGGCTTGATCCATCACCGTTATTTATCTCACTGCATCATCCCAGCTCAGAACCTGGCTATATGCAAATCAGTCTGTCCCTGGCCCAGTGCATCATGGGAACAGGGCAGACTAAACTACCAAGCCAATTCTTCACCAGAAAGGAGACAAGCTACCGGGGACCGGTTTCTGGCATTTCAGCCGTCTTCGGCCCAGCTTGCTTGAATCCTGATGGTGCAGTGAGAAAGGGACTCATGTCTGAGTATACCCTGCCACACCTATAGTGGCCAAAAACGATTCAGAAAAGGGGGTGGTGATGAACAGAGTGTCTGAATTAAGCAGACCACTCTTACCCAGTCCAAAGATCAGGGCTTGATCCATCACCGTATCTGCTTAATTCAGAGACTCTGTCCCTCACCACCCCTTGTTGTAAATATTTTTGTCCACCCTAAGCGTGGAAGGGTATTCTCAGATGTGAGACCCTTGCTCATTGCACCATCAGGATTCAAGCAAACCGGGCCGAAGACGGCTGTAATGCCAGAAACCGGTCCCCGGGAGCTTGTTTCCTTCCCAGTGTAAGAATTGGCTTTTGTAGTTTGGTTTGCCCTGTTCCCATCATGCACTGGGACAGGAACAGACTAATTTGCATACAGCCAGGTTCTGAAACTGGGATGGTGCAGTGAGCTAAAAAACGGTGTTGGATCTAGCCCTGATCTCTTGACTGGGTGAGAGCTTTCTGCTTAATTCAGAGACTCTGTCCCTCACCACCCCTTGTTGTAAATAATTTTGTCCACCCTAAGCGTGGAAGGGTATTCTCAAATGTGAGACCCTTGCTCATTGCACCATCAGGATTCAAGCAAACCGGGCCGAAGACGGCTGTAATGCCAGAAACCGGTCCCCGGGAGCTTGTTTCCTTCCCAGTGTAAGAATTGGCTTTTGTAGTTTGGTTTGCCCTGTTCCCATCATGCACTGGGACAGGAACAGACTAATTTGCATACAGCCAGGTTCTGAAACTGGGATGGTGCAGTGAGCTAAAAAACGGTGTTGGATCTAGCCCTGATCTCTTGACTGGGTGAGAGCTTTCTGCTTAATTCAGAGACTCTGTCCCTCACAGTGGCGGTTTTACCGTGGGGGCGTTTGGGCGCCGCCCCCCCTGTTTTCTCGCCGTGCGAGAAGAAGGCAGAAACAAATGGTAGTTATTTATTTATAACTACCATTTGTTTCTGCCTGCCCTTCTCGCACGGCGAGAAATCAGTCAGCAAACTTCCTCGAGCCTCAGTCTCCTACTCTGCATGCTGCAGAACGGAGAGTGGGAGGAGGCTTGGGGGAGTGGCTTGCCCACTGTTGTGAATACGGACTGTTTGGACAGCCTGAGAGGCTGTCCAAACAGACAGTATTAGCAACAGTGGGCAAGCCGCTCCCCCAAGCCTCCTCCCACTCTCCGTTCTGCAGCATGCAGAGTAGGAGACATGACGTATTTAGGGCAGCCGGCCGAACCAATCAGCGCCGGCTGCCATGGAGGGGAGGGAGGCTGCCTGCAGCCTTCGGTGACGAGGGAGGCATTCAAAAAAATCCAGGATGGCGCGCGGGAGTCTGCAGTATCGGCCCTCGGGACAGGACTCGAGTCGAGAGCGGGAAGCCAAGCCAAGGTAAGTTTTTTTACATTTATTTTTATTTGTATTATTATGAGGCAGTCAGTCCGATTTTACGCCCCGATAAAAATTTATTTACTAATTTGAAGGTCTGCTACCCGTAGCTTGCACGGCTGGGGGGTGGGGTTGGGGGAGGTTGTGTGTGTGTGCTCATGCATGTGTGTTGTGTGTGTGGTCAGTTGTCTACAGTGATTTTAGCGGTCGGTTCTCCGTCCTCCCAAACACTAACAAAGCCCAGAGGACGCATCACACAGTTTCTAAAGTGCACTTACTCAATTTCTGCCGAAACTTCTCAGATCGTAAAATATTCGAATTTTCACAAGTTTGTCTGTAGAACCCCTTGTAAAAACCGAGGATTTTTAGCAAGAGCCATTCAAAACAAGCACTGGCAAATCGAATCTGCCGTGTCTTTGGGAACTATTGACTTTGCCAATTGTTTTTAGCGATGCTGTGCTGCAAGACTAGAGAAAACAAAACAAAAAAAAGTTGCATTAGAGGTGCAGTGGGTGTTATTTTGTAGGCGTGTGCACCGCGCATACATGCGCTCAAAAAAATTGCAGTTTTTTCCTATTTATTTACTGATTTAAGTTGGGTTGATAAATAAAAAAAATGTTAGCGCCAAAGCATAAAAAACAATACGTATGGCATGTAAGCAACAAAGAGAGCGGGGGTGGAAACAACACAGAGGACACAGGTGGGCGGATGGATCACAGAAGACGGGGTCAAAAGCACTTGGGTGAGAGAAAGCGCACTGTGGAACAGGGAGCAGCTCATGGGGCAAAAAGCAATGTGGGGAGAAGCACAAAAGGGCAAGGACAACACAGAGCGGCCGTTTTCTGCTGCCTCGGCGTTCCAGGTTATGAATATGTATCGTTGTCTTGAAGCTGCTTTGAATGGGGCTGGGATTTAATTAGTAAACTGTCTGTAATTACCAGATTACAACGGGATGCAGCGGGTTTTGACTAGGAATTGCACTATAGTAGGGCAGCATAATAAACTGGTTTAAAATGAATGATTCCCAGGGCAAAAGGGAGGCGGTAATCATTGGAAAAAGAACGTAGTACTTTTATGGGCTCCCCTTGCACAGGTTCCTGCTTGACCCAGCGAGTCTGCCCAATTTCGCAAGTTCCCACTCAAAAATGCAAAGCCTATTTGGGTCCACGTCTTGCACCTAGTTTGCCATTTAATTTCCTCTGTGGTGTTTACGAAATCTGAATAACAAATTTACCTCCTTTATCTCCAACTCTCTTCCCATTTAATTACTTATGCCTCTGCTCTCCAGTTTTTATAATGGGCACGCCTTTCTTGTGCTGTTGACAGTCTGTTGTTGTCATTTATTCCTTTCCAATATTTCAGGCGTATTCAGTCATTCCGAGCGTTTCATCAGAGCATGTAGCTGTTCCATCTCAGTGCTCTCTCTAGATCTAGAAACTTGAACAGCCTCTAGTGCCACAGATGTACAGATGATAGTATTTAGTCTCTGCTGGACACGCTCATTTTTCATGTGCTATATTCAGCATACTTGGTGAAATTTTGGCTGGGTAAGAGGGCCTAGCTGGTAGTGGATGGAGTCTTAATATTTTGATCTGTTAGAGCAGATTTTTAGTTTTTTGATTTTGAGATTGAGTTATGACATTGTTTGGTAAAATATTATCTGAGCCACAAATCAGATTCGGTACATTTATTTGACACTGACACGCTGTAATACCTGTACCATGCCAGTGTGTTTCAGTCCGAAAATTGTTTTACGCCCCACCACTTCCAAATGTCACCAGCCGCCACTGGTCCCTCACCACCCCTTGTTGTAAATATTTTTGTCCACCCTAAGCGTGGAAGGGTATTCTCAGATGTGAGACCCTTGCTCATTGCACCATCAGGATTCAAGCAAACCGGGCCGAAGACGGCTGTAATGCCAGAAACCGGTCCCCGGGAGCTTGTTTCCTTCCCAGTGTAAGAATTGGCTTTTGTAGTTTTGGTTTGCCCTGTTCCCATCATGCACTGGGACAGGAACAGACTAATTTGCATACAGCCAGGTTCTGAAACTGGGATGGTGCAGTGAGCTAAAAAACGGTGTTGGATCTAGCCCTGATCTCTTGACTGGGTGAGAGCTTTCTGCTTAATTCAGAGACTCTGTCCCTCACCACCCCTTGTTGTAAATATTTTTGTCCACCCTAAGCGTGGAAGGGTATTCTCAGATGTGAGACCCTTGCTCATTGCACCATCAGGATTCAAGCAAACCGGGCCGAAGACGGCTGTAATGCCAGAAACCGGTCCCCGGGAGCTTGTTTCCTTCCCAGTGTAAGAATTGGCTTTTGTAGTTTGGTTTGCCCTGTTCCCATCATGCACTGGGACAGGAACAGACTAATTTGCATACAGCCAGGTTCTGAAACTGGGATGGTGCAGTGAGCTAAAAAACGGTGTTGGATCTAGCCCTGATCTCTTGACTGGGTGAGAGCTTTCTGCTTAATTCAGAGACTCTGTCCCTCACCACCCCTTGTTGTAAATACCATGCTGTGGTGGGCAGAAGCAACATGTGAATGGCAGCCGAACAGACCAATGGTTGAAGACGGGTAACCAAAAACCTATATATCTATGCATAGGTGTATGTATTTTTTTATTCATGATTTTTTTATTACAAAAGGCTGGCGAGACAGCTAAGCAGTGTTTGGGCCACAACGAAACATGCAGGAAAAAAGCTTGATGACTTTAATAAATGTTAAATATTTTTTTGTTGATAAAATTAGGTTTTGTTGTTATGAGAAATATTTCTAGTTGTGCACTGTTTTCTCCAATCCTCCAGGTAGTGGGCATGTCAACAGGGGAACCAGGCGGGCATGAGGAGCGAAGGAGAAAGTGTGGAGGAGACAGAGTGTGAGGAAGGGGGCAGGATAGGGCAAAATGTGTGGGTCGAAAACGACAGTGGTGTGGTAATGGGTTATCGCTGGGTAGGCTATAATGAAGTGACACAGGCTGTGAGGGATGGAAGGAAGAAAAGCAGCTTGTGCCATTGTGACTTCTCATTCTTCCTCCTTGACTTTCTCGAAGGTGGGAGGAGGACCCCAAATATTGTGAGCGTGTGAAGAAGACGCCCCCGTACGATAGCGGCACCCGCCTCCTGGACCTTATTGATATGACTATCCTGGACTTTCTGATGGGTGAGTCTATACCGGTGACTACAGCATGGGGAGGCGGGGTGGGCAAGTGTGGTGGGAAGATGGAGACTGGTTCAGCAGGAGAATTTGTGAGGAAACTAGGGCATTTTTGTATTTGCTTTTATTGTGAAATAGTAGCCCTGGCTTTAAGCAGATGAATAGAGGAAAAATAAAAACATTAGCGAACAGTAATTACAGGTAAACAACTTGTTCACACAATCCTGTTATACGTAAGATTTTCAGTGCATGGTTTTTCCCATTAGTACTTTGATGAGACATAGAGATTCAAGAATAGCTATTTAATCAGTTGAGACGTGAGCAATGAAATGTTAAGTACTCTCCAAAGAGTAGTTAGTCGTCATTTGGGACATCACCTGGCCCGTAATTGGCCAATATGATATGTATTTGTATATCAAGATCATCCAAAAATATGGTGGGAGGAATCACAAAGGCCTATGTTTTCCCTTTCAAACATTCATGTTAATAAATCACTTTAGAACGATTTGAAATCTATCTGCACTATTTATAAATGATTATTAAAGAAAATATAGGCAGAAGTGCCCTATTAAAAAGAGTATAGCGGACTTTACACAAAATCTTATTGAAGTGCCTGCATGAACATGTATGTGATTCATATTTTTACTGAGAAAGATGGCAGGCAACACTACAAGCTTCATTACTAGTTGACTGGCGCGCGAACCTGCCCCCCTGATGTCTCGCGCCTCCTTACTGCAAAACCGCATCCGGTGAAACCCATGCGTAACTCCACGCAGGGACTTCGGCCAGGAGCGCCGTCCCACCTGGGCCGCCTCACGCCTCTTCCTGCAAAACGGTAGGCGTGAGCAACGTTCCCCAGAATAAATATCCCTCGCTGAGGTGATGTGCGTCCGCACGCGCCCAGCCAGCAACGAACACGAGCAGCTGGTAAATGGCAGCGGTTAAGGGCCGTAATAGGGTATGGCACGAGGAAAAAGACCCCGTATTCCAAAGTCTGCATGTTATTCCACATTCTAGCTGACAATTGTGATGGGGAGGGGGCCGCTGAAGCGCGAAGTAGATCTATTACCAGTCACTAGAATTCCAGTCCCAATTCATCACACCATGAAGTCGGCCAGCCGGGAGGATGGAGCTGTTTTTTTTTCACAGGCCATACCTGGAGTGCTCTCCGTGTGATTATGGCTGAGACGGGGTCTCTCCTCGCGAGGCTTGGCTCACCTGAAATCTTGCAGGAACACTCGGCGGACTCGCACCTGGTGTTCCCGGCAGGGAAGGTGCGCCCTGATCTGACCGGGTCTCGTTTTCAGTGGTGGTTGGCTCCTGGTCACCATCTAGGACTTCCTCCTCTGCCGGTTGACGTGGGCTGGTGTCCATGTTTTCTGATGCCGGCAGGTCCCGAGTTCCGGCATCCACTTTCTTGAAAAACAAGATGTTGCGGGTGACCTCCTCCGTTCCTCTTCTGGCGGTTATCATGGTGCCGGTCCTGTGGACAACTGTCCAGGGCCTATGTTCGAATGGAAGCCGGAATTTGATTCCTGGGTACCTGTCCTTCATATAGACTCCGTCTCTCACTTGAATGGCAGACATCCAGGCCCGTCGGTTGGCACTGGCCTGGTCATTGGAGTTGGTCCTGTTGGCTAGGGTCTTTTCTGTATCGATCTGGGGCGGGTCCAGCTCGGTGATGTGGGATGGTGTCTCGCACTACTCAGCCCATGCTTGCTGGTCCCAGAGCTGAGTCGTGAGATGGGGCGTCAAACGGTATTCCCTCAGGAAGCTGTATATGGTCCTCTCGAGCCGTGATCCATCGGAATGCGCAATGCGTATCACTTTGTTGAGAGTACGCATGAAACTCTCTACTTCCCCATTTACCTGAGGCCAGCACGGGGTCACTTTCCGCTGTTGTAACCCCCAGGCTTTAAGATAGTCCGCAAACTCCTGTCCCTGGAAGGGTGGACCGTTGTCTGTCTTCACCACTTCGAATATTCCGTGGGTAGCGATGGTCTTCTCAAGCTTGGTGATGACCTTAAGGGCTGTCTGACTTCCCACGATCTAAACCTCTGAGTATTTTGTGTAATCATCGATGATAACCAGAGCATAGCGTCCATCTGGGAGGTGTCCAAAGTCTACACTCACACGCTCCCATGGTCGTTGACGGTTCTCCTCCGTGATGACGGGGTGCGGGCGATCTGGTTGGCCCGCTGCCTTGCACCATGCACATGCCCTGACTGTTTGTTCAACCAGTGGGTCTATTCCTGGGAACCACACCTTGGCTCTCAGTCGGCTCTTGGTTTTCACCATGCTTTGGTGTCCCCTGTGTGCGAGGTCCACTGCCTGTTGAGCCAGACTTGATGGTATCACTAGAGAGTCCGTCTACCACCGTACAAGTCAGAGGCCACCGATGTCATCTGAGGCGTCCCTCAAGGATCCTCTCTGAGCCCCACCCTCTTCAACGTCTACATGAGCCCCCTCGCGGCCATCGCACGGCAACACAACCTCAACATAATCTCCTACGCCGACGACACCCAGCTGATCCTCTCCCTGACCAACGACCCCGCCGCCGCCAGAGCCAACCTACACGAAGGGATGAAAGAGGTAGCCGAGTGGATGATGACCAGCCGCCTGAAGCTGAACTCGGACAAGACGGAGGTCCTCATCCTGGGCTCCTCACCCTCCGCCTGGGACGACTCCTGGTGGCCTCCCGCCCTGGGCACCGCACCCAAACCGACAGACCATGCACGCAACCTGGGCTTCATCCTGGACTCCTCCCTCTCCATGACCAGGCAAGTCAACGCCGTCTCCTCGGCGTGCTTCAACATCCTACGCATGCTACGAAAGATCTTCTGGTGGATCCCCACCGAGACCAGGAAGACCGTCACCCAGGCCCTCGTCACCAGCCGACTGGACTACGGCAACGCCCTCTATGCCGGTACCACCGCCAAGCTCCAGAAGAGACTCCAGCGGATCCAGAACGCCTCAGCCAGACTCATCCTCGACATCCCACGAACCAGCCACATCTCCGGACATCTAAGAGACCTGCACTGGCTCCCCGTCAACAAAAGAATCACCTTCCGCCTCCTCACCCACGCACACAAAGCCCTACACGACCAAGGCCCGAGCTACCTCAACAGCCGAGTCAACTTCTACGCTCCCAAACGCCACCTCCGATCAGCCAACCTCGCCCTCGCCGCCGTCCCCCGCATCCGAAGAGCGACTACAGGAGGAAGGTCCTTCTCCTACCTGGCCGCCAAGACCTGGAACTCCCTCCCGACCGACCTGCGCCTGACCCAAGACCACCTCTCCTTCAGGAAGAAGCTGAAGACATGGCTGTTCGAGCAGTAGCGGCACCCCCTCCACCCCCAGCGCCTTGAGACCCTACGGGTATGTAGTGCGCTCTATAAATGTCATTGATTGATTGATTGATTGATTGATTGATTGATAGCCGCGGGCCTTGGAGCAGACACCCGCTGTTATTGACCAAAAGTTAATCTTTGACTCGCACAATTGATTCCAGAACAGTCTTTGCTTGTGGCGTCCTTCGGGTCATTGTGGATTGAATGGGCCGCCTGTCATTCGATTGGACTGCGCTTACGGCCAGTTGCAGGTACTCATCACTCCGGGTAGCTTCTACAATGGTCTCGAGACTCATGGGCAGTGGTCGGGATCTTTCTGATATAAGACAGACATATTCTTCCGTGTCTTCGGCATCCTACTCTTCCACTTTGGTTGCCGCCCTGGGGTGCCTCGAGAGGTAGTCCCCTGGGTTGGACGAGCCCGGTTTGTACTCCACCCGATAGTCGTATCCCTGTAGTTGAAGTATCCACTTTTCAATCCTCGGCGGAGGTTTGGACGCTGATCCTTGAAACAAGGGGACAAGGGGCTTGTGGTCTGTGGACACTGTGAATGGATGGCCATACATGTAGACGTGGAAATGCCGACAGGCCCAGTGGATGGCGATCGCTTCTCGTTCGATTTGGGAGTATCTCTGTTCTGTGTCCGTCAGGGACCGACTCACATACGCTATTGGGGCCCACTCTCTGTTCCCTTGTAGTTGAGTGAGTACTGCTTCAAGCCCATGGGGGCTGGCATCCACAGCGACATTTGTGGATCGGGCCGGGTTGAAGTAGGACAGCGTCGTGTCTGCTGACAGAACTGCCTTAGTGTCTTTGAAGGCTTGCCTTAGTGTCTTTGAAGGCTTGCTCCTTCTCGGGCCCCACTGCCATGTGGTGGAGGCCTTTGTCAGTTCCCTGAGGGGTTTCGTGAGATTTGACAAGTCTGGGATAAAATGTCCGCAAAAGTTCACCATTCCCAGGAAGCTTCTTATCTCTGAGATGTTGGTAGGCGCCGGGGCTTCTTGTACATCTCGTACCTTGTCAGGGTCTGGGGCCACTCCTTGGTCCGAGAATGTGTAGCCAAAGAAACTAATCTTGTTCTTTAGGAATTGGCCCTTTTCTCGATGTAGAGTCAGTCCAGATTCTTTGATCATCTGGAGAACCCCACGAAGTCTCCGATGGTGGTCTTCGATCGATGACGCATAGATGAGCAAGTCGTCACTTACGTTTAAGACTCCTGGGAGCCCGCTGAGGACTTTGCGGATAGTGTTTTTAAACACCTGAGCAGCGCTTGAGATCCCGAAGTTGAGGCGTGGGTATCTACTGGAACCGACATGCGTGGAGAAGGTGGTGATGTATCGGGAGTCCGGGTGTAGTGGTAGTTGGTGGTAGCCGGACCGGAGGTCCATCTTCGAGAACCACCTTGCGCCTTTCAGTTCTCCCAATATGTCTTCAATGGTGGGGGTTAGGTGGTGTTCCATTTTCACAGCGGCGTTTGGGAGGCGCATGTCCACACAGATGCGGACCTGCCCCGGTTGCTTCGCCTTCCATGCCACTACTATCGGGGACACCCACGGTGTGGGCCCACTGACCTTTTCGATAATACCTTGCCTCTCCAGCCCCTCTAACTCTTCTTCCACCTTCTGTCTCAGGTGGAACGCAATGCGCTGTGCCTCAGCGCCACCGGTTGGACGGGTCAATGTGGAGGGAGACCTCTTTTCCTTTAAGGCATCGAATACCTTTGAAGACGTCTGCGAACTCCTCCATAATGGCTTCTAGCTCTTCCTCTTGCATTGCCATGGCAAATGATATTAGCTTCAGTTCTTCTGCTGATTGACCACTTCTCAGCATGCCTCTTCCTTCTTTGGTCACGTATACTGTGGTGGGGGTCTTGAGGTCCTTGTGTTGCAGTTCAGTCTTGAAACATCCCAGAAGCGGGATGGGTGTCTTCTGGCCGTATGCAAATACTCTGATCCTGGCCTCACGTAGTGGTGGGCGTGGACTTAGTTGATTATATACATTGGCAGCCATAAGTTCGATCGATGCCCCTGTGTCAATGGTACAAAAGGGGGTGGTGATGGACGGAGCATCTGAACCAATCAAACACTCACACCCAGTCAACAGATCTGGGTTTATTCCATCACTGTTCTTTAGCCTGCTCTGCCAATGGTGGCTCTCATCTCCTGATGGTGGATCTTAACTCTGCACCTTGGGAGTCGTCGTCTCTTCTTTCGTGACTGATCAACTGCGAATACATAGTGAACTGGGTAGTCTCCCATGTCATCATCCATGTCCTCGCTGTCTCGCTCTTCCGCTACCGCCTGCGCCGCCTCTTTCCTTGCCTTCGCCGACCGGTGTACCGCGGCGAAGTGGTTCATCCACCCACACGCACTGCACTTTTTCCCTCTCGCTGGGCAGTCTTGCATGCGATGGGGCGCACCTCCGCAGTAGCCACACTCCCTCTTCCTGTCTTGCTGTCGTCTCCCGGCGTTTTGGCGTACTTTGGGCCTCACCACATTCGCCTTTTCCACTATGTTGACTTGCTCCGTCTTGACGGGTCGGTGGAGGGCCGCTTCCATATGGGACGCTCTGGCTTGCAACAGCTCCTTTGACCGCCCCAGGGTGAGGATGTCCGCTAGGGGCTTACCATCCTCCTGAAGAATGTTCACTCTCAGTTTGGATGAATAACATCCTTGTATTATCTGACCTCGGATCTCTTCCTGTTCGTTGCGGAATCCGCGCGTCCTGGCCTGCTCTTTCAATCGTCCGTGGAATGTGTCTAGCGATTCCTCCGCTTCTTGCTTGGCTTGACGAAAAATGAACCTTTCGTAGTCCCGGTTTGCCATTGGCTCGAAATTAGAATTTAGGGCATTGAGAAGCGTGACATATGTTTTGGGTGTGGCTTCTACCAGGGTTTTGTAGATGGGGTGGATATCCTTGCCTCCAAGGTGGAGGAGTAGGGCCCTGCGCCTTCCCGGGCTATGCCAGCCCCTTCAAAGTAGATCTGGTATCGGTCTGTCCAGTCTCTCTATCGCGGGGCAAGGGATGAGGGTGCTCTATCCACCACAAAGGGCTCAATGGGGGAATCAACGCCATTTTGGCGCAGACGCAGTCACACCTTGCGGCAAGTGCACTGCTTACCTCCTGGGAACACTAGCAGCCGCCCGGCCGAGGGTGAATGTAACGCCTTCCAGGTCCTCTCCTGTGGCTAGTATGTTTCAGGCCTCAACGATGTATCCTCCTCTTACCAGATGCTGGGGCACCTTCAAACGAGGATTCCACCGTGTGCGCAGGGGCCTCTGTCTCAGCAAAGCATGTTCAGGAGCTGCAGGGCCTGCCTCGACTGCCACAGGCTCCCCTGAGGGCACACAGCAGGCCAGGAACACTCGGGCTGCTCACCATGGGCCCAGGGCTGTTATCAATGGCTGTCATGCCTGCCGATCCGAGACAGTCGTGGTTGGCAATCGCTTGGTTGGCGAGAGCCGCTAGAATCTGGAGAGCGCATGCGCAAGGACTTAGCGCATGCGTGAATATCCTATAAAGTCCTTTCTCTGTTACGGTACGACGCTTTGCGTTCCTTCCGGTTTTCGCGCATCGCTTCCGGGTCAGTGGTGGCGTCCGAGCATCGTCGGGAGAGGTCTACGGTTCTACCTCGTTCCTTTGATTATCGTGCACCTTTCTACTCAGATAAGTACAGGTGCTTTCATACTTAGATGTTAACTCGAGTGAAGTTGACTTCCAGCGCATGCTTGGTGTTGGAGTTTTGTTTTGGTTATTTGTTACACCTCATTACGGGGTTTGTTTGATTTGGCCTTAGAAGCAGGGGTAGTTTTTATAGTTTCTTGGTAGGAGCAATACAGATTGTGCATGTAAGCTCCAGGATTTCTTCTACGCCTTATTTAAAGAGACAAAACAGGTACGGCCATTTACCTAGGGGTCTATATCTGCATGACCAGTATATGGTGATACTTATTGTCTCGCTTATGTTTTAGGGAATCACCAATAACAGACATGTGGTACTTCTTGTGGAGAAACAGGGAGACATTCTTCTCACGGCACACTCAGCATTAGGTACCTTTATATATTGCTCATGATATATAGATCGGTTTCCAGTATACAAGGAGAGTTAACCTAATATCCCTACCTTATAGGAGTATTCTTTCCTCTGCATCACTCTATCCACTTTCTGTGAAGACAACAGAAGCGAAGTCAAGTACAGGTAGATGCCCTGTGTATAGTTTCCAGGTACTAAGTATCCTTGTTAATAAATATTCATAGTCACAGATATACTAGACCCTCTATTAATCATTGTTCTTTATTTATAGGAGAAGGTCCTGAGGCCATAGGGGGTGCTGACCAGTTCTCTGCGCATCCTGGATTTAAGATTCCTGTGTCTCCCCAATCTTTCCTTGTTTTGTTTCCCTGCTTTCCCTACATTGGCATCATCTCTTATCACCAGTATATATATACCTCATTGGTGTAGAGTGAACCGGTGTGGGGGAGTTGTGGTCAGAGCTTCAACTCCGTGGTGTTTCCGAGGCATCCTCCTACAAGGCACAACAATGGCCCAATGATTGCCCCTCATCAGGCACAGAAGGTGTTAAATGTACAGCACAGCATGGTGTCGTTTCTGCCCCTCGTTGCCAGTGTGATGGGGAGGGGGCCGCTGAAGCGCGTGGTGTGAGCGCTGCGACCGCAATAATTGCATAGGACACTCGTGCTGGTTTACTGCGTAGTCCCCACTGCCGATCGTAGGACACGCTCTCTTCATTTATAGCTGGCGCGTGACAACACGCGCCAGCGCCAGTGTAACTTCTCCGACGCGAATAGACTGCAACGCAACCTCGCGTCGGAGATAGGAGGACACTACAACAATAACTTATAATGCATATTTGGTGCAGGGATTCCACCCAGACTCGGAGAATCCGGATCCCTGAAGGCTCGTAACAAGGCTCAAAGTTGTGAGAGGTGGGCAATCTCAAGGAAAGATGCTAAGATTTTGTTGATACTGATGGGTTATTCATTACTTGATGTATATATACCCATGGAAGGTCTCTCCTACAGGGAGGGGTGCCAGCATTTATTAAGGCGCCCCCCTGCCTAGAAAAATATAAATTTCGCATTGTGTAATGTGACTAATGCCCATGTAAGCGCACCGTTACCTTCTGGTCCATGGGTACCCACAAACATTGCTCCAGGGGCCACAAAAGTGTGGGCTGTAATGTGACTGAGGGCCGCACTGATGCCAGCAGGGTAGCCGTAGGGGGTCTGGGTGGGTCAAGGATTGAGTAAGGGGGTCTAAAAACATGTTAGATAAACAGCAAGCATTTATTCGCAGATTAATAAGTGCTTGCCCTTTATTTAACATTCTTTTCTAAATATTAGTGCTCAGCAACTAAATAGCAGCTGGTGCTGGTGTTCACTAGGGGGTCATATATAAGGGTCAAGAGGGCGGCAAGCGGCCCCCCGGGCTGTACTTAAGAGTACAGCCCGGAGTATCGAATCGACTTCGCGCGGTATAAAACTGCAAGAAAACAAAAGACGCAAATTACTACTTACAAGGATAAACCGTAACTTAGAACTCCTTTAACAAACTGTTACTTCTCATACCTCAGATTGGAAAGAGCTGTTCACTCAAATGTGCAGCTTATCTACTTGGTAAATAGGCCTTGTCAATCACGTACCGAGTGTCTTTGTTCTAGAGGAAACACTGATTCAGGACATACATAACCCCACGGGATAAGTAAAGTGGTTCAACACTGCCCCCTAGTGGCACAGAGGGCAAATGACGCAATTTCTGCATTTTAGATGTTAGATGGTAGATGTTGGGCTTGATTTGGAGTTGTTTGGAAATGAAGATCCTCCGATTAATTTCTGAAGGAAGTGCCAAATACAGAGGGGAATCGTCTGGCGGAATTTCCTTCACCAACGACACATTATGATTGTGGTAATTCCACTCTCGGGTTCTCATCTGGAGTTAGAACGTCCTTCAGAAACTTAAGTATTTTCTGGTATCACACACCTCTCAATCTATTCGGAAATGAAACGCTACATTGAACGTGCAGAGCTGAGTGTTCGGTCCTGCCCTTCCCAGTAGTCACAGCCTGGACACATGTTCGATTTCTTTCATACTCTGTTTGTGTACAGAACTCCCTCCCTTGACATAGCTGCCAAGGTTTCAGATTATTTATGTGTGACATTTTCGTAATTTCAGTGTAATTATGAGTGACATTCAACAATTATGAGTGACACTTTCTCGCGAGCAAAAAGCAAGCAATGAAGACGAGGGAATCACATATATATCAGAAATTACAGCCATTTCAGCAACGAGAAACTCTACGAAGATCTTAAAACTATTGCAAAGCACCAGAAAATGAAGGGTACTATCTGACATGAAACACAGACTGCATAGCTGCCACGTTTTAAGAGTGCTTATGTGTGACATTTTCAAGGTTTCAGGGTATTTATGAACGACATTCAACTACTAAATATATGACACTAAGAGTGACACTTTTTTTGCGAGCAAAATCAACAAATTAAGTACATGGACACAGATAAAACATAAGAAATTACACTAATTTGATCAAGGACAAGCTATGAAAATAACTTGAAACTTCTGCAAAACACCTGATCCTATTGTAAAACGATTGTATACCTACATCTCACATGATTTTACACTTGTTATCATTACTGCTGCTTGTAGAGCCACAAACAAACTGCATTTGACAATGTAAAATTGCCAGATCATGTTTGTCTATGGAACACTTTATCGCACTTAGTTCAACAATCCACGAATTCCCTTTCTTATTGTAATCTCAACCTTATTGCCGCGTGCTCTCTTCTTAAACACAAACATCACTGCACTGATTCTAGTGCTTGCTCCGTACTGTAACAGGCCACTTACCAACAGGAAAATCCTGCCTGGGGCTGTAGTTTATAAGCTGCAGTGGCGAACTCACTGCTGACAGCTATTGCGTAGGCCCTGCCAGGGTCGCAGCAATGAATGTCTTCCTGGGGGCCCGGCAAGACTTGTAAAAAAATCCTGTCTGGAGTTAGTCACGCCGCGCGCCATCCACTGACGAGAACCTTCCAGGCTTTGGAGGAATGAGTGCATTGAAATGAGCCTGCTCTGACAATAAGCAAGTATTATATCTTAACAGGTACCGGCCACCTATGCTGGCAGGAGGTATCATAAAGAGGAAGCGAAGGCAGAGTCTCTCAGGGCCCATCGATTTGTAGAGATAGCTTTAGTCGGAATAGCAGGGGCATTAAGGGGGGCCTAGTGAGCAACAAGTCAAGCCAGGAGCCTCCTGCCTGGCAACCACAACGCCAGGGGAAAAAGGAAGCCACGTAAAGCCTCAACAGCGGGCCGATCCGCAGCAGGAGCAGTGCACAGAACTTGGAGGCAAATCCTGAAGCGCCTGCGAGTAGGCAGCAGAGCCGCCTGCCTCTGCAGCCGGGGGTCCTGGGCTGGGGCAGAGTAATAGTGCGGGATAAGAGATGGATGGAGGCTATTACATTGTAGCAGCAGTGCACACCTAGATTAACTGTTTACTGAGCCTGTGCTCATGCTGGTGGCAGCGCCCGGACCGGCAAGTCTGCAGGGAGCAGAAGAGCCGGCGCAGGTGTGCAGGCGTGCGCGCTAGCAGCTTGGAGTGGCCAGGTACTCAGCGCTGCGGTACAGGCCGCAGAGAGTCACTACTGTGGCATTAAAATGCGTGACAATGCATTTCAGTGCGGTGTTGCGGAACACCACACTGAAATGCGTTAAGTGTCACGCCTGATGCGTGATACTTGGCAGACCTGCCTTGAAACTTGCTCCTCATCCAGCATCTGTTTCAACTCTAGAAGAAACTACAGAACTTCAGGCAATCCGGAGAAACTAAGGGAGGAAAGGAGAGGCGAGGAGCAGGGTCGGATTGGGATCACAATTCGGCCCGGGCACTGACGAAAAAAGTGGCCCACATTCAAGAGGCGTGGCCCATATTTAAGGGGCGTGGCCCACATTCAAGGGGCGTGCCCTTTCATGAAACACCATTTGCACAGACAAGGAATGAAAGTGGGAGGATACTGTTCTTGCACACGACACAGGGCCAAGGTGACAATGGCCTACATGCTGAGCAACTAAAAAAAATAGCAAGGCCCCTTTTTGTCACAAAATTATTCCAGCCCTCCAGCACAGGAGCACCTGAAAAGCAGCAAAGCCCCCCCCTGCTATTACTAACCTACTCAGCCCTCCCCAGACCTTCAGCTCAGGAGCACATGAACAGAGGTAAGGCCCCTGCAATTAGTAAATTAATCAACCCTCCAGGCTTTGGAAAAATGTCCTGGCAGGGGAGCACAAAACACAGCTTTCTGGGTCATCCAAGGTAGCCAGGTAGCCAGGGGGAGGCTGAGGTGAAGCTGGTGCATGGGAAGTACCTTCCCAGTGTGTTCTGGCAGTTTGAGTATTTACCATTTACTGTAGTATTACCCTTGTACCTGTGTATGGTACCCTTTTGTAACTTGCACAAGTCACTTTTCTCTTGTAACACACTGTTTGCTACCTCTCACTTTTTGTTTGCTTTAGATGCTTGCACAAGTGCCACCATTGCCTAAGTAACGTTTGTTCTTGTGCTGGAGTGTCTGCCATTAATTGCAGTATTATACCCCTAATTGTATTTTGTATGCTTTTGTAACCTGCACACATCTCTTTTTCCTCCTGTAATGTATCGTTTGCTCCTCTTGTATTTTGGTTGCTCACTATTGTCACTTTTGATTCATGTAACTTAACGTTTGCTTTTGTAATTTGTCCACTTATAATTTTCTCCTCATGTATTATTGCTGATCCTAGTGTGAAGCGCTCTGACACCTTCGGGTAAAGTCTGCGCTATATAAAAAATGCAAAAATAAATAAATAAAACAAAAAAATTCCAAACATCACCAGGCCCCCACAGCAAGACCCATTCTTCCTCGCCCACTATGCCCTGAATGTGAAGGGCTGTGGGAGAGGTGTTAAGATTAACACCGTTTCTGGGCTGCATGGGCGCCAGGGGGCCGAGGTGCAAATGGCTCAAAGGCCTGAGAAACACCTGGCCCCCAGGGAGGCCGATTATTGCAAACAATCGGCCCTGCCCAGCCTGTGCTTGATTGCTTGGCAGGGCAGGGGTGAAGGAGAGCCCACAGCTGACAATCGCTGTCTGGCCGCACAGCGAGGCTGCTTTCATTTTCTCAGTCTCTGTCTCCATGCACTCTGTGGGCCGGTTTTTTTCTCCCCTTTCCTAGTCCACTCTCTGTGGACTGGGACAGGGGAGAAAAAAAATGGCCCACAGAGGGCACTGAGGCACCGGCCCTTCGGCCCATTCCCGAATGCCCGCCTTGCCAATCCGCCCCTGGCGAGGAGAGTGAAGCCGAACAGAGATTGGGAATACAGGGGAGACCGCTGAAGCTTTTTCATCTTTCCCGCGGTGAAATCCCCAACACTCACCATTTTTATTCAAACTGGTATAGCCAAAAGATCTCTTGTGCTCTTCTTAAACATGTTTGGGTCAAGCTCCCTCAGATGTTGGCTTGTTTATAGTACCCATCTCCTTTTGGGAGTCAATCAATCAATCAGTCAGGGAATTGTAAACTCGCTACTCACCTGTGAAGGTCTCAAGGCGATTGGGGGGGTTCCGTTCAGCTGAAGGTGTTCAGGGAGGGGGCGCATCTGATGTAGATTGGGAGCTCATTCCAGGTCTTGGCCGTGATGTAAGAGAAGGATCTTCCCCCTGCTTTGGCTCTTCGGATGCGTGGGGTTTTGGCGAGGACGAGGTTGGCGGATGGGAGGTTTCTTTTGGGTATGTGGAGGTTCCGGTGTTGTGTAGGTTTGGTGCAGCCTATCAGCGGTGGTTTCTTTATTAGGGTGTGGGGGTGTTGCCCCTTTGTTTGTTTTGTGGCCCCCCATCTCTATATTAAATGTTTTGATTCAATTCTTTTTTCCCTAGCAGCCGCAGTGCAATGCATTTCTGAGTTTTACTTTGTCCAGGAGTCAGGGCAGAAGTAGGTGGGGGCCAGCTTAATTGACACAGGTTCAGAGGATGGTCTGGCCTTCAAGTTGGAGTGAAGTGTACATGTCAGGTTGGAAGGGTGCCTTGCTGTGACCAGCCCGACATACGCACTTGAACCCGCTCTTACCTGCAATGACAGGAGCCCGGGGGATGACAAGCACAGCCTTCAAGTCTCCTAAGGAGTTCAGGGTTCACCTGACCTTGCCAACTCCTTGTGCTGCTCTCATGTTTTTAAGAGCAAGTAAGCAGCATTTGGATTGGTTCAGGAGCCACAGGGATGGGCATGAGCCGAGCTGTACAAAAAAGCATGGTCACAAGATTCCCATTATGCACGCCCAGAGGCAGCTCACGAGCTCTGAGCTAATGTTCAGTTAAGAATCGTGCCATCTCCTAAGGAAACAGGTTTAAATAAATTCCATTACTTCTGAAAATAATAACCTCAAGCTGTTATCTGTGTTATTAGAATAATTACACTCGGTCTCCACCAGTTTCCCTTGATGTTTTCGAGCCTGAATAAATCATGTCTTAGCACCACAAATCTGCTGCATATTTGTAAGTTTTTTAACTTTACACAACGATTTGAAATGGGCATCTCTCAGCCGGCTGTGAATATCTGTTTGTTAAATACTAGCTACACATTAGAAAACTGTGGCACTGGGGTCCTTTTTCGCATGAAAATACTCTCTTTCTGCTTGACAGCAGCTTCGCAGGCACAGGCCCTGCTCTATTTGTTGCAGTGCCAGGGAGAAAGGCAGCACCCGCTATGCCAGTTGTCAGGGTATTTGAAGCATACAGTGGGTATTTAGGCACAATTTAATTAATCAACGCCGTCATAACATCCACATCCATACCAACATTTGGAAAGCAGAAGGAGGTGAATTAAGATATAAAAAACAAAATAGAGATCATTAATTTTATCCCCATTGGTTTGTATTGATGTGGGAACAATTTCAGGCCGTGGGAGAAAGGTAAATGAAAGCCATCTTTGGCTTTAAAAATTCAAACGTCTCCCACCTGGATCGGGTCTGAAGCTGCCATGTATGCACCCCAAAGTCATGCTCTGTTCTTGCCCTGAGAGCGCTTTGTTTCATTTGTAGGCGTGAATGCTCTTTGCAACAAAAGCTCTCTTTTTCTTTACAAAATTGCAGTTTTCAAATGTATGTAGCGGAAACTTGACCAGAAGGCATTGAAGTGCTTTACAACAGCACCACTTACATTACACAAGAACACATTAATGTTTTTTCTAATAGACACATCTGCCAGTGGATTACTCACCTTGTGAATATCCCCTTGCGTCAGCAACATTCGGAAATTCTTTTTGTAGCTTTGCGCAGACGTGGACGACGTCACAGAGGCACGGCATCACGCGCGACTCCGCTGACGTCACCGACACCATAATAGGCCCAAGCCGGCGTGATGACATCAGTTCCCTTTTTTCTGCATCGTCTACGCTAACGGTTTTCAAGGGATCGTCTGTAGCTGTATAGTAACTTTGTTACTTTGTGTTTCTACTGGTGTTTTCTTTGTCTTCTGTCGTGATGTCTACGAAGAAGACTGGATTTAAAGCGTGCGGAGAATGTGTCAAGATGATGTCTATCACTGATCCACACGAGTGCTGGTTTGGTGCTTGAGCTCCGATTATGACGTCGAAGATTGTCCTTCTTGTAAAAAGATGACTCCGAAGGCACTCCGGGAGAGGGAGACGAAACTCCTCATAGCGAAGTTGAAAAACAAAAAGGATAAAAAGAGTTCGAGGTCACAAACTCGATGTTCGAGGTCGAGGTCTTGTTCGAGATCGCACTCGGAGTCGTCTTCGGCGCATGCTTCAAGGTCTTTGAGAAAGAAGCATAAGAAGAGGTGTCATGAATCTCGCCATCACTCTGAGAAAGACTCGAGTTCAAGGCCGAAGTCACAGGTGAAGTTACTTCGAAAGGAAGCGGTGGCCTCGGCTTCGGAAGTACAGGTCTCCGAGGGTGAGGCTTCGCATGCGGATTCGCCTGTGTATCCGAAGCAGTTGCCGAATCCTTCTCCGAATCCATCCCATCCTTCTGGTCAAGAAGATGAAGATGAAGGTGAAGAGGAAGAAGAAGGAGATGGCGAGGCTTCGTTGCCTGCGGGTTCGTCGACCCCGGTGCACCAGCCTGAGGTGGAGGCAGAGGTCGAGAAGACTCCGCTCCCTCAAGAGCAACCTGGGGGCTCTTATCCAGCCTTTCCGGCTCCAGGTCAGGATCCTACTCAATTCCTGAATGCCATGTTTGGAGTTTACTCCAGGGCAATGTACCCCTCTAGTGCACCGGTTGGTCCCTCCGGTCCATTAGCATTTAACCTGGGTGTCCCCCAGGCTTATGCTCCTGCGCCTTTTATGCCTTTCATACCGGCTCCAACTCCGCAGTGGCATTTCCCGGCGCCGCCGAAGCCTTCGACGCCGAGGCATTCGACGCAGGTTCCATCGATGCCGAATCCATCGACGCCGATACCCTCGACTCCGATGCCGAATCCGGTTCGACCTCGGATTAAGCTGCCTCTTCCGACTTCGAGTTCGCCGTCGGGTCCGGTGGAATCAGTCCTGGATCCGTCGACTTCGTTTATGAAGGAGAGGTCGAGGCGTGAGGCACAGAGGCTTCTGGAAGAGGAGAGGTATTGTGATGAAAATTTGGAGGAAGGTGTACTGCCGTATTCGGAGGATCCTTTTGATGACCTGAGAGAGGCTAGTGGTCTTGAGCTGTCTCCTGAGTGGGATTTGGCCTCTGTATCTGACGTACCTTCTAAGGATGTGACACCTTATCACGTTGTTATTAAGAAGGTTGCAGACTTGAATATTACTCTGCCTACTGCTGAATATAAGTCTAACATTCTAACTGAGGTCCTTCACTCGCCTTCTTCTGTTATTGAACCAATGCTCCCATTTAATGACGCTTTGGCTGAGCCTATTTATGAGGTGTGGAAAAAACCTCTGACAGCCCCTGCTGTTTCAAGGGCAGTTGCAAGAAGGTATAGAGTGGCACCTGGTGATCCAGACTTTTTGTCAACGCACTCCCTTCCAGAGAGTTTGGTTGTGCAGGCTGCCTGCTCAAAGAACTCTGCGGGTGCTTTTCCACAGGTTCCTGGGGAAAAGGAATCAAGGAAGCAAGACCAGGCGGCCAAGAAAATCTTTTCCTCAGCCAGCATGGCATTAAAGTCTAAAAATGCTACTTGCCTGATGGGTAGATACATCCATGCTTTGATGGATTCCGTCAAACAATTAGTGCCTAAAATTCCTGAGGACGATAGGAAGGATTTTCAGGAAGTGATTTCTGACACTCAGGCTGCGGCAAGGCAGGTAATCCAGAGTGGGCTGGACCCGGCTGATTCAGTGGCGAGAGTGATGGGCTCTTCGGTGGCCACTAGGAGAGCTGCGTGGTTGAAATCTTCGGAATTTTCTACGGATGTTCAGTCTGCTTTGATGGATTTGCCCTTTGCTGGGTCAGGATTGTTTGGAAAGAAGGCTGACGCTGCTTTAGAGCGGTTTAAAGACAGCAGAGCGACGGCAAAGTCTTTGGGCCTTCAGACCAGGGGCTCTTTTGGAAAGCGATTCAGAGGATTTGGCAGATCTTCCTATCGGGCCTACAAACAATCACAGCAGCAGCAGCCGCAACAGCAGCAAAACAAGTCGTACAGGGGCAGACAAAGAGCTCGTCCTAGAGGTCGCCAAGCCTCCCCCTCCTCCTCTTCCTCTTCCCCTTCCCCTTCCCCTTACCAGCCTCCTGCCAACACAGCAAAGCAGCCCTAGATCCGCCATTCCGGATCATGTGGGTCCAGTGGGGGGGTCAGCTTGTCATTTTCTGCGAGATTGGGAATTAATTACATCAGATCATTGGGTTCTCAATCTCGTGGAGAATGGTTATGTTCTTCCCTTTCGGGAATTTCCCCCAAATTACCCTCCTTGCCAGGGTTATTGTTCGGAGGACCACCTGCTACTCCTGCAGGAGGAAGTCCTGGCACTGTTCAGAAAGGGTGCGATAGAGGTGGTTCCGGAGCAGGAGAGGGGTCAGGGATGCTACTCCCTGTATTTTCTGATCCCCAAGAAGGATGGCAGACTTCGTCCAATCCTGGATCTCAGGATCTTGAATCTTTACCTGAAGCAGGAGAAGTTCAAGATGCTCACCCTTGCGCAGGTTCTTCAAGTGCTGCTGGAAGAAGACTGGATGGTGTCGATCGACTTACAGGATGCGTATTTTCATATTTCCATCCTGAGGTCACACAGGAAGTATCTCCATTTCACGGTTGGATCGCAACACTACCAGTTTGCGGTCCTTCTGTTTGGAAGTACTACTGCGCCTCGAGTCTTCACCAAGGTGATGGCTGTGGTGGCTGCACATCTCAGAAGATCGGGGATACCGGTATTCCCGTATCTGGACGATTGGCTGATCATAGCAGAACCTCCAAAGATAGTGAGACAACTCAGTTGTTGCACAGGTTGGGTTTTTCGATAAATGTACCCAAATCCCACCTGGTGCCCTCCCAGCGCAACCTGTTCATAGGTGCGGTACTGGACACTACTGTGTGTCGTGCATTCCCTCCTCCTCAAAGGATTCGCGACATACAGTAAATGATTCCTTTATTTTACAATGGAGCCGTCGTTCCAGTCCTGAAGGTCCTTTGTCTGCTCGGTCTGATGGCTTCTTGCATTCTGTTGGTCAGCTATGCACGCTGGCACATGAGGGCACTCCAGTGGTGCCTCCGCAGGCAGTGGTATCAGCACAGTGGAGATCTCAGGGAGTCAGTGAGGATCTCGAGAGAAACTGCAGCGGATCTGTTTTGGTGGAGCGTGGAAGGCAATCTGTCACAAGGAAAGCCTTTTCAACTACCTCCATCGGTGGCCACAGTAATAACGGATGCATCCACTCTAGGGTGGGGTGCTCATCTGGGGGATCTGGAGGTCAAAGGTCTTTGGTCTCCAGAGGAAAGGTTGCTTCACATCAACCTTCTAGAGTTGCAGGCCATACGTTTAGCGCTCAAGGCCTTCCTCCCTTCCCTTCGCGGTCAGTCAGTTCAAGTCCTGACGGACAACACGACCGTGATGTGGTATGTCAACAAGCAGGGAGGAGTAGGGTCGCAGTGTCTCAGCAGGGAGGCTCTGCGTCTCTGGTCCTGGGTTCAGCTCCATCAGATTTGTCTGATGGCAAATCATCTGGCCGGGGTTCTGAACGTACGTGCAGACAGACTCAGTCTGCAGTTCTCAGCCGACCACGAGTGGAGGCTCCATCCAGAGGTAGTTAGTTACGTCTTTCGGGCGTGGGGGACTCCTCAGGTGGACCTGTTCGCCACTCACGAGAATGCTCACTGCCAGTCATTCTGCAGTCTCCAGTTTCCGATTCAGAGAGCCTTGGGGGACGCGTTTCAGTTGAGTTGGGACTCACAACTCCTCTACGCGTTTCCTCCCATACCCTTGATTCCTCAGGTTCTGAGGAAGATACGTCAAGACCGGGCCCAAGTTATATTGTTCGCGCCGGATTGGTCAAGAAGGGTGTGGTACACAGATCTTCTCCACCACTCCTCGTGCCCTCCGCTCCGTCTCCCTCACAGGGCAGATCTCCTCTCCCAGATGGAGGGGCAGGTTCTACACCCCCACCTCCAGACCTTACACCTTCATGCCTGGAGATTGAGCGGGGCAACCTGATTTCCTTTTCTCTCCCACACAATGTGGTGGATGTCATCTTATCGGCCAGGCGTGACTCCACCAAGTCCATTTATTCTTATAGATGGTCTAAATTTGTTGCTTGGTGTGGGGAGAAGTCCATTGACCCTTTAGGGACTCGTTTGTCCAATATACTTCAATTTGCACTTTCCTTGGCCCAGCAGGGTTTTGCAGTGGCAACTATCAAAGGTTATTTGTCGGCCTTATCGGCTTTCCTTTGTTTGCCGGACCAACCCTCTTTGTTTAAATCTCCTATTGTATTGCGATTCATTAAGGGCCTTACCAATAAATTTCCTCCTACTCCTTTTATTATGCCTCAATGGGACTTGAACCTTGTTGTTACATTCTTGATGGGTCCGCCTGTTGAACCTTTACACAAGTGTCCCTTGAGACTTTTGTCTTTTAAGACTGTATTTCTAATGGCAATTACCTCGGCAAGGAGGGCAAGTGAGCTTCAAGCTCTTAGTTCAAAGCCCCCATTTTTGTCCATTCATGCTGAAAGAATTGTTCTCAGGACCAGGGCTGCTTTTCTGCCTAAGGTTGTTACTCCTTTCCATCTGGGGCAGTCCGTTACCCTCCCTTCCTTCTATCCTCCCCCTCACCCTTCCAAGGAGGATGAGAGACTTCTCCGCTTGGACCCTAAGAGGGCGGTGAGCTTTTACCTGGACAGGACAAGAGAGCTCAGGTTGGATGACCAGCTGTTTGTTGGATTTGCTGGCTGCAAGAAGGAGAAGGCGGTGCACAAGCGCACGCTCTCGAGATGGATTATCCTCTGCATTAAGATCTGCTACGCCCTGACGGGTAAGGAACCTCGAGAGGGTATAAGAGCTCACTCTACTAGAGAAAAGTCTTCTACATCTGCTTTGTCTAGGGGTGTACCTGTTGAGGATATTTGTAGAGTGGTGACTTGGGCCTCCCTCCACACTTTCGCGAAACATTACTGTTTAGATTCCGAGGTGAGGAGGGACGGCCACTTTGCGCGCTCTGTCCTCCAGGACCTTTTGGTATAGGAGAGTGGACACCCTCCTCCGGGAGTGGGGACTGCTGTGGGACTCTATTCACAAAGTGAGGAATCCACTGGCAGATGTATCTATCAGAAGAACAAGTTACTTACCTTCGGTAACGCTTTTTCTGGTAAATGCAATATCTGCCTGTGGATTCCTCACTGACCCACCCGCCTCCCCGTTGTCCTCTCTTCTATACTTCAGTTACTGTAATGTATATATTTTTATTGTCAAAGGAAATTTTTATTACAATTTGTTTTCCTGCATTGGCTTCACACTGTGTGTGTTATCTTGACATTTGTGTACTGTGTATACTGTGTATATATCTGCTTTCATCGGTCCGTCCGTGTGCCTCGAAGGCACGGAAAAAAGGGCGGAACTGATGTCATCACGCCGGCGTGGGCCTATTATGGTGTAGGTGACGTCAGTGGAGTCGCGCGCGATGCCGTGCCTCTGTGACGTCGTCCACGTCGGCGCGAAGGTACAAAAAGAATTTCTGAATGTTGCTGACGCAAGGGGATATTCACAGGGTGAGGAATCCACAGGCAGATATTGTATCTACCAGAAAAAGCGTTACCGAAGGTAAGTTACTTGTTCTTTAGGCACAAGGAGATTAAGTGATATGCCCAGAATGAATCCCAGGATGTTGTTGAACCAACGCAGAGACTAAATCATGGTTCATTGGTTCCCAAGGCGGCTGCTCTGTCTCTATCTATTACCCCACATTCGACCTGCTCTCCTCAGTCTGGGCTCCAGCAGTCTGGAGGAAAGTGATAGGTCAGAGGCCTGGACAGTGCACTCCCCCTCTATTGTTACCTTTTGAGTAGGATTTCACACTTTTATTTCCCTTCCTAGTTTTGTTTTCATTCCCCGGCCTAAACTTCCACTTTCACAAGGGAATCCTGTCTAAAACCACCTGACAGTCTGTTGAAACAATCTTTAATAAATCTCAGCAACGCAGACTGGCATGCACGCGTGGCACTGAGTATAAGAAGGCACTGCCAGTTTAGGCCATGAGTTGCCAAAGTCGAAAAAAGTTTGTGTTAGTAGCCCCTGTCCTGCGGTGCCAAAACACAAGCTAAGAAAATAGACCCCCCATCAGCTGTCTTCTCACTTCAGAATCACCTTTGGGGTGCAGAGGGCCCTGGTGACACAGTAACTTCTGGAGTGATGATATTTGCATCCCTCCTACCACGTTTAGTAGTCAGTCACAATATGCTTGCAAATGCACCATTTGCTCACTTTTTTTTGCTAATTGTTTCCAAGGAGAGAACCCCCCCCCCCCCACCCCCCACCCCTCTCCTTATGAGGGTCGAACTTGCTCGCTCACCACGAGGCACTAATATCGAACTTTTACGGCCCACCACGTTCAAATGTCAACAGCCACCACTGCAGCCCATGGCATTTTGCGGATGTATACACTATGAAAAGAGCACCACTCCAGAATCTCATCAGCTTGTGAACTCTCGTAGGGCACTGAAGGGAAGCACTACGTGCAGATACAAGAGTATACTTGGTCGTGCCCAAATTCACAAAGTAATCACAAATGTCTCCCTCAGTCCTGTAACATTGGTTCATTGATATATAGTTCACTGCTAACATGCAAATCACTCAGGAAGACACATTTCCCCCTTTTTACCTGCCTTTCTAAGGACTCGGATACACTGAATCGTGTCAAGCAAAAACTGTGATGCATGTACCAGATAGAAAAGGCCTGAAAGTGGGTGTCCAAGTACTATAAGCACTAACAAAACAGGATGATAGATGGAGTGCTGAAACCTTTCAACTACTCACCCCCAGTCCCAGATCTTGGTTTAATCCATTGTTCTTTTGCTCACTTCACCACACAGTTTGGACCCAGCATATGCAAATCAGTCCTGATCCTGTTCCTCATGGGAACAGTCCAGCCCGAACTGCCAGGCCAGTTTCTCCTTGGACTGGAAACAGGCATCCTAGGACTGGTTTCGGGGTATTACCTCTCATCAGCCAGGCTAGCTTGAATTTAGGGGCACAGTGAGCAAGGGACCAACGTCTGGGCATACCCATGGCCACACTGAGTGGACGAAAAGCACTTAATAACTAATAACAAAAGTATTACTTGGTTTAGTAATAATAATATTTAAGTTGCTACTAGATGATTTATTTTGTTGTGGTATGATGTGTAATTGTTTTTTGTTATTAATATTAACATTTTTGGCAGCCGACTTCCAACTTGGCACCGTGACTGTCTTGTAGCCACCAAGCTTGCGTTCCCGAATCCTCTGGTTGCCAACTGCATTTGCCCTATCAGGGGTGGCTCCTCCGCAGTGGCAGAGGAGCGTCGCCTCACTGGCTCAGAGCCAGCAGGTGAAAAATAGAATATTCGATCATCAGGTTTTTTTTCACCTGCTGGCTGATCCAGCGTGCGTAGGGAGGGGCAGGGCCGGGGCCATGAGAGGGGGGGGACTGGTTTGTGCACTTTTTTAAGTGCAGATGTGTGTTTGGCCGGTCATCTTAAGTTTCTCCAACCCAGCTGTATTGAACAGCCAGGTTGGAGAAACAGCACAGACTCCCTCTTCTGAGTGGAGCATCAAACCAGCCTGCTCAGGCTAATCCCCGCGCTGCTCTTATATCATGAGAGCAGTACAAGGATTGCGCAGGGAGTCTGTGATGCTGTCCCAGTGTCTGCTGGGACCAGGAAGAACACAGAAGCGCAACACGGGAGGCGGCCGGCAGCTTCAGGTAAGTACCTTTTTTCAATTTATTAAAATATTATAAATCCCACGAGATCCCACTTGCGCTCCCCCGCCCCCCCGCCCCCCCAACCTCCACCTGCCTCACCCCTTTTTGTTTGTGGAGGCCACCAATGCTATAGGTGGGCTACTGCAATTACGCCACAGAGAAGAACCAAATTACATGGAAGGGTTGACTAAATTGTGTGTCAAGGGGCTTAATGGGGCACATTTGGTGATAGTCTAATTTATTCCTTTGGTCATTTTTACACAGATTAACATTATCTTGCATTATTTTGGCAAACTCCTTCATAAGTGCTCCTTGGAACATGGTCAAGCCCACCCTGACCTTTAGGAGTTAGGGTGAACCCGATGATGAGGCATCCCACTACTAGGGTAGCTGTCCAAGTATGTTCAATTCTAGAAAAGAGGAACATTACCGTTTAGTGCTAAAGCGTGATGTGAAGAAAAGCAAACAATAAAATAAATTATTTTCCATTGAGTGCTGTAAACAAGCCAATAGTTCATATTTATTATTTTTTAGTATTATGTACTTTCTGCACTTACTACTGATACAACTGCAGACCCGCAAATTCATCTGTTTATGGCATCATGGGCAGGAACTAGTTCCAAACAATTTGATTAAGTACACTTTTACATCTTTTGTTTCTATTAACTTTCTGATCCTTGACCTTCCTTCCATAGGTTCAGCATATGCCATGGTATGCTATGCTTTGAAGTGTAATATGATAATGTAACATGCACTCTTAAAGCAGCATACTTCAATCTGTGGTATTCATTTTTTACCTTTTGGAGGTATGTGAAAACTGTGCAGTTGACACAAAAATTCACCAAATTACCCTAAAAGGAGCTTTGAATTTTGATATTTTAGAAGGGCCACCAGGTAAATAGTACAAGCGAAACAGTGGTTCTGCCACTCTTACAAATCAAAAATGATTTATAAGCAATTATGTCTCTCCAAATGGATGAGAACAGTCAAAAAATGAGCAGGCACAATGTACCTTATGTCCAAACCAAAAACGCAAAACTCTTATATTATTTTCACGCTATTTTTGTTTTATCAGTAAGTGTAAACCTATTTTGGCACATATATTTACATACACACAGAACCGTTCTTTGGAACTAGCATTTAGGACTTCAAAGTGCACAAACATTAAAATATTTACATGTCACAACACATTCCACAAGATACATGGACATATACTACATAGAAAAGTTATATCTAAACACAGTGCGAAGTTTTGAAAGAAGAAAAAAGAAATATCAGCTCAGTGAGTGATTAATCATTAGTTTGTTACCTTGGGAGATCATCAACACTTGAAAATAAAGCGTCAACGTTTCGACCCCTGAACAAAATGCGATATTATAACCGTCTTGATAGGGTCTTCCTCTGGACTAACTGGAAGGTCTGTGTGCAGCCTTTATGGGGCTCCTATTCGTGGCACTGGTCCTAATCACGTGCGGACAGCGATCAGGTCACTTCAAGGATAGGGGCAGCTAAGAACAGAAGGCAGAGAGGCACGGGGCAGCTAGGCACGGGGCAGCTAGGGGAACAGAAGGTAAAACTGGGCAGAGACACGGGCAGCGAGGGGTACAGAAGGAAAGACCAGGCAGAGAGAGCACAGGGACAGCAAGGGGAACAGAGTGAAGGAAAAGGGGCACGGACCACGTACAGGCAGCGGGGAAGACAGACAACAGCAGTCAGAGACACAACAATGAAAATACAGGCAATGCAATAAATTTGCAAACTGCCTTTAAGACCCTTATTTTGGCTCTGTATGTGTGAAAATGCACCATCTTTTCACTTTTTAAAGCAGGGTTCTTCAAATTGTGGGGCGCGCCTCCCTGGGGGGGGGGCGGCACCATCCCAGGGGGGGGCGCGTGCTCCACTCCGATCTTCCCTTTGTGCCCGTTCCTTTGTCCCTGTGGCAGCGCGATGTAGAGACTCTCTGTGAGGGCGGGCGATTTCTGTCAGAGTGGGGCTGCAGCGGCCTAAGAGCTGAACAAAGCTCATTAGCATACGAATGGTCTGTTAAAGAGGTGTGAAGTGCTCGGTGTGGCTGGATGGCTGAGTGTGTGTGTGCCCAGAAGCTGTGTCAGCCGGGGCACACACAGGCATGGTGAGATGAAGAGGGAGAGGGAGGGAGGAAGGAGACAGAGACAGATAGACAGAGGGAGAGCGAGGGAGGGAGACAGGCAGACAGAGGGGGAGCAAGGGAGGGAGACAGAGGCTGACAGAGCGAGACCGAGGGAGGCAGCGCGAGGGAGACTGAGGCAGACAGGGAGAGCGAGGGAGAGTGAGGGAGGGAGACATGCAGACAGAGGGAGAGCGAGGGAGGGAGACATGCAGACAGAGGGAGAGCGAGGGAGGGAGACAGGCAGACAGAGGGAGAGCGAGGGAGGCAGAGTGAGGGAGAGCGAGGGAGACAGAGGGAGAGCGAGGGAGACAGAGGAAGAGCGAGGGAGGCAGAGTGAGAGAGAGCGAGGGAGACAGAGGGAGAGCGAGGGATGTTGTGTGGAGCCGGCCACCAGACGTCCGTTATGTTGCCATGTGGGTGAATAGATGTATGGGTGGAGTGGTGGATGTATGGGTGGAGTGATGGGTGGAATGGTGGATGTGTGGGTGACATGGTGGATGTATGGGTAGGGGGTGGATGGATGAGTGAGGGGATGGATGGATGGGTGAAGGGGTGGATGGATGGTGGGAGAGAGGATGGATGCATGAGTGGAGGGATGGATGGGAGTGGATGGATGTGTGTATGGTTGGAAGGGTAGATGGATGGGTGGAGGGATGGATGGATCAGTGAAATGGTGGATGGATCGATGGGGGGTGGATGGTGGACGAGTCGGTGGGTGGATGGATGAGAGAGGTGATGGATGGATGGATGTATTGAATGGGTGAATGAATGGATGAATGGATGAGTGAAGGGGTGGATGTGGGAATGGATGGGTGGAGGGATGGATGGATCAGTGAAATGGTGGATGGATCGATGGGGGGGTGGATGGTGGACGAGTCGGTGGGTGGATGGATGAGAGAGGTGATGGATGGATGGATTGATGTATTGATGGGTGAAGGGGTGAATGAATGGATGGAAGGATGGATGAGTGACGGGGTGGATGTGGGGATGGATGGGTGATTGAGGAGGGTGGATGGACGGGGGGATGGATGGAGGAGTGAAGGGGTGGGTGAGAGGACAACAGATGGATTCATGAGTGGATGGATGAGTGGGTGGATGGGTGAAGGGTGGATGGAGGGATGGGTGGCTGGGTGAGGGGGGAATGGAGAGAGGTGAATGGATGGATGGATGAGTGAGGACATGGATGAATGATTGGCAGAGTGGATGGGCAGGTGGGTGCATAGATGGGTGAGGAGAGGAGCATGGAGATGGATGGGTCAGAGAGTACATGCATGAGTGGGGGGAGGGTGGAGAGCGGGAGGGATGGGTGGGTGGATGGATGGATGAGTGGGGGGTTGAGTGGGTGGACGGATGAGTGACTGGGTGGATGGATGAGTGGGTGGGGGGATGGCTGGATGGGTGAGAGGGTGGGTGGTTGGATGGATGAGTGAGTGGATGGATGGGTGGAGGAGTGGATGGATGAATGAATGGAGGAGTGGATGGATGAGTGGGAGGATAGCTTGGGTGAAGGGGTGAATTGATGACTTGTGTGCTTAGCGCTGCTGCTGTAATCCTCGCTTTTGATTATTTGTTTGTTGTTTGACCTCCCATAGCGTCCTGTTGTTGTATTTGTGCCCACCATTTTGTTGTGCCTGCAGACCGTCCCTCCCCCTTCGCTAACGCCTCCCAGCTCCCCCTCCCACCCACGAAGCACTAGGATCAACTCGGCTGAAGAGCCCCTGTGACCAGCTGCACTACACGTGAAGCAGTTGCTCCTGCCCACCTCCTACAAGCGCCTCTGTGGTATCGTTCGTGCTGCCTATCCTCTGGCTTTTTATTCACTATTTGGCATTCTCAGTCCTTATTCAGCACCCAGCTCCCTGCGTAGCGCTCCGCATTTGCGTAGCTATTTGGTGTCATTCATCCCTACGTGCATTGCGCTGCTGACTGCCGATTACCATTTCTGGGCTTAACTATTGCTATTGATGACTTCTGTGCTTAGCGCTGCTGCTGTAATCCTCGCTTTTGATTATTTGTTTGTTGTTTGACCTCCCATAGCGTCCTGTTGTTGTATTTGTGCCCACCATTTTGTTGTGCCTGCAGACCGTCCCTCCCCCTTCGCTAACGCCTCCCAGCTCCCCCTCCCACGCTCCGCCCCCTCCACTTTCCATTTATGACAGTTGTCCTAACGCGCAGCGTGTACGCGCAGCGATCGCGCCCAATCCGCGCCGAAGGTGCGCCAAAGGTAAGCCCGTCTAAGCCCGTCCGCGCCTGGACCGCGCCCAGCGCCAGAGCCCCTGGTCCACGTAATGTCCACCCCTCCCGCATAACTTACGATGCCATCACCCTCCTAGCCCTTAACCCCGGCCGTTCCCCCAACTGCGTCCAAGCCGCTCCTGGACACACCCATGGACCCTTCTCCTGCAACTCCTGCAAGTTCAACGGCACCAAGAACAACCCCTCATCTACGAACACACAACAGATATCCGACCCCAACCACCTACAATGCATCCTGCTCAACACCCGCTCAGTCCACAGGCACGCCATCGACCTCTGGAATCTACTAGACACCATCTCTCCGGACGTCGCCTTCCTAACAGAAACATGGATGAACGCCACATCAGCCCCAGACATCACCATTGCCATCCCGGAAAACTATAAGATCATTCGCAAGGACCGTACCGGCAACACAGGAGGAGGCCCATAAGAAATCCATCCGCATCTCAACCAGCTCAGACGTCAATCTCGCCAACACTGAACACCTTCACTTCCAGATCCACATCGACCCCAAGACCACACTCAGAGGCACCCTCCTTTACAGGCCACCAGGACCCCGCGCACAATTTAGTGACATCGCAGACTTCATCACTCCACACGCGCTCCCCTCCGAGGATTACATCCTTTTGGGAGACCTCAACTTTCACCTTGAAAAGAACAACGACCGCAACATCACCACCCTTTTGGACAACCTCGCCAACCTCGAACTTAAACAACTTGTCACCACCCCCACCCACATCGCAGGTCACACACTCGACCCTATCTTCACCTCCAGCAAACATGTCTCCTTCAGCCACACCACAGCTCTCCTTTGGTCTGACCACAGCTGCGTTCACTTTACCTACAACAAGCCCACATCCAACAACCACCCCCAACCTACTCTGCAAAGAAACTGGAACAAAATCACCATCGACCAGATCTCCTCATCGCTTCTTCTAAACCCCCCAGCCCACTCCTCCAACCCCGACCAAGCAGCCACCAACCTCACCCAATGGTTATCCAACAGCGCCAACATCCTAGCACCACTGAAAAAACGACAAATCAAACTAGGCAGCAAGAAGGCCTCCTGGTTCAACGATGATCTTAAGAAATCCAAGAAACTCTGTCGCTCCCTCGAGAAGGCCTGGAAAAAAGACCCATCCACCAGCACCAAGGACGCCTTCAAAAACGCCACCCGCACACACCACCAACTGATCCGGAATGCCAAGAAAGCCGCTTTCAAGGACCGACTAGATAACAACGCCCACAACAGCAAGGAATTATTCAACATTGTCAAGGAATTTACCAACCCCTCAGCCAACTCCAACGACATCACCCCCTCTCAAGCCCTCTGCGACTCCCTAGCCTCATTCTTCCACAACAAAATTGCAGACATCCACAACAGCTTCGACAACCGACCCGAAGACCAACCCACCCAACCCCCTGCAGGACCCCCACCCCCCTTGAACATCCTCAATGACTGGAAGCCAATCTCCACTGAGGACACCATCCGTCTGATGAACTCTATCCACTCAGGATCCCCAACAGACCCTTGCCCTCACCACATCTTCAACAAAGCAGACTCCATCATAGCACCACACCTCCGAGACGTCATCAACTGCTCCCTTAACTCCGCAACCTTCCCGGAAAGCTGGAAACATGCCGAACTCAGCGCCCTCCTGAAGAAACCCACAGCTGATCCCACCGAACTCAAAAACTACCGCCCTATCTCACTCCTTCCATTCCCGGCCAAAGTCATCGAAAAAGCGGTCAACAACCAGCTAGCCGCATTCCTCGAAACCAACAAATCCCTCGACTCCTCACAATCCGGCTTCCGAGCCAAGCACAGCACTGAAACCGCCCTCATCGCAGAAACAGACGACATTCGAACTCTACTGGACAATGGAGACACAGTCGCCCTCATCCTCCTCGACCTCTCCGCAGCCTTCGACACAGTCTGTCATAGCACCCTGCTACAACGCCTCAGAAACATCGGAATCCAAGGAAAAGCACTGGACTGGATCACCTCGCTCCTCGCCGGAAGAACCCAGAGAGTCCGCCTCCCACCATTCAAGTCAGAGGCCACTGAAGTCATCTGCGGCGTACCACAAGGATCCTCACTCAGCCCCACCCTCTTCAACGTATACATGAGCCCCCTCGCGGCCAACACAACCTCAACATCATCTCCTACGCCGATGACACTCAACTGATCCTATCTCTCACCAGAGACCCTAACACCGCCAAAACCAACCTGCATGAAGGAATGAAAGAAGTAGCCGACTGGATGAAGCACAGCCGTCTGAAACTGAACTCAGACAAAACAGAAGTCCTCATCCTAGGCACCTCCCCCTCCGCCTGGGATGACTCTTGGTGGCCAGAGGCCCTTGGAAAAGCACCCATCCCGACAGACCACGCACGGAACCTGGGCGTCATCCTGGATTCCTCACTCTCGATGAACAGACAAGTCAACGCCGTTTTTTCATCTTGCTTCAACATTCTTCGCATGCTCAAAAAAACATTTCGTTGGATCCCCACCGAAACTAGAAAAACGGTCACCCACGCTCTGGTCACGAGCCGACTGGACTACGGAAACACCCTCTACGCCGGTACCACCGCAAAACTCCAGAAAAAACTCCAACGCATCCAGAACGCTTCAGCCAGGCTCATACTAGACATCCCGCGTAAAGAACACATCTCTGGTCACCAAAAAAACCTCCACTGTCTCCCCGTCAATAAGAGGATTACTTTCCGGCTCCTAACCCACGCACACAAAGCACTCTATGAAATCGGACCCGAATGCCTCAACACACGACTGTCCTTCTACACCCCCTCCCGCCAGCTACGATCCTCCAACCAAGCCCTTGCCACTGTACCTCGCATCAACAAAACCACCATGGGAGGTAGATCCTTCTCCTACCTGGCAGCTAAAACCTGGAACTCACTTTCCACTCACCTTCGCCTCACTCAGAACCACCTAGCATTCAGAAAACAACTTAAAACGTGGATATTTGACAAGTAATTTCCCTCCCTTCTTCAAGCGCCTTGAGACCCTCTGGGTATGTAGCGCGCTATATAAATTTATTGACTTGACTAGTGGTTGGATGGATGAGTGGGTGGATGGATGGGTGGAAGAGTGGATGGATTGGTGAGGGGATGGATTGGGTGAAGGGATGGATGGATGATGGATGGATGGGTGAGGGGGTGGATGGAGGGATGGATGGGTGAGATGATGGATGGAGGGATGGATGGTGGATGGGTTTGCAAGTGGTTGAAGGGGTTTGGATGTGGATGGGGCACAGATGGAGGGAAGGAATGAATGGTGGGGGAGTTGGTGGATGACAAGGTGTACATGATGGATGGGGAGGGTTGTGATGACTTCCTTTGCCTTGGAGGATTGTGTTTCGAGCTGTGTGGTACGCCTCTGTCATTTCGCCACACCCACTCACAGGCCTGCAGTTTGCTAGGCACTCTTGTTGTGTTGGGTGGTGGGGGGGCCCAGCATCTGGGGGAATTCAGCTGGGGGGGCTCAACCTGGAAAAGTTTGAATACCTCTGTTTTAAAGTAAACGTTTTGAGTGCCATTTGGCGCCGCAGACACGCACGGTTTGGTTCCTGGCGCACATAGCCATGGTTGCAGCGCACAGAGACCCTCCACTGCCGCACACAGAGGAAAAAAATTAGAGGGAACATTGGTCGTAACAAATTTCACGCTTACATTTAGAATTATGTTCTTAGAAACAAACCATAAGTTCTATTTTTACACAAAGGTCTTCCAGTTGAAGCTCTTTCAGCACACGCAGAAGGGGTTAGGCTTAGTTATTGCACTTGCGTATTCAGTAACTTATTGATTTTTTTTGTAAATCCTTCAAATGTTACCGAGCAAGTGCCTCTTGCCGGCACCCCCAAGCTTGTTCTAGTATCACTGTAAGTATGAGGCCTGCTAGACCAATGTTTGGTTTGCAGTTCCTCTCTTGTCCTTTAGAAGGCAGTATAGGATAAGCAAAGGACACAGCTTAGGTTTTTCTGCTGTGCGAATTTCTAGTAATGTAACGGATTTCTTGTATGTAGCTCAAATAGAAATATGTGATTTTTCGGCTGCAACGTTTTTCCATATTATTATAGATTTGTGAAGTAATCTTTGTCCAGACAGTGTTACCATATGTGAAACTGTAAAACTATTGAAGTAATCTCATCATGGAATGGTCCGCATTACGCCACATAATTTGCCTTTTCTTTCCTCAGAATTTAGTCAAACCTGCTGCAAAATATGGTCCTCCGCTGTGCATAATTCCAGTAACCCTGTTTATATGGCTGTTGGGAGGCTCCCTAATGCTTCGTTGCATCGTATGTCTTTGGTTGTGGGTTTGCTAATGGTGCGAGGCTGTTGGAGGAGGGCTGCCCGTGGGATTTTCAGGGTGTGTGTTTAATTGATGCATATTGGGGTCATCTCTGCAGAGTCCATCACAGTGGATGTGTGAGTTCTCATCCTCTGCCTAAACTTTAGTGAGCCTCAAGGTGTTTTTGTCGGTCACAAGGGCAGGGTTGAACTGACCTACCAGGCAACCTGCAGTGCCCAACGGGCTGGTCTCCCAGATGAGTGTATGGGCTGGTATTTTAGCACTTTGTGGGCCTGTTTTATGGTCTGGTGGGTACGTTTTTACTGTTGATTCCTTTGATATTACCACAAACATTGCCAGCAGAAAACACAAATGCATGCAGTCTTCCAAAACTTGCAGAATATCTATACAGCATGACTTGACAAGTTTGTAGAAAAGATACAGACTCTGACAGAGCTTCAAGGGTTTATTCACGTAGAATAATCAGTAACATCTCATCCACCCACCAGGTCCAGGTTTGGGTTTCAACTGGAAACGAGCGGAACCCAGGGTGATCAGAACGTACTGACCACCACATTCCAATGTCCTAAGATCTAATTCTACGCAAGATTCCACACATCTCCCCCTTTTATAACAACATGTACACCCTAATTAACTTATCCAACTCTAAATAAAAGAAATTTACAGCAACAAGTCAAAAGCTGACAGAAAGGTGGTGGATAAATCAGAATTTATACAGAAAACTTAAAAGCGTAAAAATAACTTCATAATGAAGTAACAACCGATTCACATCTAGGAAACATGCACAAAAGGTTTTAGCAGTTGCAAATGGAGAATCAAGCTGTTTGCAACCGCTAAATAGCTTGCTTTATATAGCTCGCATTTGACCGGAAGAACTTGGAGCACTTTACATAAGCACCAGTTACATTACACAAGGTCACATACATTATTACAGGCATAGGGAGATTAAGGGATTTGTCCAGAATCACATGATATTGAGCCGGCACCAAGACTCGAACCTGGTTCCCCAACTACAAAGTCAGCCGCTCTAAGGCCACAGCCTCTCCATGCTCAGTGTGCCAGCTAAAATGGGCATGTGTTCAAGAATATAAACTGCATATTAAGTTTTGGGGAAATAACAATGTGAGCTTGTTTGTACATGCATAGCTTAAAGTAAAAAAAATGAAAAGTGGTATGACACGGTGCAGCCACGTCATATCGCTTTTTTTTTTTTAACTTTAAGCTATGTAGAACAGCAGCTCGCACAGCTGTGCAGCATTTAAAAAAAACATTGACAAAGCCAATAGATCATGCATAAGCGAAACCTATTGGCTTTGATAATGCTTGTTAATTCTTCCCACTATTGTTCCACATCAGCTAAGAAAGAGCTTCAGAGGAAACCACTCTTGAAAATAGGTTTATTGAAAAACATGTACAGATTTCAAAATGCTTTTCCATAATCTTGTTCACTGTGGTTGCCGTGCTCTGAATTTTGCTCTCTGATGGGCCCTTGGATCATTCTCATGTGTCTACCAGAAGGTGGAACGCTCTTCCTGACCACATTAGTTTGGAAAAAGACCATTTATTTTTCCGCAGACAGTTAAAGACGTTCTTGTTCCCAGCTATCTAAAGCGTTCACCTGTAGGCTCGGTTCTTAGCGCTGGGAGGCCTTAGGGTAGCCATGCGCTTTATAAGTGCCATTTTCATTTCATTTCATTTCATTTACCCTTTGTAGGCAATCTGGACAGGCATCACTATGAAACCTTCGAGAAGTTTGGGAATAACACCTTTCTGCTTCATCTGGATAACGGACGGGGGTGAGTGGGGTGCCACAGGGAGGGGACAAAGGTGGAGAGAAAGGGAGGATGAAGAAGATGGTAAGGAGAACAGATCAAAAAGAAGGGGGTTCAAGATTAGAAAGAAGTTCAAAAAGAATGTAGGAGAATAAGAAGACCAAGGTAAGCGGAAGAGGAAACAGAAGGGATAGAGAAAGAGGGGTAATTAGAGAGACAGGGAATGTTGGTGGGTATGAGGTAATTGCTAAAATGGGTGAAGCTGAAGATAATTAGAAAAGGGAGGAGAGACGATTTGAGAGGATTTCAAAACCATGAAAACTGCTTGCTGTAAGCACGCTTTACAAATGCTGTGTAACATAACATAACAAGAAGCAGTGCTTAATTCGAGCCAGTGGTTTTTAGTGCCCAGCACCAGCACTTAATTGTCAACACCGGTGCTTGGGACAGTCGGCCACAAGGTGGTGATATCTGGCTAATTTAGAAAGGAGCACAACAGTTACTTATTATTTCAATATACATTAAATATTAGTATTACCTGCTGCCCAAGCCATTCTTATAGTTTTGGGAGCCCAAACGTGTCTGAATTGTCACAATTGCAGGAGTGTGAAGGTTAGTAGTTGTGTTATTACTATCATTGGTAGCATGGCACGGGCAATGTTTGGTGCAAGCTGCAATTGCCTCCTGACAAAAGCCCTGCAACTTATTTTTTATTTTATTTTGTTTTGCAAATTAGGCACGGAGAGAAAGAAATTGGAGAAAGGGGAACTAAGCTAAGATAGAGAGGAAGAAAGACTGAATTAGAGAGAAGTCATGTGAGGGATGAAGACAAGTGTGAAAGAGAAGGAATGACACACAAAGAGAAATGAGAGAGGTTGAGATTATGATTTAGGTAGAAGCTGAAAACAGGAAGGGAGAGAAGGGGAGCAAAGGGAAATATAGAGAAAGAGACTTCAAGGCGGGGGATGGACGTTGAATGAAGAATAAATGAGAAAGGTAAAGAATGGTGCAAAAGAAAGGAGATCGGGCTTAGAAAGAAGAGATGAGATGGAGAAAGGGGAACACATGAAGGAAGTGGTGGAGAGAAATGGGAGGCAATATGTGGGCAAAAGAAAGGCTAGAGGAGTGAGAGAAGAATGGAGATAGGTGAAGAAGAGGTAACACTAGGAGGCAGTGGCGCAAAGGAGAAGGGGGAGAAAGGGATCAAATGAAAACGATGAAAGATGGGAGATTGGAAGGGGACAAGGTAAAATGGAAGAAAGATGGGGCACTGAGAATGGATGGGAAAAGGAATATGAGAGAGGTAGAAAAGGGGGAAAAGGGAAGTCACAGAGGAAGCGAAGTAATTAAGTTGAAACAAAGGGAAGACAGAGGCATAGTGGAGAGACGAAAGGAAATGTGAAAAGCCAACGGGAATGGATGGATGGAGCTCAGAGAGAGAAGGAAAGGAAATATGCAATGAAACAGATGAGCGATTGGGGGGAAATTGAAGAACCAGCACATAAGCAGCTTAGAGAAGGGAGGTTAGGAGGAAAGGAGAATGAAAAAGAAACCGACAGAAGATGAAGGGTGGAACTTACAGAGAATAGTGACGTGGGAACCTTAAGCAAATTGATTAAAGGACTTCAGAGAGAAAGAAGAAAGAAAAGGGTGGGAGACATGGAGACTAGAGGGTTGCTAGAAGATGATACAAATAGAAGAGTGACTGGAGAATAAACGGGGCAAGATTGAGGAAGAAAAGTGGAGAGGGGGTAGAGATAAATAGTAGGGAGAGGGTAAGAAAGTTATTGAAGTAAAAAAAAGGTTAAAAGCAAGTGAGCGCAATTGATAGAGGAAAAGAATGCTACAGACTTGAAAATAGATAAAAGATAGGAATTAATTAAGGCAAGAGAGACAGGAGAGAAAATTGGGGAGAAAACGAGTAGGTCATGGGATGAAAAGAGTTATGAGAGTTAAAGGAAAAAAGACGGGGTGATAATGAAGTACACAAAATAATTAAAATAACATGTTGTTAATATAGTGCTTCACACCAACAGATGTTACTCCTGTCCAGAGGATGAAACTCAGTTAGGAAGTGTGTTGAAAGATAATGAGAAGAAGAGAGGAAGATGTGCTGAAAAATAATAACTGTCTCTCCTATGTTTAGTTTTGGCCGCTATTCCCACGATGAGTTGTCTATCCTGGCCCCTGTACAGCAGTGCTGCAGGTAAGTGCTGGAAAGCAAGCCAACACTCAGGTTGTCATCTGTGCACAAGTGTGCTCCTGCACCTCAAAGCTCCTGTTTCTTACACCAAGCGTGCTTTTCCTCTGCCTTTCTTTCGCCTTACTACAGTAGACAGTCTCCGGTGTTTTGTAGCCGCTCTGGGTTTGCAGTATCCTCCTGTTTCAGAGTAACAAGCACTGAATAATGGCAAAATACTATTTCTTACTAAAAATACAAAAACCTTACAGAAACTACCTCGTCAAACATTGGAAAATGATTCTGTTAAAGTGCACAAAAAAAATGTCAAATATTTTCTGATCTAAACTCCAATTTTACTTTGGGAGACATAGGAGAACGCCCATTGCTAAAAGCTGACCTTCTGTCAGTCTCTCATCCATGTTGTTCTAGGATTTAAGGTGGTCTACTTTCTTGCCTCGTGCGCTGGGAAGCAATATTACTCAATCAAAAAGAGAGTGTGAAAACATCCTCTCTGACCCCGGAAAGAAGTTCTTCAGAGAGTCGACACATGTCTTTCCCATTCCATGTTGCAGGACTCAAGGTGATAAGGAGTGTGTTTTTTTTGTTGGTCCTTTGGGACAGCAATACGTTTGTGACCAGGCTGTTAAGATAATTAGAAGATTGCCACCTTTAAAAAAAAATCCATTTCGTTCCTTTTTTTAAGGTCAATCATACATACTTAATAGGCTGTCTGGTAGCAAAATACCTATTGTCAGCTTACCTAGAACTTATAGACCACCCATTGCTTACTTCCATTTGATTTTGTCTCTCATTTGCTTGCTTCTAATTCGATGTCTTCCATTATCCCAGCTTCTCCAACTTGTATTTGCCACTCCCTTGGAGCATAGCCCTTTACCATTTCTCTGAATGACGGGTTTCTATCTTTCTTTGTCTGCTCACTTTTAGGAAACTTTTTTTCTTTTTGGTTAAGCACTCTTTGAGAGTACATGTGTTTCCAGCTCTCTCCTTCTCTTCCCCAGGACCTCCCCCCCAAATGCCCACTGCTACCCGCACCCCTTGTTTCTCTTTCTTGTACCTTTCCTCCAGCCCTTCACGTTCTATACTGTTCTTACCTTTGTTTTTTCTCACCTGCTGTATATGTTCCTTTCACTTTTGTGTGCTTCTCACTATCTTGTGTGCTTCTACACGCTGCGTGTTCTTTTAACCACAGCCCCTTTGCTCTGAGTTCTTCTCGCCATATGTGCTTCTCCCTCACACCCTGTTTTGTTGTCTCATACAATGCTTTCTCTTCCTCAGCCCTACAACTCCACAATTTGCTTTCGCTGTCTTTGTTTTGTGTACTAAATTTCAGGGGAAAAACAACATTTATTATCTGATCAAAGTTTTGTCAACTAGCTTGGATCAGTAAATAAAAAATTCAAGCAAATGGTGCCCGCGTCAATCCACTGGTGCAAGCCTGATGCATGCATGCCCAAGTGGCATTGTCAAACCAATAGTTCCCTAAGTCAAGACCTGTTGGCTTTGTCAATGCTTGTTTAAATTAACTAGATCCCCCCCACCTCGTCTGCAGAGGAAGAAATGCTCCTGCAGTATTATATTTTACAGATATTTATGTAGCATTTACCATAACCTTTGTGCTTAAAGTACGTGTCAGAAGTGGGATTCTGTGTGTATAAAGGAGTGTAAATATTTCCTCTCTAACTCATTCCTTAACTCCTATTTTGCTACCCCACCTCATCATACATCCGAGATGTAATTGACTTCATCCTGGAGATGAAAATCAGTTTCTCTTCCCAGTCGCTTTTCCCTCCTCGTCTTGCTCAGTACACTCCTTGCTTTCACCACATATCACTCTCTTGTTTGATTGTTTTTCTTCAGCTCGCATTTAATTTTCCATATTACTGATTTCCTTGTTTATTTTATTTTTTTACGCTCCTCCCTCAAAGGATAAAGAAGTCAACATATCTACGCCTGCAACTTCTGGCCTCTGAACCCTATCGCCTCAGCGATGTCATGCGCGAATCCCTGTCCTTTGACCAACTCACCCCTGTGCTGGCTGAACCACACCTAGTTGCCCTGGACCGCCGCCTGCGCACTGTGCTGCGCATCTTGCGCGACTGTGTGCATAAGGAGGGCTACGATGGGGTAGTGGAGAATGACACCCAGCGGCGCAGTGTCCAGAAGTCCTGAGTAGCTGCATGCTGAATATCAAGTCATGATATGGGAATCATTTTTATTCTGGATCTTGAAGTTTTATCTTAAAATTCTGAGGTTGGTGATGATGGTCTCAGCGACATCTTTAAGTCTACAACGCTGCAAGGTTGTCAGTGCTGTATCATCATTGCATCAATATCAGTGCTGCATCATTGTCACAACAAGGACAAGGCTTCATGCTCATTGCACTGTAAATGCTGCATCGGTCGCTGCCCTGAAGTCAACACTGCACTGTCATTCCTTCGACGTCAAGATCGTATCCTCACTCCACCATTATCAGTGTTGGGCAAGAATTGTATGAAGGACAATGCTGCTCTGTCATCAAATTACTGTAAATGCTGGATTCATAATTACACTGACACCACATCATCGTTATCATCCTTCAAAGTTGTATTGACACTGTAAGAAGGTCAATCCAGAGATGACCGTGGTGTTGCAAACAATGATAGCTTGTAACTTGCTAAGCACAATGAAAACTAATAAAACTATTTTGGGAACAGTTTAAAAATGATTGTATTTCTACCAACTCTTTTACAAGCCTCTAGACTATGGGACTAGGAAACAAGTTTCCATTGTAACCTTGAGTACACGCATTTACGCAAAATACACTTACGTTTACAAAGGATCATTGGCCATAGTCTAATTTAATGCTAGGCTTAATAGTGGTGTTTTAGACTTATGGTGAAGTGGAAAATAATAACTTTCAGCAGCTACACAGAGCTCATTCATAGATTTCACCTGTGGCCTGTACATTTGCCAACAACTATGGAGGTTGGGGCTGAGGTGACAGTCATTACTCTCTCGCCTGCAGGAGCGAAGCATATCACTTAGAGAGGACACAAGCACTGCAGTGGCCACCTTTAAGAGAGCAGGGCCTGAGAAGACAAATACTGAGCCCACCTGCTGGAAGTAGCACATCCCGAGAGGAGACGATCATGGCAGCCCTCCACGTTAAGAAAGATGCGCACCACTGAGTTAAGTCAATCTTTAGCCAACATCATCAAGTCAATCAGCCCGATCACTATCAACCACATCCCACCAGCCGAACTTTTAGTTACGCAGCTAGTTAATCACGTGCTATGTTTTTACCCGCACCACATTCGTCATTCGCATTTCCCTAATTTGTGCATCAAATCATTCAAGCCTGTGTGCCCACCTACACCCCATTCATATTTCTCCTCTTCCAGTCCTTACGTTGATAGACCTTCTCAACTACTCACCCTTACCATGTGTACAATCACATGCCTTTTTAGCCCTCCTCCCATCCCTCTAGAGTTCTCTCATCCATTTCTCTAGCAGCTGATTAAGTCTTTCCAAGCTGCTTCTAGAGCTTCAGTAATCTAAAGTATTGGTCTGTTCAACGCACACTCTTATACCCTTTTGCCTTTTCACATCGTGCCCATCTTTCCACTCTGAGTTTTTATCTCTCTGTGTACAGTCCATGTCCTCCTTTACCAATCTTTTTTTTATTGTAAACGTAGGGCATCATAAAATCATATGATATACACATTGTTCAGCATCCATTTGCACAAATACCTTTAACATCACCTACGACATTACTACCCATGACAGCAGGGAAGGCCCCAGCGACAATACAATACAACAACTTTGTCCCCCTTCCCCCTTTAATCGGACATCTGATCAGTCTCCACGCTTGGTGGCTCGCAGATATACCCTCTGAATTTGTTCCAGTCTCCCCAAACTGTTTCCCATTTTTGAAGTCACCCCCGATGTACATATGCCGCCCTCTACACCACAATAGCATCATCCATCTCTTTACACCACTCTTGCAATGTAGGTGATTCACCTGAACCCCACCTCCTCGCAATATTCCGTTTAGCAAACATAAGTCCCAGCATCACCCAATCCTGCGCTGGGTGGCTCAGATCATTTGGTTCCCACATATTTAGCAAGCATCGTTTTGGTTCTGGAATCAGTGACACTTCCACAGTTTGTGATACAGTCCTCATTATCTTGACCCAGTATACCATAATCTTCGGGCACTCTCATATAGTATGATAGAATGTATCCTCTTCCCCACAGTCTCGCAGACAGAATTGATGTGAAGCCGTCCCTATTTTGTAGAAGGTCACTCTAGTGTAATATGTGCGGTGAAGTATTTTGAGTTTCAGCCGTGAAGGTATTGCAACTTCCCTAAAGGACGATAATGCCACCTGCCACTCCGAATCATCAAAGTCTCCCAAATCCATGGACCATTTCTGTCTAAGTGCCAACATGGGGTCCAGCAAGTTTGTAATCAACTTACGATAGCTGAGGGAGGTGGTCCTTTTTTGCATATACTCGGTCAATAATCTATCTTCTAGAGGAGTAGCTTCTGGTAAGATGTTGCCTGAAGTTAAAACCACCTGTAGTGCGTGTCTGATCTGTGTGTACCTGAAAACCTCTGAGGAGGCAAGTTCATATTGGACCTGTAGGCGTTCAAACTGGACCACTTCACCCTTCCTCTAGAGATCACCCACCGTTGATATGCCCATCGCATCCCATGTGGTAAATTCTTTACTGTTCTTGAGTCACCCAAGCCGTTGTGAAGTCCAGAGTGGTGTCATCTGTGTGATGACCCCGGGCCAACCTAATCTGGCATGCGCCCTCATACCATATGTGAACTGTGTGTGCTGTTGGCCCAATCAGTAGTCTGGATTTGCTTCTATTATATAGCACTGACATGACCCCTTCCTCTCCCAGCTCTTGCCTATCTGCATGAAACGCTTGGTCTGTCTGGAGAGTATGTATCCGGCAATTAATTACTTTTAACTGAGCCGCCCAATAGTACAATTGTATATTTGGGAGGGCTATACCGCCATCATACCAGCTCCTGACCAACTTATCCTGCGCAATGTGCGCTGGTTTATTCCCCCATATCAGACTGGAGACTTCCGTTGTTATTGTTTTGAAGTAGCTCAGTGGTACGCAAAACGGGGTATTCTCCAAAACATACAAAAAGCGTGGGAGCGCCTTCATTTTAAAAAGCGCTACTTTTCCCAGCATTGTCAGCGGCAAATTGCACCAGACCGTTGTGTCTCGTTGAAATCGTTCCATGTGGGGGGGGGGGCCTAAGATTTCTTTGAAAAAATTTGTCAGGCTTGGGGGTAACGTGAATGACTAGATATCTGAGGGTAGCCTCAGTGATCTGCAGCGGGCAATTCCTTGTAAGCATCGGCGGTGGGCCATGTAATACAAATAGAACCGACTTGCACCAATTAATGGTGTAACCGGACACCCGACCAAAAATCTCACAAACATTTAAGAGCACCAAAATGGAGCACCTAGGGGATGTTAGATATAGCAACACATCATCCGCATATAGGGAGATGCGGTCTTCCCAGTTCGGTGTCCACTTGAGCCCACAAATCATTGGCTCCCACCTGATCCATGCCACCAGTGGATCCAACACAAGTGCGAAGAGTAACAGGGATAATGGAAACCCATGGCGAGTTCCACGTGTCAGCGGGAAATCTCTTGATATATGACCATTGGCCATTACATGTGCTAAGGGTTTAGTGTACAGAAGCTGTATCCACGCACAGAATTTTGGGACTAAGGACTGTAAAAAGATTCGGCCACTCCACCATGTTGAACGCCATCCGCGCATTGAGGGAAAGGATGACCGCTGCTTCCTGAATATAAGGCATGTGAGCCAACACTCCATGCAACCGCCGCAAGTTGAGAGCAGTGGTCCTATTTGGCATAAACCCTGACTGATCCGGGTGAATTAGGGTCGTAAGATGTGGGGTCAATCGTGTCGCCAGAAGTTTGGCTAATATTTTGGCTTCAGCATTAATCAATGATATCGGACGGTAGGAAGTGCATTCCTTGGGTGCTTACCAGGCTTTGGGATCGTCACATTGGTAGCCATTCGCTGATCTTGTGGGAGCTCCCCTGCCTCCAGACTCTCAAGATACATATTTAAAAGATAAGGGGCAGTCGTAGCGGCAGTCTTTTTAAATAGTTCAATGGGTAAACCATTAGGCCCCACCGCTTTCCCCGATTGCAGGGAGCCAATTCAACCTGCAATTCTTCGATCGTTAGGTCAGCCTCCAGGGTGAAGGCCTCTTCTGGGGACAACTTAGACATATTAATATCCTTAATATACGCTTGAGCCTCATTTGTCGCTATACTCATCTGTGATGCGTACACCCGTTCGAAATACTCAGCCAATGTATTCACTATTTCTTCCGGTGCCGCCACCAAGGAGCCATCTGGAGTGCGTAACTGCACTATCGTTCTTTGCGCTCGGTCCTTTTTATCAAGCCATGCTAGGAGTTTACTGGCCATATCACCTATTTCATATATTGTGTGTCGCGTAGCCTGCAGCCGAGCCTTAGTCGCTTCTTGCTGGTATTCCCTAAATTCACATTGTTTAGCACGCAAAGTTCGGGATGTCTCTGGAGACAGGTTCTGTGTGTGTTGATCAGTAGAACTACTCAGTTCAGATTCTTTAGCGGCCAGCTCAGCTTGTTGCTCCCTCTTGTGACCTACAATAGAGAAAATGGCTTGACCACGGACCACCGCTTTATGCACTTCCCAAAGAGTACTAGAGGTTTGGACTGAAGAGGCATTTTCCTGGAAGTATTCACGTGTTGCTGTAGCAATGTTCTTTGAAATCTTAGGGACATGCAGATACCCAGGATACAAGGGGTAGACACACTGTCTTGCTTTATGATGGTTTGTGTACGTTAATGTTAGCGGAGAGTGATCCAAAATACATCTAGAATGAATTCACGTGTTGCTGTAACAATGTCCTTTGAAATCTTAGGGACATGCAGATACCCAGGATACAAGGGGTAGACACGCTGTCTTGCTTTATGATGGTTTGTGTACACAAAGCATAAGCAAAAACCTCTTAAAAAGACCTATATTACTTTTGATAAGGCAATGAGTCCTATGGACATTTTCACATACAAGGATGCTACAAATAGACAAAGCTTTAAGATATTATAAACATATTATTTTATTTTCTTTTTCTTTGTATTTTTTTATATCATTTTACTTTTGAAGGTTTATACAGATATACATTACAACATCACATATAAAAAGTCATAACTAGTCATAATACATTGACTAGATTGCCAATAGTGCAGTTAGATAAAGTGCAGAATAAAGAAGATTTTTTAAAGAGAAAATTTGCCCCTATAGCTAATATATCTTGCTAACATACAAACTTTCATACATACCAGTCATACAAACACATTCATAATTGTTTAAAACAAACAGAAGAAGGAACATGCAAACACACTAAATAGGATATAATAACAACCCAAAGGTGCAGATGGTAGTACAATTTCTACAGATGGTATAAAAATGAGAATTCCACCGGTTTTAAACGATGATCTGTGTGGTATTGATCATTTTTTGATACATTATCCAGATCTTGTTAGGATGTACGGCCTACGTACGTTTCGGTGAAACAATCACCTTCTTCAGGGCCAAGATGGTGAAACAGACAAAACTGATACAGGCAATAAGTGAACAAAGTATTAAAAAATAAGGGGCAGTAAGTTTTCCTTTTCTGAAAGCAAAAGAGAGACATGTATAAACATTTATACATCCTGCATGATTTTACTTAGTCATTTACAAAATTTATGCATTTTGGCATTTATGCATTTATTAAAAAAGCATCCTGTAAAGTCTATGGTCTGACAGATCAAATTGTTTAAATTTAGAAAAAAGGGACTGCTATAGCATAGAGAGAGAAAAAGATCAAAAGATGGAGACATGGAGGGTATAGAGGAAAGAAATCATATACCTCAGCCGAAGTAGTGAGACATATAAGCACCCAATTTAATTATAGAGACTAACATAATTCTTGGACTGTGCCTATACTTCAAAGTGGTCCCGGTGTCTGCACCCAAGTGAAGGAATAAAAGAAAGAGGGTTGATTGGTATGGTGGTTACCTATTGCAGTTCGCATCGGTGTGCAGTAGAAGGGATATGGGTCATCACTTAAGACAATGATGGGATCTGAAGGAACAAGAGAATAGTGGTAAGGGGAATTGGAATAGTGCGCAAAGGCTAGGATAGCGTGGAGTTATAAGGGGCTTTACCTGCTATGGCTTTTGAGATGGATACTAATGTTATTCCAAGTTGTTCTATGTAGTTTTTATTGCATATGGAAGAAACCGGTACTGGTATGATTTAAGTCCTCATACAGTGCTGCATGGGATAAGATGAAAGCATAATATGTGTAAAAGGGACACAAGGTTAGTTAGTAATAGATGGTAGCAAAAAGAAAGAAAGCGCGTGATGTACCTGGTCTTGTATTTAGCATTTGCTGTTGACCAGAAAATGGTAACGTTTCATTCTACCTGTAACAAGCGTTGAAAGAGGGTAGGTAAATATCTGGAGTATGATAGTATATTATACCAGCAAAAATGCAGAAAGTAGAAAAAATGCATTGGACCTGACTTAAACATGAAAAAAGCTAAAAACGGTTTTTTTATTATTGTATCATTCTTAATAAAGTATAAGGCTAATTGTGCTGTGCAAACGAAGCATGCACAAGAGATAATATAACGAACAGCCAGCTGGACATGTGTAAAAACGTAAACTGTGAGGGTGATCTATGTGCTTCAGGAAGGAAAAGCACTGTGCAGTAAACATTTTACAAAACGGCCCGTAAAACGGAAACTGACAAATCAGTTTGCAGAGGCAAAAGAAAGGGCAAAGCTGTCCTGCATGCCTCGAATGGCCGAGCGCGCACAGTGACGAGATTTAGACTCTGTGCAATTATATTAAAGCGCAGACGACCTAGAACAAGAAGAACTTACTTGTAAGTGGAAACGTGATGGCCGTAGCAGGGGGTCCCAGACGAGTTTACACAGCAAGCGTGTAAAGGGAGGTAAAGAGGCGTCCGTTATATGTAGGTGCCGATCGCCAGCAGTAAGGGTGTAATGGGCTGCAGCTGGGTTTCAGAACGGCGAAGTGCAACATAGTTGTAGGACTACAAGGAGAAGCTCGTCGGGAAGCTTAGTCAGAAGGATAAAATGTGAGCATGGAAAGTGGACTGTGGTCTCAGCTAGCAAGTGCGCTAGGGACATGGTGATGAGACTATTAAAAGAAAAACCATAACACAGTCAGTAAAGTCAATAAAGGTAGGCAAAAAACTAATTAGGGGATACATGGAAACCAGGATGGTTGGAGGGGACCCGAAAAAACCTTTGTGGTGATGTTGAAGAAAGAAAGTGTCGGTGACAGGTTTGTCACGGAAAGGATATTATTATATATTTGTTAGCATACGGGGCATAGTCTTGGTGGACAGATTATAACACCATAAGTATTAGGATATAACAGCAAACCAGTGATACAGATATACTGGATATTAGTGTAGTCATACAGTAGCGGGGGAACCTGCGATATTTGTAGAGGTCTGTAGTTACAACTGCTGAACTCTCAGATGGTCAGCCGAGAATTAGTTGGACTGTATTCAGAAAATACCTGTAAGGAACTAGGGAGATATGATAGAGGAGACTATCAAAAGATAAATAGTGACTGCATGGAGCTACGAGGGAGTGATATGGGGACCTATCATAAGGTCACTATCCAAGATATCTCTTCATTGTGACCACGACGTACTGTATCAAGATGATATATCCAAAATGTCTCGCGTTTTTTTCGGACATTGGTAGGGTCTTTACCTGGAGGTACATGGATGCGTTCTAAGATTTGCCATCTCATATCTTTTTCAGTGTGTCCATATTGTAAGAAGTGTGGTACCATTGGAGCGTTTGTTTTTTGTGTTCTTATAGCAGACTTGTGCTCTGAAAATCTCGTACGGAATTCCCTCGATGTTTCTCCAATATACCCTAACTGGCAAGGGCACATGATGAGGTATATTATATTGGAAGTTTTACAATTGGTCATTTCTCTCAAGTTTCCTGTTTTTTGACCATATGTCCATTTTTCACCTGGTATTATTTGGTCACAAGCGTGGCAGCCGCCACATTTGTGATTACCTTTGGGTAATGGGTTTCCATCGAGAGTACTTTGTCGTTCGAAATACTCAGCCAATGTATTCACTATTTCTTCCGGTGCCGCCACCAAGGAGCCATCTGGAGTGCGTAACTGCACTATCGTTCTTTGCGCTCGGTCCTTTTTATCAAGCCATGCTAGGAGTTTACTGGCCATATCACCTATTTCATATATTGTGTGTCGCGTAGCCTGCAGCCGAGCCTTAGTCGCTTCTTGCTGGTATTCCCTAAATTCACATTGTTTAGCACGCAAAGTTCGGGATGTCTCTGGAGACAGGTTCTGTGTGTGTTGATCAGTAGAACTACTCAGTTCAGATTCTTTAGCGGCCAGCTCAGCTTGTTGCTCCCTCTTGTGACCTACAATAGAGAAAATGGCTTGACCACGGACCACCGCTTTATGCACTTCCCAAAGAGTACTAGAGGTTTGGACTGAAGAGGCATTTTCCTGGAAGTATTCACGTGTTGCTGTAGCAATGTTCTTTGAAATCTTAGGGACATGCAGATACCCAGGATACAAGGGGTAGACACACTGTCTTGCTTTATGATGGTTTGTGTACGTTAATGTTAGCGGAGAGTGATCCAAAATACATCTAGAATGAATTCACGTGTTGCTGTAACAATGTCCTTTGAAATCTTAGGGACATGCAGATACCCAGGATACAAGGGGTAGACACGCTGTCTTGCTTTATGATGGTTTGTGTACATTAATGTTAGCGGAGAGTGATCCAAAATACATCTAGAATGTATTCACGTGTTGCTGTAACAATGTCCTTTGAAATCTTAGGGACATGCAGATACCCAGGATACAAGGGGTAGACACGCTGTCTTGCTTTATGATGGTTTGTGTACGTTAATGTTAGCGGAGAGTGATCCGAAATACATCTAGAACGGATCTCAACATTTACCACATTTGTGAGGTTATCGGCAGCTGTAAAAAAAAAAAATAGATGCGGGAGAGACATTGTGTACCCCTGACTGAAAAGTGTATTGCCGGGCTTCTGGATGTCTATATCTCCACGCATCTGTAAGCCCGAGGGCATCCAAAAATCCCTCCATACGAGTAGTGCCTGCCACGTTCAGTTTGGGGGGATACCGATTTCGGGTTCCATCAATTATAGCATTAGTCCCCGCCCATTAGTATTATTCCTGCTGGGAGGCCTAATAGAAATGTGCTAAGTGCTGGGAGGGCCACTGAGTGGAGGGCTGTAGGGATGTATACTGACACTATATTGAACAGTTTCCCTTCCCACTGACATGTAATAGCCGCAAAGCGACCCTGGTCATCTGTCTGAGTTTGCGTTATTACTAGGGGAAAGTGTTTACGCACTAAAATACCAACACACCTTGAACCAGAAGAGAACCCAGAATGCACCACCATTCAAAACCCTCAGTGGTCCATAGCCCTGCTGGCCGAGCCCACCAAATGTGTCTCTTGCAGCAGGGCCACTGCCGGTGCACTCCTCTTCAAATATTGTAAGACCAGACCCCTTTTTATCTTATCTCCCAGCCCATGTATGTTCCAGGTAAGCAGCGACAAAGGAGTGATCGGGGGCGTCTGCAAATTGGATTTTTGTTGGGCCTGCAGCATCCTGTTTGCCGCGAGCCTCAGGATCCTTCTCATAGCACATCCAAAAAAAATTATCACAAATAGGTAGTGTGCCGTATTTGCCCTTGTGAAAATTACAACTAAAAACATAGAATACCAAAATACATTTCCCTCTCTCTCACTAACCTCCCTGCCTCCTTGCTTGCCTGATTCAAATATCTAGTTGTGAATGTGTGGCCGTCGTGGTGTTGTTTCCGGCGTGCATGGATGCAGACATATGGTATTGTCCTCTCTTGCAGTGTGCTCAGCATATCCCTTACCTGTTGCAGGAAAGACCTTGCCCAGTGTGCCTGTGCCCGCATACTTATCTCAATTTGGTTAGCCCACAGAGAATTGCCAAAAACATAAAAAAAACAACAATGAAAAACAGTCCCCCTCTACCACCTCCCTCCCTGCTCCCCTGCCAGACGGATCCCCAACTATTCGCCACCCCAACATAGCTGAGTGCTTCAATCCTATTAACAGTACTTGCATGTGGGGGGGAGAAGTCCCTGGAGTGCCGCAGTCTACACCCCTCCTCAAAGACAGTCTAGCAACAATGGCGCGTTGCATCCCGTCATCAAATCCTGCTGTTCCGGTCCTTGGTTTGCCCCCTTCGAGAGGCAAGATCATATTGGTCGCATCCCGGCCCTCGATTAGATCCCCCCTCATGTGTGTTCGAGCCGTACAGATGTCTCTCTGTTCGGGTGGGTCCCGACTGTGCAATGTCGCCTTTCATCATTCCTTGGTCTCAGTCCGTTGCGTATGTTCTTACTCTTGCTCCAGTCCGTGGTCCCTGGAGTCCTCTTCCACCTTGCGTTGCTGCTGGCGTCTCTCCGTCCGCCTGGATCCCTCCACTTGTCGCCATCCCTTGAGCCAGTCGTGGGCTTCCCCTGGCGTTTCAAAAAAACAGGTTTTACCATCTGCCACTACACGCAGTTTTGCTGGAAACAGCATGGACTATGGTAGTTCCCGGCGTCGAAGTTCTTTTTTACCTCAAGGAAGCTCCTGCGACGCTTAGTAACCGCCGCCGTGTAATCTGGGAAGAAGGACACCACCAAGTTTTGAATTCGCAGCGGTGGAGCCACTGTTGCTGTTTGCAGTATAACATCCCTGTCGTGGAAGTTGAAAATGTGGGCCAGGACCGGTCTAGGGGGTGTCCCAGGCTTGGGCCTCTGCCCCCCATCCTCGCCCGATTAATGCTGCACCGGCCGGTAGTCCCCACCGCCTGCCCCGGCACTCCACTCCACGCGCCGCCTGTCGGTTTTCCCGCCGCGCTGCAAACTTGTAATTTGTGGGGCCTTGGACCATTGATGCGCAGTCAGTAACTTTGCACTTAAGCACCAGTGACACACTTTCACTCTGCGCGCCCTCTTTCCAACTCTCTGGGTCTTCAGCTAGTGGGCCCTCGCTCAGCCGCAACCGTGGCCTTGGGCAATGTCGTTCTTGTAGGCACTACTGCCGCATGTGCCGGGAATGGAGTCTGTTGGGGCCCTGGGGCAATATTTATTCCTGAATGCGACTTTAATTTATTCACTCACCGGTCCAGCTGGAGCTGTCCCGGGCGCTGCTCTGCTTCCCAGGTCACCTACTATACTGTTGGCGCTGTAATCTTCCGCCAAAGCGGGGTCGCTGTGATGGGCTCTCCGCTCCCGGTTTCAAGTTAATTCAGGCAGGCCTCTGCAGCAAATGAGGTCCCGGCCTCCTCTGGGTGTCTAGGCTGCTCCCCTCATCAGAGCGCACCAAACTATTGTTTCCAGCCCGAAGTCAGGCCGCGCATGCCTTAAGGTGGGCACTGCTACTTGGTCGCGTGATCAGGCCGCTCCCTCCTCTGCGTGTTCCGGGGCGCTCCGTGCAGTGACTCAGGCCCCGAACTGGCTCCGCGGGCACCCTGTGTATTCCGCGCACTTTGCGCCTCCCAGGGGGGTAGAAGTAATTACCGGGTGATGCACATATGGGATAGATGTTTTCCGGTGCCGGTTTCTGCAGTCTGTCAAATCGCCCACCTCGTCGTCCGCTACTCGGCGGGTCACGCGCTCTTCTGACGGGCCTCAGCTTCAAGTTAGTCCCCGGCTGCAGCTGCGCGTCTAGGCAGCTCCCTTCTTCACGTACGCTTCGGCGCGCTGGGAATCGCTTCTGGCCAGGAATTGGATTGGTCGATGCCCCGCGTTCCTCGCTCACTGTGTGTAACTTTGGGGCAGGATAAATGATAGGATGATGTGTAGGACTGAGGAATGAGGTAGAATGTCCAATTCTGTCCTCATTGACCCTTTCGTTCCTGTCCACCTACAGTCAACATCATCAGAATAGGTCATTAAAACTGTTATCTTGAATGGTATGATGGTGAGTGAGTGAAGTAGTGTGGCTCACTGGTTAGAGGCGGCAGACCCGAGAGCAGAGGACGGCCCGGGACCAGGGTTCGATTCCCGGCGCGGCAGGTTTCTGGACCAGGGTCAGCGGACTCGATAATTCTCTCGCCTCGGTGCCCACTCTGATCAGCGATCACACTCGGCAACTCTGGGCATTAGCTTGCCTCATCTTCACTAACGGCCCCACCAGACCGCCGGGGATGCCTGGTCTCACCCTGGAGATACCCATTAAGGGACCATCTCTCAGGGAAGCCAGGAAGGGTTTCGCAGCGGTCGAAGCGCCTTGGGACCCTCCGGGTAAGTAGTGCGCTATATAAATGCCTATACATTACATTACAGTGCCTAAGGCGGCATCCATTGCCTGCCTGGTATTTAATATATACAGATCTTCTTTAGAATATTTTGATAAGCAAGCAGTACCAAAATACACTCAAATCCATTTCCAATTCGAAATAAATTCAGCGATCAAGCAAACTTCACTACATACCATATTCCACCTGATTAAATAGAACTTCCTGTGCACGAATGGAGCCAAGAACGAGATCCTGATGCTAAAAAGAGCAAGATCTTACTGCCACATCATTGGCTTTGTAACCAGGGATTGGAACAACTCGAGGGTTGGCAGTGACAAGCCAGGGAGTCCTATTTGACCCTTGTCTTCATATGGCTCCTCAAGATAATCCATTGACAATTGTATGAACCTATAACTCTCCCTAATTCGTAAACGTCTTCTTCTCCACCAAAATAGACACATGAGGGTGGTGACATGAGTTGTGATGGTTTGGTTAACACTATTGTAACATATGTTATAGGAAGCTCCTAAACAGACAACAAATGCTTTAACATCAGTTTGATAAAATTCACCTTACCTTGTTAAAGAGTGAAAACACAAACAATAGCACTAAAATTAGGAGCTTGCACTCAGTGACTGCGCAACTGGTCACCCAAAAAGTCTTCTAACGGATGAAGCATGAAGGCAAGTCCACGGCAGTCGAAGGCCCCAGGCTGTGAAATCCACTGTATCCATGACAAAGGGCGGAATTAAACTTCACATAGTTCATGTATGTCCTGAAACTAAGCTATTCCAACTCACAACTTAACTCCACTCACAAAAGGTCTGTGACTGACTGATATTGGATCTTGAGGTTGCTCTAAGTGACTGTACTCTACCTGATTGCACCTGCAGCAACCATTTGCTAGACTAACTAAAATATGGTGTGGTGACAACTCAGTTGCCATCTTTAACACTCTCCTCCCCTGCAAACTACTGCCGAACCTTCCCCAAGGTTATGACAACTAACTTTGAACCGATCTAGCGGAGCTCGTTTTATACTTCCAATCACTATCCAAGAAATGCCTTTTAACGAGAAACTAACTTCTACATGGATGATCCCAGCATCAGAATTGCTACAATGTGCATGTCTCAGGCTACTAAAAAACATTGGTTTACCTAACTCACAAAGCTGGCTATACCCCTGTTCTAGTTTTCACTGATTTACAATATCATCCTCTCCTCTGAACCATTCTTGCTCAGTGCTCACCTCAACTAGACAAATGAACAACATTAGCAAGAAAAAAATACTTTGAGGATACCTATAAATCTATCAACCCAAATAACCGCAAATCCTGAATCAACACTAAAACCTGTCGATCACAATAGAACATCCACACTGGATGCGCAGACACCAATTGCGTTGAGAAACAAAAATATGTCCAAACAACAAACAGTAAAAAAAATAAGAGAGAATTGCAACATCAGTCATTTTCTGCTTAGAAATAAATTTCCAACAAATACAAGAACAACAAGTTGCCAGCCTTCCTCTGATGTGCCACTAAATGCCTACACACAATTCTTTAGGCTATTTCTTAGCAACCTTAAACTCCTATCATAATTTGGGTGAATGTTATTGTAACTGCTGTTGCAGATTTCCGCCCTCTTAAATTATTCCTACCATGCTATCATTGTATTTTAACAGATCTACTTTTCACACACCAAAACCAAACAATGTTATCACCAACCACTCACTACTTAACCATTGACCAACTGCTGATAGCCACTGATAAGGTCATGGAAGCACCATGTGCATGTTACAAGCACAGTGCATAGACCTTTTAAAAACAACTTTTGATTTCCAACAGCTTGAGGAAAGCTCAGCAACTTATTAGCTGCAGCGAAACACATGTCGGCTGAGTATTATTTACTGAATCTAATATTCTATTGGATGGGTAAGCATTATTTATGGGATTTAATGATCCTCTGGATATTGACTTGGAACTAGCTGAAATATTTATGAGCATGGTTAACACCATATTTAACACAGTGATATCCCTAAACCAAGTATGAATTAAAGGACTTTACTCAAAATCGCACTGGCTTGAATTCTCTATACAAACCGTGTGGTGTGCAGGATCAAGCCACTTTATCATTTAAATCTAACTGGGATGTAGGTTCAAACCACAGCGTCAAGCACCCAATATTGCTGCATTCCAGACCTGTCAACATTGACTGTGTGAGAGGAGGGGGCATATCATTGAGCCCAATACTCTTACCAAACATGAAGGAACTTCTAGCGGGTGGGGCCACGGAAAGAGGAAGGGTTTGGATGAGAGCATTGCCAAAGAGCCAGTTCACCCCCCCTTTAAAAAGAAGATTCAGAGGCTGCCACTGATGTCCCAGGGAGGTTGCAAACCCTGCAATGGGCATAAGCAGTGCACATCTTCTACACAGTACTGGAAACCCAATCTGTGCTGACGTTTCCAGCTTACTTTGTCCATATGTGCCAACATTTTAAAGCAGGCAAGTGGGAGAGTTAAGAAAATAGGCAGGAGAATGTATTTTCCCCAGTGACTTTGACTAAAGCAGAGGCAATCTATCTGAATCGGTCTCTTGGCATGTATGTTGACAGACAATCAGCATTTCATTTTGCAAGTTCTAAACTCTTTTTTGTATGCACTATGTAAAACTGCCAAAAATTTAATTATGTTGCCTGTCACACCCTCTAACCTACCCCTCCAAAAAGCATATGTACTTCCGAGCACAAGCTGACTTGTTTTCAGCAGATCATGATTCAGCAATCCGAATCGGGTTTCGGCATGCAAGAATCAGAAGGTAGGAGACTATCCTTGAAATCAGTCGTCTCCCGCCTGAATCGGGAGGGTTGGCATGTATGTATTATCTCCCACAAGGAGACCGAGTAAACAGAGCTGATATCATGTGAAGCACTGCCCCACCATTTCAGTTGAAAGGTCTGTATTAAATCTACTGAACCTCAGCGTGTTGCCCAACTTATTTTTTTAAGTGTAAAAACTTCTGTCAGGCACAAGAAGAAATTACTTTTAAAACTATTTTACGACTATCTTTTCCTTAATGGGAAAACATAGGCAGAATTGCCAAGTTAAAACAAAATAAAGAGAATTGGATGCAACCCCTTTTAAAAAAAAATTCAACAGGTTTTATTGACATTTTGCGTATATAGAAATATAGAAAACATATAAAAATAACCCCATGACAGAATAGGAAAAGGAAATACAAAGAAAACATGCCTACACGAATGGTATGTCAAATCTCAAAAATACACAGGGAGTAAAAAGAAATCATATACAAAATTACATTGATCTCTGTGAAATAGTCGAAGAAGACCATAGTAAAGTGTATGCACTCAAAAGGCTATAATAAGATCTGTTGAAAGAGCAGGGCATCACATGTAAGGAATGCATATAATACAGTTAATGATTTACAAAACATATTGGGTACAAAGGAGCAAAGCAAAAGGCATAATTTACAAGTAATACCTACAAAAATAAATACAGATCAAGGTTCACGGTTGTCGAACTGTTATAAGATCCTCTGGAAGAAGAGGGATGGACATACGTTCTATGTTCATGTGGTTTTGGTAGCAGCAAAATAAGTGTCAAGCTTATTTCATAGTGGTCTATGTTATGTTTTCCAGGGGGAGTGTTGTAAAGCAATTTTTATCAGCTCCCCTAATTTGTGTAATCAAGTTCAGCCAGGATTAAAATGAGGTGAATGCAGTGTCTTTCCAATTTGAAAGGATAGATTTACAAGCTGCTATTAATAGAATGGTTAATAGTAATGCGTCGGATCGGGACTTTAGGCGAAGTTTGAGAAAATCCATAAAGCTCGACTGGAACTCACATTTCATCCAGAAACCAAATAATGAGAAGAGGAACCCAAAAACATTGTCCTAGAACGAAACAACAGCACTGCAAGTAAAGAGTAAATGTGTTAAATCGCCAATGTTTTTATTACAATTCCAGCAAGTTGGCTCATCTGTCAAACCAACTTTATGAAGGCGAAAGGGGGTCCAAAAAATTCTATAAAGGAGCCGGAACTCTGTTTGAGAGCGTACAGGTATGATTTTATGGGAGAGCACCGATTTTCAAATCATTGTCCAATGTTCTTGGGTCAGTGTTGTATTCAGGTCTAATTTCTCAAGTATGCCTCTGTTTAAACAAGAAGAGTTTGGTTGTAGTATGTGATAGTATCTTGAGACTTGGTGATTGTCTATTGGCAACTACAATCAATTTAAGAAGGGAGGGCTCTTGGAAGAGTGAACTGGCCTTAGAAACACAGGATTTGAGTTTAAGGAAATAATAAAAGTCTAAGTTGCCAAGGTTAAATTGGATCTGCAATTCTCTGAAAGAGGGGCGGTATTTTTTCGGGCCCAATTGCACTCAAAAGTTGATCCCTTTAGATGACCATGTTTCCCAATCAATTAGAGTACCTTGAATTTTGAAGTGTGTGTTGTTCTCGAAGGACACCAACTTAGAGTGCTTAATTGGAACCTGCAGGGTTTCGTCTAATTTCAAAGGCCTGTTTGGTGACTTGGAGGATTGGTCTAGCTGGGAGGGAGGGTTTAAGTTTGGTGGAAAGTAGCATAATGGGATGACGATCATTGAGAAATGCTCTTTTGACTAGAAACCAGGCAGGAGTATACTCCTGAGAGGATAAAACCACATAGAAGCCTTTTTGGCCATAAAAGTTGTTTGGTACGACCGGAAATTTGCACGGTTTACTCCACCTAGGGAGGTAGGGAAGTGGTGTTTTTTTATCGATATTCTTGGATGTTTATTCTGCCAGATAAGGTATTTAAGAGTCTATCTAGACTGCAATGGAAGTTGTCTGAAAGGGTAATTTACTATCAAAGTAATCATCATTTTTATATTGTTGATGCATCTCCACCAAGTGATGAATGTAGGGTTCCAGCTTTCAAGAAGATTTTGAACCTTCTGCAGGATTAGCTTCTCAGTGTGCTGCAAGGTATCCATTAGGTTTGTGCAAAAACAACAGTTGATGGACAGAATGCAGAACACTGTCATACATTCACCCCAGTACAGAGATCTGGGCCTGAATCCATCTTTTTTTGCACTCCACACCACCCCAGTTCAGACGTGGCCATATGCAAATCAGCCTTGACCCTGTGCCTCATGGGAACAGTCCAGCCCGAACTGCCCAGCCATGTCTTTCCTGGACCGGAATCAAGCATCCTAGGACCGGTTTCTGGCTATCAGCCGTCTTTAGCCAGGATAGCTTGACTCCAGTGGTGTGGAAAGCATGGGACTCACGTCTTTAGAGCAGATGTTATTTAGACCTTTTACTTTGGATTTTTCTCTATTGAGACTATAACGCGCAACCTGATTCCCGATCGCATTAATGAGTGCTTCAATGATGGGGCAAGCAATATCTGTCATAATCAAAGTATAATCTGCAAGGAAATGCTGCAGTGCTCTACAAAATGCTGCAAATGAAAACAAGCACTGGCAAAGACAATATGTCTTGTCAACATGAACTATTTGGCTTTGCCAATGTTTTTATCCAATTATGTACAGCATTGCAGTGGTTATGCAGCATGGCTGGGTGGGGGGGGGGCTTCATTTTGCATGCAAGTGCATACATTCAAACAGGCATGCACACACCAACAAAAGGGCATAGGCTTTTTATTTTTTATTTACTAATCCGACATTAAGCAGTAAATTAAAAAGGTAGTGCAAAAGCATATTTTAAAAAATAACAAGAAAAGGGGTGAGTAGGGTGGTTTGGGTGAAGAAACACAGCAAGTGGGGGGACAAGCAACATGGGAAGAGAACATAGAGACAAAGGCAGCAACATATGGGCAAAAGATAGCAAAGTGTAGCGCTGTCGGAGAAGCACACAGGGAAAATAGCACAACACGAATGCAGGAGGGGGAGAGAAACACAGGGGCTACAGAGTGCAAAGTGGAGGGGGAAGAAGCACACAAGGGAGACAGCTGGAAAATACATTTATTCTCTTGGAGTGCTTAAACAAAAAGAAAACAGTAGTACCTAAAAAAAAGCAGAGCAAGCATAGAAGCAAGCCAATCAAAGAGATGGTAAATAGGCTGTGCTCCATGGCTGGAATAAACACAAGAGGGACAGGCTAAAACAAATAAAGCCATAAATTAGAAAGTAGGCAAATTAACAGAAAGCCATCCACAGCTCTGCCAAGTGCCATGCATCAAGGGTTAACCTCACGCATTTCTAACATTTCGGTAGGTAATACCGGCTCCCACTGCTCCAGTTCTTCTCCCACAGCACCGAACCAATGATTACCATTCCTCCAATTACAAACTCCTCCATGAGCTATTGAGCCTTCATGCCCTACAGTGCCGAGCTACCCCACTTCCCATAGTTAGCGCCCCGGGCTCCATCACGCCGCCTTCACCCACCACCACTCGGCCCTTTACCCCTACGGCCATACCCAGTTCTGGGGTCCCTCCAGGCCCTAGATCACCACCTGTGTGTGCAACAGCACCCTGAAGTCCATGCTGAACGAGCACCGCAAAAACCCAGGCAATGGCGAGAAGATCATGCTCTATAAATATGTAATAAATAGTTAAATAGTTGCCCAACCATAATCGCTTCAACTTTTCTTAAAATGTAATCTTGAGTGAATTTGCAACTTTTAAATATGTAACTCTAACATCTACTATCTGTAGTAGACATATGTACTCACTACCATTCTTATGTGAGTCTAGAGTTTATCGGTTTTGTATCTTTTCTGTAATTCATGTACTCTGAAGACCTTATGTAATATAACTGTTTCTATTGTAAAGTGTTTTGACACATTCGGGTAAAATTTTGTGCTATATAATGATGCATAAATAAATAGATGTACTCCACATTGTCACACAGTTAAACTTAAGCACATGTCCGGTGCTAGCTTGCACGATCTATGCTTTTAATTCCCCAGGCAGTGACACACAGGAGTGATGCCTGGACCCGTTCCCGGTATCTATGCTTTTAATACCCCAGGCAGTGACACACAGGAGTGATACCTGGAGCCGTTCCCGGTATTACAGGTGGTGTCATGATTATAACTGCACTGCTCCCATCTTTGCAACCACTTTTTTTTGGTTCACACAGAGTAGAGGGCTGGGTGTCTGTACCCTCTGTGCCTCCTTCAGACTTGTTAGACTAACAGGATCCACACCAACCATGAATCTCAGAGTGTGCTACAGCTCCAGTGTGAGGACGTTGTAGGAGAGTAGGGTCTGCAATCCTATGATCACCCAGACTTTTTGCTTTTGTTTCACTGGTTTACGACTTTCTCGGGCTGTGGGCCTGCTAATCAGACCCACAGCCTAGCTGTTCTCTCACTAAATTGATGTGTGTACCTTAGGTGCATTACCCAATTGGAACTGGGCCACCCTGTCAGACCCTGTAACTCAGGGCATCGGTGTACCCAGGGCCTACCAGGGGCTGAAGCATGTATTATGCCACCCCTGGATGGCCATCTAAATCTGACACAACTGGCTGCACGACAGCTAGGGCAACGTGGCGTACTCGCCCGTTGCTGTAGGTATAGTATCCCTATATCTAACCCTAAAATGGACACCCGAGTTCCTATCAGCCACTCCTATGGCAGGCCTTGACAATCCTGAAGGCAGAGTGCGTGGAATCGTGTGAATTGGGCTCTGGCACGAGCCGAGCCCGGTTGCAGCTTGCGGAACCAAGACCCAATGGCTGTTCCATGATAATGCGTACCATATCGGTAACTTCGGTATCGCGTTATCAAAACATGTCGAGTAAGGTGTCATACGAATCGGGATGCTGCCCCCTCACCAATGCTGGCGACGAGGTTAGCATTCCGCCCTTCTAGAGGGACACGACATGTACGTAACTGTGAACCCCGGTTAAAGTTAACTGAAGCCTCAGCTCCCCAAAATGGACGCTGCCACCACAGACACGAGTCTGACCTCCTGCTGCTGGGAGTCCTTCCAGCGAGGAGAGCTTGGACAAAGGGTTTCCTGTCCGGGGCGGTGTTCGCACCATCCCAGACAGGGTTTTGTGTATCCTGGGTAGGCAGGGCTTTACAGGAAGGTGACTGCGGAGTGGCACCCCGGTGCTCACTACGCATCTGCCGGCTAGAACCAGTTCCAGGGGCGCGCAGCCCCTGACCTGGGGAAAGTCCGGCAGGGGAGAGGGGTGTAACTACCCTCCTTCCTGGTCCCACCCCTAGGGCAGGACCTAGTCATGTACCCACCCCTTTCTTTAGGATAAAGGCCGGAGCGGGGACCCTTCCAAATTAGATCATCTTTGAATCAAGAACTACTTTCTACGAAAGGACATTCAAGACTCTTCTCAAGAGTTCTCCCTTGTGGCTAAGGAGTAGTCACCCTGCGTCCGCAGGCACCATCTAAGAACTCTGCGGTTTACTGCAAGTCCTTCCTCAGGAATCCGACGACCCAGCTCGACGAGAACCGGCTTCCCTGGCACCTCTGACCTCTACCCACATCGTCAGCTCAGCTGAGATCTGTGGGTGCGACGAGACCTCGAGGGACCGGCCATCATCAAAACCTGCACGCTTTCTTAAACCAGCACGACCACCGAAGGAATCCTCTGGTGAGTGCTCTGGGGTCCGAGAAGCCCCAACCCTGAGCAGCTCCAGCACCGAAGTGCAGCCTCCCAGCATCTCCACGATCTGCGTGGGGCCCTTCTGCTTTGCTGTTCAGCACGTTGTCCGATCACTAGCCGCTGGCTTGTGACTCTTTGACGGCGAACGACAATCAACGTTGCTGGTCTGGTTGCTCCAGACTAGCCTTTTGCTCCTTCTTACGGGAGGAGCACCCCGGACCCTCCTGGTCCACTCAAGACGCCATTTTAGGCCCACCACGTGGCCCTGAAATCTGCCAAGGCTTGTTGCCCCAATCCTGGGCCCAGCGACGCCGACAGCATCAACCTTCGTGGGACAGCTCGCACCTCCATCCTGGTCCCCGACAACGCCTCCTGGTCCGTGAGACTGCAGAGCCTAGCGTCGCCCACTCACCTAGTCGAGGTGACGATCATCCGGTACCCTCTGACTACTGGCTAGTAGTACGAACTTGGTCCCCTCTGCTTTTAGGTGTCATCCATCTCTGATCCAGGCTTGGATCTCTACGAACTTTTCTCCACTGGTCGCCGGCCAGCAACTCCTTCCTTCCGGCTCCTGGCTCGTCAGCGAAGACCCCCGACGCCTGCAAGACTTGTGCAGCCGCAGCCCTTGTGGCTAGGTAACTTCGGCATTTCGGTGCCCGCATAGCCTCCTTACTTAAGGGTCCCGAGTCCCTCGCTTCCGACTTGCCTTATCGGGTCCGCCCGAGACCACTAAACTTTCCGTGCCCTCGGGCACTTGTATTAATTGTGCACTTGAAGTATTTTCCTAAGAGTTTTGTTCTGTGCTTAGTACCCTGTCCTCACAAAGAGTCCAGGGCTGTTGTGATTCTAATAAATACACTGTTTATTTTCATAACACTTGTGTGGTGTCCTTTCACTTGGTGTTCAAGGGGTATGTGATGGTATAACAGCTGGCTTAACATGCCCTCTAGAGTTTAGCCCGAAGACTGCTCGTATCCACGCTACTAGGATAGCTGGTCTAAGGTTGACTTACAACCAATCACCATAAGGGTCGTTTGGACCGATGCATAGTGGTCACTAGAATAGTGAACACTGCATATCGGGCCAACTTCTCACAGACGTGCTGCCCAAACAGGAACCAGACTGAAGATGATTTGGAGTGCCCTTACTGGGTTATCAGTTGAACACCCTATTGGGAATACCCATGTAGGGGGTGGGTAAACAAGGGCTTACTCAATCCAAAATATAAAGCACATATTGCACACGGTGCACAATGGATTAAATCAGACAGAACTATGGTAATGTGAGAGTAGTAGTTTTGCATTCCCTGTGGGGTAAGAATTCTTGCCAGCATTGTACTCCCACCCAGGAGGAGGACAGCCGGCAGAGATAAGGGCATGGTGTTGGCCACATACAGTAACTTGTTAACAAATATACAGTTGACCTGGTAAGCAAACTCCAATATGTTTTCCAGCGTATTCTGAAATCAGGGACTGGGAGGTGATGGGTAAATGCACGTCCCAGCAACATCTAACAAGAATGCTCTTATTGGCACAAGAGGACACCATAGGCATTTCACCCTGAATTGTGGTTAAAGTAGAGCACAGTTGGGGGAGGAGCCAAGATGGCGACCTGAGCGGACGTGCCCTTCGGCTCCGCCGGCCCCGGAATCCCGCACTGTAATCCTGATTACTCTCCTTTCGGATTTTTATTTTGAATTGTGCGGGAAGCGGAGCGGATGCCAATGGTGGTCCCCCGACCTCTCCACCCGCCCGGAGTCGGAAGTTACGGGCTGGCTCGCCCTGGCCCGAGACCCTGCCCGCCCTGCAGCGCCTAGCGGACCTCGCTCCCCCGGACTCGGCTGATCCGCTGCGGGGGTAGTGCTACTGAATGGTGCTCCCCTCGTTGGCGCACGGACGACAAAGCCTGCTGCCAAGATACATCGTGCATCCGCTGGGTTGCACGGAGACGGAGAGCGGAGGAGTCTGACTGGCGGGTCCTTTGTACTCGGCCGCCATGTTCCTGTTCTCCACTCGCCCCTCGGACTGGTGACGGCGAGCCCCACTTTCTTCTGCCTGCCTCACAACGTAGCTGCCGGCTTCCAGGCTCCACTGCAGCTCGGGCGGAATATCGTTTGCCCGGGGACCGACAACTGCTGTACGGTCGCGCCCCGCGACCCTCCCGTCCCCCCCCCCAGTACCTCGTTGGGCAGAAGGCAAGATGGCGACGCCTGCAGATCGCTACTGTGGGGAAGCAAGCGTGTCCTCCCCACGAGACAGTGAGTTTGTCCGTGTGCAGGGGGCCGGAGCGCATTCTCTCCTCGGGCGCCCGGATCAGGGGATACCACAGCCTGATTGTACCCTGGTGGATGTGATGGCGACCTTGGGCGAGCTGAAATCGGCGATGCAGCGCAGTTACAGCGCACTGGGGATGAGACTTGATGCATGCGACCAAGTTCTCAGCCAAGAGCAGGGGAATCGTTTCCAACACGGCTACGAATTGGAGCTGTTACAGTCTGCCGTCTCACAATTGCCTCGAGGAGCTGCAGTGGATGCTACAGTAACCATCACTGTGGCATGTAGCGAATTGTTGCCAACTACCAGCTCAGACGTCGCTACATTGTTTCCCTCTTGCTTCAAGCCTGGCTATGTGCATCGTTTTGTGAAGCCGCGGATGTGGATACTAGCAACTCGCCTTCGTGTTTCTTTCCCAGCAAGCATACCACGGACCCTGATTGCCTTGCTTTGTGACTCTTGCGGCTCGGACATGCCAGTGAGGTCTGTACTTGAGGGAGTTTGCTGTCTTGGGGCCAGACGCTGTTTTTCCTGTGCTTATGACCCTCCCCCCTCCTCCGAGCGGCCATTTTCTCTCATCCCACAGGACTGTGCTGGACTACCAAGTAAGATGGGCGAGAGGCCGAGCCCCAGATCGGGCCAGGGCTAAGAGACTTCCTTCTGTTTACTTGCCGGGTGGGTGGGTGGAGGTAGGGTGGACCTTAAATTTGGCCTGATTTACTGTGGACTATATGCTGTCTCACCCTGACTGATCGCTTGCCACTGTTTAACTGATGCTATGATAGAGGTGGAGAAGGTTTATTGGGTCGGTGGGGTCCGTATACATGTTTTATTGGCCCTCCTCCCGGGCTTTTCTTTTGCGGGAGTCCAAGGATAGATTTCTGTTCTTACTCCCTATATTTCTGGTTTGTATTTCCTCTACCTTTTCTTTTCTTTCTCTTGCTCCTTCTTTCTCTTCTCTTGCTGTATTTCGGGTTTATGGGGTGACAAACACTCTGCTAGTGGGGGGGTAGGCCGTAGCCTCTGCATGTGTGTAGGGTGGGGGGGTAAATTTTAGTTTGTGTTTTTTTCTATGGTGCCTTTTTTTTGATCTTTTATAATTTTTTCTTCTTCCTTTGGCCCGTGTTAGGCATATTGGGGGATGGGTGGTAGTGCGGGCGCAGATGGGATGTTGAGCCTACTTTCTTGTGATGTGAATAACGTGTGGCCATCCTCTGATTTGGGACCTGCATGTTGCGAATTGTACTGAGCGGCATGGGTATATCTTGTCGTCCCACCTACATGGACCTCGTTTTTTCTTTCTTATTTTTACGAGTACGGAGTAGCATGACCTGATCTTAATGGTTGCACAAAAAATTAAAATTAACCTGCATTGCTCCTGTGTCAAGGTACTGCGGCACAACCCAGTCTGCTTCCTGCATAATATCTATTGAAATGTTGTATTACCTTGTCACCGTATTGTATGCACTAGTGCTACACGAGATTTCGTGGCCGGCCGGATGGTTGTGGGCCCGTATTTGTTCTGTTTCTGTGCACAATAAAGGTTTTCAAAAATTTAAAAAAAAAAAAAAAAGTAGAGCACAGTTGTTCCCAACTCCGGGTAGGCCATCGAACATGCCAACTGTTGGGTAAATAGAGCTATGGGTTTAAACAGAGAATAGTAGTTTCCAACTCAAGGGAAGGCCATCAAACTTGCCTACGGAAGGGTATGTAAGTCATGCACACGCCCACCAAGCAGGAGGGCCTGGTTCAACTCTAATTCAAAATAAAATAAAATAAGAAGGGCCTGGTAAATAAGGCATGCTCTCTTTAGTGCATACACCACAAGGTTCCCCCGACAGGGATGGGGAACACCTGCAGAGGTAGATGGGAATTGTCCAGCTAGAGAGCTGGTAAACTCATGTTGCAGAAGGTTATGGAGCCTACCATGGTGGGGGGCCCCAGATAACATAAGAAGGGTCTGTTAAATAAGGCATGGTCTCTTTAGTGCATACAGCTCAAGGTTCCCCCGATAGGGAACACTTGCAGAGGTAGATGGGATTGTCCAGCTAGAGAACTGGCACACCTCTAGGTTCCCCCAATTGGGATGGGGAACATGTGCAGAGGTAGATGGGAATTGTCCAGCAAGAAGGACTGGTAAACTCATGTTGCAGAAGGTTATGAAGCCTGCCATGGTGGCGGGCCCCGGATACGCGGCCACATCCAGGGCTTTGGGGTTACAGATAAAAGTGGTCCTAGACGTTAATTCTGAATACGATTATTGGTACTTTTTAACACAACATAATTCAGTTTTTATTTCACATGCGAATTAATCCTGCAATGAAAAAAGAGAAAAAACAATAGCCCATAAACAGTTAGATGTCCAACAGACCACACAATCAATTTCGAAATGTCTTTAAAAGTAGAGAAAAGGACTCCACTATTTATTTTTCAAAAAAATTCTCATCATTATCCAATATACAAATATACAATTTGAAGAAACAGAAGGGGTTACCATCAAGTAACGTGCACAGGATAGAGTGAAAATTTTTAGTGCTCGTGTGAAGTAGAGTTAGACCAAGAGGGTCTGGAAAGAATTCATTCTGAATTTTGTGGGTCTAAGATTAACTAATCCTTAGACAGATTTACAGAGCCTGGCCTGAGAGTTTTATTTGCAAAAAATGTTATTCTTTCTTGCTGTATCACGGTGGGTGAATCATCTGCGCTCTTATTTACGAAGAGAGAGAGGGGACAAGGGCACACAAAGATGCAGGCTCGAAATGGGGGGTAGTTGTCGACGTTTCGACCCAAGGATAAGAAGGGCAGTTGGTATCCTCATGAGCGGGTCTTCATCAGGACAGATGGGGCGGTGGGGCAAGGGGCTTGGTTACATTGAAGTCATGTAACCCCAGTCGTGTGGTTGGACACCCTTTAATGGTGTGCCACGTATGTAAAATCGATTAGGTAAGAAAGCCGTCCGAGCGTGCTCTCGAGTACCACGATGTCAATGGTGGCGGGTGAAATCCGATTACTTGTTCAAACAATTTTACGCGATGTGTCTCAAATGTCAGACTGCGCGAGCTGTCAATGGGGCTCTGTCTGCAAACGACCGCTGACAGAGAGACAGAGCTCCATTGACAGCTCGCGCAGTCTGACATTTGAGACACATTGCGTAAAATTATTTGAAAAAGTAATCGGACATATCAACTGCTGCTGCGAGGAAATTACTTATGATGAAAGTTTGAAAGTGAAAGGATATATTCCGTCAGAGCTCACTTTCAAAGTGGAGAGATTGCAACCACACATAAGTATATGGTTTATGACATGAAGTTATTAGGCGGTTTGATAAGTTGCTTTTGAACTGTTAAGACTTCAGGGAATGCATAAATATTTCCCTGCGGTATAATTTTCTTTGTGCAAGTCTGAGGAGGTGGGTTTTGAGCATCTAAGGTGTGTTAAGCAGTGCACCCCCAGCCACCATTTGGTGTTAACAAGTCAGTGAAACCAGCCCCCCTTTCCCCCCACAGCAACAGGGATATTGTACATCAGAGGGTGCTCTGAGACAGCAGTAATCTGCTGTGAGCTGTTTAAACTGTGTTTAATAGGGACTGTGTACTTCATTTTTTGGCCAGGAGATTTCTGAATAGAGGAGCAGCTTCCAACTCCCTGTCTAGCAAACCTTGTCTGAGGTAGCTGGGACCTTATATAGTCTGCTATTGTTTCATACATGTGTACACTGATTGATGGTTGTATCTGGTGTTTCTATTGGATTAGGGTTAGTGTCCTCATTTGTTGGGTATTTGAGGGTTCTTATTGGTTTCTTGGTCTGTGATTCAATCAATGTAGGGTTGGGGCTAGGGTTAGGCTTTCTTTTGAAAGTAGGGACTAGGGCTTTCTGTGTCATTGGTTGCTTGGACTTGAGTTGGGACTACTGGTAGGGCTATGGCCTCTATTGGACGTAGAGATCAGAGATTTTTTTTAACTGATTGGGTGCTTGGACTCGGGCTAAGATTGGCTGTAAGGTCCTGGTCTCCTATTGGTTCTAGATTTTAGGGCTAGTGTTATGATTGGATAGTGTTAGGGCTGGGGTTCACATTGGCTGAAGGGATTATCTGACTACTAGGGCTATAAAAGGCCAAGGCTTAGGGTGTCTCAGCCCTGGCGTCGAGGCTAAGGGCAAAGAGGACAAGGGCAGTTGCCTGTTTGAGCCTGTAAAGGGCGGAGAGAACAAGGACAGTTGTCTGTTTGAACATGTAAAGGACAAAGAGGACAAGGGCAGTTGCCTGTTTAAGCCTGTTTGAGGCTGGTCAGGACTAGGACCAGAAATGCTGCCCTTTTTCCCATTCAGTAATACCCACCCTATGTATAAACCCGGAGTCACTGGGAACTCGGTGCTAGACGGTATATATTAAAGTGGTCCCAGTGTATTAGTGATTTTCACATGGAAGGGAAAGAAATAAATACATCAAAATCTTGACAAACAAAAGTAACAAAATGAGAAAAAATACAGTAAAGTACGACCAATGTTATTTAATAACATTAAGGATATGCATTGTATTCAGAGAACAAATCGTAAAAACACCCAAAAGGGTACACAATTCGCATAAATGGTGCCCAGAGAAGAGGAGGGGGAGGGAGTGTAAGGAGGTAAGTGGAAGGAGATAAAGTTTTGTGGTGGTGACAAAAAAATCACAAGCAAATCCGGTATATATTGGTCATATACCGTATAGTCAAGTATACATACTATATACAAATTTGCCATTTAACACATGCGGTCACAGTCTATTCATTCCTGTTGATTGGGTATTGGCAAGTGTTCTAATGTCGACGTTTTGACCCCATTTTCCCGTAGGTATCTTGAACCTAACTAGCGGGGTCTTCCTCAGGACAAGTGAAAAGTGGTGAGGGCTGTGGGCACCATAAGTGCTGGGGCGAGGGGGGTTGTCTCTCACAAATCAATCATGGAGCAGGGGGGCTCCGTGGCTCTCCAAAGGCATACTGTGGGGTAGGAGTGAGGCGTCACTTAATGTGCGTATCTGGCGTACAAATTTCCAATCTTGTAAAAGTATTTCTTCAGCTGTTCCCTTAGACGTTGCCGAACTACGAACCGGATTCAGTCCACATTCAAACTTGATTGTTTCAGGCTTGGCAAAACCGCTATAGAATTTTGGGACTTCCACGCCCGTCAGAGAAGAAATACTTTTACAAGATTGGAACTTTGTGCGCCACACACGCACATTAAGTGAACATTAGAACACTTGCCAGTACCCAATCAACAGTATTGAATAGACTGTGACCTCATGTGTTATATGGCAAATTTGTATATAGTATGTGTACTTTGACTATCCGGTATATGACCAATATATACCAGATTTGCTTGTGATTTTTTTGTCACCCCCACAAAACTTTATCTCTTTCCACTTACCTCCTTACACTCCCTCCCCCTCCTCTTCTCTGGGTACCATTTATGCGAATTGTGTACCCTTTTGGGTGTTTTTACGATTTGTTCTCTGCACAAATATATCCCCAATGTGATTAAATAACATTGGTCGTACTTTACTGTATTTTTTCTCATTTTGTTACTTTTGTTTGTCAAGATTTTGATGTATTTATTTCTTCCCCTTCCATGTGAAAATCACTAATATACTAGGACCACTTCAATATATACTGACCCTCTGAATATAAGCATTTATTTTCACTCTAGATATGTAAAAATCTTTGTGTATTGCTTTGTATAAACATGTAGAATAATTATGTTGTTATAAAAAAAAATCTTTAGTCTACATGTGCATCTACGTACCTCCATGTACTTGGGTCTGTATGTCTGTTACTTTTCTCCTGAAAAAGCATATCCAATGCACTACCCTATTTCTCATCCTGTACCTCTATCAATATCTTTAATCTACATATACTTTCCTCCTTTATACATCTATAAAACTTTCAATGTACTTATGGATCTATTTATGTATCACTTTCTTCTAATTTAGCATTTCCAATGCACTACCCTATTTCTCAGCCTATACTTCTCTCCAATATATCTTCTGGCCCAACTTTATGACTCATCTCAAACTTCTTTCTACTACTCTTTCCAATGCATTACCCTATCTCTCACCCTATACATCTATCATTATATCCTCTACATCCACTCTCTCATTTATCCCAAACACCATACCACTACTATGATCCCCAAAATAACCCTTTCTAGACTCTCTCCTACTCTACCCCTCCTTGCATCATCTTACACCTCTTTTACTATACCGATCCCCCAAAGCAAACCTTTCTAAACCCTTCCCTCTGATTCTTCCCTTCCAAAAAACCTTTTTACTCATCCTACTGCTATGACCTAAAAAAAAGAAATCCTTCACTCTTCTATTCCTCCACTATCATTTTCAATCAAAATAACAGACTAACATGTTCACTCCTCAAATTCCATATTCCACTATTCTAATTCACCACTAATCCTTTATGGGTTCCAGAGTAGCGTGCTACTCGCCAATAAAGAGCTTCAACACCCAATCAGGGTTACAAGCGCTATATAAATGCAAGCCTTTTCCCATTTCTACCCCTCCCCAACCCTTCTAACCCAAATAACTGACTAACATATCCACCACTCAAATTACTTCATATTTCCCTATACTAATTTTCAACACTAATCCTTTATGGGTCCTGGAGTAGCGTGCTACTCGCCAGAAAAGCGCTTCAACACCCATCAAGGGTAACAGGTGCTATATGAATGCAAACCTTTCTTCCCCTTCTATCCCTCCGCTATCCTTCTCACTCCAATTAACTGACTAATATCCACCACTCAAATTACTTTCATATTTCACCATACTAATTCACCACTAATTCTTTATCGGTTTCCGGAGTAGCGTGCTTCAACCCCCCATCAGGGGTAACACGCGCTATATAAATACAAACCTTTTTTCCTCTTCTATCCTTCTGCTATCCTTTCAAATCCAAATAACGGACTAACATATCCACCTCTTAAAATGTACTTGCATGTTTCGCTATACTAATTCAACACTAATCCTCTATGGGTCCCGGAGTAGCGTGCTACTCCCAGAAAAAGCGCTTTGACGCCTCGGCAGGGGTAGTAAGCGCTATAGAAATGCAATTACAATACAATTCAATACAAGTAAGCTGGGATGTCACCTTGGACAGCTACAGGTAGTTCATTAGGTCATATTTTTCTATTACATTCTGGTACTTTTCGTTTTGCTACGATGAAACAGAACTACAAATACCTCAATACAAACCTATGGACCTGCAGATTTTTTGTTCAGTAGCTTGTGGTATAATGCCACTCAACATGTCACTCATAAGGTAGGCCAATGCAAAACAAACTTACTGCAAACATTGTAATGACACGCATATTCATATTCAAAGCTTGGCAGCTATGTAGAAATGGGCAGGCTGCAAGGCATTGTATGTTCTTCCTAAGGACATAATGTGCATGCATGCCAACAGACCCACTTCAGGAAGAAGGCTCCAGATTGTTTTAAGCCAACATGCAATTATTTTAGAAGTCGTCCGCTAAAATTGCCTACTCCTCCCAACATATATTCTCTGTAAGACTATAGCACTGTGACTTTACGGAAAGTAATGCAGTAGTTCATACACCACTCAATTTATATTACTTTAAACGTTTTTCTTTTAAGTTAGTTTTACTTCCAAGGCATTCATATTTCTTTTGTGTAACTATATTAACTTACAAAAATGAACAGCACACCATATTCTAAGATGGCCGCTGCAGGGCGAATCCTAGAAAACAACGGGATAGCACCTAAAACCGATGCACCACGCCCGTTGTCTAAAACTCAGGAGAGTGGCCATCTTTGAGTGATCTCTTTTAATATAGTATCTATCCCGCATGGTATCGAAAGTTAAGCATGCTTACAATTCATTTAATTAGTTTGGATATAATTTCTAACCTTTTTTTATTCAAATAATCTAAAGCTATTTCACTAACATTATAATCACGTTTTCAGCGCACTGCTTAAACATTGTTTACTACATTTATAATGTTCAATCGCCCTCCTAGTTAACCTCTCTTAGTGCGTAAATGTCTAATTCGAAGGTGGGCGGGGGTCAATTTATTTCAGTCGCACGGTTGCCATCATCTCCCCCTGCGGTGCGCTTTGCGTGATTACTTACTTTTTATTTTGTCCCCCAAAAATAAAACACACCAGTAAGAGGTCTTGCGACGACACCGTTTCCTGAATACCACAGAGCCGTCGTAAACACGTAATTGTTAGTGGAGTCTTTTAAAACTTCCATTAGTTCATGTTTCATTGTTATGTATGGAAATGTGAAAACTCCTAATATTAAAATGTATATTTTCTCTACCTCATATTTTCAGTACATTCTACTAGTCTCTTTCTTCCGAGAATGGACTGCGAATTTCCTTCCCAGACATGTAACCTCCTCCATTCGCAGATGAGCGCTTGCTTAGCTTCTGTACATTCCGTCTTCTCTTTCTATTTTCGCACCCTTTGTTCCTATGGGCGGGGATTTGTTTTCAAACCTCCCAATGGACGCCCTGAGGCTATTGTTGAGTGACAGGTGGGGGCAAAGAGCAAGCCATGTTGTGCTCGATAGTCCGCTCTATGTGACAGGAGCCAAGCAGTGACAGCTCAGGCACTGACAGGTGTACAGACAGGCATGTTCTAAGACAGAGAGGGCTAATCAGGCTGGGGTAAGTTTCAGTGATCGTATGCTACGGTAGTGACAGGGAGTTCTGACTAGAGAAGGGACATCAAGCAGCGACAGGGAGCTCAAACTGGAACAGGGAGTTCAGTCAGTGACGGAGAAGTCAGACCAGGGATCTTGGGCCGTGACAGCAAGCTCGAACAAAGGGCACGAAAGTCTGGAAGTGACGAGGAACGTAGAACCGCTCCTCGGGATTGGACTGGGAGATTAAATAGTGTCAGGAACCTATTACCGTGGATGGCTGTTCAGACTGGAGATTTAAGAAGTGACATATACCTCACGCTAGATTAGTGACCACAGCCAGTAGGTAAAGCTGTCGTGGGAATCTCGGGGGTGAGAAAGAGCTCTGTCTAGCCTGGAAGGTCAGGTAGTGACAATCCTCAAACTGCATAGGTAGGGAAATTTGCCTGGCTCAGCATCATCATTGGCTCCGGGACACCTCTGAGTCGCACAGAAGGACCCCAGGAGGTAAGTGGCATCACCCACGTGGGTATAATCCGATGATCCCACTTTCTGGGTATTTACATACAGCTGCATGTCGTGTTTCGGTTACTTCAGAGTGCCGGAGGTGAACATAAGATCTGGTTTTTATGATGATGGGAAAGTGAAATAACCACAGTATGTTTAAGTGTTGCTTTTCGTATAGGTTGTTCTTTAAATAGGTTATTGTCAGCGCTTCTAAGAGCCGCTATTGCACTAAAACTGGTGCTACACTGCCAGTTCTGAGCAGGGCTTCTATACTTATTTATAGGAGCACACTTATCCTGGGCTTCTGTACAAGTGGGCAAGTGCTAGCACTAATCAGCCAGACCGCGTCACTTTTAATAAGGCAGTAGTGCCTGTTTTATTTTTAACCAGGCAATACTAATACTCCTCAGCAAGGCTGCTGTACTAATTCATAGCATCAACTCTTCCTAGCAGGGCCTCTGCACTTCTCATGGACCATTACCAACGCTTCTCACCAGGGCTAGTTTATTTTTATGTTCGTAGTTCAAACTCTTCCTAGGATGATGTACATTTAATGGACCCGAACCAGTGCATGGCTTTAGTACGTTTAATGGGCCAGCACTTCCCAGCATACATTTTGTACTTTTCACGGGGCTGCATCCGAACTTCTCTGCAGGACTGCTGGCTGCACTTTTTTTTTTTACAAAGTATACAAAAAGTGATGGATGGAGTGCTTGAATTAATCTCAGTCACTGTTAATTACTCAGGCTGCATCTCAGTCCATCGTTAATTTGCACACCATGCCACCTCAGTTTTGATCCAGCTCTATGTAAATCAGTCTTACCGTGCTCCAATGTGAACAGTCCAGCCTGAATTGCCAATCTAAGTCCTCCCTGTACCGGAACACAAGCAACACAGGACCGCTTTTACCTTATTTATGGGCTCATCAGCTGGGTATAGCTTGGTAACAGTAACACAGTGTGCACAGGACCAACACCTGGGCATAACCATCTCACTTAGGGCGACATACTAAAGTATGCAAAAAGTGATGGATGGAATGCTTGAATTAATCTCAACCACTGGTAATTACTCGAGGCCGCATCCCAGCCGATCCTTTTTTTGCACACCATTCCACCTAAGTTTGGAAAAAAAGAACTGGACAATAACCCATCAGGGCAAGAGTGCACCTGAAGGTGTCTTCGGTTTGAACGATCAGTGGTCTGTGGTTTCTACTTGACTGAACCCCCATGCTGAATTGTGTTAGAACATCTTATTGTGGCATTATGAGTATTTGAATAGAAAGGGGAAAATGTAGTGGATAAGTTGGTGTTGTAGTTGACACACTGCCACTCCTTTGCTAATCTTGGCAAGGTGGAGAATGTTCGAGATGAGGCATTAATGGAGGTTGCCACTGTGTCTTTTATATTAATTTGAGACAACCTTCATCTCCAACCTCTTCTAATAATTGATTCTGCTACAATTTGAGGTGAATGTATCTGGCAACACTCTATACAATACTCAATGCAATGCAATACTTTAAATATGAATGCAAGGCTGTGCTTGTTTTACACCATTTTTCTTGCACCCCCAGGTAGTTCATTGGTGCTGCATATCCGCAAATAACCCCTGACACCACCTTCTTTCACCTGCACCATGTCGCGCAGGAGCTCACGCTTGCAGACATCCCGGTACTACCAGGGCGATGAGGATGATCGTGCGAGTACCAGCAGTGCCGGCAGCTCTTTGCTTGGAGGCAGTCAGTCCCTCTACAAAGAGAGCCCTCTCAGGTAAGCGGGGGAGAGGTAGTCCAGTCAGGATACACTCCCCTCATTTAGAGGTGGAAAACCACATTTGAAAATTAAAGTCTGTCTTTGGGTGAGTTGCATAGTGCATTGGTTGAGAGAATGGATGAACTACAAACTGCTCCTGTACTATTGCCAGAATCCAAAATGTTTAACACTCCTTTATACACAGATGTACTCTCATAATAAAAGGTTTTGTGATTGTGAAAAAGTTGATAGGAGATATAAACCAGCATTGGTCACTTTTTTGATAACACTTTCATCGTTTTCAACGTTCTTGTGATAAAAATGAACAAGTGTTGTAAAAATACTTTTCAGTATAAGAGATTGAATGGGAGGGTGGAAGAGGAAGGAAAAAAGAAGAGGAAAATAATAATTGTTTCTTCTTATCTGTGTGACATTGGAATAATAGTAGTATTGTATGTGTAGAGAATAAGCAGACTAAACAGGAAGTTAGGGTTAGTGGGCACTGTTGGGACAGAAAAGTCACCTGCATGGTGACTGAATGCACCCCTGCCCAGACTGCCCCAGCTGCATGGAAATCTAGCATCCGTGGTGCTTATATTTGGTCATAGGCGAACATGGATAATTCATGTGCACCATGACCAAGGCCATTCTCATGGTAATGTGGTCTTGTTAGAGTGAAAGGGGCACACCAATGTCAATCCTCATAGTGGTAAAAGTCTACTGCCCTTGCCAGGCGTTAAGTGACATGACTGCCGTGGTAGCAGCATATCTGTTTTGAGTTTCATAAGAGTCAAAAGTGTAAAGAGGCCTTTTTCCTTTGTCACTGGAGTGATGCCTATTGGCACACTAATGTAAAGTTACACAGCTACGTTCTTAAGTCGCACAAGCCCTGTGTGATGACTGTATGGCGCTCCATGCATTGCGTGATGTGTGCGTTCTGTGATTCATGTGTGGTACATAAAATGGAGACCTGTGGGTTCCATTTTGGAAGCACAAGCTAGTGGGAGGTGAGGACTGCAACCCTAGACCGGAGAGGCAGATTGCCAACATTCCTGAGGGCTGGGGTGGAACAAACATACTCGAGGAAGGGGGCAATGCATCCTCTGTGCACATTAAAGCTCACTTTGATCCCAGGAAGAGTTACTGGTCAATAGGGTGTGGGCTCATTGTCAGGAGAGATAGTGGATTCTGATAAGGCGGGCGCTGTAGGAGCAGGAAATCATAATAGCGGGGGAAGTTTTAAGCCTTTGGACCTTTGTGAGACTTATATCAGTGGAGGCTGACAGCCAAGTGTCCTCCCCGTTTACTCCCTCAGCCTATGTTGTGGGTCATTCGAAACTGCAAATGTTCCTATTGTGGTAGGCTGCGCTTTTGACAAAGGACAGGACGAAATATAGGGCACTTTGAAGGTTAACATCCATTACAGTGATTCCAAAGGACAAGATATTAAATCAAACCTGTGTCTGGAAATTGACTATAAAAGTGGGAGTGTGGTTCCCACAAGCGTTTCATCAGCACCGGCAAGAGCACCACAACTTTGAGCTGCTGCAGCTACTCTTCACCTAGATGAATGAGGGGCCATCACCCAGGAAGCCAAGAATACTTGCCCTGTGCCTGGAGCACCAGCTTTCTGCATGATTGCCAAGAACTGTGAGAAGGAGGAGAGAGCATAGAGGGAGAGAAGCCTAGGGGGAACCTGGTGATTGGGTCCCGGTGATCAAAGTGTGGGGCGTCCGGTCCATTCAAGACTCTTATCGTGAGAGAGAGATAGAGAGCCGTCCTCATTCTTACGAACGCCAATGGGAAGTTTTGGTCCATCGCCCGTTGGAGCGACAGTGTCAGGGACTTTGCCATAAACCCCCTCCCCCATATAGCAGAAGAGGGCCACTAGGACTGTCCGGGCTGTCGTAGGAATTGGCACCAGCTACAGCCAACATCGTTCTGGTCATCACCCCAGTATGCCAGTAGGGGGCCACTGGGAACGTTGGGGCTGTCGCCCATATTGGAGGAGTCCCCTTGTCCATGAAAAGGATTTGAGAGCGAGAGCTAAAACCACCCACTATCACTGCTTCTGCCCATCACCATACCTGCATGAGACGTGAAGGAGAAGCAGCCTACTGCTCCAGGAAGCCATCACCGACTGTGACCACCTCAGTGCACCACCCTCGCTGACCCCAGAAAGACGCAGTGCATTTTGCTAATCACAGGAGCACTTCCTATGGCTGTGGCTGAATTAGACTGGAGCAGGGACAGTAGGCCAATAGAGACTCTGCACGAACCCTCTGTGTTAGCACTATAGTGAGCTGAACTTTCATGGCCAAAGTGGGACTTTGTTGTGAGGTGATTGTGCAGGAGGCTCCTGTCGGGTCACTTTGATTAAACCACCAGAATCACGTTTGATAGCGTCGAGGATGGAGAGGGAGGACCTGGTAGACACTGGCTAGGAAGGCGCGAGAGCTGTCGCCCTGAGAAACTACACCGTATGTAGTTTAGTGTGCTGTATTATACTTTGATTGTGCAATAAATACTTATTTTCCTACCAAAAGTAAGTATTGAATTGGAAAATCTAATTATTGGGGGCACTGTTTGTATTTTGAGTGTGGCACTTGCACTGACCTTCCCTCAAAGTGTCTTGTAATGCTCGTCCTGCACTACCTCTGAGAGTCGAGTGCTGAAGGGGGTAGTACTTGGCCCAGTTGCTCAGGACCCATAGTAGGACGGGCCATGAGACATCAGGAGTAAAAGGCCACAACCCCCAGGGTAGGGTCTCGATCCCCTGCTTGCCCCATTGTCCTTTAAAAAGGGTTGTGACGGACACATTCTTGGAATGAGTTTTTGAAATGAGTATTCCATAAGATTGTTTAAAATTGAAATTAAAGCATCAGACAAATTTACTCGGTTTGCAAGAACAGGGGATATTGGGTCATATGAAGTGTAGGTGTTATAATATCCTCCCCTTTTGGATAGATTAGATGACTGAATAAACTTTTTGTACCAATGATGAAATTCTTAAGTATAGCAATCCCATTAGCATTAGAACAAAATTCAAATTTTAATTTAATGATCCTAGCTAAACCGAAAATTGTTTCACTGGAAAAGTAAGTGTTAAAACACTTCAGAAAGCGCAAATTCTAGAACGAATGTAATGCAAAGATAGCGATCACCACTGCAAATAATCACACGACAACTCTGAGTTCAACCAACCAGAGCTGCCAGTTATGTTGAAAAGGGAGCTACGCCTTACTACAAGATGAAGGACATGTGCAAATATGCTACTTCAAATAAAACGGCTTCTAGGCATACTAAAGTCATGATACTTAGTCAGCACATTGTGTTTAAAAGTCACTTTAGATTAATAAGCACATTATATTCGTATTTGATTATAAAACATATTAGGTGCACGTTGTGCTGTCCAGTTACAGATCAATATTGAAACTGTAGAAATCTGAGATTACTTCTTTACACAAATTCAGTCATAAAATGTCTCAATGCTTCAGCTTTCACATAGTCAATATGACTGTCCTTCTCCTCCTCAAAGGTCGCAAGTGGAAAGGTATTGGCAGTGCCTTTATTTCCACAAGTGTGTAAGAATGTTTTTTTTTTTAAAACTCTTTATTCGTGACTGCATTCAGATATTACAGTGTACAATCATCCATCATTGTCCTTATACAGTCTTTTCTCGTTTTCTCCCACTAAACGTTAGGCAACTGACTTAATGTCTTTCATAGCTGTGTTCATGCAAAACGTCAGGACATCACGTTCAAATCAGTGAAAAGGTAATAAGTACTCTCATGTGGGTCCAAGTCGGGAATATCATGCATCACATCAGCATTTGTGCAACATTAGTCCCATATAGCCAAGTCGTAACCAGCCCCCATCCCTCCCAACTCCCACCCCATCCCGTACGTCTCCTGGCTTCTCCACCCGTCGTGCACCGTAACCATCGGCCTAAAATCCTCGGAAAATAATCACGTCCAGATAAGTATACTCGTCTTCTTCTGGCTAATGTGCGTACCTTGGGCGAGGCCCACTCACTCAGCCCCACCCTCTTCCGTCTGACAATCTGTTATGAGGCATCCGCCTGTGAGGGCGTCAGGTCTATTTCCTCTAACTCCAGCAGCATCTGCTCCCAATCTTGTCCAATTGGATGTTTCCGTAGCCCCTTCTCCTCTTCCCTACGCAGTACTACACCCTCAGCCCTGCCCCACTTTAACAAATCATTACGCCATGTCTCTACAGCTGGGGTCTTGCAGCCTTCCATCTCATGGTCAATGCTCTGATTGCCAGCAACAGTGCCAAGTCCAGGAGCTTCAGCTGGGCTTTATGCCCCTTGGGTCGTTTCCTGTGCCCTTTCAGACTAGGCAGCGCTCCCTCCGGTATCTGCATGTTCGTGACAGTGTGGAGTATGTGTCGGACCTGTCCCCAATAACCGCTCCGGCTTGGGCAAGACCACATCATGTGGAGAAGGCCAGCCTCATCCATCTGACATCGGGTACAACAATGGGGAGAGGCAGGGAACATCCTATGCAGCCTTTGGGGGGTAAGATATGCCCTATGCAGCACCATAGCCTGTATACATTTGAACTTAACATTCCTGGACACCCTTCTGGGGTGCTCAAGAACAATTTTCCAGGCCCCATCCGTCATAGCCTCTCCTGTGTCCAGTGTCCAGGTGTCTCTAAGTGCGTTAAGAGGCATAGCAGCATGTTCCCTAATCCCAGAGTATAACCACCGCACTAAGTGTCCCCCTGTCCCCATGTAGTGGAGGAGGTGCACTAGTTCAAGCTGTGTGGGTCTACTACGCTGTGGAGCCCATGTATGTCGCACGTAGTGTATCACTGTGGCATGTAGGAAGTATAGTCGTGGTGGAGCCCCTGTGGCTTGTACAAAGGAAGCGTGGTCTAACCATGTGCCCTCTCCAAACAGGTCACCTACTCTATCCACTCCCGCATCCGTCCAGGGCTGTAACCTGCGCCGCGTCAGACGTCCCTGCGGTGTTGGGAGTCCCAAAAGGGGAATATTATCTGCATAAGGTTCGACTGTCGACGTGTACGCCAGAGCCCTTCGCCAGCACGTCGGGGCGGTGTGCAGAAGAGGATGGCTATCCCGAGGGATCTTGGCCCTGGGCAATAGGAGGGAATGCAGCTCTCCGTGTGCTAGCTGGTCCCTTGTGATATCAATTTCGTGTAGGTTCCTACCCGCCACCCAGCGTGACAACCATTGTAGTTGACTCGCGTAATAGTAACCTCGCAGGTCCACAAGTGTTTAAGATGATGCACATTCTTATTTGTATTCAAACATGTAGAACAACCCAAATGAAAACAATTGCATTGATTATTTCAAATATTTGCATTCTCCAATGTCCAAAAATGCTGCCTACCTACGTCCAGTGCCACAGAATTTAAACTCAAGTCCGTTCTGTAATTTGTGCAGTTTCCTGGCACTATCTATTATATCATCTGTTTGTTCATGTATGCTGAGTGAGGTGTTGCGCAGGTAAGTGCAGCATTCATATCCCACAATAGCAAACCCCCATTGCTGATAATAAGTAATCTAATGCCATCCTGTGGCTGCTGATATGTAATCTAATGCCATCCTGTGGGTGTCTACTTTATCTACCACTTACCCCAATGCTAGTGTGGTGGAGTTAGCCATTTGTTCCTTGATCTCCTCATTTCTTTTCACTTCATCTAAAGCAACTGTTTGTTACACCATATGTTGGGGTTAGAGCAGAAAATAATCTAGAAGTAGTAGAGGTAGCCTCCCTGCCTCTTCTCCTCTACAAAGAGTGATCAACAAAGTATCTCATTGTAGGAATGCTGTATCAAAGATAGCTAACCCCATTCCAGTCTAAGGGCAGCCAAGAATTGACACAGGATCCACAAATGAAGTGTTCATAGCCTCCCCTTCTGATGGCATGTGTGAATCAACAGTCAATGAGGAAAAGGGGCAGTTCAAAGGTAATGTTCTGTACAGCAATGTCACATTTACTGTTTAAGCAAAAACACTGGAGATAGTTGCTTTACAGTGCTCACAGGAAAATCATAGTCCAGTCAATGCACTAACTCCACTCCACTAACTCTAACTCCACTCCTGTCTCCCTTGGAGTCCCTCAGGGATCTATTCTCTCCCTCCCTCTTTAACCTCTTTATGGAACCCCTCACCCTCATTCTTAAACAAGCAGGTATCAACTACCACAACTACGCCGATGACACCCAAATCTATTACAAGATTAAAACTCCTCTTGACATCATACACCTGAACAACACCTTCACCAAGATCCAAACCTGGTTCCATTCCAGTCATCTCAAACTTAACCCTAATAAAACCGAAATCATTCTCTTCTCCCCTAAAAATAACCATCTCCCCGTTCAATCCTGGATCTCTGATCTTAACGCACTCAACTTCTCACTCACCCTGTCCAACCCCGTCAAATCTCTTGGTATGTCTATCGACAACTCCCTAACCCTTAAGGTCCACATCAAAAACTCTGCTGAAGTAGCCCTATTCACTCTTCGTCTCCTCAAGAAAATCAAACCCTTTATACCCACTGATGACTTTAAACTTGTAGTTCAGTCACTTGTTCTTTCATGTATTGACTATGGTAACGACATTCTCAAAGGAATCCCCAAGGTCCACCTCGCTCCAATCAAAGCTGTACTCAACCTTGCAGCCAGGCTCATCACAGATTGCAAACACTTCGATCACATATCCCCGGCTTTCAAATCTCTTAAATGGCTCCCTATTGAAGACAGATCTGCCTACAAAACTGCCTGCATTACTCATAAAGTCCTCCACCAAAACACTCCGCAGTACCTCTCAAAAAAACTCCTCATTGCGGGTACCTCACGACCTCTGAGAAGCACCAACACCCTCCTCCTAATCCCACCACTGCATAAAAAGAAAGCCACACAATCACGCTACTTCTCTGGCAATGCCCCTGTTACCTGGAATGCCCTCCCAAAAAAACCTGCGCTGTAACCCCTTCTATTTCAGCTTCAAAAAGACCTCAAAATCCATCTCCTCAACTATTATTGGGGATCCTAACCTGTGACCTACACTTGATCGCCAATTCACCATGTTATACTAGTTCAGTAATATTCGTACATTTTCCTGAACATCATCTACCTAATTACTTGATATGTATAGCTCTTCCCCATGTTTATCTATTTAATTTGTATATTTCCCATGGTGTTTTCATGATCTTTTATCTATTTGTATGCCATGTTTGACCAAATTATTATTGGAGGTCCTAACCTGTGTCCTGCACCTGATCTCCAATCACCATGTCATATTTGTTCATTTCTCTAACATCTTCTACCTAACTACTTGAAATGTATAGCTCTTGCACCTGTATATCTATTTTGATTTGTATATCTCACATGATGTTTCATTATCTTTTATCTACTTGATTATTAGACTTTTCAATGCCCTGATAAGAGCTAAGGGATATGCCAGCACACTTTGGCATTCAATGCTCATGTTAAAATAGATAAAAGCAAGGGTCACTGTAATGGATGGGCACATCCCTGAAAGGGATCCTATCACCTGCACCTACTTGCAAGTGCATGCAAATCCAGCAAAAAGAAAGATTAATCATTTGTCTGTACTTTTCCGGCAACAGCACTTATGAGTTGTTTCCATAGGTGGAGTGGTGGCTCTGTCTGATAAATGGTTCAGTACAGTTAAGCTTAGAAATTGTTTCCCATTGCCAGCAAGGGTGTTGCCAACCACCAACCAGACAGTTAAGACAGCAGCAAAGATAACAGGCCAGACCCACCAAGGGTTCCAGTATCCAAGAGAAGTTTGCCTACCTCGTATGAAGGTGGTAAAGATGAGCGGCAGTTTAGGGAATAGAAATTTCTGTTTGACCATAGGCCCAATACTGTTTCTCCTCACCCCCGCATGATCTCTTTTTTAGGTCTCGGCCTGACGTCAGCAGCGCATGCGCTGATCTCGTCATACGAGACTTCTTGGAATCGATACGATTCCAAGAAGCCTCGTCGCAGCTCTGCCTGCAGATTTCATTCGTGCGCGTCGTATGGCGTCACAAATTATGCCTATAGCAGTGCAATGATTGCACTGAAGGCATGCCAATCATTCCTTGTTGCCCCCCTTTCTCCTTTTAGGCACGCCCACTGGGATTGGATCGTTTACGGGCGGATTTACACTTTTTCCTTTAAAGGGCTCGAAGTACTTTATTTTCCTAATTTGCAGCGACATCCACACGCTTGTAATGGCCGCTGACAGCCTCTCCTGCTTCAGCTCCCCACCCTCGCAAAATGTGGAATTCTGCCGCATCATCAACGCACCTTATCACTCTGATCAGCTTTTTAAAGCCATCTATCCATGCATTCATTTGCACATTATGATGAGCTGGCGAGTATATTTCGTGTGAGGCGGGGTTGGACTACAGAGGTATGTTTGAATGGTCAGAGCCTTTAGAGCCAGAGAACTAGGTCAGCAGAGATGCTTTAGAGCCAGAGAACCAGGTCAGCAGATCTGCTCTAGAGCCTAAGCACCAGGTCAGCAAAGCTGCTTTAGAGGGAGTACCAGGTCAGCAGAGCTGCTCTAGCGCCCAAGAACCAGGCCAGCAGAGCTGCTTTAGAGCCAGAGGACCAGGTCAGCAGAGCTGCTCTAGAGCCAGAGAACTAGGTCAGCAGAGCTGCTTTGGAGGGAGAGAACCAGGTCAGCAGAGCTGCTTTGGAGGGAGAGAACCAGGTCAGCAGAGCTGTTTTAGAGGGAGAGAACCAGGGCAGCAGAGCTGCTTTAGAGGGAGAGAACCAGGTCAGCAGAGCTGCTTTAAAGCCAGAAAACCAGGTCAGCAGAGCTGCTCTAGAGCCTAAGCACCAGGTCAGCAGAGCTGCTTTAGAGGGAGAACCAGGTCAGCAGAGCTGCTCTAGCGCCTAAGAACCAGGCTAGCAGAGCTGCTTTAGAGCCAGAAAACCAGGTCAACAGAGCTGCTGTAGAGCCAGAGAACCAGGTCAGCAGAGCTGCTTTAGCGCCATAGAACCAGGTCAGCAGAACTGCTATAAAGCCAGAGAACCAGGTCAGCAGAGCTGCTCTAGAACCAGAGACCCAGGTCAGCAGAGCTGCTCTAGAACCAGAGACCCAGGTCAGCAGAGCTGCTCTAGAACCAGAGACCCAGGTCAGCGGAGCTGCTCTAGAACCAGAGACCCAGGTCAGCAGAGCTGCTCTAGCGCCTAAGAACCAGGCTAGCAGAGCTGCTTTAGAGCCAGAAAACCAGGTCAACAGAGCTGCTGTAGAGCCAGAGAACCAGGTCAGCAGAGCTGCTTTAGCGCCATAGAACCAGGTCAGCAGAACTGCTATAAAGCCAGAGAACCAGGTCAGCAGAGCTGCTCTAGAACCAGAGACCCAGGTCAGCAGAGCTGCTCTAGAACCAGAGACCCAGGTCAGCAGAGCTGCTCTAGAACCAGAGACCCAGGTCAGCGGAGCTGCTCTAGAACCAGAGACCCAGGTCAGCAGAGCTGCTCTAGAACCAGAGGCCCAGGTCAGCAGAGCGGCTCTAGAACCAGAGGCCCAGGTCAGCAGAGCTGCTCTAGAGCCAGGGAAACCAGGTCAGCAGAGCTGCTGTAGAGCCAGAGAAACCAGGTCAGCAGAGCTTCTTTAGAGCCAGAGAACCCGGTCAGCAGAGCTGCTTTAGAGCCAGAGAAACCAGGTCAGCAGAGCTGCTTTAGAGGGAGAGAACCAGGTCAGCAGAGCTGCTTTAGAGGGAGAGAACCAGGTCAGCAGAGCTGCTCTAGAGCCAGAGAAACCAGGTCAGCAGAGCTGCTTTAGAGGGAGAGAACCAGGTCAGCAGAGCTGCTTTAGAGCCAGAGAACCAGGTCAGCAGAGCTGCTTTAGAGCAAGAGAACCAGGTCAGCAGAGCTGCTTTAGTGCCAAAGAACCAGGTCAGCAGAGCTGCTTTAGAGCCAGAGAACAAGGTCAGCAGAGCTGCGCTAGAGCAAGAGAACCAGGTCAGCAGAGCTGCTCTAGAGCCAGAGAACAAGGTCAGCAGAGCTGCGCTAGAGCAAGAGAACCAGGTCAGCAGAGCTGCTTTAGAGCCATAGAACCAGGTCAGCAGAGCTGCTCTAGAGGCAGAGAACCAGGTCAGCAGAGCTGCTCTAGAGGCAGAGAACCAGGTCAGCAGAGCTGCTCTAGAGGCAGAGACCCAGGTCAGCAGAGCTGCTTTAGAGCCAGAGACCCAGGTCAGCAGAGCTGCTTTAGAGCCAGAGACCCAGGTCAGCAGAGCTGCTTTAGAGCCAGAGACCCAGGTCAGCAGAGCTGCTTTAGAGCCAGAGACCCAGGTCAGCAGAGCGGCTCTAGAGGCAGAGACACAGGTCAGCAGAGCTGCTCTAGAGCCAGGGAAACCAGGTCAGCAGAGCTGCTTTAGAGCCAGAGAAACCAGGTCAGCAGAGCTGCTGTAGAGCCAGAGAAACCAGGTCAGCAGAGCTTCTTTAGAGCCAGAGAACCCGGTCAGCAGAGCTGCTTTAGAGCCAGAGAAACCAGGTCAGCAGAGCTGCTTTAGAGGGAGAGAACCAGGTCAGCAGAGCTGCTTTAGAGGGAGAGAACCAGGTCAGCAGAGCTGCTCTAGAGCCAGAGAAACCAGGTCAGCAGAGCTGCTTTAGAGGGAGAGAACCAGATCAGCAGAGCTGCTTTAGAGCCAGAGAACCAGGTCAGCAGAGCTGCTTTAGAGCCAGAGAACCAGGTCAGCAGAGCTGCTTTAGAGCAAGAGAACCAGGTCAGCAGAGCTGCTTTAGAGCCAAAGAACCAGGTCAGCAGAGCTGCTTTAGAGCCAGAGAACCTGGTCAGCAGAGCTGCTCTAGAGCCAGAGAACCTGGTCAGCAGAGCTGCTCTAGAGCCAGAGAACAAGGTCAGCAGAGCTGCGCTAGAGCAAGAGAACCAGGTCAGCAGAGCTGCTCTAGAGGTAGATAACCAGGTCAGCAGAGCTGCTCTAGAGGCAGATAACCAGGTCAGCAGAGCTGCTCTAGAGGCAGATAACCAGGTCAGCAGAGCTGCTCTAGAGGCAGAGACCCAGGTCAGCAGAGCTGCTCTAGAGGCAGAGACCCAGGTCAGCAGAGCTGCTTTAGAGCCAGAGACCCAGGTCAGCAGAGCTGCTTTAGAGCCAGAGACCCAGGTCAGCAGAGCTGCTTTAGAGCCAGAGACCCAGGACAGCAGAGCTGCTTTAGAGCCAGAGAACCAGGTCAGCAGAGCTGCTTTAGAGCAAGAGAACCAGGTCAGCAGAGCTGCTTTAGAGCCATAGAACCAGGTCAGCAGAGCTGCTTTAGAGCCAGAGAACCTGGTCAGCAGAGCTGCTCTAGAGCCAGAGAACAAGGTCAGCAGAGCTGCGCTAGAGCAAGAGAACCAGGTCAGCAGAGCTGCTTTAGAGCCATAGAACCAGTTCAGCAGAGCTGCTTTAATGCCAGAGAACCAGGTCAGCAGAGCTGCTCTAGCTGACACTGACTGACTGACACTGACGGACACTGACACTGACGGACACTGACATTGATTGACTGACACTGACTGACTGACTGACTGACACTGACACTGATTGACTGACACTGATTAACTGACACTGACTGACACTGATTGACTGACACTGATTAACTGACACTGACTGACACTGATTGACTGACACTGATTGACTGACACTGATTGACTGACACTGATTGACTGACACTGACTGACTGACACTGACTGACTGACACTGACTGACTACTCTTCACTACTCACTCTCTACTACTCTCTACTACTCACTCTACTACTCTGCTACTCACTCTGCTACTCACTACTACTCACTCTCTACTACTCACTCTCTACTAATCTCTCCCTACTAATCTCTCTACTACTCACTCTCTACTACTCTACTACTCTCTCTACTACTCTCTCTACTACTCTCTCTACTACTCTCTACTACTTACTTTCTACTACTCACTCTCTACCACTCACTCTACTACTCCACTACTCTTTACTATGCTCTTTCTACTACTCTCTACTACTCGCTCTCTACTACTCACTCGCTACTACTCTCTACTACTCACTCTCTACTAATCTCTACTACTCACTCTCTACTAATCTCTACTACTCTCTACTAGTCACTCTACTACTCTCTACCTACTACTCTCTACTACTCACTCTACTACTCACTCTCTATAAATACCCTCTACTACTCTCTACTACTCTCGCTCTACTACCCACTCTCTACTACTCTCTACTATCCCTCTCTACTACTTACTCTCTACTACTCACTCCCTACTATTAGCTCCCTACTATTAGCTCCTTACTATTAGCTCCTTACTATTAGCTCCCTACGATTAGCTCCCTACTATTAGCTCCCTACTATTCGCTCTCTACTATTCGCTCTCTACTACTCGCTCTTTACTACTCACACTCTAACCTCTATTACTCCCTCTCTACCTCTCTACGCGCACATATATACAAGAGTGAGTGAACAAGAGCACTAGTTGCTCGAAACGCGTCACCTGAGAGGTTTGAATTAAAATCTCCCTTACTGCAGCCTTCGTGGTCCGTGTCTTCATTTCTGGCAGGAGTGCGCTGTTTGAAGATTTGTTTATATATATATATATATATATATATATATATATATATATATATATATATATATATATATGCATTTATATATATATGCATTTATATATGCATTTATATATACATACATATATAATCTGCATATCTAATAAATACAAATATAAATGCATGTATGCATATACGTATACATATATGCAAACACATGTACATGTTATGTACATGAAAGTTTGAAAAACACTAATAAAAGCAAAGCTAAAACCCCACCTAATTACAAACAGAATTGCTTGAACTTAAACGAGATCAGCGTTTTCAGTCCCCGCGAGCTATTCCACGTAGGAGCAACGCCGGGAAAGGAAAGAATATTAAACCCTGGTTTTTTGCATCCATTACGCAAAATAGAGTGGAGAGAGTACTTTGTGCGTTTTCTAACTATGGAATTCCCGAGTCAGATGGGATAATACTTACAGATGATCATCGCTTGGTATGGGCACCAGATCAGAATTGAGAAAGGAGCAATTGCTGGCCTAATTGAGCACGCATTTTCTTACGAAGTCACCGTCTGGGATAGAAGTTGCTGTCACACCGACAGAGCTGATTCCCTCAGTTCCTTCACCACCAGATGCCCGGCTGGGCATAAAGGTAGAAGGCTGTCCCCCCGCCCCACATAGTCCTGAGGAAGACCTGCCTTGACGCCAAAAAGGGCGCTTCCAGAGGGTCGAAACGTCTACGTACAATATATTGGACCTATAATGGCAAATTCCTGTATTGAATATTGACAAAGGCAGTATACAGTTGAATATTGAACAATATAGGCCTTGTTAAATCCTCTTTTTATGTCCCAATTGTAAATAATACCTGTATATGTTGTTGGTCACACTTGCGCCGTGAGCACAGAGCACTAAATGTCACAAATTGCACTGATTATTCACCTTTCAGCCTTTTGTAAATTGTATATTTGAAGTATACATGAATGAATACAATTCATAAAACGTTACATGAAGATATAGATGGTTTGGGTTCTGTTTTTTAAGAAAGTGGTTTTTAGGAAGAATGTTTTGTTGAAATACTTTAATTTGGTAAAGTGTTAATTGAATGTCACAGATATCACTGAGATAGTGAAAGAAATACGTTGCACCCGTATGAACCAACTGTTGATAATATTAACTTAAACGAGGGCGAGATCTATTGCATTTTCAATGCTTGTTACATTTCTGCTTGGTCCAGGCATGTTTTTCACTCTGAAACTTGCTCCTGCAATGAGACAAATCTTTTAGCGTTAGTATAAGAAATAAGTAAGTCCTTGTACCAGACACAGCAACATGAGCAGTTTTAGGCAATGCAGGGTTTTTAATGGCTCGATCAGATAGGATGTTGCCTCTTAAGACAATGTTTTGAACATACTGTACATTTTTAATAGGAGTCCTGGCTGATGTTAAGAAACCCTTTTGCATCCATAGGATGTCAGTCTTGTATCACCCCAAATGAATACTTTGAATTCTTATATTCTTATAAGCTCTGGTAAAGTCTATAAGCTCTGCAATCTGAGCAGATCTCACATTTGGCAAGTAACCACTTTCTACAGTCTGATATTGGGCACATACAATGTAAACAGCGACCAGTGCACCATCAACGTTTCTGAGAGAAGATCCGTGAACAAAATATGTTAACTTGCAGTCAAAAACAGGCCCCTCAGTTAAGTCACACAGGGTTTTATTACATGGGCACTGACAAGGACATGGCATTCACCCTCAAGAGGCGAGGTTCATGTATTTTCTGATATTATCTTGTAAAGGACTTGCTATTTCGGCATTGCCCAGGACCCTCTGTCTGCACTACCCAGCCATGCCTAGAAATGTACATACTTGGGAGACAGTTACCCGGCAAATCTGCTATTCCAAGGCTGATCCCTTCCTCCGCCTCGGGTGGTGTTCTGGCTAGCTTCTTCTGAGGATTGACCTACACTTTCACTGATTTTATCGATGATATGAACCCCTCATCGTTGGATCCAGTGAGCTACGACGTGGACAGTATCTGTGAAAGTTACTTATTTAAATCAGACGACATGGCAGGTTCATTTTCATTGCTTGGATGATTTATGCTCTTCCATAGTGGTGCGAGCACTGAGTTTACTTCTTCACGAAGTATATTTAAAAAAACACTTTCTGGAGTACAAAATATTAAATGCAGTACAAATTAGCTTACAGATTATATATATATATCCCTATCTCGCGGATTACATTGGGAATTTAGGCTAAGCAAAAAGGAAAGTTTATCAATGATGGGTCCCAGAAAAATAGAGACTTGATTCGAAATACAGTGAGGAACCTTTTGACTAGAAATGCCGACTGTGTCTTTGGCATGCCAGACGGAGGTAAAGGAGGGCATTAAAAAAGTTTTTTAAGCTGAGCTAATGTGTCTGAGATGAGTAGTATGCTTACCAATAATGACACAATTTACAATTGGTCATTTTTATCAAAAGTGATTAAGGTAGCCACTCTGTCCCAAGAAGTGTGGACAAGAAGGTACGACTTATCATATGATATAGAGCTGCCCAGTGCTGTAGGGGTTTTGGATTGTGGTGGTTGACTATCTTAATAGTGTTTGTGGAGGTGGGATGGAGCCGCAGCGAAATGGTGTTCCCTGAAAGTATGGGGTGAAACCGATCTAGCCAGTATGGACTTCCTCTGGTTTATGTTGGGACGATTGGTGGCCAAACGCAACATTGACAGGCTTTGGGGGGCTGTTGCAGCACCCAAATTAAGTGAGTGGAAGAAGGATATGGACTGGTGTATGCAAGCTGAGAAGGCAGTCTATGAATGTAGGGGTTATCCGAACAAATGGACCAAGATATGGGGGAAATAGAATGCCTATCTCGGGAACCTGTGTACCCCTGTTCTAAGTGCCCCTCCCCAAACCCTTGACTATTTATTCTCTGCATGTTCTACAATTTCAGTGACATTTTTCTTGTAATGCAAAACAATTTTTAGAGAATGTTACCAATTCGGCCAACTTCTTATTCTGTCATCCTGTGCAGATAGTAATCAACTGACTCCTAACATTCTATAGCAATCCCTGCATGAAAGCAGCACCTACAGCTTCCAGAGCCATCTCTGTACAATGTGCTATACTCCAGAATCTCTCAAACACATTTTTAAGTATTTCTAAGTAATCTGGTGCTTCACCTTTATTTTGCTTACAATTCAAGATCCTAGTCTGGTAGGATTTTCACTAGGCACACATCATCAATTGCGTTCAACAAATCATCCTTTACTGCACTCAACTCTACTTCATTACAAGGGGAAGCCATGACTACTACACCACCAATCTTTCCCTTGCTTTGCTTGTTACCTCCAATTGTAACTGATTTCCATCTGACCAGTTGGGTCTGTATACTTTAGTCACACTCTGTAGCTCCTCTGAGAACTGACTAGAGCTTTTCTGGCTATCTTAAAATTGTTTCTTTTGCCCATTAAATCAGAGGGTGTCCAAGGAACGTGGACCAAAATTCTATCCGAACGTGGACCAAAATTCTATCCCAGGCCGCTAAATAGTCTCTTAAGGGAAGGTGGGAGGGTCTTCATAATCAGTGTCACTTGAATGAAGAGAAGAGAAATGCCTCCTAGACAATTGTTCTGCAGTGTCTCAAACTTTAAATGGTAGTAGTAGAGGTTCAGTCTCATGGCCCAGGACAGGCCATACCCTGGTCCTGGACCAATCCAATCCTCAATAGTGGAATCAGTCTCTTGTCTTATTACTCCTATCCTTCTACGTCTACTGCATACTTTTATTTCAGTCGATTGCAGCGTTTGCCTCCACATTACCTCCTTGTGCTTCTGTCGCCATTGACCCTGCAGGCACTGATCTTTTTCTGGGTGTGTGTATATGTTATATATACGACCAAGGCAACGGATATACAATGGGCCAGGTTAATGTGGAATGTTCAAAGGATAAAAGTATGCGCTATGAAGGAAGAATGTAAATAATTAAATTAACTTTTTGTAAGATATTTTATGGGATGTATAATATGACTTATAAATATATACAAAAAAATGTGGTTAGTACAAAAGAAGAACAGTAAATGAAATGAAGTTTTTAATGACACTAGCACATATGAGCACTTTACTATTTAATTGCAGTGACAAATGGAGTGAGAGATATATACGAGAAAACATAATTAATGTAACAGGCTAAAGGACTATTGTATTTTACAGAAATTTACAGAAAGAGTTTGAAAAGGTGCATGATTTGTAAACTTGTAATAATTATCAAGTTGCAAGCGTATTTTACTTATATTAGGCACGTGTAACCAAAAGCTTTTTGACCGGTGTTACAAATGTATTTAACTGTGATTGTAGTATTTCATCCATGTCTACTGCAAAAAGCAATCACGTGTTTCACAATTTTGAAAGCACTGTCACTTTAAATAGCCTTCATGATCAAACAAAATTGTCGAGTGAACAAGCGGCGTTCGCGCTGCGAAACGCGTCTCTGACATATGGCTAAAATAAAGAGATAAGCACTGAGAAAATACCGGGTCCGTGTCCTGTTTGGTTCCTGCGCGTGATTCAAGACGGGGGTATTAATTCAGGATTTGTAATATATATATGTATATAATCACTAACACTGCCACAGACGTCACTTTGAAGGAACCTGCACGATTAATATTGGGATACAGTAGACAGGAGGAACGGATTAGGGCCATAATAAGACGCAATTGGCCCATACTCCTGAGAGATCCTGTCATTGGGAGAGCATTGCTAAGAAAACCATCTATAACTTTTAGTAAAAGTACATCGATTGGCAATGCACTCATGAAAAACAACCCAGAAGATGTAGAATCCAACGCATGGTTGACCCCCAGAACAGGCTTCTACAAGTGTCCAAATTGCAAGGCTTGCCAATATGGTGTGAATACTAAAAATTATCAAACTGCCTTTAGCTTAAAGCAGCACACCATATCTAAATATTTGTCTTGCAAAACAGAATATGCAGTCTATGCACTGGTATGTAGCTGCAACCTCACATACATAGGCAGCTCTAAACTGCCAGTGGATAAGAGAATCTTGCAGCACACTAGGGCCATCTTGAACAAATACCCAAGCTATCCTGTGGCGAGGCATTTTAATGAACAACACCAGAGTAGCCTCAAACATTTTAAATACTATGTGTTAGACACAGTACCTTTTAACAAAAGGGGTGGCAATAGAGAGGACAGGTTGCAGCGTTTGGAGACCAGGTAGAGCTAGATACCAAACAACCCAATGGTCTCAACACCTGTGAAGATTTACATACATATCTATAAATAATCAGGGCATCAATTGTTTACAATCTTATTTATGCTATCTATTTTACATATTGTACCTAGTGAATTTTATCCGGTATTTATGCACGTATTTATTTATTTATCTATGTATGTATCTATAGGGTATTTATTGGCTGGGTATCTATGTTAACATATTGGATTGTTGAGTTGTTGGTTCGTGGACTGCTTAATTGTCTAATCATGTCGGGGGATCACTGCAATATGAGCTTAAGTCCGTTATCTTAGATTCCAGATTAGAGGAATCTAATAACTTATATATATTCCACTTTAGACAATTATATTTTTTACATACATTTTTTATAATATCTTTTACAAATATTTACATCTGTTTTTAATAATTTAGCTATATTACATAATAGGAGGATTTTAGGTAATTTATTGGGATTTTTTGGTCAGAATGATTTTATATCAATTTTAATATTGTGTACATCATTTTGTGGGAACCAACTTATAGATCTTTCCTTTAGACAATTACTTAGTTGTTTTCCTCTTATCTCCTTCAGACCGAGTTGTAATAAGCACACTGACACTTTAGGGTATTAGGTATTGTCCATACCGAAAATTAGATCATATACTTGCTAAAGCTGCGTGCACATAAGATTCATCTTTGCACTTTTTTTTACACTTTTGCACATAACATTTACACATAGGGGTCTCGCTTGTTTATGAGATTGGGGGCATTCTTTTCTAGCACGTAGTCACTTTATTATTGCAACAGCAGGAAATTTTTGCCATAGCTGGTGTAAGGTATTTTGTCATATGTATGTAGGAATATGGCACCCAGATATATGCATATCCCAGCATAGAGGCATTTGGAACTATACAATTATGCTGGATTTTATCCATATATAGTATATGGGTAGTATTCATGTATACTGTCTGTATTGTACAGAGATCTTTTTTTAGGAAGTCACTTGCTTTCTTATATGCTTCAAGTTTGAAAAATGAATTTAAAAGCATTTAAGCTGTAACCTGTATGATTGTTACCAAATAAGCAGTGCGTCTTCCGTTTCTATGCACTTTGCACTTTAAAAGAAAGCACTGCTGCCCATGCGCTATCATGTGAACAAGTCAGTGAAAAAGAACAGGAGTGGGACCCATAGACCAAACTGGGACTGGGTATAAGGTATATATAGAACACAATGTCCCAATAGGTACCAGTAGAAAAGGCAATTTAGATTGTGCATGCAGAAAGCATTACAAACGAAGGAAAACCAGGAGGCTCAATTCATTAGTGTGTGGCTTGTTATTCACCAATTTTTGGGATAAATGCACATGAAAATACAGTTATAAAGCAGCACTGTACATGAAAGCATTCATGTGACAACCCAAATGACACTTGGTGACAAGGTGATAAATACAAGTGAAAGTGACGACGCAAGTGAACAGGGTGAACAGCGTAGACGGCGCAAAGTAACAAAAATATATACAGTGTTGGCTCAAGAATAAATTCAAATCGTTTTCAAATTGCATTAGGACACAGTTATGAGCCAAAAGTTGTAGTGCGCCAAAGAATTGCGCTGCAGTGTCGACGGCGTTTCGATCCACAGTTATTAGGGATCCTCTTCAGGACAGGGTTGACAGATTGTTGTAGTGCTGCAAGGGGACAAAATTTCAATTTGAGGAATCGGGCGACGGGACTGGAAGGACTTACTACGGGGAAGTGAGCCGAGTGAGAGAACTATCAAGCACAGTTGTTTAAACCAATTTAGTAAGGAACAAAACCTATGTAGTAATCGTGGTGGTAGTGATTGGAGTCATGCATTGCATAGCGCGTGAGCTAAGGTAAGGGGGGCCAAGCTAGATGGGGAAGGTTAGCACAGGGTTAAGCAGACAATTCGAGGGGTATACCTGAGTTTAAAGTAAGCGCTGGTTCTAAGTGGTTGCCTGTCGTCAAGGGTCAATGAATTCAGGTGAACCTAAGGAGTGAAGGACAAGGATCAGGATATGGCGTTGGTGAAGGCGGGTGAAACGCTACAGCATGGGGATGAAAGACTTACGGAAGGATCATCATAAGTATGAGACGGGGACCGTCTTGGTTGGCGAATATATCTGTAAGGTTTCTCTAGTTGATGCCGGGGCAGCGTCTGTAAGAGGAAACCATGTGTCAAAGACACAGAAAATCCGCGCCTAATTGGAGCATCGGAACATATACTTACGGGCTGCCCGGGGTATCAGAAAACAAATTACCTGGATTAATCTGGCGCTGTCACTGAATGAATCAGGAATACGGGTTCTGACCTGCGAGGAGGTTGACGTAAACCCGGAACTGCTGGAGCTAGCCTGGAAGTAACTAGTCAGGGAGGCAGTGGGCGGATGACGTGTGAGAGGGGGCGTGAGAATGTCGAGGGGGCATGGGAAGCGGGAAGGTGACTGCGCATCGCTGAACGTGACTAGGTTCAATGAATAAATAATGTACTGCATATCGATCACAACATTATTAGGTTTAGGCAACATAGACGTTGGTACATGAGCTGTGATTAAGGATCCATTAAAACATTTGGTTAATTCAACATGATGTATTAATATATACAAAAATTAGGCTCAATGTGGTCAGAGAAGGGTGAATGTGCAGAGACGGACATTCACGAGGTAACAGTACTGTTCCACTCATCCAGAGTGTTCAGACCCCGGTTTACAGAGTCTGCCAGTGAAATCGATTTACATTCAGCTCGGTTTAATAGCATTGTTATACTGCCACCTCTGATAGGGAGTTTGAGATGTTCAATCACCTGCCACCGCAGGTCAATGTCTCGATGTCTGTGTTCAATGAAATGTGGTACAAGGGGTGCTGTAAGGACCTGGCAATTTATCCTACTTTTATGTTGGATAATGCACTGTTTCACCATTTGGGTGGTTTGTCCGATGTATAGAAGATTGCAGGGGCAGCGAATGGCATAGATCACATTGTATGATTTACAATTGGTGTGACAGTTTAGTTTGTGACTTTTTCCATTGTACAGAAATTCTTTGGTGTTAGAAGTAAGTTTGCATACACTACAGCTCTGGCATTTGTAATGTCCTAGAATAGGTGCAAGGCCCCAAGCTGATGTAATGGTAAGTTTATCTTTGGGGGTATCCGGCCATGTAATGGCATGTACCAGGTGATTGGCGATGTTGTTTCCACGCTGGTACGAGAACAGTGGAGGATCCTGGAATTGCTTTTCAGAGCGTAGCACCCCCCAGTTCTTTTTGATGATTGAACTTATTTTGTTACTATCTGGACCAAAGGTAGAGACGAACGGGATCCTAGTCGTCGTCGTCTTGATGTTAGGGATCAGTAGATTTTCTCGGTGATTGTACCAGGCGCGCTTCTTAGCTCTGGTGACCAATCGTCGGGGGTAGCCTCTGTGTATTAATTTGTTCACAAGAATGTCGGCTTTGCGGAAATAATCCTTCCTCCACTTACAATTACATCGGATACGTAAAAATTGTCCATATGGCAATCTATCTCTTAAGCCCCTTGGATGGTGACTCGAGTATTGCAGAAGGGTGTTACGTTCTGTCGGCTTCCGATAAAGTATTGTGCCGAAGGCACCGTCTTCAGCATGAATGGTCACGTCAAGGAAAGGTAAGTCATTCGTTTTGCACTCACTAGTGAATCTAAGATGTTCTTGGATGTTGTTGAGCCATTCAATAAATGAGGTCAGGTTAAAAGTGGTGCCATGCCAAAGGAGGAGTATATCGTCAATATAACGTCGCCAAAGGTCAACATGATGTAGATAGGGATTGACTGGGTTAAGGATGAGTGATTTCCCGATTGGTCATGAACAAAGAGGATCGCAAAGTTAGGAGCAAAGCAAGCTCCCATGGAGACACCTTTGACCTGTAGATAGAATGTCTCCCGATACAGGAAGTAATTATTCTGTAATGCAATGCGGAGTAGGTCCATGATAAACTCCGTGGGGATTCTTGTTGGTTGAGGTCTAGATAGTAATAAGTCATTAATCACTTGTAGACCCTCCTTGTGGGGTATATTGGTATATAGGGATTCTATATCCAAACTGACCATGAGTTGTGAAGTGGTATCGAAGGCCTTATCCTCAATGGTGGCGATGAGGTCCATGGTGTCCCGTATGTAGGTAATAGTGAGAGGGATAAATTATTTGATAATTGCGTCAATAAATTTACCCAGTGGTTCAAGGATCGAACCGCAACCAGAAACAATTGGTCGGCCCGGGGGGTTGGTGGCATCCTTGTGGATTTTCGGTAAGACATATAGGACAGGTGTCCTAGGATGGGGATTGTTCAGGTAAGCATGTTCTTTTTTCGTTATGATTCCAAGGTCTTTGGCAGAGTTAGTGACTAGTAGTATTTTGGATTTGATGTCCAGTAGCGGATCTTTGCTGAGTGGACGATAGTGTTCCGTATTAGAGAGTTGACGTTTGATTTCCAAATCATATTGGGTTGTGTCCATGACGACAATACCTCCGCCTTTGTTGGCAGGCTTGATGACAATTTCACTGTTGTTCTTTAGTGAATGAAGGGCATTTTTTTCAGTCATGGGTAGATTATAAGGTGTGAATCGTGTGGTAGCCTTAAGATCCAAAACATCTTTCATCACTAATTTTTCAAAGGTCAAAATCTCTGGTGACATTTGGTTAGAGGGTGGGTTGAAAGTGGATGGCGGACGGAATATGGAGTTATTTTGGTAGTTTGATTCCGTTTTATCTGCAAAGAAATGTTTAAGTCGTATCCGCCTGAAGAATTTTAGAAGATTGGATTGTGGATCCAGGAAGTTGGTACGTTCCGTGGGTACAAAGGAGAGCCCTCTGGAGAGTAGGGTGGTTTTATCAGTGGTCAAGTGTGACGGGGAGGAATCGGGTCCGCCAGGCTTACCTGTCTCACCTCTCTTTGACCAGCATACAGGCGCCTGGAGAAACACGGAAGAACCGGACGACACGGACCCCGAGGATGCTGGAGAGTCCTGCTACTTTAATTGGGCGGAGTTGGACAGAGACAACGTCACAGGACACGCCCCCTACGCGCAGGTAAAGGCCGCCCAGGAACCCTCACAGGTGTGTTATACACTCGGAGGTGAAGAAGGAGAGACGGACGGTTGGCGAGGAGAGGACGAGGTCGAGTGGAGTTCGAGAGCGGAGGAGGAGAGCCGGGAGCTGAGGAGAGAAGGAGAAAGAGGAGCGGAGCAGAGTCGGGAAACGGAGGAACATCGGAGGCAAGAGGCAGAGACGAGACCGGGAGGACGGCGAGGAATCGAAGGGACGGTCAAAGACGAGGAGAGAGAAAGGAGCACGGAGAGAGGAAAGCGGAAGGGAGAAACCGACAAGCCGGGAGGCCAACAGGAAGGCGCTTCGCCCAGCCACACTTCATCGAGGGAAGTGTGGCTACCAGAGGTACGATCACGGCTTTCAGGCTGGGCAGGCTTTAAGTGGGTTAAACCACGAAAGTAATTCGGCACTCACACCCTATGCACTACCCCTCCCTCACTACCCATCACCACAGTCCCTAGACGGAGTTGTGCACGTGTGTTCCCTCACTCCCTTCCCCGTGTTGTGGTCCAAGCCAGGAAGCTAAAACGCTGTTCTCTTTCTTCCCTGCACGGCGGACGGCACGACATCGTGGAGGAGAACGCCAGAACCACCAGTCCCAGAACCCACCGGGACTTGCGAAGAACAGCGGCGGAGAAACGCCTTCAAAGACTCTCAGATGAGGCTGAGACAGCACTGCCTTACTATAGGAAGACCGTACACCGCAAACAAACCTTCAAATCAATAAAACCAGCGTTACCCAGATTACCGGTGTCTGTCAGTCTGTTTGAAGGGACCGTAGCCCCACCTACTCCCCCGCTCAACGTGCATAGCAACCCCGAGGCGCCACATCAAGATATGCCTTGATAGATTGAATATCGGGATGGTGAGGTCAGTGTCCTGAGTTTCGGTGAAGTTAGTTATTGCTGTTGGCCCCATTGGTAATACCGATTCCGCGTCTGCCGCTCGCCTGGGAGTTGTGGTTGGTATTGGCGGTTCCTGGTTTGGCGGTTCGACGGCGGTGGTTGACCGCGTCCGCGGCCCCGGGCTAAAAAACCGGGTGGTAGAAGAGGTTGGGGTCTGTTGCTAGAGGAAGAAGCACCAGAGTCAGATTCTTCCGCAGAAGTGTTGGAGGAATCCGAAAAGGTGATTCTTTGATTGTTCCGGAATCGGCCCCAGTTACGTGTCCTGGGGGATTATATGGAGTATTGTAAAACTCTTCGTTTAGGTAGGGATAAGTGTTGTCAACCTTATAAAATTTAATGTCTTTTTGTATTTTGTTGACTTTCTTGTTTACTTCAAAGGTATTGAAGGTCTCGATAGTGTTGTTGATTTTCTCAAGAAGATTCTTGGCATCTGTGAATGAAGCGTCGGCTAAGATGAGTTTTTCCAATTCGTCAATTTCTTGTAGTTCTAGGCGGCTATGTTCGATGGCAGTATCTATTCCAAGAACCATCCAATGACGTGAGCATGTGGTGGCAAGGTGGCTAAAGCTGGTTCTGAATTTCGGATCTTGAGTGAAAATGGCAGGAGTGTTCCTTATTTGTAAGCCCACCGGAATTACACCTGTTCTCAAATAGTCAGTAAGCATGCGTGCATGGAGATCTGTACGTATTTGTTTCTTTTTTAATTTTTCTAGCTTGTCGAGTAAGGTTTTTGAGGAGTTGGGGGTCGGTGTGGTCGCGGTAGAGGTGGATGGTCCTGAGAGAAGTGAAGGGCCAGCCAGCCGCAATTGAATGTATTCTTCTGAGTATGTCAGAGACTCCTTGGACATCGTGTGTATGTAAGAGAATAATACACAGCTGAAGTGCCCAATGAATGAGGCACCACTGAGACGTACCGTGTGGTACACACTCTCGCAGCTCAGCAGCTGCTCACTAGTCAGTGAAAAAGAACAGGAGTGGGACCCATAGACCAAACTGGGACTGGGTATAAGGTATATATAGAACACAATGTCCCAATAGGTACCAGTAGAAAAGGCAATTTAGATTGTGCATGCAGAAAGCATTACAAACGAAGGAAAACAAGGCCGTTTGTTTCCGGCCGAAACGCGTCATGGTGAGAAGGTGGTACCACAATAAAACCACTTGAACAAAATTGGGTCTGCACGTGCCTTCTTCGAGAAGGAAGGGGATTAAGCGGGAAGCGTGTAGAGGTATATATATTGAGAATTGATAGAGCAATATGTGCAAAAATAAAGCTTGGATGATGTCATCAATGATGCGGTCAGGGAAACCTGCGTTTGCTCTCGCTTGATGGGAGCAATTTCAAAACTCCCACCAAGCGGAGCAAACACGGAGTCTGCTCCCAGTGGGTGGGAGGATGAATAATGCACTTGCCTGCTGGTAGCAGCATAAGTAGCTGCTTCCTGCAGTTGGGAGCAATGCCAGCTCCCCCACATTCTCAATTATAGTGTGGTTGGTGCCCTGGGTGGGTAGCAGGGCACCCACCCTTTGTTGGGTGGGCCACGGGTGATGAGGAAGACTGTGTGGTGATGGGGTCTCCAGGGCTAAAGTCAGCCCGGGGAGGAGGACCACTCGGCCCTCCTCCCCCATTAGGCATTTACCAGGCCCTGGGCAATGGGGGTCCCTGTGTGGATATTGGCCCAGGGAGGGGGGGTGCATGCCCCCATTGCAATACGGCCGGACCGGGGGATGGGTTCCCCAGGACCGAAATCGGCCTGTCGACGGCAGCTGAGTGACCCCCCTCCACCTTTTTGCAGTATGGCCGGGCTCCGGTGATGGGTTCCCCGGGGCCGAAATCAGCCTTGGGAGGGGTCCTCGTGCTACCTTCCCCATAAATATAGTGGTAAGTCCTGGGGGATGGGGTCCGTGGGGCCAAAATCAGCCTAGGGAGGGGGGCACGTGCCTCCCTCCCTTACAAAATGTGCAGGGAATGGGGTCCCCTAGTCTGAAATCGGCCTGGGGAAGGATGCAGTCTACTCCAGCATCAATAATGTCTCCTTCAGCCACACCTCCGAGTTGCACCGCTGTGTCCACTCCTCCTTCACCAAACCCACTGTACACCACCACGCCCAACGCTACCCATGCAGAACCTGGAACAAGGTCACTGAAAAAACAGCTCACCACCTCCCTCGGCAACACCCCACCTCCGACTTCTGTGGACACTAATACCTTAGATCACAACCTCCACCAATGGATCTTTAACTGCGCTGATGCACTGGCTTCAATAAAGAAAGTGCAATGCAAACCACACTCCAAAAAAGCCAGTTGGTTCTCCCCTGCCCTGCATGAGTCCAGACGCTCCTGTAGACGGCTCAAGAAAAAAAATAGAGGAGAAGCAAGACCTTGGAAGGCCATTCAGCCTTCAAAACCGCTGTCACCTCACACCATCTCATCAGAACAACAAAGAAAGAGGCTCTAAAAGAAAGGATCAATTCGCACAACATCAAGGAACTTTTAACCGTTGTCAGAGATTTTGCCAAACTCAGCACAGGGACAGCAGACATCCCACCCTCCCAAGACCTCTGCAACAATCGCAGTGCCTTGTTCCACTGCAAGATTAAGGAGATCTATGACAGCCTCAACAACCTCGAAACCCAAGACCCTCTCACCCCACTCGCAATCATCGCTCCCAACGATACCAGACCCTGATCAGTTGTACTCCCTGACCACAGACGACACTCTAAAGATCATGAAGAGCATCTACTCAGGCCCACCCTCAGACCCGTGCCCGCACCACGTCTTCAACACAGCCGGCAACTCCATCGCCCCAAACTCTGCCGCACCATCAACTGCTCCATCAACTCCGCAACATTCCCGGAAGACTGGAAACACGCAGTGATCAACCCCTTGCTGAAGTAACTCTGGACTGCAAGAACTTCAGATCCATCTCTCTGCTCCCCTTTCCAGCCATGGTCATCGAGAAGGCTATCCATGCTCAACTTTCCGAGTTCGACTGGAACCACATCCTGGACCACTTGCAATCCAGCTTCTGAAGCAATCCCAGTACGGAGACCGACATAATCGCCGCCACAGATGACATCCACACCCTCGTCGATCGAGGCGAAACTGCAGCCCTATCCTCCTGGACCTCTCGGCCGCCTTCAACACTTGTCTCCCACTGCACCCTATGCACAAGCCCCCACGCTGCCAGTATCCGGGAAAATGCCCTGGAAGGAATCCGTTCCTTCCTCACCGGCCGCACACAGAGAGTCAGGCTACCACCGTTCCTCTCGGAACCCACATAAATCAGCTGCGAAGTGCCTCAGGGCTCCTCCCTGAACCCCACTCTCTACAACATCTACATGGCCCCGCTCGCAGTTATCATCAGGAAGCACAGACTCAACATAGTCTCCTACGCTGATGACACCCAGCTGATCCTCTCCCTCACCAGTGAACCCATAGTCGCCAAGAGAAACTTCCAGGATGGGATGAAGGTTGTTGCCACCTGGATGAAGGACAGCTGCCTCAAGCTAAACTCAGAGAAGACCGAAGTCCTCATCTTGGGCTCCACCCTCTCTGCTTGCGATGACTCCTGGTGTTTTGCACTTCTTGGCCCTTCTCACACAGACCACGCAAGAAATCTCAACATCATCTTGGACTCCTCGCACCGCATGAACCGCCAGATTAACGCCGTCTTATCATCTTTTTTCCACATGCTACGCCTGCTCCGAAAGATCTTCAAGTGGATCACCTCTGAGTCCAGAAAGACGGTCACCCACGCACTCGTCAGCAGCAGACTCGACTACGGCAACGTACTGTACGCCAGCATCACCCAGAAACTCCTCAAGAAACTGCAAAGTATCCACAACGCCTCTGCGAGATTGATCCTCAACACCCCCTGCAGCCACATCACCAACCACCTGAGAGACCTCCACTGGCTCCCAGTCAACAAAAGGATCACCTTCAAGCTCCTCACACTCCTACAAAGCCCTACATGACACAGGACCTGCATACCTCAACCACCGCCTCTCATTCTACGCACCCACCAGAGACCTCCACTCAACTGACCGTAGCCGCCTTCACACATATGCGCAAGACCACGGCCGGGGGAAGATCCTTCTCCTACCTCGTAGCAAAGACCTGGAACACCCTGCCTCTCTCCCTAAGACAATCAGTCACTGCCCCAATTCAGGAAGGACCTCAAGACCTTGCTCTTCGACTGAACCACAGTGCTTTGCGACAGATCTGCAGTCATACCTGTTCCCCACACCCCCCCAAGTTCCTTGAGACTCTCATTGGTGAGTAGTCACACTTTGCAAGCCACTTGGTTGATTGATGATGGTGGCAAAGCTCCAGTTACACAGGGATCGTGGGGGTATCTGTAGTTTGCCAGGTATATGGTGTGAAGTCTGTACTGTACCAAGGTTATTGTACAAGCTCAGTTCTGTGCCAGGGATAGTGTATACTGTACTGTAGAAGTTACAGTGGGTGGCCTCTGTACACTACCAGGGATAGTGTGTGCGCTCTGTTCTTACCCAAGACCAACTGGTGAGGTGTCTTAAACTGGGAGAGTGGACGAGCTTTTAATTTCTCCAGGTAAGGTCTTTATTCTTAGTATGATATTGTGTCAGTTATGTCTATGCCAGGTTATCGAGTGAGCTCTCCTCTGCACTACAGTTGGCAGGTGAGTGCTGTGCACTGTAGTGGATCCTTTGTGCAGTCTGGAGAGGAAGCAGCTTGGTTTGGGCAGGAAACTTTGCTTACTTCCTGCATCTCTATGTTTCTGAGATAAGCGGAAATTGAGCAGGAGGCTCTGGCAGCCTCCTTTTACCACCATCTGTAAAATACATCATCATGCACCTGTCTACGCATCAATCCCACTCTCGAAAAAGTGAACTTCATTCTGTGTTAGTGCACCTTCTCATTATCCTGTTGTGGGCACAGTCTTACCCAACGCTGTTTTTGTCATCACGTGGTGAGGTTGAATTTGTGCCATTGATCATTTGTGGTAGCATATAATTGTGTTTATTAGTGATCTTGCGTGCGCGTAATTTCAGCCAGTGTTGGGGGTATGTGATATGTTCTAGTGTTTTTTATTCATTGGCCCATATTCTTCTGCGCCACTAGGTATGTGTCCGCTGGTAAGGTACATCAGCTTTTCTGTGAGGGAGAATGGATGCCTGTGTGCTTTGGATTAATGGTGTGTTACAGGAGTCAACTGATCTGTGGATTGGGCATAGTTTGAGGCACCCCTCTTGCAAGCTCATTGTAACTATATCCACGTGCTTTCAGGTTATATTCTAGTCCAACCATGTTGCTGTAAATGGCCACCAGGAACAGTCTCTTTTTTTGGTAATTGAGTACTTTTCTGCTTTTCATTGTTGAATTCTTGGAAAGATCATCTTTATCTGTCCAGATGTGGTTGGAGTTTGGCTGCTGCGGACATCAAATATGTGTTGGGCTCTGTCTGGGTTTCTCCAGAACTGTGTAATCTTTTTCCAACTAAGTGCAGCTGCATCAAGAGAGTCTTTGTCTATGAGATTCCACCAGCAAATCATGCTCTTCTTTATACTTGCTCAACGGGAAATTCAGGTCATAGCAGCCAAATGGGAAAAACCGGCTTGTCACTTGATGACAGGGAAGTTCTCCTAGGCCATCACTAGGAATTAGCATGGCTTTGTCATGGCAATGATAAATGAGTGACTGTGCTATTATGCATTCCCTTTTCATCTCCATACTTAGCGTGGATCTTCATGGCATTGGCACTCCAAGGGAGCTGGAGTTGTGGTACAGTCTGGATGTGTGGCCCCATGCTGTAAAACCCATTTGAACTAGTGTTTTAACAGAAAAGGAGATTTCTTCCAAAACACGAGTGAACCGTATTTAAACATAGAGAAAGCCAAAGACCGTTTTCATTTACTCATCGGGAGAAGTCCTCAGGGTACAATTGGGCGGTAAGAAGCACTTGCCAAGAGGCTTTTTGGGTCCCTCCAACTAGACAGTGTGCCCCCTACCACTCTAGCGCAAAGGTAATTAAGTGCAATGCTTCAACCATGTTGGCAGATTAAAGCACTAGTTGCACCACATTTGAAAATACTGGTTCATAATCTTTGTTTGTGCAAGCTTTCCATTGTAGATCATTTGGTGGCTCTTAATCGGCTGAGTTGTTTTTGCTAAACCCTTGTGGTTGGACTTTGTAATATTTTTCTGGCGGTTTGTGTTCTGTCACTCAGCCAGAGATGCACACTAAGCTGATACATCACTCCCCTCCCTCCCCCTCTTTGCGCTCAGTTGAAAAACTATCTTCCTTTCCACAGAAACCTCAAATGTTTGCTACTTCCTGTAGATCTGAATTAGACTTTTTTCTAGTTACTACCTCAGTTAGACCTTTTCTTTTCACCTTGCTCTGGTTTCCTTCCTCTTTTTTAGGTCGAGCAGACCTTACTCTCAATGCGTGAGCAGTGAGAGTGTCTGCTTCAGACCTTTTGTGGCCCGTCGGCCCGTGTTATTGGGAAAGAGGACACCAATCTGTCACGAGCGTTTTTCCTCGCAGTTTTCACCGCGGGAGCGCGCGTCTGACCTGCGCATGCGCAGAGTACCCGCGCATGCGCAGAGTAACTCACAGCCCTTGCTCACACAGACGCAGGCAGGCAGCCCCCACCCCTAGGCATGCACGCACGCACACACAGGCGAGCGCATGCACACGCAGGCACACACATACAGGCACACAGACACTCGCTCACACACACACACACACCCCTCCCCCACAGTCACACACGCACACATACATACAAAGCCCGCCCGCCCCCGCCCGCACTCGCGCGCGCACATGCTTCCCCCCCCCCCCCCCCCCAAACCCACTCACCGGCTTCCTTCGTGCGGCGGCTCTCCTCAGCTGCAGGGCCCGGCAGCAGGACTCTTCTTCCCTCCTTCGGCACCGGGGTGCAGGGTAGGCTCCTGCCTGCTCCGGTGCTCCAAACACGGCTCCGTCCAATCGCGGCTCTTCCGTGGGAGGCGGGGTAGGCTCCCGCCCTCCTACTTCCTGTTTCCTGTTGTCGCGCCGGCCTGCCTGACTTCCTGGTCGCAGGCCGGCAGAGTGACGGCGGTGATTTGCGGTATTTATTTATTTAGTTATTTATGCATTTTTATATAGCGCGGACTTTACCCGAAGGCGGTATTTATTTATTTATTTATTTTGGACGCTGCGTGCTGTCCCGCACCACCTCCTGCTGCATTTCCTGCTAGTCGGCGCCCGTTGCCATTGACAATTCTTTTGCATGTCCTATGTGAAAGCTGTGATGGTTCGTAGTAGTTGTGCATGTCGAGCAGTGCAAGCTGCAGCAGCCTCATGACAGGAGCCAGGGCACTTATTTGTTCGCAAACTAAGCACTGGTTAAAGCCCATAGCACTGTGACGGCACAAAGAGGAAACGTGATTTGCCCAGTATCACATCATTTGTACAAAACATGAAACCGGAATTAGAACTATAGTCTTTTAGAGCCACACGTCAATGTTGTTATAGGCGCCTCTCCTTCAAGCACTAGACCTCCGACAAACACGTCATACCAAGAGAAGCCGGGTTCGTGGGAGGTGAAATGCAGGCCAGAGCCAGCCAGCAGAGGCACTGAGATGAAAAGCAGCGCGTTCACAGCTTCAACAGGTTGGTCCTGCTGTCCAGGACATCCGGTAAGAAGGACTCTGTAACACAGATGGGAGGAGCCACTGGAATTCGGAACCACTCACTGTGTAAAGTTAGTCTGTCACGGCAACCGGAAGTCATGCCAGTCACTCAACGGGAGGCTGAGTCATACTAAGTGCGGATTTATAGCGATTGCGAGAATCTTTTACAACTGAGCAAATAATTGATTAACAGAAGGTTCACACAGCTGGGTGGGGAAGGGAGGTTGGACTGGGGCAGAGCCAGTCACATGTCAGGCTCTTCCCAACTGCCCTTTAAGCGGCGCTGTCGTGGTAGGAGGTTTCCTCAGTCCACACTTTAAAAACACAGCAACTCACTCACATATTAGCAGCAGGAAGTCACTGAAGCAAACCGTGGTACCGTGGGCAACTCTTACGCACCCTCGTGCCCTGGTGCTACTGCACCTGCTTCACAGACTCTGCCTGTGCCCCCGCGTAACTGACAGGCGCGATTAATCGCAGAGAATCTTTGGGTGACTTCAGGGCGCTAAATCAAGTCTGCAAGTGTGACATTGTTCAGTATATCACTGGCCGCGGCAGCTCTCTCGGGGCCCGTGGGCCCATTAGAATGCAGGCGAGTCCCTTCTGATTGCAGCAGCGCTCATCTGGGGGTCAGCGGGTGGGGGCAGAAGATGAACCGTGGGCGTCTGTAGTGGGCAGAAGCCCTGCTCAGGGGCATGACCCTGAGGCCCTAATGGTTTTCAGAAGCAAGGACGAGTCGCTCCTACTAATGGCAGTGACAGACCGGGGAGCAAAGAACTCAGAGCTGCGCAGGGCAATGAGACAGACGGATAGATATCAGTTTTTATCTCATCTAAATATAACAACTATTTGTGATAATTTCCCTAGCTTAATAGAGCCTTCTGAATATGTACCGTTTATAGCAGGTTTAAATAGTGTGCACCTTATTAAGAAAACTATTCCATTAAAGACCAGGGCAAACTTATATAAATCAGTTTTGCCCTTGTCTTCCAATGTCAGTGTCTCCCCAGATTATTAACCAAACCGTACACTGCATAAAGCTCAGAGCTTCAAAGTTTCCAAAGTTTTTGTGAGAGTTGCTTATTCACTTCAAGTTTTTGCTTTACTTTCAGGGACCTCTAGACGGTTAAAATGATTATAAAATTAGGACTACAACTCCCAGAATGCAAAGCAAAAATAAAACTGGACTAGCGGACTTGGGGAACTTGACAGCACGTTCACAAAGCCCATAACCAAAAACCCCTAGCACAGTTTAACATATGTTAACCTGCACAACTGCCCCACTCCAAGCCCAACTCCACGATTTATTCACACTTGTCAATTCCAACAAGCATTGGCATAGCCAATAGGTCTCGTTTTTGTGGAGCGGGGGATTAAGTGAGTTTCCTAGAAACACAGGAAGTTGACCAGGAGCTCAGATGGACCTCCCCCAAGCCACGGAGGCAGAAAGGTAAGCTTTAGTATAGATGTGCTTCTCATGTAAATCACTTTTATGCTTGTTGACCATGTTGACGAAGGAACTCCAGCAACAGTACTGCCTTCTGTACGAAATGCTGGAAAACATGGCATGTTTTGTAATGCTTACTGACAGTGTTGCCGAAGGAAAACCAGAAGTAGTACGTACTGCCTTCTATATGAAACACTGGAAAACGCAGCATGAGTTAAGTAGCTTAGAGCCAGGGTGACCATATATCATTTATTTTACAAGGACAGACCGTTGTAAGTTATTTCTAATAAAACAGCATTTGCTTTGATAGCGTGGTTGTGAGAAAGACAAGACATAGGTGTCACATTTGGGAAAGTTAAAACTATTGGCATTGTAAATGACAAAGCTATTAATTTCGCTATTTTCAAAACCAACACATAAATAAAACATTTGTCATTTACAATACCAATAGCTCAAACTTTCCTAATGCGAGACCTATTGCATTGCAAATGCTTGTTTTTTCTTTGTTCCCTGCTGGAGCATCCACCGGGTGCCTGTCTGCAAGGGCAACACTAGCCCTCTACAAATCTAGCTCCTTTCTATCTTATCGTTCACTGAGATGTTTTGCGTAAGAGACCTAAAATGTTTAACATGCACTCGTTGCAGATTTGTCACACATGTTTGGTTCACAAGCGAATATCCCATGAGTTCCTCCCTTTTTAATTACTTGGTTTTCATATGAATGTTTCGGCATTGATCCTCCATAATTTATGGTAATTTTTATTTGAATTGTACTAGTTTTATGTACAAATGTTTAATTATTTTCGAGTGAACCCTTTCTAAGCAAACTGGAGCAAATCTAAATATTTCATTGAGACGTGGGCTCACGTAGCAAAATAATTCCCTTCTGAGTCTAGTGTCATAGATGGAGACAAAAGCTCCAACATTCATCATCACACTTGCTGTAATGTTTCATTTTTTCACGTGATGGAACATATCCCATCCTCCATTTTGTTGACTTGACTCCCTCTCAAGCAAAATCCGCCCTAGTACTCTTACAACACCAAACCTTCTCTTCCTATTGCAATAACATTTCTGTAAATGTGGGGCCCTTAGTATTTTCTTTGAATGTTTCACAGATGTTTGTGAGCAGGTTCCACATGTAGACATCTGTAACGTAACCAAGAAAAGCATGAAAGTGATCAGTGGGTGGCCACTTAAACATACTGCAATTGGTGGGAATGGCTGTCAGATAATGCATGCATGGTACCGGAGTAAACCAGACAGAAGCGGGCAGATGGAATATCATACAGTAGATACTTTCAGTCATTTTATATACTAGACTCCCTGGTCCAGTAGGGGTAGATGAGCCTTTATGGCAATAATGGTAACTGTGAGCGGCCTCATCTAAAGAGACCCTTTAGGAACATTCCACATAACTCTGTCACCAGGTCTAATTTGTCTTGGGACCGGAGTTGTGCTTTGATGATTGCCCAGTGAGTTAATGCCTATTGTACTGCCATTCCTGACTTTGTGGTGATCTCTGTTATTCACAGATTTCTTATTACCAAAATTTGACTTTATCACTCTTAGGGACCTGCCCTATTCATAGTTGTCCTAGTAGAGTCCAGATCCATTCGAGTGGGTAGATAAAGCGTCAACGGGTGTGGGGAGGTGTTCCGTTTTTATAAGCTGACCATACCCGTTTACCAAGTTACCAAAAACCACTACCATTGTTTGAGCATTTAGTGGCTGAGTTACAACTATCTTGCAAGGATACATTATTGATTGTCTTGGTTTCACACCCAAATGGAAAACTTTGAAGCAGAAGCATTGGAAATCCTAGTGCCCCTTACATGACCTAACACACTAATGTAAGTTCTTGGAGTTCTGAATTTATGGTTTGATAATAGCTAAGACATGGGTGGAATATAGAAAATCTACACTTTTTACAATATATAAGCACCAAAACACATAATCAGGGGCATGTTCTGGATTAGCTGTTGTGCTGTCTGACCAGGATCAGCAAAAAGTATTCTAAAACATTAGACTGGACCAACCATACTTCATAAATCTGCAGGTATGATACCAAGTTGACACCTGCTGCTATTCTACTTAGAAAGATAGAAAATCACAGGAATGTTATGAATTTGACATGGGAAAGCATGGCCTGGTGACTCGCAGGATTAATGCCTAGCTTTTAAGGTACTGGACAACAGATACTCATGCTGCGACCTGGCCTGTGGGGGGCAATGATATTCAGTCCACCGAACAGAATAAACTGACCTTTATCAGACAGTTTTTTTTTAGCATGGAATACCTCTGGAGGACCTCTCTGACTCTAGTAACACCTCTAGTAACTCTCACCTCTGCGCACATGGGTTAGAGCCACAGTGCAGCGTTGCTAGCCTGGCAGAATTTGAGGCTTAGCGGCAGGCATAGCGAGGTAAGACGCAAACCCTATTGTGTGGAGAAGGGCAGAAGAATGCCACAGAGTCTTGGAGGGGGAGGGAAGTAACTGTTAGTGCAACCTTCAGGGAATATCCAGTCACAGGACAAATGGTCCTCCCTGATTCAGCTGGTCAGTTGGCTGGACTAGGGCTGGGGATGGAAGCCAGTGGTCTGAACCTCACCCCCAGCCCCACTGTGTTTTCCTTCTTCCTCTCTGTTCCTCTTTTCCTTTGCCCAAGCAGAGGTGCTATGGTGTAGTGCCTGCATGGATCAGGAGCGGGGGAACAGCAGGGCTCTAAGGTGATAATTTATGGCCGTGCCTACTAATATGTAGTTCACTCCTCTCCTCCTGAGCAGTATCAGCGGCCCACATAAGAAAACTGTAAAAGTGGGAACACTAGCTTTCTACGATTTAGTATGTCGGGTCTGTTGGCTTAGTGGACTGATGCATCCACTGCATTGGCCTGTGTTCGACCTCAAGTTCACAGGTTCAAATCCCGGTGGGTCCACTCAGCCTCTCAGACTTTCTAAAGTCTATAAAATGAGTACCATTGAGTTGGGTAACAATAAACATCTGTTATTCAGCGCCAAGGTACCCCTTTGGGGGTGAACGTGCCCTTTACAAATACGCATGTTATGTACCTTTCATCGCAGTCTTGAAGTTATCACAGCTACACCCTCCTATTTTTACCTCATTTAGTGAGGCCTGGGTTAAGGGAGCCAGACCGCACTGAACTAATAATTTGGATAAATACACCTTCCTCAGATTTGCGATAAGACAGATACTAATAACGCTGGCGGTCTGTACTCTCCCTTAGGGAGGCATGAATGGCCTGTAAAATGAGTCTAACAGAAGATTCTGGTTATCTTCTAGAAAGAGCTGAAGACGCTGAAGTTAGCTCCTGCACAAATGTTAGTTTTGTGAGCATTCCAGAAAAGGCTTTAGAGGTTTCTATGGAACTATTATAGAGGAATGGACCACAAATGTCCTTCAGCACAGAGCCTCTCTGCTTCTGTTGTCAAAAGGGCGCATAAAGCTGTGATTCCACCTCCTCTGCAAGTGGTCTTTTCATGAGCAGTCATAACCATGTTCTTCAATTATTGTAACGCTATCAAAGTGGTGGGGTGATCGGGCAAATATTTCGACCCACAATGAGACAGAATTTAAAAAAAACAAAGTTCTGATACAGCTCATACATATGTAATTTCACTGTAGTCCAGCTCTATCTCTGTATCTCAGTGATGAAATATTAATCTTGAGTCCTTTAATAAATAGAAGCTTATTATCCACATTGGTGGGAAACACCAATCTTCTGTAGTGCACAACACTCCCTCAGTGTACAGGATAGTGGTTCCAATGACATGGCAAAAAGTATAGATGAAAGGGGACATCCCTGAATGGTGCCCCTACTCTTGGCCATGAGTACAGATATTGTGTTAGTGCATACTTTACCAATCCAATTGGTGTACAGGAGCTTAACCAAGTCTATTAAGTAAGATCCAAGGTCCAACCTAAGCCAGACCTCAAACAGAAAAGGCTACTCTAGGGAATGCGAAATCTTCTTGGCACCGAAAAATGTCCACATCGCTGGTCTATTCTGGTGAATCAGTGAAGAAAATAATGCAGATGTTGTGAATGCCTCCTACCAGGGTTACACCTGGCTTTATCAGGGATGATAATTTTTTCCATCATTGTTATCAATCTAGAGGGAATTACATTAGCCTGTATCATATTATATATATTTAACCGTGAAAGTGGATGATAGGATTGACATTGTGTTTCTTACTTGCTGGGCTTCAATAGTCCCAGAGTGATAACCTCTTCAGTAGGAAGTGGGTGTAGTCACGTTTGTAACGCCTCTCGGTACACTTAGAGTCAATGAGGGGCAAGGAGCTTTTTGTACTGTTTATAAAAGTCAGATGTAAGACCATCCGAACCAGGAGTCAAACTGTCTTATTACGCTCTTGATTTCGAAGAACGTGGTGTGTTAACTAATGTACCCCTAGATAACCTGCTCAATCGTGCAAGGGCTATAGCTTCAAGATCGAATACAATTGACAATACATCGGTCTACCCAGTGAGCATATGCAATTTAGTGTAGTGCACAACACATTTTAAAGGATTCCTTCCGTGTTTCTCACTATACTACCACATTTTTATGAATGCCGGTTCCATTTTTGGCCCTTCTGTATGTTTAAGAAGCCATGCTGATGTTCTCCCAAAGCCCTCCTTTCTCACTTTCCCAGCCCCTTCGTGCCAAAACAAATATCAGTGTATTCATCAGTCCAATCCACAACCTCTTTGTATGTCTACAACTGAGACGGGTAATGTCTGAAAGCTTTAGGTTCGCCAGTATGTTTTGAGGCAGTGATGCCACAAATTTAGGCCTTGAAGCGTCCCAAAGCATAATATATGATATTGATCCGGTATTCGATGACAAGTAGTCAGTAAAAGATGTGCAAAATCTGTATTAAACACTGAGTTGCTTGGAACTTCCAATGGGAATCTCAAGAACTGATGTTGTCTAAGAGTAGTGGAAATCTCCATCTTCAGTAATATTGGGGAGTGGTCAGATAAAGTGCTTGGTAAGTATACTATGCTCCTGGTCCATGTGGTAAGCTCTTAGATACTAACCAGTAGTCCACACACAAAAAGGAATTGTGCACCGAATAATAGCAGGAGGACTTTCATTGTGGGAGCCACAGCCTGCCACATCTATAATTTGCAATACAGCTTTCACAAAGGGTGTAGGTGGTATAGGCCCTGGATCTGGCAAGTGAAATCCCTCCTCCCCCCAAGAATATATTAGTAGCTTTATACGCATGCATATTGAGAGCCGATGGTCAAAGTATTCCGAACATTCCGCATTTGGTAGGTATCACTAAAGTGATAGAAGCATCATTTATAGTTCCTTGTAACTGAGTAAACCTGCCATTGACATATCTGTGTGCCCTCATTGATGTGAAATCTTTGAATCATCATATCAGTACAGAGGCATCCCTAGAGTAACTACTCCAGGATGCAAAGTATTAAATTGGCAATAGTGAAAAGTGATGTAGAGCTGTGATCAGGTACGAGGTGGGACTCTTACAGGATGGCCTTATCTGTTTTGTGTTTGTTTAGGTATGGGACCACCAGACAGGCTTTATTTGGGTTGGTCAAACTTTAAGTCAACCCATCTTTTCGACCTTTGGAGGGGAGATTCAATAGTGAGAAGTACCATGCTATAGTCCTAGGCCTGTAAGGAGCCAAAAGTGCTCATAGAGCTAGGAAGGATAGTCCTGTCGTCCACGGTTATGGTCTGCATTACCCTTACTCTACCCAGCCTTTTCCCGCCGACTCGAAACTGAAATCCCCAACGTTAAGCAAACAGTCTTTTAACCATGGAAATAAAAACAATAAGCCATTCCCAGTGGTGTACACCTGAGGTGTAACTTATCACCAACCACCCTGAGCTCACCAAGTACTACTATATTATCTCCCTAATAACCAATACTCCTCTAATAGGATGGAATAGCCATGCAGGTCAAGTATCCCACCAACCCTCACTACCAGTTTTAGCTATTGTGAGTCACCTACTATAATAGGCATAAAATATTACATGATAGAAACCTATCAACAGTATATATTCTATTCCCCCTTGGCAACACATCATAGGTACCAGCCCATTAATTACTCAGTCAATAGTATTTGCTTCGCTGTCAGTGTTTTCTTGTACGGTTGCTTGTGAAACCGTCTAATCCTCTTCCTTTTTCTCAGCTACATGAGTTTTGATATACATGGCAGCCTCTTTGTGATGCACCAAGCAAAGTATTTTAGTTTGTGATGGAATTCTAGTTTGCAGGGTGCATCATGGCAAATTTAATATTGATTGAGCATAGCTCTTTCTTAATCTCCAGAAAGTCTGGCCTCGCAGCTTATACTGCATAAGTATAATTGGGGGGGGGGGATATGATCCCCTGATAATCCATCTGCCCCTTCTCACTTGTAATTTGAAGGACCCTGTCTCTGTAGTTAAAACAATTAGCAATAAGGGGCCTGGGCATTGCACCTGGAAGTAGTCATGGCCTAAGTACAAAATCTATCAATAGCTTTAAGAGTACTTTTCTCTTCCAATAGGATATCTCTTTGCTCTCTGCAGCTTCTTCTCGCATAGAATCAGCCCTCTCTATCAATTTCGAGCTCTTTTTTAGATACAAGTTAAGCTTTCGCTGCTTTTGGTCAACTTATCCATATTCTATGACTGGTTTTAAATTTACTCTTGGCGGAATGTGTAAGCACCATGTACTTTTTTTTTTTGGTGGGAGATGGGAGATTTCCCTAACCTTCCATTTCTGGAGCTGGTGCAACTTGAGAAGGCTCCATCAATCTACACCCACCAGGGTGAACATGCCAGGAGTGGTCAAAAACTGCTCCTAGGGAGGTCAGTTAGCCCTCGGGAAGTCTAAGTTGCAAGGCCCTAGAGAGGCACTCCCTCTCACTCAGTCCTGTGAAACGCTATTTCTGCCAGCCAATCTCTGACACAATCCACGGAGCAGTAATCCAGATATGTGTTAAATTAATTTCTGAGGGCTACAGTGTGCCAGTGTAGGCTGGGGGAGTCTTGGTCCCACATTATGATGTAGTTTACTCTCTTGCAACTCGCCTGCACATACATAGCTGCCCTTGCATAGAGCCTTTGCTCTAACAGATAAGTGCACTGCACACAGCTCTTGTGTAACCGCATCCTCCAGAGCACCTGCCCTGGGTAAGATGCACAGTGGGCAAGATTGCCGCCCTTTATATTCTTCTCCGAGGGCTGGTGTCAGCGCATCAACCACCTCCACTACAGGGCGGCTCCTTCCGCCTGCAATCGTGTTAGCAGTCATTGCTCAACATGGAAAAAAACAGCCCAGCCAACTCAGTGGCACAAGTTTGGCCTCAAGCTCGGCAGCAGACCTGTCATCACGGAACTGAGACATGGTCACCCATTTATTTTCTCAGCCCCCAACGCAATTGGCAACTCTAAACTAAGGGTTGACTGCAGCCATGTCGGACACCTCCTCCTCTAATGTAGGTTGGGCATGGATGTCAGAATTGTAGATGGATGGCAGGGACTCAGGCACCTTAGTTGGCGGTTGGCTGCGCCCAACCACTTTCAGCTATGGGTCTTCTACAGGGTACTACAAAGTTTGGCTTTATTCACTGGTTAATATGACTGAGGTTTGAGTAAGATTCCCCAGAGCAATGTCATAAGTATTGCAGGTGTTGAAGGGGACACAGCAATCCTCCGATTACAAGGTACCAACTTATGTTTAGATGTGGTTTAGTGATGGCAGTGAAGACCGGACATTGCTTTATCTGAATGACTTTATATTGTTTGTCATGAATCTCAGGTCTCCATTTAGGGTTTCGTAGTAATCTGTTGCAGTCCCTTTCACCATAGACCTTCCAGCACATCTCTGTCTTAATGTGAGTCAAGAAGGGTAATAGGAACGTAAATAACAAGGGATAAGGCCTGGTTTCTAAAGCTTAATTAGGCGACAATTATGGTCCAAGACTTCATTGACGCAAGCTACCTCCAGTCTCTTATGAGTAGAGCTGCTCTGATCAAAATATTACTCCCTGTTTCTTGTATATCCCTCAGAATACCCCGTGTTGGCTATATCCAGGTTTTTTCTATAAGGTTATGTTGTGGAATCTTTTGTAGGAGGCACAGGAATAGACTGCTGTTTGACCGCTGACAAATCTGTGTATGAAACACCAAGTTAGCCAAGAAAGTGGATGAAAATATGGGCCTACTGGAGAGATGCTTAAATTGCACCAAGCATTTTTGAATATTCCACATAAATCATTCCAATGATATTTTGGGGCTAACTATTGCATATCAATCCTTTATGAAAGCTGCTTTTTTTTTTAAGTTGTTGCTGCGTTTTTTCGTCTCCCGTACATGGGTGGCAAGATTCAATTTGATTCACACAACTTAATACTGGAACTTAGTATACACCCGATAGATGGGGATTTTAACTGCTGTGAAGAGAGAAAACTACCCAAAAGAACCCTGAAGAAGTCGTAGGGTGACTTACCCAAAGACGAAACACGTGTTGGTTGGTTGGCGGAAGAACTATTATCCAATGAAAGCATAAGGACTACTGGATGACTCTTATTCATACTGATATCGGATTGCGTGTGCTCAGACATTTGTTTACATTGACCTAAATCCTTATACTTTGGAGAAGGAGGAAATACAGCAAAACTATTTCAATGCTAATCTAAATGAGGCAAAGGGGTCAAATGATAGCTCCGTGACAGTTCCTCAGGGGGTCTAAATAAAGCATCTGAGAGGAATGATACGAGGGAGTACTTAGAAACAGCAGGCATGAAAACAGGGAATGTAGAGTGGAGATCTTAGAGAAATGTTTCAGTGCTTTGGGCGATCATATTCCAAAGCTGTGAGTACAAAATAACTTGTCACAATACAAAATGTTTTGGATAGACTGGGTGTAGATTCAGAAGGAACGCTGGGATTCTTGAGTGAAAGGTAAATGTGTGAATGTCTTCCAGCCAGGGAAAATAATTGATGAGGCCCGAGACAGAACAGCCAATGGCATTGTTATGACACCAGAGGCAGTGCTGGAGACTAAATGGAATATTAGCCTTGCGCCGGGGAAAAACTAAGTAGGACTTCTGAGCAGTTATTGTGCTGATACTAGTTGTGACAGAATTTCTCCTTAGATAACTTTGTAGTCATTGAAGAGTGTTGGTTTTCTTTTTCTCCTCTATAGGACCTTTCGGAAGAAGTCTGGTAGCGTGAAGCGCTCCTCACTGACAGCGCCCCCTGACACCCACCAGTCAACCTCCTACTACCACGAAACCACATATGTAAGCGATGGAATTACCAGCGCCGACTACAACTCCCTCCTTGAGGATCCTCTGGAGAAGGAAACCTACTGGGGTGGGTGCATGGCAATTCCGTACATGTAATTTGCGCGCGCCCACACCAGAGCCGTTCGCTAACTAGACAAGGTAGAAAGACTAATGACCAAGCCCCTTTCTGTACCTTCATCATGGAACATTATTCTACATGACAGTGGTTCTGTGGATCCAACTATTACACATAAACTGATATATAGTGAAGTCATTATGTGCAGTAAATGCTTATTCTTGTAATATGACCAACACACTCATTCTCTTCTGCAAAACGATTTAATATTGAGTACAATAAAGAATAATAAAAAGAAACAGTAATTTTATCAAAACAGAGAATTAAAAAAATGCATGCAAAGTGTCCCAAGTGAAGAAAGAAAAAACCTCAAGAAAGGGAGATTATTAAGATTGAAATGGTTTGTTTACAAGCATCACAAAACTACTTAATTAAAACAAGAGCAATATATACAGGGCTTTGAGTGGGATGAAAAAAACTGGGGCGTCTCTCGAATGGGCGTGGCCAATGTAATTAGGGCTTGGCTTAAAACACATAAGCCAAAAATCTGTGATTAGCATGGTATGCCACCCAACTGGTAATTTGCTGCTACTGTATTGCATCCAGATATATAATACAACAAGTAACATTACACCTACAACAAGAAAGGACTATTGGCTTTGCCAGCGGCTGTTAGTTGCTTAAGGTAAATAAGCAACAGTGGCTTCGTTGTATGGAATATTAAAAATGTTTCAGTTCTGAAATGATGAGACTGCGAAAGACCTATAGCGAGTCTCTTTGAAGTTACATCAACGGCTTTGAAGGGTGGCACTGCTGCAGAGCTAAGACTTTTTTTTAAATCCTGAGGGTGAGGGCAGAAATGGAGAACCCGATAGGGATCCGTCTCAGCACCTGCTTTTTTTAGAACTGCCGGTGGTCAGCACCGACATGACCCAGCCCACTTAAAGCCCTGAATATATGTCTTCAATCAAATTTAACACCGGATGCTATTCAGTTTGTTTGTTTTACTTGTCGACAACGTTTTGACCCTATTCGATCATACATACAGGATGTGTGTGAAGATTAGACACCTTCCGGGAACCAGGTTCACTTAATGAACAATCAGTGCTGGTCCCGACAGTGATAGTATGATAAAAGCATGCATCTCACTCTGGTGCACACCGAGGTGGAATAATTCAATATTACATACAGGTATGGATAAGAGACCCATAAGAAGAAGGTGTGATTCAGACCTTCATGATCGTGAATGACCCTTGACTGTGCTGCTTCGTCCATCTTTGTTCCTCATCAGAAAATTGTGCTCTAATTTTGGTAATCTGCACTGACTCTAAAGTGCTTGGGCATGGCCCCTGTCTCTTATCCTGTGTGGGGTCCTATCAGCACCGACGTCCTTTAGTACCATTCCGAGCACATTATCTGAAGGTTCCACGAAGTTCTGGCTCACACCTTATATCACATTTATAGTGCTACAAGGACAAAGCCTGCAAATGAAAGGATTATGAAAAGTAATTGTTTAAAAATTGTATTGCCAGGCTGGTCAAAGTGTGCAAAGAGATTTAGTGTTTAAGATAAAACAAGTGTGTTTTAAAAATATATATTTTTGGTAATACCCAATTATACAATACCTAGTACAAACCTCTTTTTATAAGTTTCCTTTAGAAGAACATCCTTAGATTACCTTTCAAAAAGAATAAATGTTAGTTACCATGAACCCTCAAATGACTCCAACAATTAACTGGCTCAAGCAAGCTTTAGATTTGCTGATTAACCAATTGAACATGTATACGTTTCTTTTGGATAGGCAAGCATCCTGGCGAGAAGGCTTATTTCCCGTATTGTTGTCAGCTTCTCACTTGGCTCAACAGCATATGAGAGCCCCTCCAATCCCTTTCTGCCAGAGGAACCTGAAGGTCTCCATTATAACATTTGTTTTTAGGTTTCGCCTAGGAAGCGCTTGCACTATCTCTTTAGGACATTCTGTGTTCAGGATATGGGATTTAAACTTCGCCCATTGCCCGCCCATGTTTTCAATTGGCTCCTTTGACTGTCTTTTGTAAATGCTTTTCTTTCATTCATAATTGTTCAGTAGTCCCTCCTGAGTCCCTCCCTTTCTACTGTTGCAACCTTTCATAACGGCGGCCCTATTACATATAATCCTGCTGGGGATGTTTTATTTACAATTTATTTTCACTATTTTGGTAAGGACTTTTGGTCTGCTGGTGTTGCAGGTAGAATAGCTACACACTACCCCAACCGCAGTTCCCTCACTCCACGCTTAAATGTTAGCAATGACAGCACAGTCTTGTTTCTGTTGCATTATCGTGCCACTTGGTCGCCTGTGGTTTGTTTTGTTGAGCCCAGCTCACTCAACAGTTTTTCTACAAAAGTAAATACATTAAAAAAACCTAAGGGGAAGCGCAACTTTATTTGGTGTATTTATTGACTTTTGTGGCAATGTCGGCACGCCGCACTTTAGCTTTAAACATCTAAAGCGCGGCGTGCCGCCATTGCTACAAAAGGCGGGCGAACTCCGCATTTCTTTTCCCTTTATTTACTTTCATAGCAATCACAGCATGCCGCGCTTTACTTTTAAACTTATTAAGCTAAAGCGCAGCGTGCCGCGATTGCTTCATAAGTAAATAAATAGGAGGGAAAAAAAACCTCAGCCGTACAACCTTTTTTTCATCTAATGACTTTTGTGGCAATGGTGGCATGCTGCACCTTAGCTTTAAACATCTAAAGCATGGTGTGCTGCCATTGCTACAAACATTAATAAATAGAAAAACAAAGGCGGTCGGACGATACATTTCTTTTCCATTTATTTACTTTTGTAGCAATCACAGAACGCCGCGCTTTACTTTTAAACATCTTAAGCTAATGCTACAAATGTAAATAAATAGAAAAACAAACAGTGACCGCAAAACTTAAAAAAATTATTTATTGATTTTGTAGCTATGCTACTGCAAGGATATTCTAAGACAAAAAAAACAACAAAAATTCACATTTGAAAAGCCAAAAGCTCTAAATGTAACTAATTTGAGACCTATTGCATTGCAAATGCTTCTTGAATTAAAAGAATAGGAACTGTTAACATGAAATAAATAAGATTTGGAATGCAAATAGATCGCGCACACTTCAACCCCTGAGGTCATACAAAAGCCATTTATAGTTAGAGGAAGCTTTATTTATTTTGTATTGCTTATTGTGCTTCATGCTCGCTCTGCATAATCTTCCTACTTCCAAGGTGACCATAAAAAACAACATGGGGCCTGACTGGAAACTGAACAGAGAGGAATTCCAGGGTGAAATTCTATTCTGAACAATTATAAGAGGTCCCCTGTGTGTGTACCTTGATTTATTGTGTCTTCGAACAATTAACCTAATTTTATCAACTAGAATTGTAGCCCGGATCCCTTCCATGACTCCTGCTTTAAACTTCAGACAAGTGATACACAAACAAATGATGCACAGAATGCTGAATAAATCATGCATTCGCCCCAGTCAAGAGATCTTGGTTGAATCCATTGTTATTTTGCGCACCATTCCAGCCGAGTTTAGTCCCAGCCATATGAAAATCATTGAAACAGTCCAGCCCGAACTGCCAAGCCAGCTCCTCCCTGGACCAAAAACAAGCATCCTGGGACCTGTTTCAGGGTATTACAACATATCAGCCAGGTTAGCTTGATTCTAGTGGTACAGTGAGCAAGGGACGCATGTCTGAGCTTATCCATCCCACTTAGGGCGAAAATTGCTACACAAACAAATGATGGACAGAATGCTGAATAATTCATACATTTGCTCCGGCTTGGCAATTCGGGCTGGATTGTTCCCATAAGGAGCAGGGTCAAGACTGATTTGCATATGGCTGGGTCCAAACTGGGGAGGCGTAGTGGGCAAAAAAAATGGATTTAACCCAGATCTCATGACTGGGGGAGAATGTGGGATTTATTCAGCATTCTGTCCATCATCTGTTGCCACAGCACTTAAACTTCAGACAAGGCACGGGAGGGGCAACCCATGCTCTTCCCAATGCCAGCCAACATTCTCCACTCCTTCCTTAACACTCCTCACCATGTCCCTCCACCCTCCTTACAACAGTCCCTGCACACTTTGACCACAGGCCCATGCACACTTGTACCCCCTAGTCAGAACAGGTGGTAGATGTGGGCATTAACCTCCATGGAAAAGGTAATAACATGAAGGATACTACCTGGTAAATCTGGGTCAGTCAGTAATTTAACTTGTAATTGCACAGTACTGCTCACTACTGGTGTGCAGGTTGCACCCTGCCAGTACTGTGCAACTTGTAATAAAGGCCATGAAAGACTACTTAAAGTGCCTGGGGAGAGATCAACAAAAATGAAAGGCCCAGCTACCACTTCCCACCACACCTATCGACACACTTAAACTTCAGCTGCAACAAAAGACTGAAAATGCAATGTTCTGTCAGAATATATTACAGAGAGCCTGTGATAAATTGTATTATCATTTGTAGAGCACTCTCCAAATCTTCAAGAGGCCAAAATTGCATATTTCTCAAAAACATTGCTTAGTTTTATTTTATTTTGATACTTTGAACCAGTTCGTAACATCAGTCACTATTTCAACAGAAATTGCAAGTAAAATGTGTATATTATGTCATCACATTTCAACTGTGATTGTAATTAATGCCACAGCTCTCCAAAATCAGTTTTTTTGCCTGATCCCAAATAATTGTTGCCTTAATCAAAGAGTCAATTTTGTGGTTAATTACATGCACCCTTGGCCTCATAACTGCCTGAATCCCTGAGATTGCCTAACCCAGGGGTAGCTCCCATCGTCTTGTTGCCCTTTTTTAGCCGCATATTCTGTTTCAAATTATTTGTACAAACTCCAGGCCATAAATGGCTGTTAATTGTTTGTTTGGCCACTTCTAGTCTCACATTTCTCTCTTGCATCCCCGGTAAGTGCAGCTACATGCTTGTTTATGACAGTTTCAGAAGTTTCACCCTTATCCACACATCAAATAAAATCAGACATAGGCCAGACTGCACTCACATAATTCTGCCCATTATTTAGAATCTAATGTTTAAGAAACCTATCTCCCTAATTTTCTCTTCAAATTCACATAGATGAATAGTAACAAACTTTATTAAGTGCATAACTCTGGCCCTGACTTATGACATCATAAAACTCCCTATATAGGCCACAGGACAAACGCACTTTGATCTACGGCACAATACGGTGTAGCGTGTGACCCCTCCGTAAATTTGCTTTGGCCTCATTAAGAATTTGAAGCACTGTATAAATACAACTACAATACAATACAATGTACCATACTCAAACCCTGCGGGACTGTGAGGCCATACTAAGGGCGATACAGAACTAGACAGATTTCTTTTGACATAACCTATTCCTGCCTAACCTACATGCTTTAGTTAGAACCTGAATCAAAGTTGTGTTTTAAATTCCGATCCATGTGCAAATGGATGTTTGCACTCACATTGTAGTTGTGCATCAATTACCACATTCTGCAATTTTCTTATGACAGATTTCAGCAAATATTGCAGAAAAAATCTATTGCCACCAAAATGCTAAGTCATAAAAAAAATTGCAGAGTGTGGTAATAGATGCACATTTCCAATCTGTGTGCAAATATACATTTGCACATGTAAGGGAATTTAAAACACTACTTTGACATCTTAGCAGAGGTTCAGTGCTTTTAATTGGAGAGTATTAAAACTTCTTAGAAGCAAGTAGGCACTGTGGTATAGGGTACTTTCACTTCTATTTTTCCATCCCAAGCCCTTGCTCTGCCCCATTTTCTGAAATGTTTTCCGCGTTTCGCCCCTGGTTCCTTAAACTGCCTCGGCCAGCAGGAGCAACACAGGTTCCTATCCCTCCTCCTATCCAGTTCACTCACTCTCCCCTGCAGACACAGGTTAGTTACACTGTGCCCATGCGTCCTCCCACTGAACCAACTTTAGTTTTTGTTGCACTTTTATAAAGCCGATGGGCTTTGGAGCGTTATACATGAGCACCGGTTGCATTACCCAAGGTCAGGTTCCCTAGTTCCAGAGTGGTAGTTCTGGCAGTAGCTCCCCATTCCGTCTCATACTACTGCTCCCATGTGCCATGCCAAGTCCTTCCGCTACTCCCACTAGACTCTTCCTCCATGCTTGTCCTACCTGCTGGGTCTCTACGCCCAAAAGGCACTGCTTTTGAGTCTCCAAGTCCCGTATTTTTTAGAAAAAAATAACTCCTTTGTGCATCATCAATTGTTAGAGATGTTCCTGCTACAACAAAAATGTTATCTGTGCATTTATTATGTCATTGCTAGAAAAGCACCTTGCGCCCATGCCCGCTAATGTATTTGGCACCAAAATGTCTTTCTGCTGTAAAGGTTGCAATGCTAGTTTTGCAGTGAGCAGAAATAGTAAGCTCTGACCACTTTTGTTGACACATGGAACTGCAGTAGTAAAAGGTCTAGCCACGCCGCCTGCTGTGAGGATAGATTATGTTCTCTGGTTTGTCTTGATTAGTGGAACTATCTGCAGCTATAATGGGACTATTGTTCTCTGTCTGCTAGTGCTGAGCAGGGGGATTGCAACAAGAAACAATTGCATAACCTCTTTGAGGTGGAAGAAATATTTCAGGTTTTGTCTTCCAGTAATTGAAAGTGGAACTGCAATTATAGCAGGTCCCTCTGGTTTACTTGGACTAGGAGCGATGGCACATTGTACTCTCGTGCCAGGAAGCTAAAACATAAAAATTTGGTATTGGATTGTTCACTTGCAATGAAAAACAAGCATTTGCAATGCAATGGGTCTCGCATTTTTGAGAGTTTGAGCTATTGGCATTGTAAATGATAATGCCTTTTATTTATTTTGACAAAACCTGAAAGCTTTGCATAAACACCGCTTGCAGGTTTTGTAAACACATAAATAAAAGGTAATGTCAGTAGCTTAAACTTTCGCAAATGCGATACCTTTTTGGTGTTGCGATAGCTTCAAAAGTAAACAAATAGAAAAAAAGACAATTTTTTTTCTATTTGTTTATTTTTAAAGCAATCGTGGCTCCTGCGCTTTTAGCTTAAGATGTTAAATCTAAAGGGCCAGTGAGGCCATGTTAAAAAAAAATAATAATTAAAAAAGAAAGTCATGTGGCCACATTCGGCTAACAAATAAGAAAATAAAAGCCATGCCGCCATTATGCTTGCCTAGTCGTGCAGCACTGGAAAAATTAAAAGAAAGCATTGAGGGAGAGTGTGTCCTGCCAGCAACAGCAGGAAGGACCAGCTATTTGAGAAAATAATTATCAGAGGCTGTAATTAAAGGCTACTGAGTAACAACACATATAAAGGTGTGTTCTCATGGGAGGTTACCAGAAAAGAAAAGGTGGTACTAAGGAAGAACTAAGAACAACTAAGCCTATTGACCAATGAAAAGCCACCACGTACAAAGGACAGTGGGCGATTGGAAAATGGGCTGAGCTTCAAGTCCATATCTGAATACAACATGTCTCGAAGAGACAGCGCTGCGTAGGCAACACCTAAAAACTTGCTTTGGATCATCGTGCTCTGTAAAATGTTAAGAAAAATATGTGCAATAGCTGCAGAACACTTTAGTTACGCTATTTCGAGCAACTCGGATATGTTTCCCTTGCATAATCTCATATCAGGTACAGAACTGGCTGTGGCAGTCTTTGATGTTGGTTATGTTTTTCATTCCTCCGCTAACAGAAAAAGACCTGGCAAGGCAGCGGAGGGCCACTGGGGGTTCTTACGGTGTTGGCACCACGAATGGGCTTGCGGACGCCAAAGTCTCGTATGACACCTATGGGTCATCTTCTGGTTACTCCTCGGAGGAGGACTATACAGGTAAGGAAGCCTTGATTGTGTGTGTGGGAGGTAGTTGGATTTGGCAGAGAATGCTGATGTTCCCTCTTGTCCTGTGAACTCTCTTGCAGGACAAGCCATCTCACAGACCAGCACTTCTGGGTCTGGATTCACCGGAGCCGTCTCTAAAGCTGGCTCGCTGCTCTGGCAAGTGGTGACCTCCCCAGGTGAGAAGGAAGGCAAGCTGGCTCCATGGCTCATTGAGGCAAGGCATCCTGCCTCAAGCGGTGCCCTATGCAGATGGTCTTTTTATCAAAGCTGCTATGAACATGCCCAGCACTGTAAACAAGACTTCATAGTCTGTTATATTTAATGCGCCTTGCGTTTTGCTCCTCCTTTCTGACAAAATTGGTTTGCCAGCTGCATGGTTGTAGATGTGCAGGTTTATGCGATACTAGTAAAATAAATGGGGCCCAATAAAACATGTTCTGTGGAAGTTCGAATCGGATATGTGTTAATCTGACATTCCCATGTTCTTACCAGAGCAAGGGTGCCACTGGGTAGCCATGATAATGTTGATCTTCTCTTCTCGCGCTTTGGGCCTGTGCATTGAGAGAGGGCTCTGGATCTGCTCAAATACCTATGTTTAGTACACATAGCAAACCTTCATGGAAGCACCGCATAGCGTAAACTATCTGTGGAGATGCATAGAGAGCAGTATGCTTTTTGTCACAGCCGGTGAGGGAGGGGAGGTGCAGGGCATCACAACCGACTCACGGCTTCACCGCTTGGGAGTCATGCCCCCTCCCCACTGTCAGCAATAATAATAAAAATCATATAACCTTCTGCGCATTTGAATACATACTAATGAGATATATATATATATATATATAATACCCCAATACTATACACACAAGTGCAGAACATACTAGTATTTATATCTCTATGAGGTTGGGCAGAAGGATTGTGCTTTGTGCCACACTCTATGCTTGCATCGTGCCACAGAATTGTCAAATTAAAATGGCTCAAAAGCGCCCCTGGGTTGGTTGTGATTAGGCATTTCACGGTTCCATTGCATATACACACTACGAAAACGGGGGCCCGGTGTTTATCGGCACAGATGAGGTAGATCAGTTTTCTCATTCAGCCAGTGAAAAGAGAGAGACCGATGGACTCCTTGGGATCTAGCTTTCCTCTTGTCCCACCGACCACCAGAACTTGGCTGGTCCAGGCATTGAAGAACAGAGAGACTTCACCGGCACAAGGATTCCACCAGGCACAGTGTAGGTTTGTTTCTTTGAGTGTGTCGCACTAAAGTTGTAAATGCCATGCATTGTAGCGCTTTGATGGCTTTTGGTTTTATGCGGTCTACATTTTTTTAATTACAATGATTTGCCTAGGATGTGAAATGAGCGATACATTTCCCAGTTCTGAAAGGCACCCAACCTACTTTCCGACAACTTGGCTACTTTTTGAGGGGAACAAAACACATTTTAACAGCTGGGCTCAAAAAGGAATGACTGTTCGGAGAGAGGCACAGGGCTGCGCTCTACAATGAAGCTCTGGGCAGGTTGTTCACTTATACTAATGCCCTACAACAGTCAAGAGGAATGTAGTAAAATGTAGACTTCTACTGCAATTGAATTCGTATGAGCCTGAGACATAAAAAGTAAGGTGGGTGCCTCTGTTTAATCATAGGCCCAACCTACCATATGGCGCTGAGCAAAAACAATCAAACATTGAATTCTGTCTGGGGAATCTAGAGTGGCTTAAGGCCTCCCTGCCTCTGCAGCCGGTGTGACACTGATGCAGGTACACACTGGTGTTGAAGACACACCCAGTGGCCAATCACATTGCTGCATCTGCAGAGGCTTAGGAGAGAATACGCACTTGGGCAGGAAAAGCGTCTGATGGCAGTCTCTGCATTGGTTGAGATCCTGCAGGGAGCAAACATTGTTGCAGCAATGACATTCAGTGTCCAGAGCCTTTTCTCAGGTCCTATAGTGAACTATCTTTGGTTAGAGGGCTGTTGCTTCTGTGCTTGTCTAGACTCCTCCCTCTGGCATTTTGTAGTAATCTTCCCAGTCATTTGTTTCTGTTTTCATTCTTGTCACAGGTCAAGCTTTTGGGCTCCTGTACTGGTGGGTTGGGACCGCCTGGTACAGACTAACCACATCCGCCTCCCTTCTCGATGTTTTCGTCCTAACTCGGTGAGTGCTGGAGTTTGAGAATCTTAGTGGGTGAGGGACAGCTAGTGGGGGGGGGGGGGGGGGGGGGGTGGTAGTTTAGCTAAAGAAACAAGGGATCAGCTGGTGGAACAGCAGAGGAGGAATTCATATGCCCTCCTGCTCTGGAGGGTGCATCGTATTCTGCCCCTAGTGGGGAGAAATACAACTTCAACTGTTGAGGGTCTTGCAGCACCTCACTGGGGACTGTCCCCTGTCTATCTGATGCTGACATTTTGAGTAGCTTCTTTAAGTGGGTTTTACAGCTCCTGCTGCAGTGGGAGAGAGGATCTGCTTTTCCCTCTAGTAGTGAGGAGTGCCACAGCGCCACTGGAGTGTCTTGCTGCTCAACCCGTGTTGGGGAGGGATGTCTAAAGAAGAAAAATGTCTTGAGGTAGAAATGCATGGTTTCCTTTCTCGAAGCGAGATGTCGTACTGTGCCCATGATGGTTAGACCCTGTTGTGCTGGAAACCTGGTATTTGCAATTTAGCTAATGTGCATTTTTTGTCTCTGCAACAGCTCCGGCCTCAAGAAGGCAGTCCTGCTGCTCCTGCTTCTCCTGCTCTTGGCCGCCGCTGCATTCGGTGAGACTGCATCACTTCCCCATCCATTTCATGCCACTTGCCCATCCTCTGTGTGTCCTTGTGCAAGTGCATCTCAGTTCCTCAGCATCCTCTCCTAATATGCATGAGAATATAGGGGTTCTTTTAGCCAGAGCAGAAGAGGTTGTCTTGGGCTGAGGTGGAAGAGGTTGCTGTGGGCTGATGCTGGAGGGGTTGTTTTGGGAATAGGTCGAAGGGGTTGTTTTGGGGCTTATTTGGAAGGGGTTGTTTTGGGCTGTGGTAGGAAGGGTTGTTCTTGGCTCGAGTCTAAGTGTTTTATTTTCTCTTCTCTAGTAGAAGTGGTTGTTTCTGTCTGATGTGGAAAGAGGTGTTTTTGGCTGAGATGTCAAAGGCTGTGTATGGCTGATGAAAAATAATTACTTTTGTGTCCGGTGGAAAGAGCTGTTAATGAATCAGGTGACAAAGGTTGTTTTTGGCTGAGGTGGAAGAGATATTTTAGCTAACTTTACAAGGCTTTTTTTGTTCATGTGGCAAAGGCAGATTTTCCCCAGGCCAGAAATGCAAGTTTGTGGCTGAGTTAGAAAGAGATGATGTTGGGTCATGCTGAAAGGCGGTATTTTGCTGCGACTGAAGAGACTCTTGTTGTATGAGAAACAAAATGTCTGGGTTTAATTAGGGTGACATGGATGTTTTCACTATGCTGATGGTTGCTGTTCTAAGCTAATGTTGCAGGGAACGTTTTATGCTTAGCTGGTGGGCTATTTAGGCTGGTGTTAACAAACTATTTTGGTGCCAAGTCACTTTACATGTTTATTTTCTCTTGACTCTAGGGGCCTGGCAATTCTTTCCCTTAGTGTTGGGGGCCCTCCGGCCTTCTGCGGCACAAGCGCCTGTCTCTCCACCAGTGATGCCTCCAATCTTTGTCAGTACACAGACTAAAGAGGATGGAAATGCATCACTGCTATACCAGGTAAGTGTCCAGATGGCGAGGCCTAGGCCAAGAAGGAGAGTGCAAGATGAGGACACTTTGTGGTTTGGAATTGAAACAAGCACTGGTAATGGTTCAGTCTGGGTTATAACTGAAAGTGCTTCTTCAGCCACTCAAATTATCATACATGCACTCTGTCACTCATCCTTATACTCCTACATCCATTCCTCCACCCACTGACTTATTCTTGCCTTTACCCACTTACCCAGCAGGGGTAACATAGCCAAATACACTTGATAAGAATATGTAAGAAAAATTGAAATCACAAAAGTAGAAGAAAAGAAAACATTTCACAACTCAACATGGCAGGTATGTGCATAAAATACAAAACGAAATTAAACCTGACAGTGGGCATCCAACTTACAGTGGTATTGTACATAGTGTATAGTTTTAAGGTTCCAACATGGATGCCACATTTTGAAGCAATGTGCTTGTGATCGAAGAGGGGCAAAAACAAATATACACTCTACAATACCATTCCAAGGTGGCTGCTTAGCAAACGTCGCACTTGCGTCAGTCTTTCAATGCAACAGTTTATACAGCATCAATGTCATACAATTACACCTGTCAGACTCCCGAAAGGGTCTTGCAAAAATTATCACAGTGTATATCTTCTACCCCCAGGGTTTATCGAAGGAAGTAGCCAGTACCAAAAACCTTGCTTACTACAGTAACCTTTGAGATTCCTTGTAACAAAATTCCTATCTACAGGCATTAACACAGTGTAGTGAGAATCCACCCTTAAAGGTGTATTGGCTTTAGAAAATGCTTTTCACAATAAATAAGTCATGCCTACCGTGTTTGTTGTAAATTTTCATAGCAATATGCTTAGACCTAGGGCCTGCGACATAACCTATCCAGTTGAACCAATCAAGCCTATAGTTTTTATCATTGGCCTGTCACCATAACGAACTTAGGGCTACTATCTTCCTCATGAACTTTCCAACAAGGCCACTATTGGCATGGAGTCATAAATTTACAAATATACTCAAAATTACAGTTGCCAAACAATATGCAGCCCTTTCTAAAACAATTGAACCGGTGCAATAGCTACAAGTCAATCTACACCGTTACTATTCAATAGTGTCTATTATTTGAACCATATTTTAGTTCACTGTTTTTCTTTTTACACAATACAAATCTTTATATAAAAAACCCACAACAAATACTTCAGAATAGAAAGAGATTTAAAGAAGAATTTCACCAGATCACACAATGACCAACCCACACTTTGGCTGGTCACACCATTTGCATTCATACTTAATCAATCATACCACATTCCTCATTCATCAACACCTTTCATCACACATACACACGTCTTACACCTCCTTGGTATTCCAAATAATTCTTGTCCTTCACATTCATACACCAAGGATCAATCCCCAAACAAGGAAAAGTTTTAAATCTAACTTAGTTGTGCATCACACAAAATCACAATATAGTTGTTTAAATCAAAAACTGTTTAGGAATGCACAACTAGACTATCATGTTTGGAAAATACAATTGTTTGGTATGCAACAAACAGGTCTACACGTTTTGAACCCATTGATTTCTGGGGTTCTCTTCAGGACCAAAACAACTGTGGAAAGAAAAAGAGAAATATCTGATTTTAAAACCATGACTATCAAACTCACGAGCATTCCAACCTGAGAAGCTCAGCCTGAGTTGTTCTTACCGATTTTTAACCTAATCACCAAATGATGATCGCATTCTCATTGGAACGAAGGATCTACAATGAAACAAATCAAAAAGCAGTGAGCTATCAGAGGAAGAGTAAAAGAGTGCCGTCCGGGTTTAGATGGAACCATTTTACATCAGGCCTACTGCATATGTTGTAATGTTTCTTAATAGATCAGTCATTGGCTTGTCTCCATAACCAACTCCGTCCTACTGTGCTGATCATAATCTTCTCCACAAGGCAAAAAGTGCAATAAAAGTACTCTTTTTCCAGCAGAAACACGCAACGTCTGTCCAATCAAAATCTGTACTCCAGAAAACCAACATTTTGGAAGAGCCAAAATCTCTTTCAGTAGTTCTTCTTGAATCTCTTTTTTCCATTGATCAGATAAGAGTTGGGATACTTACACTTTCAGAAAGGGTTTAAAGAAGTTGAGAAGGGAAAGCATGACTGCTGGAGTAGACTACATTAGAAGGAGGCTGAAGAGAGGTAGAAGGCAAACTTAGAGGGAAAGAGAACAACATGAGAGAAGTGATGAAGGAAGAAAGCATTGGAGAAGGAAAATTGCTGGTTACAGAATGAGAAGAGACAGCATAGTTTTAAAATGTTGGTGTTTGGTGTCATGACAGTGGTGGTAGGTAGTTTGTAGGCAACTCTAATCTTCACGGTCTAAATCTGTGATAGTTCTGACAGTGGAAAATGGGTCTGACTGTTTTGTTGGGAAGGATGAGGTTGACCTGTGATGGATCCCATAAAACTATACACTTCTTCCACATTAAACTAGATGGTGCGAGTGGACAAAATATACTCTTTGAGAAGTACCACTTACTATATGCAGGTGACTTATTGCTTTATATCTTCTCCTTTACTCCTTCCCCTGTTGCTCCCCCACCTGCAGCACCTGATGTCACGACTGGAGAACCTAGAGAGCCGCTTCCAATCATTGACAGCTGACTCTGCTTCCTGGCGGCGGGAGGAGTCTGCTGGCCAGGCAAATAGAGCTCAGTCGTTAGATGCTGTCGCGGGCCGGGCAGGTTTAACACATGCGGAAGCTGTGGTACTTCTGGAGCAGATGATGAACAGAAAAGAGGCAGAGCTGAGGCAGGACCTCAGTGGAGCTGGTTCTGTCCACCTGCAGGTATGACTGTGATCTTTTAGCCCTGCCGGGGAAAATCAGTCATGTGCCAGGCACTGACCAATTTAAAAACTGAGTGTTACTTGTTAATTTCAAAAGTCTAAATATTACATGTCTTTTCTGTCCCAGACATCAGTTTTCTTAATCCCCACTTGTCAGTGGAATTCTCTGGCACTTGTTTTCATGATTCCCTGGTTGCCTGCATTCAATATTCTTAGGTGTCGGTGTATGACATTTCCTGGATCCCTGTATATCTGTTTGCGGAATCCTTGTCTGCTGTTTTGCATACTCCATGGTGCTTTCTTGAGAGCTACCCAAATCCCTGGTTTCTAGTTCGGAAATACCCAGGTGTTGTTTACAAAATACTGTGTACTAAATCACATCTCCTGGATTTTCTTTAGTTGATTTCTCCTATTCCCATTGCAGTTGTGTTTCTTTGTTGAGTATTCCATTTTTTGCATTCCCGGCTCTGTCTGATTAAATTTATGAGGTTTTGTTACAAAGTTTTCTAAAAAGACAACACTCAAATTCTAGCGAACTAAAATTCTTGGACATTTGTTTCTTCAGTTTCATGGTGACCTTTGTCCACTGCTTTTCACCACCATTTACTGACTGACTACCCAGACATTTGTTCTGAGCATCAACATTGGCTTCTAACTGAACATCTGGCGTATTTGTTTGATGAACATCCAGAGCGATTTGTGAATAAACATCTGGGACATTTATTTACAGAAGATCTCTAATGGTTCTTTCCAAATCCAGAAAATGTGGCCAATTTGTTTAGTAAACATCTCCAGTAGTTGTCGATTTAATTTTTAACTCACTTGTTTACTAAGTCTCTTAAGCATTTGTCTGCTGTATATCCTGTGTGTTTTTTAGTTTTTGCTAAAGGCGGCTGCTGATCATTCTGGACAATTCTTTTATGACCGTCCCTAGAATTTGTCTGCTGACTGTCTGAACCCCTTTCAGAGAGCTATGGGCCTAGCAGAAGCCACTGGGCCCAAACAAGGGTGTTCTTATTATAACCATTATTATTTCCACGTGTAGAGCACTACTGTTACTCAAGGGTGTCCTGGTGCTTAGACAGGTAAATAAGAAATAGATTATCTGAGTGGGGAAACTACAAGACAAAAAAAACAATAGCAGAATTTATTGAAGTGTATAAACCGAGGTTTTAAGGGATTTCCTAAAGGTGAGGAGGTCATCAATGTGACTTGATTGTATAGGCAGAGAATTCCACAACTGTGCACCCTACACCAAGGAAGAACAGCTGCCAAGTTGGCATCTCTTCACTTGAAAACGCAAGTTAGCATTGGCAGAGCGTAGCAGATGGGAAGGTCTGTTATGACGGAATCTTGATAGTAAAAATAGAGGACCGGACTGATGTAAAGCTCTGCGTACATACACAAAGCCTTAAACTCTGTCCTCTTGGAAACAGAAAGCCAATGCAATTTATCCAGCGTTGCTGAAGAAGAGAGAAGACTGAACAGAGCAAGCTAGTCAGCAGCCGTCTAAATCACTCATCTGTTTCAGATAGTCAGCATCCCCTAACATAACTCATTGCAGTGATCAAGACCACTCAAACTAAGTGACTGGACCACTTGCGGTCGATGTTGAGAGGGGAGAAACAATAAGATTTTGCGTACTGTTCTTAACAAAAACACAGAGAAGAGTTTGTTCACTTGAGTAAAATGTGACAAATCTACCTCCATATAATTTCCTGAGGTGGTGTTTCCTCACCCAGCTAGGAGACTGGCAGATCTTCCTGCCTGATCGGTGCAGCAGCCGCTGCCTCACCCCTTGCTACCAGGGGCGGTCTTAGGCATGTGCAAGCTGTGCACCTGCACAAGGCCACCAAACCCCAGGGTCCACCACGCCGATATATATCCTTAATATAATAATCCTTTGAGGGCGGATACATATTTGCGTGGCAGCCCCTGGCAGGGATTTGGCGGCCTCTGGCTCTGTTCCACTTCCAAACACCATTAAGCCCATAGGAATGAATGGGGAGTCATTCCTTATTTGCGATTAGCAATTTGCTAATCGCAAATAAGGAAGCTGTAGGAATCGCAAATAATATTGCGATTCCTACATGAATCCCGTTTTGCGAGTCATTAATAGCGATTCCTTAATAATCGCTATTAAGGACTCGCAAATCGGGACATTGATGAATCCGGGGGCTAATTTTTAATGACTTCTATTGATTTGTATAACAAATGTAATGCACTCTATTGAGGATTTGTCACAGTAAGTATTCAGAGAAAGCTATCAGGTTTAACAGACTCTGTGCTCTTAATGTTGAAAATATACTAGTAAAATAAGTTAATATCTGAAATGTCTATAAGGTAAGAGCATTACCCTCAAATATTTATAAAGATGGATTGCTACATGCGTCATCCCTATTAGTAAACTTCCCTGGTTTTTGTTAATTGAATTTCTCAGACTTTTAACTCTACTTCCCAGGTTAGTTGACTGTACTTCACCAAAATGTGTTCTCTGAAGATTCTAGGTATTGTTTTAAGAGTACTTCTTCTTTACTGAACCCAGTTGATTTGTCAGCTGTTTGTTTACTGAAGGTGCCAGACAGTTGATTACCAACCTTCCTGGAAACGTTTGACAAATGTTAACGATCCTGTCAGAAATTTGTTTCCAGAACATCACAGGTGTGTGTTTACTGAACTTTCCAGGCTTTGTGTACAGATTTCTGTAATAAGTTTATTTCGTGAACTTCCCTTTACGTTTTCTGAACAGCAAATTTGTTTTTTCATTGAGCACCCACAGGTGTATGTTTTTTGTGTTTTTGTTTTTTTGTACTTGATGGTTCTGTTTGCTCTATCCAATCTTGTTAGTTTCCTTCATGATTGCCTGGCTCATGCTTCACTCTTTTTATTCCCTCAGGGGGAGCTGACCGCACTCCGTGAGGAGCAGCAGCGTGACCTGAAGGGTGTCCTAAAGCAGATCGGCCAGCTCTCGACGGTAAGCTCGGTCACAGAGAAGCCCTTTGATTGTGTGTGTAGAACAACAATGTTTCAGGGAGATGTTGTGACAGTGGCCTCTTGGATGATGGCACAAGTGAACCCAGTACAGACCGAGATCACATGCAGAGTGACCTCTGTCAGTACTGCACCTTTTGAGATATCCGAGATGAAAAGTTTGAATAGTGAACCAGTTGTTCTTTGTTTATAAAATGAATATCTGATTAATTCACATCATTAACAAAGCCAATAAGTCTACTTCAGTGGCACTACCTGACCTTTGAGCTTTACCAATGTTTCTTGGCAATGCTGTTCCACATCTGCAAAAAGAATGAAATTGCATATTTGCTGATGCAAAACAACATTGGCAAAAAGTGCAATGATGAATACACATGCATACATCATCATGCATGCATACATATTCTTCATGCCGCTAAAGTGACCAAACTGTGATGACGTATATAAAGGAATGTGTTCACCTGCATGCATGAATATCCGTCATCATGCCACAGCTATTTATTTTATTTTTCATTTATGGTTCCATGATGGCGGACACGTATCTTGTAATAGCTTGTAAATAAACAACAACAAAAAAAGCAGTGTAGCTGGGAAGCAACTGGAGAAGGGTTGTTAGGTTGAGCAGCGGAGTGTATGCTAGGAAACGGCACACAGGGTGGAGAAAGCAAGAAAATGCATGCACTTCATGGAGTGCTGAACGAACAAGCAAAAGTAATTCCCTGACTGTAAGCAGTGGAAGGATACAGGTCATCAATTCAAATGTATGGTGAAGATTCTGTGCTCCAGGAGTTGGACAAACAAAGAAGAGAAAGGAAACCCAAATAATAAGCAAGCAAGCAGATGAGAATGACCAGAGAGCAACCATTGAAATGCCATGGGTTGACCCAAAGCTCACTTAAGTGTTGGTACTGTCCACAATATGACTTTGACAACAGACCGCTAAAAACAGGTAAAACAAGGGTTCTGACCGTGCAAACGGTTACTGAAGAGCCTCAAGTGAGATGGAATCCTCCTCACAGGTTGTGAAGTATAGATGGTAGCGAGTCTTTGCTTTCAGTGTCTTTGAATGCAGGCCTGGAGCTCTGCTCTCTTTCCTTCGATTGACAAATTGCTTCCAAAATTCTTTCCCAGTATCTGAAGACCACAGAGTTCTAGCTGTGCCTTGATTGTCGGGAAGCAGATGTTGGTTACGAACCCGCACAAGCTGGGTTTCTGATGTTTGGACTTGGGGCATGAGTTAAAGTTGTTCCAAGAATGTGCCCAAATGCACCTGAAAGCCATCCAGGATTTTGGAGAAAACACCAAAAGAAGTCATGGACCTTGTATAAATCCCACTCCTGCTCCCAAGTCGAGCACACAGACTTGTTCCCTCTCTTGAGCTGCTACCACACAGGTCCTGTTCGCATTTGCGGTCACCCTGTAAGTCCAAATTACAATCTAAAAAGAAGTTGAAGTGGGACTCAACAACATCCTGCTGCTCTCAGTCCAATGAGAAGTAGGGAGGCTGTCAAGGTTCCAGACAAACTCACTCCTGATCCCCAATCGTGGAGCCAATCCCTCAACTAATTCCATTTCCCCAAATATTCTGTGCCATGTGCAATGCTGCAGCAGTTCGAGGTCTTTAAGGAGGCTGTGCTGCATATTTTTGGTACTCGTCCAGCTCCCTCTGGTGCACTTTAGCCCCAAGGATCTTCAGCAGCCTCCAGTCAGGTGTCTGCTACTGTCTGTGCCCCTTCACAATTACTCCAGTGCCAACTTACATCCCAGCTCCATAATCTGTGCCTGTTCCTTCTTCACCAGCGCCAATCCCAGTATCCCGAGTCTCAGAGATTGAGCCTTTGCTGTCTTCGGTGTCCAACCGGAAGCAGAATCTGCTTTGACCCTTGCAAGTTTGCGCCTTGACTCCAATCCAGCTCACTCAGCTCCCACCCCTCTGATTCAGACAAAATGCTTCCTCTTCAACAAGGCCTTCCTCAGAAACTTCATCTCCTGTTGGGCGTGACTCTGAGCAACCTGATAGTGACGATGATGATGATGATTTACACCCACACTATGTTGATATCTACATGGACTTGCAGGGGAGCAGTGGGCTGGATACCACCCCTCAAACAGGGTAGGTTTTGCCTCTTGGACCTCCTACGAAGGAGAGTGCATCATTTGCTGTGGTGATTAGATCTGCTGCTGAGGTCCTGAACCTACGGCTGTCTTCAGTTGAAATAAAAACAGATGTCCTCACTGAGGTTTTGCTTCCTAGGCCAGCCTCATCGGAGTCCTTGCTTCCTTTTATAGAGGGCCTGACTGAGACCCTTATGTGTAATCTGGCAAAGTCTTGCTCTTGCCCACCAGTCAACAGAAAGGTGGCCAGGTGCCACTGACTGGTGCCAGGCGTCCCAGACTTTCTTATGCAGCATTCGATTCCTCAGAGTGTGGTGGTCCAAGCTTCCACCATCAAAGTCATCCCTGATGTGTTCCCCCTGACCTGTCCAGTCAGGAATTCGCAAAGAACTTAGGAGTGCATTTTCTCTTATGCCACTTTGACATTTAGGTCAGTCAGTGCAGCTTGCCTTTTCGGTTGTTATTTACACGCCATTTTGGACTTGGTCAGCGAGATCTTGCAAGCCGTCCCAGGCGAGTTTCGAGCCTCTTTGGCTCAAACCTTATAAGACCAGATGCAGCTTAGTGTCATTAGGGCCGACCTAGACACTGAATGCTTGGGGCAGGCAGTGGACACTATTGTGGTGCTCGACCGCCACAAATGGACACAATCCACTGACTTTTCTGGGGACATGCAGGCATTTGTAATGGATGTGCCAAATAATGGGTCTCTCCTCTTTGATGAAAAGGATTTTAAAGAACGCTTTGAAGAAAGCAGAGCCAAAGTGCATTCCTTGGGCCTTTCAATCTTTGCCTGACAGTTTCTTCGGCAGCCTAATCCTGCCAAGACTACTGAAGAAGGCTTGCCTATAGACTCTGCCAGGCCTCACTATCAGCACAGCAGTCACCCTAGTCCTTTTGTGTCATCAGATGGGGCTCAAGTAGACATTGTGCAGGGACCAGGGGCACCACTTCACCCAGTTCTGCCCCCTGAATTGCCAGCCTCCAAACCGTTTTAGTTTACCCTTATTAAGTGCACACCCACCCTGCAGGAGGCATCATCAGACACTTTCTTCTAGGGTGGCAGGCAATTATATCTGACAAGTTGGTTCTCCAGATTGTCCAGCAGCACTATCTATTCTCTGCAACTCCTATTCAACCCACCTCAACTTTCTCCCTAGTGAGAGCTGCTTTTTGAGGGGTCCTATCCATCTTTCTGGAAGAGGTGCAGGTTCTACTGGCCTAAGGGGCCATCAAAAAAATTCCAGCCCTGGAAGTAAGGACATGTTGTTACTCCTGCTATTTCCTTGTTCTGAAGAAAGATTGAGTCTTTCATCCTATTTTAGACCTTCAGCCCCGGAATCCCTTCCTGCAGAGAGACTGATTCAAAATACTTACACTGACCCAAGTTCTGTCTGCCCTGGATCCAAGCAAATGGATGGTTACCTTCGACCTGCAGGACACATACTTCCATGTGCACATCCTGCAGTCCTACAGACTTTCCCTGTGGTTCAAGGTGCCTCAGGAACCGTTTCAATTTGCTGTGCTCCACTTCGGTCTTGCCAGTGTCTTTTAGGTGTTCACAAAAGTCATGGCGGTAGTCGCAGCACATCTTCTGAGGTTGGGGATATAAGTTTTCTCCTACCCTGATGGCTTCCTTTTGAAGGCAGGCTCGCCACAGTCAGTCGTAGACCACCTCCAGATGACGGTGCACCTTTTGACATCTTTGGAGTTCTTGATCAATGATCCAAAGACACTTCCACAAATTTTTGTTTTATCAGAGCTCTTCTGTACCCAGTGCAGTTGCTGGCCTTTCCTCCATCGCAGCAACCCCAGAACATTCATGATATTATCAGCTTCACTCCTGTATCTCGGTAAGAGGCGTTCTGAGGCTTCTTGCCTGCTGTCCTCAAGTATTCTCTTGTCCAATTCGCCTGGTGGCATGTGCGGACTCTGAAGTGGGATCTAAGGTCCCAGTGGATCCAGCACCAAGGGACATGTTTGACATAATACATGTTTCAAAGGAGAACGCTTAAGAGCTGCAGTGGTGGCTGCTCAACCCTAAACTGATCAGGACAGACCCCTGTCCCTTCCCCCACCTAGACCCCATGCTAGTGACAGATGTGTTTGCTGGGCTGGAGGGGATTTTGGACAGGTAGTGACCAGAGGACTCTTGTCTTGTGCCTGGTGGAGACGAGAGGACCCTTATCTTGTCCATGGCGGAGACGAGGGGGGGGGGGGCGCAGAGGGCTCTTGTCCCTGGGAAGGACGATAGGGCTCTTATCCCTGGGAGGGATGAGAGGGCTCTTGTCCCCGGAGGAGACCAGAGGGCTCTTGTCCCCGGAGGAGACCAGAGGGCTCTTGTCCCCAGCGGAGACCAGAGGGCTCTTGTCCCCAGCGGAGACCAGAGGGCTCTTGTCCTCGGCGGAGACCAGAGGGCTCTTGTCCTCGGCGGAGACCAGAGGGCTCTTGTCCCCGGGGGAGACCAGAGGGCTCTTGTCCCCGGGGGAGACCAGAGGGCTCTTGTCCCCGGGGGAGACCAGAGGGCTCTTGTCCCCGGGGGAGACCAGAGGGCTCTTGTCCCCAGCGGTGACCAGAGGGCTCTTGTCCCCGGCGGAGACCAGAGGGCTCTTGTCCCCGGCGGAGACCAGAGGGCTCTTGTCCCCGGGGGAGACAAGAGGGCTCTTGTCCCCGGGGGAAACCAGAGGGCTCTTGTCCCCGGGGGAGACCAGAGGGCTCTTGTCCCCGGCGGAGACCAGAGGGCTCTTGTCCCCGGCGGAGACCAGAGGGCTCTTGTCCCCAGCGGAGACCAGAGGGCTCTTGTCCCCGGCGGAGACCAGAGGGCTCTTGTCCCCGGCGGAGACCAGAGGGCTCTATTCCCCGGCGGAGACCAGAGGGCTCTATTCCCCGGCGGAGACCAGGGCGCTCTTGTCCCCGTCGGAGACCAGGGCGCTCTTGTCCCCATTCGGATACCAGAGGGCTCTTGTCCCCGGCGGAGACCAGAGGGCTCTTGTCCCTGGCGGAGACCAGAGGGCTCTTGTCCCCGGCGGAGACCAGAGGACTCTTGTCCCCGGCAGCGGAGCCCAGAGGATTCTTGTCCCCGGCGGCGAGGCCAGAGGACTCTAGCCCCCGGTGTAAACTCTGGTCCATATAAATCTGTTGGAGTTGCTGGACATCCGCCTGCTGTTGAAGGCCTTACTGCCATCCAGCAAGTTAAGGATAGTACAGAGTTCGAGGCATGTGGGCTGCTAAATTCATATCTTTGCATTAGATCGCCACCTAGTGTTGGGTCCGGATGATCGCACATTGTTGTCCTGGAAGAGTCTTCGAAGTATCCTGATATGGGTGGCTCCTCCCCTGGACTACAGTGCGCATGGGCATCGGCTCCATCCCCAGATTGTTTTTTTCCGCCATTGGGTTCGGATGAGGTCTCGACGTCTCTCCGTCGGAACCGAATAAACATCATTTTTTACGGCCAAAAGGCTTTGGGTTCTTTACGTCGGTATTGTTTGCGTACGGTCTCGAGTTCCTTCCGTCTCTCGGAGCCGGAATCACCGGAGTTTTCTTACAACTCTTCGGACATCGAGGCCTTCTCATCGCGACTCGACACTAAGTTCCCAACATGGAGCGGAGTCCGTTTAAACTCTGTCCGCTCTGTGGGTCCAAATACCCACATATAGATGTACACCCGGTCTGTAATAAGTGCCTTTCGCCAGACCATGACGAAGGAAGTTGCCGGGCCTGTGCGAAGTTCAGGTCGAAGAAAACTCTCACGATTCGGCGCGCGGTGCGCCTTGTGGCCAAACAGGCGGCCCCCGATCCAGATAACATCTTCGGCGACCAAGAAGAAGAGGACCAGAGCCATCATCTTCAAATCTCCCCGCCTGAGACGGAGGTCGAGGCCGACCCGGAATATGACGACGACGGAGTCGTGGGTCAGGGCCTTGAATACTTCGACGAGGTAGGGGACGACGTGATGGTTTATGGGGCCGAGGAAGATAGCTCAGGGGACGAGCTATGCCCCGAAGTTGAAGAACATCAGGAGGGGGTCGCGGGATCGCCTGTCGGCCTTACCCAAGACCCTGTAGCGCAAGCCACGGCCCCGCCTGTCGGCCCGGCCACGGACATACTTGCGGCGCCTAGGGTTTCGAAACCGAAACTGAAAGCAACGGTCTCGACTGCACCTAAAATGGCCGACCCGAAACCGAAACCGAAAGTGAAGGACTCGAACGTCCCTAAGATGGCGGTCGCAACGGCAAAAACAAGTAAACCGGCGGCCTCATCGACTCCGTCGACCTCCGGTCCGCAGAAGTCGAAGAAACACGGCGATTCCACAGGGTCGAAATCGGCGCCGGAGGAGAGATCCTCTAAGAAGGGTGGCACGCACAAGACAAGCGCGCCGGCGCCGGCGAAGCCTGCTAAAGCAACCGACACAGCACCGGCTCCAACGGGGACATCTGCGCATCGCTCCAGCTCGGGGTCGGCGCCGTCCATCCCTCCAAAAGACCAACGGAACGTCGCATCCGAAGGCAAGGCCACCTCGTCGGTGCCAAAGACATCGGTCACCGACGCATCTCTCGTGGCTGCTTCACTACAAAGAATTAAGGACAAGGTTTTGTCCTCGTCGACGCCAACGCCATCGACGCAGAAGGCGGCAGATGTCCCGGTCAAGCCGGCAAGCAAGCTCCTCTTCCTTCTACCGCCAAAAGTGGTGCCAAAGGCCTTTTCCTCGAAATCGACGCCAAAGAAGTCGGATTCTTCTACGGCGGGGACATCTTCGGGTCAAGTGCTCGACCCTGAAGAGGATTCGGAGTGTTTTATAGACGCGGACACGGGGAAGTTAACCCTTTATAAAAGGAAGATCACTTCGCAGCCGGTGGAATCCTACGTCATTCCCCTAAAGAAGAAGAAGTTTCCACAGGACGCCTCTGTCCTCATGGAACCTATTCCGCCTCCTCTGGGAAGGAGCCCAACACCGTCTCCAGACCACTCTGACAGTGGGGACTATGGTGAAGATGAACAATACACGTTCCCAGTAAATGAACCTGATGCACAGCCAGATTCTTATTATGGCATTGGGGAACAAGGCAACCAAGATGTGGGGCAAGACCCACAGTCCTTCAGTACACGTGCATCCCCTACGGAGGATTCTGCAGGTTTTCATGCACTAATTGAGAGGGCAGCTGCTAATCATGATGTGGACATGCATGCTGACCCAGTTGAGGAAGACTTTCTATTCGACACGTTTTCAGTTTCGGAAAGAAATGTAAAGACACTGCCTATGCTCAAAGGGGTCCTCAAGCACGCTGCGGACATCTTTAAAGAGCCTACCAGGGCGAGGGTGGTCAACCCACGTATTGAAAAAAAGTACAGACCAGCGCCTGCAGACCCTGCATACATTCGAGGACAGTTGCCGCTTGACTCCTTGGTGGTAGCAAACGCACGCAAGAGGGCCAACTCCCAAACAACGGGTGAAGCTCCTCCCCCGGATAAGGAGTCCAAAGTGCTGGAGGCAGGAGGCAAAAGAGTGGCTGCACAGGCTGCCAATTTCTGGCGTATTGCAAATACACAGGCACTACTGGCACGTTATGATCGATCACATTACGACACACTAGAGCAGATTGTAGAACACCTGCCTCCGCAGTTTCAAGAAGGCACCAAAATGATTATACAAGAGGGACAACTGATCTCCAACGCGGCCATAAAGTGCGCACTTGATGTCGCTGACACAGCCGCTAGGGCCGTTAACACCAGTGTCATGCTCAGAAGACAGGCTTGGCTCCGCATATCGGGGTTCAAACCTGACATTCAAACAACCATACTTAATCAACCAGTCAATCCGGATAGACTGTTTGGTCCAGATGTTGACACCACCCTGGAAAAGATTAAAAAGGACACTGAAACTGCTAAATCGATGGGGGCCCTACAATCTCAGCAGTTTCGGGGCAATAATTTTCGTCGCTCAGGTGCCCGTGGAGTCACCAGAGGACAGATGGGTCAACAGTCACAGTTCCCTAGAGGTGGAGCACAGTCCTCGTACCCCAAACAAAACAAGAGGGGCTACAGGGGAAACAGCAACAAAGGACGTGGCAAAGGAGGCAACAATTCACGCTCCTCTGCCCCAAGCAACCAGTGACTCTCTGTCACTGCCCCCCGACCATTTAACACCTGTCGGGGGGAGAATACAACAGTTCCTGCCCGTCTGGACCAACATCACCACAGACAGGTGGGTGCGACAGCTTATCCAGTACGGTTATTGTCTAGAGTTAAAGTCCACTCCACCCAACATTCCACCAAGGCAAAGGCCTATGTCCGCAGAGCACTTGCACTTATTGCAGCAGGAAGTGTTGGTGATGCTGCAAAAAGGGGCAATCGAGCTCGTGCCAGTGGGGGAGGAAGGCACAGGGGTTTATTCTCTGTACTTCCTCATTCCAAAAAAGGATGGATCTCTACGGCCAATTCTGGATCTCCGTCCCCTCAATCTGTACATACTGTCAGAGCATTTCCACATGCTCACACTGCAACAGATTCTTCCTATGTTAAACAAAGGAGACTTCTTAGCAACCTTGGATCTCAAGGATGCTTATTTCCACATTCCGTTACATCCGTCCCACAGGAAGTACCTCAGGTTCACTATCCAGGGCACGCATTATCAGTTCAAAGTCCTACCCTTCGGAGTCACAACTGCCCCAAGGGTCTTTACCAAGTGTCTGGCGACTGTAGCAGCGCACCTCAGGAGGCAGAACATCCATGTCTACCCCTACCTCGACGACTGGCTCGTTCAAGCCAGATCGGAACAGCAGTGCGCCGCGGACATGTCGACTACCATTCACCTCCTTCACGACCTGGGTTTCTCGTTGAATTACCCGAAGTCACACCTTCGGCCGGCACACGTCCGGCAGTTTCTGGGTGCGACAATCAACACCCTGACGGCCTCGGCACAACCAAACCAGGTCAGGATAGACGGCATGCAGTCCTTAATCCAGAAGTTCAGACCGGGACACTCGCTTCCAGCAAGAGTGTTCATGCAGTTGATAGGCATGATGGCCTCCTGCATCTTCATAGTCCCTCACGCACGGTTGCATATGCGCCCGCTCCAGGAGTGCTTAGCAAATCAGTGGACACAGGCTCAGGGACAATTAACAGACCTAGTGTTGGTTACCAGTCGGGCATACAACTCTCTGCATTGGTGGACTCCACACAACCTTTGCAAGGGCCGACTGTTCCAGGAGCCAGTGCCACAGGTTATCCTGACAACGGACGCATCTCTCCAGGGATGGGGAGCACACCTGCTCACTTACACAGTGCAGGGACTATGGACGACGCAGCAACAGAAGATGCACATCAACTATCTAGAACTGATGGCGATCTTCATGGCGCTCAAGTCCTTCATTGTACATCTGTGCAACAAAGTGGTGTTAGTCCGGACGGACAACATGACCGCGATGTACTACATCCAAAAACAGGGGGGCACCCACTCACCACAGCTGTCTCACCTGGCTCAGAGCATGTGGAAGTGGGCCATTCAGAGGAACATCTTCCTCATGGCAGAACACCTCCCGGGGAAGGACAATCAGATGGCGGATCTGCTCAGCAGATACAGTCATCAAATGCACGAGTGGGAGATACATCCATCGGTACTCCAGCCGTACTTCCAAAGGTGGGGGCGTCCAGACATAGACCTGTTCGCCACAAGGGAGAACGCAAAATGCCAAAGCTTCGCCGCCAGGTTCCCACACCCCCAATCGCAGGGCAATGCGATATGGATGAACTGGTCAGGCAAATTTGCTTACGCTTTTCCCCCGACACCCCTGATACCACTGGTGGCGAGGAAACTACGGCAACACTCCATGACACTCATCCTAGTGGCTCCAACGTGGGCGCGCCAAGCATGGTACACCACGTTCCTCGAGCTCTCAGTGGTCCCGCATCAAAGACTGCGCCTCACGCCCAGACTTCTGACGCAGAACCATGGAGAAATTCAGCATCCAGATCCGCAACAGCTCAACCTAGCGATCTGGCTCCTGAAGTCTTAGAGTTTGGATACCTGAACCTACCTCCTGAATGCATGAACATCATCAAGGAGGCGAGGAAGCCGTCAAAAAGAGCATGCTATGCCGCAAAATGGAAGCGTTTTGTCATTTACTGTGCAAGCAATGACATAAACCCGCTAGATGCGTCTATCCCTAACATCATTTGCTATCTGTTACACCTTTACAAGTGCAAACTAGCGTACACTTCTATTCGGATACATCTATCCGCCATCGCGGCTTACCTTCAGAATAGGCAGCATCTCTCAGTCTTCAGGGTGCCTGCCATTAAAGCGTTTCTTGAAGGCCTGAAACGAGTCATTCCCCCAAGAACACCGCCAGCTCCCGTGTGGAACCTCAATGTGGTCCTCACCAGGCTGATGGGACCACCGTTTGAGCCAATGCACTCGTGCGAACTGCAATTCCTAACGTGGAAAGTTGCTTTCCTAATTGCCATTACGTCACTAAGACGCGTAAGTGAGTTGCAAGCACTCACGATACAAGAGCCTTTCATCCAGATTCATCCAAATAGGGTGGTACTACGTACTAACCCCAAATTCCTTCCAAAGGTGGTGTCACACTTTCATCTCAACCAAACTATCGATTTGCCTGCATTCTTCCAAAACCCACAAACAGTGGCGGAGAGGATGCTCCATACCTTAGACGTACGGAGGGCATTGATGTACTACATAGACAGGACACAACACTTTAGGAAGACAAAACAACTCTTTGTTGCCTTCTCACCACAACACAAAGGCAACCCAATTTCCAAAGCAGGAATAGCCAGATGGATTGTTAAGTGCATCCAAATCTGTTATCATAAAGCCAAGCGCACTTTAACAATACCCCCAAAGGCACACTCCACACGCAAGTTGGGGGCATCCATGGCTTTCCTTGGAAACATTCCTCTAGAGGATATTTGCAGAGCAGCCACGTGGGTTACACCACATACCTTTACAAAACACTACTGTGTTGATGTACATTCCAAACAGCAAGCGGCTGTAGGGCAGGCTGTTCTCAAGACACTTTTTCAGGTTTCTGCAGCTGGCACGGGCAACCGCCGCTGATGGAGGGACTGCTAGGTATTCTATGCAAAGATATGAATTTAGCAGCCCACATGCCTCGAACTGAATATGCTACTTACCAGTATGCATCTGTTCTTGGCATGTAGGGCTGCTAACATTCATATCGCCCACCCTCCTCCCCGGTGCCTGTCGCAGCTGCAGATATACTATTGTATTCAATCATTAGCATGGACATCCTTTACACTTGCCACTCCATCCTCTGCCACAATGGCGAAAAACAATCTGGGGATGGAGCCGATGCCCATGCGCACTGTAGTCCAGGGGAGGAGCCACCCATATCAGGATACTTCGAAGACTCTTCCAGGACAACAATGTGCGATCATCCGGACCCAACACTAGGTGGCGATCTAATGCAAAGATATGAATGTTAGCAGCCCTACATGCCAAGAACAGATGCATACTGGTAAGTAGCATATTCATTCTCACAGACAACACCACGACCTTGTAGTACTCCAGCCAGCCATGCAGAATGGGGTCCTGTTCCAATATACTCTGCACCTCTGGAGTTTGGCTGGAGTGTCAGATCATCTCCCTGATTGTGAACCACCTGGATGATCTTTAAACACTAGGGTGGACAAGCTCAGCCGGCGACAGCTAGCAGATCAGGATTGGCAGGTGCACTCCGAGGTGGCATAGAAGTGAGGAGAGCCCTGGCTTGATCTTGTCACCGGTCAAGAACGAACAGTGCCAAAATGTCTGCACGTTGGAGTTCCCAAGAACGCTCTCTCTAGAAGACCTATTCAGGGTACAATGGAGCACTGGACTCGTGCACGCCTTTCTGCCACTGCCTTTCCTGCCCTGATTTTTGAACATCAAGAATGTTGAGGCCCAAGTCATCCTAGCAGCTCTCGATTCTCGATTTGGCTAGGTTTGTGCAGTACCTCAAATTACTTGGCATGAACATTTGTCCTCAAATTGTACTACTGCTTCGGGTGGATCTTCTGGTGCAGTGGTAGGGCAGGGTTCCGCACCCAAGCCTGTGCAATCTACACCTCCATGTGTGGCGATTGAGCAGCACCAGTTAACTGTATGCGATCTACTTCCTGAGGTTGTGGATGTGATACTGACACCTGTTTACGCAAGGGACTGGGAAAAATGTGTGAAGCTCACGATGCAGATCCCCTACAAGCCAAACTCTTAGATGTTTGTTGAATTTCTTTTGGTCTTGCAGTGGACACCATTAAAGGTTATTTGTCAGCCTTTTTGTGTTTGCCAGAACAACTGTCCTTATTTATATCATTTGTTGTGATGGAGCTCATTAAAGGTTTGACCCACGTTCCCTCCCCCACTGTTTGTGATGTCACAGTGGGTCCTTAATTTGGTCCTGACTTTCCTCATGTGTAACATCTTTGACCGTGCTCAGCTACTTGTTGCCTCTTCTGACTCTTAAAACTGTCGTCTCACTGTGGTTACTTCAGCTCATCGACTGAGTGAGCTCCAAGCTCTCTCAGTTCAATAGCCATATACCGCCTTTTCCCCAGATGAAGTGGTGTTTGGGACCTGGGCAGCTTTTGGGCCAAAAATCATGATCCTTTTTCACGTTGGGCTATCCATCACCATGCCACAGTTCTTTGCTCAGCGTCATCCCTCTAAAGAGGAGGATTGACTCCATTGATTGGACCCGAAAAATCTTTAAGCTTTTATATCGATGGCACCAAAGACCATTGGGAGGATGATCAACTTCTTGTGGGGTTCGTTGCAGTGAAGACAGGAAAGGCAGTGTTGAAAATGACTCTGTCTAGGTGGATAATCCTCTACATTAAGCTCTGCTATGCACAGACAGAAAAGCGCCCTCCAGGAGTACTCAAGGCCCTTCCACCACACCCAAGGCTGGTCCAGTTGGCAACCAGAGTGCCTGTTATCCAGTATTGGGGTATCTTTCATAGATTCACATGCCTGAATCATTCCCCGTCACCGAGGTGGGAGTCCCACAGTATATAAAAAAGCAGTGCCAAAAGTAAATTACAGTAGTAGGCCCTATGAGAAAGGCCTGAGGCCTAGATTGTAGTAGCCTATCTACCTCATTATGCTAAAAAGACCAAAGTCTTTGTTCCAACCAATCAGCTCACAGCACCCTCTAGAAGCCTCTCTGCAGAGCCAGTTCTCCTCAGATTTTCACCGCACGTCGTGTGGAAGGGAGTCTCCCTGAGTCTTTACTCAGTTTCTTCTCTACTTCAGGATGTCTGACAAAAAGGCTTTATCTAAACCTTGCAGAACATGTCAAAAGAAAAGGGTCCATGTTGATGACCAACATAAGGACTGCATTTAATGCCTTTATCCAAAACATGAGGCAAAAAATTGTAAGATCTGCCGCACCTTCCCTTCCAAAACCTTAAGGGATAGAGAGGCCAGAGTCCTCTTATGGCTCAAATCCTCTCCAGCTGATGATGAAGACTGAGCTTCGACCTCAAGTAAGAGAGCTAGATCGCATCAGGATTATCCAAGTGAGTGGAGAAAACATGTTAAAACCTCCCACTCCACTTCGGGCTCTTCACAGAGATCTCCATCTTCTCTCCCTGAAGCCCCAGCTCTCAAGGAATCTACAAAGAAAACTGTGAGTAAGACTTCTTCTGTCTCCTTACCTGTGACTACCATCTCATCTTGTGCTCCTTCGTCGACGGCTATGATTTCCAGCACAGCCATCACCTATCCTGTCTACTAGGATCTTCATTGTGACTAAAAGAACCATCGTCGACGATCCGTCAACGACAGTCAAGACACCATTGACGCCCTCATCGACGAAGTCATCTACGGTACCGTCAATGAGCGTCTCGTCGACAAAGAGCCCGTTGTTGAAGTCAACGACGAGCCCGTCGACTGTGGTCCCGTCGCCGACGACTCCGTCGACGTCGATTCCGTCGACGATGGTCCCGTCGTCGACGCCTCCAGCAAGGCCAATAGCTGTTACTTCAGCAAAGCATCTAACCACAATACAGGCTTTTTCTACGCCGCTTTCTTCTAAAACTTTTCAATTAATATCGTACCAGCGGCAAGAATTTGCTTACATCTCGCCACTCACGCCCTCCAATCTCCTAGAGACTTATGCTCATGAAGAGGAGGATGATTTTGAGGATGATGACAATGAAGGAGCTTTTGGGATAGCTCATCATCCTTCAGAATTGTACATTAAGTGCCAGGATGATAAGGAGGATGATGACTATTCTGAACATAACTATCAGGAGGATATTGTAGTGCCTCATCAGACAGAATACCAAAGACTATCTCGTCCTTCGGAACCCAGCCATCTGCCGCCGAGCCTTATTCAGGATTTACAGGCCATGCTGGCAGACTATAAACAACGTTTTCCGCCGCAGCAGGACGTGCCTCCACCCCAACCTGCAGTTCTGGTTCCTCAACCTGAGATTCCACCACCTAGGTCTCCGGTAACGGAACCTTCCACAACCTGATTTGCCTACTCAGACCCCGGATACTTCTTCGGATGAAGAAGTAGAGGAGGGTGAGTTACCAGATAATCCTCTGGTAGATCCATGGGATAGTTACATTATTCCCATGCCGTCTCCACCAACTCCACAACCTTCAGACTCACCACCTGGACATAGGTGGGTTCCATAATCTCATGCAGCGAGCTGCAACTAGATTTCAACTGCCGGTAACAGTGGAACAGACAGAATGTTTTCTTCATGATTTTAAAGAAGAAACTAGGAAGGTGTCGAGAGCCATTCCTATTATAGATTATATCTGGAAAGAAGACGTCAAAGTGATGAAAATCCTGCTTCTGTGCCGGCCGTGTTACCAAGGATTGATAAAAAATATTGCGCTCCTCTCAATAGTTCTTCATGCCTCATTGGACACCCGCGGCCGGATTTGGTCATCTCGCAGGCCGCGCAACAAAGATCGAAAAACCTAGCCACCACCAGATAAGGAGGGGTGTCGTTTGGACCTTATCGGTAAAAAAAATTCCACCATGGCTGCTGCCTCGATCAGAGCTTCAAATTCTTTGCCGATTATAGGGCGCTATGATTGCCAAATGTGGTCCGAGATGGCTGGTATGATTAATCTGATTCCAGAAGTTAAAAGGCAGGAGGCACGCAAGATCTTAATGGAGGAGGAACGTGCAGCTGCAGAAACCATTGACTGCGCTTTAGATATTGCAAATGCAAACTTTAGACAACTGGTAGGAGCTGCAGTTCCCAGACGACTGGGCTGGCTAAAGGCTACCACCTTTAGGCCCGAGGTCCAGTTAAAGATCTTGGACATGGCTTACGACGGAGAGTCTCTATTTGGGAAACACATCGACGAGGCTCTCCAAGCAATCAAGACGGATACTGACACCGCAAGATCCATAGGTTCATTACAGTGTAAGAGAGGATCTTTTAGAGGTGCTAAAGGACGTGGATACTCATCTAGAGGAAGCTACTACCAACACGGCAGACAATATCAGCCTCTGTACCGGCAAAATTATCAGTCTTCTTATCGCCAGTCCGGAACAGCTAGTTTCCCTCGCCAAGGCGGACGAAAGCGCACAAACAATCAAGGGTGAGACACTCACAGAAAACAGTGAGATCAGCCGGGCGCCAACCATATTTCCTTCCCTCCCTGTGGGTGCGAAGATATCTGCCTTTCAAAAACAGTGGCAGCGGATTACACCCGATCAGTGGATGCTGGACTTAGTTCAACATGAAGACACCCTGGAGTTTGTCACCAAACCACCAATAACTCTGCCCAGGGGTCCCCTCCCCCTCGGCTTCACTTATTGTTCAAAGAAGTTCACTCAATACTCCTCAAGAACGCTATAGAAAAAGTCCCAGTTCATCAGAGGCGGACAGGCTTCTATTCCTGTTTTTTCCTCATAAAAAAGAAATCAGGGGAATGGCGACCGATTTTGGACCTGCGCAATCTCGACAGATATCTCAAGAAGCAGGGTTTTCGCATGGTCACTCTTGCGGAAATTCTAAGTTGCCTAAACGAGGGAGATTTTATGGCTTCTTTGGACATGGAAGACGCTTACATTCACATCCCAATTCACCCAAAATATCTAAAGTATCTCCGTTTGACTGTGGCTGGCGCCCATTATCAGTTCAAAGTACTCCCATTTGGCTTCAAGTCGGCTCCAAGGATTTTTACGCAGTGCCTGGCTCTGATAGCGGCAGCACTAAGCTCGTCCGGGATCCAGGTTTTCCCGTAGTTGGACGACTGGCTAGTCAAAGGTCCATCAAAGTGCAGAGTACAGAACGACATAGCAGAGTGTGGCAATCTCTTTGCATCCCTAGGTCTCACTGTGAACGACAGCAAATCTCAAACTCTTCCGAAAAGAGTCCTGCTTTTCCTAGGGGCTCGTCTGGACACGAAACAATGCAAGGCATTCTTGTCTCAAGAAAGGCAGCTCCGTCTGCAGATATTGGCCATAAAACTGTCAAAAAGAAAGTCACTTTCTGTTCGCCTGTTTGCTTCACTTCTGGGAAGATGTTCTTCGGCCAGAAATCTCATTCCACTGGCACGTCTCAAAATGCAGCCTCTACAGGAGGAGCTATATCTGCAGTGGCAACAAGCTACAGGTTCCTTCGAGGACATCATCAAAGTCACCCCACACATGGAAGATGCTCTTCAATGGTGGACGCAACTACACAATTTAAAACAAGGACTCCCATTCTTACAAACTCCTCCGGATTTCGTGCTAACAACGGATGCGTCCATGGAGGGCTGGGGAGGGTATCTCCAGGATTTGTAAGTGCAGGGCAAATGGTCCCAGAAATACAGACAATGTCACATCAACAGTCTAGAGTTGAGAGCCATATTTCTATCCCTACAAGCGTTCCTTCCCAGTATCCGAACGGACAATACCACCAGCATGTTTTATGTAAACAAGCAGGGAGGGACAAGATCAGCTACGCTCTCAAAGGAAGCTCAGGAGTTATGGGAATGGCTGACACTTCACAACATAACTCTCAAGGCGGAACATGTCAAAGGCCTCCACAATACCCTAGCAGATAAGCTCAGCAGATCCTTGTCGGATTGCCACGAGTGGGAGCTAGACAACACTCAATTGATCAAGATGTTTCAGACTTGGGGCCAGCCAACGTTGGACTTGTTTGCGACCCAACAGAACAAGAAATGCCGGTATTACGCCAGCAGATACCCTCAACAGGGATCAAGAGGGATTGCCCTGTCCATGCGATGATCAGGGATTTATGCCTACGCTTTTCCTCCGATCCCGTTGATTCCACGAGTGTTGCGCAAAATGAAACAGGAGAGCTGCCTTCTCCTCCTAATTGTTCCCAGATGACCTAGTCAGTATTGGTTTCAGGAGCTCATGTTGCTATCGCTGGAACCTCCAATCAAACTTCTCCCGGCTCCAACACTACTGTCACGCAACGGGGGTCAGGTACTTCACCCAGACCCTTAATCTCTGAAATTGCACGCATGGCTCCTAACTTCCTAGAATCTCAAAATTCCTCATGATTGCCGGGACATCTTAAAGAAAGCACGAGCCCAGAGCATGTTAAAGACTTATCGTCTCAAATGAAGGCAATTCTGCTCCTGGTGTACTTCAAATGCTTTACACCCTATTGAAGCTACAGCAGAAAAAAATCTTCCTTATTTATTACATTTGGCTCGTTCTGGTCTTTCTTTCTCTCCTGTAAAGGTTCATCTAGCGGCTCTATCCAGGTTCAGGAAGATGGCTGACATTCCCTCACTATGTTCTTCATCGCTGATAAAACAGTTCATGAGAGGTCTTTTCAGGACTTATCCTCCGATAAAACCTTCACCACCGGAATGGGAACTCAACACGGTCCTTTCCCAACTGATGAAGCACCCGTTCAAGCCAATTCACAAAGCCGACCTCAAGTACCTGACATGGAAGGGCGCTTTGCTTTTAGCCCTAACGTCTGCCAGAAGAGTGGGAGAGATTCAGGCTTTAACTATAAAGGAACCTTTCTTACATTTCTCTCAAGAGTATGTCACTCTTCGAACGAATCCAACTCTCATACCCAAAGTGCCTTCTCAGTTCCACCTAAACGAACCAGAGAAATTGCGAGTTTTCTTCCCAAATCCGACAACTCCGGCGGAAAGAACACTGCATTCTTTGGACATTAAACGATGCTTGAAGTTTTATCTTCAAAGACCAAAAAGCTTCAGGAAATCAGATCAGTTGTTTGTGGCTTATGGCCAAGCTACACTGGGGAAAGCAGTCACTAAAGCCACAATTTCCAGGTGGATAGCCTCTGCGATCCATTTTTGCCACATCAAATCCAACGAAAATTACAAAGAACTGTCAGGTCTCACTCTACAAGAACTGTAGCAGGGTCTACAGCATTGTTTGCAGGAGTGACGCTAGAGAATATCTGCCGTGCTGCGACATGGAAGAATGTCCACACGTTTACAAGACATTACAGCCTGCAATCGGCAAATCAACATGATGGGACAGTTGCTCAAGCGATTTTACGTCACCTGTTTCCATAAGAACAGATTCAGGTAACCAATGTTTTATTAGGTCTCGCCTGTCGATGCGCATGCGCATCGAGCAAGCGAGAGTATTGGGACTTATCCACTCTTTCCCCAACTTGCAAGGAATCGTGGCGATTCCTTGCAGTGCCCGTGACTTTTAAGCTCAATGCGCATGCGCATTGAGCTTAAAAGCGCGTGCACGTCCGTCTTGGTTTACCCGCTCCGCCCCCTCCCCTTCCCGCCGTGTCGCATTTCTCCTCCCCTCTCCCCTCTCTTCCCTCCGTCTTGTTTGTTATTTTACCCGCTCCGCCCCCTCCCCTTCCCGCCGTGTCGCATTTTTGTTCATGCCTTTTGTTTTCATCCCCGGTTTGTTATGGGGTATTGGCCTCGACCATTGCATATGTAATTTTCTACACCATTTTATCATGGCCCCCATTTTTGCCCGCTTTGTTTCTTTTCTTGTTGTCCTCTGTTTATTTTGTTAGTTAATCTAAGAGGAGGAGCTACTCTATAGTCCATCTTCTTATTTATCTGGCTTCCGCCCAGCGCTAAATATTTAAACTCTGTTCCCGACCCTCAAAGTGCGTTGCATCTCGGCTGTGAGCACTCGGTTACCCTGCCCGGATGTTTTTTTTGCACCGCCTGATCCTTTACTCAAAGTAACACCCCTCGTCGCAGCTGCATTTTTATCTTTAACGCCCTCGCAATCTCCTACTTTGGCACCATTGGTGGACCGATTTTATATAATTGTCTGTGCGCGTATATGCCTTTTGCACTTTACGAGTCTCCTACTATCATTCTCTTTTTGTATACCGTGGCAGCCCATATCCTCGTCACTATGCTGCCTTGGTGCCGCTGATGCCTTGTCTATTTCTGTTGTTCATACTGTTGGTCCTCACACTTTGTCAACCCTACACTGCTGAGGATTTCTTTCCTTTCGGCAAGTGTTCCTTTTGTACCCCAAAATATTCTCATGTCACTTTAGGCATTGCCGTTGTTTAATCGTTTGTCGTCATAACTCCATTGATAAACCGCTTTAGCTACTATGACTATTGGCCACTTCTTTTGTGGTTGTGTTTTCGTTTTGTTTATTTATTTTGTATTTTTTTATTTATTGCCATGTCTTTTTTCAAATTTTGGCACCAAAGCTTATTTGCATTGGACACCCTTTCGATGCCGCATATCACGTAGAACTGTGTTCAGCATTATGCTTCTCTTTTCATGAAGAACCAGCTGTGCCCACTATCCTCCGGGTAAGCAGCTACTTTCCTGTCCTCACCCTCACTCACCCTCAACCCCTCACCCTCACTCACCCTCAACCCCTCACTCACCCTCACTCCCTCACCCTCACTCACCCTCACACTCACTCACCCTCAACCCCTCACCCTCACTCACCCTCAACCCCTCACTCACCCTCACTCCCTCACTCACCCTCACTCACACTCACTCACCCTCACTCACCCTCACCCTCACTCACCCTCACCCTCACTCACCCTCACTCACCCTCACCTCCTCACTCACCCTCAACCCCTCACCCTCACCCTCACTCACCCTCAACCCCTCACCCTCAACCCCTCACTCACCCTCACTCTCACTCCCCCTCACCCTCACTCACCCTCAACCCCTCACCCTCACTCACCCTCAACCCCTCACCCACCCTCACTCACCCTCAACCCCTCACCCTCAACCCCTCACCCTCACTCACCCTCACCCTCACTCACCCTCACTCACCCTCAACCCCTCACCCTCACTCACCCACCCTCACTCACCCTCAACCCCTCACCCTCACTCACCCTCACTCACCCTCACCCACCCTCACTCACCCTCAACCCCTCACCCTCACTCACCCTCACTCTCACTCACCCTCACTCTCACTCACCCTCACTCTCACTCACCCTCACTCACCCTCACTCACCCTCACTCACCCTCACTCACCCTCACTCACCCACCCTCAACCCCTCACCCTCAACCCCTCACTCACCCTCACTCTCACTCATCCTCACTCACCCTCAACCCCTCACCCTCACCCTCACTCACCCTCAACCCCTCACCCTAACTCACCCTCACCCTCACTCACCCTCAACCCCTCACTCACCCTCAACCCCTCAACATCAACCCCTCACCCTCACTCACCCTCACTCACCCTCACTCACCCTCACCCTCACCCTCACTCACCCTCACCCTCACTCACCCTCACCCTCACTCACCCTCACTCACCCTCACCCTCACTCACCCTCACCCACCCTCACCCTCACTCACCCTCATCCCCTCACCCTCACTCACCCTCAACCCCTCACTCACCCTCACTCACCCTCACTCACCCTCACTCACCCTCACTCACCCTCAACCCCTCACCCTCACTCACCCTCAACCCCTCACTCACCCTCACTCACCCTCAACCCCTCACTCACCCTCACTCACCCTCAACCCCTCACTCACCCTCACTCACCCTCACCCTCACTCACCCTCAACCCCTCACCCTCACACAGTGCAATAGGTCTCGGAGCATTTGAGTTGGAGCTTTTAGAAATGTTTATGGCTTTTTTTTTTGTAATTCTTTAGCATTGGCTACAGGAAACAAAAATGCTAAAGATTTACAAAAAAAACCCATAAACAATTCTAAAAGCACTAACTCTAATGCTGCGAGACCTATTGCATTTCCAATGCTTGTTTATCTTATAATGAGTCTATGCCTTTCAATATTTCTGTAAAGGTAAAAGATGTATATGTTTTACAAATAACGTGCTTCTTTTGTAGTGATATTACTTTTCCTGTTTAATATTATATGACTGCTCTTTGGCATTTAGTCATGTTTTTCATTAGTAATGTATTTACTTCGCAATTGTTGGTTGTTAAACATGTGTTTATGGGAGAGTATCGCAATAAGTCTCCCACCATCCGCAACCGACTTTGTCTGGCATACTGCTTGCTATTCTAATTCAGGCATGTGAATCTATGAAAGATACCCCAATACTGGATAAGAAAACAAGTTACTTACCTGTAACTTCGGTTATTCAGTACAGTATTGGTATCTTTCATAGATTCACATGCACCCACCCTCCTCCCCGGAGAGTCAGTTCTCTAATTTTTGGGATACTCACTCCCACTTGTGCGAACGAAAATCTGAGGAGAACTGGCTCTGCAGAGAGGGTTCTAGAGCAGAGGTCTTCAAACTTTTTGATGCCGAAACCCCCTTGTAAAACCTTTTTAGGCGTAAGGACCCCCTTCCGACAAAAGTTTCTAGAAACTGGTACTCCTCATCATCAACTTTTGACAACCATAAATGCGCCTGTTAGACCTCATCACATCCCTCCATCATTCATCCACCCACACTTTCACACATCCATCCATCCACCCTTTCATCCTTCCATCCATACATCCATCCTTCATCCATCCACCCTTTCATCCTTCCATCCATACATCCATCCTTTACCCATCCACCCTTCCTTCCATCCACCCATCATTCATCCACCCACCTTTTCACACATTCATCCATCATTCATCCATGCAACCTTTTATCCATTCATACATCCATCCACCCTTTCATCTTCCCATGCTTCATCCACCCACCCTTTCATCCTCCCATCCATACATCAATCCTTCACCTATCCACCCTTTCATCCATCCATCCACCCTTTCATCCATCCATCTACCCATTATTCATCCCCCCACCTTTTCACACATCCATCCATCCACCCTTCATTTGTCCACCCTTTCATTCTTCCATCCATACATCTATCCTTCATCCATCCACCCTTTCATCCTTACATCCATACATCCATCATCCATCCACCCATCCTTTACCCATCCACCCTTCCTTCCATCCACCCATCATTTATTCATCCACCCACCTTATCACACATCCATCCATCATTCATCCATGCAACCTTTTATCCATTCATACATCCATCCACCCTTTCATCCTCCCATCCATACATCCATCCTTCATCCATCCACCCTTTCATCCTCCCATCCATACATCTATCCTTCATCCATCCACCCTTTCATCCTCCCATCCATACATCTATCCTTCATCCATCCACCCTTTCATCCTCCCATCCATACATCCATCCATCCACCCACCCTTTCATCCATCTACCCATCATTCATCCCCCCACCTTTTCACACATCCATCCATGCATCATTCATCCATGCAGCCTTTTATCCATCCATACATCCATCCACCCTTTCATCCTCCCATCCATACATACATCCTTCATCCATCCACCCTTTCATCCTCCCATCCATCCTTCATCCATCCACCCTTTCATCCTTCCATCCATACATACATCCTTCATCCATCCACCCTTTCATCCTCCCATCCACACATCAATCCTTCATCCATTCACCCTTTCATCCTTCCATCCATACATCCATCATTCATCCATCCACCCTTTCATTCATCCATCCACTCATCATTCATCCACCCACCTTTTCACACATCCATCCATCCTTCAACCTTTCATCCATCCATCCACCCATCATTCATCCACCCACCTTTCTGCCTCTCTCATGGGGGGGTAGGGGGGGATATGTATCTCTCTGCATTGTCTTCCTTCTTCTTTCCCACTCATGGGAGGGCATCTCTGTGCCACCCTGCTGGGGGCGGGGGACGTGTCACGGGACCCACAGCTCCAGGTGCGCAACATCCATTGAACTCAAAGGGCTACGCTACAGCCACTCCCCCAGTCCCCCCCAGCTCGTGGGACACACAGACAGTCACACACAAGTACTTGACAGGTCTTTAAAAGACCTTTTACTTGTTAATGAGGCGTTGATGTTTTTCACACCTCGGTGTGAATTAGGCCTCCGCCGTGAGCACCCTCAGCCCAATGCCAGGAACTGCGACCCCCTTCCCAGGACTCCACGACCCCCCTGGGGGTCGCGCCCCACAGATTGAAGACCGCTGTTCTAGAGGGAGCTGATTGGTTGGAACAAAGACTTTGGTCTTTTAAGCATAAGGAGATAGATAGGCTACTACAATCTAGGCCTCGGGCCTTTCTCATATGGCCTACTACTATAATTTACTTTTGGCACTGCTTTTTTATATACCGTGGGACTCCCGCCTCGGCGACTGGGAAGGATTCAGGCATGTGAATCTATGAAAGATACCAATACTGGATAACCAAAGTCACAGGTAAGTAACTTGTTTTCTTAACATCTGCTAGGCTGCGAAGTAAGCGTCAGTGCACACGTTCACAGAGCACTACTACCTTGATAACCAGGTCCAATGGGAAGGACAGTTTGCTTTGATATCTATTCTAAGTTTGAAAGATCTGGGTTTTGAAGTATCCAGTATCAGAAAAATAAGTTACCTTTAGTAATCCTCTTTCTGGTAGATACTCCATCTAACCGCAGATTCCTCACCACCCTCCCACCTCCCCATTTGGAGTAGTGGCCTCTGTTTTTTACCATTTAAAAAAGTCCCAAATTAAACACCTGTACACTGGTACTTCTATTTGTTTTGTGCTCCACACCGAAAGTCATTAAAAAAAAACTGACATCAGCGTGCAGGTGTGATGCCTTTATGTGGCTCTGTTTCATCCGTTGCAGAATGAGGTCAACATAGAGCTGCACGATGCCACTTAGCGGAGTGCGGAAGCAGTACTGTAAAAACTGCTGGATTTAGTCTTGTGTCTGGAGAATATTCGAAAGGTGAGAAATCTGCAGTTAGAGTATCTACTCGAAAGTGTTTTACCAGAAAGTAAGTAACTTGTTTGTTATTGTTAATTTCCAGTGTTGTTTTTTCATGCTCATACGAAGGTGAAAGTGACCCTGTCCCAGAACCCATAATCTTCTGGTAAATGGGTAGTATATTCTGGAAGGGATTGTGGCGTCTCTTAGGCCCTTTCTACCAAACTGTATGGTGGATTTTGAGGTCATAAGAGTTTGCTTATCAATGGATAGGGGGCTGTCCCATATATTTCTTCTGATGTTTAGTTTTTTGGTGTGGAGACAATTTTCCCAAAATGTACGGATGTTTATTGAAACAAAACAAGACAAATGCGCTTATATTACTTCGGGGTGCAACACAGTGCTCTTTAGGCAGCACCATTGGTCACATGGGTTCCACACTGTGTGGTGTTGGTTCTGCCTGTGTTTTTTGTGCTGCCTAGTTGCTTTTAATGTATTTATGATATTACAGTTATATGTATGTACTACTCGTGCCCCTGATGAGGTGCCTAATCAGTTTGTAGACAGGTAGCAGCACCCTACTCCATGACTAATATAGATGGAAGAGTCTGTCGAGTGTGGCCTATTTGAGTAGTGATTTGATGTGCAAGGACCAGAGTTGGGTCTTTCTCAAGAAGTGGGTGATTCTGAAAAGCACTAATGTAGTGTATACTTCGTTTAGCCTGCTGCTGCAGTGCATCTCTCAGGTAGCCTTCTGACGTAGTGTGACTATAATAGTCTGCTACTGTCAATGTAATGAATCTAGTGTAGCATGTAGGTGCTGATGTTATCACCTTACTACAGTCTTCGGTGCTCATATTGCGACTGTTGGTACCCAAAGTAGTGACTCCTATGTAGCCAGTCCATAGTACTACTTACTGTAGAGTGATTTGTTAAAATGGTCAGTTCTTAAGTTTGGTTCTCTACTCTGGTGGCCATGACTTAGGACTGCAAGTTAATATTAGCATAGACTAGTCCGCTTTCCGGGTACTTGTTTACTAGTTTTCCTGCCGTGGAAGAGTTAACCATTAAGTGTTACAGCCATGGAAGAGTTGACCATTAGCAGTTTCATCTGCTAATGCACTTTTTTATCATTGTGAACAGCATTGTAGCCCATAAAGAAGGGCCTACCTAAATTGAGTGGTCTGCCAAGTAACTTGAAATCCGCAAGCTGTAGTACGAGTGTTCATGTGTGAGAGGTAAAGATGATTATACTTGCATCATTGTATAACGTATGTTTCATGCTCTGGGTGGGCTTGATGCTGCTCCAATGGTTTTTTTGTCCTCTAATGGCTAGGCCTGAAGTCCTACTCATTACTAATAGTGAGTAACAGCTCATCACATGTTCAGTTGGTTAGCTACAGTCCAAAAGGATTCCCAAGGTTCAGCATTTTGTCACCAGTTCCAGGCAGACAGTATAACACCAAGGACACTGTGAGCCTCCTGGACTACTAAGTGGCCCAACATTCAGAGCTTTATTTTTTCTGTTTATTGTTACTCTTGACTCACTTTCTGAAAGGCAATTAAACCGGTATGATAACAGCGGACAATTCTCATTTGCACTTTTTGTAACAAAGGCAATTTAGATGTCGCTTCCTGTAGTTTGACTGGAGTTGTGTAGTGGATTAGTTAATTCAGTTTATGAACTGGGGTGTAGAGCCCTCTGTAACTCTTTATAACCCTAAATGGAAAGGACACAAATCCTGGTGCTTTGATTGCATTACGACATGTGCGAAATGAGGTTAACTCGATACAGTTACCAGTGAATCATTGTCAGAATTTATAAGACCTCACTACCTGTAGTTCCTGTTCCGTATGTGAGGAAAGCATCCTGTACTTAATCGTTCCATTTGTGAATTTCGCATGGCTGCTATTCATGAGGTGCCTCTAGTTTTAGCATCCACAGCTAAACGTGGGGTCGTTTTCTCTCTATGGGAAACGATAAAAGCGTGAAAAATCTATCTTTGTCTACAGGAAAGCTCTATAAAGACTACAACCTGTATGCTGAGGATCCCGTAAAAACACGAGTGACACCCACGGAACTGCAACACAGTAGTATTAAACAGAAATCACACTCAAGTGTCAGTGGATGCCTTGACTAGTCACTGAAGGTCCTACATTTTGCATTTTGTCAGCATTCTCCTCCTCCAGCTCCTGTGTTCATTTCGATGCGGAGTGAATCACTCAGCATGTTTGTTGCTTTTTAAATGTGAGAAAAGGGCATTTGCAAAAAGGAGTGGCCCAGCAGCCAATGGCAGCTGCTGGCTATTCCCAAAAACGTAGAAATACATTTTGGGGGGAAAGAGAGCCATATGAGGGTCAAGAGAGCTAAGAGGAGCACCTATGGGAGAAGACACAGGGGAAGAAGCAACAGGGTGTGAGCGGGAGCAACAGAAGCACTATTTGAGAAACAAAGGTTTGGGAGGGGTGGGAGTTGGCAGCAATACTGAGCACACGGGGAGATAGGCATTTGAGTGGGTAAGCAGCACACTAGGAAGAGAGAAAAGAAAACATATGCACTTCCACAAAGTGCTGAAAGAAAAAAAACAAGTTGCCTGAGCAGTGGAAGGATGCAACGTATCCAATCAAAAGGATTATGTTGCTGGGGAGGGACAACCCCATTAGAGGAAGGACAGCCATCAAATAAGAAGCAAACCAATGAGTGACAAGAAAGCCAACCATTGGTAAGACGTGTACTGGACCACTGTAAGTTTTAGTATGGTCCACCAGAGGTCTTTCAGCAACAGGAAGCTAAAGGTTGTATATTGGAGAGGCCTAAAAATCAAAATCGGGGAGAAAAAAAAGTATGTTAAAAGAAAGTCACCCAAGTTTATGCATTCCATTAATAGGAATGTGGAAATTGTAAAGCATGTTGTCTTGGACATTACGTTTGGTGCCACAGATTACAAACTTTCATATCCTTGGCCAAGGAAGTGAGGGACAAATTGTGCAGCAGTTGAAAAAAGTATAAATGAAAGATTAATGCCAATAACAGAGGTCTGACTCTTTCGACTTGGTCGGGCAAGTTGTAATGAAGTGGTGTGCCAGAGATCCAGTGAGCCGCATAACAGTCCTGTGTGGGGAGTGCATGTAGGAGCGCACTGTCCATATCTCACACTAAAAACCATGAGTTATCGGTGAAGAGAAACCGTAGGATCAAGAGTTTTTTCGAAAATGTTAGCTCATTGATTGGGATAAACCAAAAAGTATATTTGAGGATTAAGGTCTTTCTTTTTCATCTCAGTAACTAGCTGGGATGTAGAGATGATTAGGTTGGCATGACACCTTGAGGACATAGTACTGTACTTGAGTGCCACGGCGAGAAAGGCTTTTAACGCAGGCATATTTGGTGGCCTGTTCCCCTCAAGGCTGATCTCTTAATAAATACGCTGGTAATGGATAAGAGGTAAGGTTATGTCTGTGGTAGCATTGTGAATTGCCTCTCTAGCATGGGTAAGGTGTTTGATAAAATGACTTGAGTTGTACTTTTCTGTATTTATTCTTTACTATCCTTCTACCTTAGTAGGCTATTGTGCCTACTGCAGAGCTGCAATTTGTTGGTCCCGGGTTCAGTTCCCAGCAGGACAAATTCAGCTGCTCATTCTTCAGATGTCTGTACACTGAATAGAGTTGAGCTGAGTAGCCATAATGCCTGTTATCCACAGTACTTTTTAATGAACAAAGCTGCCATGAAATGCTGTAAAACATGGTATTACTTGATGATAGGGCATTGCTCCATGTTTTGCTGTTTACGCAGTACTAACTCCTCTTTCACTATGTCTTTGCTCCAACAGGAGATGGAGTCCCAGATGCAGCGGATGAAAACTGAGTTAAAGAGGTGAATACTTGAGTGTACTTTGTCTCTCTATACCGACAACCACTTGCCCTGCTCTTCCCAACTTCTCTGCGCTTTCCTGCGTGACCCTGGTGTTTCCTGCTTCAGACATGCCTGGGTCTGACTTATCTTTCCTACACATTCCCAGCGTACCATGCCATATGAAAAGCAAACTTGAGGTTTGGGATGGGAGCCTAGATACCATTCTGCAGAGTTAACTGGATAGAAAGAAGTTTTTTGTAGCAGTGCGACAGATGCATAACTCGCCAGCTCAGTCTAAAAGGCCTACACTACAAGATATGTTTCAAGTCAAAGTTTTGACCATGCTGTTACCTTTGGAATTTGCTAATTCTCTGCACAGTCACCCACCCTACTGGCCTCCCGTGCTAGGAGAGTAGTTTCTTTGAGATAAATCTGCACAGCTTTGAAACTTTTTATTGACAGACTTACTTACAAAGGCCTTAAAGCAAATCACTTAAGGAGAGTCACAAAACAGTGCCCAAGTATAAACTGGTACAGACAAGGAAAGGTGTGTACTACTTGTTGCAACGTTGCAGAGGATGTTCAGAATCACCTCTGATCTAGGATGAAGTAAAAATTGCAAGAGGAGCTTGAACACTCTTTCAGAGGGGCTAGTCCACTGCTTTGTTACTGTGTAGGTGCAGTGCTGATCCTGGTATGGCCTTTGTGCTCCAACATAGAGGACTTGTAAGCAGCCTCCGCTGGGACAAACACTGTGGGTGTTGCATGATTTTCCTCTCCCGCCCCAATGTACCCGAGACATTTGAGCTATTTACTTCTGATTATTATTAGGTCATTTACTCGACTAATGGATTCTGTTATATTATGTGAATCTATAGAGGTAGAGCGCAGCTAATCACCCATGAGGGTATACAGGCACTGAGAAGGGCAGGCCTGAGGGGCAGATCATGCTTATTTCATCTGAAAGAACCATGTTTTGAGTTTCCTTCGGAGGTCCATGAGGGAGGGGGAGGTTCAGAGGAGTTTCCAGAGGTTGGTTCAGGTCGGGTCTGGCTGCGAGGTATGAGAAGGGCGTCCTCCGCCTCTAGTTGTCTCGATGGGAGGGAGATGTACTCTTGCCTGGGACGCAGATAGGTGTCTGGTGGGGTGTTAGAAGTTGAGGCGGTGGTGGAGGTAAGCTGGATCGGTGTTCTGGAGAGCTTTGTAGCCATGAGTGAGTAGTTTGCACTCACATCTTTCCTGGACTGGGAGCCAGTGGAGATTGTTGAGGTGTGGAGAGATGTGGTTATTTCGCAGGATTTTCAGGATGAGTCTGGCGGCAGCGTTCTGGGTGGTTTGAACTCAGCGTAGGACATGGGGTTGGATTTTGATGTAGAGGACATTTCCGTAATCATGTCTACTGGTGTTAAGAGCCTGGAAGACTGTTTGGCTGGTGTTCAGTGGGATCCACTTGAAAATATTGGGTAGCATTCACAGGATGTGGAAGCATGATGAGGAGACGACGTTGATCTGTCTGCTCATGGAGAGGTTGTTTACCAGGATGATTCCAAGGTTCTTGGTATAGTCCGCAGGGGTGGGTGGGGGTCCAAGTTCAGAGGGCCACCAAGAGTCGTCCCAAGGGGAGTGGTTGTTGCCAAAGATTAAGACTTCTCTCAGTTGAGTTGGAGGTAGTTGTTTTTCATAAAAGCAGTGACATTGCTCATGCAGTTGGCAAAGTTTACTTTGGTGGTGCTGGTTGAGTCTGTAAAGGAGAGGATGAGCTGTGCGTTGTCAGTGAAGGATACTAAGTTGATACCGTGGGCTCTGATGATGTCCGCGAAGGCCGTCATATAAATGTTGAAGAGTGTTGGGCTGAGGGATGCCACAGATGAGTCTTGGTTTCTGAGGGTAGGGGAGGAGTCTAACTCATTGAGTTCTTTCCGTGAGGAAGGAGGATATCTACATGAGGGCCGGTCCGCAGATACCAAAGTGCTGAAGCTTTCTGATGAGTGACTTGTGGGAGACCGTATCGAAAGCTGCAGAGATGTCAAGGAGGATGAGTGCGGACATTTCTCCTCAGTCGAGAATGCTTCTGATGTCATCAGCGACTGCAATGAGGGCTGTCTCTTTGCCGTGGTTGGTGCAAAAGCCTGATTGTGAGTGGTCTAGGAGTTGATGGAGTTATAGGTGGTCTGCAGTTGGGTATTGATGACTTTCCTAATGCCTTTAGCTGGAAGAGGAAGGAGCGAGATGGGTCTGTAGCTGCGGAGAGTGATTGGGTCAGTCGTTGTTTTCTTCAATAGGGTGTTGACTTCTGCATTCTTCCAGGAAGACGGGAAGTTGGCAGAGGTTATGGAGGTGTTAATGCTAGTGGTTAGCGTGGGGGGAGATGATGGTTCTTCTAAGGTTGTATATCAAGTGTGGGCATAGACCTGAGGGGGCTCCTGAGTGGATGGTATTCATCAGGGTGGTGGTTCCTTCATTCGAGAGGGGCTTCCAGGTGCTTAGCTGCTGTTTGGCGATAATGGAGATGTCCGTCTGGTCGAGGTAGTTCGTATCAGTATGCTGTGGGTTGAATGTAATGTTGTTTCCAGCTGCAGCACGGGAAAACTCATTGATGATGGTGAAGAGTTCTTTGCTGCTGTTAGAGCTTGCTTCGAGTCTTAGGGCCTTTTTCTTTGTGTCCCATGGTTGTTGGTGTTCGAGGTTGAGGACAGCTTTGCATGTGGATCTTGCAGTGGTGATTTTGTTGAGTCTTCATTTTCTTTCAAAGTGTTTGGGTCGTTGTTGTTTTTGTAGGTCTTGTTTCTGGTGGGACCTTTGCAGTTGGCAATGTCAGCAGATCATTTATTGAAGACCTTGGTGTCTACATTGAGGTTTCCCGGTGTGGTTGGGTGGGCGTTCCTGTAGGGTCTTGGTCCAGTTTTCTTCAGATATTTTGCCCCAGTGTCTTGATAGTGCTTTAGGTTTTTTTGGTGGGGTGGCATGGCCAGGTATCTTGAAATGTGAGCAGGGTCTTGTGGATGGTGGTGATCCTGTTGTTGGAGGAGAAAATAGGGTTGAGAGTGTGGCCTGCTCTGTGGGTTGGTCCTTGGACGAGTTGGGTGAGTCTGAGGTTGCTGAGGCTGTCGAGGAGGGCCATGAAGTTAGGGTTTGTGGTGTCTTCAAGGTAGAAATTGAGGCTGTATTTGGTTGATCTGATGGAGAGAGGACTGACTAAGTCTGAGATGTGCTTGCAGAAATTGCGCCAGGGGACGGCAGCCGAGGGCTCCCTTAAAGGTGGCATTGTAGTCCATTCGGATTTTGAAGTGGAGGTGTTTCATGAGGTGTCTGTGGAGTTGATGCAGTCAATCGTGCTTTTTTTTGACGATCAACTCCTCCGTCTGGTTTGTAAGTTCAGTCCTGGTGTATGATTTTGTAGATGGGAGGGATGACTGCGGCAATGTGCAGGTTGGAGGCTGGATTGAGCCATGTTTTAGTCAGGAATATGAGGTTGGGTGTGTTGCTCTTAAGGTGGTCTCAGATTTCGGTGCAGTGTTTCCCTGAGGAATCGGAAGTTGAGGAGAATGGCAGACAGTTGGTGCAGGGTGGTGGCATGCCTTGATTGTTTGGAGGTGGTGTTGTTGGCGTCTGAGGTGTCGCAGGTGACAATCAAAATGGATGCGGTAAAAAGGCTTAGCCTTAGGGCAGGGGATGCGTGGCACCAGCATATTTGCTGGAGTCTGTTGTTGAGGTCGTGGAGTATAGCAGATGAGTAGTGGCGGCATTAGATGGATCTGATGGCGGCTGTGGTCATGGTGTTGTGTTGGATGGTCGTGTGGGCCAGGGTTCCTGGCACTGGGGGGTGGGGGGGGGGGGCAGGGCTTTAATTGGCGGGAAGAACGGTGAGCGTACAAAGAACAAGGTGGGAAAAGTCTGGCATCGGGGATGTCACATAGTCAAAATGCAGCAACTGGGTCAGGTCGGAACAAGCTAGGAACTGGAGGCCACTGGTAAGTGGCAAAGTAGGTGTCAAGGTGCCTACTCTGTAAAAGGGTGGGGGGAGTTACTGCCTCTTTTTCATCAACAACAGTGTGCAGAAAATGGAAAAGTAGAAGCCACAGAATACCAGTCGCTAGGTACCATATTGCAACTATCTCAACCATAATAATGCACAAATAGCACTGAGGTTGGCAAAAGCTTGTCTCGCCTACAGTGGAGGTATAAGGAAAAAACAGCCAAGAAAAGGTGAATTAAGGACTGAAGGAGTGAAATTAAGGCAGAGCTAACAGAGTAGAACAGTATACCAAGACAAATAAATGCAGATTGTGGTAATATTCAAAGAAGCCAAGAATGTTTTGCATGTGTGTACTTTCAGTGAGGCAGCCTTAAGTAGGGCCCTGCAGCTTTGTGATAGATGTTCTCCTTGCATCTTCCATTTTGTTTTTGACTCCATAAAATACTAATCAATGTTTTTGTTCATGAGTTTTATTGAGTTTTGGATTACATGTGAAAAATTAAACGGAAATAAAACGTACAGGAAAAGTTATATCCTAGTCATTGATAATGATTAATGATGCTCAAAATACAGTATTGTAAGAGCTGGTAGTTCATTGAGGAGACCATTAACAATGAGATGAGAAAATGTTCTGTAAACAACTTAATAAGAGTCAGTAGTTCATTTTAAGAGACCACTTGGAATGAGGAAGAAATGTGAAATGAAAGGTATCGGACAACAAATTTGAGATTGTTTGCGGTTTAAGGTAAATAATTCATTCGGGTGAATCATTTATTATAAAGTGAACTGTGAGTGAGTGAGATTGTATCCTAGATTCTGATCATGTTTCTTGGAGGACAGTGTAATTATGGCTGGTCTATCTTCTGCCACCCTTTGAATTGAGGGCAGTGTTAAACTCTATCATTAGTTAGAAGTGCAACCTCTGAAGCTGGTATTCCCCATATGCAGTGGGGCACATACCGTGCTGTGCCTCCTGATCTTGAAAAATGGAACTGCTGCTTTCTGCATTGCATGTTGGAGCTCCTACATGGAAGAGAGGGTTATCATACTTCCCTCTTGTGCCAAAAAAAGGAACTGCAGCTACAAGGGCGTTCACAGCTCACCCTGCAGTGGAGAGATGGTGACGCTGCCCAGTGGCAGTAAGAAGTGGAACTGCAACTAATGTGAGTCAGTCATAGAGGTTCTAGTATTGAGAAGAGGCCCTTGAGTGATTAAGAGTTTCTCAGCTCTAGTTTGAAAGATGGCATATTATGCCCTCTGGCATGGAGGAGCAAAACTGCATCTGCAGAGCCTCACAGTTGTTCCCCTGGGGGAAAGCTGTGGTACACATTGCCCCCTAGTGGAGCAAAGTGAAGTTTCAGCTTTAGAGTTTGTTGCAGCTCCTGACTTTTGCAATTGGAGAGAGATCCTTGCATGTGCTCTGGTGGTAAGATGTGTTACCACAGCTAACACCCCTATTTCCATCCTCTCAACCACATCCTATTGTTGGATCCCTTGTGAAATCTTTTTTTGTATCCTGTATCCCTCTTTGTTACCAGCCCACCACAAGAGGACCAGAAGGAGACCTTCCTTGGGGAGATTGCGCGGCTGGAGAAACAACTGACTGGGCTACAACTGGAGCTGAGGACTTTGGCGGATTCACAGCGGGGGATTGCCACACAGGTGGAGTTGCTCCCAGGACAGATCCAGGGTATGCGGGATGAGGTAAATGTCCAACTATGTCACGACTTGAGTGAAGGGACATCCATGAATTGCCCATGAGGTTCTGGCATACATAAAAGTTCTTCTTTACGCTTAAACAAATATAAGAGGTCTTATATACATATATAAGAAATCTGTGCTCTGTCTCATCATTGTATTATGTTAGCATTGCACAGTCCTAAACGCCCTTCCATATAAAAGGAAATTAAATCTGCAATGTTAGACCTGTCTGCTTCTGGGAAGACTCTAACCACCATGATTTATTTTTGTCCCCCTTAGCCTCCCAGAGTTTCTATTTTTTATTTTTACATGTGTCCATCAGGAGTTTTTTTATGCTGTCAGGGGGCTAGGTGTTCCTTGGCGATGACGCCATTTTTCCCTCATCACTGGTGAGGCCTAGTCAGGCCCCTTGAAAATCTAGGGCTCTCCAGAGACCTAAAATGGTGTCCACCAACTGCCATAACGGACACTACTGGAAAACAGGCCATAGGCTAACCTAGGGAATTTTCTAGAAGCAACCAGTGATTTCTGCAGGTTCCAGGCCACCCTATAAAAGGCCAGTGACCAACAGCCATTGTGTGCTTTTCTTGGAATGACCAGTGCGGAGAGAGGCAACTGAAGGAGGAGGATTGTACACTAGTTGTGACCAGATCGACCTGCGGGGCCGGCTGTCGCTACCAGGAAGTGCCCCCACCTTGGCTGACCAAACCCCACTGTTTCAGCAAGCATCGTCAAGTTATTAGAGTCCCTGCGACGAGTCTATTAAGGGCTGATCTCCCTGAAGTGTGGCTACCTGGGATCTGTTCAACCCATCCTGAAGGTCGTGGATAAAGAGTACAACGGAGGTCTCGTCCAAGTTGATTGACCCTAAAATCAGGGGGTGACAGACAAGGAAACGCGTGACTACAGCGCCCCAGTTCAACAACCTCCCCTGTGGGTGAAAGCGGCAGAACCAGCTGTCGTCCCTACCTGGAAACGACGCTGCCGCCGAAAGCATTCCCTGACGTGAGGGCGTCGGAAGAGGGAGAGCCCAGCTGTCGTGTCTCGTCATCTGAAGAGCTCCGTTGAGGCGCCGGAAGAGGCGGGAAGCGAAGCAGAGCCCAGCTGATCGCCTGCGAGGTGGTGAGGGACGCCGTCGCATCGGACGAGGTGCGCAGAGCCGGAACCGGCAAGAAGGACCCAGCGCGACGAAAGAGGCGGGCGCTAGGCGGAGCCAGGAGAGGCCGGTCGCGTCATCGGAGGAGCGCCAAAGCAGAGCTCCAGTCAGCGGTAAGCTCGAAGAGGCAGAAGCGCCGCATCGGTGACCTCCGTGAAGCGCCTCGGCCTGAGGTAGGCTTCCCTGACGCCTCTGCAACTGCGGAGAGACTTCCCTAGCACCGCGTGACCTGGGCAACACCAGTTTGACTGACCGGAACCCAAAAGTAAGCCGGGCAGAGAGGGTGTGGGAGGCGGAAACATCGGGTGTCTGAAGGCATCAATGCGGGGAATCCTGAAACCAGGCAATTGACTTGAAAGTCACCAGAGCTATACACGAGGAACTGAGTACAGAACTGCCCAGATCATTTAAAACCCATCATTTAACTAGATAAGAGGGGTAGAGCGGTGTGCAGAGAGAGTATAAGGCTCACTAGTAAAAACCCTTATAGCCTGTGATTCACTGAGGAAGTAAAACCTTCATTATTAAGGTGCCACCTGTGAGTTGACAAAAGGGGGAACATTGTTGATTCTGCTTTGTTTTCTTTTAGCCACATGGCTGGGGGTTTATGCTGAGAGGACCCACCCCGGTGGTAGAGGTCTGTAGAGTGAGAAGAAGGCTAAGATCTGAATGTAATGTACCTGTTTAAAAGTGGTTAAATAACATATTGAATCTGTAAAGTGCAATTTCCTAACTGTAGCCTCATAGTGGAGTAGTGTGTTGTACTATAGACAGCCCCTTATCACAAATGTAATGTACCTTTGAATCTCACATATTGACTGGGAAAAGTATTGAATGTGATTGGAAAGCTATGAGAACTGTATAAATTTAGTATACACTGCTTTTATTCAAAACAAGAACAAGAAAACATTTATTTTTATAAAAGGTAACGGTATTTTTCCAAACAGAGGTGTTGTGTCTTTATTTTGGTGGTTCATCACTGTGTTACTGTGGGTAAGATTTGTAAGTACTTAGCCAACGCTTGGAGTTAGCTGTAGACCACTACTGTGCCAAGCTACCATATGTAGGCTTGGGTAATCTAGGTCCAACATAATTGGTGTTTTAGCGGTGGGATAGCGGATTTGTACTTACACTTACTTATTAGTAACGCAGTGCCAACCACGAGACCCCACCTGGAGTTTTCTCCCTGCGGCCCTCCTAATTTACGTTTTTGATTTTTCTAAATTAACTTCTGGCGGTGGGTGGAGGTTGACCTCAGGTCACTCTGTGGATCTCTCCTGTATAGCATTTAATACTTCAAACAAGAATGGAGATAAATGTGGAAGAGCTAGACAATTATACTGTGCCTCAATTGAAAGAATGGTGTCAGCAGCAGGGGGTGTTTTTCAAGAAAGGCGCCAGGAAAGTTGAGCTGCTGACCAGTATTCGAGCATGGGTAGAGGCTCATTCCGGGGAGGAGGTAGATCCTGAAGAGAGTGACAAGGACACTGTCCTGGAGACCACAACACTGTACCAGGCGGGAGGGGAGAACCTAGTAACAGGTCCTAGAACACCTTCTAGAGTGGGCAGTAGTGTGTCAGAGAGGGGCCTGACCGACGCCGAGTTAGAAGACAGGAGGGAGGAGAGGAGGATGAGAATAGAACTAGCCAGGATGGACATGGTGAGGGAGGAGAAGAGGTTGGAGCATGAGCGGACCATCAAGGAGATGGATTTGCAAGCCCTAAACTTACGTACCCCCAAACCAGAGAATGGTGGCAGCGATAACTCAACCAACACCCGAGAACATAGACCGTACCTACCAAAAGACATTATGGCTTGTTATGTACCCAGCGACGACATTGCTAAATGGCTAGCCGCCTACGAGGTCTCGCTGAAGGCCCATGGGATTCTGGAAGTCCACTGGGGAGGTGGGTTGTACAAATACATGCCCCCCACTGGCAGGGATACTTTGTTGGCCCTTGACACGAGTGAACAGACCTATTATCCGGCTATGAAATTAGCGCTGCTCAAGAAGTTTGGGTTGACCCCTGAGAAATATAGACAAAAGTTCCGGGGCAGCTACAAGCTGGGCACACAAAACTGGGTAGATTTCTTGGACTACTCCAGGAAGGCCCTGGAGGGTTGGGTAAGAGGCAGTGATGTAGGGGACTATGAGGGACTATATGACCTCATACTCAAGGAACACCTACTCGAGAAGTGTCTTCCTGAGCTAAGACAGCATCTGGTGGACAGCAAGCTGACCAGCCCCAGGAAGCTTGCTGAGGAGGCGGACATCTGGGTTAGTACCCGGGTGTCGACTAAGGGGACTGGAGGGAATTCCCAGAAGCCAGGACAGGGCGCCCCCCAGAAGAAAGAGGGAGGGGAAACTAAGAGGGAGTTCTCTAAAGGGCCACAAAATACTTCGCAAGGAAGGGGCAGAGGATTCATCCCCAAGAGTAACCCCCCTCGCAACCCTACCCCTGGCCAAAGCCAGCAGCCAAGGGTTGTGCATTGTTTTGAGTGTGGTGGTGTGGGACACTATAAAGGAGATGTGAGGTGCCCAAAAAGACCACCCCCTCCCCCTGGAGGAAAAGCCCCGGGACTCACTAGTGTAGTGCTCGGGGAGGAGATGCCTTTGGTTAATGGAGGGGAGCGGGCGGGTGTCACTTTAGTGTCCCTGGGAGATAAGGAGATGGTTCCCAAGACCCAGCTGCCCTCCAATACTATTAAGTATGAGCAGTGGGTCACCATCAATGGCCGTAGAGGGGAGGCTCTGAGAGACACAGGAGCCAGCATGACTATGGTAAGGAGTCAGCTGGTGTCTCCAGAGCAGGTCATCCCAGATGTACTCCATTCCGCCGTAATGGCTGACGGCAGATTGGGCCACTACCCTGTGGCTGAGGTTCCCTTTGAGTGGGGAGGGGTTGCAGGTCCACTTCGAGTTGCCGTAAGCCCTGCCGTGCCTGTTGACTGCCTGTTAGGGAATGATATGGAGCACAATGCTTGGAGGAGGGTGGAGTACCAGACTCACTCTGAGATGCTGGGACCCCCTGACTGGACCTGTGTCAGCACGAGGTCAGCAACTGCCCGAAGGGAAAAGTTGCTTACGCTGGAGCCTGGAACAATGGCCCAGCCAGCTGCCAGAGAGGAGAAGGACAAGAGGCCGGAGGACCCTGCCTCGACATCTCCGCCTCGTGAGACAGCTGGACCACCTGCGGAGGTGGATCTGGAGTCCACAGGGGAGAGTGTTGCTTCCTTGGAGAACCTACCCATCCCTACCGAGTGGCATGTGGAGGGAGGTCCTTCCAGGGAAGAATTCTGTGCAGCTCAGAAGGAGTGTCCTACTCTCGAGGGGCTGAGGCAACAGGCCAACGCCCAGGCAGCAGGAAACATTGCAGGGAGCTACCGGATTTACTGGGAGGATGGACTCCTCTACAGTGAGCCCAAGGCACCTGGCCACGGTTCAGCCAGAGCCTTGGTGGTCCCTCAATGCTTTAGAGCCTTTCTACTGGAATTGGCTCATGAGATACCATTGGCAGGACATCTAGGACAGGACAAGACCTTTGCCCGGCTTGTCCACCACTTCTACTGGCCTCGAATGAAAGTGGCGTCTGACACATACTGTCGGACGTGTGTGTCCTGCCAAGCTAGTGGGAAAACAGGAGTGAAGCTCAAAGCTCCCCTGGAACCACTGCCCGTCGTTAGCACCCCCTTTGAGAGGGTGGGCATCGACATTGTTGGGCCATTGGATCCACCAACTTCAGCTGGTCACCGGTTTATACTGGTTTTGGTGGACCATGCCACACGGTACCCAGAGGCCATACCTCTGAGGACCATCACTGCACCTGTGGTGGCAAGGGCCCTGATGGGGATCTTTACCCGAGTGGGTTTCCCCAAGGAAGTTGTGTCCGACAGGGGGACTAACTTCCTTTCAGCGTACATGCGGGCTATGTGGAAGGAGTGTGGAGTTACCTATCGGTTTACCACTCCTTATCACCCACAAACCAATGGTCTTGTGGAAAGGTTTAACAAAACCTTGAAAGGTATGATCAGGAGTCTACCTGAGAGCCTGCGGAGGAAATGGGACATCCTCCTACCCTGTCTCTTGTTTTCTTACAGGGAAGTGCCACAAAAGGGAGTGGGCTTCAGCCCCTTCGAACTTTTGTACGGGCACCCTGTACGGGGACCTCTCAGCCTGGTGAAGGATGGATGGGAACGGACTCCCAGAAAACTTCCCCAGGACGTGGTGAGCTACATGCTGGCCTTCCGGAGCCAAATGGCTAAGTTGTGGAAGCAAGCTTCAGACAACTTGGAGGCCAGCCAAGCGGTGATGAAAGAGTGGTATGACCACAACGCTCACCCAGTGGAACTGGAGCCTGGACAGAAGGTGTGGGTGATGGAACCTGGAGAGCTAAATGCCCTCCAGGACCGTTGGACAGGCCCCTTTGAGGTGTTGGAAAAGAAGGGGAAGTCCACCTACTTGGTGGATCTTAAAGCCCCAAGGCAGCCCCACAGGGTGCTGCATGCCAATCGCCTCAAGCCACATCATGAGAGGCCCGCGGTTGTCTTGATGATGGTAACCGATGGAGCAGAGGAAGAAGAAAGCGAACCTCTCCCTGATCTTCTCTCGTCCCAAGAAAAGGATGGGTCGGTGGAGGGAGTAATTCTCTCGCCATCCCTAACTCCTGAACAGCAGAGTGATTGCCGCCAGATCCTGGAGCAATTCTCTTCTCTGTTCTCCCTTGTCCCGGGTAGGACCCACCTGTGTACCCATGACGTGGACACAGGAGACAGCCCACCTGTGAAGTCTAAAATCTACCGGCTGTCGGACAAGGTGAAGGCCAGCATCAAGGGTGAAGTCGCCAAGATGCTGGAGCTGGGAGTGATTGAACCTTCTGGAAGCCCTTGGTCTAGCCCGGTGGTTTTGGTACCAAAGGCTGCCCCACCAGGCACCACACCTGAATTGAGATTCTGTGTGGACTACCGAGGCTTGAACTCAGTGACCAAAACTGACGCCCATCCTATCCCCCGGGCGGATGAGCTGATTGACCGGCTGGGAGCTGCCCAATACTTAAGTACTTTTGACCTAACTTCAGGGTACTGGCAGATTTCCCTTACAGAGGAGGCGAAGGAAAGGTCAGCCTTCTCTACACCTGAGGGACACTACCAATTTCGCGTGATGCCCTTTGGGCTCAAGAATGCCCCTGCCACTTTTCAGCGGCTGGTGAACAGGGTCCTTTCTGGAATGGAAGCTTTTTCTGCTGCATACCTGGACGACATTGCTGTCTTCAGTAGCAGCTGGGAGGACCATTTGCAGCATCTGCAAGCTGTTCTACATGCCCTGCAACAGGCTGGATTGACAATCAAGGCCAGCAAATGTCAGATCGGACAGGGGTCGGTGGTGTACCTAGGTCACTTGGTGGGCAGAGGGACGGTGCAGCCCCTCCAGGCCAAGATTGAGGCTATCATTGCCTGGGAGCCCCCCAAGACTCAAACAGAGGTCCGAGCCTTCCTGGGCCTCACTGGATATTACCGTCGCTTCGTGAAGGGGTATGGCACTATCGTGGCCCCTCTCACTGAGCTTACTTCCAAGAAGCAACCCCGACGGGTAGTCTGGACGGAGGCTTGCCAGCGAGCCTTCCTGACCTTGAAACAAGCACTGTGTTCCGCTCCCATTCTCAAGGCACCTGATTTTGCTAGGGAATTCATTGTCCAAACAGATGCGTCAGAACATGGCATTGGGGCAGTGTTATCGCAGCTAAATGATGAGGGCTTGGATCAACCCGTGGTCTTCCTGTCCAGGAGACTACTCCCCAGGGAAAGGAGGTGGAGTACAATTGAGAGAGAAGCCTTTGCGGTGGTTTGGGCTCTGAAGAAGCTACGACCATACCTGTTTGGTTCGCACTTCCTAGTTCAGACTGACCATCGCCCCCTTCGTTGGCTGATGCAAATGAAGGGGGAGAATCCCAAGTTGCTAAGGTGGTCCATCTCCCTACAGGGAATGGACTTTAGGGTGGAACATCGACCTGGGGCAGACCATGCCAACGCAGACGGTCTATCCAGGTATTTCCGCCTTAGTGATGAGGACTCCCAAGGGGTTGGGTAGTTCTCCCCACTTTCAGCTGGGGGGGACGCGTGTTAGACCTGTCTGCTTCTGGGAAGACTCTAACCACCATGATTTATTTTTGTCCCCCTTAGCCTCCCAGAGTTTCTATTTTTTATTTTTACATGTGTCCATCAGGAGTTTTTTTATGCTGTCAGGGGGCTAGGTGTTCCTTGGCGATGACGCCATTTTTCCCTCATCACTGGTGAGGCCTAGTCAGGCCCCTTGAAAATCTAGGGCTCTCCAGAGACCTAAAATGGTGTCCACCAACTGCCATAACGGACACTACTGGAAAACAGGCCATAGGCTAACCTAGGGAATTTTCTAGAAGCAACCAGTGATTTCTGCAGGTTCCAGGCCACCCTATAAAAGGCCAGTGACCAACAGCCATTGTGTGCTTTTCTTGGAATGACCAGTGCGGAGAGAGGCAACTGAAGGAGGAGGATTGTACACTAGTTGTGACCAGATCGACCTGCGGGGCCGGCTGTCGCTACCAGGAAGTGCCCCCACCTTGGCTGACCAAACCCCACTGTTTCAGCAAGCATCGTCAAGTTATTAGAGTCCCTGCGACGAGTCTATTAAGGGCTGATCTCCCTGAAGTGTGGCTACCTGGGATCTGTTCAACCCATCCTGAAGGTCGTGGATAAAGAGTACAACGGAGGTCTCGTCCAAGTTGATTGACCCTAAAATCAGGGGGTGACAGACAAGGAAACGCGTGACTACAGCGCCCCAGTTCAACAACCTCCCCTGTGGGTGAAAGCGGCAGAACCAGCTGTCGTCCCTACCTGGAAACGACGCTGCCGCCGAAAGCATTCCCTGACGTGAGGGCGTCGGAAGAGGGAGAGCCCAGCTGTCGTGTCTCGTCATCTGAAGAGCTCCGTTGAGGCGCCGGAAGAGGCGGGAAGCGAAGCAGAGCCCAGCTGATCGCCTGCGAGGTGGTGAGGGACGCCGTCGCATCGGACGAGGTGCGCAGAGCCGGAACCGGCAAGAAGGACCCAGCGCGACGAAAGAGGCGGGCGCTAGGCGGAGCCAGGAGAGGCCGGTCGCGTCATCGGAGGAGCGCCAAAGCAGAGCTCCAGTCAGCGGTAAGCTCGAAGAGGCAGAAGCGCCGCATCGGTGACCTCCGTGAAGCGCCTCGGCCTGAGGTAGGCTTCCCTGACGCCTCTGCAACTGCGGAGAGACTTCCCTAGCACCGCGTGACCTGGGCAACACCAGTTTGACTGACCGGAACCCAAAAGTAAGCCGGGCAGAGAGGGTGTGGGAGGCGGAAACATCGGGTGTCTGAAGGCATCAATGCGGGGAATCCTGAAACCAGGCAATTGACTTGAAAGTCACCAGAGCTATACACGAGGAACTGAGTACAGAACTGCCCAGATCATTTAAAACCCATCATTTAACTAGATAAGAGGGGTAGAGCGGTGTGCAGAGAGAGTATAAGGCTCACTAGTAAAAACCCTTATAGCCTGTGATTCACTGAGGAAGTAAAACCTTCATTATTAAGGTGCCACCTGTGAGTTGACAAAAGGGGGAACATTGTTGATTCTGCTTTGTTTTCTTTTAGCCACATGGCTGGGGGTTTATGCTGAGAGGACCCACCCCGGTGGTAGAGGTCTGTAGAGTGAGAAGAAGGCTAAGATCTGAATGTAATGTACCTGTTTAAAAGTGGTTAAATAACATATTGAATCTGTAAAGTGCAATTTCCTAACTGTAGCCTCATAGTGGAGTAGTGTGTTGTACTATAGACAGCCCCTTATCACAAATGTAATGTACCTTTGAATCTCACATATTGACTGGGAAAAGTATTGAATGTGATTGGAAAGCTATGAGAACTGTATAAATTTAGTATACACTGCTTTTATTCAAAACAAGAACAAGAAAACATTTATTTTTATAAAAGGTAACGGTATTTTTCCAAACAGAGGTGTTGTGTCTTTATTTTGGTGGTTCATCACTGTGTTACTGTGGGTAAGATTTGTAAGTACTTAGCCAACGCTTGGAGTTAGCTGTAGACCACTACTGTGCCAAGCTACCATATGTAGGCTTGGGTAATCTAGGTCCAACATGCAATGTGAACTCTAGAGTCTGGAAGCCTATTGAAAAGCATAATCCCCCAAAGTTATAGTGGGTTCTAACGACATTAGAATGTATAACATTATTTACTCGGGCAGTGTGCTTCACTTGCTGAAAATCCTTTCTGTTAGCTGGAGGACTTCAAAATGCTTGTAAACCACTACAAAATATGTACCAAGGGGGGCAAGAGGAAAAGAATAGCAGACATGGTCACTGAACAAAGATGGCTTCTACTGGACATGCAAAAGTGTGGAGTACGGGAGGGGCAAACTAGCCAAACATTCTATCATAAAAAGTGAATTACAAGCATTGATTACAGGTTACTAAAGTATACTATAGGTTTCTATTTATATTTAAAATTGTATTACCTATTTATTACAGAAAGTATATGTATTTGATAACTTTTTGAATAAATCACAACTGCTTCTATTACACATTTCTCTCCTTTTGACAGCAGTCACAACTTACAGTGCAACTTATTTATTGTAAAAGTATCTCGTTTCAGTGTCTCTCAATGAGGGGCAAATCTTGGGCACGGTCCGAACAGCTTCTTTCATTTTGGCTCCTGTGACGGGCTCTGTTTTCCCTGTCGTCCAAAACTAGGTTTTGGAATTCCACAGAAATCATCATAGAAAATCATGACATTCACCAACCTCATTTTATCAAAACTTGCTACATCCTTTATTTCTCAATTATCATCCCCTTACCTGTTTGCGTATGATTAGCCCATTATTGTTTATGATTTTTTCACTATCGCTAAATTAATTCTTTATTTCCAGCGTGTTTTGGGGTGAGTCTGTTCAGTCGTTGGGGGAGAATCATTTGCTGATGTTGCGGCAGAGTTATGTGGTCTGCTAAGGTATTCAGTGGACTTAATGGACACTGATAAGCGATTGAAATGAATTATTCAAAAACTGTTCATGGGCATTTGGAATTTAGGTGGGCAGTGATAGCCAGACACGTGCTGGGTGCTGTTAGGAAGTTTAGTGGATCCTTAGAGCCCAAGCTGAAGGCGACGAAGGAGAATCCTATGAGTTACGGCTGAAAACAAAATGGCAGCTATGGATTGCTAGGGCAAGCTGTAGGAGGCTGCTCCAAGCGACAGTGAGCACTTGCTGCGAGGAAGCAAGTGAATTGTTGTAAAAAGGAACCTCTGGTGAATTGTGGTGGGTGTCCGCACAACTGGAGCTGACAAAGAGAAGCCTCAAAGTGAGGTAGGTTGGGGCTGTAAAACAGGGCTGTTTGGAGAAGGTCTTCCCATTGGAGTAGCAATTTCATTGGACTAGATTGTTCCGCGTTGCAATGTGATGGTAGTATTTGCTTGAGTGAGCACTAGTGAAATAGCTAATTGTCCTCATGAGGTAAAAAGGTTTTCTTCCTGCCATAGTTGCAGCAAGCTGGGAAGAAGCAGAGGAAAACTGGAACTTTTCAGCTGGCAGACTGCAAAAAAAAAGACAAATGGATGAAGAGGTATTGGACTCTTATCACAAGATTGAGAAGTCGGCATCAGTAATATAAACAAAGATGGACAAGATTGAGTCCACCGTATTAGGGTATGGAAAAGCGATATGTTTCATATAATTGAGTCAGATGTTACTGAAAGGATGATAGAGGCAGCAAGATCGGGGCCTGACTGACCTTGAACAACAGGCCATGGAGAGACTGGCAAACAAACTCGAGGTTTTGGACGGTACCTGCTCTGTGATTTTCCATGTGCTTGGATTATTCGCCCAAGCTACTGCTCTGGATGTAACTGAATTTATGCGGCCTCTCAAGGAAATTTTACTTCCAGCTCATTTGTGGGAAAGAACATTTATGTTCGAGGCATATGGGCTGCTGACCACACACTATTGCATAGATCACTATCTGGTGGTGGTCCCAGAGGATTACACTTTGTCTTTCTTGGAATAGTCTTTGTCTGTTGGATGACTCCTCCTGTAGATCGTAGTGTGCATGGGCATCGACTCCATCTTCAGATCGTTTTTTTCCGCCATCGGGCTTGGATGTGTTCTTCGTTCGTTCCCATTACTGATCTCTTTTCGACTTCCAGAACTTCATCATACCATCGGTATCGTCTTCGACAGTAATTCCAGTTACCTGCGTCGAAGAAAGGCTTGCGCTTCTCAATTCCAAAGTTCGTCGGGGCCTCCGGGCCCAACTGCGCCATTGGGCCTTTGGCTCATGGAAAGAACACCTTTCAAGAAGTGCCCTCAGTGTGGACACAAATTCCCTCACACTGATCTTCATGAGGTTTGCAATCTGTGCTTGTCTCCAGAGCACAAGAGTCGAGACTGAGGCCTGTACTTCGTTCCGGTTCAAGAAGACCATCAGGGACCGTCTAGCTCGGAGAGTCATGGCGCAGTCATCTTCATCGACACCAGACCTCATCATAGACGAGGCTCCGATCGAAGTAGAGTCCGAAGAACAGCAGCAGTACGACATTGTTTCCGAAGCAGAGAATTCAGCTTCCGTAGAAGAGGACCTATCAGAAGACGACAATCTTCTTCCAGCTGTTCAACAGGTCGTGAGTACAAGAGTACCCTGTTCACCTCCCCATACCGGGACAGGCTTCGGTTCCACCTCCACCTCCGGGCCTGGGTGCACACCGACCAAAACCTTCCGCCGCCCCGCCTTCCGACTCAGCAACGAAGAATACAAAAAGCCTCCAGTCGACTCGGGCTCGAGTCAGCCTGTCGGTCCCGACAAGCAAAAGATCCTCAAACTAAAATTAACCCCGGCACCAAAGCAGCCATGGGCGCCGAAACCGGTCGAGCCGAAAATAAGCTCAGCTCCCAAAGACGTTCCCAATTCTGCTGAACCGGAGACCACTCCGGTTCCGAAGAAAGTCGACCCGAAGCCTGCTTTGGCATCGAAACATACTTTGGCTCCGAAGGTCGATGATCCCAAACGCACTTCGGGAGCAAAGATTCCGGATCCAAAGAGTGCAGATCCGAGAAGGACCGAAAGCAAAATCTGCTCCAAAGACCATAGACACTGTAAAACCTAAGCATTTTGGTCCCAAACAAGATAAATCGACACAGAAAAAGGATTTTTCAGCAGAAGAGCTTTTCCAACCAGACCCAAAGCAAAAGACTCTTCATATTTATCCAAAGACTGGACATGTTATTACAGTGCCTGGAAAGAGGAAAATGGACTATCCTAAACCACCTCCAGTTCCTCTCAAAAAATATGCTCAAACTTCCCCTATAAGAATTCCTTTACCATTAATAGAGATAACGGCAGATATTTCTCCAGTACACTCACCATCCAGCACACATATCATTATCCCACAGGATGATGATGATGAAGACAATTATTCATAGGAGGTAGAAAGTGAGCATCATATAGACGACACAGATGACCCAGACAATATTACTGGGCCATCAGATGATCCCTGGCAGGATTACAATGCGCCAGATGCACCAGATCTGCCACAAGATGACGCATACTTTTCTAGGCCATCTCCCCCAGATGACACTATTGGGTTTACACAGCTCATTCATAGAGCAGCCACATTTCTTGGAGTAGACTTACATACAGATCCAGTGGAAGAGGATTTCCTCATGGATACACTACTGTTGTCACATAAAACCACAACCACATTACCAATACTTAGTGGAGTGGCGAGACATGCACCAGAGGTATTCAAAGACCCCGTCAGAGCCAGTGTAATTAACCCCAGACTGAAAGAGAAGTATAAAGCGACTCCAACTGACCCAGCATACATCCAAGGTCAGCTGCCATTAGACTCATTGGCTAACTCGCAGACAACAGGGGAGGCTCCACCCACTGATAAAGAGTCTAAGCTTTTAGATGCTTCAGGGAAACGCACCATCTCACAAGCAGCCAATGTCTGGAGAATTGCTAACACTCCGGCTTTATTAGCGAGATATGATCGAGCTCATTATGATGAGTTAGAATCACTCATGCAACATTTACCAGAGCAATATAAGACCAGGGCTTCTGATCTAATACAAGAAGGCAAGGTTATTACAAATACCTCAATCCGCTGTGCATTAGACACTGCAGACACAGCCTCTTGAGCAATAAATACAGGAGTACTGTTGCGTAGACATGCAAGGCTACACATCTCTGGGTTCAAACCAGAAGTACAGGCCAGTATTTTAAATCAACCCTTTGACCAGCAGCATCTCTTTAGTCGATCAGTTGATCGTGCACTAGAGAAGATGAAAACAGATACAGCAAAATCTATGGGAGCTTTACAAACTCTTATCCATAGAGCGTCCTTTCTACGCTCCTCATATAGAGGCGCCTCCAAGGGATTTCAAACTGACAACACCTCCTCTTCTTATAAAGCACCCACCCAAACCTCACCCAGCAGAGGGTATTACGGAGGAGGATATAGAGGTAACAACAATAAGGGCAGAGGCAGAGGCAACAACAACTGCTATGCCTCTACTCCCAAACAGTGACTTCCCTTTCATCCCCCCAGACCATTCCACTCCTGTCGAGGGGAGATTACAACAGTTCCTACCCGTCTGGAACTCCATCACCAAAGACAGGTGGGTAAGACAAATAATTCAGTCAGGTTATTGCCTGGAGCTCACTTCCACTCCTCCAACTATACCACTCAGACAACGTCCCATGTCACAGGAACATCTCATACTTCTAAGACAAGAGGTTATATCTCTATTACAAAAGAATGCAATAGAACCAGTCCCAAAACACCATCAAAGCACAGGGGTTTACTCCCTATACTTTCTCATACCCAAATTGGAAGTGTCCTTCAGACCTATACTAGATCTAAGGCCCCTAAACATGTACATACAATCCGACCATTTCCATATGGTCACACTACAAAAAGTTCTGCCGTTGGTAAAACAAGGCGACTTCCTTGCCACATTAGATCTCCAGGACGCTTCCTTTCACATTCACATTCCTATCCAACAATCTCACAAAGTGATTTGTACTAGAAGGTCAAAACTACCATTTCAAAGCACTCCCTTTCGGAGTAACTACAGCACCTCAAGTGTTTACAAAGTGTCTAGCAGTAGTAGCAGCACACTTGAGAAGGGACAACGTTCATGTATTCCCATTCCCATACCTAGACAACTGGTAATAAAATCCAAGTCATACCACCAATGTGTACAGCACACGCATCAGACCATCTGCATGTTGTACAAGCTGGGATTCACAGTAAATAAAAAAAGGTCACACCTCCTCCAACCATCCCTATGTCAACAGTATCTAGGTTCACACAATAGATGCCCTAAAAGCAATTGCATACCCCAATCTTAGAAGGATACAAAGTATGCAAGCTCTGATACAAAAATTCCAGCCACAACACTCACTACCAGCTAGAGTGTTCATGCAATTCATAGGAATGATGGCATCTTGCATTTCCATAGTATCATACGCAAGACTACAAATGTGCCCCATACTAGACTGTTTGACAAGTCAGTGAAATCAGCCTCAACAACAAATAACAGATCTGGTGGTGGTAGACGACCGGACATATCGCTCTCTGCAGTGGTGGAACACCAAAAGCCTTTCCAAGGGCCGGCCGTTCATAGAGCCTGTTCCACAGGTGGTGCTAACCACAGACGCATCTCTCACAGGATGGGGAGCACATTTAGAGAAACACACAGTACAAGGTACATGGACACCGCAACAAAAGTTACTCCACATAAATCATCTGGAGTTGTTAGCGATTTTCCTAGCTCTAAAATCGTTTCAACATTACCTGTCAAGAAGGCTCTACTGGTCCGTACGGACAATATGACGGCCATGTATTGCATCCAAAAACAAGGAGGAACACACTCCCTACAGCTCTCCCGGCTGGCGCAGAGCATATGGAGGTAGCCATTCCTCAAAACATATTTCTGTTAGCAGAAAATCTACCAGGAGATCACAATCAAGTTGTAGATCTGTTAAGTCATCAAACACAACAGATAAACGAGTGGGAACTTCATCCACAAGTTCTTAAACCATTCTTTCACAACTGGGGACAGCCAGAGATAGATCTGTTCGCCACACACCGCAACTCCAAATGCCCAAGCTTCGCTGCCAGATACCCATACCCATATTCCAAAGGCAATGCGGTATGGTTGAGTTGGTCAAACAAATTTGCGTACGCTTTTCCACCTCTCCCACTAATTCCGTTAGTGGTATGCAAGCTACAGCAACATTCCCTCACATTGATTCTCATAGCACCAACGTGGGCAAGACAACCGTGGTACACCACTCTACTAGAGATATCAGTAGTACCACATCAAAAATGAAAACTCTCTCCACATCTACTGACCCAGAACCATGGAGAGCTCAATCTAGCGATTTGGCTCTTGAGGTCTTAGAATTTTGCTACCTCAATCTTCCGCCTGATTGCATGAATGTCATAAAAGAAGCGAGACGCCCCACCACTAGAGCATGCTACGCAGCCAAGTGGAAAAGGTTTGTTGTGTATTGCACAAATAACAACATTAATCCATTAGATGTTTCCATACAAAACATCATTTGCTACCCACTTCTTCTATAAAGATGTAATTTAGCGTACTCCTCAATCAGGTTACCTCTTGCTGCTATAACAGCTTATCTTTAAAACAGACAACATTTGTAATTGTTTAGAGTACCTGCCATCAAGGCGTTTATGGAAGGATTAAAAAGAATAATTCCCCCCAGAATACCACCCTCTCCGGTATGGAATTTAAATATCGTTCTCACTAGACTTATGGGTCCTCCATTTGAACCATTACATAAGTGTGAGTTACAGTTCCTTACATGGAAAGTTGCATTTTTAGTTGCTATTACCTCACTCAGAAGAGTAAGTGAGATTCAGGCATTAACAATTTAAGAACCATTTATACAACTCATCACAACAAAGTGGTTCTTAAGACAAACCCAAAATTCCTGCCAAAAGTCATTTCACCATTCCACCTCAACCAATCTATTGAGTTGCCGGTATTCATTTCCCAACCACAAACAGTTGCAGAAAGAGCTCTACACGCATTAGATGTAAAAAGAGCACTCCTCTACTACATGGACAGGACAAAACCGTTTCGTAAAACAAAACAACTGTTTGTGTCCTTTTCTCCTCCACATAAAGGCAATCCTATTTCAAAATTAGGCATTGCAAGGTGGATTGTTAAGTGCATTCAAATCTGTTACCAAAAGCAAAACGCACTCTATCTATTCCTCCTAGGGCTCATTCTACCCCAAAATTAGGGGCATCTATGGCATTCCTAGGAAATATACCATTAGATGACACCTGTAAAGCAGCTACATGGTCTACACCACACACATTTACAAAACACTACTGTGTAGATGTGCAGGCAAAACAACAAGCTACTGTGGACCAGGCTGTACTCAAAACATTATTTCAAACTTTTGCAACAGATACGGGTGGTCGCCGCTAAAGGAGAAAACTGCTGTGCAATCGATGCAATAGTGTGTGGTCTGCAGCCCATATGCCTCGACGGAAAATGCTACTTACCAGTATGCATCTGTTCTTGACATGTAGGGCTGCAAAACTACACACGCCCACCCGCCTCCCCGGCTACCTATATCTGTTCCAGTAATATCTTAATTAGATACACAATACATGGACATCCTTATCTATACTCATACAACTCCATCATTAGCTCAATGGCAAAAACAATCTGAAGATGGAGTCGATGCCCATGCGCACTACCCTCTACAGGAGAAGTCATCCATCAGACAAAGACTCTTCCAAGAAAAACAAAGTGTAATCATCCGTGCCCACCACCAGAAGGTTATCTATGCAATAGTGTGTGGTTCTGCAGCTCTATGTGCCAAGAACAGATGCATACTGGTAAGTAGCATTTTCCTTACCGCAGTTTAGGGCGTCTGCTACAGATATAGCTGGAGGTACGTTTATAGTGGCCTTTCAAGACACTGAAAAACACAAGCTTACTTGAAAATTACTGCCTCCCTCAAACAAGATTTGAAATATGAATTCAGATGTATTCACCCTTTTCCAGATATAGGGGTTGTCGTGCAACTGAAGAGGCAGCAACCAAAGTCCCTAACAAAAGAGAGGGACCCAAACAAACCAAAGGGGTAGGGTACCGGAAGACAATTTGTCAATAAAGTTTACCCTTTGGGTGAACTCTTACACTAACCACAGTTTAGAACACAAGTATCTACAGTCAAAACAACAAATCACAACTTAGGAGCAGTAAATGATATACCCGATACAGTCATACAGAAAAATGTACATTTTATTTTGGTATATTAAAAACAAGGTTAAAAAACAATACGAAATGATACATAACATATAATGGGACAGTACATAAGGAAAATAATTCCAGTTTAAAAGAGGGAAATACAATAGTCCTAACACGTTGTTGAATCACACTCCAGACAATCTGCACAGTGAAAAGACAGCCCTAAGTGCCAATGCATATTATTTTCTCCACACGAAAAATATTTTCACCTAGGCAAAAAACCCTGCTGTTCCAGGGTTTGAAGGGGAATGGATCACCCCCAAACTTTGTAGAGGGGGAGCTACGCAGGCTGTTTGTTAGCGTAATATTCAAGTCATACTCCGGATTGGAAAGGGTCGGAGAAGAGTTTGTAAATGCTTACAAACTCACAAGTTTGTTGAAGTGCACAAGCTGACATGATAAACCAAGCTTTGTTTTTCCTATTCTCTACTCCTTGTGTTGGAGTGATTACTGCATGATTCTACGAATTCATGGCAAAGAACTGAACAGTAGTAAAACTAGTTATGCCTGATGGGTATCTTTTTTTGGGATAGTAGTCGGAAGTAGATGAAACCATTTGTAGCCATAAAATGCTTTGTGAATCGGCCCCTATGTTTTTATACAGAAAGTTTCTGATAGGCTTGTAGCTGCAGATTATTCACCTTTTGAATATTCCCCAGGCCTCAGACTGGCACTGGATACTTTTCAGCAGTACCTCGGTGTGCAGTCGGGTGGCGCGTGCGACACGGGACTGCCGTCGTTCCATTCCGGACATGACATGTGTAGCCCATATAGGCACCTCCACTGCATGCTGACATCTGTTTCCAGTTTCTTTCCACGTGACCAGATGTGGGTCCAGCGTTCTTTGTATCTCCCAGCCACTTTTAACTCGAAATGTCTTCAGTGTGCAAGGGATGTCACCCCTTATGACAGGTTTCAAGTCCTGTAGCGACTGTCGCAAGCAAATGTCTGGGGTTTGGCCACGACTCAAAGGCCTGCAGCAACTGCACATAGATGAACTTGAAGGCCATCTGGGACTGTTAGGTGAAACTTTACGTCGCCAAGCACAAAGACTCCTTTTAGAGGCCACTCCAAGTTGCGGTCTGTGTCCACAGTATGGTCTGCTCCTGAAGCTACTCGAGACTGGTCTTCATCACTATCCAAATCCTCAGGTACATTGAGGAAAAAAGAGTAAGAAAACGAAGCATGATTATGCTCCCTCGCGCCACTCCCATTTGTCTGAGCTGGGGTAGCACTACTCATCCTGTTCCTGAATTCGGCCGAACTTTGAAGCCGATCCGACAACCTGAATTTCTGGGACCGATGGCCACTCCACACCAAATCAGACTTTTGCGCAACCATGCCCTGGCTCTTCGGATCCTTACGGACTCCCTCTGGTGTGACTTCGGGCCCCAAGAAGCAGAGAGGCCTTCCTTCTGCAGGAGTGCTGACAGGTTCGCCCTTGGCACCAGTTAGACCCTCCGAGCCAATCTTGCCTCCTGCTCCATTTCTGACCCTGCTTCCGGCTCCACACTTCACGACCTACATCGGCCCGGGTACTTCAAACCTGATGCCAACTCCAAACGGCAGACGTGGAGGACCTGATAGTTCTTTTAGATACTGAGCCAGCACTAGTAAGACCTCGACCAAAGTTGAGTCTGATACCGCCCGAGGTGCCACTTTCCCCACCTGATTTGCCACCTCTACAAGGAAGGCAACATTCTCTGCATTCCTTTTTGGAACGGACTCTGACAATTATTGTGACTCGAGTGCTGGGTTCACACATTCCTATTAGGATGATAATTGTTACGAAGACTTTCAGGGAGCTAGTGGTCACAATACCTCCCTGGAAATGGGTCTACTCTCGCTCCTTGGATGAGTCCTAGAAGAATTAGCTTCCTACCCCCTGGTAATGTGTAGGGCGGTTGAAGTGCTTGACCTCCAGCTCCCCACCTTGGAGGTAAAACTAACATCTTGACAAAAGTCCTTCAACCGGGGCAAGCATCTTCTAAGCCCCTTCTTCCATTTAACAAGGCACTCACAAATTACTTATTGGGGCTTAGGCCAAACCATCTTCTGGACCCCTAGTCAACAGATTGGCGGACGCTATCACCCTGCTCCAAGCTACCTTACTTTTCTCTGGCAGCACCCTTCACCAGACAGCCTCCTGGTGCAAGCCTCCACCAGCACATCTAATCTGAGCACATGTCCTACCACTCACCCCAACAGGAAATTTAAGGGGATGGAAACTTTTGGCAAACATGCATTTTCTTCATCCAGTCTGGCCCTCCGATCTGTTAATGACAGCTGCTAGTTGGGACGCTACTCTCATGCCCTTTAGCATTCTATGACACAAGTCCTACCTGGTGTGCCCAAAGACCTTCGACCTGTTCTCACTCAGGTGATTCAAGATGGTTATGATGCGGCCAAGTTCATAATTTATTGTGTCTTGAACACCACCAATTTCCTTTGGCGAGCCATAAGTACCAGTGTTGGCATTTGCCGTCCTGTGTGCAGCAATCGACTGGGTTCTCAGGCGATATCCAGTCCTCCCTGATGGACTTGCCTTTCGACTGAACTCGCCTGTTTGGGGACTAATTTGATTCCTTTCTTGAGCAATATAAGGAAAGTAGGGCTGCTGCTCGCTTCCTGGGTCTTTTCTCCCCCACTTCGCCAACTGCAACAGTTCCACTGTTCTTTCACAGGTTTGGCGGAGGTTTCCCATACCGCCAGTCTGTCCAGCTTCTTCAAGGAATTCAGCAGTTTCATGGTCGGACGAGGTGCCTTCTGCCCTAGACCATGGGCCGCTTAATCCCCACCTGCCAAACATCTTTAGTATGCTCTCAGGGGAGCACAGCCACCTGGTGGGAGACAGACTTCACCAATTCTACCCGAGTTGGCAGGCAATATCTACGGACAGGGGGGTTCTACAGGTCATCCTCAGGTGTTATGCCTTACACGTCCTTTCTCCCTCTCTGCACCTTCCACCAGCGATTGAGGACCTTACCTCCATTTTGCTGCTGGAAGTGAAAGCTATTTCAGCCAAAGGAGTGATGAAGATGGTTCATATACCAGAAGTAGGTCATGATACTTATTCCCACTACTTTCTGGTGCCCACGAAAGATAGAGGTCTACTGCCTATTTTATACCTGCACCCTCTCATTGCCTTCCTCCAGAAAGAGAAATTCAGAATGCACACCTTAGCCCAGGTCTTATCTGCCCTCGAATCTGGAGACTGGATGGCGGCATTGGACCTGTAGGACGCCTATTTCCATATACCTGTCCTGCCAGCCCACCAACACTACTTGCAGTTTATGGTGAGATAGGAGCATTTTCAGTTTGCAAACCGCCTGTGGACTCTGGCATCCTTTCTGCCTAAGTTGTGACGTTGTTCCATGTTAGCCAAACCATCACCTTGCTAGTGTTCTATGCTCAACCTCACTCCTCTAAGGAGGATGAGTGACTCTACTACCTTGTACTCCAAGAAAGCAATGAGCTTCTAAATAGATCATTCCAAGAATACCGGGTGGATGATCAGCTCTTTGTGGGGTGTGCTGAAGCAAAGAAAGTCAAACGTGCAGAAGAGAACCATCTCCTGCTGGATCGTACTCTGCATTAAGATCTGCTACGTGTTTGCTAAAAAGCGGCCTTCGAGAAAATTGCATACTCGCTCTACCAGGGCCAAAGCTGCTACCACTGATTTGGCACACCGAGACCCTGTCCTAGACATATGCCAGGCAACTACATGGGCATAACTCCATACGTTCATGAAGCACTATTATATGGACAGCCTGGTTCGCCGAGAGGGGCATTTTGTCCACTCAGTCCTGCAGGACATTCTATTTTGAGTCCATTCACAGACCCTTTTCCAATAGGCACTGCTTTGGTATCTATTCAAAAGGTGAGGAATCTGGCTAGAAGTCTATCAGAAGAACAAGTTACTTATCCTTCTGTAACACTCTTTCTGGTCCCAAGTCTAGGAATCCACACACTGCGCACAATCACTTTGCTTTTTGGGCTCTCTGTCTGGGGTCGCAGACAGCCACAAAAGCAACTGACGTCAGCGTCCAGATGTAATGCCTACATGAGCCCCGTATAGCATTCCTGGAGCGAAACGGCGTTCGAGTGGAGCCGCGCTATGTCTCCTGGCGGCACGCCATGGTATTACTAAAAATATTACAGATTCATTCTGGCGTCTGGGGAATATTCAAGAGGTGGGGAATCTGGGGCTAAATAGTCTCTTCCAGAATTAATGCTACCGACGGTAAGTTACTTGTTTGATCAATATTTTCTCATTGCAGTAGTTCCAACTGTTTAGATGATTGCTGCAGGTCTGTACAGGAAGTCTTGTTGGTGCACATGTGCACTCTATTTTCACCTCTGCCACACACGTATAGTCTGTTTCCACACTGTAGCCTTATCTCTTGCACTACTGCCCCTTACTCGTCCAGGTGGAGCAGCAGTTTCCAGAGTGGGTTCAACGTCTTCTTCTACCAGTGGGAGCTTCTGGAGCCGGGTCACTCGCTGGTGTTTTTCTGCGCCGTGATGAGCTACAGGAGCAGCTCCTCGACCTGGAGCGCCGAATTCTGACTGCAGCAAGGGAAGAACATAAAAGGTCGACGCAGCACGCCTCTGCTCGTGTGGGGGTTGCCCTTCAAGGAGGAGCACTCAGTGGTGTTACAGAGGAGGTGAGTGGTCAAATACAATCTAACATCCCTTAAAGATTCTTTCTTTCGCTCTCTCATGATCCCCTATAGTAATGGAAGTCTGTGGTTTGCTGAATTGTCCCTGCCACTCTGTAGATTAATACACCAGCCTTTTACCCGCAGCGACCCCTTTCCCACACATGATGTCCCTAGTAATGGCAGTGAATAGTCAACACCTGGGACGGGAAGGTGCAGCCGGACCGCTGAGAGGCCCGAAACAAACCCTTACCGAGGGGTGGAACCCATGAGTGGGAAGGCACATATACCTGGAAAAATCAGAGCGCCTGATTGGGCAGAATGGTTTAAAGGGACCAATCAGGTTAAAAGAAAATGCAGGGTGGTCCCGAGGCGTTCATGAGCGTGCGCCATTAGGGAAGCTCGTCGTAGGAACGGGACCGGTTTGCGACAACTGAGGAGTTTGCCGTACAGGCCTGGTTCTAGAAATTTTTATCTGGGTGGGCCAAGGGTGCGTTTGAAGGTGGGCCAATGCGGCCCCATTTAAAACAATTGTGATGATAGGCTACAAGCCCCAGAGTTACACATGGACATTAATTCACCAAAATGCCATGGGTAGTGGAAATGACATCATACATCCTTGACCTTAATGACATCACTAGAAGTGACATCATATGACCTTTGGCACTCACTCTTCCTACGAAGGGATGTCGCATAACCTTAACCCATATAACATCACAATAATTTACATCGCTGAAGTTATAATAAAAACCATAAGAAAACATGACTAATACAATAACAGTACGTTGGGAAATGTCTGTATTAGATACCGCGTGTATTAGGATGCTGACATCATATGAAAGGAGATCATTAATCGTTTTTCTTAGTTTTACATAAAAAATTATGTGTTCATCTGAAGAGGATATTTCGACATTTATTCTTAGATTAAGGTCGGACATTTATGATTCCCTTGTGGCTGCTTATGCAATAAGGCATGCACTGCCACAATGGGAATATTATAATGTACATCTTCAGTATAATACTGTGTGCATCATACACAGACTAAAATACATAAACAACGTCCGAATCCACACACAGAAACAGATGGGTCTGGTGGACTAATGCGTCCACTGTAGGGGGCTGTGTTCGACCTCATGGTCAAAGGTTCAAATCCTAGTGGGTCCACTCAGCTTTTCATTCTTCTGAAATCAATAAAATGAGTACCATTGAGTTGGGTAACAATAAACATCAGTTATTCAGTGCCAAGATACCCTTGGGTGATCGTGAATTTTACAAATACACGTTATGGTATATAATTGAGGTCCAAAAGGACGCTCACAGCTCTGGGCTTCGATGCCACTGCACCTGCTGTATCATTGGCAGGTAACACCCTGTCCCCCCATACACCATCTAACTGCAGCTTGCCTCCGACATGAGATACGGTTGCCACATTGCTGTTTTCTTCCTACATAAATATTTTAATGTCTCAGCCAGTGTAAAAATAGAGAAAATCACCCAAAGTCAGTATTTTACCCCTTTACAACTTAGAACAGTATTTATAAAAACAATGCTCTTTTAAAAATGTATTCTAGAGGTTCCTTAATTACACCTGACTAGATTTGCCACCTTGCTGATATTTTACTGGCACCACTGGTATTTTAATCTCCCAGCTGGTACAAAAATTAGCAAAACCATCTAAAGCAAGACTTTTTAGCCCTCATCTGTATCTAATTCATACAGCAAATATAAATGGAAAACACTTTTAAATGGATTCTAGAGCTGTAAAGATTCCTTGCTATTAAATATAGTAAAAACAGAAGAAAAGGTCCTGGTACAAATGTATGCATACAATTTTATTCATAGTTCTATTTAGTATCATTTCCATGCCTTTGCACACTCTTAAAACTACAACAAATAGCTGTTTTTTTCATTTGGAAAGGTGCAAACGCTACCCCAGACTGATACTTAATGCAAACAAAGTGAACAAGCATTTGCAATGCAATAGGTCTCGCATTATTAAAGTTTTAGCTATTGGTGTTGCATTATTTAGCAATGCCAATAGCTCAAACTTTAAAATGCGAGACCTATTTAATTGAAAATGCTTGTTATTCTAGACCTCCGTGGGTTTAAGTTTAAGGTCTAGAAGCGGGCGGGCTGGCGGTGGATGGGCTCCAGATGTTTTTTCCTTAACGAATACATCTTCATTTCTGAGGACTTCAGAATCCCAGGTGGGCTGGACAGGTCATAGGAGTTACCTAAGCAATGTGGCTGCACAGAGTGATTGATATATGAAATGAGAATAAGAACAGTCTAGTCACGGGTGGTGGTTTGGACACCGATTAAACTAGTTGACGTGCTTAAATTTTGTACGCATTCAGGTCAGCTGGGGACATTCTCTCCGAGTCCTTCTCGGAGTTCGACTTTTTCTTCCTATTGTCAGGGTGTGGCTGAGTTGCCCCGCTTTAAGTGTAATCTCCATTTTAAAACAATTAAATATTGGTAAGCTGTCCTGAGGTTTCATATCATGTGTACCAGTCTTAGCTGCTTGTGGAGCTGCTTTTTGAACGGTGCTTGATAAAATGGTAGAAATAAAATATTCGCATTTGCCGCAATAGCCCTTAAAATAGCTCTTAAAGGTGGCAGCCCTGATGGGGTTGCCACCTTGCCAAAAGAAATAGGCAGTGCCCTAGCAGAGAGGGACAGATGGGTCTGGTATGGCGCCCAGCTTAACAAGCACTGGCAAACTCAATATTCCTTGTTTTGATGAGGTAAAGCATTCACACCAGACAACAACAAATGCTGTAGAGGAGGTGGAGGTGGTGTGGTAGTATTGGTGGTACTGTTAATGATGACTGTGACAGTAATGGCAGCCGTGATAATTATATTGGACCGGGAACAAAAGTGTGTGTGGGGGGGGTCGGGGTGCAATGCCTCACACTCGAGTCCAGATAAAAACAAAACTGGTCACTAAAGTAATGGAAATACAAAAAAATGACTGATTTCCATAAACAATGCATGCATGAGATACAGAATTGAAGCTGTGATGACTAAGTGTATTTTTCAATGTAAAATTGGCCCATGTGTTGCAATGGAAGCACTTCATATGGATTGGACAGGTAACGAATCGGCCAACAGTGTGACGTGAGAGAGTAATACTCCTCTGGATTGAGACAAAGCTGATTATGCGGTCTTTAAACATTAAGTAACAAAAGTCGACAGACCGCTATATTGTTAATCCATACCTAGCAAAAACTGACCTTAAATTCGGCAAAGACAGCTTAGCTTGATAGTTAACGTGAAAATTAGTAAGTTTGAAAAATTCTGTTAAATAAAAGTAAAGAAACAAGACTACAGAGAGGGATTTGCGCAAACAATGGCAAAAACAGGACGGTCGTAGGTAATAAGCTGTAGAATCCTCCAGGGGGAGCTTCACTACTGGTATTTTATTCAAGACTGAAAGCACTAGGGACCTGAACGGCAACAAGGCGCAGAATCTTCTAAGTGCCTCCTACGAAGAGGGACAGACCTGCATAGACTCTAGGAGTCACGCCTTGTAAATGCAATTTTGAGGAAAAGCTAGGTAGGAGCCCGACTTTTGGAAAGGAAGAATGGCTTTATAACAAACACAAACGCTTGATTCCTTTCATCTTTATACCTTACTTTGTCCTACAACATCCCACTGCAAAAACTCCTTCCCACCGAACACTGACCGCGTTGTTAACCGCCAAAGAACAACAGACCAGGTTTTCGTAACAAAGAAAAAGACGACTCTGATCTTCATCCAAACAGAGCAGAGAATTCCTTGCACATTCCTTCTAACATCTCGATAACCAGGAAGCCATCCTCTCAAGGTCTATCAGCCAGCGGCTCATCCTTCTCCACAGCCCACCAGACCGGGGATGTTCAACTCAGACAGAAGGACTACTCTTTCATCCACTAGCCAGCAGACTGTTCTCTGAGTCTCCCAGCCTGAGAACCATTCGCTCGGCACACGAGTGAGCGGACCATTCTCTCAGAGCCCAACAGATAGTAAATCAGGTGGAGGCCTCACGAGTTAGAGGAGGGCACTGCACTTATAGCCTACAGGTGAATGGACCATTCACTTGCAGCAGGCAGGGTAGTTTATTAAGATCGTTATGTGAAATGAGAGGTTGACGTGGCCCGATCCTTGGCAAATCACTTTATCTCTCCGTGCCTACCGAAAAATGAATGTGTACTAGTGTAACGTAGCTGCTGTGCTCGTGTAACGTGCTCCAATACCTCGGGTAGAGTTCGCTAAATAATCTGCAAAACAGACAAAGAGCCCAAATGAATTCATAGACCATGATAGCAATTGGCACCACAGACCACAGTGGCTTGCAGGTAATCATTCGCCAGGCCTCACTCTCCAGGCAATCAGTCAGCATACAGATACAAAGCAAGGCAGCCAATCAGAAAGCAGGTTCCTGGGAGGCGGGCGCAAAGCCGTCAGGGCCAATCAGCAATCACGCTCCTCTAGACTTTTAGCGGTTCCTAAAACAAGAACTCCACTGCCACTCGGCATACCTCGGAGTCAACCTCAAACATATGCCAGATCTTATCTGCTGACACCCAAACCATCCACTTCAGACCAGCCCCAACCGGCTCGCAGGAAGGGCGGGGTGGCAGTGGCCAGCCAACCACATCCACCCTCGATCTCTTGACCTGCGGGTGTGCCAAAACACAACTCAGAGAGAGGGGCCCGGCAGGGAGTCACAAGAGCAGACTCGCGTGCCTTTCTGACGGTCTCTACCATAGCTCCTCGCTCGACCTTCTCTGTGTGGTGTGATGCCCTGGAGTGGCACGTGACGCAGGGGGTAGGGAGTTTGGCTGTGAACCCCGGATTCCGCGCTCCGCTGTGTAAGTGGCCTGTTTCTCATCAGCAGGCCAGCTCTTGAGCTGCACATTTCATTCGCTGCTTTCTGGCCCTCGTAGTTCGAGGGTTTGAAACAATATATCCGCATTAAAAGAAACAACTAGCTGAAAACAATCAGTACGCATGACACCAGCGGCTGCAGACAACAAGTCGGCCTGGAGCAGAACAGCCTTAGAAGAGACGCGGGAGGGCAGGAGCGTGACTGGTGAGCGTGCACGTTGGCGTTCCCTGCAGCTCGAGCCAGTGGCGGCACCTGCAGTCTTCGCCCGTGTCTGGAAAGCGTGTCTTAGAAGCGCGTTCACAGACCGGAGTCTGCTCGTGCCCCAGTCTGTACCACTTGGGGGAGGCAACACAACTACATTAAGGCTCGCTGGCGACAGCGCTTCGCGCTGCAACGCCAGGCGAGCCCTCAATCAATCAATCAATCATCGCATTTATATAGCGCGCTACTCACCCAGAGGGTCTCAAGGCGCTGGGGGAGGGGGGTCCGCTACTGCTCGAACAGCCAGGTCTTGAGTTGCTTCCTGAAGGCGAGGTGGTCCTGGGTCAGGCGGAGGTGGGTGGGGAGGGAGTTCCATGTCTTGGCGGCGAGGTAGGAGAAGGACCGTCCCCCTGTGGTGGCTCTTCGGATGCGGGGGACAGCGGCGAGGGCGTGGCTGGTCGATCGAAGCTGGCGTTTGGGAGCGTAGAAGTTGAGGCGGCTGTTGAGGTCTCCTGGGCCTTGGTTGTGTAGGGCTTTGTGTGCGTGGGTGAGGAGACGGAAGGTGACTCTCTTGTTGACCGGGAGCAGTGCAGGTCTCTCAGGTGTCCGGAGATGTGGCTGCGACGGGGGATGTCCAGGATGAGTCGTGCTGAGGCGTTCTGGATCCGCTGGAGTCTCTTCTGGAGTTTGGCGGTGGTTCCGGCGTAGAGGGAGTTGCCGTAGTCCAGACGGCTGGTGACGAGGGCCTGGGTGACCGTCTTCCTGGTCTCGGTGGGGATCCACCGGAAGATCTTACGTAGCATGCGCAGGATGTTGAAGCACGACGAGGAGACGGCGTTGACTTGTCTGGTTATGGAGAGGGAGGAGTCCAGGATGAAGCCCAGGTTGCGTGCGTGGTCTGTTGGTTTGGGTGCGCTGCCTAGGGCGGGGGGCTACCAGGAGTCGTCCCAAGCAGCGGGTGAGGATCCCAGGATGAGGACTTCCGTCTTGTCTGAGTTCAGTTTCAGGCGGCTGTTCTTCATCCATTCGGCTACCTCTTTCATCCCTTCGTGAAGGTTGGCTCTGGCGGTGGCGGGGTCGTTGGTCAGGGAGAGGATCAGCTGGGTGTCGTCGGCGTAGGAGATGATGTTGAGGTTGTGCTGGCGTGCGATGTCTGCGAGGGGGCTCATGTAGACGTTGAAGAGGGTTGGACTGAGCGAGGAGCCCTGAGGGACGCCGCAGATGACTTCGGTGGCTTCAGATCTGAACGGAGGGAGACAGACTCTCTGTGTCCTTCCTGCGAGGAAGGAGATGATCAACTCCATTGCCTTCACCTGGACTCCGACGTTGCTGAGGCGTTGTACTAGGGTACGGTGGTAGACAGTGTCGAAGGCCGCGGAGAGGTCGAGGAGGATGAGGGCCGCTGTTTCTCCGTTGTCGAGCAGCGCTCGGATGTCATCGGTGGCTGCGATCAGGGCGGTTTCGGTGCTGTGGTTGGCCCGGAATCCAGACTGCGAGGGGTTGAGGGATCCGTTCGTCTCGAGGAAGGCGGCCAGCTGCTTGTTGACGGTCTTCTCGATGACTTTTGCAGGAAACGGGAGCAGCGAGATGGGGCGGTAGTTCTTGAGGTCGGTGGGGTCGGCCGATGGCTTCTTGAGTAGGGCGTTGAGTTCGGCGTGCTTCCAGCTCTCCGGGAAGGTAGCGGTGTCGAAGGAGGTGTTGATGATGTCCCGCAGGTGGGGTGCGATGACAGCGTCGGCCTTGTTGAAGACGGGTGAGGGCAGGGGTCGGTCGGAGATCCGGAGTGGATGGAGTTCATCGTGCGCACGGTGTCTTCGGTGCTGATCGGAGTCCAGGCGCGGAGAGTGGTGGTGGGGGGCGGTGGTTCGGTCGTGGTGTTTGTTGGTTGAGTGCTGAAGCTGTTGTGTATGTCCGCGATCTTGTTGTGGAAGGAGGAGGCGAGGGAGTTGCAGAGGTCTTGTGAAGGGGTGATGTTGTGTTTCCGGCGTTGGGGTTGGAGAGCTCTTTGACGATGTTGAAGAGTTCCTTGCTGTTGTGTGCGTTGTTGTCCAGTCGTTCCTTGAATGCAGTTTTCTTGGTGGCGTGGATGAGTTGGTGGTGTTTTCGGGTGGCGAGCTTGAGGGCAGTCATGTTGTCCGGTGTTGGGTCTCTGCGCCAGGTTCTCTCGAGGGCTCGGCAGTTCTTCTTGGAGCTCTTGAGTTCGTCGGTGAACCATGGGGCTTTCTTGCTACCGGGTCTGCTGGGCGGGGTCCTCAGGGGGGCAAGCTCGTCAGCGCAGTCGCTGATCCACTTCGTGAGGTTGGTGGCCGCCTGGCTAGGGTTCGTTGTGCTGGTGGGAGGGTTCATGTTCAGGGAGGTCGTGAGCTGGTCGGCTGTGATCTTGTTCCAGCTCCTGCGTGCAACCTGTTGCTGGTGGTGGTGGATCGTGGTCCTTCCGAAGCTGAAGTGGACGCAGCTGTGGTCCGTTCAGTGGAGTCCGATGGCGTGGCTGAAGGCGATGTCCTTGCTGGATGAGAAGACTGGGTCGAGTGTGTGTCCGGCATAGTGGGTAGGGGTGGTCACCAGCTGCTTGAGTCCGGGGTTGTCCAGCAGGGTGGTGGTGTTGCGGTCGTTGTTGTTCTCCAGGTGGAAGTTGAGGTCCCCTAGGAGGATGTAGTCAGCGGAGCAGAGGGCGTGCGGGCTGATGAAGTCGGCGATGTCTTCGCTGAATTGTGTGCGTTGTCCCGGGGGTCTGTAGATGAGGGTGCCTCTGAGGGTGGTCTTGGGGTTGATGTGGACCTGAAAGTGCAGGTGCTCGGCGGTTGCGAGGGTGTCGTCGGTGTTGGTCGTGATGCGGATGGTGTCCTGTGGACGATGGCGATGCCTCCTCCGGTGTGGTTGATGCGGTCCTTTCGGATGATCTTGTAGCTGTCTGGGATGGCGATGGCGATGTCGGGCACTGAGGAGGCGTTCATCCAGGTTTCCGTGAGGAAGGCGACGTCTGGAGAAGTAGTGTCGAGCAGGTTCCAGAGCTCGATGGCGTGTCTGTGGACTGAGCGGGTGTTGAGCAGGATGCACTTTAGGTGGCTGCTGCTGTTGCTCGTCGAGGTCTTGAGCACTGCTGGAGTGGTGCAGGTCCGTATGCAGGTGAACTTGCAGGCGTTGCAGCAGAAGGGTCCGTGGGTGCGTCTCGGGGTGGCTCGGTACACCCCGGGATTCTTCCGGCGTTGAATGCGTAGAGTTCGGTGGCGTCGTAGGTCGGGCGGGTGGGCTGGGGTCTGCGGGGGCCAGGGGTCCTGGCACTGGGCGCGGTCCAGGCGCAGACGGGCTTACCTTTGGCGCACCTTCGGCGCTCAGTCGGTGCTCCCGCTGCGCGCGTCCGCTGCGTGGTCGCTGAGGGGGCGACATAAGAAGGGAGCCGGGAGGGCGGGTCAGCTGGGAGGCGGGGTCGCGTTCGCCAATCGTCTGGCGAGGGGGCGGGGCCGCAGGCAGGAAGCGGCGGGAAAAACGGGATCAGGCTGAGCGGGCGGCCCTGCGGCGGCTGGGGCGCTGCTATCGGCGGCGCTCGGCGGCAGTGAGGAATACAGTCAGCAGGGGGCTCTGGAGCAGGAGCGTGGAGGAGCGAGGGGGCGACCAGGCCAGAGGCGCAGTTGTCGCTCCCCAGGTGCGTGCAGGGTCCCCTTAAGAAGGGAGCCGGAAGGGCGGGTCAGCTGGGAGGCGGGGTCGCGTTCGCCAATCATCTGGCGAGGGGGCGGGCCGCAGGCAGGAAGCCCTAAAAAGCATCCCAATGTTTGGCCGTCCTCATGGCCTCTTCTGCCGACTGGGAAGGCCAAAGGTCATGTTTGGGTGGGCCTTGCCCACCCGCTAGAACCGGGCCTGTTGCTGTGCAACACCAGTAGGAGAACAACCACCGTGTAGCACTGCCTGAGCTGAGACTGCAGTGCACGTTCAGTGGGACAGTTGCGTGGTTGTAGCACTCTAACCAATTTGTGACGCCACCCGCTTTGCGTTTCGGGTGGGATGAGAAGGATTTGGCTTTGGTCTTATTGTGGCAGACAGGGGGGTGTGGAGGAGCACTCTGCCTGTACTGACCCAGGATCCAGTTAATTCAGCTGGCAACAGCATGTGAGGGAGCGCGCTGCCCATGCAGATCCTCGAAAGATGTTTGTTTCCCCGGTGTGCCTTTTGTCGAATAGGCAGCGGTGTGGTGAGGAGCGCACTGCCCATATGAAGCGTGGTAAAGTAGGGCAGCGACATTAAGAGAGCGCACTGCCAGTAAAGAACTCTCAGGTGTGCCTTTTTGTTGGGCGGGCAGCGGCATGGAATGGAACGCCCTGCCAGAGTGAAGTGTGATAAAAAGTTGGGCAGGAGCTTGAAGGAGAGCACGCTGCCTATGAAGAACCCCGGCGTGTCTTTCGCTGGATGGGCAGCGGCGTGAGAGGAGCACGCTGCAGCGTGAAGAGTGATAAAAGTCGGGCAGCAGCGTAGAGAGGAGCGTGCTGCCTATGAATATCTGCCGTCCTCCCGAAGGCCACTCTGTGGGTAGCTCCTGGAATGTGGCCGGCTTCGTTGAGGCTAACCACAGACTGGCCGCCCTATCCCAACTAATACAGGACTCTGCCTCCTCTTAAAGGGCCAGCACCATTCAAGGCATTGCCTCATGCCAGCTGCACAAACTTTGGCATAAACGCTTGAGTATCTGGAGGAGTTACTCCATTGGTTTGGTTAAAGTCACCCACTACTTTGCAGTACTGACCAGGAGCAGTTGAGCCGTAGGTGGAGTAGCGCTAAAAAGAAAATAACGGCATCGAGCACCGCCTTTCATGTTAACCTAGTACCCAAGGGGCAAGGCGGGAACAAGCGGGCACAATGTCTAAGACCAAAAGTGCTGGCACCCATCCTTGGTGCTCTCGGAGGGAGAGTCACAAGCCTACCAGATACAGGAGCGAAAACCAGGATGACGAGGGGCGGTCAAGGCCAGCAAAGGGCGGAGTGGAGAGCCAGGACACACTACGAGGGACCAGAGGTGGTTAGTGACCTGCAAGAGCTGCTGGGGAGTGCACAGAACCTGGTGGCAAGTCTAGGCAAGGATAGGGTCAGCAGGCAAGTGCGGGAAGCCCTCCAGCTGGACAATACCGGGGAACAGGCATCAAGAGGGCCTGTAGGCCCCAACGTCCAGGTCGTCGAAGCAAGAGACTTCCAGACGGAACGGCAGCCCATGCTGAGAGGCCTAGGAGGAAGCAGCACGTGCGGGCTCAAGGAAGAAGGAGCTCTGCAACACAACTTCCCATTGTGGAAAGGGCATCTGACACTGAAGATTACAACAATGATGGGGGCGACAGAGCCTGTAGATTGTCAAGCAGCAGCCAGAACGTCCGCGGCAGAGCAAACCATGGACCGGGCAGGAGAGACCGGTGAGCCACAAATGTGTAGCTTTGTTGGGAGAGGGGGCAGGGTAATGATAGCACTGCACCACGTGCTTCTGGGGTGACATCAGGGGGGATTGCTAAATATGGCATGGTGGGAGTCCTGAACGCAGCATGCAAGGGGCCTTAGTGCACCAGGCTACCTCTGGGCAATGGAAGGGCGGGACGGGGCCCTGGGGACATAGCTTACCCCTATTCACCTGCGCGCCATGGTGGCCATGGCAGGGCTCGGGTTGCCTGTTACCCCAACTGGCTGTCCGAATTTCTGGCAGGGCATGGGTCTATGGCAAGGTCCGAGCAGTGGGGCAACCCGTATGACTTCATCAGTTGTTGGCAACCCACAATCAGCAGTACACTATGAAGGGACAGCCATAGGGAAGTCCAATGCGGGGGGGCATCAGTGGCACAGAGGCCACAGGAGAGGATAGCAAGCTAACAGGCAGCATAGCAAGTCCGGAGCCAGAGCCACAGACGCCCACTGACCCCACAAAGGCTTGGGTCGGGGATGGAGCAGCAGTGGGAGGGGAAGGTAAACTCACTAGTGAGTACATAAGACCTTCACCAGGCCACACACCAATAATAGCCAGAGAGACAGTATTGCCCAGCCTCATGCCAGTGTATACATTGATGCTCCTCTTCCTGTTAACCTGTGCATCCCCGCCTCTCACACATGTCCCTTGTAACGTCAATTTATAGATTGAGGCCTCCACTAACTGCTAATTCTGCTCTCTCGTGTATGATGTCATTGGCAATCTCAGTCTATAGATTGATGCATCCACCTCCATTACCTGGTAATTCCGCTCTCTCATGCATGATGTCATTGAAAATATCAGTCTATAGATTGAGTACTTGCCCGTTTTAGCTGTGTAAGTTTTTCTCACACACACTAGATGTCTGGTAACACTGGTCTGTAGAGTGACGCACCTCTTGTTTCTTTTCAGGAAGTCCACGAGATAGTAAACCGCGCTCTGAGCCGGTTTAGCGAGGACCGCATTGGACTTGTTGATTACGCTCTGGAGTCTTCTGGTATGTACCAAAGTCAGTCACTAGTGCTGGAGTGAAGTGGGGGTGTAAGTGATAGGCTTGATTTAACGCGAATTCATGCCAGCGACGCCTGGGTGGGGCAGCCGGTGACGGTTGGACAAAGAGCAAAAATCCCTTCCACAGTAGAAGACATAAGAGTATATGTTGAGCAACAGAGCAGTAGCATGATTCCTTCTAAATGCCTTGCAGATTTCTATGTCCACTTCCTAGTTGCGTAACTAGCTGAGGCACGCAGTCTGGTTTACGACCTTGCCCACCATTATAGCTGCACACACACTCTGTAAGAAGGGTGTCTAGGGAATTTTTAAATGACTATTTTTCAGACCATGCACGAAAAAAAATCTGCTGTAAAATAAGCAAGTATCATTGGCAAAGCCAGGTGGTCTGGGATTAATGTGGTAAAGTGTGCTGCATTAGCTCAAAAGAGCAAGTCAGGGGAGGGAGCCAGCAAGCGCGTACTGAGGTTTCAGTAGAAAAGTGCAGCTCAGTAGATGCCCTCAAGTGCTGCCAGACAAATACACTCAACAGCCAGTAGCGTTAGGTGAGAAAGGAGTACTCAGCTGGGCTGAGCTGTGCCGTGATTGACAAAGTGTCAAGTCAGTGGTTGCAAGAGGCTGCTCGAACAAAGCTTGTGGCTGAAAGGTGTGGATCCGTGGCCTTTTCTATATATATCGTAAGCAGTGGGCCTGCTTGACAGCTGTCAACCCAGACATAATAGTTCAAGTTCAAGTTTAACATTTGTATAGCGCACTACTCACCCAGAGGGTCTCAAGGCGCTTGAGGGAGGGGGGTACTTTACTTATCAAATATCCAAGTTTTTAGTTGTTTTCTGAAGGAGAGGTGGTTCTATGTAAGGCGGAGGTGGGTGGGGAGAGAATTCCAGGTTATGGCCGCTAAGTAGGAGAAGGATCTTCCCCCCATGGTGGATCTATGGATGCGTGGAATTGAGGCGAGGGCTTGATTGGACGATCGTAGTTGGCGGGTGGGGGTGTAAAAGGACAAGCGTGTGTTGAGGCATTCGGGTCCAAGGTCGTAGAGGGCTTTGTGTGCGTGGGTGAGGAGACGGAACGTTATTCTCTTGTTGACGGGGAGCCAGTGGAGGTCTTTCAGGTGACCGGAAATGTGAGCTTGGCGGGGGATGTCTAGTATGAGTCTGGCTGATGCGTTTTGGATGCGTTGGAGTTTTTTCTGTAGTTTGGCTGTGGTTCCGGCGTAAAGGGTGTTTCCGTAGTCCAGTCAGCTTGTGACCAGTGCGTGGGTGACCGTCTTTCTTGTTTCGGTGGGGATCCAACGGAAGATTTTTTTGAGCATACGTAGTATGTTGAAGCATGATGATGAGACGGCGTTGACTTGTCTGGTCATCGAGAGGGAGGAGTCCAGGATGAAGCCCAGGTTACGTGCGTGGTCCGTTGGTATGGGTGCGTTTCCCAGGGCCGGTGGCCACCATGAGTCGTCCCAGGCGTCGGGGGATGATCCTAAGATGAGGATTTCCGTTTTGTCCGAGTTCAGTTTTAAACGGCTGTTCTTTATCCACTCGGCTACTTCTTTCATCCCTTCGTGTAGGTTGGTTTTGGCGGTGTTTGGGTCTTTGGTGACGGAGAGGAAAAGCTGGATGTCGTCTGAGTAGGAGATGATGTTGAGGTTGTGTTGGCGCGCGATGGATGCGAGGGGACTCATGTATACGTTGAAGAGTGTGGGACTGAGTGATGATCCTTGTGGTACTCCGCAGATGACTTCGGAGGCCTCTGATCTAAACGGGGGGAGGCGGACTCTCTGGGTTCTTCCGGCGAGGAACGAGATGATCCAGTCCAATGCTTTTCCTTGTATTCCGACGTTGCTGAGGCGTTGTATAAGGGTGCTATGAGCGACTGTGTCGAATGCTGCGGAGAGGTCAAGTAGGATGAGGGCAGCTGTTTCTCCGTTGTCCAGTAGTGTTCGAATGTCGTCTGTTGCTGCGATGAGGGCGGTTTCGGTGCTGTGTTTGGCTCGGAAGCCGGACTGTGAACGGTCGAGGGATTTGTTGGATTCGAGGAAGGTGGCGAGCTGACTGTTGACGGCTTTCTCAATGACTTTGGCAGGGAATGGGAGGAGCGAGATCGGGCGGTAGTTCTTAAGTTCAGTGGGGTCTGCTGTTGGTTTCTTCAGGAGGGCACTGAGTTCGGCATGTTTCCAGCTTTCCGGGAAGGTAGCTGAGTTGAGGGAGCAGTTGATGACGTCTCGGAGATGGGGTGCGATAATGGAGTCTGCTTTGTTGAAAATGTGGTGGGGACATGGGTCGGTTGGCGATCCTGAGTGGATGGAGTTCATCAGGCGGATGGTGTCTTCAATGGTGATTGGGTTCCAGGCGCAAAGGTTGTTGGAGGGGGGTTTTAGTTCGGAGGTGGGTGGGATGGACTGGTCTCCGGACTGGTTTCCAAAGCTGTTATGTATGCCAGCGATTTTGTTGTGGAAGAATGAGGCTAGGGAGTCGCAGAGGTCTTGGGAGGGAGTGATGTTGTTGTTGCCGGCGGTGGGGTTGGTAAATTCTTTGACGATGTTGAATAGTTCCTTGCTGTTGTGAGCGTTGTTGTCGAGTCGATCCTTGAATGCTGATTTTTTGGTGGATCGGATCAGTTGGTGGTGTTTGCGGGTGGCGTTCTTGAAGGTGGCCAGGTTGTCGGTGGTTGGGTTTTTTCGCCAGGCTTTCTCGAGGGTGCGACAGATCTTCTTGGATTTCTTAAGGTCATCATTGAACCAGGGGGATTTTTTGCTACCTTGCTTGATTAGATGGTTTTTCAAGGGTGCTAATTCGTCAGCGCTGTGGGTGATCCATTTTGTGAGGTTGGTGGCTGCAAGGTTTGGGTCCGATGATTTTGCAGGGGGGTTTTGGTGAAGCGCTGTGAAGAACTGGTCGGTGGTAATTTTGTTCCAGTTTCTGCAGGGAATTGGTTGTGGGTGGTTGTGAGTCGTAGTCTTTTTGTCGTGAACGTAGCTGTGGTATGTCCAATGGAGAGTTGTGGTGTGATTGAAGGAGATGAGCTTGCTGGAGGTGAAGATTGGATCGAGCGTGCGCCCGGCATAGTGGGTGGGGGTGTCAACAAGTTGTTTGAGTCCGAGATTGGCGAGGTTGTCTAGAAGGGTGGTGGTGTTGCTGTCGTTGTTCTTTTCCAGGTGGAAGTTGAGGTCTCCCAGTAGAATGTAGTCCTCGGAGGAGAGGGCATGTGGGCTGATGAAGTCAGTGATGTCTTCGCTGAATTGTGTGCGGGGTCCTGGTGGCCTGTAGATGAGGGTGCCTCTGAGTGTGGTCTTTGGGTCGGTGTGGATCTGGAAGGGAAGGTGTTCAGCGGCTGCAAGGTTATCGTCAGAACTGGTCGTGATGCGGATGGTGTTCTTATGAACAATGGCGATGCCTCCTCCTGTTTGTTTGATGCGGTCCTTTCGAATGATCTTGTAGCCGTCAGGGATGGCTATGGCGATGTCGGGCGTTGATGAGGCGTTCATTCAGGTTTCTGTAAGAAAGGCGACGTCCGGCGATGTGGTGTCGAGTAGGTTCCAAAGTTCAATGGCGTGTCTGTGGACCGAGCGGGTGTTGACCAGGATGCACTTCAGGTGGTTGTTGTCGGAGCTCTGTTTGGAGTTTGTGGATTTTGTGTGGGTCCTGATGCAGTCGAACTTGCAGGAGTGGCAGGTGAAGGGTCCATGGGTGTGGCCTGGGGCGTCTTGGTGGCAGTTTGTAGGTCGGCCGGGGTTAAGGGCTGCGAGGGTTGCGGCGTCGTACGTTATGCGGGTGAGTGGATTTTGCGGGGGCCAGGGGGTTTGGCGCTGGGCGCGGTCCAGGAGCGGACGACGTAGATGGGCTTACCTTTGGCGCACCTTCGGCGCGCATGGGGCGCGCTCGCTGCGCGTGAACGCTGCACGTCAGCTGTTCTGACATAAGTGGATAGTGGGGGGGGCGGAGCAAGGGAGGGTCAGCTGGGAGGCGGGAGCAGGGTGGAGAGGCGGGCTGGGAGTCACAACAACAAAATGGCAGCAAAGCAAAAGTGAAACAGGACGAGATAGGCACAAGCAGGGAATATCGCAAAGATGTGGGCAGAGGCACCGGCACAATCGGGCACAAATTGAATCCGCAGCAGGCAATTCGAACTTTGTAAATAGCGCAGCAGGCAATTCGAGTTTTGTAAATAGCGCTACAGGAATAAACAAGCACTCGCGCAATGTGGAATCAATGCAATATAGCGCTACGCTATTAATCAGGCGCTACAATAGTTACAGTGAATGAAATCAGAGCACATGATAATGGCAGCAATTGGTAGTCAAGCGCTACGATACCTGGTGGCCAGGGAGCGTGGGGAGCGACCGCTTCTGCACGAGTCAGGACGGTCACAGCGTTGGCTCAGAAGGGTCAGGCCTTTACTTTTAGTGGGAGGGAGGGTCAGCTGGGAGGCGGGAGCGGGGTGGAGAGGCGGGTTGGGAGTCACAACAACAAAATGGCAGCAAAGCAAAAGTGAAACAGGACGAGATAGGCACTAGCAGGAAATATCGCAAAGATGTGGGCAGAGGCACCGGCACAATCAGGCACAAATTGAATCAGCAGCAGGCGTTTCGAACTTTGTAAATCGCGCAGCAGGCAATTCGAGCTTTGTAAATAGCGCTACAGGAATAAACAAGCACTCGCGCAATGTGGAATCAATGCAATATAGCGCTACGCTATTAATCAGGCGCTACAATAGTTACAGTGAATGAAATCAGAGCACAAGGTAATGGCAGCAATTGGCAGTCAAGCGCTACGATACCCGGTGGCCAGGGAGCGTGGGAAGCGACCGCTTCTGCACGAGTCAGGACGGTCACAGCATTGGCTCAGAAGGGTCAGGCCTTTACTTTCAGTGGGAGGGAGGGTCAGCTGGGAGGCGGGAGCGGGGTGGAGAGGCGGGCTGGGAGTCACAACAACAAAATGGCAGCAAAGCAAAAGTGAAACAGGACGAGATAGGCACAAGCAGGGAATATCGCAAAGATGTGGGCAGAGGCACCGGCACAATCAGACCCAAATTGAATCAGCAGCAGGCAATTCGAACTTTGAAAATAGCGCAGCAGGCAATTCGAGCTTTGTAAATAGCGCTACAGGAATAAACAAGCACTCGCACAATGTAGAATCAATGCAATATAGCGCTACGCTATTAATCAGGCGCTACAATAGTTACAGTGAATGAAATCAGAGCACAAGGTAATGGCAGCAATTGGCAGTCAAGCGCTACGATACCCGGTGGCCAGGGAGCATGGGGAGCGACCGCTTGGAAACAATCCTTGGAAACAATCTAAAACAGGTGTTCCCAACCTTTTGATTTCAGGTGACCCCCCACGGATTCATTACTGGAATCCGGGGACCTCCACTGAGTCATTACTGGAAGCACGGGACCCTCGCCTACACACTGTCGATTTGAACCGCAAAACAATAGACAAAAAAATGCAGACAAAAAGCATTCATCAAACAAATACCGAAATGATGACACACTTTATTTAAATTGCAAACACATATAAATAAACACAATGTTAATTTTAATAAAAAGGTTGGAGCTTTTATAAATTCAATTGAGGCCACTCATCATTCATACTATATTCTGTTTGATGCACTTGCACTGCTCCCACAAATGAATCTGAGGATTGTAATTTCATTGTTAGCCTCCAGTTTCAAATTCCTTCCCATTTACAGTACGTTTTAGAATGTTCAATTGTACATTTAGCTTCTTTATTTGTATGCACTTTATTAATCTTGATATTAAGTAGTCGCAGACTCCCAGGGGACCCCGGACCCCAGCTTGGGAACCACTGATCGAAAACATTGAGAGTACTGCTAAACTTCTTTGGTTACCCGGAAGCTTAGATGCATAAAAGATCATTCGGACTCCTTTTACACACATTTCCTTCACACAATGTGGAGATTACATAGATTGTTATCAGTGGAAAATGCAGTATTGGAGAGGGGAAGGCCCCAAGTTGAAATCAGCAGGTAAAGGGCCTTCCACCTGTTTGAGTAACGACATAAGAGGCAAAGTGGTACTCGGCAACATGTAAAACATTTTTTAATAAACAATATTTTAATTATGTTCATTTTTTTGCTGTCCTAAAAAAAAGTTTTGTACCATGTTACGATTACTGGAATATTGTTTACATTGATGATTTCTAAAACATTTTGTAACAGAACAGCAGAGCTTTGGATTGTTCCATCACAGATGCATAGGTTGTATACCTTAGCACTTATCTCTGCCAGCGAGATGCTTTCTGCGGTTACAGTGTACAGATGTGAGACTTGCGGACTATCCTTGACCTCGTTTCTTGTTTTGCTCGTTCTCTGTCAGGGGCGAGTGTCCTGAGCACGCGTTGCTCGGAAACCTATGAGACCAAGACCGCCCTGCTGAGTCTGTTTGGTATCCCCCTGTGGTACCAGTCGCAGTCCCCACGTGTGATTTTGCAGGTAAGGAAACCAAGCAGGTGTTTCAGCACCTCCTCTTTCGCACATGTACATGCCATGTAGCAGGCTGCAGCAGTGCAAGACTCCCTCACATAGAATCTGTATTGCAGACCGCAGCAGTGCTAGCTCACCGCACACAGAAGCAGTACAGCACAGTTTGCAGCAGTGCAAGCGTCCCTTACCCACAATAGAGGTGCAGTAAGCGGCCAAGCTTCCAGCACACAAATAACATGCACAGCACATGCAGCAGAAGTGCACAGAAGAGGTGGAACATGGCAGCAATGCAAGCCTTCCTTCTCACAAACAATGTGGCAGCAGCAGAGCAAGCTTCCCTCACATGCCCCATAGTTACAGATCCCTAAACAAAACCTGTAAGTGTGAAGAGTTTGACAAGCCTCCTGAATTGCTAGATGAGCAAGCACAACTGAAAATATATTAGCTTACAATTAAGACTATAAACATCTGCACATAGAGAGGGACCAATTTTGCAGATCTAATCTCTGCCACACAACTTCATTATGGTGTATTTTAAGGCTTTTGCTTTGGGCACTGGACAATAGGGCTGTATGGCGGCAGATGAGCCTCAAGTCAAAAAGATTGTATTCCCCTTTTCCCTGGAGCCTCGGAGGGTTAGTTCGCCACAGAGGTGCATGCTTACTGAGGTAGAACTGGGGGAATAGGCACAGTGATTACCCAACTTGACTCCTACTCCATGCTGCTACTAAAGTCGGTTAAGTCCTCTTGTTGTCATCAGGACTTGGAGAGCAGTTGAAAGACTGACACTGTGTGTCTTTAGTCTATGTTGCTGGATCAACAAAGTGTATGCTAGGGTATCTCTCGATCACTAGGTAGCCATGAGAGCTTGTTACTTATACAAGACCACACATTTTATACTATTCTAGTGAATAGACCAGGTGGTATCTACCTTCTGCAGGAAGGATTGCCCTTCAAGGAAAAGCAGGGATAGTAAGAGCATCCCCTTTTCTGGCAGATTGTCAGGATCCTGCTGTGTCCTAGAAAGAGACTTAGGCTTTATAGTGATTGGAGGAAAGATAACCAATCACTTATTCGCTCCCCATCCTAGTCTGTTGCATGTTTTATTTCTGCTCTCTTTTTCTGCAGCCTGATTCGAACCCTGGAAACTGCTGGGCCTTCCGTGGCTCCCAAGGCTTTGCTGTTGTCCGGCTGTCCAGTCGCATCCGCCCCACAGCGGTCACTCTGGAGCACATCCCCAAGTCACTGTCGCCCAAGGGCTCCATACCTAGCGCTCCCAAGGACTTTGCAATCTACGTGAGTATGAGCAAGACAAAAGTGGGGAGAGTGCATGGGTTAACTGGTGTAAGGTCAAAGAACAACGCTTCCTCTGTATGTGTGGGCAGGACAGGTTTTGAGGATATACGCGTTATCACATGTTGTGTAAAGAGTCTCTGTGTATTTCTTTTAGTTGCCTGAGAAAACTTTGAAAATAGATTCCTTTGGAATCCTTACCTTGAAAATCAGCTACAGAAATTAAGCAATACAATGATTTGCATTAGATTAACAATAAATTCAAACGAACTCCTATAGGGCCATATGTATCAACATCCTCATTTGCGATTCTCAAATAGCGATTTTTTAGAAATCACTATTTGAGAATTGCAAAACGTGATGTATTAAAGAAATCTCATTTTTTTTGCGAATTCTTAGTACTCCTTAATTGCGATTAGCAAATTGCGAAATCGCAATTAAGGAATACTTTCCCATTCTTTTCTATGGGCCAGTAGGCCCATGGAAATTAATGGGAAGTCATTCTCAATTTGCGATTCGCAATTTGAGAATCGCAAATTGAGAATAATTTCAAGGGTGCAAGGGTGTCATAAGGACACCCTGATGCACCCCTGAAAGGAACATGTGTGCACATATGGCGCACATACATGCCCCAAGGGCATATATGTGCACCACATAGCACCTTTACAAATGCAAAAAAGTGCATTTGTGAACGAAATCGCAAATTACCACCAACTTGAAGTTGGTGGTAATTAGCAATTTCTTAATGAGAAATCGCACAACTTGGGTGCTTGATGCATAGCATTTAAGGAATCACAATTTGCGATTCCTTAGATGCTTAGGCAAAATTAAGAAATCTCAAATTTTGCAATTCCTTAATTTTGCGACGAGAAAACAGCTCATACATCGCGTTTAGCGATTTTTCATTTGCAAACGCTGTATTTTTGTGAATCGCAGCGTTTGCGAATGAAAAATTGTTTGATACATGTGCCCCATAGTGATTGTGATGACCTTACACTAACCCTCAAACTACCCACAGTATTAGTCCCGACACCGGCCTGCTGCGTTTGAATTGTTGCATCTTACCTTTTCCACATCCATGGGAACATAATTACTCTAATGCAGGGCAGTCCGGCATCAGAGCAGGGTGGCCGGATAAATGCCAGATTTTCATGATCACCACGTAAAATAAATTCACATATAAGGAATCTGGATAGAACTAATTTACATAGTAGGAGGTTGTCCTAAAAATCTGACATGGATCCAGCCATTCTGGACAGCGTTTCTCTAAGGTATTCAAGTGTCTATGAAAGTGTTACTTTAGTGAAACCAAGGGGTTTCCTTGGTGCGGAATGGCTGGAAACAATTCCTCCGGTACACTGTATTATGGAGGTTTTTTTCACTGATCTAAAACGTGTGTTTGATCCTTTGATTAACAATTTTGTAAACCGTCAAAACTCCAAAATTCTGGGAAATGAAAATGTTCCCCCACGTTCCCTCATTGTTGTAAGTACAACTTTATTTTCCCATAAGTTTGGAGTTTACTATTTGCAATAGATTGTTTTGACTGGAGAAAAGAGGTAGATATGACATACCATGGTAAAAGATTGAAGAAAGAAAGATCAAATTTTTCCTCCTTTTAGTAAGAAATTGAGTCACCTTAAAAATGCCCTAAAATACTCAGGAGAGACTTGCACAATCCCCTACCTTCCTGCTAAAGTGATCTCCGTTCCATTTTCTCTATTCTGTAAAATGTGTAAAGGAATATCACGTGCTGTACAGAGCAACCTGGAAAAAAATATTTCTCTTATCTTAGTTGTTTAAAAAACTAATAATAATAGTAGACCTAGTCTGAACATGTGTTACAGACAGCACAGGGACTGTGGGTCTTTACTTTATAACCATTGTTTAAACAAGCATTGACAATGGGTCTGGACCTGGCAAGTTTGGAATGGGGTTTAATGAATTTTTTTGCAATATAAATTACTAGTTTAAAACATGATAATAAAAAATACCAAGGCGGTGTTTGACTTACCAGCTCTGTTACTGGAGGGCAATGCGTTTTAGGTAGATGTGCACACACATGGGATCGGACAAAATGCCATCACTCACAGTGTAAAAGACCAATGGCTTAATTGGGCTGATACATTGCTCCATGTTTTATGCAGTGATAAAAGGAAGCCATATGTGAATGATGGTTTAACAAACCTGTGGTTGAAGAGGACAGACCCACAACCTTTGTGAAACTATATATTTATGTACATTTAGTTTTTTTTTCCATTCCATGAGACTGACAAGACTTCTAGAGCAGTCTTTAAGCCAGACCTGAAAAGCAAATGGAGCAATAGGCATAGTTTTGAGACGTGTGGCAGTCTTCCCATTTCTCCACTGTATGAAGAGAGAGAGACCGCAAACATAGTGTATCCATCCCTAAAATATTTGGACTGGTAGAATCGTCAAACAATCCCAAAATACTGTTCATCAGTGTTGCAGTTTAATGCAAATGCTACTTACCAGTATGCATCTGTTCTTGGCATGTAGGGCTGCTGACATTCATATCTGTGCATAGATCGCCGCCTAGTGTTGGGTCCGGATGATTGCACATTGTTGTCCTGGAATAGTCTTCGAAGTATCACGAGATAGGTGGCTCCTCCCCTGGACTACAGTGCGCATGGGCATCGCCTCCATCCCCAGATTGTTTTTAGCCATTGACAGAGATGGAGTGAAGTATGTGAGTGATGACCATGCTATGAGCATATATATATGAATGAACACTGCAGCTGCTACAAGCGCCGGGGAGGAGGGTGGGCGATATGAATGTCAGCAGCCCTACATGCCAAGAACAGATGCATACTGGTAAGTAGCATTTGCAGTTCGAGGCATGTGGGCTGCTGAATTCATATCTGTGCATAGAATACATAGCAGTCCCTCCATTATCGGCGGCCGCCCGTGCCAGCTGCAGCAGTCTGATGTGTTGATCCGGACGGACAACATGACGGCCATGTACTACATTCAGAAGCAGGGAGGCACACACTCTCCACAGCTGTCTCATCTGGCTCAGAGCATGTGGAAGTGGGCCATTCAGAGGAACATCTTCCTCATGGCAGAGCATCTCCCGGGCAAGGACAATCAGATGGCGGATCTGCTCAGCAGGCACAGCCATCAAATGCACGAGTGGGAGATACATCCATCAGTACTCCAACCGTACTTCCAAAAGTGGGGTCATCCAGAGATAGACCTGTTCGCCACAAAGGAGAACGCAAAATGCCAAAGCTTCGCCGCCAGGTTCCCACACCCGCAATCACAGGGCAATGCGATGTGGATGAACTGGTCAGGCAGATTTGCGTACGCTTTTCCCCCAGCACCTCTGATACCGCTGGTGGCACGCAAGCTCAGGCAGCACTCGATGACTCTCATCAGAGTGTTGATTGTCGCGCCCAGATACTGTCGCACGTGGGCGGGCTGGAGATGGGACTTTGGGTAGTTCAGAGAGAATCCCAGATCGTGCAGGAGATGAATGGTGCGTGACACATGGTCGACGCACTGTTGTTCTGTCTTTGCTTGAATGAGCCAGTCGTCCAGGTAGGGGTAGACGTGGACGCCCTGGCGACGGAGATGTGCCGCCACAGTCGCTAGGCACTTTGTAAATACCCTTGGCGCCGTGGTGACCCCGAACGGCAGAACCCTGAACTGGTAATGCTGGTCTTGAATCGTGAATCTGAGATACTTCCTGTGGGAAGGATGCAGGGGGATATGAAAATATGCATCTTTCAGATCCAGCGTAGCCAGGAAGTCCCCCTGCTGAAGCAGAGGGAGTACTTGCTGCAACGTGAGCATATGGAAGTGCTCCAAGAGAATGTACCAGTTGAGGGGCCTGAGGTCCAGGATGGGCCTGAGGGATCCGTCCTTTTTGGGAATTAGAAAATACAGGGAGTAAACCCCTGTTCCCCTTTCCTGCAATGGAACGAGCTCTATTGCCCCTTTTTGCAGCATGACTAGAACTTCCTGCTGCAACAAGGTCAAGTGCTCGCCGGACATAGGACGGCTCCTTGGGGGTATGTTTGGTGGAATGGAAGTAAGTTCCAGACAGTAACCGTACTGGATAAGAGACTTGACCCACCTGTCCGTGGTGATGGATCTCCACGCGGGCAGGAACTGCTGGAGTCTCCCCCCGACCGGTGTTGTATGGTCGGGGGGCAGTGACAAGACGTCACTGCTTGTTGGCGGTGGTGGACCTGGAGCTGTTGTTTCCACGTCCCCTGCCCTTGACGTTATTGCCTCTGTAGCCACCTCTACCCTTGTTGTTGTACGAGGTCTGGGTGTTACTTTTGTAATACTGTGTGGACTGCGATGCCTGACCCCTTGAGGTGCCTCTGGAATTGGAGCGGCGAAAGGAACCACTCCGAAACTGCTGAGACTGGAGGGCCCCCATAGACTTGGCAGTGTCTGTATCTTTTTTCATTTTTTCCAGCGTCGCATCCACCTCCGGGCCAAACAGGTGGTCAGGATTAACTGTTTGGTTCAGTATTGTCGTTTGAATATCGGGTTTGAACCCTGAAATTCTAAGCCAAGCATGCCGTCTAAGCAACACACTGGTGTTGATTGCCCTGGAGGCTGTATCGGCCACATCCAGCGCACATTTTATGGATGCGTTTGTGATGAGCTTTCCTTCCTGAATCAGCATTTCTCCTGCCTCCTTGTACTGGTCAGGCAAGTGTTGCAGTAGTGATTCTAAGGTGTCATAATGAGCCCTATCATAGCGTGCAAGTAGGGCCTGTGTGTTTGAGATTCTCCAAATATTAGCTGCCTGTGCAGCAATTCGTTTCCCTGAGGCCTCGAAGATTTTGGACTCTTTGTCTGGGGGAGGAGCGTCACCAGTGGTCTGCGAGTTCGCCCTCTTCCGAGCGTTGGATACAACCAACGAGTCCAGTGGCAAGTGTCCCTTGATGTATGTAGGATCCGAGGGCGCTGCCTTATATTTTTTGTCAATGCGAGGGTTGACGACACGCGCCCGGGTGGGCTCCTTGAAGACCTCCGTTGCGTGTTTAAGCACCCCCTTAAGCATTGGCAGTGTTTTGACTGACTTTTCAGCCACTGAGAAAGTGTCAAATAAAAAGTCCACATCCACAGGGTCCGAGTGCAGCTCGACATCGTGGTTAGCCGCAGCTCTCTCGATCAGAGCGTTGAAGGCCGCTGAGTCCTCCGTCGGTGACGTTTTGGCCGCAAAAAGTTGCGTGTCCTGGCCCGACTGCGGGTCCTCTGTATCGCCTCCGGCCGACCAAGGTTCGTGCTCCTCCTCCAGATCAGAGTACGCCGGATAGTTGTACTCGGCATCTTCCTCGTCAGCATCGCCTGCGGCGGAATGCGTCGGCGAGTGTCCCAGGGCTTGTGGAGACATAGGTTCTATCGGGGCCGAAGTTTCCGCAGAGTCCCTCTTATTTTGAGAGGGATCCGAAAATGTTCCAACACCGGCTCAGTGGTGATTTTTCTCTTGAGGAGAGACAGTTTCCCAGTATTGGCGTCGATGATGACCTCTCAACGCTCCTCCTCAGCAAGCGGCTGGAGCCGAAGCTTCGACACCACTAAGGCTGCTTTCGGTGTCAATACCTCCTTCGCGGGCCCGCTATGTTTCGGCGCGAAAGCCTTCGACGTCGACTTTGGCGGCAGGGTAAAACGGATAGGCGTTTGCGCCTTCGCAGGCTTCGGCGTGTGCTTAGGCGCCACAGTGTCCTGATCAGGAACCACATTGTCCTTCCGTATCCGCTGTAGGGATTCCGCTACCTTCTTTGTTAAGGCAGGAGAGGGCTTGACCGGCTCGAGCGATCTCCCCGAGTCGGGAGTCGGGAGTCGGATCGATGGCAGGCACCTTCTTCGGGGCCGACACCTCACGCGCCTTGTCCCCAAGGGTCGGCGCCGGCCGAGACCGGGTCACGTCGTCGCCCTGACGCTTCTTCGGAGCCGTCTTCGGGTCCTCGACCCCCTTCGGCGCCGACGCAGCCGCGTCGGTCGACTTCGCCTTCGGCGCCGACCCCGAGGGCTTCGGGTCGGCCATCTTGGCGTGGCTCTTCAAGTCGGCCATCTTGAATTTTTTGGAAGTTGACGCCTCCAGAACCATCTGCCCCAGCGCAACTTTCACTTTCGGTTTCGAAACCGAGGGAGCGTGACCAGATGGCTTCACTTTCGTTTTCTTCAACGTGAGTGGCGCCTCAGAAATGTCCGTGACCGGGCCCGGAGGCGGGGACGTTGGACTTATAACGAGGTCTTGGGTAAGGCCCGAAGGCGATCCCTCGACCTGGGCCGTATGAAGGGGATTGACCCCTGAGTCTTGTTCGGGGATGCTCCTCCTCCGAGCTATCCCCTACGGTGGCAATAGCCCGATCGTCTTCCCATACCTCGTCGGCGACTTCGTGAATGTCCTCATCACCCGCGTCGTAGGCATCCCCTTCGGACGCGGGACTAGATTCCGAACCTTGTACGTCGTCTTCGTCTCCAACAGATTCTTCGAATATGTCGTCTGGAGGGGGCGCCGCGGTAGCAGAGAACTTGGCCTGGAGCCTAGCGGCCCGACGAATCTTGAGAGTTTTCTTGCACCGGAATTTCGAACACGCCATGCAGCTGTCTTCGTCATGGTCCGGTGACAAGCATTTATTGCACACGGGGTGCACGTCGAGGTGTGGATACTTGGAGTTACACACTGGGCACTTCTTGAACGGAGTCCGCTCCATAGCAGAAGTGTAGTGTAGGCCCGTCCGCGCCGAGAGCACGCGGAAGGGTAGCAAGAGTTCGGAGCTGAGAGTCAGACAAGAAACCCGAACGCAACTATACCGACGCTCAGCCTAAAGACCTTTTGGTCTCGAGTGGAAAGTTGAACAACTATCCGTTCCGACAGAGGGAACCGAAACACATCCGAACCCAATGGCGGAAAAAAACAATCTGGGGATGGAGGCGATGCCCATGCGCACTGTAGTCCAGGGGAGGGGCCACCTATCTCGTGATACTTCGAAGACTCTTCCAGGACAACAATGTGCAATCATCCGGACCCAACACTAGGCGGCGATCTATGCACAGATATGAATTCAGCAGCCCACATGCCTCGAACTGTCTCTGTACATTCCTTGTTGCTGTTGCCCTAAGGACCCAGCTGAGGGCAAACAACTATGAACACCAGAGCTTCATTGGTCTTTCCACTCTCGTCATCACCTGTCTGGATGGTTGGAGTGCTGTCCTGACGGCAATCCTTCCCTGGTGCAAACATTCGGAATAAGTGCTGTAGGGCTTAAAGAGCGTTCAGACTGGATCTTTCCAACAGTGTTGTGTTGTTGATCAGCAGTCCCCTTTCATGTAAAAATGAAAATCAGCAAGGCTGCCTTAGGTACAGCTGCCAACTCTAAACTCACTTGGGTTTTCCTGTTAGTCAAGACGTGTTTACTAAGCCTCTTTTAACTAGAGAATAACTTCCAGTAGGTTGAAAAGTCATTCTTCGTACTCCTCTCTACTTTATCAAGGTACTTAGTACTAGTATTTCCAAAGTGGGTGACTTCAATATAGACATTGGCAACTTAAGGTGTGATTTTCGTGTTTTGCAGACTGAAAGATGTAGATCCACGAACGAACAGGGAGTACTCATATTACCCTGCTTCCCCAAACAAAGGGCACATACAGAACTATTGATATTGTCCAAGAAACTCAATCCAAGATGGCATTGTCCCATCGTGAGAGTCCGATCACGTGTGCACGTTTATTTTTGATTGGATGGGCAATAGCAGTCTCATCATCTTATTTTCTAGGTAATTTTTGTGTTATTCGCCTAGATAAATTGTTTATTCATTCAGTTCCAGTCTCTGAGCTAAAATGACATTCAAGTGTGCACATCTTTGACGTATAGCTAACACGTATTTCTCCTTTTTTGTCTGTGTAACATTGTTTGGAATGTATCTGTTACATGCTTAGCTTGAGTCTGCCACATTAACAGATAGATAGTTGACAAATTATCATCCCAGTGTTTATTCTCTTCCTGTTTTGAGGCTACAAACCAGTCCAAAATGATTGCTGCAAGACTGCAAAGTAGCTGACTAGGCCATTACCATCTTGGTGGCCCTCCAATTTTTAATATAGGGGCAGATTCTCAATCCAAAACGACTGTTGCATGGCTATGCACCCGAGAGGGGTATTGCTGATCTGGTAGGTATTCCCTTGCCGTAGAATGGGGCAACTACTAAATCTTAATGGCTTCCAAGTGGATGTTCAGCTTGAGTGAGACATTGCAACAATACAATTATTCAGTTTATACAAAGGGGGAAGATCGCAAATTCAGTGTTGTTGCCACACAGCTGGATGACTTGATAATTATTATTACACTTGTCTTCTTTTTACTGGGGGTGGGGGGAAAGACTTGATTTAATTTGTTTGCCATTGGACCGTTCTCTTAATTTCAAATGTGATGCACTATCACCCCACTCTTGTCTCTTTAAGGGACATGAGGAGGAGACTCAGCGCGAGGGGACATTCCTGGGCCAGTTCACGTACGATCAGGATGGAGAACCAATCCAAACTTTTTGGTTTCAGGTAAGCAACAGCGGGAGATGCAACAGAAGGTGGTGGGGATGAGACTGCGGGACTTCACTCATTTGGTCGTCTTTCCCTCAGCCCTACAGGTGAACCAGAATCATTCCGGTTCCGATCTTTAACTAGACCATACAGCTCTAAAGTTGACAAGCAATGTATCTCACTGCAGATCCATTGCGCTTCTATCCCCATAGAAACTGTGATATATTAAATACTGCAGATAGGATTGGTTTTTCTAACCCAACCCCCTTTTCCCTGCCCCCAAGTCCAAAGGCAACCCCACCCAGCCTGTGGAAAAAGGCTACAACTTGTGTGTAGCCTAACTTGTGTTCCTCATGTAAGTGCCATGAGTAAACCTGCCTTCTACCACTTGCACCTACTTCAAAGTGTCCTTCCTCTCCTTCGCCTCACCCAGAAAATCACTATTATACTCATTGTGATAATATCTAACATCGACTACTGTAACATCATCTGCATCGGCCCTCTAATCTATATTTAAGATCCATCTAGTCTAGAAGCACAATGATGGTTTCATATTTGGCCTGAATCTGCTCTGACGAAATCTCACCACCTTTACAGGACCTTCACTGGCTCCTTGTGAATGAAAGAGCTAATTTCAAATTGCTATGCTTCATCCACAACGCATTGCATGGCTGATAACTAGACTACTTGTCTGTTTTTCTTCCCTTATCTCCCATCCAGAAGCTAAAAATGTACCAAACACAACTTGCTGTCCATTTCTTTATCCCATACATGAAGTTTGGAGGCAGGACAATTCCAATGCATGATCATCCCTATGGAACTTCATCCCAAATCATCTAAGGCTTGCCCTCAGCAGATTCGGAAAACTGCTTAAATACTCACCTTTTCAAACAACCCTATGTTAACCTCTTTTGCTTCCTGTACTAACGCCCAACCTAGACTGTTTAGACGCCTAAAACCATTCTATGCCACCCTTCTAAGACTTTATCATCTGCTTATAATTGTCATGAGATCATGTGGTTTAGAATTACTGTCAGTCTATTCAAGTCGACCCAACCATATTATGTGAATTGAAGCTCCTATGAAAACCCTAGGTAAATAAAATAATTGTGTTTTATTTCTGCAGGGGGAGCCCTTAGCAACATATCAGATAGTGGAGCTGAAAATCCTGAGTAACTGGGGTCACCCTGAGTATACCTGTATTTACCGCTTCCGGGTGCACGGAGAGCCAGAGGAGTGAGCTCAAAATAGTACCCCAGCTCCTATGGTACGAAGAACCGTCGGACCAGGATAGGAATCACAGCTGAGAGACTGTTCGGGTATATCTTTTTTAAGGTGGAAGAGCGGTTCGGAAAATGCACTGATAATGCCTGGAGAATTGTTAAGGGTTGGGGGGGTCGGGGAAAGGGGATTTGAGCTACTTTTCCCATCTAGGACATGGGAAGGACAAATGTTTTGATAGAGGCCATGTTTGGTTAATGTTTTAGCAGCAACCATTAGAGATGTCGTAGCTCCTAGCCATGTGCTAAAGTGTGCTGTGCGCACACAGATTTGTCCAATGTGTTGGCCGCTGCCTGATTTCACTGTCCAGTCCAGGTTACCATGTGGCATAGTCCCTAAGGTGCAGGTCTGCGACAAAGGGTTCAACATATGGCTACCACAGCTTTAAAAAACAAAATGAGAAGTCTTTACAGAAAATTGAATGTTTGGGGATGGTGGGAGGCGGGCAAATGTTTACCATATCAATTTTGAATGTGTACGCTGTATTTTAAGCACATAGGGGATGGAGCTGAGAAGAATCAAGTCTCTTTCAGCCCCTTCCTTCTCATTTTTTTGCTTCTGTTTTAAAGCTTTAATTCAGTGTTAAGATCTTATTTATTTTTTTAGAGACTGTATTTCTGTATTGAAGTAGCAGGAAGTTCCTCAGTGTTAGTTTCCTGCTTCCCAGGACTCTTCTCTGCTATTGAATAGCAGCGCAGAGCCATCTTCAGTGTTTTTTCTTATCCCTTCCATCTTGAGAAGTGGGTTGTAGACCACGTGGTCCTTCCTCCAGCTGCAAAAGGTCTAGACATTAAGCTTTGGGATCATGCGAGGTACGAACCGGCGACTGCCACAGAGCTTACTGTCAAGGTAAATGTTAGATCCCCATGGAGCAGCGTGGCTCAACCTGTAATATTGTGCTTTAGTCTGTTCCTCTGGCCACAGTTACTAAGCTTTGCCTTCAGGATGCTTAAAAGTTGCCTCAAGGCGATTGATACAAGGCTTTACATTAATGATTTTTTTTTCGCCTTGCCTATCGGTAACAACCAATTTTGCTTGACATTGGCTTATACCTCAACAATAGCCCAACATAACTTGAAACGCAATATACTGACCCCACTAAGGCAGGCCCACAAACTGGAAGGTAGATTACATTGACCTGTAGCCACATAAGTTGTGCGAGGACCTGTATAAAACTGTTTGGGCCTGAAAGAGACCTGTTCCCTTTGGGCACATAGTGTGTTCGCGTCTGCATCAGGTCCATCCAAAAGGTGGGGCAGGGGCAGGGACATTATTCCCCAGGTCGCATTGTTTTTCAGGGCCCCGTTCTCATCCTGCAAAATCTATAGATTTTGAACAAGTGTTCCTTGTTTATCAATGATGAGGCAAATAACCAACTTACTACTGGATGGTGTCAGATGCTGGACCTGGTGTGTTTTCACTCTCCCTGGTGGATTTTTCTTTTTATCCTGAAAACAGGTGCTTGTGCTATGTCTGACTTCTATAAGTGATAATCCTGCAGGGGCGGGAGCAAGGAGTGCTGGCCCTCTGACAGGTTTGGGGTGCAGGACACCCCACTATCAAGACTTTATACCTCTCATGCCAGGGTTTAGTAAGATATAGTACTGCTCTTCAGAAAGCACACCAGGCTGGAGAGAGTAACATCTTGGCATCAACAGAATATAACACAAGTGGGCAGAGAAAGAAGGCGTTCCTGGTGGGGGACACCCCTCAAACCCCAAAACAGGAAAAAAACAACCTTTAACAATTTACAAATAAGATTGCTGCCTCTGTAGACCTTGTTGATCTTATAACAAAGACGAAGTCAAAGTGGTGCTACAGTGTAAGAAGACCCTGTCCCTCAGGAAGTAAGCACAGCACAACAGATAGCACATTTGGCAGGCAGTCGTATATACCTGCGTTGTCTGCAGCTGTCGCTGTAAGTGAGGGGAAAGTTTGAATAAGGGGTCACAATGTTTAGGTTTGTACCTACTTCCAGTGACAGTAATGCACACACACCCCCTTGTGCTGAACGTATCAGCTTGAGCCTGTGGCGAGAGGGGTAGGTGTTTTTTCTGTTCTCCCTCCCTGTGTTTTGCCCTGTTTAATTATTATGTGTGATATTATTTTAAAGTGTGTATAATTCTTGCATATGTTATTGGTGTGCCTCTGAGTTGTTCTACAAGCCCTGCTTTCCTCTGCAGTTTTCGCTTTTTCTTCCACCTTCAGCTGTTCCTCTCCCTCCGCTTTTCCCCTCCCCTCCTCAACTGGTACTGTTCATCTCTCTCTCTCTGCCATCTCTTGCCCCCTTAAATTCACTCATTCCTCACCTCAGCAGTACCTGTGCCCCCCTTTCCTCTCTGCGCCACTGCTCCATTTCTCTCTCTCTCTCTCTCAGCAGTTAGTCTTTCACCCATTTTTCGTGAACAATATGACTTTCTCTCCCCCTCAGCTGTCCCTTCATCCACTGGAGCAGGGCTTGTTTTTAAGGTATTATATTGGCACATATCATTTGCACTTGGCTTAGCTTTCCGAGGCGTTGACATAAAGTCTGTAAATAGATTTTTCCACTTCTGCAACAGGACTTTCACCACTGCCGATTTATACTTATAGAGGAATTTTTGTTACTATGAAAACGTATTGATTGTTCTAAGTGTCCCGCCTCAAGCTTGAGGCTTACGCATTGCTCCCTCATGTATGAGAACCTAGCTTCTTACCTTCATAAAGGGAACTTAGGCACCATCCCCTCACACAGGAGCCCAAACATCTCACCGAGACACAGCAAACCTTAAAGTCTTCACATAACATGGGGAACCTAGTGTCTTTCCCTAGCACAAGCCAAAACATCCAAGTGGCCTCCCTCACAAGGGAGCCAGAAGGTCCCTCCCTCACACTGGGCATGTGAGGACCTCTTCATGGAGGTAGCCTGAACGTCTGACGCTCCCACTGGAGACCCTTCTGTCCCATCCCCACACTGAGACCTTGAGAGTCTCCTCTTCACACAGGGAAACTGAGCACCAGCCCTAATAAAAGCTCAAACATCACATTCTCACCAAGAGAGCCCTAGTTTTTGCCTCCTCCTGCATAATACTTGCACATCTTCCCCTCAAGATGGGAGCCCGTCAGTCGCCAACCCACCCGGGAGCTGTAATGTCCTGGTGTCTCATTTCCCCATACACAGACCATGAAAACCTTCTCCGCCTCCTGCCACCACCCCACTCCCCAAGGTATCTCATCCTAACACAGGAACCCTAGGCACCCCCCTCCTTACATAAGAAGGCTACGCATCTCACCTCTACGCAGGGACCCTGTGCATCTCTCATGCAGGGAGCCCAAGCACATCTTCCTCATACAGGGCTCCTGGGATCACTGCCTTTTTTAGGCACAAACCCTGAGCATCTCACCCTTAGAGAACCAAAACGTCCCTCTCTTGTACAAGGCTCACACAGAAGGAGCAATAGCGTTCCCCCCTAACACATGAACATCTTCACCTTATACGGCTTGCGCATCCCTCATTAAAAGCTGCAAGCTTTTCTAAGGTGAGGGTCCCGTCCTATAGTGAAACAAAAATTCCTCGTTGTGCGTTTTTTTATGATGCAACTTGGTTGTTTTTAACTAAAACTGCCATAATACTGCATTGTTTAATACAGCATTTATGCCTATGCAAGCAAAATAAAATCACAGGAAAGAGACCAGTTTGGCTGTTATTTATTGTTTTGTTTGTGCTTTTTGAGAAAACACATATAGGATAATAGCATCTATATTATGCGGGTATGAAAACTTTTTATTAATGAATTATAAATGTATTTCTGATGGATACTTCTACCTGCAGATTCCTCAACGCTTGAATCTCCTCTAGGCATCAGACCGATAGGTGGCGCTTCAGCTCGGATTCTACCCTGGGATCCACCCCAGACATGACATCACAGAGCCACATACTGTGGCAACACAGCACATTAACATCAGTTGCTTCCCCCCCCCCCCTCTTTCAACCAGATTCATACTCTGCCGCCTCTGAGAGCTTTTTTGCAGTTTTTCTGACAGGATGTCTGCTGCAAATGTCATTCCTGCAAAAAAAAGATGTCACTCTTGGACTTGTACAAAATGTTTCTCCGGTGCTTGAGGCCTAAACAGGACTCTAAGTCATGTGACACGTGTCACCTCACACATGTCAAGGTCATAAGGAGTGGGAAACCAGGTTTTTTATGGTCCGCATCCAAGACGAATGCCTGGCTTGTCCATGCTCCAGATCCCATGTCAAGTGCACTCCAGCTCAGCTGCAAGTAGGCCACTTGCAAGGACAAGCCCCCCACAAAGAAGCACCACAATAGGGATTCCTTAACTTCTTGATGTCTCTTCTAGTCAAGGGGAATGTCTTCCAGTATGGCAGGTATTCCTCTCTGACGCCCCGCTCAACATCGCCCTTGGAGCCTAGTTTGGTGGAGATCTGTCCTGTGCTGGAATCGACCTGGAGAATGGCAGTGGCCTAGATACCTTCCCTGAGTTGGATTGGAGTTTCGTTCGAGACTTTCTCTGAATTAAATTGCAATCTCTCACTTGGGCTACACCTGTAGTATTAGTGCAAGGCGAAGTTCAACTAGATCCCGACCTCCCAGACAAAGGGCTGGTGTTACATATAAAAGGAATTACTCTGACACCACCACACCATCTGGGTTCATATAAATCCAGGCTCTTCTGATCAGTTGAAGAGACACCGCTTGGCCACACCACCATATTGCTACTAAGTAGCGGACAGCGTGAGGTTAATTTTAACCACTGTATATGGTTTACTACAGGTGATTAGGATACACATTCACATTGCAGGTAACCATAATATACTGATGAATTTTGGAGTTTTTCTGGAATATGCAGAGTTTTGTTTTGAATCTTTTAGAATTTATTTCAGTATTTCTGTTCCAACTGTACGCAACTGTGCAAAAACACTGGTATGTCTGCACCATATCACATGTGATGTCACATCATCGTACCGGCTAAAATTCTAACCAGAGTTTAATTATGTTTTTCTAATTTGTCTTCCTAAATCAGTTTTCATCATGATAATACCCATACTAGAAACTATCACAGGGTTGAAATGGATCAAGGTACAAAGAGTTGAGCTACGTGTACCAAGGATATGGTGCTTTGTTCCCATATATTTATAAACCTTTATCACTTTCAATGCATTCCACTTGCCCGCATCACATGACCTGGAGTCCTCTCTTCAAGAGGGAAAGTAACAGATTGATACTCGCAGGTCTCTAGTTTTCTGTGAATAGATTGACCAGTTCTTGAATGGACTGACTAATATTTTACCCTTTCCCTCATAAGACGCCTATGAGAAACTTGTTTTAATTTATTGTGGTGCTTTTCATTTGTTTATGTACTTGTTTAGTTTATTTTTACCGCAGGTGGTGGCGCTTTCCTTTATCGCATAAGATTTGGCATGATTATTTCACTGATTTTCAAGGACTGAAATTCTGATTGATATTGACCAGATGTATATAACCTCTTCCAGTCAAATATCATCATCAAAGAACTATATTTCTGATGGATACTTCAAACAGCGGGTTCCTCGCCTTGTGAATATTCTCCCAGGCATCAGATTAGATCCGGAAACTCAAAAGCAGTACTTATGTGCACCGATAGATGTCATTGTGTGGCTCTGCACCATCATTTCTCTCAAGAAGTGACATGTGGGGGCTGCATGTAAGTGCTACCCAGCTGCGCTGATGTCAAATCCAAAATTCTCTTTTTTTTAAAAAAAAAAATCGGTTTGCAAGGGAAATGTGTCACCTCCAAAAAATGACAGACCCCCAAGAGGTTTGCCCTATTGGTCCCAAATGAAGCCAAAGGTCACAACGTGCAACCCGTCGAGTTCAAAAGGAAGCTCCCATTACTACGGCGGATGTCATGATTGATGTTTGTGGAGTAGTTGAAGAAATAGCACAAGATGTCCAAGCGGGAATCTACCCCTTCCCACAACTCTCAAACTCCAGAGGGGGCGCAAGGGCTTCAACATTCCTTTGGGTCACAAACTACATTTACCACAGTTCTTAGGGGCGATCCCGCTGGTGTGTGAGCAGTGTGCAACCCCACCCCAATTGTAATGTTAAATGCTCCCTCGAGCAGCGGGCTGACGATCCTGGGACCCCCCATCTGCGCGCCTGGAGTGGTACTAAACCTGGTAATATTTGGCAGCCACCGGCAACCCCAGAAGATGGCCTAATCCCTGCTGATGAGGGGTAAATACCCCGAAACACGCGTACAGGGATGGCGAAGAGAGCGAAGATAGCAGAGAATCGAAAGAAGATGCATCGCAGAACACGAACTACATTTACCACAGTCCTTAGGTGCGATACCGCTGGTGTGTGAGCAGTGTGCGACCCCACCCCAATTGTAAGGATATAATGAGCACTCGGGCCCATCCACTAAACCGGAAATATCTGCCATCGCGCAACCAGACACCCGCACACGGCCACCGACGCCGGTCCTATAGGTAAGCACTTGCTGACTCTGGTTCAATTTAGACAACCCCCAACCTACAGGTGCCTTACTTTTGGCTTAAATTTCTCCTTATAGGCATCATCCCTCGTTTTTTATACCGCATTACCGGAAGGACACGCCAACGGTAGCCAGCAGTGTGGCATCTTCCACACTGTGTACACACACCACGTCTTGAGGCTCCCTCAGAGCCAAGGTAATTCTACGCCCTTCACACTAGTCTTTTAACGTAATTATTATATGGGCACTAATACATTAGGTCCTTTTTCTAGGACTCGATCCTGCCACGTTGATTCGTCTGCCGACTTACACGTAATTGGACCTTTAGAAATTCTTTCCTCAAAAGGTCAGTGTCTCTTGCATGTATCTGAGAGACACTCGCATGGATTATTAGTCACAGCATGCAGTTCCATGCCTGTTGTACGATACCGCCATCTATCCCACGTTACCATAACTTCTATTAGAACATTGGAATGTTGGGAGCTCCATTGCAGACAATTGAGTGCTCCCTGCTTCTACGGGCCGGTAAAGGCCCGCAGAGCAACATTTCGATGTTCTACAAAGGCTTCTCGAAGCTCGAGGGGATTTATATCCCCTTGAGCTTCGAGAACCCTTTGTTTAATTTGTTAGACCATTCTGCCCTCTAGTGGCAGAATGTTCTAATAGCCTTATAGCCCTTCGTAGCAGGGCTATACCGGCTATTAAAGTCCCGCTGTCTCGTTAAAGTCCCTCGCCTTCGGCTCGGGCCTTTAACGATTCAGCGGGCCTTTAAAAGCCGGTATAGCTCCTACGGCGGGCTAGAAGGCTATAGTATGCACTTTACTAGTGCAATTTCCATGATCGTCACATCTTTAGTTCACTCGATTACACGGCGGCTTGCATCAACTTCTGGCAGCAATACCATGCGACGCCACACTCATGGTCATCCTTCAAGATCACTCCATTTCATGCACCTTTGCATGATTTAGAACATAGAACATCTAGGCCCCCACAAGTCGCCTCAGTGCATGGCCACTCTCCACACTTGAGTTTTCAAACAAGCGAGATCTTTCTCTCACTACGTTCCTTTCTGACGTTTTCCCTCTTTATTCACAGGCAGCTTTCTAATATTCAGGCATGTAATCTAAACAGTCCGGATTATGATCCCACTATTCACCTAAAGGGATCGAAACGTCGTCGACCTATGGAATAGTGTCACACAGCCAACCATTGTGTTATATTGGTGTGATAACTATTATGGATAGCTTGTTTTGTATTCTTATTGACCCAAAGCTTCCTCTTTCTTTTGCCTAAAAATCCTATTGTCTATTTGTATGTTTTGTTTTGTTCTTATGTACTGGATGCAGGACTGTATCCCACTTGTATTGTTGGTTGCTCTTGTAAATGATTACATTTTGTGCCAGGTTGGACACTGCGGAATATAGTACTTATTACAGACTATATTTATTTAAATGTTCTGAATGATTCTTTAAGGACCATTGTCTTTGTTTAGGATTGACACCCTAGGTCCTGAACTACCTTTAGGGTTCCCATGTACTCCCCTAACGCTTAACCAGTTTGTTGTTCAGGTAATTGGGGGCTTGGATGTGAAGGGCCTTGTGAGTGTTGCAGGCCAGTTTGTAAATACACCTGCCTTCCATGGGGAGCCAGTTCAGAGATTTGAGGGTAGATGTGAAGCTTTCAAATCTTTTTCCACCAGTTATGAGTCGAGCTGCCATATTAAGGACTGACTTTAGTCGGGCAAGGTGAGCTTTTGGTGCACCTGTTAGGATGGCGTTCCCGTAGTCTAGTTTAGAAAGGACTAGGGATTGTACAATTGTCTTAAAATCATCCTGGGGAATGAAAGGTTTAATTTTCTTGAGGTGTTTTAGAGAGTAAAGTGCACCTTTTGCAGAGTTCTTGATGTAGTCTTTCATTGACAGGTTTTTATCCAGGGTAATGCCTAGAGATTTTACTGAATCAGATAGAACAAGGGAGCAGTTTAGAGCATCAAGATTCTTGAGCCAGCCTTGGATAGGTCGGTGGTTACTTTTCGGAGAGAACAGTATTAATTCCGTTTTGTCCGGGTTCAGCCTTAAATGGTTTGCGCTAAACCAGGATTGGATCTTGGTTAGAGTGGCATTGAGGTGTTGGACATCCTTGGGTGATTTGATTTTGTGGTATATTTGAGTCATCGGCATAGAGGTGGTATTGAACCCCTGCTTGCTTCAGAATAATTGCAAGGGGTTCCATGAAGAGATTGAGGAGGGATGGTGAATGAATCGATCCTTGCGGGACTCCAACTTTGCCACGTGATGGTGCTGAGAGGCAGGAGTTGATTTTAATTTGTTGCGAATGGTGCTGAAGGAAGTGAGTGAACCATTTTAGTACTGTGCCATTAATGCCAGAGCGTGTCTTCAGAGTCTCAAGTAAAGCTGGATGGTTTATTGAGTCGAATGTCGCTGATAAGTCAATAAGGATGAGGAGACAGGCCTCACCTTAGTCTAAGGCTCTGTGGATATCCTCTGAGATATGGAAATAAAGACTAACATCTTGGGAGCCGAGACACCTACTGAACCTCTCCTACCATTGAATGAGGCCCTAACAAATACCTACTTGGGAAACCACATTCTGGGCCTCCAATCAGTAGGCAGGTAGCTTATCACTGCAGGCTGGCATCGGGCTAATCTAAGTTCCTCACTCAACACCTGACGCATAACTCCTTTCCTGTGACCCCCCTCCCCCCAGCACCCCCCACCCTGACCCCAAATCCAAATGCATGGACTCTTTTGTCAATTACATGGTCTCATCTGTCAATCTTGCTTTACGTTCCATCAACAACAGCTGCCTCTTGGGCCGCTACAGTCATGTTTTGTGGGATATCGTAGGTCAAATCCTGCCATCTGTTCCAGAGTACTGTGCTGTCAAAATGGCTTACCAATGAAGAGGCTCTGGTAACTTTGGCGAGAGAAAGGAGTGATCTTCTTTAATTGATATAGTACATAAGGGGAGCCCACCAGCCTGCATCTCATCGCTCTTCTTCAACACCAACTATCATTTCAAGCAGATCAGGTTCCAAAGCAAAACAAAGAATTCTACCACAAAGGTGGAAACTTCACACCAACAACATTCTAAAAGCAGGTGAGTGGATTAATATTCAAAAGTAAACCCCAAAGTAAGTAAACACAAATAATAAGAAAATTACATTAATATGGAATACAACAAGACCTACGGACGTCTGTAGCCCATCATATACACAAATGCCGGAATTGGGGCAGAATATTCCTCCGAAATGTGCCTGGATCCCTAATACTGATGTTTTTTATTGTCGTAGGCAAGCACTGATCAAGCTTATGCGCCATGACATAGGCCTGTCTCATTGACTGCTGTCTTGTTGGTCAAGGAGGGGCCACTGCCTTCACCAGGAGTTAAGCAGCATGAGAGTGGTGGCGGCAGTATACTGTGTAGTAATCAGTACGACTGAACTGGTCATTTTCAAACTTGTCACCGTCCTGCTTTCAGCATAAGCGGCCGCTCCACACACTGCTCCCTGCCCCCTGGATCTGGTACTGTAAACGCTGAGACCCGGTCTCACTCCCTGCTTGAGCCTGCATAATTAAAAAGAAGCGCCTAGTCAGTGCTTAGCGCTAGATCGCCCCGACCGCCGAGCATTTCTGTAGAAATCCGCCGAGACCACTCACAGCACCTAAGTCCCATAGTGCGCTTGTGCGACAGCAGCTCCTGCACCGTGCTGCCTGAAATTACATTATTGCCTGCAAATGTGCTTTTAATTTGCATCGCGCTCGCCTCCATTGTGCCCCTGTGTTGTTTTGGGATTGCCTGCTTGCTGCTGCCATTTTGTTTGTTGTTGACTCCTTCCCCTGATCTCCACCCCGCCTCCCTGCTGACCCTCCCTCGCCCCTCCCCTTCCACTATCCACATATGTCAGATGCATTTGCGCGCAGCGATCGTGCCCCATTCGCGCGAAGGTGCGCCAAAGGTAAGCCCGTCTACGCCCGTCCGCGCCTGAACCACGCCCAGCGCCAGACCCCCTGGCCCCCGTACCACCCACCCCACCCGCACTACATACGCCGTCTCCACCCTCCTTGCCCTTAACCCCGGCCGACTCCCCAACTGTGCCCAAGCCGCCCCTGGACACACCCATGGACCCTTCACATGCAACTCTTGCAAGTTTGACGGCACCAAGACCAACTCCTCATCCACTAACACCAAACAGAGACCTGACACCAACCACCTAAAATGCATCCTGCTCAACACCCGCTCGGTCCACAGACACGCCATCGACCTTTGGAATCTACTAGACACCATTTCTCCGGACGTCGCCTTCCTAACAGAAACATGGATGAACGCCTCATCAGCTCCAGACATCCCCATAGCCATCCCGGAAGACAACAAGATCATCCGAAAAGACCGCAACAAGCAAACAGGAGGAGGCATCGCTATCGTCCACAAGAATTCCATCCGCATCTCAACCAGCTCAGATGCCAACCTCGCTAGCGCCGAACACCTTCACTCCCAGATCCACACCGACCCCAAGACCACACTCAGAGGCACCCTCCTCTACAGGCCACCAGGACCCCGTGCACAATTCAGTGAAGACATCACAGACTTTATCACCCCACACGCCCTACCCTCCGAGGACTACATTCTATTGGGAGACCTCAATTTTCACCTGGAAAAAAGCAACGACAGCAACACCACCACCCTTCTGGACAATCTTGCCAACCTCGGACTCAAACAACTTGTTAATACCCCCACTCACTAAGCAGGTCACACACTCGACCCTATCTTCACCTCCAGCAAGCATATCTCCTTCAGTCACACCACAGCTCTCCATTGGACGGACCACAGCTGCGTTCACTTTATCTACAATAAGACCGCAACACACATCCATCCCCAACCTACTCTGCGAAGAAACTAGAACAAAATCACCATCGACCAGATCTCCTCATCGCTTCTTCAAAACCCCCCTGCCCACTCTTCAAACCCCAACCAAGCAGCCATTAACCTCACCCAATGGCTAACCAACAGCGCCGACAACCTAGCACAACTGAAAAAACGTCAAATCAAACTAGGCAACAAAAAGGCCCCCTGGTTCAACGATGATCTCAAGAAATCCAAGAAACTCTGTCGCTCCCTTGAGAAGGCCTGGAAAAAAGACCCAAACACCAGCACTAGGGACGCCTTCAAAAACGCCACCCGCATACACCACCAACTGATCCGGACTGCCAAGAAAGCCGCATTCAAAGACCGACTAGACAACAACGCCCACAACAGCAAGGAATTATTCAACATCGTCAAAGAGTTTACCAACCCCACTGCCAACTCCAACGACATCACTCCCTCTCAAACCGTTTGCGACTCCCTAGCTTCGTTCTTCCACGACAAAATCGCAGACATCCACAACAGCTTCGACAATCAACCCGGAGACCAACCCACCCAACCTTCTGCCGTACCTTCACCCCCCTTGAACATCCTTAACGAATGGAACCCAATCTCCACTGAGGACACCATCCACCTGATGAACTCCATCCATTCAGGATCCCCCACAGACCCATGCCCTCACCACATCTTCAACAAAGCAGATTCCATCATAGCACCACACCTCCGAGACGTCATCAACTGCTCCCTCAACTTCGCCACCTTCCCGGATAGCTGGAAACACGCCGAACTCAGCGCCCTTCTGAAAAAACCCACAGCTGACCCCACCGAACTCAAAAACTACCGCCCCATCTCGCTCCTTCCATTCCCGGCCAAAGTTATCGAGAAAGCTGTCAACAACCAACTCGCCGCCTTCCTCGAAACCAACAAATCCCTCGACTCCTCACAGTCCGGCTTCCGAACCAAACACAGCACTGAGACCGCACTCATCGCAGCAACAGACGACATTCGAACTCTACTGGACAATGGAGACACAGTCGCCCTCATCCTCCTCGACCTCTCCGCAGCCTTCGACACAGTCTGTCATAACACCCTGTTACAAAGCCTCAGAAACATCGGAATCCAAGGAAAAGCACTGGAATGGATCACCTCGTTCCTTGCCGGAAGAACCCAGAGAGTCCGCCTCCCACCATTCAAGTCAGAGGCCACTGGAGTCATTTGCGGCGTGCCACAAGGATCCTCACTCAGTCCCACCCTCTTAAACGTATACATGAGCCCCCTCGTGGCCATCGCACGCCAACACAACCTCAACATCATCTCCTACGCTGATGACACTCAACTTATCCTCTCACTCACCAAATGTAAATGTAAATGTATAGGCATTTATATAGCGCACTACTTACCCATAGGGTCCCAAGGCGCTTCGACCGCTGCGAAACCCTTCCTGGCTTCCCTGAGAGATGGTCCCTTAATGGGTATCTCCAGGGTGAGACCAGGCATCCCCGGCGGTCTGGTGGGACCGTTAGTGAAGATGAGGCAAGCTGATGCCCAGAGTTGCCGAGTGTGATCGCTGATCAGAGTGGGCACCGAGGCGAGAGAATTATCGAGTCCGCTGACCCTGGTCCAGAAACCTGCCGCGCCGGGAATCGAACCCTGGTCCCGGGCCGTCCTCTGCTCTCGGGTCTGCCGCCTCTAACCAGTGAGCCAAAGACCCTAACACCGCCAAAACCAACCTACATGAAGGAATGAAAGAAGTAGCCGAGTGGATGAAGCACAGCCGTCTGAAACTGAATTCAGACAAAACAGAAGTCCTTATCTTAGGTACCTCCCCCTCCGCCTGGGACGACTCTTGGTGGCCAGAAGCCCTTGGAAAAGCACCCATCCCGACGGACCACGCACGGAACCTTGGCGTCATCCTGGACTCCTCACTCTCGATGACCAGACAAGTCAACGCCGTTTCATCATCTTGCTTCAACATTCTTCGCATGCTCAAAAAAACATTTCGCTGGATCCCCACCGAAACTAGAAAAAGGTCACCCACGCACTGGTTACAAGTCGCCTGGACTACGGAAACACCCTATACGCCGGTACCACCGCAAAACTTCAGAAAAAACTCCAACGCATCCAGAACGCATCAGCCAGACTCATACTAGACATCCCGCGTAACGACCACATTTCTGGTCACCTGAAAAACCTCCACTGGCTCCCCGTCAATAAGAGGATAACATTCCGTCTCCTAACCCACGCACACAAAGCACTTTACGAACTTGGGCCCGAATGCCTCAACACACGACTCTCCTTCTACACCCCCTCCCGCCAGCTACGTTCCTCCAACCAAGCCCTTGCTGCTGTACCTCGTATCAACAAAACCACCATGGGTGGAAGATCCTTCTCCTACCTGGCGGCTAAAACCTGGAACTCACTTCCCATTCACCTTCGCCTCACTCAGAACCACCTAGCATTCAGAAAGCAACTTAAAACCTGGATATTCGACAAGTAATCCCCGACCTTCTCCAAGCGCCTTGGGACCCTCTGGGTATGTAGCGCGCTATATAAATTAATTGAATTGAATTGAAAAGTGAGGCCTACAGGCTCACTCAGGTAAGGATCCGCTGTTGTGTGCTTAATTCACCCTTGGCCTACATTGATTTGGTGTGTAGTTGTGTAGTTCTGCGCACCGCATAGCTGGTGTATCTGCGCTGGATGTATGTCTGCGTGGGAAGGGTGCGATATTGAGAAAATGCTGTACTGTGCATGATGTGCTGGATGTATGTGTGCCGATGAGTGATACAGTACATTAAGGATACAGTCTTGTGCAATGTGTGTATGCTCTATACATGCACTTGGTGTATCTGTGGCTGTGAATGGTACAATTCATGGAGGATCCTGGGTTCCATTTTGCAAGACCCAGAAACATGGAGAGGGCGAAGAGGAATCCCCAGACATATGTGTTTTTCTGCATACCTGTAAGGTGAGTCTGACACACACGGGAGAGCCAGGCTTCCTCTGAACACTTCAAAGGGTGCTCTTTGATATAGTGAGAGGTCAAAAGGAAGGGGACGGGGCACATCTCAGGAAGGAGATGAGGCTGATAAGAGACTCATAAAAACAGGGGGGGATGGGTCCCTGGCTAACCTTTTGATACTCAATTCACTGTGGCTGATATCCAGGTGTGAACTCCAGTCCCTCCCATTGACTGTCTTATGGGGCTATCATCTTTGGAGTCACTTCTGCTGTGACAGACTGCTTTCAAGAGGGAGAGTGGGCACTTCAAAAGAAGCAGAACACCATCAAACATCAGACTCTAAATGTCATTTGGTGTATGGAAATGGACTATATGAAGGTGGGCTTGAGACCCCCAAAAAGGTAATCGCCCAAGCAGCCAGTATGGCTGTGTAAGGAGGAAAAGCTCTTCAGGAACGGGGACAAAGGCCTCCATGCTGGGTGAGGGGACATTACCCAGGAAATCCAAAACCACCTGTCCTGGAGGCTGGAGCACCAGCACCTCTTGCCAAGTCAATCTGCCATTTGAAGAAAGCGTTGGAGGGAGCGAGGTCCAGTGAGGAGCCCTGTCAAGTGGACTCTTTGCAAAGTATGAGTAGACAGCTGCTGCACTGATTGGGTTATTGCCTGTGTGCTGAACGAAGTCGGCAAACCTCGTATACCAGAGGAGCACCGCTGTGAATTGAGCCTTGTGCACTGCTGCACCAATGAGGCCTATGCCCATGTATAGTGAGGAGCCAGCGGCCCAGTATGCCAGGACGAACGAGCTGGCGCAAGACGCTCCAATTGAATGATGCTTTGTAGCATGATAGAGTTCTGCTATTACCCGGAAAGATTTGACCACAGTAATTTGAAAATAGCTGCAGCTTGTGATGATTCCACCCTCCAAACGCCTGAGTCGCAAACGCTACAATGGAATGATGCATTGTAGCAAGACAGAGCTCTACTCTTGGCTTACCCAAAAAAAAATTGCTGCAGCATTCTGTAAGAAACAACTGTGGCTTGTGGAGATTCCGCCCGCCAGGCTTCGGATCGCTAGCAACCACACAAGGCTACAGTGTCAACTTAAAATTTTGCAGATTAATTCTGGATCCTCATGTACGGCGCTCTTTACCTCGACTCACCAGTCAGTACAGATTCCTTCTGGATCTGTGTTTGGATTCTGGTTGTGGGCCATTCTTCTCATACATTATCTCCCTTGAATCAGGAAATATGGTTTCCTTAGCGAGAAGACACATTTTGGACCTTCTCCCTTGAGTGAAAATCTTTATGTTCCTTACCTTTTGAGGTTTGTCCTTAGATTGCTCCTGTCCTTATTCTTCAACTTGTCCTGAAGAAGACCTGCTAGTGAGGCACCGATTGGCCCCCACTCCCCAATGCTGGGTAGAAACTGCGACATATTTTTCAATTGCGTGGATTATCTTATTTAGCCACAGAATATCTTGAATGTATGAATTGTATGACAGGCAGGCCGTGATGAAATAAGTTTATAGATGTTATGGGGTTTTTCCTTTCTACTTTTTATGCACAAGCACTTTCTAATGATCACATTGTTAGGGCTTTTTAGAGCAACTAATGTATGAAAATAATGGATGTACAGCATTAATATAAATTGAAATCGATGTTTTGGACTAACAGTGTGTTTTGTGTGAAGATTTTTTACTCCTATGCTCTCTTCCTGTTTTTTGAAGTTTGATTCCGTATAGTTGAATTGTTCTATCCTTACTGTCCATTAGAACCATTGTTTATTTTATTGCACTCTACCCAGGTCCTTCAGATTTTTTTATGGGTTATCCCAGTATATTGTAATGGCGTAAGAAGATTGGCATGCTATGAGGGTGTAGCCTTTGTGCATGGTGAGCCGCGACCCTATATAACTGGAGGGGCCGGGGCTAAGGACTTCACTGTGCCATACTGGCCAAAGCCCGTGTACAGGAAGGTTATGATGACCCCGTATGTTGGAGGGGTGACTGGGAACAAGAAGACGTGTGACCTGATTGATACCTTGAAGCCCCACTGAACCCAACACTCCACCTAGAGAGTGACCAAAATCATAGTCGTTGGGAAGAGCACTTGACCGTGGGACTCCACCTGGTGGCCAAAAGAGACCCACACCAAGAAGCTTAGGCTCATCATCCATGGCAAACTCTACATGATTCGCTCAAGTCAATGACCTCACTCCTTCATGCTATCATACCCTAAAGATGCTGAGGTTTTTCAATGGCTCCCAATCATCACCCAGAAAACAGTCATGCACGCCCTGGTCCCAAGCAAGCTGGACTATGGGAACACCCTCTATGCTGGGATCAACAAAACACTCACCAGAAGGCTGCAGACCATTCAGATCTCTGTGGCCAGAATCACTCTTCACCTCTCATGCCGCACTCACATCATACCACACCTAAATGAGCTCTACTGGGTCCCCATTCACAACAAGCACAATTCGAACTCCTTACTCACACTTTTAAGGCATTAACAGTGGTCCAGCGTACCTCAACAATCTCATCTGCTTTGACGAACCTTCCAGGCTCCTCCGGACTTCTACTTTTACAAATCCCATGCATTCGGAAAAACTAGAGCTGGGGGTCAAGCCTTCTACTTCGTTACTAAGGTATAGATTGACCTGCTATTACACATAGGAGCGTCCCTCTTCTTTTAAATTCTGTAAGAAGCCGAAATCCCGACTTCGAGTAGTCATACCTGACTTCGAGTTGTCATACTAAGCCCTGGGTGTGCCTAGACTCATGTGTTCAGCATTAGGATACTCTCCCCGGTGATGGTGTGTAGTGCAAATCTGCATAACATAACAGGACTCCCTTGGAGTACCGGCGCACTTTGAGGCGAGAGACCCGCTTCAAGATCGTAGCATCACACCCACGGTGGGACAGGTATGACACTTTCCCTGCAAGGAAGAGCTATAAAGAACTTTGGGTCGCTTCGGTGGTGCAACCACGTGTGAGGTGCTCTGCTCCCTCTGAGTGCAGCCTGCCTGGGCCGCATGTGGCAAAGTTATGTAATTTAGCTACTGCTGCTCCTGCTCAGGAACTCGACGCTCCAAGTCTGCATGTGTGGGTAAGACTGATTTTGGGCTAGTCAACCCTGGGAGAACTTGCTTGCTAGTTAGCAATGCGGTGCTGGAACACTGTTTACTTTAAAATGGAGTCAGAGTGGACTCTTAAGACTCTGACTACAAGTGTGGCTTGCCCTGGATGTTGTCTACTGTGAATGGGGAATAACCACCATCACAAGGACCCCCTACAAATACAGTAGAGCCCTGACTTCTGTGGAACTGTGTAGTTGTTTGTGAATCTCATATGTTACCTTTGTGTTGTTATGAGTAGAAATAAAATACTTCTTTTTTTCCATAAAAGAGTATTTGACTGAACAATGATTTATTGCTGCGAGTCTGTGTTCTCCCCTCTGTATCCACCTCCCCTGCTGAGGAAGCCTTGGACTGCTCAAACCACGCTATTCCTGAGAGTCAAGCACTGAAGGGGTACTTGGCCCATTTCTCAGGATCCATAGTAGGTCAGGCCCGTGGGCATCAGGAATAAAAGGTCTCAACCCCCACTGTTGGGCCCAATAACACCTGCATGTCCTATGGTCCTCTGAAAAGAGTTCTGACAGCTGGGATGCGGCAACATTTGTTATTGCATCTGGCCTGAACACAACTGATTGCTTGGGTCCAGCTGACGTTTCTCTGAAGATTCCACAGAGGGAGTAACCTTATTTTCAGTTCTTTTGTGCAAGGCTGCAGAAACTCTTGGGCTGCCATTGCCTGTAGACAAGAGCAAGGCTAATCTGCTCATAGAGATCCCATAGTCAGCTTCCTCTCCTGCCGAGCCATTATTCTCTTTCAACAAGGAGTTGACGGACCCGATTATCAAATTAAGCAAAACAGGTTGCTTGACTGGTTGAGTGAAGGTATGACTGTGGTTTTGTATGTAGATTTCAACATTATGAGATTAATTATTAAACTCTAGAAAAATGAAATTCAAGGGATTCAATTTGTTATTGTATCAATTGTTATATAAATAGGCTTCTATTTTCATATGTTCATGTTTGCTTGGCCCTTAATGATATATTGTGAATATTTATTTGTAAGTTGCCGAAGGATTTTTCAGGACATTAGTTGTTTCCCTGCCCTTGGAACTGCCATTGATAGTAGGGGGTCCTTGTCTGTACATTTACAGGGTCTGATAAAAACCCTTGTGATAACGGGGACAAATTTGCTCAAACCTATGCAGATGATAGCTGTCACTGCAAGGTTGCAACATGCAGGCAGGGTTGTGGAGGGGCTCTTCCGCTTTGCCAGTAAACTGGGCCATAAGCCGGTGACAGAGCTGGTTATACTTTACAAAGCCAAATGTTTGTCTGTTGCATCATATGGGGCAGGAGTTTGGGGTTACCACACAAGTCATCACCTACAGGCCTTGGAAAACAAATTCATAAAAAGGGTATTGATGACCCCAAATAGCGCCCCTACACTCTTTTGTCATCGTGAGTTTGGGATGGAATTTTTAAAGGATCGCATAGACATTGCCCCTTTGCTTAAATGGGCAAACATTTGGCCGTCTGAGTAGCTAATGTTCCCATGGGAGGTTATTAAAGATTGTATTAATCTAGATAGAGCACTGTCGATCCCTTGGCTCCGATTTGTAAGAGAGAAATTCCACGAGATAGGCCTGGGGAATTACTTTAACAATCCTGCTAGTATCCATACAAATGCGAAAGTCGCCATAAAAGAGGCGCATTATTCCGGGGTAAACTTGCACTGCTCACAACTTGAGGTGACAGGTTCCCCATGAATTTTATCTAACATTCACCATAAATGTACAGACACTATTTTATTTAACTAGAATTTGTTTATGTACTCTGCACTTTTTAATGGCTTTCCCGAGACAATCAGGATGGGTCGACAAACGTACTTCCTGCACGTGCAATAATTTGGCTGCTCATTGCACTTGGCACCTTGTGCTATTTTGCCCCCTTTATAAAGAGCAGAGGAAAACATTTTTAGCCCCACTTTTAAGAGAAATCAGCTCTGTACTTCTATTGAGGGCTATCTATGCTTTGTGCACCCCGGTTTCTAATTACATTTAAGTTGCAATGGCTATTAGGAAACGTTATGTGTCATGAGTATGATGGGTGATATATCTTGTTGTGTTAAGTACTTTGTATTGTGGACTATATCCTTTTTTTTACATGTCTGAATCTTATGAATCTTTTGTTTTTTTAAATAGTTTTATCTATGCTGTTGTGTAAATAGGTCATGGAAATTTTAAATTGTAATGTTTGTTCTCAAAATTTTATGGTCTCAGGAACCGAATAAAGTTACTTTGACTGACTGACAACTGGTATGATGAACTTCAATTTGGCCAAGATGGATACTTCTTCAGACACTGGGCTTAACTTTCCACTTGGGCCGACTACTGATGAAAGTACCTCCTTCACAATAGTGATGCGGCATGCAGCTGAGGCCTCAATTTTTCCACCATGGAGTTGAAAACCAATGTCTTCGCTGTAGCCATACAACATGGACATACTAACACTAAGCCCCTACCACCTATCAAAGAGGCCCTCATACTCACCATTCTTGGAGCATGGGTAAAACCATGTTCCAGTCCGGTAAAAAGACAGATAATTGTGGCAACTCGACCTCTCTAACACAACATTTCCAATCTTCTTTTACGGTCATGCCCTTAGATGCCCCTCGCCTCTTTGGCAAGAAGGCAAATTGCTCATGGGGGCTTTAAAGACACACCCTTCCATGCAACCAGCACACCCTAATGCCCTTTCATGGCCAAGGCAGTGTGCCCATAGATGACGTGGACAACAGGGACAGTGTGTATACCAGCTCTACTCCGCTTCAGCTGCTGCAGCCGCAAAACCTCTTTAGTATGTCCAATATTTTCTCCTACAGTGGCAAGACATCACCTCAGACAGATGGATCCTGCAAGTTGTCCAGCAGGGTTACGCCCTTTCCTTTTTTTTCACCCCACCGCATAGTCCACCCTCCTAGCAGTTGACTAAGGTCCAACTGTCCCTCTTGCAGCAAGAAGTACAGCCTCTTTTGGCCGAAGGGCCATAGAGAGGATATCAGCATTAGAAGTAGGCTCTAGTTTCTACTACCCCTACTGTCTGTTGCTAAAGGACGACGGGAGGCCTTCCACCTATTTTACACCTTCGCTCCTTCATTGCCTTTCTGAGAAAGCACAAATTCAAGATGCTCACACCGGCCCATGGGATTTTCCTGGTGATTCACCAGAGCGGACAAACTCAGCCACAACCTAGCAGATCACAAATGTCAGTTGCGCCACGAGGTGACACAAGGTATCTACTGAGAATGAAGAGAACCTTGTCTCAATCTTTTTGCCACTGCTGAGAACAAGCAGTGTCAGCACTTTTGGGCGCCGAGTTTCCCAGACTGCTCTGTCTTGGAGACACATTCCACCTAGAGTGGAGTTTGGGACTCCTGTACACCTTTCCGCTTTTACCTCTCGTGCCTAGAGTTCTGAAGAAGATCGGGAACAACCAGTTCTAAGTCACCCTAGTGGCACTGGATTGGGCAAGGAGGAACTGGAATCCACAACTCCTGGGCTTGAGCATCTATCCTAGGATTAGGCTGCTGCTTCAAAAGGATCTTCTGCCTCAACAGCCAGGCAGGATCTTGCTCCCGGGCCTGCACAAGCTTCACTTCCGACAGCAGTGGACTGCATTTGCCCTCCCTCCTGAGGTTCCTGATATCATCTTGGCAACCAGGTGTCCCTTCACTAAATTGATATATGCCTGTCGTTGAGACAAAGTTATGGGTTGGTGCTATGCTCAGCCGAGTTCAGGCCATACTCTCTGAAGTGTTGCTTTTTGTTGTCTCCCTAGCCCAGCAATGATTTGTCTTGGACAAACTTAAAGGTTGTCTGCTCTTTCAGTCATTTTGGGTTTGCCATATCAGCCGTCTTTATTTAAATCCTCTGTTGTGGTATGCATTCTGAAAACTTTGCAACTTACGTTTCGGTCTACTCCTTTCATTACGACTGTGGGAGCGGATTAAAAAATGTAGGGGCATATTACCAACAACTAGCGATAATTTTTGTCTCTAACTTGTTTAGAGACAAAAATTATCGCCGCACATCGGCGATTTTTATCGCAGATAAACCTTGCTATTAACAAGGATTATCGCAAATGCGATAAAAAACGGCCGAAATGCATGAATATCGCTGAAAAGTCAGCGATATTCATGCATTATCGAGCAAATGCTCTTAGCCATGTTATCCACCTCCCATTGGATAACATGGCTAAGAACTGCTCAGGGCAGGTGTTAGCTTTTGGAGATATTCCCGCTTAGCGTACCGGAAGCGCAGCGGACGAGCGCAGCGGGCGCGACGATTGCGCGCCGAAGGCGCGCATAAGGCAAGCTCGTCTGCGCTCGTCCGCGATCAGGACGCGGCCGGGGCCGGACTCTCTGTCCGACCCGTTAGCCATACCATCATATATTACAATCAATCGGAGTTGATGTCTCTGAGACCCCCCCCTTGCGCCTCACGCCCCTGTCTATCCTTTGACACCCGCAACCAGGGCTACACATGCACAGACTGCCACTTCTCCCTTTTGACCTTGGACCCTATAGTCAGCCCGACCCCTATCACAGATTCGAACCCTTCCACCGGAGCCTGCCTACCCCTTAACCTTAAAGCAGCGCTGATTAACTTTAGATCCCTGAGCAAACATGCCATCGATATCTGGCAGTCCCTCGGGGATAACCACTGGGACTTGCTCTTTCTCACCGAGACGTGGCTAAATGACACTACAAATCCCGCCATCACCCAGGCCGTACCAGAGGGCTACAGTTTTATATGTGCTAATAGACCCAGCGGCAAACAGGGCGGAGGTGTTGCCCTAATTCATAACTCCAAATGGACAATTTCCCTCCCAACAATTGACCTGCCAGACAGTATAGAAGGCCTGCCTTTCAACATTCAACTCTCCCCATCCTCCTCCTGCTCCGGTATTCTTATCTACCGCCCCCCCCATTCCAACTTCTCACATTTGCCAGTGCTGGCGGATAACATTATTCAGCTCAGCACACGTTATGCAAATTTCACTGCCTTAGGAGACTTCAACCTCCACGTCAACGATGAATCTTGTCTGCACAGTCAAAATTTCATCTCCACGTTGACGGCCTGCAACCTCGTCCAAACAATTACTTTACCTACGCATAAAGCGGGTAACACACTGGACCTGATCTGTTCCAACCTTTCTTCTATCCAGGTGACTCCCCCTATCCCCGTTATCTGGTCGGATCACTTCCTCATCCCTTTTGAAATCAATATTCCCTATACCGTCAGATCTACCATTACTCCAAAGACTGCAGGTAGAAACTGGAGCCGCATCACCCCGGACACCCTCTCGGAACAACTAAAAAACTCCCGCCCCAGCCAGTCTCCTGACCTCGACCGTAAGATCGATTACCTGGACACCTGGGTCTGCCGGGCCCTAGATGTCTTAGCCCCTCTTAAACCTATTAAGACCTATCGGGCTGCACCTTCAGCACCCTGGTATTCGGACGAGCTCCGGCAGAAAAAGGCTGCCTGTAAAACTCTTGAACGTCTCTGGAGGCAGAACTTCTCCCTTGAAAGGAAAAGCTCATATAAAACAGCACTCAAAGATTATCGGAGAATGATCAAAGAACATAAACAGGCCTTTCTAGCCTCCAGAATCAAACAAGCCAGTAACGGTTCCAGAGAGACTTTTAATATAGTTCGTTCTTTTACTAACCCCAATGCTTTGACTCGAACCCAGCCTGCATCTCAGTCATTATGTGACAAACTGTCACAATTTTTTGAGGACAAAATTGAGATCATCTATTCCTCCTTCCCCACCCCTAACAAAGAAGACTGGGAAGAGGTACCCTCTACTTCTTCGACACCCCAGGCTACCTTTTCCGAATTTTCAGTCCTCTCCGAAGCAGACACCTTGACTGAATTACTAAAGTGTAAATCAGGTTCCCCCAACGACCCATGGCCAGCTAAGCAATATAAAAAACTGGCACCTCTTCTGAACCCCCACCTGAACCACATCTGGAATGACTCCCTCAGACTGGGTAGTTTCCCCGCCAAGTGGAAACATGCCTCCCTGGTTCCCATTCTTAAGAAACCTAATCTTGACCCGGACCTCCCCTGCAACTACAGGCCCATTTCCCTTCTGTCCGCCCCCGCAAAAATTTTGGAAAAACTGGCCCACTCCCAGCTGGCAAACTTCATTGAAACCAATGGGTTACTTCATGATTCCCAACATGGCTTTAGGTCGGGCCACAGCACGGAGTCAGCCCTCATTGAAATGGCTGACTCGGTGAGGTGGACGCTCGACCAAGGGTCAAGGGCGGTGTTGGTGCTGCTGGATCTTTCAGCAGCATTTGACACCGTCTCCCACAGGATCCTGCTGAGGAGGCTAGCGGACCTAGGCGTAGGTGGCACTGCGCTTAATTGGATCACGTCGTATCTCTCTGATCGCACTCAGCAGGTTTTCACCCCCCCCCCTACACTTCCACAGCCAGACCACTCAAATGGGGAGTCCCGCAGGGCTCCTCGCTCAGCCCGCTTCTATTTAATGTTTATTTTACCCCCTTGGCAAAACTGATCGCTCAGACTGGGATCAAGTCCACCTCCTACGCTGACGACATTCAGCTTCTTTTCACTTTCGACTCCCCTTCTCCCTCAGCTTTTGATCCGTTAAAAACCTGCCTCAGAGACATCTCTAAGTGGATGGATGCCAACTCCCTTCGACTCAATGCTGGAAAAACGGAGGTTCTGTTTTTTAATTCACCATCCCCTCTGGACTCCAGTCTATGGTGGCCAGAAGATCTGAGCCAAGCCCCCACACCTAAAGACTCAGTAAAAAATCTTGGAGTCCGCTGGGATAATCATCTCAGCTTCAATACCCAGGTTCAAACAGTGACAGCCTCCTGTTTTGGCAAGATCAGAACCATCAAGCGTCTCATCAACTACCTACCAGCGGACTGCCGTAAGACTGTGATCCAGGCACTGATCATTTCCCATCTTGATTATGCCAATGCCCTCTACCTAGGCATCACAGCAGGCCAATGTCAAAAACTCCAGACGGTCCAAAATGCCGCCGCCCGGTTAGTGGAAAGAATACCTTTCAGACACCATATCTCTCCCCACCTCCGCAAATTGCATTGGTTGCCAATGGCCAAAAGGTGTATTTTCAAAGCTATGACGCTGGCCCACCGAGCATCGAGGGATATGGGATCTGCCCACTTGAAAAACACCTTGCGACCGTATACCAACTACAGGACTTTACGGTCCAACTCTCTCCTTCTCTTGGAAACTCCACGCTTCAAACGCTCACGGGCAGGCGGAAAAACCTTTGAGGTTTGTGCCTCCCAGCATTGGAACAAGCTCCCTCTGGCCCTACGCTCTTCCCAATCAGAAATCTTATTCCGTAAGTCACTGAAGACCCACCTGTTTTCCCTATAACATCCCCCTGTGCCCTCCACCCTCAAAGTTCTCAGCGCCGGGACGCCCCGTCGGGATAGCTGTGCGCTCTATAAAATACACAAATAATAAATAAATAAATAGCGCGAATATCTCCAAAAGTTGGTAATAGGAGATAGCGATGTTAGCGACTGTTTTCAGTCTCTAACATCTTGGCACGCCCACTTTGCATCTCATTAGTGATAAATATCACTGACATGCAAAGTGGAGCCCAAGATGGTCGCTATCTCCTACTAGCTGTCGCTAACTGGTGTTAGCGACAGCTTGGTAATAGGGAGATAATTTTATCTCCGCTTCTTGGTTTTTAAAGCCAAAAAAGCGGAGATAAACCCCCTTGATAATATGCCCCATACTTTGTTAATGCGTTCGTCCTTTGAACTCTACACAAATATCAATTATAGCTCCACATTGGCGCAATGTGTGTGTGAGATGCAAGCCCTCTCTGTCAACCCGCCATACACAACCTTCTTCCTGGGCAAGGTGGTCTTGAGGACCGACCCTTCTTTCCTCCATAAGGGATGTCTTCTCTCCTTGTCGGGCAAAACATCACCATCCTGCCATTTGCCACTTATTATTATATGAAATTTATAACGCGCTCAGCTTACCCGGGGGCATCCCGGCGCGAAACAGACCAAAAGGAGAGGCTCAATCTAATCACTACTGTGGGAACAAATAGGTCTTGAGAAGTTTCCTAAACAGTAGGATCTTGGGCTCTGAGCGAATCTTAAGGGGCAAAGAGTTCCACAGAGTCGCCACCTGCACAGAGAAACGCCTGCCCCCAGAACGAGCTCTCCTTACTCTCGCTGACTGCAGAAGATGTTTTTGGTCCGAGCGCAAAAGACGTGTGGGCTTATAAGGACGGGCCATGTTAAAAAGGATGGGGGGGCCCTTGCCATGCAGAATTTTGTGGGCCGTGCATAGCGCTTTAAATTTCACCCGCTCCTTCACGGGGAGCCAGTGAAGCGTTTTGAGGGCCGGGGCGGCAGACTGCCTTCTGGGAACATCCATAAGGACTCTCGCAGCTGCATTTTGCACCTGTTGGAGGGTTTTAAAGGTCGCTTCGGGAGCACCGAGAAACAACGCGTTCCCATAGTCAAGCCTCGATAGGATTAAACCACGTATCAAAAGCTTCCTTGCTGACTCAGGAAGCAGTGGTAACACCTTACGGGCTGACCGCAGCAGACCAAAACAAACCCCCGCGGTCTTCCTGGCGTGGGTCCTGAAGGACAGATCTTCCTCCAACCACACTCCCAAGGACTTGATCTCCTTCTTGGGAGATGGTGGGTCACCGAGAGACCGGGGCCAACAACTAGCAGTAATGGAGGGGCTGGAATTACCCAGAAGCATCAGCTCGGTTTTTCCTCCATTAAGCTTTAAGGCAGAGTGAGACATCCAGCGATAGACATTAGCAAGGCAGTTGTGTAAAACTTCAGGTTGTTCCGCCAACTGAGTGAGGCCCACCACCAGCTGAGTTTCATCAGCGTAGCTGATGATCTTCACCCCTGAGGGGGGCGACCACTCTTTCAAGTGGAGTCATGTATATATTAAATAAGGTAGGGCTCAGCGATGAGCCCTGCGGGACTCCACATTGAAGAGGGAATAGGGTCGACTGCTCTGCCCCTTCCCAGACTTGGTAGAAACGGTTGGAGAGAAAAGATCCCAACCATTTCAGGGCCGTCCCTGAGACACCTACCTCTGACAGACGTTGGAGGAGCACCTGATGACTCACGGTGTCAAAGGCAGCACTCAAGTCCAGGAGGATCACTGCCACTGACCCTCCTGTATCAAGAGTGCTCCTTGCTTCCTCCTACTGCCAGTAGGGCTGTGTCCGTTCCCTGGCCGGGGCGGAAACCAGTCTGGGAGTCTCCCAACAGGTGGTTGGACTCTAGATGATAAGAAAGCTGACGGTTGACCAGCTTCTCTGCAACTTTTGAGAACCCAGGCAGAAGTGGAATTGGCCTGAAGTTGGTCAAGTTGGATGGATCCAATCCTGTTTTTTTCAGTAAGGCTTTTACCACTGCCTTTTTCCATCTCTGGGGCACTGTACCATGAGAGAGGGAAAGATTAATAAGGTCAGTCAGCGGAGTTGACAGAGTGTTTGCCACAAGCTTAAGGTATTTCATGGGCACTGGGTCACTCGGAGATCCACTCTTCATCTCTGTCAGTACTTTTATAACCTCCTCTTCCAAGAAAGGGCCAAAGGAGGCTAGCTCAGTCGGGCATCTTATTGGACTAACAGCCAGCTCAGGGATTTGAGGGATCGCGGGCAGGGAGGATAATATCTTCTCTATTTTTGAATGGAAGAAGTTAGCCAGTTCTTCACATTTTTCTTTAGGATTATCATACACGACTGGCGGGACCGGGGCTTTCAGAAGTTCCTTAAAAATGTTGAAAGATTCTCCTGGAGAATTACTTGCCCTCTCAATCCTATCGCTAAAGAAGTTCCTTTTAGCATCCTTCAATGCACTTCACCTCATCCCCACCCAAGGAGTAGAAAAAGCTCCATTAGTTGGATCCTAAAAAGAGCTATTAGCATTCATTGTATGAAACCCCGTCAGGTGGACGTTCAGCTCTTTATTGGGTTCACTGGAAAAAGGGTAAGGCAGTGTAGAAGAGAACCATCTCTTGCTAGATCATGCTCTGAATCAAAATCATCTACACATTGGCCAAGAAGCAGCCCCCGGAAGGCCTATGGGCTCATTCCTCAAGAATCAAGGCAGCTACCACTGCATTAGCATGCAGAGTGCCTGTTCTGGATGTCTGCCAGCAGGGGCGGACTTGCCGTTGTGGGTACCGGGCAATCCCCCGGTGCGCTGCAAGGGTGGGGGCTGGTTTTGGGCCCCTGGGGGCTGTTTTTGTTACAGGGTCGTTTTTGCAGCATAGCAGCAAAATCGACCCTGTAACAAAATCGGCCGAAAACCGGCCCGGCAAAGAACTCGGTCACACCCCCAAACTCCCCCCTTAGGGGCCGGCCGAGCACTTAGCCAGGGCCGGTTTTGGTTCCCAGTCCGGCTCTGTCTGCCAGACTGCTATGTGAGCGTCGCTTCATACATTCATGAATTACTACTGTCTAGGCAGTCAGTTCCATCGAAAGGAGAACTTGGTCCGCTTGGTCTTGCAGAAATTATGGGTATGAGCCAGTTCACAGTCCTGCCACCTGGAGGGTACTGCTTTTGCACCTATCCTATTTAAAAGGTGAGGAATCTGCGGTTAGAGGTATCAATCAGAAGGACAAGTTACTTACCTTCAGAAATGCTCTTTCAGGTGGATACTCTAAACACAGATTCCTCACCAATACTCGCATCCTCCCCATTCTGTGAAGTGGACTAATTTCTCCATCTAAAAAGGTCCGTAGTCTAGACATCTGCACACTGGTCACAGCCAATCTACTAATGGGCTCTGTGTCTGGAGTGCAGACAGCCTAGAAAACAACTGATGTTGGCGCTTATATGTGGCTCCTCACTTCATTTCTGGAGTGGAAAGGTGATGGCGACCTTTGACCCTGCTTGCAGGTAGGTCGCCCCCCTCCAGCCGCTACACAGTCCTCCTGCCACGCCATGACGCTGTCGCCTTGCTGCTGACCCTTGTGCCCCTTCCCTCGTCAGCTCCCTGTGCCTCTGCCTGGTTTTCACCCCCTCGCTTTTTTCCGCTTTTTTTCTCCCTCTCTGTGCCCTTGTGCCCCTTCCCTCGTTGGCTCCCTGTGCCTCTGCCTGGTTTCACCCCCTCGTTTTTTCCACAGTTTTTCTCCCTCTATGTGCCCCTTCCCTCGTTGGCTCCCTGTGCCTCTGGCTGGTTTTCACCCCCTCGATTTTTTCTGCCGCTTCCCTCCCTCTCCGTACCCCCCGTCCCCCGTGCCTTTTCCCACCGCTGCGTCCCTGCCCCCCCGCCGTCCCATTCGACACCCCGCTCCCGCCTCCCAGCTGCTCCGCCCTCCCACAGCCCCTCTTATGGAGGCCGTGCAGCGGACGCGTCGCTGGCGCGCCAAAGGCAAGCCCGTCTGCGCCCTTCCGCGCCTGGACCGCACCTAGCGCCAGAACCCCTGGACCCCGCGCCCCCGCAACGCCAGACTGCACTACAACTCCAGCACCCTCCACGCACTCAACACCGGACCAGACCACCCCTGCTACCGGGCCACCCGAAGCGCACCAAAGGGCCCTTCACCTGCCGGAACTGCAGATTCGCCAGCCACCAGACCACCAACCAGAGAACCCAACCACCTCTGCTCCCTCCTCCTCAACACCCACTCCGCTCGCAAGCACGCCATCAAACTCTGGGCCCTTCTAGACGCTACCACCCCGACGTGGCCTTCCTGATGGAGACCTGGCTGAACGCCACTTCGGCACCAGACATCGCCATAGCCATCCCACAGGGCTACAAGATCACCCGCCGAGACCGTACCAACGGAGTTGGAGGGGGAATCGCCATCATCCACAAGGACACCCTCAGAGTCTCGACCAACACAGACGACACCCTCACCGCTGCCGAGCACATGCACTTCCAGATCCACACCGATCCCAACACGACCCTCCGAGGAACACTCGTCTACAGACCACCCGGACCAAGACCACAGTTCAGCGACACCATCGCCGACCTCGTCAGCACCCTCGCTTCCACGGGCTACATCCTCCTCGGGACCTGAAATTCCACCTCGAGAACAACAACGCCAACTCCACCACCCTGATCGACAACCTCGCCAACCTCTGACTCAAACAGCTCGTGACGACACCCACCCACGCTGCCGAACACAAGCTGGACCCCATCTTCTCCACAAGCCCCCACGTCTCCTTCAACCACACCACCAAACCCCACTGGACCGACCACAGATGCGTCCACTTCACCTTCAGGAAACCCACCGCACCCAACAGCTGCCACGCCGCTGCTGGGGCAAGGTTACCAAGGACCAACTGACTACCACCCTCGCCATGAGACCACCCGCCGACCCCGACACCGTCGCAACCAACCTCAAACAGTGGATCAACGACTGCGCCAACACCCTCCCCCCTCACACGACCTCCACAACCAACAAGAAAGCCGCCTGGTTCACCGAAGACCTCCGGATCTCCAAGTGCACCTGTCGGAAGCTGGAGAAGAAATGGCTCCACGACCGAACACCAGACAGCCACACAGCCCACAAGAGCGCCACCCGCAGACACCACCAACTCATCAGGACCGCCTAGACAACAACGCACACAACACCAAAGAGCTCTTCAGCATCGTGAAAGAACTCTCCAACCCCAGCTCCAACACAAACATCCCACCTTCACAGGACCTGTGTGACTCCCTGGCCACCTTCTTTCACCGCAAAATCACCGACATCCACGACAGCTTCAACTCTGAGACCCCCGCACCCACCACCGAGTCCACCACCCCGCGACCACTACCCGCACCAACCGCCTGGACCATCGCCAGCAACGAAGACACCATCAAAACCATGAACTCCATCCACTCCGGATCCCCATCCGACCCCTGCCCTCACCATGTCTTCAACAAAGCCAGCACAACCATCGCGCCCCACCTACGGAAAACAATCAACAGTTCCTTCGAGACAGCAACCTTACCGGAAAGCTGGAAGCACGCAGAGATCAACGCCCTTCTGAAGAAGCCCAAGGCGGACCCCAAGAATTTCCAGCCCATCTCCCTGCTCCCGTTCCCGCCAAAAGTGATAGAGAAGATTGTCAACAAACAGCTAACCTGCTACCTCGAAGACAACATCATCCTGGACCCTACCCAATTCGGTTTCTGCAGCAACCACAGCACCGAGACCGCCCTCATTGCCACCACTGACGACATCAGGATCCTGATGGACAAAGGAGAAACAGACGCCCTCATCCTCCTGGACCTATCAGCTGCCTTTGACACAGTATGCCACCGCACCCTATCAGCAACCCTCCATGACGCCGGAATCCAAGAGAAAGCCCTAGCCCGGACCACTTCCTTCCTCTCCGGCAGAACCCAGAGCGTCCGCCTACCACCCTTCCGCTCGAAAACCACCGAGATCATCTGCGGCGTACCATAAGGATCCTCCCTCAGCCCGAGGCTGTTCAATATCTACATGGCACCGCTCGCCCACGTCGCACGACAACATAACCTCAACATCATCTCCTACGCTGACGACACCCAGCTGATCATATCCCTCACCGAAGACCCCCACACCGCCAAAGCCAACCTCCACAGAGGAAGCAGTAGTTTCTGTCCTGTAACTCCAGTTCTGTAGTAGGGGTATCTCTGTTATAGTCATAATCTAGTGAATAGTCCCGCCCATGTGCGTAGACCCCGGTAATCAAAAATAATCTCTTAAGTTGTCAAAATAATGCAGAAACTGCAAAGACACTTAAGAGAGAATTTAAAGACAAATAATGCAGCCTATATCCACAGGGTACACTGTCCAGTACTTCAACTAGAAATTCCACCAAAAAACACTACACATAATACAGCCTGCCAGTTTCTACCATAGAGAAACTTGCCTCCCCCAGTCAAAGACTCTGGAATGATAGAGAGGAAGGTAGGGACAGACAAGCCCCATAGGCTGCCATTATGTGGCTTAAATAGGATACTGTGCCTTTAAGAGAACTTTCCAGAACTTCTCCCAGTATCCCAGAATGCATAGCAGGTCCCTATACTTTCAGTTCTTTTTGAAGGTGAAGCACGCCAGACCTGTCGCATTCCCACCAACAGCCCAGACGGAGGCGAGGAGTACCGACGGAAAGAGCGGGGCTCCATTTGTACCTGAGCTGTGGCCGGGTGAGGTGGAGAGCTCATTCCCCAGAGCGTGGGTGATATGATTACAATCACTTTTGAATACACTTACCAGCAGTAGCACATTTTTGTTAAGGTCCTGATGAAGCAGACGGGTATCTTGTGAGCCTATTCCTCTGCAGAAACATGTCGACCTAGATTAAATCTAAGTAGTTATTTGTAACACTACTTTGCACTGTTTTTTAACCTTGGGTGCGGTAGGATTCTATTAAAATTTTTCTTCCATTCCCACAACCCAATATTAAATTCACTTAGTCACATGCTACACATGGCATTCTCTCTCTTTGCACTGCTAGTTATTTTTACCCCCTGATACCACTATATAATTTCCCTATACACATCACTGCATCCTTCAGCACGATTAGGCTGCAATCTACCTAATCCACAGTGGATTCATTTCCACTTCCTTCGGGTGAAGGATCCCAAATGATGTAGGGCGGTACAGGATGGGTATCTGATGGGAACACATATTTTTTCTCCATGAACATTGTGGATTTATAGATTGTATCCCTTCCATAGCACACAGTCTTCTAGATAGCTTCTTCTTTTCCCTGACCCATTGTTATTTGTGGTTTTTTTATTATTCTGTAGGGATTATAACAATGCAAGGTCACTAAATGTTCCCCTGACACACCCTCCTTACCGTATTGTTATAACAGAGATACCCCTACTACAGAACTGGAGTTACAGGGCAGAAACGACTCCTTCTGTAGTAGGGGATCTCTGTGTATAGTCATAATCTAGTGAATAGAATGGCAAGCCCATCCCCACACCAAAGCGGCGGTGGAGAATAAATACATAACGCCACTACTGTGCGAACAAATTCCGCAGTGAAGCCTGCCCAACCTGAGCGTCTGCCCTGGCGTTAGTGTCCAGGCAGTAATGCTTAGCAAAGGTATGAACCGACTTCCAAGTGGCTGCCTTGCAGATTTCAGCAATCGGCACGTTACGGAGCAGAGCCGTCGTGGCAGCTTTGCCCCTGGTGGAATGAGCCTTAGGCTTACCTCCTAAGGTCTTATTAGCCTTTTGGTAACAATTGTATGCAGGACACAATCCACCTAGAGATGGACTGCTTAGAGGTCGCAAGACCCGTCCTGACCGATCCATAATTGATGAACAACTGGTCAGACCTACGAATATCTTTGGTTTTATCCAGATAAAATTTCAACACCCTCCTAACATCCAGGGAATGGAGAGACCTCTCCGCTGGGGATGAAGGGTTCTGAAAAAACGTAGGCAAAGTTATGGTCTGGTTGATATGAAAATCAGAAATAACCTTGGGAAGAAATTTAGGGTGAGTACGCATAACAACCTTAGCAGCATGAAACACAGTATAAGGTTCAGTACAACACAACGCCTGAATTTCACTCACCCTGCGGGCCGATGTAATGGCCACGAGGAACGCCGCCTTCCAGGACAGGTGCTGCAACGAAGCCTTATGAATAGGTTCAAAAGGCTCCTTCATCAATCTGGACAGCACCACATTCAATTCCCATGAAAGCGAAGGAAGCCTGACAGGAGGGAATACTTTCTTCAATCCTTCCAGAAAACCTTTGATCACAGGGATCTGGAAAAAGGAAGTCTGTGAAGGGCATTTCCTGTAGGCAGTCAAAGCAGCAAGATGAACCTTAATGGAATGAACATTAAGGCCAGACTGCGCCAAATGTAAAAGATAAGGAAGGATGACATCTTCCTTACAGGTCGTAGGATCATGGTTCTTAGACTGGCACCAGATACAAAACCTCTTCCACTTGTAAGCATATGAAGTCCGAGTGGAAGGTCTCTTAGACTCCTTCAGTATGTCCATGCAATCATCGGGCAGATTCAGATGGCCATATTGCACAATCTCAGGAGCCATGCCGCCAAACTCAAAGACGAGAGGTTGGGGTGTAACATCCATTCCCCGAAATTCGTGAGAAGGTCCGGCCTGCACGGCAACCGAATATGAGGAAGGAGAGACCGGTGAAGTAGGTCCGTGAACCACCACTGCCTGGGCCACTCCGGGGCAATGAGTATCATCCGAGCCCTGGACCGGGCCAGCTTGATGAGCACTGCCGGAATCAGGGGAATGGGAGGAAAGGCGTACAGAAAGCCGTTCGTCCAGTTGATCCATAACGCATTCCCCAGCGTCCCTTGCTGGAAGTACCTGGAGGCGAAGTTTCTGCACTTGCTGTTTTCGGCGGTGGCGAACAAATCTACGTCTGGAGTTCCCCACCGTGCGAAGACTTCTGCTAGTACTTTGTCGTTTATGACCCATTCGTGGTTTTCCTGAACCAGTCTGCTCAGTGCGTCTGCCTGAACATTCTGCACACCTGGTAGATGGGTGGCCGTTATCGTCAGTCCTCTGGCTAGGAGCCAGTGCCAGATCGCCTGCGCCTCCTGTGACAGAGTGCGTGATCTCGAGCCCCCCTGCTTGTTGAGGTAATACATCGTGGTGGTATTGTCCGTCTGTACAAGCAGAGAGTTGGTCTGGAAGGACGGAAGAAAGGCCTTCAGTGCCAAGTGAACAGCCCTGAGTTCCAGGAAATTGATGTGATACGTGGCCTCCATCGGCGACCAGGTTCCTTGAATCTGTAGAGTCCCGGAATGCGCTCCCCATCCCAGGAGAGAAGCATCCGTCACGACAGTCTGCGTGGGAATGTCCTTGTGAAATGGAACCCCTCTGAGGAGATTCTCCGTCGAACACCACCACTTCAGAGACTGAAGAGCATGCAGCGACAGTCGAATCCTGTCGTCCCAAGATCCTTTCCTCTGATCCCACTGGTCCTCCAAGCACTCCTGCAGTGGTCTCATGTGCAGCCGTGCGTGTGGCTTCAGGAAGATACAAGAGGCCATTGATCCCAGTAGAGAAGACACCGTCCTCACTGTTGTAGATGGAGTTGTCATAAGAGCCTGAGCCTTCCGAAGGAGTGATAATCGTCACTCTTCCGAAGGGACACGCTTGCTGACAGCGTATTGATGGAGGCTCTCAAGTACTGTATGCATTGGACCGGAGTCGAGACAGACTTGGCCATGTTGATGTGCAGCCCCAGCTTGTTCAAGAGAACGCACGTCTTCTGGAAGTGTGCTCGCGCTTCCGAGAAGGAGGATGCCTTGATCAACCAAACGCCCAGGAACGGGTAGACGAACACCTTGTTCTTCCTCAGGTGTGCTGCTACCACCGCCATGCACTTCGAGAATGTTCTCGGCGCAGACTTCAGTCCGAATGGGAGTACTGTGTATTGATAGTGATTGGTGCCGACTTGGAACCGCAGGAACTTCCTGTGTTTGTGTGCAATGGACACATGGAAGTAAGCATCCTGTAGGTCTATAGCGCATAGCCAGTCTCCCTGTTGCAACTGAGGGTAAATCTGATGCAACAACAGCATGCGAAACTTTTCCCTCCGAATCCATTTGTTTGCCCGCCGCAAGTCCGGAATGGGCCTGAACCCGTTCTTGTCCTTCTTGCGAACCAGAAAGAACCTGGAGTACAGACCTCTTCCTCTCTGAGACAGAGGTACGTCTTCTATCGCCCTTTTCCTCAACAGGATATCCGCTTCCACCTGAAGCTCGCGCAGCTGAAACTGCGAGCTGACCGGGGGAATTGCTGGAGGAGGGCTGGTGAACCGAAGACTGACATATGCTTCTTTGAATGACAATGTTTAAGAAGTAGACATAATAGCCACGCCTATAACAAATTGAGCAACAGCCACAACCGTAAAAGGGTTAGATAAATGACATACAAGATATAATGAAGTTGGGTATTTACACAAAATTGGTCTATATAGACAGATGTCTTTATATAGTACAAGTGTGTTTGGACTATTTATAATGTTACTTTAACATGCAATATATCGGATGTTAAAAACAAATGCACTCATGAATTGTTTTTGTTTGAATTGACAGAAATTGTTTTAAACTTGAAGAACTATATTTTCGTACTTGAGATATTGTTAATCATATGGAAACGACACTTGTCTACGTGACTTAGCCAACTTAGGTATTATGACTGTATTCCATTTTTTTACATGTTTTTTACGGACTTACTTCCTCTTGGCTCTGGGACTCTAGGATCTTTCTCGTTGATTGATCAAACTGTATACTATGACACTTTCTTTTGACGCTTACAAAATCTTGCCGTCTTTCACTATAATAACTTTAAAAACACGTATATGGTTTTTTCTGTAATTTCCTCTGCGGGTCTCTGGATCTTTCAAAAATCACCACATCTGACTTTAGAATCACCACACCTTTTTCTGAGCATGAAGATAAGTCTGCCCACTATGGCATCACAAAATCACATCAACCGCCTCTCACTCTAGGTGTTTTCTTTGTTTTCTCTTGGGGTCAACTGCTTTTAGACTACACAATTTTAACCCTCTTTCTCATATCCTTCAACAGCCTTGAGAAAGCCCCGGCGCAAATCGCCAAGTGGGGGCGAAACACGTGTCGGCTGTCCTTGTTCTATGAATGAAAATAAAAATAAAGGAACTGCACTACAAAACAAAAATGTCTCTGTCCACCATTTTATGATCGAGGAAGAATGGATATTAATCTTGGAAAACTAATGTAACTCCATGTGGAGAACACACTTACCCCTTTTCAAAACTGAACCGAAGACTGTATCCATTGCAAACAATATTCAGCACCCACTTGTCCTGAGTAATTTTTCTCCACTCTGCCAGAAAAAATTGAATGCTTCCCCCTGCCGGAGTGTGTAACAGATCCGGGGGAAGTAGGTTCCTAGGGCCTAGACCCAGCCTGGCCCTTGGGCGCCGGGGCCGACTGCTGGCCTCCTCTGCCCTTCTGGTGCTTCTGGAACGGCTTACGGAACTGGTGTTGCTGTTGCGATTGTCCCGAAGCCTGGCCTCGTCCTCGGCCTTGCCCGCCGAACCGCCGTTGGAAAGGGCGGTACATCGTCTTGGTCTCTTTAGGCTTCTCCAGGCCCACAGCCGTTAGCGTCTCGGCCTCCACCTTCATGCGGGCCATCTCATCGTCCGCATGCTTCCCGAAGAGGGTCTCACCGGAGAATGGTAGGTTGGCCACCCTCTGCTGTGCGTCCGGTTTCAGGGACGTAAGCCGGAGCCATGCGTGGCGTCGTTGGTTGACTCCGTGGCAAAATCCGTGAGCAGCCAACAGGGAAGAGTCCGCCGCAGCGCTGATAATCTGGTTCGCCACCAGCATCCCCTCATTCAGCACTTCCATGAAGTCCTCACGCTTCTCCCGAGGTAAATGCTCAGCAAACCGCTCGAGGGAGTCCCAGAGGGCGCGGTCGTATCGGCCCAACAGAGCCGTGGCACTCGCAGCTTTCATGGAGGTAGCGGAAGTTCCACAGACTTTTCTCCCCGCAGAATCCCTCCACCTGGACTCCTTATCCGGGGGAACCATGGAGGACGGAGTGGTGGCATGTTGCTTGCGGGCTGCCGTCACAATGACAGAGTCAGGAGGGGGTTCCGTTCTCAGAAAGGCCGGGTCCGAATCGGGAGCCCGGTACTTCTTCAGCAACCTCGATGGAGCCGCCTTCGTCACCGCAGGGGTGAGAAACAGGGCCATAGCCGGTTCCTCCAGGCCCGGCACCAGAGGTAGGAGAGGACGAGAAAGGTGTTTTTGATGCATTGTCTCAAAAATGACTGAAGTCTTCGGAGTAGGCACCGTCAGGGATATGCCCAACTTCGCAGCGCCCCTTAAAAGGACGTCATGGAACGCCACCAGGTCATCAATCGGGGACACCCTTGTGTCCGGTGACCCCGACAGGGTAGGAGAATAGTCCCGGGTCCCAGAGGACCTCGTGTGTGAGCGAGATTCGCGCCTCCTATGGCGGCGTCTCGACCTCGTGGATGATCTGCGTCGCGATCTCTCCCTTCTCCCAGAGCGAGAGCGAGACCTGCCAGCCCGTGGCCGCTCCGCCGGCTTTCGTGGCGGGGTCTTCCTTGGCTCCTCACAGGGTTTCGGTTTTGGGGTCCCCTTAGGAGGAACAGGCAAAGATGGCAGGGAAGTGGACCTCGGCGGAGGAACCTTCGGCTGCGGGGTGGGCCCATGCGGAGGGACAGGTGGTGGTGGTGGGTCGCCTGAAGGAAGAGGAGGTTTGGGTGGAGGATCCTTTTTAGGAACAGGAGGAGGAGTTGGAGTCCGAGGCCGAGATGGCGTGTACACCTCCGAGTACACTGAGCCCGGTGACCCCTTAGGCGAAGGGGGCGGAGAGCCAGCCCCATCAGCAGGTGACCGCTTCCTCTTGTGTCCTCCACTAGAAGCAGCGTGACTTCTGGGACTAGAATCCCTCTTGCGCCGTTTCGGAGAGGCTGAACGACTCCTAGACGCCAACCGCTTTCTGCTAGACGCAGAACGTCGCTTTTCTGGCGTCGAACGACGCTTCCGTGACTCCGGCGTCGATCGCCGCCTCCGCGACGTCGACCCTCTTTTCCTCGATGTCGACCTCTTCCTCCATTACGTCGAACGCCGATCCCTCGACGTCGACCTCTTTCTCCGCGACGTTGTACGCCGCCTCCGCGACGGCGAGCGTTCTGTCTTTGACGACGAGCGTCGCCGTCTTCTTGATGCTCTCGACGTCGAGGAGCCCCTCGACGTCGACCGGTAGTGTCGCCTCGACTGCGATCGACGGTGTCGCCTCGACGGCGAGCGTCGATGCTTGTCACTTCGCCTTCGGCGTCGATAGGAAGACCTTGACGTCGACGAAGACGATGACGTCGACGGTGGCTTCGACGGCGACTCCTCCATGATCTTCGACGTCGAGCCGTCACGCAGTCTCGACCCGGAGCCCCGGGGAGAAGGGGAGCACACCGCCGTCATCCCTCTCGACGTCGTCGTCGATGCAATCGACGTCGACGGAGACCGGGGCCGCTTGCTGGACTTCCTGCCCCTGGGGAGCCCCCCAGAGGCCTCAGCAGAGGGAACCTTCCCAGCCTGCCCAGACCCACCTGCAGCCTGCAGACGCCTCTCCTCAAGGCCAGAAAGCCTGATCTTCAGTCTGTCCCTCAGAGTCCGAGCAGTAAACTGCTGGCAGATGACACAATCCTCAGGGACATGATCTTCAGGGAGGCAGACGATGCAGACATCATGGGGATCACTCTTGGCCTTCTTCCTCCCACATGCTGGGCACTTATCAAAAAGGCCAGGCATTTTAGAGCCCTAAAACAGCACAAAAAAGAGAAAGAGAACGCCAAGAGAGTGAACTGAAACACTTTTAGAACACAAAAGTACCAAAATATCCAATAAACCCTTGAAACAAGGGAGAGCTCAATGCCAGGGTCCTGTAAGCAGGAGCCGGAAAAAAGAACTGAAAGTAGAGGGACCTGCTATGCATTCTGGGATACTGGGAGGAGTTCTGGAAAGTTCTCTTAAAGGCACAGTATCCTATTTAAGCCACATAATGGCAGCCTATGGGGCTTGTCTGTCCCTACCTTCCTCTCTATCATTCCAGAGTCTTTGACTGGGGGAGGCAAGTTTCTCTATGGTAGAAACTGGCAGGCTGTATTATGTGTAGTGTTTTTGGGTGGAATTTCTAGTTGAAGTACTGGACAGTGTAGCCTGTGGATATAGGCTGCATTATTTGTCTTTAAATTCTCTCTTAAGTGTCTTTGCAGTTTCTGCATTATCTTGACAACTTAAGAGATTATTTTTGATTACCGGGGTCCACGCACATGGGCGGGACTATTCACTAGATTATGACTATACACAGAGATCCCCTACTACAGAATGAAGGCCGTAGCCGACTGGATGAAGGACAGCAGACTGAAGCTGAATTCAGACATGACAGAGGTCCTCATTCTCGGACCCACCCCATCATCCTGGGACGACTCTTGGTGGCCCACATCGCTAGGCACAGCCCCGGAACCCACAAACCACGCACGCAACCTGGGGGTCATCCTCTACTCCACCCTCTCCATGACCAGGCAAGTCAACGCCGTCTCCGCAGCCTGCTTCAACACCCTCCGAATGCTCCGCAGGATCTTCAAGTGGATGCCTCCCGACACGAGAAGAACCGTCACCCAGGCCCTCATCACCAGCAGACTGGACTACGGGAACACCCTCTACTCAGGAACAACAACCAAGCTCCTGAGACCACTACAACAAATCCAGAACACCTCGGCAGGTCTGATCCTCGGCGTCCCCCGACGCAGCCACATCACACCTGACCTGAGGGGCCTGCACTGGCTCCCCGTCAACAAGAGAATCACCTTCAAACTCCTCCTCCACGCACACAAAGCAATACACAACACCGGACCTACATAACTCAACAACCGACTTAGCTTCCACATCCCCACCCAAAGCCTCCGCTCAGCCAACCTCGCCCTCGCCATAGTCCCTCGTATCCGAAAAACCACCGCCGGCAGCAGATCCTTCTACCTCACCGCCAAGACCTGGAACGCTCTCCCTAACAGCCTAAGACAGACTCAGGACCTGCTAGCCTTCAGAAGACTTCTCAAGACCTAGCTCTTCGATCAGTAGCGCCCCCCCAGCGCCTTGAGACCCTCACGGGTATGTAGCGCGCTTTAGAAATGCAGTGATTGATTGATTGAGGTCGAGGAGCTGCACAACACTAAATACTGGCATGCAGGGGTACTTCTAAAGATTTTTTCAGGACCCAGTCTGACACATGGGGACTCTGCAGTTAGCCAGAGTACCCACCAGAAAGAGCGTTATGGAAGAAAAGTAACTTGTTCATACGGAAGACAGTTTGAGCTCTCGAAAGATTGTCGGGTAGAATCCTAAACTGGGAACTATGGCCCCCCTGCTGTTACTTGGAGACTGTGTAATGTGAAAATGTGTCCCGCAGAACCAGAGCCACCGTCCAGTCTTGCTCCTGAAGAGCTAGCACCATTGGAAAAGGAATTGATATGAAACTCATTCTTCAAGTACATGCTCAGAAAGTGGAGGTCCAAAATGGCTTGAAGAACTTCCCCTTTCTTTAGAATACGAAAATATTGTCAAAACCTCTGAGAAGGTGGCACCTTTCCCCAACAGAGCTGAAATCTGCGTCATTAAGGCGTGTCCGGTGGCTGAGAGGATGAATAGATGTACGCCTCCTTAAGAATGGCAGAGAACTTCCAGCGCCCATAGGGCTGAAGTGATCTGCCACTTCTGAAGAAAATGTTCACTTAACCCTCAACAAGAATCGGATGCACTAACCTACAAAGGAATTTCGTGTTTTAGTGGGACAAGCAGTGAGTTCTTGCTTTCCATTCCTCTACCCAAACCTACCTTTGTAAGGCTGACAGGTATGTTGAGGTTGCTGCCTGCCCAACAGGCAGGAGTACAATTGAAATGTCAATATTGGTTTTGAAGTTCATGTTTTGGAAATTGCAAGCCTACACCCTTATAGATACTGTTAAAAATGCCCAGAGGAGGTAAAAAAGGACAAGACATCCCCATCCAACCCGACTAAATCCTTTCTTCTTTTAAGAGCCTATTCTCTAGAAATCGCAGTAAGGTGAGGAAATTCTTTCTTCTGTAAATGCCTGTCCCACAGAAGCTGTAATGTCTGAAGTCGACACAGGTGGTTTAGCTCCCGACCTGTGTTTATGGCGGAAGCGAAGGGATAGGATTTCTCCCCCTCGTGATTCAGTACCGAGCAGAAGGATTGAACAGAATGGACTAAATTGCTGACTTGGTTCTTTGTTGTGGCGTCCATTGCTGTAAGTTTATCAAGACTCTAAGAGCCATCCGGAAGAGACTTGCGTTCTTCATACTTTCCGGCTAATTCTGCTAATGTTTATATTATGTTTGCCCGTTTAGTCCTGATGAGGCCTGGATTGATAAGAGGCTGAAACGCGTCGACACAGTTTTGTTGAAGACACCAACACAAAATAAGTGTTTTTGACTTGGATGACAAAATAAGAATTTAGTAGTGTCAAAGAGAGCAAGGTTAAAAATTCCTAACCTTAGACACTTCTTTTTCTTTGTCTTGGTGATCTGTAAATAAGGAATGTTGTCAGAGATACTGTAGATAAACATCATTTTTTATAAATAAGTTGGGCAAAAAGAACTTTAAATTTGGTTCTAAACAATTTGTATATAAGTGTAAATGTACTAGTGGTGTTGGTTTTGTATATATGTACAAAGTGTGTATAATTATGTTAAATGTGAGATAACAATATTTCATGAAGAAACATGGTTTAATTAAAAGAAATATCTAAACCATTTACATAAAGAGATTGTTTGTGGTTAAATGGCTTGTCTTTTTGGAGAAACTCTACAAATATAATTTTTCGGATTATGTCCTTTGAAAAATGATTTTTCAGAGAATGGATAATTAATGGTATCCAGTCTTAGGAAATTAGACAGATAGACTACTACTCCGTAGGCTTTATTTTCTTGTTTTGATTGTAATGTCTGAAGAGGCAGTAGAAGAACAATACCACCAACAACAGTGATTTGGGTCAACTGCGCAACATGCTTCAGCATAATTCGTGATTCAGACCAGATGCTCGAGTCAAGGTTTCTCAGCTACAACATAGTTGCATCACTCAATGCTGCAAGTGCCGGATGAGTTGGAATCTTCCATGCATACCAAGCGGCACCCCCAGAGAAACTTTTTCATATTTTTTTTAATTTGTCTAAAATTGGAGCAGCTAAACCCCTGGCTGCAGAATACGTACGGTTTGGGATGAAGAGACCAACATGTGGTCTTTTTACATCTACCTTATGCAATGGTGGGAGGAGAGGTGGTCTGTTACGTTTTTGGCTCTTTAAAACTAAATACCCCATTATTCTCAAGCTGGAGCATGTTCTATACCTTAACTTAGATGGCAGCTTGGATTTCTTCACTGAAGCCATTCAAGGCCTGGCTTGTTTTTCCAGCAAGGACTGCATATACATCACTTGGCATAGGTCACATGACCATTCTCTAAACCCAATACACAGTGCATACTAGTCGACAGTAACTGACATGAATCAGTAACATGGCTTACAGCAAGAAGAATTATGTAGTTGAATACAAAAAGTCTGGGTACCTCCCCCGTCCATAAGGGCGCAGAAAAAAAGGAACTAATGTCACCAGCATTCGTGGCAACATATAGAGCACTCCATGTGTAATTTTGGGTGGCGCTGAAAGAATCCGAGGTCAGAACAGTGACATGCAGCGCTGGTGAATGGAGGGGCTTTCGAAATTTCCAAGCTCCAGGCTGGTGCTAGGGGTGGAGTTAAAGTTAGGAATCTGCAGGAGAGCAACATCCTTTAGATTTAGAAAATACAATACACGTTTAAAGGGGTTCGATATTTTTTACTAAAAGACCTCTACCTAATTTTAACAATTAATTAAATGTAAAAAAAGAATTCTGATGTGTACCTCTATCTACAGATTACTTAAATCTCCAGGTGTCCGAAATCTAAAACAGCTCAACCTGCGCCTACGAACAAGTTACTTACCTTTAGTAACACCTTATCTGGTAGGGACTCTATCTAACTGTAGATTCCTTACCTTTGAATTACCCCCAGGTGTCAGACTGGATCTGGATTTTTTTTCGTGAGCATTGCCCCTCCACACCAGTAGGTGGCGTCGATCAGCTGCATGTGGCGTCATTCTCACTGCAAGTGACATTCGCGGTCCGTATACAGGCACCACCCAAGAGTGCTGACCTCAGTTAATTTTCTCAACTTTCCACGCCAGAAGCGTTGGGCCACAAAGTACACTGATATACTGATTTTGAAAACTAGGGCCCTGAAAGTGGAAATCCCTCAAAAGACTTCAACAAAACATAAAAAAAACAAGCGCTGAGTGATGTTGTGATGGCGAACAAGTGATGCTGTGGCGTTCAGTGATGCTGTGGTAGCATATAGTGAGATTGTGGTGCCCTTGAGTGATGCTGTGGTGGTGGTGAGTGATGCTGTATGCTATGTTGTGCTATCCTATGCTTTAATTTGTTATGCTATGCTGTGTTTTGTCATGCTATGCTATGTTTTGCTTTATGATATGCTATGCTATGCTTTGTTATGCTATGTTCTGCTATGCTATTTTTTATTTTGCTATGCTAGGATTTGTTGTGTTTATCTAGGTTTTGTTATGCTATGTGTTGTGTTTTGTAACGCTATGTTTTGTTATGAGATTCAAACTGGCAAGAGTAGGTGGCAGATCTTTCGCCCATCTGGGACCATCCCTCTGGAACACACTCCCTCCCTTTATCCGAAAGGAGGAAAATTATGCCAGGTTTAGAAGGCATGTCAAGACCTGGCTATTTGAATAATAATTCTCAATAGCCAGTTTCCTTCTCCTGTCTTTCTACTAGCTGTGTCTAGGCACCGGGAAACCCTTTTTGGGTAGCTGTTGCGCCCTACAAATTGAAAAAATAAATAAATAAAATAAATTATGATATGCTAGGTTTTGTTGTGTTTTATTATGCTATGCTTTGTTTTGCTATGCTTTGTTGGTTTGGTATGCTATGCTATGTTTTTCTATGCTATTATATGTTTTGTTTTGCTATGCTGTTTTGTTATGCTGTGTTTTGTTATGCTGTGTTTTGTTATTTTTTTATGGTATGTTTTGTAATAGTATGCTGTTTTGCTATGCTTTGTTATGTTATGCTTTGTTATGCTGTTTTTATGCTATGCCATGCTATGTAGTGTTTTGCTATGCAATGTTTTGCCATGTTTTGTTTTGCTATCCAATGCTGTGTTTTGTTATGCTATGTTTTGTTATGCTATGCTGGTGAAGGTGTGTGAGAGTGAGTGAGGGGATGAGGGGGTGAGTGAGGGGGTGTGGGTCTGTGAGAGTGGGGGTGTGAGGGTGGGTGAGGGTGTGTGAGGGAGAGAGGGTTGTGAGGGTGAGTGAGAGTGAGGGTGAGTATATATATACACCCTAATATATATCCCCTAGATTTGTGTTGCGAGTGGTCGCAAAGAAATTATTTAGGAGTGCAGCAGATTTCATGTAAGGTTTAAGAGGCTTTCCAAGCGCATGGGGAAAAAACATTTGTGGCCAAGCACGAGGAAAAAAAGAGAGGAAAGCAATATGCGGCAGTAACCACATTCAACAGTTGGTTACAATGAATCAATAAAAACGTTGGTGACAAGAGATAGAAGTGTTGCAGAGAAAGAGCATGTCAGAAAAGATGCAGCATGTGGCATAACAAGCAGAAATTTAAACGGACCTAGCCATATATTTACAGTTTGTTGTTTTCCCGATGTAGGATCCAAAGGTGGGCGGGTTGGGCATCGAGATGGGAGAAGGGGAAGAAGAGCGAGACTGATTTAGACGGGGATACGTGAACACCATGCCGTATACAAAGGAGGAATGTGAGCACTAATCAAACGTCCACGGTGCACTTGTGGGCAGAGAGATAGTGTCAATAAACTATCACAAAGGTTTATAACAACACATAAGTGCAGGAGTCATGCATGAGTTGGGATACGTAAACAATATGCTGTTTACGAAGAAGGAAAGGGAGCACTACTCAAGCATCCACGGTGCACTTGCAGGCAGAGAGATTGTGTAATAAAACTATCACAAACGTTTAAAACACATAAGTGCAGGAGTCATGCACGAGCAGTCTAAAGGGTTTTGGTTTGACTTCTACTGGGTGCTCCCTTGTGTCTGTACAAAGCTATACCTCTCTGAAGAGCTCTAATTAGAGCGAAACACTGTGTTGGGGGTTGCTTTTACTTATTTCAGTTTGGCTAGAGTTGGTATTTTACCAATTCAAAGCTGTAATACTGTGCCTGGAGTGGTAAATAGCTTTTGTGATTTTACAGCTCGGCAAGGATGGCACTGTGCTAGTCCTATGCTTAAAGACTTTGCTGTATAAATGTCAAAAGACTTTGTCCTTTTCTATCTCGGCGTGGATAGCACTTTGCTAATCCTATGCTTAAAGACTTTGATAGAAAAACAGACATTTGAGGTGAGCAGATCTAGAGTGTCGCTAGTGTAGAGTGCTCTAACAGGAGCTGCTTTCCACCTAAACTTGAGAACTACCCAGAGTTCTCTCCTTTTTTGTGTGTGTGTGTGTGTGTGTATATATATATATATATATATATATATATATATATATATATATAAAAATATTACCAAACTATATCTCTCTAAGTACTACCTACATTTATGTTGTGTGTGTGTGTGTGTATATATATATATATATATATATATATATATATATATACATATATATATATATATATATATATACACACACACACATACACACTCCTTTTTTTAACTTTTTTTAAATATGTGCTCTGGGGTCCCCACACGTAGGTGGGAATACTGAGTGCTTATGACTATTGATGAGGTTCCCCTGGAAGAGAAAGACCTTTGTTTTAGTACAGCATGGCTTCTCCAGGTAATTGCTGGTTCGGGATTTGTGGCAAGAATTCACAGGCAAAGCAAACTTCACAGATCAAAATAAACAAAATACCTTTTGATAGCTAGGAGTCTGTATAATATAAACTAATCAGCTAACCTATTTACTCGGTGGTACATCTGAAATGCACACTATTGATTTAACATTTGCTGGAGGCTTAGTGAAAGGGAGGGGCAAGCTGCTAAAAATACACCTAATCACATAAGCCACTGTTAAAAAAGAAACCCTCTTCAACTACAAGGAACAAATCTTTTTTATTGCAATACATCACATTGACCTCAAGGAGGCCATAATTTCAAGGTGCAGACATTCATCCGACATCTTCACTCTGCAACATTTAAAGCTACTGGTTCTCATTTCTACATACGCCCTCTCATAATTGAGGTTGTGATATTTTTTTAAATGAGAAAATATAAAGTCGAACAAGTTTTTAAACTGAATGTAGCAGAAACTAAGATTGTGTTAAAATAAAAAGCATTGATATCTCCAGCCATACACCAGCATATACAAAAGGGAAAGTAAATCTACCAAATGACAAGGGAGAATATAACTTGCTGCTCTTTTCTTCCAAAAGACACCAACCAGCTTGCGAAACCCTGTATTTGATGGATTGTAAGGAGTTGGTAAAATGTGAATTTAAAAGAAAATGGTATAGCATGTCACAAATGTGAATGGAAACATCTTGTTAATTAATAAAATACAAATATTCCAATAGCCTAGTTTTTTTCTTCAACGGTTTAAAAGATAGTCCCAAAAAAATATATTTATTATGCACGCAGCCATATAAGTTGGGTTGCAAACCCCCAAATCAATAAATGCTGACTGCTCTTGAAAGAAAAGGTGATACTTGTGAAAGTATGAAACACAGCAGCCTAATGGCCTTGGAGAGATCGCTTGTCCAACCTAGATGCTTTTCCTTCACTAAACTATTTGCTCTAGTCAACTTGGCCCCCTTACTTGCAAGTTTCTTTCCACTCTTTCCGTTAACAATCAATTCCTTTGTTCAGCACACCACATGCAGATACAGAACCAAAGCTTTGCCCATTTTTATCCCATTCTGAGCCATAAAATGTTTTGAGTAGAGCAGCTAGCTGCCAGCTGTCTTCGCCATAAAACTGTATCACCACATATTTTTGAGTTCAACATCTGAACAAACAAAGCCCAATCTCATTAGTGGGAATTTAATTTCATTTATTTTAAACAATGGCACAAACTGAAATTACTGAAAAGTAAATCATCTTGCTTTTTTTCTGGGCTGGTAAAACTTCTTAGAAAATCATAACCAGGGATTACTTTCCCACAACCTTCCTTGACACAGAATTAGGGGTCAAATTAACACAGAAGGTAACCATAAGTAATGGGTTGCATTCTGCCTGACACTCGACTCTACTGGGTCTCATTGTGGCTGCCCCACGACTCTGAGAAGTGGTCTCTCCCAGCACGAATCTTAAACATCTAATTTCCCCTCCTGTTAGGTCTGCAGTTGGGACTGCAGCAGGAATTATCTCCAAACAAGGCACTCAACAAGTCAATTTAAGATAATATCCTAGAGTTGTGTCAAGCCATGAAATTAGTGCATCAACTTGAAATTTTAAGCCAACACTGGCTGATGTCTAAATTCATTCAGCTGGAAAAGCAAACATCCATGAAACCATCTTAAATCAAGACATTCTGACAAGGGTCAGAGCAGGTACATGCAACCTAACCCCTTTGAGACACTGTTATATATTATACCCAAACAGAACAGTGCCCCCAAATTCATGTTTTCACCGGGAGCCAACTATTATTAGATTTAGATTTTATACAAAAGTAATGCATGAGTCTACAAACTTTTTACAGTCCACAACAGCTGCCGGGGTCAAACACATCATGTTCTTGCACCAACTATGCTAACTGGAACATATCATCTTGCTTCTGTCTAACATCCCTTCTCTGCTTCCAATATACTAAAGGAACAACAGTTAGGACTGACCCGGCCCTCCACCAAGTAATTCACTGTGGATTCCGTAGAGAAGTAAATGTTACTCCCTTTACTACCCCAGACTCCTGGCACCCTTACTTCTAAAGGGCCCACTGCATGTTAAACACAAACTGTGGAGAACGCATGCCTTTTATCTCAACCAGAAACATCCCAAGTGGGTGGCCGCAAATTCCAAGTGAGATCATGGAATGAAGATTAAAAGATGTTAAACGCAGTTGTGATCAAAGGAATGTGGGATAAGCAGTTACTAGCTTTCGATATTCCCAAATGGCTTTTAAATATAAAAATCAAGTTCAGACTTTCAGGATCGGTTGGTTTCATCTTCCATAACTTCACTTTAAAGATAGTGAACAGAGATGGTGTATGCATGAAGAAGATGATCAAGGGGCTGCTCCTGAGACTATCAGCTGAAAACAGAATGAATTAAACGGAGCTTTTGATGCCCTTGAGATTACCAAAGGGTA